>NW_024429266.1:176627235-177907164 GCF_017639785.1 Mesocricetus auratus
GGTGGTTTGCACTACTGTATAGGAGTGGATAATTCAGATAAAGAAAGGGAAGCTGATTGGCTCCTCCCACTGGAGGTGGTATGTCTCCCCACCTAGATTTGAAATTCTCATTGGGGTGCATAAGCCCACCCAGGCTTTATCTTAGAGAGGGAGAAAAACATCTTAAATGTTTACGTGAGTTCATTCATCCACCTAGAGCCTCTTTTTCCTTTCTGCCTGCCTGCTAGGGATCTGAATCATTGTCCCTCAGTGCCACCTACAGTGGGCTGGGCCATCCTGTATCAATTAAGGATCAAGCCAGTCCTGTTCAGGCATGCCCTCTGGTTGGTCTGTTTTGGGCAATCCCTCAGTTTTGGGATTCCCCTCTCAAGTGACTAGGCCGTGTCAAGTTGGCAGTCAAGTTAGCTCAGGCATGTCACAAGAAGATTAAGAGAAAGGTAGGGGAGGATTTAAGTAATATTTTTGAAACGTATGTCTTGTTTTGGAAAAATGAGGTTCAAGTGTCTGTGACTAGTCTTGGGGAAAAGACAATTTTAGTTTCTGTAACCCGCCTTGGGGAATAGACGGAGCTGGAGAAAGGACAGAAGATAGAGACATTTCTGAAGACTTAGTCCTATCCTTTAGATTAAAGAAGGCATCCCAAGGCTTCATACTTTGGGTTGTATTCTCATTTCCAACACAGCACAAGCTTCTTGCAGCACTTCCCCCGCTGATGATATTCCCTCCTCTTTGCCACTTGGCATGGACCCTCCCCTTTTCCCTACCGGATACTGCGTGTGTGCTGCAGTCACCATAGTTCTTCATGTGGTTCTCGTAGATCACACGGTAACGCAGAAATGCCAGTGTTCCTTCTTGTGGAACTTGTGCTGGTGAGGAGACATGATGAAACCTCCAAGAAAGGCAAAGGCACGATCTGTTCTAGAAGAAAGTGTTTCTCTTAACTAAAATGAGAGAGCTGGGGATGCAGCCCAGTTGGCAGAGTGTTTTCCTTCCCAGCACAAACACCACATAAACGAGGTATAGAACGTGTGTAATCCCAGCATATCAGAGGTACAGGCAGGCAGTCAGGAGGAATTCAGGTCATCCTTTGCTACATGGACTTGGAGATCAGCCTGGAATACATGAGACCCTACTGCTAGAACAGAAATGGTCTGTTAAAAGACCAGCAAGTGAATTCTTGTATACTGTGAAGTAGAACTTTTTTGGGAGCTGGAGTGGTGGCTCTGTGGTTAAGAGCACTTCTTGCTCTTCTAGAGGACCCAGGTTGAATTCTCAGCACCCACATCTGACTGCTCACAACTATGCTGTAACTCCAGCTCCAGGGAATCCAATGCTGTTTTCTGGACTCTGCAGGTACCCATTTGCCCGTGCAACCCCCAACACATGGATACACATAATTAAAAATAAACTCTTTAAATTTTTTAGTAGTATTATCATTTCATTTTGAGTATGTAGCTATTTTGCCAAATGTCCATGCACCACATCTGTATCTGGTGCTCTCAGAAGCAGAAGATGGTCTAGAACTGGAGTTGTAGACAGTTGTGAGCTGCTGTCTTGGTACTGGGAAGAACTTGGGTCCTCTGAAAGAGCAGCCAGTGCTCCTAACCACTGAGTAATCTCTCCAGCCTCTGAAAAAACAAACAAAAACCTTTATTTATTTATTTATTTATTTATTTATTTATTCATTCATTCATTCATTCATTCATTCATCTATTTTAAGACAGAGTCTCTATATAGCCCTGGCTGTTCGGGAGTTCACTATGCAGACCAAGCTGTCCTCTCACTCACAGAGATCTGCCTTCCTTCTGCTTCCGGAGTGCTGAGATTAAAGGTGTGCACCTGTGTGTCTGGCTCCTAAAAAAATAAAATCTTAAAAACAAACCCAGAAGTGATGTAATAAAGTAATAAAATGAGTTGAAAGGAGAAACACAGTGCCAAGGAAGTGCATGGAAGACCAGTTAGCACAGCCAGCAAGTAGGAAGCAGCTGGAACAAAATGCCCACCCCTCCCCCATTAACTAACAGCACAGACATGACTTGTGCAGTGAGTGCAGTCAGGCACCAGGGCAGGGTGTAGGAAACAAGTAGATGTAGTGGCCAGAGGGAGGGAGGGGCTCATCCAGTCTTTTCATTCAAGTTTCTCTTGCAATTGTGTTTTTAGTAGCAAAGAAGTGACTGCTTCAAGCATCACTGGCTTAGAAACATGCAAGCATTAATGGATTGGGGGAAATGAATGTTCATCTGCTTCCTTAAGAATACCAGTGAAATAAAAGGTTTGTTTATAGCCAGAGAGCAAGAAAATCCCCCTAGAAGCAGTTGTGTTTCCTAGCATCGATGTTCAGAGCACCCCTCCCCCAGCTGGTATGTTTTACAAGAACTCCGCTGCTTTCCTTCAGCTCAGTGGATAGAGAGGGAAAATGTCATTCTTTCACATATCTGTGGTTAATTATTTACTCTTTCTACCCCCTTTTTTCTCTCAAGTAAGTCTGGGTGATAGGTTAACATACAAGAACAAGCATCCAGTACCATTTACTGCCATCAACTGGAAATTGAACTTCTATTTTGCAAGCCAGCAAGTATAGCTTAGAATCTTTACCTTGTATGTTGCTGTAGGAGGACCATAGAGCAGAATGGAAATCGGTTTCCGGAATGGATTTGTCATGAATTATTCATTAACTACTTATTCTTTGGAAATCAGTTGGAGGAAGCAGGTAGTCCAGTTTGATTACAGGGGTGTTATACTCAAGTCCAGCAGCAAACAGTGTGGTTCTGCCGCTGCTGTAGGTTGCAGGGCAGCTGCAGTTCAGGCACAGCCTTCCCCCTGCTCAGGGTACCATGCTGCCTGAGAGAGCTGCACTGAGGACACGCCCATGCATTCCTGTTGGAAGATGAAGCTTCAGGTAGGAGAAGTGTCCTGTCAGCACTGCCCAGCTTTCTCACTGCCATAACAAGCCCTGGAACCTCATACTTGCTCAAGCATCCTTCCCTGGAAGCACCAAACATTAGTCTTGTAGTTTACATTGCCAGGGATATACGTTGTTTCTAACAGAAAATTGCTTGCACTTGTCAAACGTATTCCTAAGACAATAAACATTTAAATGTGACGTCTCAATTTTTATTGACATCCTTTGATATAAAATATGTTTTATTAACTAGTGTTGACCATTTAATTTTGAATTGTGGAGTTTGGCTTTGAAAAACCCTGAGAAAAATAATTTAGTATTTGAATCAGTGAAGCTTCAGGCTCTTTTCTAGAGGAGGGATTGTTTGCAGAAGCCATCTCCTTTGTTTCTATGGGAGCATTTGGGAAAACAGAAGATGGAACAAAGAGTTTTTGTTCTGTTTGCTGATGATATTTACCATATATGCATGTGAGCTATTGTGTGTGTATGCACATGTGTGTGTATATGTGTGCACATGTGCACTTGCAGACATTTCATTTGGCAGGGCTATTCTGATGTTGCCTTTTGCTTTGTTAGATTTTGTGTAGGTGATACCTTTGTTGAAACTGAGATGTTTCTGAGCTGAGGCACAGAGTGCAAAAGTAATCAGGACCAAATCTGATAACACTTTTTTTTTTTGAGACTGAGTCTTGCTGTATAGACTAGACTAAGCTTAAACTAATGGTTCTCCTGAATCAGCTTCCCAAATACTGTGAGTTACCCATGGGTCATCATGCTCAATTTAGACTCTGTGAATGTGGGTATCTTTGTTTTATTTGCCACCCCCATTCTTCAGGGCCTAGAACAATACCTGGCTTGTAGTAGCTAGTCAATAAGTGTGTCTAAATGAGTGCATTCTTAACTAAGATTTCTGATAGCTTTTGTGGTTCATGTACAACTGTAGGAAGTATAATTTCAATAATTTTATAACAAACGAATTCTAACTTGTATTGATATAGATTACTTTAGCTTTAAAGTTTTAGATATTTATTTAATACATAGACACTGAAAGTTTTTCATCTTTTTTCTTTTTTTCCATTTAAAAAATTTAAATTAGAAACAAGCTTGCTTCACATGTCAATCCCAGCTACCATCCCCCTAATCCCCTAACCCTCCACCCCATCCCCCCTCCGCTCACCAGGGAGGGTGAAGCCCTCCATGGGGGATCTCCAAAGTCTGTCATATCATCCAGAGCAGAGCCTAGGCACTCCCCCATATGTCCAGGCTAAGATAGAATCCCTCCATGTGGAATGGGCTCCCAAAGTCCATTCGTATGCCAGGGATAAATACTGATCTACTACCTGAGGCCCCAAGATTGCCCTCCTCAGTCCCGTTCTGGCCCCTCAGCCATCAGTCTAGGTTCCATGGGTTCCCCCTTGTTAAGGTCAGCTGTTTCTGTGGATTTCACTAGCCAGGTCTTTGCCCCTTTGCTTATCACTCCTCCCTCTAAGCAACTGGGTTCTAAGAGTTCAGTTCAGTGTTTAGCTGTGGGTATCTGCCTCTGCCATCAGCTACTGGATGAAGGCTCTAGGATGGCATATAAGGTAGTCATTGATCTCATTATCGGGGGAGAGCATTTAAGGTAGCCTATCCACTATAACTTAGATTGCCAGTTGGTGTCATCCTTGTAGATCTCTGAAAATCTCACTAGTGCCAGATCTCTCCTCAAACCTATGATGGCTCCCTCTATTATGGTATCTCTCATCCTGCTCACCTCTATTCTTCCCATGACTCAAACTTCCTTCTCCCCTGTGTCCTACTCTCCCCTCCTCTTCTCCCCTGCTTGCTCTTTCTCCCAGCTCCCTCTCCCCTCCCTTTCCCCCATGCTTCCAATCTGCTCAAGAGATCCTGTTCCATTCCCTTTCTAGGGGATACCATGCATATCTCTCTTAGGGCCCTCCCTGTTTCCCAGACTCTCTAGTGGTGGGACTGTAGGCTGACAATCCCCTGCTCCATGTCTAAAATTCATATATGAGTGAGTACATACCATGTTTGTCTTTTTGTGACTGGGTTACCTCACTCAGGATGCTTTCTTCTAGTGCCATTCATTTGCCTGTGAATTTCAAGATTCCATTGTTTTTTTCCCCCGCTGAGTAGTACTCCATCGTATAAATGTACCACATTTTCTCTATCCACTCTTCAGTTGAGGGGCATCTAGATTGCTTCCAGGTTCTGGCTATTACAAATAATGCTGTTATAAACATAGTTGAACAGATGTCCTTATTGTATGAATGTGCATCTTTGGGTATATGCCTAAGAGTGGAATTGCTGGATATTTTGAAACACGGATATTTTTTTAAGATTTACTTTTATTTTATTTGTATGGGTGTTTGCCTGTGCACCATGTATGAGTCTGGTGCCCATAGAGGTCAAAAGAAGTCTTCAGAGCCACTGGAACTGGAGCTACAGGCAATTGTGAGCTGTTCTGTAGGTACTAGGAATCAAATCCTGGTTCTCTAGAAGAACAACCAGTGCTTTTAACTGCTGAACCTTCTCTTCAGCCCCCATATATAATTTTTAAGAAATAGAAATGTCTATTAATTTTTTACATAATTAATAATAAAAATCAGTTATGAATATAAAGATCCATAGTGAAAAATGCTTTCTTCAATACATTGCTGCCATATTTTTTGTTCTAATTATAGCATGTTATGTGTTACAATTTGAAAAGCATTTGTCAGTCTGTGTCACAGGAAACTATGTGTTATTTATTTTATGATTTCAGGAGTTTTAAATTTCATATATCTGTTACTCAGTGATATTAAGAGAAGCAGTATATTCCACCAAGACAAAATATGTTTAGCTGGGTGTGGTGGTGCATGTCTTTAATCCCAGTGCTGAGGGCTGGCTGATCTCTGAATATAAGGCCACCCTGCTGTAGACAGTGAGACTTTCTTTTTTTTTTAAACACACTGTAAGAGTTCAAAGTTACCACCAGTGTCATCTTCTTTAATGCACCCCTCATCCATTTATGAAGCCCACTTTATAAAAGAGAAAGTTGAAGAGGCTAGAGGAATGTTCAGATCCCTGCTCTTTTAGAGGACTCGAGTTCAGTTCCTATTATTCATGTCAAGTGGCTCACAGCTGCCATGACCTCTGAGGGACACAGCACATTCTTCTGGCCTCTGAGGGTACTTACATACACATGGCATACACCCACACAGACACACAAACATACATATAAGAAAATATTTTAAATAAATTGTAAGAAAGAAAGAAAAGTAAAAGAGAAAGCTGAATTCCAGAGTTTAAGTGAATGACTCCCGAACAAGTGTTATTTTTTATTTTTAGTCATTTCATGTAACACGATAAATAAATGACCCAGAACCAGATATTGGGATTCAAGATTCAAGCTGAAGATCAGAAAAGCAAAGCAACCAACTAATAGTTCTTACCTCTAACTCAGTTCAGACCAAAGGGGAGATCCTCAAACTGCTCCCAACTTCACTGCTCCTCAGATTCACTGAGACTGCTATGCTCTCCTCAGTGTGGCTGGAGACTAATTCTGAGACTGACTGCTGAAGACCCTGATCCTATCTTTTGTAGCTCTCTGGTGCTGGGATTAAAGGCATGAGCTCTGTTACTCTTTTAAACTGATTCAATCTCATGTAACCCTGGGTGGTCTTGAACTCAGAGAGATCCATCTATCTTTGTCTCCTGAGTCCTGGGATTAAAGGTGTGTACCACCACTGTCTGATCTCTATAGCTTGAGGCTGCCTTTGCTTTCTGAATCCTCAGGCAAGCTTTAATAAATTGTAAATAATATATCACCACAATCTCACCTATTTTCCTAATGCTTGTCACTCTGTCATTACTTAAAGTTGTAAAAAGAATTAAAAAGAAAAGCAAAGCAGACAACTACATCACTACTAATTTAGCTTACACTGCCTCATGACTAATGATGTGTTTTGTCTTACTTCAAATAAGTTCATCTTAGTATATTTGTTTAATATAGCTTTATAAATCATAGTCACATTCCTGTTTAAGATTGTGTGTGTTGTGTGTATGTACATATATACATTATAGGATAGCATCCACAAATGAGGCTTGCATTTTCCCCTTTTCTGAATTTTTAAATTACCAATTATATGTTTTTATTTCCTTAAATTTCAACTAAAGCAAGGTGTCCTTTCATAATGTCTAATTCTATTGCCTAGGAATTTTCATTTATCACTTAAAAGTATAGACATTGAATATTCTCCATTTCTTTAATTAAAGCCCCTCAATAGTTGCAAGTTGAATTGACACAGTTATCAAACAAAACCACAAGTATGGTCAGGTTCTGAAGCAAGAGACACTAGAGTCCCACCAGACAAAGCAGGGTGCCCACTCTTCACGGTCTCCTAGGGAGGAGGAGGGGCTTAGATTAATGTGACCTGAGTTGTTTAGGTGCCTGCTGGATAGGAGGAGCTTGCCAGGAGCAAGAAGCTTGATGTATAAGGGAGCAGCTGGAGGGTCTGTGATCTAACAGCCACAGGGACTACACACACAGAAGTGCGCAGTAGTGGATTTTTTAAAGAGCTTTAGATACCCCAAGGTAGTTTGGCTCTGGACCTGCAATAATCCAGTCTTCTCATAACCACTGACATTTTGATCGGATATCAGCCTTTTAGTGCCTAATGTAGGTGTGGTTTCTTCTTGGGAATGACAACAAAATAAAGGGGTCCATCCAGTGACTCCCACTCTGTCCTTGGGGTACTGACAGCGAGGTTTTTGTTTAAAAGGGAGGAGGGTGTGTGGTACACTTCACTAAGCAGTTCTGGCTAAGCAAAGTGGGACCTACCCATGACTGAACTATGACTTGAAAGTATCTTAAGACAGTTGTCATAGCTTTGTTTTTATAGTTCAAACATCCTGCTCCTTCCTTGATAAGTTCTTTTAGGGCAAGAACCAATGTTTTATTTACTTTTGCCCAAATTTCCAATTTTAAAATCTAACCTAGTAAACTGGTTTGTGCTTACAGGAATAACCTGTTACTAGAAGTGTTATATTGATTGCTTGCTCTTTTTAATCATAGCTTAATATGTTTACTACATACTACAGCTTAATAATTACTACCTGTTTTGGCTTCCTGGCAGAATGAGAAGACTTTGGGACATTCCATGAGTCATCCAAGCAACATTTCTAAGGTAAAGTGGCACCAAAATACAATATTTTGTACCCTGGGACTTTTGTATTCTTAGACTTTGTATGTATTGAAACTCTCATTTTTGAAAATGGAGGGGGGTTGCATATATACGTGTTCCTGTGTGCATGCCAGTGCATGTGTGTACATGTTCCTGTGTGCATGTAGTACATGTGTGACCTCTGAAAGCCAGAGGACAGCATCAGGTGTCTTCCTCTATTGCTTTCTATTGAGATCAGATCTGTCTGAAGCTCATTAATTCAGCAAGACTAACTGGAATCCAAGCTCACTTCCTAAAGCTTAGGCAACAGGCGTTCTACCACCTGGGCCTCTTCCCAGTCCTCTTTTCTCGATGCATATCTATAGTCTACTCTGGGGCCATATAAAGCTTATGTAAGGTATAGTTTTCCCTGAGGCAACTTTGAATGTGTGCCAGGGGATGTGACTTATAGAGAAACTCCATCCCCACCCCTCAAATCATACTTTTGAGGCAGAGAAATCTCAGGTACCAGTGTTTCTCCAATTAGGAATGTGTTTGGCTGGAAATGAATTTTTATGACTCAGGTGACAAGATATCTGGAAGTAAGTAGTCTAGAGCTGAGTTGTTCAGAAATCTATCCAGACCCACTCTGCCTTTGTGGTCCACATTTTTTACTTTGTTGTCGCCATTCTGCTTGGCACGTGGTTCCACAATGCATCTGTCCCTCCTGTAGTGTGTTCCTATAGATAGCTTTCTAGAAGCGTGTTGCCTGCTAGGACCTGACCCAGCAGACAGCAGCTTCCCACATGATCTTTCTCTGGGTAGCACTCTTACCCAGCATCACTCTGACTCCTTGGACATAAAGACATGATCGTGCAGATTACCTTGTGGGCTTGAACATTTCCCCATGTCTTTGTCATGCAGCCAAACAAAGTACAGTCCTGACGGGAAGACTTGGACAACATAGCAAAAACCTGTGCTGCTGCCTCGGTACCTCTTGGGTCCTCTAAAATGAAGTTATGGTGTGTTCCTTTGCTTTGCTTTGTTTGGGTTTTGAGAGGGGTCTCACTGTTAAAGTCCATGTTAGCCCTGAAGCTGGCATTTCTCTTGCCTTCACTTCCAAAGTGCGGTCATAGGTAACACATCACTGCTCCTAGTGCATGCTTCTTTTTCATTTATAGATGCTATCAGTGTTTTCATTAAGGTCACCTTAGTTTTGTAATTCCCATTTTGGTAGGTTCATCTTTCAGAGATTTGTACAACCTTATAAGGAACTTTTTCAAGAGAAAATAATTCCCTCTGAATTCATTATTTGAGGTATGTGTGTATGTTTAAAAGTCTTTATGCTAAACCAGACCTTGAGAGAAACACACTCCAATTGAGGTATATACTGTATAAGTTAAATAATGATTTTGTTTTATTCCACCTGCCGGGGGTGGGGAGGATGACCATCAGTTTTGAAGCATCAACATTTTGAAGTAGGGGCTTCCAGGTAAGATGGCAGATTAGAAACCTTGTACATTTAAAATTGGTGGAAAAGAATGGCCAGAGTAATACACATGATGTCTAATTCTTTCAATAGCTACAAATGATTTTATGAAGCAGGTGAGGTCTCTGCAGGGAAACAGGCAGGAACTGGTGCCCAGCTATACATGGGTTTGGCCAAGGTCAGTAAGAACTGCCAGAAAGTGCTTCCCCACCTCATGCAGTGGTTAGCTGAACTGATCAGGGAATGGACAAACCATTGTCAGAGAGACCAGAACCAGTGCAGGCTCTACAACTCAGGGGTAAGGAACTTGAAGCAAATTCGCCTCCAGTGTGCATGGTTCCAGCTGAGGTCAGTGGGAGCTGCTATACAAAGTCTTATAATCCCTTCTCCTCCACACCAACATTGCTGCACAACAGCCACAGAGGAAGAAGAGGTGTGGAGGCAGGACCAAGGGCTGGGCACACCCTGAACAGAGAGAGGAAGGCCAGGGGTGGATGCGGGCCTGAAGCAGAGAGTCTGCTTGCATGCCTCTGGGGACCGAGGTGCTGCCAGCAAGGCTTTCACATTTACCCTGTCCCACATCAGTGCCGGAGAGAGACAAGATACGATGCATGCACTAAACCACAGCGTGGTGTACCAGGAACGGACGTTGTCAGGGCCAGTGGACTCTGAAGCTGGAGGACACACTCACTGTCACATGTACTGACAGTGTAGAAACCAAGAGCTATACAGCTGAACCAAGTAGTCTTTGGTGCATGAAGTATCCATGGGAGGGAAGGAGTTCAGAACCCATCCACTGAAGAAGGAAGTACGCACTGATGTGATGATGTGTTTTTATCTATTATACATTTATTTCGCTTAGCCCTATTTGTTTTTATTTTGTGCTTTTTTTTACTATGCACAAATAACTCTTAATGATCTTGTTTTAGTTTTATATTACTCGGGTTTTATAATTTTTCTGTATGCTTAGTACTCATTCCATTTTGTACTCTTTACTATTCTTATACACAGTCTATAGACACCTCTCATTCCTACCCCATTTCCTTGTTCTTCTTCATACCCTGCTCTTATTATTTCTCCCCCTCTGTGTGTGTGTGTGTGTGTGTGTACATACGTGTGCCCACACATGTTCATGTGTGAGTGAGTGTGCATGTATGTACATATGAGGAATTGGAGAACAATCTCATTTGTGAGTCTTCACCTTCCACCCTGTTTGCCTGTGAGCTCCCATGGGTCTCCTGTCTCCACTTCCCATCTCACCATAGGAACAGACATGCACTACTTTGCCAGTTTACATGGGTTCTGGGGATTCAAACTAGGATTCTTGTGCTTGGACAGCAAGTATCTTAGTCACAGTGCCGTCTTCCTAGTTCCTCTACTTAACTGTAACCTTCCATATGTGGACCCTAAGTATATCTTGGCTTCCCCATTCCAGCCACCTTTCCCTCCTCAATGCTTTTCTCAGTTGACCCAATAATCACTATCACAATCCAGTCTGTTCCTCCTCTATCCATAACCTTAGTAATTAATACCTTTCTTTTCTCTCTTTCTTTTTGAGTCAGCCTCACTGTGTAACCCTGGCTGTCCTGGAATTTACTGTGTAGACCAGGCTGACCTTGAACTCACAGAGATCTTCCTGCCTCCACCTCCTGAGTTTGAAGGCATCCACCCCTACACCCACCTAGTAATTAATATCTTACTATATACCTTACTGCCTTGTTCTTTTTTCCCAATAGTTATTGAAGTTAGAAGAATGAGGCTCTTTCCGTCTTTTTTAATTTATATTAGAAACAATCTTATTTTATAGATCAATCCCAGTTCCCTCTTCCTCCCATTCTTCCATGTCCCCCACCAGCCCCCATCCCATCCCTCTTCTGCTTCAAAGAAAGGGTGAGGCCGTCTATGAGGGGTCGTCAAAGCCTGTCACATCATTTGGGTCAGGGTCTAGGCCCTCCCCCATGTGTCTAGGCTGAGATAGTATCCCTCTATGGGGAACAGGCTCCCAATGTCCACTCGTACACTAGGTATAAATGCTGTTCCATTACTAAGGGCCCCATAGACTTCCCAGGCCTCCTAACTGACACCCACATGTAGGGGGCCTGGTTCTGTCCTATGCTGGTTTCCAAACTGTCAGTCTGGGGTCCATGAGCTCCCCCTTGTTCAGGTGAGCTGTTTCTGTGGGTTTCCCTGGCATGGTCTTGACCCCTTTGCTCATCACTTCTCCCTCTCTACAACTGAATTCCTGGAATTCAGCTCAGTGCTTAGCTGTGGATCTCTTTCTGTTTCCATCAGCTACTGGATGAAGGCTCTATGATGAAAGACGAGGTTTTTAAACCTCAGTGATACCAAATTTTCATAGTGGACCTCTTGGGTAGTTTTGATTCTACACTCTGAGGTAATGTAGGGGATTGCACTTGGTTCCCAGAGAATGTAAACTTGGAATTTAGCTAGTGTACTACTACAAGTATACTAGTCCCACCTGAATCTTGCAAATGCTTCAATTCAAAGATTATAGCTTATAAAAAGCTGACTATGGAAAGATTCCCTGATGCACAAGCCCCACCCACTGTAGAGATACAAGAAACAGGAAAAATGAAGATGTATGTCCCCTCTGATACATAGATATTCCACAGTAATGAGTTTCAATACAAGTGAATTAGGTGAAATAATTCAGAAGAATAATTGTAAGAATGTGTAAATAAAGAGAAAAAACACCTAAATTAACTGAGTGCTGGGTGAAATAAGGTCAATACAAGATATGAAAGAATTGAACTATAGAAATAATGAAAAATCTTACTGAAATTTTAGAACATTTTACAAGTGAAAAACTCAGTAGAAAAAAACACCAATGGAATGGATTAAGTGGAAGTGAGTTATCATGAATGTATGTTAAGATGGATGAAATAGAACATTCAGACATTGACAGTAAAATAAAATAATAAAGTATAAAATACAACATATATATTGGATACCATCAAAAGACTGAAATTGTAAGTCATGGGGATAGAAGGAGAAATTGCCAGGCTAAAGGTATAAATAATGTATTTAGAACAATCATCCAAATTCAGGAGAAAACATATGGATGACTCAGGGTATTTAGAGCTCCAGACATACAAGAGTAGAAGAAACATCTCATTCCACTACAGTTAGAACACAGAGCCCACAGTTACACCAGAACCTACAGTTAGAAAGCAGAGCCCACAGTTACAACACGAAAGAACCTACAGTTATAACACAGAGTCCACAGTTAGAACACTGAAGAACCTACAGTTACAACATGAAAGAACCTACAGTTAGAACACTAAACCTACAGTTAGGACACTGACCCAACAGTTAGAACACAGAACCCACAGTTAGGACACTGAACTTACAGTTAGGACACAGAACCTACAGTTAGGACACTGAACCCACAGTTAGAACACAGAACCCACAGTTAGAACACAGAACCCACAGTTAGGACACAGAACCTACAGTTAGGACACTGAACCTACAGTTAGAAAGCAGAGCCCACAGTTAGGATACTGAACCTACAGTTAGGACACAGAACTTACAGTTAGAACACTAAACCTACAGTTAGGACACAGAACCTACAGTTAGAACACTAAACCTACAGTTAGGACACTGACCCCATATTAGAACACAGAACCCACAGTTAGAACACAGAACCCACAGTTAGGACACAGAACCTACAGTTAGGACACTGAACCTACAGTTAGAAAGCAGAGCCCACAGTTAGGATACTGAACCTACAGTTAGGACACAGAACTTACAGTTAGAACACTAAACCTACAGTTAGGACACAGAACCTACAGTTAGAACACTAAACCTACAGTTAGGACACTGACCCCATATTAGAACACAGAACCCACAGTTAGGACACAGAACCTACAGTTAGGACACTGAACCTACAGTTAGGACACAGAACCAAGTTAGGATACTGAACCCACAGAACAAATTAGAATACTGGAGAGTGAAAGGGAAGTTCTGGGTAACCTGTGAAGTTACCTCCACCAGAATTGTTAAGTATGTGCAAGAGCTGTCATGGTTTCAGACTACCATTTTAAATAGAGTAACTAGGCTCAAACACATCTGTTTTAAGCAAAATAGGAAGAGTACAGACAACACTGTTTAATAGTATGAAAACACATACTGTACTATTAGCAATCTATAGGCTCAGTGCAATTCACATGGAAGCCTAAAAGGCCCAGAGCAAAGAGCACTGTTGGAAGGAAGCACGACTGTATCTGTCTTCAGGTTAGACTATACATAGTGACAAAAGCCACATGACACCAACACAAGACATGTAGCTCAAAGGAATAGAGGAAGAGCCCACTGCTCTTCCTGTGGTCTGGAGTTCTGGTCTCAGCTCACAACCACCTGTAACTCCCATCCTCAGGGGATCCAGTGCTCTCTTCTGACCTGCACAGGCACTGCACTCATATACAAACACACATATGCATATAATTACAATTATTTTTTAAAAGAAAAGATAATAACACATTCTTTGGAAGATGTGGGCAACCTAGAACCCTTGTGCAGTGATAGTAGGAATGTAAACTACTCCAGTCACTATGGAAGCCAGTATGAATGTTACTAACAATAAACCTACCATGTAACCCAGCTTAACACTCCTGGATATTTTCCTGAAGGTGCTGAAGTTAACAGATCACATGGATGCTTGCACATCAGTATTTATTGCAGCCTTATTTATGATAGCTAAATTGTGGGTCAGATCTTAGGTGTCTATTGATGGAGGAATGGATAGACAAAAACTGGCATATATACATAATAGAATCTGTTCAGTCATAGAGAACAAAGTTGTGTCATTTACTAGAAATTGGATGTATCTGGAGATAGTTATGTCAAGCACATTAAGTCTGTGTCAGAAAGACAAATGCCACCTTTTCTCTTATTTGTGGGTCCTAGACTTTATATTGCAGGTATATATGACATGAAGGACAGATAATGATCTTCTTTGGGGGAACAGAGGGCACAGGGAATAGACAGAAGTGAGAATGGGAAGGGTCAGGGAATATGGGGATGTGTTCAAAATTCATTATATACCTATATTTAAATGTCCATGTGAAATTTACAATGAATGTACACCAATTAGAAAAATACTGTTAACAAATGTTTCTTTACTGTAAGGCATTGGACTGCAGGACCCTTGTAGTCCTGGCTCTTCTCACCTTGTCAAGGACTCCTTAATCTAATACATCAGCACAGCTCAGAGCCATGTTCATCAGATACACTGTCTATACATCTCTTTACCCTGTGTTGCTGTCAAATGACTTAACTCATAATTTTACATCAGCTTATAATATCTGAAATTACATTTAATTAGAAATCACATTGATTAGTTTCTACCTGAAATGAAAATACAACTATTACACAGTATGTTCCTCAGTTTATCATAACTGAGGAAGTCATTGTCACTCCCTAGTTGTCTTAAATCTTCCTTTTATAAGACAGAGCTCTTACTGAGGTGGGGATTTGGGAGGCTGTGGTAGAGAGTCCCTTCTTGTTAGAGCCTGTCATTTAGAGGGAGGCAGAGAGCCTTGGATAGTGATTGGGGTGGGGCAGCAACATACTGAACATAGACTCAGGTTAAGTGGCTGCCTGTCCTGTGCCACTGTGACCTTACCACCTGCAGCTTGTCTTGCCCCACTGTAAGGTTTGTCCTTGCTTGTTAACACAGAGACAAGCAGGCACAGCATAGCTTTTATGACAGTTGCACTCATGCATGTATGGAGACCAGAGATTGACAATTGAGAGTCTTCTTTTCCTCTCTGCCTTATCTTGCTTTGAGGTCTCTCACTGAACTTGGAGCTCTTTGGTTAACAAATGAGATTCTGGGATCTACCTGTCTCCACCCTCACCCCAAAACTGGGGTTACAGGTGTACACTACCACACTTAACTTTTTACGTGGATGCTGGGGATTCAAACTTACTGAGCTATCTCCCTGTCCTCATAAGCCTTAATAGGTGTTATAGAAGTAATGAACCAAGTATAAAGACAGAACAAGGGGATAAGAAGCCCTCTTTGAAAACAAACCCAAGGCAGGGCCAGTCCTGCTGGTTGGTTTAGGAGCATCCCCAGACAGAAGGTGTGGGGCCTAGGGCTGAGGAAGACTGAGGCTTCTGGGAGCACCCTAGCAAAAGCTGATGAGGCTGGTGACATTTAAAGATAGCCTCAGAAATGCCTTTTGGGTTAAGACATGAGTTGGTAGCTTCTGAGTGGTAGAGTGCTTGCCCTATATGCATGAAGCTCTGAGGTGGATAAAATGTGTTTCCTTCGAGAGTATGTGTGTTTTAGGGAGAGTGGGATGTGAACTTTTAAAATGACTGATTTCACTTACCAACTTCAAACTCATCCTGTGTTCTCACTGGCATCATTCTCTGCCTATGGTTTAATCTGGAAGTTGTGTACCTCTTGAGCTAAAACTGGCAAGACAAGTAACCTGAATGAGGATTGCAGGTGGGGCTGTACTGTGAGAAGGGGTTGGTCCTAGCAGAAGTGGAACCTGTAGACTCACTGTGTGAGACATCAGTGGAAGGTCTGCACAGAAGCTCTCTACCAAACTGCATGCTGTGTGTGACCTTCCTGCCTCTCTTCTGGGTTTACTTCATTGTTGAAGCAGGCCTATGGTTTGATTTGTTAATAAATGATTTAGTGTGCGTGCACACTCATATGTATAAGTACACTCAAGTATGCATGCATATGGGGGAGCAGAGGACTGCCTTGGGTGTTGGGTCTCAGGAGCTTTCCATTTTGTTTTTTGAGACAGGGTCTCTCACTAGCCTGGGACTTGCCAAATAGGTTGGGATGGCTGGCCAGTGAACCTCAGGATCCATCTGTCTCCATCTCTCCAGTGGTAGGATTAGAAACAGCTGACCTGACAAGGGTTACTTCTCGAATCCCAGACTGATGGCTGGGAATCCAGCATGGGACTGATCAAGACCCCCTGAATGTGGGCATCAGTGAGGAGGCCTAGGCAATCTATTGGGCCTTGGGTAGTAGATCAGTATTTATCCCTCGCATACAAATGGACTTTGGGTGCCCATCCCACAATGAGAGATGCACTTTCATCCTGGACTCTTGGGTGAGGGTCTAGGCCTTGCCCTGGATGAAATGACGGACTATGGCCACTCCATGGAGGGCTTCACCCTCCCTGGGAAATGAGGGGGTGCTGGGGAGGGTGTGGGAGGAGGGGAGGGAAAAGGAAAGGGACCTAGGATTGACATGTGAAGCAACCTTGTTTCTAATTTAAATTTAAAAATTAAAAAAAATAGGGAAAAAAAGAAGAGGGCACCAACCATAATGACAAGCTCCGTTCCAACAGCCTTGTAGACTCTAGGAATGGAAGTCAGGTCCTTGTACTTGGCTATTGACTGAACTGTTTCCTCAGGTCCTTAGCTTGATGTTTAAATGACTTAACTCTAGTGGTCTGCTCAGTGGAGTGGTCCCAGAGCACATTGAGCCTCTTTTGCCACTTCCCTTAAAACTCTGTAAGAATTATTCTTGGTAATGAAAAAATAACTATTTAAAGAAAGCTACATTAGTGAAAGGCCCTTCTGAGTAATATACATATACACAGACACAGCCCTTTGGCCAAATCCATCGCTGGTGATTTTGAGCCTTTATATGGTCACAACTTCAGTTTCTGGAGCTATGAAGACATCTTTGCTCAGAAGTTGTCACCTTCAGTGTTCTTTATTATGAATGTGTTTTTTGTAGAGATTCTAGCTGCAGAGACTTCAGGAAGGCAAGTGGTAGGAAAGCGTTTTGGGTGCATCTTTTCTTCTGACAGTGCTGTACCCTGTTGTGCTGGAGACATACTGCTGTCCACATGACTGGCCACCAGCAGGCCAGGAAAAGAGAGAACTCAGTGTTAACGCCACTTGTAATAGAAATACTTTTGTATTTGGTAGTTCTTTATCATGCATTCTCCCCCATGAATTCTATATTGTATCTATTCATTTTTTAATGGCCAGAGACATTAATTGCTCTTGTGGAGGCTGGTTCTTGGCACAGCCTTCCAGCAAGAGTTGTGATGTATGTACCGGGCAGCCACAGAGTGACCTCTTTTTTAATTGTAGCTCACTGTTTAGGTTGGATATAACTGAGTATTTATTTATAGAAAGGAGCCTCTGACAGTGAAGCATTGGCTTTTACAGAGTAATTTCACTAAACTGAAAAGTTTGCTGAGACATAATCTTAGTGACTACAGACACCCAGAGAGGCTGGATCTGTCTTATGAAATCAGGCCTGCTGAACTGGTGGTTAGCAACAAATCACTACCTTTTAGTTTGGGGTGGGAGGACAGTAACCTTTAGCAACTTCCTAAGAAGGAAACACAAATTAAAGGGTATTCTGATAAACAAAGCCTCTATAATTGAGGCTTTGTTTGCTATCAGGCTCTACTCTCCTGCTTCCTAGCTTTGCCTCATGCCCTTACTCTGTATATGCATAGATATGGTCATTCCCTGTTATACCCTTTTGACATGCATTATTTGGAGTTAAGAGGAGAGTGGCAGGTATTTTCTCTTGACTTCAGCTTCTCAAATGAAACCCACCTCTTCCCAGGACACTGGTCCTTATTGAGTACAATTTTCCAGATTTTACAATATGGTCCTTTCACAATCCAGCAAGTGAATTTGGTGGCATGAGGGCCCTATCTTCCTAATGTAAGAGGAGGAACTGACTAGGTAATTCCCTCTGTCTCCCATCCCTTGTGGGTGGAGGTTTTCTTCCATGTGTCAGTGCCACCAATTGAGTTTGACCCACAACACAGAAGAGGTCACTGCATAGCAATGAGGGTATGAATACACATGGGCATTCTGCTAGGTTTTCAAGGGGGTGGCTTGATGACTTACTTCTCTCTTATGTACTGTACCTTCATGATATATTTTTGGCTTTTCCTGTGGCAGCTAAACAGTGTTGGCTAATGAAGATATTCAGTCTCAAAGTGGTCTGGGTCTAGAAAGTGGAGAATACCGGTGATTGTGGGAGTGTGGACATTTTAAAATAGTTCTCTGTCTGCCTCCCTTTGTAACTGACAGTAAAGCTTTGGTACCAGAGACCTTGTGTGCTTAATTCATGACAGGAGGAGCTTCCAAGGGATGGATGGGGCCTTTGGAATTGGATTGAAGATGCTGGAAAAAAGAGAAGGATGGTGCATGTCAATAGGCCCATGAGATGTGAGATGAAGAGGCAAAGACATATTGTCCACATATATCCTGAGACCCCTTTCTCACTGAGAGTGACAGAGGCTGCCCTGGACTTTTTATTATCGTATCTCCAAGTAAATTAAACTTTAGATTCTAAGAACTCTATTAGTGTCTATTAGTATATTTAAAGAATATGCTTGTCTTAGTTTGTGAATGTTGCTTTGAAAAAGGACCATGACCAAAAGCAACTTGGTGGAAGAAATAGTTTATTTCATCTTATGGCATTATTATCCTTTATAAAGGGAAGCCTGAACTCTTCAAGGGGGATAGAAACCTGGAGACAGGAGCTCAAGCAGAATCATGGAGGAACATTCTTATTGGCTCTCAAGGATTGCTCAGCCTGCTTTCTTATATAGTCTATGGCTACCTGCCCAGGAATGGCTCTTCTCACAGTGATCTGAACCATCCTAAATCAATCGTTAATAAAAAAAATGCCCCCACAGACTTGCTTACAGGCCAATCTGATGCAGGCATTTTCTCAATTGTCATTCCTTCTTCTCACAGCATTCTAGCTTGTGTCAAGATGACAAAAAACTAACAGGCACAATTGACCCCTTGTTAACTTGATATACAAATGCATCACTATTGAGCTATAGCCTTTCCTTTCTTTTTTATTCCCAAGATACCTAATGCTACTATCACAATATAAGCTATAGTATATAATTTGAAAGGTTCCATGTCTTTAAAAATGCAAACACATTAGAAGTTCAATCTCTTTAAAATATCCAAAGTCTTAAAATACCCATTGAAGCAAAACCCAAGTACAGATGTATAAGTAGCCCAATGTCTGACATCTGGAACTCACAATCTTTTGGGTCCAAAGGGCTTTGGGCTGCTCTACTTCTCTAGCTCTGTCATCAGTACATGTAGCTTGTCTCATAAACTTACACTAGCTGCTTTCTACACCTGCTGATATCCTTGTTAGTCATTCATTCCACAGTCCTGGCATCTCCAATATGCTGTGAGCTCCATAGGCTGCATCTTTACCAAAGGCCTCCTGACCTCTCTTCAGGACCTTGACTCTGCTACATGATACCAAACTTCAGCTTTTCTTCATGACCCCTCCAATCCTGGAGTCTCCACTGCAACTAAGGCTTCTCTAGATTTATACTGTGCTAAGCCAGCTGCTGTCCATTTCCCCTTCAGCCTTGCAGCTTTCATGCCATCAAAATCTTTCCATCTGGAAGACTCTTATACCCTAAGTTCAGCTCCTAGTTTGCAGCTTTGGCCATTTCTCACCACAACTCTGTATGCTCATCATGAAGGAATGCTTCCTAGAAGTTTTTACCTTAGTGATTCTGGTTTCTTTTTATCCTTACTGGTTTTTCAGCCCCATCATTGTCTCAGTAAAGCAACAATTTCACTTCAGTGGTTCTGGTCTCTTGTGGATCACAGCGGATTCTTCAGTCATGACTGATCAGAAAACACAGATTCTTAACTCCCAGTATCCTGTGAATGGCTCTTCCCTCTAAAATAAATACTCCAGGCCTCCATCTTCCGAATTGGTCTTAGCATTCTTACCTTCTAAGTTCCCACAGCAGCTCATTAACTTCTGAGTACTTAATGAATTTTCTACCCCAAAGTTCCAAACATTTTCACAGTCCTCCCCAAAACAACATGGTCATATTTGTCGCACCAATACCCTGTGATCCTAGTACCAATTCCTGTCTTACTTTGCTTCCTATTGCTGTGAGAAAGACTATAACCATTCAACCTGGGGGAGGAAAGGGTTTACCTCATCTTACAGTTGCCATTCATCATAAGCAAGAACTGAAGCAGAGCAGAATCCTGGAGGAGGCACTCAAGCAAACCCATTGCTCACTGGCTTGCTCCCCATGGCTTGCTCAGCCTACTGTCTTATACAACCCAGGGCTACCTTGCCCAGGAGTGGCACTGTCCACAGTAGTCTGGGCCCTTCTTTATCACTCAGTAAGAAAATGTCCCCACAGGCTTGCGTATAGGCCAGTCTAATGAAAACAGTTTCCCAGTTAAATTTCCCTCTTCCCAGGTGACTCTAGATTGTGTCAAACTGACAAAGAAACTAACTAGAACAATGCCCAATGTCCATATGTGCATTCAGTTACACAGTGTAGATTACTTGATGACTCAGATGTGCTAACTGAATGATACTGGAGACTTCAGTATATACTGGTGACTTCAGTTAACATGTATCTTCTGAGTCAAATTCCTTAAGATTGAGTTGATCAGAGATGTTTAATTTTGTGCTGCAATACTCTTTCCAGGCTGGCATGCTTGAACCTTGGCAGAAGCGGACAGAGGTCTGTTTCTGGGAGGTGGTAATGCTGTTTGCATGGCTGATGCCTTATTGGTAGAGTGTCAAGATGAGAGTACCCTCCTGGGGTACACTTAGAAAGTGAGGCTAGTTCTCAGTCATTTTTGCCTGCAATCACCAGGTGGGCCCTAGGTAAACTGAGCTGTGATGGGAGTTTACTCAAGGAACATGATTCTTTTCCTGCATCTTGTTAGGTTTCACATAGCAGATTGTCACTCAGGCTCCCTGTTCTAAGGAGGGGCCACACAATGGTGGCCACACAATGTGGGTGCCACACAATGATATTTTGAGCAGAAGTGGTCTGAGTAGCGATGGCAGTGGCCCCATAAGATCATAACACAACTGGAAAATTCTTCTAGTAACACTGTAGCTGCCTGAATGCAGCTCATGTGTTCCTGCTGATGCTGATGCAAACCCTCTGTGCTGCGGATCCTCAGAACCATAGCTCATAGACTGGCACAATAGTAAACAGGTGTGGCCTGCACACTGTAGTTATCATTAGTTTAGAGTGCATTTTCCTGCTGTAAGCTAGGCATGGTGACACACTCCTGTAATCCCAGCATTTGGGAGATTAAAGCACGGGGACCCTGTGTTTGAGGGTTGGGCTATATGGGAAGACACTAAAGAAATACTGTAAATAGAAGAAATGCTGTACATCAGTACACTACATCACACCAGCACCAGCCTCACCCATCTCATATTGACTCCAGCTCTGGATCAGTTCAGGTGACCATGTGGAGTAACTGGCTTGTGCCATCTAGGTCTGTGGAAGTGTACTGTGGGGGTTTGTACAACAGTAAACCTCGCAGATTTCATATGGAGCATGTGCCCTCATTGTCAGTAAAAGATGTGTGAGAGGTGCCAGGGTCTAGAGACCTGCTGTGTCCTGTGAGCTCCTTACACATTCTTTCAAGTTTAAATTTCTTGAGTATGATTCTTAATTCTAGCATGGTTCTTTAACTAGGATCCTTTCCCAGGATTGTGACAGGGCTGTAAGGTTTTGAGGCTCAACTCTCCGGTTCTGTTGTTAGATAGGTAGAAAACAACTTGCCAGCCTTGGGGAGGGTTTCTCGGAAACCAAGTGAAGAAACTGCTGACAGGAAGGCACCTGGCTTGTTTTCCTTCACATTGGTAGAGTGCCTTTTAGGACTTGGTTTCCTGACTTGCTTAGGAAGTAATTAAATATATATACATACATACATACATGCTACTGAATCTTCAGAGCCTAGAAGTGATATCCTATGCTCTTAAAATATCTTTTAGCTGTTTTTCTTCACAGATGAGAAAAAAAATACTGTTAGAATACTGCCTGGACTTGTATGGATCGGATGGGTGTTCCAGCCAGGCATAGTGGTGCACACCTTTAATCCAACCCTCAGGAAGCAAAGACAGAGGCAAACTAATCTCTGCGTTCAGGGCAGCCTGGCCTATATAGTGAGTTTCAGGCCAGCCAAAGCTATAAAATGAGACCCTGTCTCAACAAAACACATCAAAGAACCTAATACATATCCTCTCAGAGCATTAGGGAACAGCAGACATTTGACTTTCCACCCACTGCCATTCACAAGGAGACAGTGTGTCTGGGTCCCTTGGCTTCTTCATAAACACTGACTGAAGGTGTGTCATTGCAGGCTGGGAGTAGTCCTCCATCCACGGCGGCTCCAGTGTCTTCCTTCTCTCGTACTTCTGTCACACCATCCAACCAGGACATCTGCAGGTAACACTCTGCTTCATGGCCTGTGTCGGCCCAGAATTCTGAGTTTTCCGTTGCTCTGTCACCCCACCTTTGGTGTAAGCAGCCTGATTTTATGTGCTGTCTGCTCCTCTCCCCACTTTGATGGCGCTCTCTTTAAACTTGTTTTCCTTTCTGTGCTTTATTCCACTGTTCTGCATGCAGTTCCAGTGCAGGGTTTTCTGAGTGTTGTCACTACAGTCCCGTGCAGTCTGCTGTTGTCTTGAAAGCTCCTCCAGGCCAGAGTTCTCTGACACAAGGGCTCACTGTGACAGTTATCTGTAAGGACACATTACAGGCATCAAAGAGAAATCCCTTTGGTTCAGACTGGGACCAAGCCTCGAGGCCTGCTAAGAACACTAAGGCCAGAAGATCCCTCAGAATCTCCAAGTCACTAAGTGATGTGGGTGAGAAGACCCAGGATACTTTGGAAAGCTTTGACTATATGGAAAGAACTTGCTCCGAAGGGAAATTGGTGCTTCCTCAAGGTCCGGCTCTCAAAAAGAACAGGCTCCGTCTTAAAACAAAAAGAGCAGAGCACTGCCCACCCCTCGACCATTCCAAACACTCCCATGTCATATCCCTTTCTCCCAACCATTCAGCTGCCTCAAAGAGGGAAGTTGGCAAGGGGAGCGTACGCATTCCACTCTTGGAGGAGAAAGCTGATGGTGAGGCCAGGTTAAGAAGCCAGCGATTGCTCCGGTACCTGTTCTCACTCTCCCGTGGCTCAAGTGCCAGTAGCCTGCATAGGTTCCATGAGCTGGAGAGCCATGCCAGCCATTTGCACACTGCCAAGTCCTCCAGCTGGCTGGCAGGAAGCACAGACTTCTGTTCTGATGAAATGGGAGATGACGACGTCTTCGAGGATGCATCATCTGCCAAACTGAAGAGCAGGGTCCTGCGGGCGCCCCTCTGCTCAGTGGAGAAGGACAGTGACCTGGATTGTCCTTCTCCGCTCTCTGAAAAATGCACCCCCATCTCTCCCGTGTCCACCTCAGGGGATGCCTGCAGGTTGGTTTTCCAGGAGCCACCATCTGGCTGTCTCTGCTAACACCTCATAACCTTACCTTGATTTAATATGTGAAGTTTCTGCAAACTGAAGTAGTAAGACATTCCATTGCCAGCTGTAGAGCAATTGTGTTTTCCACACAGTGACACCATCTGGAAGCTAATTTCATAAGATGCAGAAAGTGCACATATTAAACCCACTCCTTTCAGCAAAATAAGTAGGCTTTGCTTAAATATTGGGAAGAAGTAGTGGCTGAGCTTCCTAGCTTGCCTCTGTGAGTGGCTTGTGTCCAGTAGCCTGCCCACAGAGCTCCCTCTCTCTCCTTCCTTCCCCTTTCCTGTGTGTCCTACCCTTGCCCAGTTTCCCGCCTTTATCTTCCTTGTACAACATCCTTGCCGGGCCCAATTTGAGCTCATCTGTTCCCGCCCTTGTGCCTCCCCTAGTCTCCCCTTCTCTGTGTCAACTGTTAACCTTGCTTATGGTTGGATCAGAAAACCTGTTTCTGAAACAAATAACACAGCAGTCTAGCCAGGCGTGGGTCAGGCCCTCTTCAGAACAGCTGTTTCTACCTGTTATCCAGCTGCTGGAAAATCTCTGTTCTCAAATACCTAAGTTCATGGAGGCTGGTAGTTGAATCCAGGATGTTTCCTTGGAAACAATGGCTGCTTTAATAATTCTTACTTAATGTGGTGAGTAGTCCCCAAGAGAAAGGAAGTTGCAGAACCGTTTGGAGAGGGCGGGAGGTGGAGCTCTTGTGCTTGTGAAGGTGAGGGTGTGGCTTCCAGCCTTTAAGCCACTGTGCTATTTTGGAGGTGAGAGTGCTGATTTGGGTTTTGTTTTTCCTCTCATGTCTTATGTTCTGGAAGATGTCTTTATTGTTGCCTAAATTTTATGTTTCAAGTTTGAAGTCTTCCCTAAAAATGCCTGTTTTGTCATTTCTTGTATCAGTCTTCCCTTTCCATTCCAAATGCCGTCCTGACGCTGCTGCATGGTAAGCTGACATTGAGCCAATCGTGACTGTTCTCATTGGTGCCTGTGTGTCCCTCTGCTGAAAGTCACTCTTACAGTGTTTATTTCTGAACTTTGTTTGCCGAGGAATTGGCCTTCTGATAGTGTCATTTTCCCTGTTCTAGACCCTTCTTTCACTGACTAGCTTGTCTTCCTCCATAGGATCTGCCACTGTGAAGGAGATGATGAGAGCCCTCTGATCACCCCCTGTCACTGTACAGGAAGTCTCCATTTTGTGCATCAGGCTTGCCTGCAGCAGTGGATCAAGAGTTCTGACACACGATGCTGTGAGCTCTGCAAGTACGAGTTCATCATGGAAACCAAGCTGAAACCTTTGAGGAAAGTACGTAAGAAGGGGGTCCGCTGGGAGAGTCACCCTTTCAGACTCTGCACCCTGGCCACCCGTGTTCACTGCTTTAAAAATCAGGGGTTGGAGTTCACATTGTAGATCGTTGTTTCTGATTGTGATGTCTCAGCTCTGACCTTCATTTATAGCGCTTCTTTCTCCTTCACGTTGAAACTGTTTGACTATCCGTCTTCTCTCCGTGTCCACCAGCTGTCTGTGACAGCATGCTCAGCCTTTAGCTTCTTATGTTTTAGCTGTTGTATGGCTCTAGTTAGGACACACACTCCTCAACACTCAGCCGGCTTGTTTGTGTATGTCTTTCCTGAATGAAAGGGTTCATGGATGAAGAGGTGCCCCGAGTCACTGCTGCCTTTCTGGAACTGGCTTCCCTTCAAACTTGTCAGTTTCATATATCTCTCTCTGTGCCAGGCACAAAGGATCACATTTGGAAGGAGAAAAGGGGGTCCTGCTCTGTCAAAATCACTAATATACAGGTTGCTAGGGCACCCATACATTATGGGGCCAATGAAATGCTAGGTTATTTGGCAGTAGAACACAGAGAAAGCAGTGGTCTTCATGGGCCAATCTCATGGGAGGAGGGGCATTGTAAATGGTGTGGCTTTGAAGTAGTTCTAGATGTGTAAGAATGACAGGCAAAGGGAAAGGGCTTCACAGGGGTCATACTGCCCATGGAGAAAAGGTTCCACTTAGGTGGTGAATGTGAGCACTTCAGGAATGGGAAAGGCTTGAGCTGTGGACATGTTAGGAAAGAGATAATCCAGGAACAGAAGACACCAAGATGCTGACTCTGCTTCAGGTGGGATCTTGCTATTTCTAAAACCCTAACAGAAAGTAGTTGGGTATTAGAGAAGGCAGGTGCAAACTGCTCAAGGAAAGGTTTTGCCTGGTCAAAGTCTCTTGGAACCTACTCTGTGTGAATCTGTCACATGATCCTGCACTACTGAGGTAGGGTAGATCATCAATGAAGCTGTTTTCAGTTAGCCTGATAGTCTGTCGCCATCATTAGCAGAAGATATGCAGAATGTTTACACTTTGTTCTTTCTCTCTACTTTTATGTCTTTTCTTCTGATTTGGGAGCCAGTAAATGACAAAGCCAATCTGTTTGGAGTAAATTAATGAGCTTCTAGAGGGATGGCACTGGCAGAGACTGCTTGTACCAAGAACTCTTAAGCATCGATTTCAAGCTGTTGCTGCCAAAGTAGCAGAGGACCAAAGAGTGAGAGCCTTCTGCCATTCACCTTCACAACATAGACGTGACTCATCCCTAGTGTGTTGTGGTGTCATCACTCTTCTTCCATCCCTCCATGTCAGTTACCACTTAGCAGCTGGGTCTCAGCCGACATGCTTCTTTGTCAAGCTCTTCATTGTCTGCTCACACGAATAAGGAAGTAGCTAGTGGGAGGTCACTGCTCCTCTCCGAACTAGCTTCTCTTCATCGCACAGAAAGTTGGCTATATCTGCTACCTCGTTGAAGCCAAGAGATTTAAAGTGGTTCTGGGTATCTGGGGAAGTGGATCTCACCTGGGAATGGGAGAGAAGGAGACCCGATCATAGTCATGAGCAACAGTCATGCCCACTGTGGTCCTTTGCTCTGAGTCTGGGCCTCATGCTCTCTGTGTTGTCTTTTCCAGTGGGAGAAGTTGCAGATGACTTCCAGTGAGCGAAGGAAGATCATGTGCTCAGTAACATTCCATGTCATTGCTATCACCTGTGTGGTCTGGTCCTTGTATGTGCTCATTGACCGCACCGCAGAGGAGATCAAGCAGGGTCAGGTGACAGGTGAGTGTCTGGACCATGGGGTGAGCATTGTTCACAGGTCCTGGGGTTTGAGGTGCTGAGGTTCAGAGCTGTTCCTCTCTCGAACACCTGGGTTTGTAAAGGATGAATTCCATGGATATTTCTCTGTGTCTTCAAAGTCCATCACAAGAGATGAGACTTGAGACTCCTGAGAGAGCAGGATAAACCACAGTGAGAGCTCTCCATGCTGCCTTTGGGGGTGGGGGTGGGGCGGGGGTTGGGTGGAGGGTTGATGAGTAACAAATCTACTTACTGGTTGTGGAGTTCAGAAACTGGGTCCTAGTTACAGCTTAAATGAGGATCCTGACAGGCTAACTGAGTCCTCCTCCCTTGCAGGAATCCTAGAGTGGCCTTTCTGGACTAAACTGGTAGTTGTGGCCATTGGCTTCACTGGAGGACTTCTTTTTATGTATGTTCAATGCAAGGTGTACCTACAATTATGGAAAAGGCTCAAGGCATATAATAGAGTGATCTATGTTCAAAACTGTCCAGAAACAAGTAAAAAGAATATTTTTGAGAAGTCTGCACTAACAGAGCCCACCCTTGAAAATAAAGAAGGGCATGGAATGTGTCATTCCACCACAAATTCTTCTTGCACAGAGCCTGAAGACACTGGAGCAGAAATTATTAATGTCTGACGGTGTCATTTCCCTGATGTCCACAAAGAGCTGAAGGAATTTGTTTACTGCATATTGTGTTCATTCCTTCTGTCATGTAATAGCATAGACTGGAGCAGGTGACTATTGATAGTGGCCTCTCTTTTTCTCAACCGTCCTTGGTGTGAATCTCTTAGAATTCCTGTGGGGCAGATGCTGCTGGCCCCATTCTGCCAGGTTCTTGTGTGGGCTGGGAAGGTGAGAGACCCCATGTAACCGCCATGAGGAGCTGGCTGAGTGTCAGCTCCTGGTCTTGAGCAGAATAAGGAAGTAAAAGGCTAAAGCAGGGCACAGCGCAGCATGGGGGAGACTGGTGGTGAGAGAGTCCCCAGAGGACAGAGCAGAGAGGTACAGGGAGTGCTGCTGCTGGTGGGAGGGTTCCCTTCTCACTGACAAGAGCTAGGAGACAGGAAGGGAGCCCGGCCTACTCACACAAGCCCCTCCTCGCTGGGATGCTGTTCCCACATTACTCTGGGGTGGGTAAGGCCTTAGGTCCCTGTGTCTGCTGGTGTGTGACTCACTGAGCAAACAGCACTTTATAAAAGTTTTTATTTTGGAATTCCTGTGTCTAGTGGGTGTGGCACTTAAAAGAATGTCATATTTAGACATGTTTATTGTCCCTGTTATCTCTTTGCATCAAAATTGATTTGAAACAATTTCTGCCTTACATATTCTGAATAGTAGGATGTCTTTCCATGTCCAGAAAAGACTCGTGACTTCAAACAAGACAGACAAGCCTGAGATAGTTTTTCTTAACAGTGTCCATGGGAGGTGATGGATACCAAGGGCATACTCTTTGGTTTTGAGCCTGATTGCTGACAGGCCCTATCTTACAAGCCCACCCATACATTTCTGTTTTGTCAACATTGAAATGGAAGGATTTTGAGATCTAATGGATGTAAGTCAGACTGAGTATTTGGAGAATGCTCCTTTGATTGACAGAAGTCTCCAGATGGAGTGGACACACACTGTGGATACCCCTGTGATCCACCTCTGCTCCATGGTGCTGACCAAGTTCTGTGGAGTCACTGTTGAGGGCTGGGAGACAGGCCAACTCTGATATGAGGTCTTGGCATGAGCAGTCAACTGTCATGGGCCACTGCGTCATGGGCTGGCCCACACCCACTCACCGCCTTAACCAGACCTGACAGGATCATTTAAGGTTCTTAGGGCCACATGTGATCCATTATGTCATTGGGGTTACCTCCTGCACCATTTTTCACAAGACAGACAAAGCCAAATCACTACCATTAAATGGCCTTTGTCCCTTTAAAACGTCTACTGAATATGTTTTTCTTGAAGGCCATTGTCACAGTGTCAGGCCATAGTCTACTCACAATGTGACAAGAGGGACCCCAGAAGTGTCCTCTCCCAAGTGGCCCTGTTGGCTACGGGGCCTTCAGAGCCTCCTGAGGTGGGAGGGGCAGTGCCTGGGGACCTGAGCTTTGCTGCTTTTCCTGTCTTCCTCAGAGACTGAGGAAACCAACAATGGATCTTTTGTGGTTCCCAGTGCTTGGGGTCATAGGGTTCAGTGGTAGAGCTTTTTTTTGCCAGGGATTTCAGTCATTATTCAATCAGCCCACCCTTAGGTTAACCTGCTGTCTCTCCAAGACCACACAAGCCTCCCTGGGCTCACTATACCCCAAAGTGCAATTACTCACACGCCTTCTCAGTCTGGGGACACCAGGAAGCTACAGACTGCCCATTAGGGAGCTCTGACTATACCATTCAGCAGCTGTCCCTGAAGCGATGCTCACCCAACAGTGGGTGTGCAGTCACGTGAAGACGGAGATTGAAGTATGAAGTCCTGGCCAGCCACTGAGGCTTCTGTAGAGAGGACAGTGTACCTCACTGGGGGTAGTCCCTACACAACTGCCCCAGGGGTCTTGTGCCCCACATAGATAAGGTGGCTTTAGAACCATGACTTTCATGTTGTTCTCCTCATTTCAGGAAGGCCTAACTCCATCTCTTCTCTAGCTACTCTGATGAAGTCTGTCTGCATCCTTCTTCCCTTCGCAGCTACCCCTGGCTCATTTTCCCTGTAGGTGCTCTGATGGAGCAAACAGCTGTACCTATGGCAACTCAGTGCAGGAGACCAGCAAGACTGCACTAGGAAGCATGATAGCAGGGCTCTGGTCTGTCCAGGCTCCCTAGTCCTTGTCTGATTTCTCTCTGAGTAACTGTGCAGGGTTTATCTGTCTGTTTATCTGTTTCCCCTCAATTTGAGCCTGAATAATGTAGTGGGAAGATGGCATATGGCTGTACCAAGCAGATCTAGGATGAGGCCCCAGGACCAGGAGGGCTTAAGCTTGTGGGTCAGATGAAGAAGCAGGTAGTCTCAGGGTGTCACTGTCAGCCCTATCTATAACTTAACCTTTTCCCCATGTATCATGGACCCATTGGCATGCCTTTGACTTTAGCTGCCACAAGTAAGTGGGTGGGGGCTGAGCCCAAGTTCATTGCAAGATTTTTCTGGAAATATTGTAAAGTTCTCTTCTTACTCCAGGTCTCTTTGTTTCTCCTTTCTGGCTTTAGCACACTCTTTAGTCATGTAGGCCTAGTTTCCAAACCTGTGGGTGTTTCCACCTGGACTCAGATGTGCCGACCTGAGGCAGTGGGGGAGGGGGACAGTTCAAGGCATTGAGTGGTATCTTAAATGACAGGAGACCAAAGGCTGCATGAGCAGGGTGAAGAGCCATACTTTTGTGGGTGTGATTAGATGCACATGCATATTTGAAATACCACCCCACCAAATCTGGTTTGAAATAATGCAGTTTTTATCTGTAGTCCAAGAAAAGCCCAAAGCATAGGGAGATGGAGGCATTTGTTTTTGTATTGCAAGTGATTGATGAAGGTGTGTAACTGGTGCACATTTAGATGCAATGTTTAAAGCTGATTGTTAATAAAAACCAAATTTACACTGGTGTGTGTAGTGTAGTTTCTAAAAAGCACTTCACATTTTAAATTTTTCTTAGAAAATTTCTAGTAATCTGAATGTCTAAAATTTTTTAATCCTTTTGTGTATGTTCACTGTTTCTCAGTATTACTGCTGGAATAATTCTCTGTACAGGGGATTTGTTTGTGCTATACACGGGATATCTAAAGGTAGCAATAAAGTTTTTCTTTACAAAGGAGTTTTGTGATGAGAGTGTTTTCCTATGTGAAGCTGGACAACCCTTTCCAGCCCACACATAAGTAAATAATAATGAGGCTGTGGGGAGAGGGTCCAGAGGTGGGAGGGCTGGGAGTAGACGGGGTTTTAAATTGATGCTAAGACCTGTGTGACATATGTTTTAGTGTCTGGGTTACTTCTTTTAGTCATTACAACCTGCCTCAGGAGACAAGAGTCAGCCAGTTGCCCTGCTGGAAGGAAAAGGAGGGGATGCAGACCATGATGTCTATGCTAGCCAGGGCACAAAAACAGATGAGGTGGGTAGCCTGTCCTTCCAGGGCTCTCTTCTTTAGGGGAAGGCTATTCATTGATGAAGGCAACAACAGAATCTAGGAAACAGCCTAGATGTCCTTTAGCTGGTGAGTGATAATGAAAATGTAATATATATTAAAATATATAATTTTGTTCATCTGCAAAGAAACATAAAATTTTCAGGTAAATAGAACTGGCAAACACAGGCACCATACTAAATGATGTGACCCAGACAAAGAAAGACAAATGTCTGTTTTAAATGAATTTTATTTCATAACAAAATCTTCATTCAAGAGTTTTTTTTTAGGCACCTACTACATGAAAGCAGTTGGACAAAGCATAAATAGAATAAGGTAACCCTGACCCAACCAGGACAGATGTCACTTACTCTGATGGACTGTTGCTACTTAGTGTGGAAGTGCTGAGCTGGGCTGGGGGTCACAGCTGCAGAGCCGGGATCCAGGTGGGAGGTCCCTGTACTGTGTACATACTTCCACCAAAGACCGGAAGAAGCAGGAGCATGTCCCCCCAAACTAGAATAGCCAGGCCCAGGGGTAGCACTGCTAGCTAGCATGGAAAGAAGACACATCACCTGCATCTAGAGCCTGCCAGGAGTCTGGCTGCCAAAACCACTGGCCTTCCCAGAGAGATGCTGGGCCAGGAAGGCCAGGCTTAGATGGCTACACTGTTGGGAATCCTGTCTGGTGACAGGTAGTAGTAGGGGAGCTTTTTGTTCTTATTGCGCTCAGCGATCACATTGACGATGGCCTCCAGGTTCTTGCGGAATCGGGTCATGGCTTCCTTCACTGGCTTCTCAATGAAATGTTCCTCGGGGTACATGCCCAGAAACAGCTGAGAGTCAGACATGGAAAGACAGTTTAAGATGATGCTGTATGGACTTGTAGGCCTCATCCCACTCAAAGAGGCTTCGTTTGGGAGAAGGAGGGATATCTACTCCACTCTCATCATCTTTTACCTTTGTCACCTGCAGGGATGGGTACATTCATATACACAATGAACACTACGTAGCCATACAAAAGGAAACCCTGTCGTGGGAACACAGATTAACCTGGGGGCCATTGTGTGAGGTAAAAGAAGCAGGTGCAAATGCCATATATGGGATATTAAAAACTGCTATCTCACCAGGTGCAGTGGCACACACCTTTAATATCAGCATTTGGAAGGCAAAAGCAGGCAGATCTTGTGAGTTCCAGGCCAGATGCTATAACTGAACAGTATCATTGTATACACATATCACACTATCTCATAAATATGCAAATGCTATGTGTCAGTAAAAAAGTCATAGGTTATACAAATGCCACCACCTTTTCCCTATGAGAGGCTCAGGGCTGGAGCTTTAAAAGAAAATTACTCGTAGTTGCCAGGTGTTTTTTTAAGGTACAGTGGAACCTGGAAGGTCTCCGCCCTGGAAGTTCTGTGGCCTCTGTCCTTTGTCTTTCCCATCTTTTAAGGCTTGAGATAGGCAGAGGCCCTGGGCATCAGGAAGTGGGGCAGGGAGCACCCTGCTGGGTAATATGCTGCTTGCTTACACCACTGTCTGAAGTGGGTAGGGGATGTGGGGTTTAGTTTGCAGAAGGGAAGTCAGACTTGGCATCCTTTGACCAAGATGTTCGTCTAGGAGAAGAGGTCACACTGAGCACAGAAGCAGCACATTAGCAGCCCAAGGGGCTTACCCAGTGGGAGAGCACTGACACATTGCACATGGCTGTGTCTGCCAAGACCTTCACAGCTGGGAATACTGGAAGGGGCACGGGAGCTGACTTTCCCTGTAGGGAGCCAGGAAACCACACGGAAGCGATTTATCAAAAACTGGGGGTGGTTTAGAGGGTGGTATCACATACCCCTCTCCGAAGACTTGGAGCAGAGCCTGTGCCCTCCACTGCCAATCCACCCTGGGCTCAGACCCAGGCTGAGGACCTGGGGTGGGGTGTTCCCCCCACCAAGCAGTTCCACCGTAGAGGTCAAGAATCTTGGCTGTGGGTGTCCAGCCAGAGCCTGAACCCCAAAGCCCTGGGCTGGAGAACTGGTTGAAATTGCAGTGACCTATACCCCCTCCAGCATTGCCTAGTCTCACCTCATTTTCTTGGAACTGGCTCAATGCCCACACTGCGCCTAGATGCCAACATGAGCGGCCTCGGTCTGGTAGAGTAGCCACGATCTGCTCGATGGTCACCACACCCTTGGCCGTGGGCGGTGGAGCCCGCATAGTTGGAGGAGCATTGGGGATCCAGGAGCACCAGTCATACTATGAGAGCAGCACCAATAGTGTGGGTGCCCAAAAAGCCAGCGCCCGCCCACCTCCAACCTCACAGGGTACCAGCTTAGCAGGCTCCACCCCTCCCTGTGGGTACCACCCACACATCTCTCTGATGACCCCACCTCACCCTTTCCTGTTCCTCAAGCCACGCCTTCCAGGTCCCCATACCACTTCCTCTGTCCTCCTCCCTGGCTGCTCCTCTTGCCTTCCTTCCAGGGCCCCCCAGCCTCCCTCAGGGATGTCCATGTCCTCGCCTCTCCCTCCTCATACCCTTTCCCCCCTTCCCAGGGCCTGCAACTGTCCCAGACAGGTGAGTGCCTTAGGCATGTCTGCAGAATTCATGCCTACTACTGCTGGTTCCAAACTCAGGGACTGCATGGGGTTGGGTGGGACAGTAGGGCAGGAGCTGGAGACCAGGGAGCCCAGGAGTATGAGGGTGGCTCCGACTGTGGGGTGCCTGAGGCAGTGGTACCCCAGAGAGGGCTGTCTAGGCCTACCTGGCCGAAGTTTACAGCTGCGTGCTGGGCCGAGGCTGTGAAGATCACCACAGTCAGGTACTCAGACAACTTCTCCCTGCTCTTGATGGACTTGGGGAAGCCTAAGATGGAGCCACAGACCATGAGCCCATCCCTGTGAGGGACGCCTGGTTCACCCTCCGTCCTGAGTCCCACACCCACACATTCCAAGATCTACCCTGGCAAGACACTTGGAGAAGGGGTGGGGGCAGGTGCTCTGAGGGAGGCATTTGGTCGGGTGGGTACCCTTGGAAGCAAGATGTCCTGCCTCTTGTTTCTCGTGACTTTGACACGCCTGGGCTCTACAGCAGAAGCATAGAATCATGGCGGCCCACCTGAGGCTTTTCTGCCACGCATGCCGTACACGTAAACATCCTTCACGAAGTCCTGTAGTTCCTGGTCCTCCATCACTACCTGGTCATCTTCGTAGTAGATGCTTACCACCTCACTTGTGAACCTGGATCAGGAGGAGTGAGTGTCCTGCAGGTCCCTCTGGCAAGCCTGTCACTTCTTAATGTCTGACTCTAGATGTCATCTGCCCCTTCCCGCCATCAACACGCAACCCAGAAGCAGACCCACCTCACCACACTCTTCATCAGGGTTTGCCTTCCCACAGAACCTGGTCTCACTTACGACTGGATGGCTTCCCACACCAGCAGCCCATCATCTCGATAGAAGTAGTAGGGGATGTCCTCGGTGCTGTCCATGCCCCGGGCCTTGATGGCCTCCGGGAAGCACAGGGAGGAATAAGTCAGGTCCTGGACAGCCCTCTGCACCATCTGCACATGCCCACCACCCCCGGTGGCGTTGGCCTGTGAGAGAGCAGAGCTCCTAAGCTTGGTTGCTTTCCCCTGCCTCAGCTGTCCAACTTCCCAGCTTCATCTGTGAGAGACTTGGAGGCAGTGGGGTGACTGGGCACAGAGGTGTCCAGCCTGTATCCTGTGAGGCGCAGTGAGATGAGTAAGCCAAGCTCTCACTTCCATGGTTGGGTGACGTGGGGACTCACGTCCAGTGCCCTGGGTACTGTACAGTTGCAGCAGAGAAGAGGCTTTTGTGCAGAACGCAGCTTCCAGAAAGCCAATTAGCTCCTAAGAGCTGGGCACATCAGGGACCTGGCTGTGCAGGGGTTGGGCAACAGGCAGGATGGCAGGGGTGTAGTAGGGTGGGGGAAGTCACAGGTATCTTGTAAGGTGGGAGGGTCATGGGTTCGTGGAGGCAACTGGAACAGGACAGGATGCGACACATCACAGGGAAGAAGTCATGGTAGTATGAAGGGAAGAGGGCAGCTGCCTGGGGCTTGGGGGAGGGCCCGTCTCCCACACTTTCCAGACCCCAGATAGGGCTGTAGTGGCAAGGCAGAGCTCTTCCAGGCCCCGTGTGGAAGAGGGCACTCACCTTGTCAAAAAGGCCATACTCGCAGATAAGCTGTTCCCGGGCCTTAGTGTTGATGGCTATGGTAAACCTCACATGGGCTACCAGCAGCTGAAGGGAGAGGAGAAACCTCCGTGAGGGTCTGGTTGCTCACTCAGCACTCCCAGGCCAGCCCACAGGGCAGCCACTTTGGCCCCAGAGGGAAAGTGAAGGTCTGTGTGGAGATCTTCCTGTCCAGAGCTTTAGGAGGCCTGAGGACACCATTGGGATGCTTAGTGGCAAAGGCCCTGGTGCTGGCCCAAGGCTTCACTGTGAGCAAAGTCTGACCACCATCCTCTGAGGCACATCTGTCCCAGGGCCCCTCTTTGCAACCTACTCCTAGCCATCACCACCCCAACACACATACACACACACACACACACACACACACACGCACGCACGCACGCACGCACGCACGCACGCACTGGGATGCCAGCTACTCTCCCAGATGTTCGTTTCTTGTAGGTGGAGCCGTAGCTGGCTGTACCTTGAAAATGGGGTGCACAGCAGGCAACTGGCGGTACATGGCAATACCAAACACCTCAGACACCAGATGTGTGCACAGAAGGTGTGTGATCGTCTGATGGACATGGAAGTCACTGGAGCGCACCCAGATTTTGGCCAAAAGCCAGTCATATTTTGCATCCGAAGGGAGAAAAATTGGGTTCTTCTCTCCAGGGGCTTGGTTGAGCTGGTATGTTGAAGAAAGAGAACACAGCACTTTATTTCTCCTATGTAACTGTGTGAGGGCCTGGCCCCTAGGGAAATTCCAGAAGAATCCAAACATCAACAGTGACTTTCGAATCACAAGAAGCATGTGGGTAGTGGTGGAGGGCCCTAGTGATGCATCTTACAACTGCTTGGGAGCTGTAAAGTCCTTGCCTGCAACGCGGAGACAGTGGTGTAGACATCAGAAATAGAGCAAGCAGCTGCAAGAGACCATGGCCCATGCTTTCCTCCTTGCCGCCCCCCTGCCTGGCTCCTCCCCCTTCACCCACTGCTGCTCAGCAGCCCCCTCCATTGTCCTTCCCCCACCCTGGGGTGGAATGCTGCTGTTTGCCAGACTGAGCTCCTCCTGGGCCTGGGCCTCCTGTTGCTGAGTCCCCACTCCCAGGTCAGGCTTTGCAGCTGGAGCTCTGCTCTGAGCCCCACCCCTAAGCCTTGCACCCAAGGGCCCTACTTGACTTAACCCTTTCGCTTGCACTGTGCTTGGGCCAAGTGGTTTTTCTTTAAAATGTGAAGAGTTTGTTGTCTGTTATTTAAAAACTGATATCTTTAAAGCCAGAAAACGAAGCCCCTGAAGTTCTTGGTGATTTAGCTGCTGACACCACTGTATAAGGTAGTCCATTATGTCTCTGTCGCCAACACCAGGCCAGGCTGTGGTTCCTAGCGCTGTTTGTGACAGCAGTCATGTCTCTGGTGGTGGTGGTGGTGGTGGTGTGTATGCACGTGCGCGCGCGCGCACGCGCGCGCGCGCGTGTGTGTGTGTGTGTGTGTGTGTGTGTGTGTGTGTGTGTGTACATACTCATGCACACATGCAGTAGTGCTCATCAAACCCAGGCAAGGCAAGCACATTCCTGCTGAGCCACACTCCCTTTGCTCTTACCAAGCTTCCCTTCAGAACCGGGGAGTGAGATCCCTGTGAGTCTGGAAAATGGCAACTAGTCTCCCCCACCTTGTCAGACAAGGAAACCTTGGAAGACCTAGCGTTCCAAAGGACCTGGGGAGAGCAGTGTGCCACAAGCAGATTATATAGCCAGGAGTAGCCATGAAGGGACTTGAGGGACTGTCAGTGGAGAGATTTCCAGCAGAGCCCTGGGAACAGACTTGACTGTGCCCCCTAACTACTATGGAAGGTGGCTTTGTGGTTTAAATGTGATGTTCCCGGTGTTTGAGCACTTGGTTACTAGCTGGCAGGACTGTTGTGGAAGGTTTGGAACCTGTAGGAGCTGGAGCCTTAGGCTTTGAGGCCCCAGGCCTGGTCCACTTCCAGTGTCCTTGCTTCCTGAGAATGAATGGAACCTGTGCCTGCCAATGCTCACTCTGTTTCCTAGCTGCCCACAGACGGCATCCTAGAGCACACGGACACCATCCTGCTCAGGCATCCTCACGAACTGGCTTCAGAGACCTCTGTGTACTAGGGGTGTGTATGTTATCGGTAAATCCCCACCTTAAGCTGACCTCACCCTTCCAACTCTGTAAAGGGAGGAAGTGAGGCCTACAATGAGAAGGCCACTCTCTGGGTCACTGGAGGTCCAGAGCTGAGCCCGAATGCCCAGTCTGCTGTAGCCCTACCACACTGTAGGTCTTTTTCCTCCACGTCTGACCATACCGCACACGAGCACCCTTGGCAGGCTTTTATACATGACCTGCCACATCCCCATGCCCCAGTCTCGTGCTTGTTCCAGGTCTTCTACAATATGCCCAGGGAAACATGTTTGCATTGTTTTAAAACCTTTTGAAGTAAAGTTATCTTTTGTTTCTGACTAGTAAATAATATATGCTTATTATTTTAGACCAGTGGTTCTCAACTTTTGTTAATGCTGCGACTCTTCAATACTGTTCCTTGTGTTGTGGTGACACCCAGCCATAAAATTATTTTCATTGCTACTTCGTAACTGTAATTTTACTACTGTTATGAATCACAGTATAAATATTTTTGTTTTCTGGTGGTCATAGGCAACCACTATGAAAGGATTGTTTGATTTCCAAAGGGGTCATGACCCACGGGTTGAGAACCACAGCTTTAGACTATCCCAGCTTTACAGGGCAGGACAAGAAACAGTGAGAGTGTCCCTTCATACCCAGCCACAAGCTCACTGCTTCTGTGGGTCTTTGTACATGTGTGCATTTGTGTCTACTTTTCATAAACCAAGCCTTGCTAAGGCCTCTTCTTCCTTTGTTCCCCAACCTGTTCTGTACCCAGCCTAGTGACCTGTGTCCTTTGTTTCACCAAGTCCACACCAGTGTCTACCCTTGTAGAGTTTGTGGTGCGCTGCGTTCCTGCATTCATTAGCATAAATGAGATGATATCATCCATGTTCCGTGGCTTGCTTTTCCACTTCGGTAATAGCCTTATGGAGATCCAAATCAGCTGAGGGCTAATATAGTCCTCTTGGAAGGTGCACAGTGCTGTAGCACTTCCTGATTTGGACATGTCTTCATCCCGCCAGCCCTCTGGACACTCACGATGTCTGCAGCCTCACACAAAACCAGAGCCATGATCCCCATCCTCTAGCATGCTGCTCTGTTGATCCTCAGAAAGTCTTGACCAGGAACCTTAGCACTGCTTCAACTGCCCCGGCTATGGCATCCTCAACACTGAGATCCATGGTGCTTTCACAGCCCAGCCTGAAATCCAGACTGCGGCAGCACCTGTGGACCCTGCTCAAGTGCTGACCTGGGGATGTGCTGCTACCTCTGCCCTGGGCGGCATTCATTCTTCTGGGCAGGCACAGAGACAGGCTAACCAGATCCTGTGGCTTGTCTAATGCCCTGCTTCCTGCTAGCAATGGAAAGATCTGAGATCTAAGCCAGGCCCCTGGTTCTAAGAGGCTCTAATAAACATGTGACTGAGACAAACTAGACAAGCACACCTGTCCAAGGTAACTCATCCTGGCATCTTCTTCCATTGGTGATTTCCCATATCCCCTGTGCCTTCATCTAATGCTTTAGCTTCTCACAGAACTTTCTCTGATAAGAGGCTAAGGACTCCTGGAGTGCAGAGGTCCTGGGCAACTAGGAGTGGAGACATGTAGCCCACTGCTTTGTTAATTAATTAAAATTTTGATACTAGGTATCACTCAGTAGCCCAGGCTTGTCTTGAACTCACAGCCTGGGAGTACAAACATGAGCTAAACTTCAGGCTTGAGACAGCCAGCCTGAATCCCACCTCTGTGGCTCACGATGGGCACCTTAGTCTCCTTAGCTGGGTAAGACAGTAATCCGTAAGGTGGTGATTACACAAATGGAGACAGGCACTGTGTGGATGTCACATGCTTTAGATCCAGAGTGTTCAGGGTGTCAGCAATGCATATGCTTCATTATGTGGTCTCTCCTCTGGGACAACATAATATAGTTGATAATTATATCAACACAGTGATGTTTCTGTAGTGGGCCATTCATGCATCATATTGAACAGAACAAACATTCTAAAAGTTCTGAGGCCGGGCAGTGACCTTTAATCCCAGCACTTGGGAGGCAGAGGCAGGCGGATCTCTGTGAGTTTGAGACCAGCCTGGTCTACAGATCGAGGTTCCAGGACAGCCTCCAAAGCCTGTCTCGAAAAACCAAAAAAAAGTTCTGAACCTGTGGTCCAGAGGTTTATTTAAAACTAACAGATTTGCTGGGAAATTTAAAATGTGTCACAGTTTTACAGCGTCTTGGTCTTTTGTTTAAGATGGAGCATAGTGTCTGCTCTTAGGTACTTAACACACAGCAGTTTTCAGGACCTCTTGGACTTCCCAGGCTTTGGGACTGTGCAGGGTGAGCTGCACATCCAGCTGACATTATTCCCATGCACCCAGCGTCCTGGTCACAGCACCGTGTGCTGACCTCTCCTCTTTGCATCCCCCCACAGGGCCTCTGTAAAGCCCTGCCCCCCAGTGACCTCCCCTACACCTGCTTTGCCTTTCCTAGCCTTATCTTTGCTCTCTGCAGTTAGCTCTCACAGGGCAGAGAGTTGAGACCCTGTGCCCATCTGCCTCCCACGAGACTGCTCCGCTGGCCCTCCACCGTCCTTGGGATTGCAATAATCCATTTGCGTGGAAGACAATGCTCAGGTACTGGTGAGGACTCTGACTCTGCTCAGTGGCTTCTATTTGCAGCTTGACTTTGGGCTTCACCTGTCTGGCTTGTGTGGGCATGTTCACTTGGGAACACTGGTCAGGAGGTGAGTGGGAGGAAGAGCATGTCATTGCAGGACAAATCCTCCCCAGTGTGCTCGATCCCAGGAGGGAATTTCTCAAGCTGTCTGGGAAAGCCACTGTCTGCCCCTTGTGGTGCAGACAGCTTGCTTCACAGCAGCACTGGGTCCCAGTAGCTCATTTTTGTCTTCTAACCCAGTGGAAGCTGGAGTGAGAGCTGTAAATGCCCCTGACAGGATAGGTGGAGCTGCCCCAGAGGGTCCTTCCCAACCTCACTCCTGAGGTCCAAGTCACACAGAAGGGCTGTGGGTCAGCTGCCCACCTACCTGGATGGCAATGGGAACAATCTTGTTGGCTAGGTTCTTATACAGCAGGCAGATGGGTGCAGCCAGGAACTGGTGTGTGCAGGGGTCAGTTTTGTTGGCATCGATGCCATCCAGTAGCTCGTAGTCCACGATGAAAATGTTCCCTTCCTGCATGAGGCAGAGATATATATTCAAGATACTGTAAGCAGAAATGGACCCGAGAGCCAAGCCGGAAGTAGGATGTGAGTGATGGCCTTCAGGACATCCCGCTCACTTCCTTGTAATTTAGTATGTAACAAGCACCTAGAAACTGTTAACTAAGACGCATGACTCCTCACTTGAGTGTGCACAGTAACCAAATGCAGGGTGACAGCTTGCTATCTCTGCCTTTGTTTTGTGTTTGTGTTTTTCACTTTGGGTCAAACTCCTGCCAGCTCTGCAAGTCAGTATGTTTATCATTGGAAGAGTGTCTGTCAAACCTATTTTCTCTCTCTTCAAGGCCAAGGACACAGATACATCTTCATTCTCTCCTGCAGTATATATTTAATACAGCATTTACATTCAACATAGCGATCCATTCATGTATCATACAGAACAGAAGTTCTAAGTTGTCTCCTTCATGGTTCTGAGGTTTATTTGAAACCAAAATATTTGCCGCAAGAATTTATAGTAAGTTACAGTCTTGGATACCAGAAACAGCTAACACCTACCAGGACTGGTACACTCACACTTGCACCAGGATAGCCATACTATAGCCTGGAGAAACCAGATTTGTCCCTTCAACCAGCAGGGAAGATGTCTTTGGACTATTGCGGAATCAAAACAATGATCAAAAGACCACACCTTGGCCAGGACTGCTTACTAAGCCATATCTTATCCCCTGTCCCAGGTCTTTCTCTACTTAATTCTAAATCTCATGCCAGTGTCCCAAGATGGATTTGGGGTCACTGGATTCCATTATCTCTTCTGTCCCATGTGTCCCCATTGATTAAATCTCTGTCTGCTTTTTACTATAATACTTATCTCTTTTGTTAGTGTGTTGGGCTGGGTGGCCTCGCCTAGCCTGTCTCAGTCTCATGAACCTGGGCTTTTGTCCTAAAACTCTGGTTACAAGTAGGATTCAAAATCAATGGGTTTCAGTTTTCTAGCTCTAAAGCTGGTTTACACATGGAATTTCAAAGCTAAGATGAAAGACTGGCCATGACTAACTTAGGTTCATTGTAACTGAAACCTGCTTGATTCTCATGAAGGAAGTTGCAAGACAACTCTGAGGAGCCAGATGGGGTAGATAAGAGAAGTCAAACAACCTGATGCCCCACAGGACTTCATTTAGATCATGTTCAATGCTGGGAAATTTAGCATTGCTGTCCAGGACAGGAAAGGAAGAGATGGGGCTACTCTGCACAGATACAGGGAAAAACAGGGTCCTTCATGGGTTCTTCTATTCATGTTCCAAAAGTAAATGACACTGAGAAAGATTAAAAAATATTTAGAGTTAGGTAACATAGCTTTTGTGGGAGAACTTTGCTGAAACATGCGAGGCTCTGGGTCCAATTCCCAATACTGAAAGCAAAACAATTTAGGAGCTGTGAATTTAGCATGTCACTGAGGCTGTCAAAGGAAGATGTTAAGAACAAGGGAGGGTCTTAAGAACTGTGCTGTTGTGTTAGTCTGGGACAGAGCAAGAGACAAGGTAGTATGTATGTAAGAGTCTAGTCAGTGTCGGCTGTTAGATTATTGGATAATTGCCTGGTGATCTAAACCACAGAAGAACATCACGATCATGTGTTTGATGGGTCAGCTCAAAGTGAAGATAACCCATAAGCCACCTTCCCTGGAAGTGGCAGGGGCTCACCAGTAAGAGGATGTTGCCTTGTAGAACAAGCAGGGGCCTGCTTTTGGGTGACTAGCAACAATGACAGCTGTTCTGGTCCTCTTGGTTCTAAGATGCTGGTTTCTGTGCATGGGGGTGGGTGCAAGAATTGTTATTGTTATTGCTGGCTGTCCATATGGTTAGGTAGTATCCAGGGACCCAGGCAGGTTCAGAAGACTGTGGAAGAACTGCTTGAGTGGGTCGGGAACCCAACGCCAGTTGGGTAGGTAACCTCCCAAAGACAAGTAGGCAGGAGGTTAGGGCTGAACAATGTGTGTTTGGAGTCTCTGTGTGAGCTGGGTACCTATACAGGGTGACCAGGGGCAGTGAGGCTACATGGACAACTGGAGATGGCAGGCCCAGTGATGCCGACTGCAATGGGGAGAGGGAGAAGATAGGATACTGAGGGTTGTCATTAGGACTCTCAGCAAACAATCAAACAAACAAAAACCGAAAAAAAAATCTAACATGGGAATGCCTGAAAGATCCTGTAGATACAAGCCAGATCAGTTTGAATTCTTTCTGTCTCAAAACAAGGGTAGCCTTGGATCTGGGAGGGAAGGGTTGAGCCTGCAAACGAGAGCTAGGAGAGACTGGCTTGGGCAGGTGAGGGAGACACAGGTGGCATACACGTTCTAGTTAGAAAGTAATAAATTCTACCAGTTTCTGCCTTTTGTCCCTTCACAAAGCCTACTTCCTTAACCAGTATTCTCTCTTTTGCAAAGTGGTTGATGCTTGGTTGACCATGTATAGAACACACCTGTCACAATGCCTGACACACTACAGGCCCTCTTGTAATTATTGATATGGGTATTGCAAACACTGACACTAGGTTTGCAGCTCTGAGACAGCTGATGATGGCTTGCACAGTGCCCAAGACCCTTATGGGTGCTGCTGCCAGGAAAAAGAAAAAAAAACTTCTGATTTCATTCTGCCAGTCAAACAGGTAAACCAGCAGTCTGGGATTAGCAAGCGTTGGCAGCAGGAAGTGGCTTCTGGGGAAGGACTGTCTCCAGCCAGCAATCCTACCTGTACTTCCTGTTCTAAACTGAGATGCCGCTCTAGGCTGCACTCCACCATCTCTGTGGTCACCGGGAGCTTCTGAGGCAACTCTCTGCAGCGCTTGATGAGTACGGGGTTGCAGCCATTCAGGAACTGGTAGCCGAACATAAGGTCCTCCTGCCAGTGGTTCTTGACTCGCTCTGTGGGGAGAATGGGAGGGCACGCCCCCTAGACAGGACATCTGGGCAAGCCCCCATGGCCTTGCCTAAGGACGAGTCTTTGCAGGGACCCCTTTTCAAGCAACTCAGGTCTATAGTCATTCAGCGTGGCATGAGAAGGGAGAGAACTGGTCCCCTATGCTGAGGTCAGCAGCTTTGTCCAACCATTCTTGAGTCCTTAAAGAATGATGGCTCTTACAACTCTCCATCCATCACTGTCCAGTAAAGTATCAGGGCTCTAAGCAAACACATCCTGGTCCTAAGGACCCCAAGGTTGCTTTAAATTTTAATTCTACTACTTTTGTTTATTATTTGTGTGTGTGTGTGTGTGTGTGTGTGTGTGTGTGTGTGTGTGTGTGTGTCTGCATTTGAGTGCAAGCGTCTACAGAAATCAGAGACTTTGGATCCTCCTGAACCTGGAGTTGTGGTTGTGAGCCACCCAGTGTGGATGCTGGGAACTGCAGCTTTGTGAGAGCAGAATTAGCTCTTAACTGCTGGGCTACCAAGTCAACCTCCAATGCTACTTTAATGTAAATGCTTAAAAAGAAATAGCCCAGTCCTGTCTTGGCTCTGTGCAGAAGAGCCACAAATGATGTATTTGTGTAAACAGAAAGTCCTGATAGCATTGAGACTTCTGGTGAGATTTTGAGGGTGCTTGAGTCGGATGTCAGCCAGTCTCGGGAAGAAAAGTAAACTTCCCCACCCCCCACCACTCCAGGAGCCTTCTCTTACCAGAAATAGTGTTGCTGATCTTGACGAAGATTTTCTCAAAATCTGCAAAGTCATTCCAGGAAGACTGAAACATGTGCATGAAGCGATTGATGAACAGGTTCTCCATCCTGTAAACCAGGGACAGGTCACCTTGCCTGCACACTGTGCCTCTGCAGAGTGTCTTCACTCCATACTCGGACAGTTCCCAGAGAGCAGGTGCTGGCCTTGTCGGACCAGGGCAGAAATGTGCCCCATGCTCTTTCTACTGCACCTCAGCTGTGTAAGAGCCCAGGCCAGTGGTCTCCAGAAGAGTCTTGAGTGCTACCTCTTCATGCATGTGTTCATCCATTCCTTTGTAGAGCACAAACTAAAACTGAGGCAACCTGCACCTCCTAAGCTCCCCAAACAGCACCATCAAATATTACCACCTCCAAACCTATGGGGGACATTTCTCACTCAAGCCACACTCCACTTCCTTGGCCCTATAGATCTGTGGCCATATCATAGAGCAAAATGCATTTAGTCCAAATCCATAGTCCCCATAGTCTTTTGATCTCACTACTGTTTAAAAGTTCAAAGTCTCTTCTGAGACTCAAGGCAATGTCTTAATTGTGACCCTCATAAAATCAAGGAGAAAAATGCATTCTTCCAACACAGAATGCTACAGAGTATGCATTACCATTCCACAAGAGAGGAAAGTAGGCATAGCAAGGAGCCAGAGGATTGAAGACGGAAACCCCGCAGAGCAAGCTCTAATGTAGCTGTCAAAGGGCTTCAACAGCTCTGCCCTTCCAGCTGTGCTGACTGCAACATACATCTCTCTCTTGGGCTGGTTCTCCAGTCTGTGTGTGCTAGTCTCCTTGGCAGATGTCTCAGCTCTGACATCTCTAGTATCTCGTGATCTCCATTGCAACCCAGGCCATATTTGTACAACGTGATGCAATAGCCTCTCAGAGCCTCTGGCTTTCTCATGGTTTTCATCTAGGGACACCCTTGCCACACAATGCCCGCCTTAGTGCCTTTGTAACTCCATGGAGGAAGAATCCACAGCTCCTTCCTTCTTACATCCTTCACCTCTCTGAAGTCAGCACCTCATGGGTGGCACAGTGGAGTTCAGCTGCCAGCTTGGGATGGACCCTGGCCCTCCTGAGTCACACCAGCACCAGAACCTTCATTCAGTTGCTTTCTAGAGCAGAAATCTGTATAGGAGGCTTCTTTCACAAGCTGGAAACTTACCGGGGCAGGACTTTCCTTTTAGGCACCCATCCCTTGTTTCAGTTTCATAGGAGTCCTCTCCTTAGCTGTGCTCAGCTCCTTAGCATGTGCAACCTCTCCTCTAACACACGTCTTGCCTGTTAAACTTCCTACCCTTTTCTCTCTCCAGATTGGACACTTGCATTCCTTACTGCCCTGCTTTCTCTCTCTCTCTCTCTCTCTCTCTCTCTCTCTCTCTCTCTCTCTCTCTCTCTCTCTCTCTCTCTCTCTCTCTTTCTCTGTAGACCTGAATGAGCATTATTAATAATAAACAGACACAAACTTGACATTATGCCGTCTCAAAATTTCCAAAGGCGCTGTTCCATTACCTTTTGATTTAGCTTTAGGTAAACTCTCAGGACATGGACAGAAAACAAGCCAGATTCTTTGCCAAAATAGCCCAGGATCGACCCCAGCCCAGTGGCTATTAGAGTCCTTGCTTCCCTCTGAAAACTTTTGAGCCAGTCTGCATTGCTCTCACCAGTGGTGTCTTTCAATTTCCTACGAGGATAGCTTGTGAAGTTCCATTTACAGCATCCAACTGCTTTTCTAGTCCCAAGTTCCAAAGTCTTTTATATGCCAAAACAATAAAACAAAACAAAAAGACCCACAGCCAACTGAATAAAGCTAAAAAAAAGAAATAACAACAGAAACATGGTCAGGCTCTTCACAGCCACAGCCTACTCTCTGCTACCCTCCAAGTTAATTTTCTGGTGATGTGATAAAACATCATAACCAAGCAAGTTATAGAGGGAAGAGTTTATTCTGGCTCATGTCCCATAGGGTTAGAGTTCATAATGGTGGGAACAGCATAGCAGCAGGCACCAAGACCAACAAGCTGAGAGCTCATATCTTCAAATGCAAACACAAGGCAAGAGAGTGAATAGGGAGAGGAGTGATGCTCTCAAAGTCCACTTCCGGTGACATACTTCCTCTAGAAAGGCCACACCTCCTATATAAACCTTGTTAAATATGACCACCACCTGGGTACCAAGAGTTCATATGCCCAAACCTATAGGGCCATTTCTCATTCAAACTACCGCAGTTAGTTTCTGCCTTAATGTGTATAGGTAAAGTATTTGACCTTCATCCACTGGAATCTGTTTCCTTACCTAGAAATGACTGATAATAGCTGTCAAGTTTTAAAAGGAGTCTATAGTTAGAAAACACCCAGACTGAGGATACTGACTGACTGTCAGCTCTGGCTGCCTGTTGGGTGTGAAGTCGGGTCCTACTCAATGACTCAATGACTTGTCTATGGTTGTGCTGGGTAGGTGCTAGGAAGTGCCAAAAGTCCTCAGGGGAGTATAAAGCTCAGTTGGGCTTCATGAATTTAGATTTTCTAGGTGTGCATGATTATAAAAATTCTCTAAGAGTCAAAGTATAGTATGAAAGCTGTCCTTGCTAACCTTGGGGTGAGACTGAAGATCTATACTTTTTTATAGTTTTTTTTTATAATATCCATGATTGTGTCAGCATCTTGCAGTGATGTAACCCAGAGTTCAATGTCTCTGTTGCTTATTAGCAAAGGATCTTAGGCAAGGTCTCCAACCTTCTTGTTTCTCAAGTTTCTCAACAGCAAAGAGGGGGCAATATATGCTGTGGCTGGCCCCCATTTTTGGATGAGATGGGCTAAGAAATTCCAAAGTCCCACACCAGATCTAGGGCTCCTCTCTCTGTCTGCCTGTGGATCAGGATGTAAAGCTCCCAGCTGCTTCTCCAGCACCATGTGTGCCACCATACTCCCACTGTGATGATAGCCTCTGAAAAGCCCTGAAATGGATTCTTTAATGAGTTTCCTTGGTTATGGTGTCTCCTCACAGCAATAGAACACTAATACATGTGCCTACTCCATGAGGTCACTAAGACAAATGGTTGGGAGTCTTCATCCTAGGACCAACACTGTCTTTCTAGCCATTGTCACTACAGAATCTGCCTCTTGGTAACAGTCTGGACACTATCTTCAGGTAGACTGGCCACAGAAGGAGTCAACTGGGGTGGTTGGTGATGGAATATTGTAAGTACAGCCCCTTCCTGGGCGGAAAGCACGGTGCTGCTAGTATTGGAAGACCGCTGGGTCAAGGCTGTCAAGATACAGGTCATAATCCGATTGTGTAACGAGCAGCTATCCCCTGGGCCAGATATACACAAATGCATTGGGAATGGTGTTCAGCTGAACTGGGCTCAACTCAAGGCCCTCAGAGAAAAACAACAAGGGTCCTATTGTAAAAAAGATCAAACATTAGTCTTTTCTGTCAAACACTATAAAACTTGTGTTAGGGACAAGAAATTAAAATCTTCTTGTGTCCCTCTCCCACAACCTTATAAAACCTTTATGGAAATGTTTACATTCCCCCCCCACACACACTCCCAGTGAAACCTTTATTTAGACAAAGGTCCACGACTGTATTCCAGTCTTTTCAGACTAGCCAGTTAATTTAAGACTGTAAGTTGGATCCAGTCAATGGGGAAAACAGAGCTGTCACTTGAGCTAGAATAAAAACGAAGTGCATTCGTGTTTTGGTGTGTGTTCACTCGTCAGAGCACACACTAGCGATCATGCAGTTGCCTTGTCTGGACAGATGAAATGATGCTCTCTTTCCTTGTGATCCCAAACTCATTTCTAACAATAGCCCCTACCCAGCTACTAGAGGGGCCACCTGAAGTTCCTAAAACTTACGCTTTTGAGTAGTTCAGAACAAAGTCCACTCCTTTTTCACTATCAAACTGGATGTCTCGGGGCAAATCCTTGTGGCATTTGGCATCGATACTCAGCGGGAAGCCAGGGTTCCACTCCATCCACCTAGCACAAGAAAGGAGAAAAGAAGCTGTGTTAAAGGATGGTTGTCCTTTGGTTGGTCCCCTGAGCTGAAGGCTGCCGCGTTGTCAGAAAAGGTTATAGGTGGAAGCTGATTTTCCCACTATAAGCCTAACACAGTATAAGCTGAGGTACTAGGACACCTGCCAAGGTTGTGTGACAATCACTTTTGCTGTGTCCTGATCACAACTGTAGAGATCTGAGACTGGTTTATACCCAAGAGTTGGGGAATGGAACAGATGTGAACTAGTGCATAGAAGGGAGTAAGGAAGGAAACCCTAACTTAACACAGCGACTTTGAATATGCATAGACCCTAGGGTGGGTTTGCCTTGACAGTCAAAGGAAGAGGGCTTTAAGACTCTCATGCCAGACTCCACCAGAGTGTCAAATGTCCTGCCAGCTTGGTCAGGGCACATCCTGATTCCATGTGTGCTGGTTAGGGAAGGGCTTTCATGCTCTCATAGGGCATTAGAGGAAGTGAGAAAGAACACTAGGTACAGACAGACCACTGAGGGAATGCACCTTGTGACATCTGGCCACAATAGGTTTAGAGATGGTCGCAATCAAAGCCAGACACTAACTACAGAGAAGATATTTAACTCTTACCACCTTCATAGTCATCATTTATGCATCCTTTTTACTTTTTTTAAAATAACTCACCAACCAATCTCAGAAAACAAAACTAAAGAAAGCAAAATCCTTGTTAACTCATTTGGGACAGAGAGAATGAGTTGCTTTTGTTTAGAAGCTGAAATACCCATTCTGAGGTCAGAGTTTTCATGTGTCCTCCCTTTTATAGCTCCTCCTAGGAGGCAGATTTCAGGCATCCAGATGTCTGCAGTACTTTAACTTGACCTTGTGCGGTCACCATGATAAACTCCTCACTGTTCTCCTTGGTGTTTGGCTGGCTCATGGGCTGACTCTCTTAAAAAGGAAAATTCCTGAAAAGAAACTGCATGTGCAAATGCTAATGGACCAATTAAACCATAAATGCGGAGTTTGGAATATCACAAATCTGAGAGCAGAGTCAGAAATCTGCTCTCTCCTCCCTGGCCAGGGCTTTAAGGATCTGTGAGGAGTGTCTCTGCTCAAATTTAAGGCTTGTCAGTTTGAACAAAGGGCGAAGCTGATTGATACCCTCAATTTAGGGATAAAATGTCCTGATCTGGCCTTGAACTTGTTGGCCACGCCACCAGCCAGGAGCCTTACTGGTAGTAGAATACACTCTCCAGGCCTTTAAGGCTTGCTCTGCCTCAGGTCAAGAGTGTGGGGAAGATGCTGGAAGTTGGCTACCTTTTTGTTTTCCTATTTGTGTCCCCACTGCCTATCAGGAATCTCGCACTCCTAGGCCCCCCTGATAGGCCTCATGGAAACCTATTTTTTTGTGTGTGTGTGTGTGACCCTTACCACAAGCACGTTAATAAGAATAAAACGACAGTTGTATGATTTTTTTTTGGTTTTTCGAGACATGGTTTCTCTGTATTGTTTTGGAGGCTGTCCTGGAACTTGCTCTGTAGACCAGGCTGGCCTCAAACTCAAGAGATCCGCCTGCCTCTGCCTCCTGAGTGCTGGGATTAAAGGCATGCGCCACCAAGCCTGGTATGAATGTTTCTTTTTTAATTTGGAAAAATGAATAGAGGTGTTTCCAATACACATCTAACACTGAGGCAGTCATTGGGGAACTCCACTGCATGACCGCCCTCAGTCAGATAGCATCAGCCACATAATAAATGCATTGCTCTTCATGCTCGGGACTTCAAAGGGGTTGAGTGGAGCTAAAGTTTTCAATGATCCAGGGATATGTACCAGGGATAGCATTCACTGTTTTTGTTTTGTTTTGTTTTCCAGACAAGGCTTCTCTAAACAAGACTGACCTGGAACTCACAGAGATCTGCCTGCCTCTGCCACCCAAGTGCTGGGATTAAAGGTGCATACCACCACCGCCTGGCAGTATTCACATTTTATTTTACTTTTTAAATTAATATTTATTATTAACTTGTGAGTAGATAACATGCATGAGTACATGTGAGTGTAGGTGTGTGCATACCATTGAGTGATGGTCCAAAAACAGATAGGCAGGACCATCCATGGTAGCATACATATTTAGTCCAAACTCACAGGAGGCAGATGCAGGAGGATCTCTGTGAGCTTGAGGCCAGCCTGCTCTACATAGCTAGTTCCTGGCCAGTGAGACTGTGTCTCAAAAACAAAAATAACAACAAAACACCACTGAGATGTATTTCAGTAAACCAGTCCTTTAGTAACACTGACCACCACAGTGGCAACTTCATCCCAGACTGCAGCTGAAGGAAGAGTTGATTCTTTACTTCTGGTTCCCCAAGGGAGAGCTGCTGTAAGTTACTGTGATCCCTAATCCAGGAAGGAGCTGATAAGAAGTGAGTCACAATTCAAAGTGTCCCTGGCTCTTGGCAGCAGTGGGAAGGCTGGGCCTGTTTGCAGCAGGAAGGAGAGAAGGAGCCTTTGTCAGCACGCCTTGGCCAACTGTGGTGTGGGCAGGGGTTGCAGGAGGTGCAGTTGGAGCTCTCCTGAGTAGCTTTGTTTCTTAAAGCCGTAGCTTCTGGATGGAACAGGACCTCAGAGGACTGCTCTGGGAAGTTGGCTCTTTCCTTCAGCGAGTTCTGAGACTAGACTCAGGCCATCAGGCTTCCACAGAAAGTGCTTTCATCCATTGAGCCCGGCATCTGCCCTAAATTTTCTTAAGTTTTCTTCAGTGTTTGGACATTGTTTTATAAGCTCAGTAAGGGGTTTCTCAGGATAGAACACCAAGGTACACTGTGTAAATTATGCTCTGATTGGTTTAGTATGGAAGCTGACTGACCAATAGCCTGATAAGGTTAGGCAGAAAAGCCAACTGAGAATGATGGGGAGAAGAATGGCGGAGTCAAGGCCATGCCAGCCAACGGCCTCCGAACAAGCAGGATGTGTAGAAAATGAGGCAAAAAGCCTTGAGTCGTGTGGTAAAGCGTAGATAGAAATATGGGTTAATTTAAATGTAGGAGTTAGCTAGTAATACGCCTGAGCTATTGGCTGAGCATTAAGAATTAATATAAGCCTCTGAGTGATTATTTGGAAGCAGCTTTGAGACAGGACAGGGGAATGTCCGTTTACACCAAGGGGCAAACATTTAGCTCCTGCGGAAGTGGGACCATTGAACAAGAATGGAGGAACTTCCTGCTGGCCTCCGAAGTCAGACACCCATGTCCTTTCCACTGAATGAGACACACAGGCAGGCAGTCCACAGCAGTCAAAGGCTTTCATATCCACAGACATAAATCGGTGGGGGGGGGAGGATACGCAAAACCCCACACTCCATGAGGAAGGCCATAAGGAACTAGACTGAAATAAGGAAGAGGCAGAAAAGACATCGGATTTGGAGGGAGAGTGCGTAAGGAGATGCAGGTGGTGCAATTCAGTGTAGAAAGACATTCGTGCTCATGAAGCACGATAAAGGAAGAATTCAACAAGGAAACAGAAAAAGATTATAGTTAGTGTGTGACCTGACCATTCTCCTAGAGGAAAATTCACTCATTCTACAATGAATTATTTGAGCACCATCTTTGTGTCAAAATGCACTCTTTACTTTTTGCAAACTCTCTCTCTCTCTCTCTCTCTCTCTCTCTCTCTCTCTCTCTCTCTCTCTCTGTGTGTGTGTGTGTGTGTGTGCAATGTAACACAAATGTTTAGCAGAAGTCCAAAGAAATGCAAAAGAGCCATGGAAGAAAGCACTAGAGGCCTGAAAGCCAGATACAGGAAATTTAATAAATTTCTCATCTCTCACACTTAGGATGGTAGACATTGTGAAGTGTTTATGGATTTTTTTTGGATTAGGTCATTCTATTTTTGTTACATTAAAAACTATTTTTAAAAATTTTCATACAACATATTTTCTTTATATCTTTCCCTTTCCCCAACCCCTCCTAAAATTTCCCTACCTTCCTATCCACCCAAAATTCATGCTTTAATATACACATGCACGTGCGCACTTGCACACACACACACACACACTCTCTCTCTCTCTCTCATTCACTCTCTCTCTATCTAAAAAAATCACATAATAACTTAAAAACAAAACCAAAAAGAGACACCAAGCCAAAACACACACACACACAAACCAAAAAACAAACTAACCCCAAACAAACGTGGAGCACATTTTGTGTTGACCAGCTACTTCTGAGCATGAGGCTTGTCTATCAGTGCAGTTCGTATAACCAGTGTTATTCCACTGGAGAAAACTGATTTTCCCTCTCTGAGCAGGTATTAATTTCAAATAGCATCCGGTTTAGGGGTAGGACTTTGTGCCCTCTTCCCCTTCTCCCTGCTGGGATTTTATCTGGCTTGAGTTTGTGTGGTCTTGTGCATGCTGTCACAGTCTCTGTGAGTTCGTGTAGGCACCAGCTCAATTTTTCCATGTTTGATGACGTAAGTAAGTGGTGTCTTCAGAAATAGGAACTTCCTGTCAGGTTCAGGAGCGTAACCAATAGCATTGGCAATAGTTTATGGGGGAGGGTTTCTGTGGGTCACCTTTGGCTAATGACTCAACAAGATGTAACCCATTCCTGTGACTTGGTTTTTTCTTGATAACGTATATTATCTAGTTGTGGCATTGTCTCTCCCATTATATGGTAACTCCATTTGTACATTTTAGGAAGACTCGGGAGTTGTGAGTTTCCATATTCAAAAGGCCTTTAGTACCAGTTGTTCCTCCCCATAGTCCCTCCTTTACCATGCACTCCCATCCTCTTCCCCATTCAAACCTATCTTAGTTTCCCCTTTATTTATCCATAACACTATGTTCTATTTCCCTTCCTTGGGAGATCCCTTCCTTCCCTTGATCTCATATGACCTACCTAACCTCCATGACTATTTTAAAAGAAACATACATATCTAAAGCTTAAAACCTAATATCCACATATAAAAGAAAGTGCATACAATATATGAAATGGCACCATATAGAGTGATAATACTCTCCCCAAGATCCATGGAGTAGCTAGCTAGCAAAAAGTCCAGTACCAGGAATGAGAACTTACTTTTGGGTTGTTGATTGGGGAATCAAAGAGAGTTCCCAAAAACAATATAGGCTATTGCTATTGTCTTTGGTTGCCACCCAGAAGTGAAAGGTAAGTCCTTACTGTTAAGGACACTGTGCACTTTGGTCATAGGACTTGGAGGATTTGTGTTGGAAAGAAGCCAAAAGCGACCCCCCAACTTTCATAGTGCTACAAGGTGAGGAAAGTGTCAATAGTCTTGAATAGCTGTGGTTGCCTATAAAGCCACAATGACCATCACGGCAAGATATCCCTGAAGGGGCAGTAGTGGTACTTATACCTTGGAAGTAACCAACAGCTGTCTACTTGGACTCAAAACCTTCTTGACAGGAAAGAAATCACTCCTGGCATTGGAAACCTAACTAACTGCACTTGGCTAGGGAGGTCACAGATCATAGAGGAGGCTTTACTAACATCAATTTTCCAAACCAGTGTAATTCTCAGTGGCATTCTGAATACTTATCTGTACACCCACAGATAAGTTTAACATCCAACCCTCATCAAAAATCTTCTTTTGCAGCAAAAGGAGACCGTTACAGAAAGCCACAGCTAGTCTGAGTAAGAGGACAAATGATCATGTGTTGTCCAGCCCTAGTGGAGATATCTACCACACAACTCCAGTGTCTAAGACTCAGGAAACAAAGAAGAGGTGGTGGAAAGACAGTAAGGAGGACCACAAAGTCTTCTGTGTGATTGTCCCTATGATAGGGAAGCTACACCGTGAAATCCAGACAACATAGCTGTCTAAAAAGAACCTGCACAATTCCAAAACAATTGACATCTCCACGTAGACTGAGGGAAATCTCACAAACAATTAACAACCACTGAGAGAGGGACAGTCCGTCTTGCCTGGAGATGAACCTCTTGCTTTTCTATCAAGTGCCAGGTGGTCAGCCCTACAAACATAAGCATGCATGCAATACTTAAGGGACAAGGACTCAGCAGGTTGTATTTATACATTGACTTGTTTAGATGCATATGAAGCAACAATGGTTACAGAAGAGACTGTGAGCTGGGGGATGGGTGGACACTGGAAGGGTAGGAGTTAGGAGAGGAGGGAAATGATGTAACCCCATTTTAATTAATTATAAAAAGACTGATAAAATACTTATTTTTCATTTGATTTATTTTAATGCCTTTATTCATTTAATTGACAAATAAAACTTATATGTCTTTGTAGTGAATTAAAAAAAAAAGACTTTTTGGTTGGTTAACTACCTGCTTCCCTATCTATTCTATTTTTCCCCTTTAGGCTGTGTTCTCAATTTTTTAACTTTAGGGAAAATACTACTATTATATGTCATATGTAAATGCTTTTTCAGATGCAGAGGGAGGAAAAAGATCAGATTGAGATCATGATAGCTGAAAACTGTTATAAATAAAGGATGTCTTCCTGAACAATTTCACCAACTAGTTCTCTGTCCTGAAGCCTGCTCTCCTGCCTGCCCCACCTTGTGTTCATCAGTTCTAGAGAACGAGCCTTCTTAGCATCATGAACAAACAGCACTTGGCTTCTGTATGCACAGGATGTGACTCTTGCTCAGAACAGCTGTGAATTAATGTCCTTAGAAGAGAAAGCCACACTCATTCCAAAGCTTTTACAGGGTGGCTGGCTGACTAGAAGTTTGATATGAAGAGTTGCAGATCTAGAGAAAAGCTGTTTGGGGCCACCTTTTGTCTCCTTAATATCCAGTCTTCACCTCCCCCTGTCTGACTTATTACCCTTTCAACCATCAGGTAAAATCTTAGGACTGTATTAACAGTCCGGCAGCTTCTTTACCAACCCCAGAGCTGAGAATCCCACTAGGTAACTATAGTATCTGTAACAGGTTTTCCCCAACTCGCTGTAGCTCACACAACTGACGTTCCTATTGATGTGTTTGGAAAATGCTTTGGTTTAAAGTTGTCTCTTATTCTGTGAGTATGTAAGTTTATGTAATTGCTTCTGTGTGGGAACACAGCATCCACAGTCCCTGAGTCAAGGTCCCAAGCCAAGGTCATTCATATTTGCTTCACACTACATAACCTCATTTTCTGTGAGGTGAGAGCTGTTTGTTTTAGAGATTGATCTGGGTTAAGTGTGTAGTGCATATGTATAACCCAAGAATATGAAGCAATTTATAAAGAGGAAACGTAAGATACAGTCACCCATTAGACCAACAAAGGTGAAAAGACCTCAGATGGAATGTGTTGATGATGCAGGGGAATGGTGTCTCTCAGCAACAGCAGCTAAGGGTGGCAAGTGACAGAACTCCCGGGCAAACAATCACCAAGATCTAGAAAACTCAGAAGATGCACACATTTAGAAACTCTACAGATCTGCTTCTAGGCGTATTCCCCAGAGTAATTCTCCCATGAGAGCATGAGCAAACATCAGAAAGCTCATTGTAGTTCAGTCTGAAAGCACTAGGAGGTACCCACATGCCCACCAGCAGGTACCAAATGAATGTGGCACAGTGGTACCCAAGAATGATGTGCCCAGAGCTGGGGGTAGACGCTTGCTTGCTTACCTGGGTTCAGCTCGCAGAACCACAAAAACAAAATGTCTTATGGGTTTAACTATACAGAAATTAAAATGAAAGGCTATCAATGTGTGTCAATGACTGGTCTTTAGAACGTAATGTTGAGTGAAACTGCAGTCAGTGAGGGCTAGGTGTCCTGGAGCTCTGACCCTGGTCCTCTCTGTCCCCTTTCCCAGACCGGCTACCAAAGAATGCCAGCAGCTTTTCTGGAACTATTCTCTGCTCTTGCTCAGGGTTCACACTGTAATCTGGAAGCCCCAAAAATCCGCATGAAAGGGGAACTTCAGGATTGTGCAGACAGCGCAAAAGTTCAGCATTTCCTGACCGGAAATGGGGGGGCACTGAATAGAGCAGTTGAGTGGAAGGAGTAATAAAATGACAATGAGAGCTAAGAAAAGGACAAAACTGATAAAACCCTTCCTGGCTTCCTGAAGGTGAGGTTAGTTGTCATCTCTTAGGTGAGTGGACAAGAAGTCTAATTAGGTCTGAATGAAATTGAACTAAGATGTTAATTAATTAACAACCGATTGAGTTAACCTCATGCTTTGTCTAAAGCCATCCCACAAACTAGAAGTGTTGTAGAACTTTATAGAGGGCTCTGTCACAGGACACTGAAGTAGAGAAGAAAGATGAAGAAACAGAAGGTAGGCTCTGTACCGTGTTCTGTGCGCTGTATCAAGTACAGAAGTCCTCAAATATGTCATACGGTGTTGAGAAGGGAGGCTCACACACACTGTAGTTTGGCACAACTACAGTGTAATCAGGTTACTTTCTCACACCAGACACTAAAGGTACAAGAGTTTCAAACCTTTTAAGTGTGAAATAGGGTATGTAAACACATACATCTCTGTTTCTGTCTCTCTTGGTCTCCACCCCCTAAACACTTTTCTAGCCACCTCCCAGGTCAGTGGGAGTACCCTTAACCCCTACCCTTGGCAATAGTATCTTTAATTTCCTTTTCTTTTTGAAAGAGGCCAGCTTTGAACTTCTGGGACTAAATGATTCTCCTGTTTAGCCTCCCATGTAAGCTAGTACGGTAGGGCACACCATCATGCCCAGTCAACTTTGCTGATGTGATGTTACTTCTTTGTTATTGGCCATAGCTCCCCTGCCACATGCTTCCCTAAGCAGCACAATCCAGACTTCGTGGCCAGCTGGACATGTTTGTGGCATTTTGCCTTCATCATGTTATCATCCATGTTGGTCTCTTAATAGTCCACTGATTGTTAGCTGGAAGTGTGAGGTGAAATAAACCCTTTCCTCCTCAACTTGCTTTTGGTCATGATGTTACACCAATAGAAACCAACCCCAACTAAATTTCTATGAATATTTGCATACAAGTATTTGGGGTTGGCACATGGCTCAGTTAACTATTGCTAGTATCGTTGCAGGGCAGGGGACTGAATTCACAGTTCTTTTTTTTTTATTTTTACGAGACAGGGTTTTTCTGTATTGTTTCGGAGGCTATTGGTCTAGCCTGGCCTCGAACTCACAGAGATCCGCCTGCCTCTGCCTCCTGAGTGCTGGGATTAAGGGCGTGCGCCACCACCGCCCGGCGAGATATAATTTTTACAAAATAAAATTTACCCAATGAAAGTAAAAAAAAATCCAGCTCTTTTTATCATATTCACAGATATGGACAACTGTCACCATAGTCAATTTTAGAGCATTTTATGATTTCTGAAAGGAACCTGTGTCTTTGGCCATCATTGCTATAACTGGCCCGTCTTTGTCCCTAGGCATTTATCTATAGTTTGGATAAATGTCCTTCAAAGCTTCATGAATTAAATAGAGGCTTGAATTCCTGATAATGGTGTTTCTGGGAAGTTGTGAAACCTTTCAAAAGGGCTCAGTAGGTGGAAGTAGCATTCCCTTGAGGGGACATTGGACCCTGGACCCTTTGTCTGTCTTCCAGCTGCTGTGAGGTAGGTAGCTTTGCTCTGTACCACACTGACTTTGCCATAAGGTGCTTCTTTGACATGAGACAACACCATGGGTCCTCCTGACTGGGGACTGAAACTTCCAGAGGTATGATCCAAAAATACGCATTTCCCATCTTAAGTTATTTTACCTCAGATATTTTTCAATATAAGGAAAAGCTGACTGGTGGTTAATGTTGGTGGTGAACTTTATGAGACCTACAATCACTCAGGTGGTAAGCCTCAAGGCACGCTTGTGAGATAGTTGCTAGTGTGTTGGTAATTGGTATGGGAAGACCCACCTCACATGTAGATAGTACTATTCCAGAGTCAGAGTCCTAGACTGAATAAAAAGGAGAGAGTACATAGAGCACCTTGATTCATCTCTCTCTGTTTCATCTCTTATCTGACTGTGGGTTCAATGTGACCAGCCCCTCATGCTCTACCTGCATGTCCTCCTTCAGAGTGTACAAGGATGCAAAACATCAGACAAAAGTCCCCAAATCAGAACTTCCTTCTTTCAGTTGCTTCTGTCAAGTATTTGTCACAGTGATGAGAGCAGTAGATATTACGTAAGATTGGTACTGGAAGTAAGGTAACACTTTGACAAAGCTTATTGCGAGGTTCTTTTCCCTTACATGCATTTACTCTGTCTCTTTCCCTCCCTCTCTCCCTCTCTACCTCCCTTCCTCCCATCCCCTCCTTCCCTCCTTCCCTCCCTTACTCCTCCCCCCTCTCTCTTTCTCTGTGTGTACATGGTGCATGCTTGCCATGACATGTGTGTGGAAGCCAGAAGACAACTTTTGGGAGTCTGTTCTCTCTTTCTACAGAAAATGAATGAAATTCTAGTAGTTGCTACAACATGCATGAGGCTAGAACACATATTAAGTAAAAGAAGCTGGTCTCCAAATGTCATTAATTGTATAATTCATTTTGTAAGGAATGTTCAGATCAGGATAATCTTTAAAGCAGTGATGTGTTTGTTTAGGTATTAGTTACTTCCACCTTGCTGTGAAAAAATATTTGACAAAAGCAACTTTGTGAGGAAAGGCTTATTGCAGGTTCCAGTTTGAGTGTGCGGTACATCTTGGTGGGGAAAACACGGGGGGTGTTTTTCCCATCTTAATTAACCTAATCTAAAACTTTCCTCTTGGACATGCCTGGAGATTTATCTCCTAGGTAACTCTAGGTCCTGTCAAGTTGACAAGATTAACCCTCACAAGCCCACCCTCTTTGTCATTTTGATACCCAAACACACCACTTTTAAGCCATAACCTTCCATCCTTGTTCTATATAGGTTCATGACAATCATATAATGCAAAATAAGTTTAGCTCATCCCATCCCTAAAAGTCCTCAAAGTCTCCTCCGAGACAAGGCAATCTCTGTCACGGGAGTCCTGGGTAAGAGCAGTCAGCAGTAGCTGTGATACCCTGTTTGAAATTTCCTCTGCCTAACATATTAGTCCATTATTTTTAAATTATACATCATACATGTTCTCAGGCTATGGGCAGAACGAGCCAGATTCTATGCCAGAATATCATAAAATGGACTCCAGCTCAATCACCAGTAGAGTCCTTGTTCTCTGAAAACCCGTGAACCAGGTTTCCACTCTCCCTATGTCTCTTGGCACTTCAGTCTTCTGAAGTTCCACCAGAATGGTCCATTAAGCCTGCTTGAAGCATTTAGGGCTTCTCTAGCCCAAAGGTTCTAACTCTTAAACATTCCTCATAGTGTGACTGACAAGATGGCTTAGCAGGTAAAGGTGCTACCGCAAGCCTGATGAACTAAATTCAGTCCCTGGAATCCACATCAAATTACACAAATATATGACAGTTTGTCCATCCATCCATCCATCCATCCATCCATCCATCCATCCATCCATCCATCCATCCATTAATAGACATTAAGTTGTACACATCTTTGGATTATTGGGGCTATTAGTACAACAATCATGTATATAGAAGGTTTTCTGTGGACATATGTATCTGGTTGTCTTTCTCATCAGTTTTGTTCAGTTTGAGAGATCTTGTCCAACATGTTGGGTAGAGTGAGATGTAATAGAGCCATTCACATCATGATGGGTCATGAAGTGGAGAAAGGGGAATGCCAGGACCCTCCTTGCCTTTTCTCTTATCCCCTTTATACCATCTAGGACTCGAGGGTTGTAGAATGGAACAGCTCATGTTCAAATTAGGCCTTTCCCACTTACTTAATTCTCTCTGGAGCTCACAGGTTACACGTGTGCCTCCTCCTCCTGTGTAATTCCATATCAGGTCAAGTTGGCAGTAAACATTAACCATTCCAAATATGCTTTTTCCAGACAACGAATTGTCAAGGACCTGTCTTTTCATATGTTTATTAGTCACTTACATATTTTCTTGAAGAAATGTCCATTTATTTGGACTTTGAAGTTTTGCCCATTTTTAAATTGTATTATCTGACACTTGATGAGTTTTAAGAGTTCTTTATAGCCCAGTGGTGTGGTGCATACCTCTAATCCCAGCATATGGGAGGTAGAGGCAGATGAATGTCTGTGAGTTCGAGGTCAGACATCATCTACAGATCTAGGACAGCCAGGGCCACACAGAGAAACCTTTCTGCCTTGAGAGAAAAAAAAGAGAGTTCTTTATATAGTTTGGATATGTCTTTAATCAATGATTCGCCAATATTCTTTCTCATTGTATGGGTTCTTGTGTGTAGGTGTGTTTGTGGCACACTTGTGCCCTTTCATATGGAGGCCAGAGGACAGCTCAGCTGTCATTTTCAGGAGCCATCCACCTTGATTTTGAGATATTGTCTCTCAATAGATAGGAGTTCACCAAGGAGCCTAGGCTGGCTGGGTAGAGAGTTCCAGGGATCTGCCTTTCTCTGTACCCCCAGCACTAGGATTGCACACACATTACCATGCCTGATTTCATGTTTTTGTGTGTGGTGGTGCATGGGTGTGTTGGGGAGTGGTGAACAATAGAAGTTGGTCTTGGGTGTCCTGGATCACTCTCTACTATATTTCTTGAGAGTGGATCTCTTCACTGAGCCTGGGCTCACTATTTAGCTAGACTGACTGACCAGTGAGCTCTCGTAAGCTGTCTCTGCTCCAGCAATGCTGGGGTTATAGACATGCATTGTAGCTCTTGACTTTTACATGGCTGCTAAGAACTTGAACTTAGGTCCTCATGTTTGTGCGGCAAGCATTTTTTTCCACTAGGAAGTCTCTCCAAGCCCCACAGTTGTCTTTTCAGTGTGGATTCTGGGGTTCAGATTCAGTTCCCCATGCTCATAAGGCAAATACTTTCTCAACGGAATCTTTCATTGCATTTTCTTTGTGGTGTCCTTAGAAAAATGAAAGCTTTAAACTTTGGTGATACCAAAATCATCTGTTTTTCTCTTGCTACATATATATGTATCAAGTTTTTTCAACACCATTTATTAAAAAGGCTATTCTTTTATTCTTTGATGTGACTTGCTGGTTCTGTCAAAAATTAATTGACCATAAATGCAAGAGCTTGTTTCTGGACTTAAGTTCTATTTCACTGATCTCCTATTTATTATCATGATGCAACTACATTTTCCTGAATTGTGTAGAAACCTGAATGTTGGGAAATGTAGATTCTCTTAGTTTTCTTATTTTCAAGAGTGATCTGGTGATCTTGGATACCTTACATTTCCATATGGATTTTAGGAACATCTTGTCAGTTTTGTTTAAAACAATACTATCTGGGATTTTAACAGTGATGGCTTTGAATCTGTGTATCACTTTCGGAAGGAAATTTGTCATTTTAACAAAGCTGAGTCCTCTGATACATCAACATGAGATCTTTTGCCTTACTTAGGTCTTCCGGAATTAATTATTTTCAACAATGTTTTAAAGTTTTGCTGTGTTAATCTTAGACTGCTTTTGTGAAATTGCTTAATATATATTCTATTGATTTTAACATTGTAAGTTGAATTTTTTGCTTATTTTGCTATAATATATAGAATCTTTAGCTTGTATCTTATAATATTGCTGGTTTATTAGTTCTTTCATAGAATATTGCATTTTAGTGAATTTATTAGTTATGTAAAAGATTGTGTCTTCCATGAACAGTGATTGTGCCAATGTTTTTCTTTTTCTTTTCTAAGAGAACAGAGAGATCCTTCAGTGAAATACTGAATAGAAAAGTGGGCATCCTATCATGTTTCCAGATCTTATGGAAAAACAGTTTGTCTTGGGAATTTTCTATAGATTTTCTTTATCGTTTTGAGGAAGTTCTCTTTAATTCCAATATTTTGAGTGTTTCATCATTAAAGGATGTTGAATCTTTTCTTACTTTTGTTTGTGTTTTGTTTTTTCAATACAGGATTCCTCTGTGTAACTCTGACTGTCCTGGAACTCACTCTGTAGACCAGACTGACCTTGAACTCACAGACACCCTGCTTCTGCCTACTGGGTGCAGGAATTAAAGATATGTGCTACCACCTGCCTTGTTGAATTTTCTTAAATTTGTGTGTGTGTGTGTGTGTGTGTGTGTATTAAAATGGTTGTAGGAGATTTTGTTCCTTATTAATGTGATATATTATATTAATACATTTTTGAATGTTCAAAAGCACTATATGTATACCTATGGAAAATCTCATCCGTTAATACAACATAAACTTGGCTTTCTAATATTTTTTGCAGCTGTATTCTCAAGAGATATCCGTTTATTGTTTCCTTTTTGTGACATATCTGCTTAGTTTTTGTATAATATTGGTATCATACAATGAGTTGGGAAATATTGCCTTTCACCTATGCTGTGAAAAAATCTATATAAGATTGATATTAATTCCTTAATGTTTGCTAGAACTTACCCATGAAGCTACTTGGGCTTGAGTTTTTATTTATAGGAAACCTTAAAATTGTTAATTCAATTACATTACATGGGATTGGCTTATTCAGATAATCTATTTCCTTAAAAATAGTGTGTGTGTGTGTGTGTGTGTGTGTGTGTGTGTGTGTGTGTGGGTGTGTGGGTGTGTGCAGGAATGCACATGCAGCACTGTGTGTGGAGGTCAGAGGTCAGCTTTTGGGAGTTAGTTCTCGCCTTTCACCTTCTGAGGTAGGATCTCTTGTGTTGTTTCTACTGCTGTGCTATGTATTCCAAGCTGGCTGGTCTGAGAGCGTCTGGCTGATTCTCGTGTCTCCACACCACATCTTTCTGTAGCAGTGCTATGGTTACAGATGTACACCACTACATCTGGATTTTATGCATCAAACATGAGTGGCCAGGCTTGTATGACTTTTGCTTTACCCGCTGAGCCAGCTCCCTGCCCTGGGTCTTCTAATTTTTAAGTCCATTTGATAGGTTGTGACTTTCTAGGATTTGTCCATTTCATCTTATGTTGGCGTACATTTGTACATAGTATCCTTTTTGTTCAATTAAGTTATCATAAAGTATTGATCCCCCCCACTCATGCTTTTTTAAAAAACATAATTTAGGCCCTATTTTCTTCTTGGCCACTTATGCAGTGATTTTCTAATGTTGCTGTAGATTATGTATCACTTTTACAACTGAACTATTGCAGGAAGACTTAAGTAGTTAGAACAGTCAATACAATACTGGGAAAGTGTCTGGGTGACTCACACTCTGTGGCCCCATCTTCCCCAGTGCAATGTGACTGCTCTCAACCTTTTTCCTCGTCCCCTTCACTTCCTCTGCCTGAAGATGGAGGCGAGACGGTGGTCCATCTGCTGGCCAGGCTTATGTCATGTCAGGGACCTGATACAGGCGGGGCTGTGCCGACCACTTGGTCCACACCATAACTCACCGATACTGTTTTTGCCGAGCTTCCAGTTCTTTACGTCTGTGCTGCTTGAGGATGTGGATTTGATCATCTCGGGCTAGCTTTGCTGTGAAAGAAGGACAAGTATGAGAACAGCCTAGGAAGAGTGGCAGCTTCCGAATAATGTCCCGTGGTCAGGTTTTCCTCAGGCACCTTCCACTCAGCCCTCAGTATTCTGCTCATGCAGGAATCCTGGGACCTCTAGTCCAGACCGTGTGTGTGTGTGTGTGTGTGTGTGTGTGTGTGTGTGTGTGTGTGTATGTGTGTGTGTATGTGTGTGTGTATGCATGCATATGTATATATATGTATATCATATTACATGTATTACATATTTTACATACACACACACATATGTATGTATTTGAGACAGTCTCTGGTAACCAAGTAACTCAGGCTGGTCTTAAACTCCTGACCCTCCTACTTCCAAGTGCTGGGATTATAGGCCAGGCTCATCCATCTGATTCATGCTGCCAGAGAAAGCAGCAGGACTCTGGCTCTTATGCGTTTAAATCCATTTGGTTGCTTCATGAAGAAATGCAAGACACTTCCTGTCCCTTGTGCTATCTACACAGAAGACAGGCTCTGCTCTAAAACGAATGTGGTCACCTAGACTGTGGGTGTAGAAGAGATACAAGAAGACACAGACTTGGGCTCTGTGGTTTAAAGTCATGTGACCCAGAGTAAGCTGCCTTGACTTCCTCACATGTAAATGCCTACTTGTTGGAGTCTTAGGGGGATGCTAGTGTGAGAACATCATAAAGCATTCTGCACCATGTTAGTCCCTCTTAAATGCCCAATAAATGAGAATAATAATTATAATGGGTTATTCCCATAGCTGGTCTTAGGTTTTCTTGCCTATCTACAAACCTAGGAGTCTCAGCATTTTGTCACTTGGCCTGGCCTGTCATCTCTCATTTCAGGAGCTTTGGCAAGTTGCTAAAGCTCCTTAAAACAGATGAAATTGTAGTCAACTGTACTCCAATTTAAGGCAAATACTGCAAACACATAGGGTCTCAAATAGGAAAATCTGAAAAAGTGCTTATAATATATACTATCATACAGTATTGTACACCTCAGCTGTCCATGTGCACTGAAAATTTATATTTCTGTAAAACACATTAAATTAATTGAAAACATTAAAGATGCAAGCACCGTTTTTATTTTTTTATGTTTATCATCCACAAGATTATTGTTTCAGGGCGTTGTGATTGTTTCTCAGACACCTAGTCTTAGTTCTCTGTTCTCGAACTGCAGATCCATTCCTTCCCGTTCTCAGCACTGAGAGCTTTCCAGCTCACTGTATGCCCGGCCTTGAGCATGGAACTAGTCCCAAAGAGGAAGATCAAGACCATGAGGCAGGCTCAATACCCCTGAGGTTGACATGAGTCAAAACTGTGACAATGCCTATTGTCATTGGCTATGCTAGGCATTGCTGTGAATATTTGATACTCTTTGCCAAATGCCTTAGATTGCCAGAATATTCCTTGGGCACCCTGACTCTCAGAGGCTTCATTTCTTTACCTACACTGGTATGAATAGATTTCCATGGAACTCAACACATCAAGTTGACCCAAGACAATGACTCAGTCTCCCCAACTATGAGACTCAAACTAACAACTTATGGTGCTTACTGGGCTGTAGAATGACAAACTCAGCTACTTCTCAACCGAGTATAGAAGAACCCCTGGGCAGCTAGCTCCCCATGGCTGGCATGAGCCCTGGAATGAACCATTTCCCCACACATATGCTGTGGATCCTGGGACCATAGTGACAGTCCCATCATTTTTATGGTTACCAAGGTGAAGCTGTAAAAGCACTAGATGTAGGCCATCTAGTGGAGTTACATGTGGGGGTGGGCCCTCCTCTTGCCACATGTTGTTGTGTCATGTGGGCTAATCATGGCCACAAATAGCTTGGGATTTTTTTTTGGTTTTTTTTCCAGACAGAGTTTCTCTGTATTGTTTTGGAACCTGTCCTGGAACTCGCTTGGTAGACCAGGCTTGGTCTCGAACTCACAGAGATCCACCTACCTCTGCCTCCCCAGTGTTGGGATTAAAGGCGTGTACCACCACCGCCCGACGCTTGGGCATTCTTTAAATTGAGAGGTTTCAGAGTTCTTCCCAGTCCAGGATAGGTAGCAGAGTTACACTAAACTGGTTCCATGTACAGGTCGGAAGCCTGGCAGCTTCCATTCTCTCTTTCCTGGAATTCTTGCTGTTAGGAGTCAACTACTGTATAAGAAATGCAGCTACCCTGAGACCACCATGCTGTGATATGCCTTAATGAATGGGGTGTTATGCAGAGATGGAGGCCAAGAAACCCTGAGCCATGGGAGAGAAAACCATGTTTGAGGTGACTCCTCCAGCCCAGTCCTGTGAGTAAATGGCACAGGGGACACAGATGAACTACTCGGCAGAGCCTTTCCAAGATTCCTTATGATCATTAGTCAGATTAAATAACTGTTTACAGCAAAGACAGTTGGTGCTTAATGGGACTTGCCAGCCAGATTATTTACGTCCCCGAAGATCCCATCCACCTTATCTTGTCTGTAAAAGTGACAAGAATGGATTGCATCATTGGGCTTCCCATTAGACTCAGCTCTGGGAACAGACTAGAATGGGGGTCCTGGGAGAGTGTGTATGTTGAGGGTGGGCCGGGTGTTTCCTCCCCAGTCTGCTCTGCATTGTCTCCCAGGATGTCCACTTCTCTTCTGAAGCCACAGATCCTCAGGGGCTGTCTTTAGAACACTTCCCTTTGCATCGCTCCCATGCTCTTCCGCTTTCCCAGCTCATCAGGATTAGCCACGGTGCTGTCTCTACACACTTCCTAAAGTCTCTCTCTCGGTGACTCCTTGGATCATCCTAGTCTGCCTGCACTATCTTGCACCTTGCTATGGAAAGCTACAGAAAGACTGAGAGTAGGACAGACAGAAGAAGGATTCTAATGCCTTCAAAACACTCGGCTAAGAAAAGCACTCTGTCTTCCTTGTTCTAGCCACAGGATGACTTGAATGCTGAGTGTGTGTGTGTGTGTGTGAGTGTGTGTGTGTGTGTGTGTGTGTGTCTGTCTGTCTGTCTGTCTTCTGCTGATATTTGGGAAGAGGTAGCAAACATCCTTCTAAACCCAAGTATCCAGTCCAGAAACATTCCCAGAATTTGGTTTAAAGTCTACATCAAGGACAGTGAGATATAACCTGAAGGTCAAAGACACCAGATGGAAAAGAACTTCCTTATTTTGGTCTCTTTTTTATCAAAAGGGATGGTGGTTTTTTTTTATCAACCTCATCTTGTCTACATGTCCCAACTGTGAAGAATGAATCATGGCGGGGGATCTGTGTCCCTGAGAAGTGCTCATTGCTGCCTTGAGCAGCAGCCGCCATCCTCCTCATTGTAGTGGCGGTTGGCAGGTACAGGCTTATCATTCCAGGTGGAGACTGAAGGCAAGGGCCACAGCTACAAGGGAGAAATTCTCCAAGGCTTGAGTTTGACCCATGTGTATAAGCAGCTAGTGTACAAGGGGTGTCAGAGAGAGAGAGAGAGAGAGAGAGAGAGAGAGAGAGAGAGAGAGAGAGAGAGAGAGAGAGGCCTTTGTTGACTTTGATAACTGCTTCCTTCTCCAATCCTCTTTATCAGCTAGATGGAGCCCCCTGAAAAAGATTGGCCTCTTACAGAGGTACCAAACTGGCCCTTGTGTATCCAGGGTCTTGAGAGGCTAAAACAGCAGAACTGAAAGTTCAAAGCTGGCCTGAGCGATGTAGTAAGACGGGTGCTTCATTTCAAAGCAAACAGGTAAAACAGGTGATGGGAACTCCAGCTTGCCTCTGTCCCTTGGAGCAGGTATTCCTCTTGTCTCCAGGCCTTCAGGAGACGTCATGTCTCTCAGGACACCCCTCGCCCATCTTACAGAGAACAGCCAGGGAATTTGGATTATGAGGCCATGCCCTAACCTGCAGAGCTCCCTATTTGCAGGACTACTCTCACAATTGCATGTTAAGAGACCCTCATTACCTAGTGGCAAAAGAAGAAGGCAACAACGCCATGTTTTTCCAGGACGGTGTGCAGAGGGAGGCTACAGCTGGTGTGTATCCTTGGGCTATTAGCTCCATTCTAGAGCTCATTAGTGCCCAAGAAGATCACACCTCCTGTAAGGCACAGGATACAGAAGTGTGTTCCATCCAAGATGTCCTTCTCACACCCAGGAATACGGCGCTCTGAGATGGGGAGACTTTCTAGTTTCCAGGAAGCCTCAGAGAGGCAGAGTGGCAGGGGTCTTAGTAGCTTACCTCGTCCATCCCTCAGCACAATCTCACCCTCGCCTGTGATCCAGCGGTAGCATGGGAACTCGATGTAGTCCCCGTGGGGTGTCTTCAGGGTGATGTACTTCAGGTACCAGTCATCATGCAGCCAGTATTTGCGCTTCTCAATTCTGACTAGCTGGATCTCACCCAGTTCTTCATCCACAGTGACGTCGTATGAGTCCACCTGGGCAGGAGGACAGGAGAATCAACCGTTGCCCCTCTGGGCCTGAATTCTGGCGCCGTTGAGGTCATTCCTCCCTAAATGTGCTGCCCTGTCATACTAAGCATTGTTAGAGTTAAACAACATAAATCTGGCAGTTCAAGATCACATTAACCTTTGCCTTTTTGTGAAGGTCTTCCTCATAAGGAAAACAGAAGTCTGTACCATTAGATGTGTTTAGCTACCTTGAACATCCATAGTCACATTACCTAACTTCCCCAGCCCAGCCCTCTTTATTTATCATGCGCTTTTCATACTTTTCAGATCATAAATGATGGACTCACACTGCTTTTGTGAGTCTTCATTTACTCTTAAGTAACATGTGACGTACATTGCTGTATTTAGCGACTTTGTGTGCTTTTCTCCTATTATTTTTGGCTTATGCCAATTTGATTCTCAGGCTTGCCTCATCTGAAATGGGATGGGTGGTTTTGTTTTGTCCACAGTTAATTTTTTTTTGTTTTTTACGAGACAGGGTTTCTCTGTATTGTTTTGGAGGCTATCGGTCCAGCCCAGCCTTGAACTCACAGAGATCCGCCTGCCTCTGCCTCCCGAGTGCTGGGATTAAAGGCGTGCGCCACCACCGCCCGGCCACAGTTAATTTTTATAGCTGACAGTAATCATAAGTTTATAGAGTACAACATGACATTTCAATATATGTCTAGAAGAAACATTGACAAACCAGGGCAATTAGCATTTCTGTTATCTCAAACACCTACTCACTGGAGAAACATTAAAAACTTTCTTTTCTCCCAGCACTCGGGAGGCAGAGGCAGGTGGATCTCTGTCAGTTTGAGGTTAGTCTGTTCTACAGAGTGAGTTTGAGGTCAGCCAGGGCTGGGATTAGAGGTGTATGCCACCATAGTCTGGTTTAGCCAAGATTCTTAAGAAATCTCTTCATTTAGGTATCTCACCCCCTGGAAGGACCTGAGTTTACACAGATGGGCTCTAGTGACCCTGGGAATGTCTTCAGTCTATGTCTGACTCAGGCTGTAGGAGGAAAAGGTACTCAGGTCCCTATCAATTCCTGCAAAGTCAGGCTTGGTGAGGGTCCTCTTCAATTGCCCCTATGTTCTGGAGGATGCAGGCTGACCCTTCCACAGAACATCCTTTATAATGTACAGGTGCCTGCAGACAATGGCTATGGCTCCTGAAGCACTCTCGAGAGATAGTGGAATTGTGACGTATTTAGTAGAGAAGACACTGAAGCCCAGTAAGTAGCACTTCAGTTATTAATTCACATATCTGGAATTCCATTTCATGCCTTACTGCTACTGTCTCTTTCTTGGTTCTCAGGACGCCAATAAAGCGAGTAGGGTCAATCTCATGGGTCCAAGTCCTCCTGGGACAGATGAATTTCACAGTCACAGAAGCTGAGAACAATGAGCAGTCCCATGCATCCATGGCACTTGTGGTAAGCTGAGGCCACCCTGCTGCTAGGATGTGCCACCCCAGACTGTGGACAGTGCTTCCACTTGGGCCCTAGTGACTGAGCTTTTGGATGCTCAGAGATTGCTTGCCTCCTACCTCCAGGGAATTGGTGGGCATGGCATCAGTGCCCATGGCCTCTGGGTGGCTGGTATCTTTGTAGATTGATGGATGGAAAGGGGAAACTGTTCCAATGACTACCAGGTTTGGAAAGCCTGGACTTGATAAGACAATTTCAAGGCAAACGTCCTGATTTTCCATCAACAGAAGAACACAGGGTTCTACATGTGATAATGAGATCTCATTGACCCCCTATTTCTGTCTCTCTTTCTTCCAGCTACTAGGAATACTGCAAGATTTCCTACAAGGAGTGAGAAGTTGGGTGTTTTCACATTCCTCTCAACTTTGACTACACTGGGAAGTTTTTATGTGGTGGCTGTGACCAAGTCCAGATGTTCTGGACACCCAGGAACAGTTTCTGAGCATGAAGAACCAGGATCCTTTGTGGGATGACACATCTCAAGCCCTTTCAGAAGAGCCTGCCTGGCACCAGAGTGTCTCTCCTGTGGGACAGAGGCACATCCCATTTGGATGTCCCCAAGAAACATCACTTCTACTCTACAGAGAGCAAAGGTCACTATCATGACCACACAGAGAATAATGACCCAGGGCCTGATGCACCCCAGGTAGAGGCTCTGTCTACACTACAAGGTGGGACGAAGTCAGAAAGCCTCATGATGCATCTACAGAGCTAGGGTAGAGACGTGGCTTCCACAGATGGGGAGGAAGTGAAACCTCTACACTGAGACCTTCAGTGGGTCAGAACAGGTTCTTATGGGATTGACTCACATGTCCTGGGGATTTGGGGAACATTTAGAGGAACACAATGAAGATAGGATGATTTGGGACTGCCCACCAGCGAAGTTTGCCTCATACCAAATCCTACCCTTGTATGTGTGTGCAGAGCCCACAACTCTGCTACGGATCAAGATGGAGACCTTGAATCCATTTGAGGAATTGGGGAGGCCAGTGATGGGAAATAGGGTCAGAGGACTAGGACTCGACTTCACATTGTAGGTGCAAGCTGGCTGGCCATATGGCCTCATTAAATTGCTTTGTTTCCTTCTTCTTGCCATCCTCCTCCTCTTCCTTCCCCACTTTAATCTTCCCTTCCCCCTCTTCTTCCTCTTCATATTACTCCTCTTCTTCCTCCTCCTCTGTCCCCTGGTCTTTGTATTCCTTCCCTTCTTCCCCTTTCCTCCTTCTCTTTTCCCTTCTCCCTCTTCCTCCCCATTCTCTGCCTCATCCCCCCTCCTTTCTGCTCATCCTCCTCTTGCCATTCTCCTTGTCCTAGTCTTCCTTTTCTTAGACACCCTCCTCCTCTCCCTTTTTTGTGGAGAACAGTGGACAACCTTGAATGTCATTCCTCAAGCATTGCTACCCCCACCCCAAGCCAATGTCCCCTACTGGCCTAGAACTGACAAAGTAGGCTAGGTTGGCTAGCTAGAAAACCTCAGTCTCCTTTTACCCACAGCTAGGATTACAATGTAGTCTCAGGTCTGACTTTTTAAAAATATGGGTTCTACAGATCAAACTCAGGTCCTTGGGCTTGCAAAGTGAACATTTCATGGTCTGAATATCTCTCCAGCTGTGTTTCTTCATCTTTCAAGAAGAGATAGCAACTATCTTGCAAGATCATTGAGAAATCAGAATGGCAGGGTGCTTGAGTAGCCTACTTTCTCCAAGGGCATAGTCGACCTGCTGTGTATGTCCGAACTACATGGTTTGCATTCTCAGACTCAGGAGAGCTCGTAAAGCAAGGCACTCTGCAGTATCTGTGAGCAGTCAGAGCCAAACTTTGCACTGCAGTTCATCCATGGCTCCATGTGCCCATGGAGTGAGAGAAAGAAACTGCACCTATATGCTCAAGCCCTGAGCTCAAAACTCGGGGGCATGGGGAACTTCTGTAAGGATGAGGGACCATGGAAAGGATGCATGCGGATGAGAGGGAAGTCAGCCTGTGGTCAGGACTAAAGGGCGGCCACCAAGAAAGCCTGGACCCAAGCCCAGGACAGCTGCTTCGGGGAAGTGGCTTTCCTGTGGTGTTGAGAGGCTGGAGAGGATGGTTTTAGGGTGAGAAGGGATGACATCAGGAAAGTTGGGGTGAATAAGGAGAGGGCACCCATTGCAAAGTAAGAAAGATCTGAGGGGAAAACTACACACTTTGAGGCCATCTAGATAGCTAGACCTGGTGACCCATGAGCAAGACACCAAGTGGCTTTTCTGGGGGAGGGGAGTCATAAGAAATGGGGTCTTACAGTTGTCCAATTCCACTTGGGCTAAGGGCCTCAGAGATGCGCTAGGATGGAATCACTGGACTGTCTTGTAGGGACTTAATCTGCTCTCTGGTAGGATCTTCCCTAGGAGATGGAGGTCAGGTCTATAGTCTGGTTTATCGCTGGTCAATCCAGAGACTTTGCCGCCTGGCTTCTGGCCTGCATATGGCAGGAGAATAAGCAGGGGTGGAGGTCTCAGCTAGAACCCAGAAAGTCTTAGAGATAAAGTATGTTGCTTGTGGGTCTAGAACTACAGAGTGAAGCTACAAGATCACAGAAAGCAGAGAAAGGCTTCCCTCCAGGAAGATACGGGGTGACATGTGCTGTCTCACAAAAGAAGGCCTTGGGAGGGTATGTGGAGCCACCAAATGTGCTTCTTAGTGAGTATGCTAGGATGACACTACTTGTTGTCTATGACTTTAACACACTGAGTTCTTTATGGTGAGCACTATAAAGTGTCAGCACAGGTGCTCAGTGAGTGCTGTGCATATGACTGTATATGTGGATGGCCATTCCATTTTACAGGGGTAGCTGAAGCTTGAGAGAACAAGAGGAGATGGTGTTAGTGAGTGCGTGATCACCTCAGAGGTGCAGAGAGTAGAGAGGAGTGGCCAGGAGATGCAGATATGGGGAGCTGGCAGAACAATGTCCTCAGTTCAGGGAAGTCACACTGAGGAGGAAGGCTAGGACACAGCTCCCACAGAGTTACCACTGCATTGGCCAAAGAGCAGGAGACAGACACAAGAGACATGGAGTTCACTAGCTGAAGTCAGGAGGGGCCAGAAGGCTGATTTCCCTTGCCGCCTTTTTTTTTTAACTCTGTTGTATATTTGGTCTTAAAGTTTCCAAATAGAGTCATATATTAGAGAAAGGGATATGTTTTGAGAAATGCATTGTGAGGTAATTCTATCATAGTATATATTTAGACAAACATAGATATATATTATACTATAAGCCTAGGCTACATGGTACAGCCTATTGCTCCTAAGTGAGATATCTGTGAAGAATATCAAAACTTTACTGAATATGGTAGGCAATTGTAATATGATGGTGAGTACGTATCTGCTTAAACATAGTGAGTATACCAGGCAACAGGAAATTTCAGCTGTGTTATAATCTTGCAATGACACCATCATCTATGCTGCCTGTTATTGACATAAACATCATTGTTCAGTACATGAATATCTCAGCAAAGTTTTAGTTTATCAACTTCTGTTTATGCTTTCTATCAGCATTTTATAAACAGTTGTTCATTCATTTATTATTCCATCTCTGCCAGAGGACAACTTTGCATTTATTACTCAGGCACACACTGTCCACCTTCATTTATGTGCAACCCTTCTGTGGATGGCTGAGAGAGAAGATGGATCTCTCCTGAAGACCCAACTGTGCTGTCCATCTTGAGTGGAGTCCAATGAGAGACACGCGGGAGGAGGAAGAGGCTGTGGAGTAGAGAAAGAGGGAGATTGGAGGGCAAAAGAGAGATCAGGGCACAAGGAACGAGAGACAAAAAGGAAGAGATGCAAAGATCAAAAGTTCAGAGAATGAGAGAGATGGGAGCTGTAGTTAAGAGGGCGTGGAGACAGACGAGGGGAAATGAGGCTGAACTGTAGGGATGGAGAGGGCACAGAAGGGGCTGAAAGACAGATAAATGAAAACACATTAGAGTAGAAAAGAAAGGAGAGTTAGAAGGTGAGTGGGGGGGGCAAAGGAAAGATGGAGAGGACGATGAAGGGCAGAATGCAGGGCAGCGAGGATGACTGGTATATGAAGTTAATGAAGAAAGAAGTATTTGTCCTCCATTGATGTTCTTCCTCCTAAAGAGGTCCTATAGAATCTACTCTCCATAAGTAGAATATTTGTTACATATATTTAAGAAGCATATTGTCTGTAAGATGAATTTACATGGTCTGACTATATTCAAGAACCATATACTCAACAGCATGCTATCCTCAGCTTTTTCAAAGTACTGTTGAACAGGTAAAAGTAGCCATCTATGGTGTCCTCAAAATGTCCACATTTGTTAAAGCTGATCCACGTAGGACTAGCTTATGAGGCAAGGCTGTTCCATGTTCTATCTGAGCTGTCCTCAACAGACATCAGGAAACCACTGGATGCCTGACATTCAGAACCCCATCTGCAAAGGACTTGGTTCCTGACCTGAATCCCTATGCAGAACTCTTATGGGAATAATGGGGATGGGCAGCAGTGCAACTTATTAAACGAATTAGTACTAGTACTGTCCATTATTCAAGTGCATAGGAAGGGGGTGCCCGAAGTCATCCTTGGACCTTTGTGGTGGCCAGTTTCCGTGTTATTCGTGGTAACACAATGACGTTTTTCTCAGTTAAGTGGAACAGCCTTATCTTCTCAGCAAACATTTCCCTTAAGGTTCCTTTTCTACCTTTACCCAAAAGGGAGGTCTGGACTTTTGAAGACACACAGGCCACAGAATGAGGAAGTAGCTCTGGTACGCAAGACAAAGCATGTAGCAACTTTGCATCAACAGGAACTTTCTCAAAAGCTGCTTTCCTTTCTCTTCTTTTCTCTTTTTTGTTAAGGCTCTTTTTGCATTCAGCCGTAGGACAGCAGTTCCCCTGACCTGCAGGTCCTTCTCTCCCATGGAAATATGCATGCAAATCTCTCCTGAAATTTGCCTCTGGGGTTCTTGCTGAGGTGTTTAATTGCGGTGACCCTTGAATATCTTTTCAGGTTGGGAAACTGAACAGAACAACATAAATATTGAACAGAACAGTGTTCTCACTTCCTATCTAGTCATCTACGATGGCCCCACTGCTATTCTCTTGGGGGAAATGACACACCATCGTGGGTGCTGTGCTATATAGCCTGAGCACACTCATAGTCTGTGCTTCAATAGATTGTGGAGAAGGCCCCTGCAGTCCATTTGTAAGAAGGAAGCAGCCTGTCCTCTTTCCTTTTCCCTAGATAATAGGAGAACCCCCAAAAGAGTGAAAATAAACAAAAGTGCTTTGAAGGTTCCATAGGTGTCACCATCTCAAATGGATGCCACACTTTGTATGCAGCAGCACAGACTGCAGAAACCAAGCAGGCTCTACATACAGCTTTGCTTGAAGGGAGTTCAAGCCTGGTTTGTAGCTTGCAATTCCTGGCTGCCTACCAGGTCTCAGGATAGAAGTCAAGTCTCCTTAGAGTTTGGAATACTGAAAAGGGGCTAACTATTATTTCCTTAGTTTAGGTTGAACAGATCTGACGTGAACTTTACCCAGGAAGTATTCAGTAGAAGCATACGGAATTGTCGATCGTGTTTATTATAGTTAATTTCATGTGGGTTGACTCAGCTGTAAACTAAGAAGGCAGCCTAGTGAAATCTAAGAATTTGGGTATATTTTAAGAAGGAAAAAGACAACCCTTGAGTACCTGCAGTGTGTCTGTTAGTCACTCACTGATCAAGTTTTATGTACTGGGCATGTAGTGGGACCCTGAAAACCATGACCTGTCTGTGCTAGCCATGAGCTAGAATGTACACACCAGTAGCATCCAAGATGAATGACCTACCACAGTGCCTGGGTGGGGCCAGATGCGAGAACCCTGGCTACCCTGGCTCCTGAGTTACCAGACTCCAGAATCTGTATTAGGAGGAAAGAAGGGGATCTCCCCACCCCCCAAGAGAGAGGTTAATTCTCAGGGAGGAAGTGTCCCCTTGCAGCACCCTGCTGACAGGTTTTCCAAAGGCTGCTGTGTCTGGCTGGGGTTTTCTTCCTTGAAATTCCACCAGGGCTGAATGCAGGGAATGTAGGATGCCTAGGTGTGGGGACAACTCCTAGATTCATTCCCAGACACCAATGGGATTGGGCTTCCCCATGACTCATGGATAAGACTGGACCTAGCCTATTTTCGGCTTGGTAAACCGAGGTCCACAGTAGGGATAGAAGAATGATCAAGTCCAAGTGGAACTCCGGGCTCTGGTTCCCTGTCTTACAGGAAGCCCTTGCCTACACAGAAGGGACAGTTGTCTAACAGGGTTTTCTATGCTTTTCAGTAGAATAGCTGAGACACAAGGACCTCAGAACTCCCCTCACAAGTTCTGGGTCCCATTTGTGAAACTTCTGCCACGGAAGAAGCTAGCCCCATGCAGACTTCACACTGGCAGTCCATTATCTCTTAAGGGGTCCCGCCCCCAGGAAGCCCAGGGTTCCTCAATACCTAACTCTAACTTGCCCTGACATGCAGGGACTCTGGCGCTTCAGTCAGGGTCCCAGATGCTCTCACAATTGGGGCTCTGGCACTTGGACACCTGCCAGACCTGTCCTGCCTCAGGCTCTTTGCGGCCAGTCCCCCCCGCCCCGGGTCCAGTCTTTGGGTCCCGAGCGCGCATCCTCACCGCGCCACGCTCGAAGTCATTGTAGAAAGCTTTGTCCAGCAGGTGCTTCTCGCTGCAGCCCGCAGAGCCAATGAGGCTGAGGTAAATGTAGTCGTCGGTGCCCGCGAACCACTGGCTGCCGGTGGCCACAGTGACCGTGTAGGAGGGCATGACGCTGGGCAATGAGTGCTGCTGGCGTGGGTGCAGGAGCCCACGAAGCTCAACGTGGCAGCACACCAGCTTCTTGACCCTGTCACCCGCGGCAGCTCCCTGCCACAGTGGTCAGCAGCCGCCTAGCCCAGAATTTGGGTCAGGCCCCGCCCAGGACCCCGCCCTGCCCTCTGGCACAGGCTCCGCCCCTGACCTGGCCAGCCCTGACACCCCACCTTCCACCTCATCCTTTTCTGGCGGGGCAGTAACCTCTGACAGGCGGGGGCGGCGGGGTGGGGGTTGCTCCTGTGCCCTATCTCTACCCTGCAGGTATCCTGGCAATCTAGCTTTTAGCCCTCATTAATTAATGCATTCATTAGTTACTAAATCTCTTATTCCTTTCATCTTTATGGCTTCCTGCTGCCTCAGTGTCCCTCATTGCCCCCACACAAGGGCTGAGGTGTAGCACTACCTACAGCCTCATTCAGTTTTCAGAGGCAAAACCGCACATAGCCCATGCAGTCACTAACTTAGAGCAGGAGGTCTGTAGCTGACGCCAGGGGAATCTGGATCACAGAAACAGAGTGTTAGTTTCTTTACAGGATGAGCAGTCTTCTCTCTCTTGGGCCAGGTATTGGCCGGGGCCAACTGGGAGAAATGGTTAGTGGCACTGGGGAAAAGTTCTAGAAAGTAGTGGCCAGGTTAGGAAACTGCTAGTCTGCACCTGCCTGACCGCCTGGAGCTTGGATGGCATGCTCGCAGAGAGAGTGTGGGCTTGCCACGGTGGGAAAGGAGTAAGTCTTGTCCAGAGATGTCTTAGGAAGCTGATCATGGCTGGGACTCCAGGGAGAAGAGTGGATGCCTATTTGGTGATAGTCAAGCTGTCCTTTTCTGGGTCAAGCTTAAGGAAAATAATTGCTGAAAAGGTGAGAAAGGCTATCCCATTGTCCTTTAAAAAGTGCAGCAGGCTATCCCACAGTGCTGAGAAAAGTGCAGCAGGCTATCCCACAGTGCTGAGAAAAGTGCAGCAGGCTATCCCATAGTGCTGAGAAAAGTGCATCAGGCTACCCCATTGTACTGAGAAAAGTGCATCAGGCTATCCCACAGTGCTGAGAAAAGTGCAGCAGGCTATCCCACAGAGCTGAGAAAAGTACAGCATGTTACCATGAATAGCAAGAAAAAATAACCATGAAGGCCATCTGGTCACTTCTAGAAGGTGGGTTGTCAACACTCCCTCCTTAACTTACACTTGAATAATAGGCAGTACTAATTTGTTTTTAATAAATTGCATTGCCACTTCTAGATCGTTCCTTTCAGTTCTGCTTTTCCTGCCTTTCAGTGGATTGGATGGGGCCTCCCTAGATAATGAGACAATGTATAATTAACTGTAATTATAATGAGGCAATGCATAATTAATTACATCTACAAAATCCTTCAACAACACACTAATCAGGGTTTCATAGAATGGCTAGGTGCTATACATTGGTCATACCTCCGTGTAAGTCAGCTTTTTTCTGAAAGTGTTTATCTTCCCATTCCCACAAAGCCTTGGCATATTTCCTTCCCTTCTGGTTTTCTCTGTTTTCCTTCTCAATCTCTAGATCTTATGCAAAGCCTTCCCAGAGGCTGCTCCTTCCATGGATCTGTTTGCCTCTCCTTCTCTTCGACCGGGATTTCACAGTTTTTTCTTACACTTACTAGCACACTGCCATTCTGTCCCACAGGATCTGCTGTCTTCATTTCTCCCACCATATGATGAGGTGCTTAGGGGCTGGCACTGTATTTCACTCACATTCCAGTGTAGCAGAATGTGAGGTACAAAGAAACTGTGCATAGATCCTAGGGGGAGTTACTGGGGAGCCTGTAACTTGCTAGGAAAGCAGTCTTTTGTGGTTGGCAAAGGTGAAGGTAAGATAAGAGAAAAAGTCCAACCCTTACCCCCCTTCACTTGTGCCATGACTCTCTGACTTATGCAGGGGCATTTCCATGAGACATCAGGCCATTGATTTGGAAGAAAGCAAGGAGGGGTACAGGTAAGGGAAGAAATGGGGGGGGGAATGGTATAATTATATCTCAAAAACAAAGATAAAATAAAGAAGGAGGGAGGGTATATACAGAAGGACTTAAGGGGAGGAGTGAGGGGTGAATGTGATCCAAATACACTATGGGCATATAAAATGGAAGGTGATGCTCAGAAAAAGCATTAGCACCTATGAACCAGGTACAAAGTTGATAGAATGACATGATATATGGTCCAGAAGCAAAACACCAGAGCTTATTATACAAGATTAAATGGTAGGCAACAAATGCAAAGCGTCAGAGAACATCAAGAGTTAAGCAAGAGCAAGATTCATTTGTTAAGCATTTATTGAGGACTTAAAAGAACAAATGTTTACCTGGGTGGGGGTGGCACACCCCTTCAATCCCAGCACTTGGGAGGCAGAGGCAGATGGATCTCTGTGAGTTTGAAGCCAGTCTACAGAGTGTGTTCCAGGACATCAAGGACTACACTGAGAAACCTCATCCCCTTAAAAACAAAAAAACAATAAAACAAAAACAAATGCTTGTGCGCGCCATCAAGTGGCTGTTGATGGTGTCAGCAACTTCTGCAAAAAGGGCTCTATCTCCAACCCTGAAAAGATCTGGGATGTGACTGCTGAATTTGCATTGTTCTGGTCAGGAAACTTTGAAATTCAGTTATGATTGAACTGCTGAATATTGAGATGTTTTATTCTTTTAATTTGCTTTCTAATGAGAAAATGAATGAAGACCCAGGGACAGCCCATCCCTCTTAAATCAAATATCAACTTTTATTCATAGTTTCCATCTAATACCACAAACAATATGTGGATTTCTTTATTCCCAAAGATCTATGTTCACATCTTTCCTGTCATTATGACAAAGAGAGTAGATTTTTCTACAAAGGTTTCTAACACAAGAACAGACTCAAGATCTCTCTGCATTAGACACAGATTTGATCACCCAGGTTTATTCAGAAGCAATAGAAGGATAACATTGCCTTCTTACAATGCTTTTGCTACACCTGACTCCTATCACTTGTGTTAGCTCAGGGCAATCAACTGGGTCAGATAATCAGAGTTCAAGACCAATTCTAGAGGAGAGAAACAATGGGTATTATTCTAGGTGCATAAGCCACATCATCATGTAATAAAGATGGAGCTTTTATAGGTAAGGCCTAGAGGTGAACCTTAAAAATTGTTTCACCTTGAGTCTAATGTTAATGGGAAGAAATGGGAAAGCAGAAACAATAGTTTACATCAACATCAAAAATTGGCTTTTAAGCTTAAAGGACTCCAACAGGAAGAGTTGACGGAGAACAAAAGGAGTGGGTTTCTTGGGGACCCGAGGTCACCTGAAGCAATTCTACAGCATGCAATCCTCAGAATGCTATGGGGTCCACATATATCGTTCAAATTCTAAGTGTGATCTTCACATGAATGTTGTGAATCCAAAGTAAATAAAGGCATTTCAATACAGCTGTAAGACTAAGATTCAGGGGCACTACCGTCCTCTTAAAGGATTTTGTTTCTCTGACAATAAAGTACTATATCACCATGGTTTTAGGCCCAGAGACCCCAAGCCTCAGGCTCAGAGTTACGTGAGTTCACATTCAAGCACACTCTTCTATTAGTCGCTGTCAGGCACCAGAGCTTTGAGTCATCGACAAACACACTGCACTGACTGGAGAAGGTTAGCTTACTTACCTTCCATGCACAAACAAGGCCATCATGTGCCCACGGGAAACCAGTCCACCATGGAATCCCAATCCCAAGAGAAGAACTTCGGGAATCACATTTTAATTTTTGAGGAAAGGGAAAAGTTTCCTGAGAGCTGCTTTGACCTCCTTGTTTCTCAAAGTATAGATCAGAGGGTTGAGTGTAGGACTCAACATGGTGTATAGCACACCAGCCAATTTGCTCTTCTCTGGATTGTAGCTGGAGACTGGGCTTATGTAGGCATAGAAGACAGCAGTGTAATACATGCACACCACAATGAGATGGGAAGAGCAGGTAGAGAAGGCTTTCTTCTTCCCTTCTGAAGTGCGCATTTTCAGGATGCTGGAGATGATGAAGCCATAGGACACAATGGTCATCAGGAAGTTCAGTATGCCATAAAAAGCATCTGCCAAGACAATCATGACACTGTTCACATAGGTGGAGCTACAGGAGAGAAGCAGTAAAGGTGGTACCTCGCAGAAGAAATGAGTGATGACATTGGGGCCACAGAAATTCAAGCGTGTCATCAGTCCTGTGTGAATGGCTGTGTTGCAAGCACAGAGCGCCCACACTCCAGCAGCCAACATGCTGCAAAATTCTTTGTTCATCATGTTGCCATAGTGCAGAGGATGGCAGATAGCTGCATACCGGTCATAGGCCATGACGGTGAGAAGGAGCAACTCTGAGGATGCAGCCCATGTAAGGAAATAGAGCTGGGCCATACAGCCACCATAGGAGATGGGGCTCCTATCTGACACCAGACCCTTCAGGGTCTTTGGCATAATGGAGGAGGTACATATGATATCCATGGTAGCCAAATTCAACAAGAAAAAGTACATGGGGGTGTAGAGCCCAGGGTTGCAGGTGATGGCCAAGATGATAAGAACATTACCTACGAGGGCCACAGAGTAGAGAGAAAGGAAACAGATAAATAAGGACAGTTGGTACTCTGGGTGCTCTGAGAAGCCCTGAAGGAGGAACTCTGTCACCAGGGTCTGGTTTCTCATCTTCCTTGACTGACAAGGCTATCAGAGACTATTAGATGATTATCGACCCATGTTTTCATAGGATCTCAGGGCTAGAAAAAGAGGGAGAAGTTTTCTTAACGAAGGTCTTTGTCATTCTTCATTCATTCCTGACAACATGACATGAATTAATGATAACATACAGATTTCTTGTGATATACTAATACAACAGCCTACTGCTACATAGACAAAGTGTGATCATTCATCACAAAAAATAAGTGCAAGTTACCAAGTTACCACTTAGGCTCATTAATTCTCAACCAGCCTCAGTCAAAGAGAAACAAATTAAACCAAAGCTCTAGTCTGTCATCCAGATCTTGATGAACTTAGGAAGTTGACTGACTTAGCATTCACATGGCCTCAAAAAATTAGGAAGAGTGGGGCTTGAGAAATAGTGTCCAAACTTGTCTGTGGCTTCCATATGCATCTGGACACAGCTATATACACACACAAGTGCACCAGAACACACACACACACACACACGAGTTTTGAATTTGAGTGATAATTTCCTTTCTGAAATATTTCTTGGGTAAAATAAAAAAATCCTCTCAGCAAAATAATTTAGGACTTAGAATTACAAAGCCACTTATACTCTTCAAGCTGAGTTTATTGAGTTTATCACTGTGTTGCTGGATATGTCTCAAAATGAGGCACTGACAGCCTCTTACTTTTAAAATACTTTGGAAAATTTTTAAAAGATATGCACAACCATTGAGAATTAAAGCACAAAAATTAATGATAAGGCATTTAGTGTATGCATCTGGAGGCAAAATAACATACATAATAGTTCAGGATTGGTTTTCATTTCAATGTTTTTGCTAATGTGTTTTCTGATTTTTCTGTAAAGTAGCTTTTCTGAAAGGCAGGTGTATCATAAGAGCTCCTTCCAATGATTCAGAAACTCCTCAGTGTTGACAGCAAAGACTCCCAGGAAGTACAGAGGAAGCATCTCCTCTGCAGACTCTTCTCACCTGTCATAGCTGTCAAAAACACAGGCACAGACAAAGACACAGATACAGACACAGCAATGGGCATGGTCAGGGCCATGGGCACGAGCACAAACATGGACATATTGTGGATACAGACACAGACATAGACAAAGCCATGGCACGGCCATAGCCATGATCATGGCCACAGACACAGACATTGTCACAGCTGTAGCCATAGACACACACACAGACACAGACATATGTACAGACACAGTCGTAGCCATGGCCATGGCCACACACTGACATAGTCATAGCTGTGGCCACAGACACAGTCACAGCCACGAGCACAGCCAATGTACTTTTATTATATATGAAGAAACACGATCATACTTTAAGTGTATTTTAAGAACAGAGAACTAAAATCAGAACATGCTAAAATTTCATGTATTTAGCTTAAAATAAAAACGACTTTTTCAGGCTATCTATAAGGTCACTCTAAATGGCTTGCCCAAGTCATGGAGCATTAATGGACAAGGCTAGTGTTAAGTACCAAGCTTTTAGATTCCAGCCCAGAAATAATTGCCATGAAACACAAACCTACATGAACCCTAACAATGTTTAAAAAGGGTCCAAAAAAGCAAGTACCCATCAACAACTAACATGGGTGTTTTTATGGCTGTGATGTGACATACAAACCTTAAACTCAGCCACATTTGGAATCTCATTCTCATCATTGTCATCACATTAATGGATCAAACAGTAATACTAACTAGGAAAAAATAATTCCATGTTACTGGTGATACATAACTAAATACATTTGGTTAAATAAACATGGGCTGTTTTTATGTCATTCACTAATACTAAGCAGGCAGGGTTACAAGTCAAACTTTCCCCCACTGTTTTATGTCACCCCATGGAACAAATGATCCTTGAGATACTAATACTTACCTTGACAAAATGTCACCTTTGTGCAGCTGACACATTGTATGTGTGACTTTCTCTCTGTCAGCCACAGATGAAATTGGCAGCATGGTGGAACTGAGTAACTGTGACAGGCAGATGGAGATTTTTGTTGCTCTATTTAAGTTTGTATCGCCAAGAATTTTAGGCTCATCTTTAGCAAAACTTGTCCTTGTCCATGGAAAACACTTGGGAGGGATGTTTAGGGACATTTCTTTAAATGGGCCCAGAAGGAGCAATTAAATCAAATCCCTGTTTGCTGGGGACTTGGCTGTCACTGGTGGACACATACATGCTAGATTGGGCTTCACGCCAAATGTTTGGAACAGGGTATCAACCACAGTGGGAGATGGCAGGCCATGGCCACTGTCCTTGGTCAGAAGAGGTCAAGAAAGACCTAGGCTCAGTTGCTCAGAATAATACATCCACATCTAGAAAAGGTGATGTTTTCTTTCACAACCTGAATGTATTTGTTCAGTATATCGACAGTCATTTATATTCATTTTCCTGCAAGTCGAATAATTTCATTTATCTCTATGAATGAATAAAACTTCATTGTCTATATATGCCACATTTTGTTTATTCATTTATCTATTGATAGAAACCTATACTTATTCAATAACTTAAATATTGTGACTTTTGCAGCCATATACATGATTATATAAGTATTTATGTAGTACATTGTCTTATAGTCCTTCAACAATATACTCAGGTCCATTATGGATGTTCATATGATAGAGTTATTTAAGGAACTTGCACACTGATTTTCCTAGTCCTTGGACTAATATACATTCCCATCAACAATGCATGAGTGTTTTCCTTTTCCTATATTTTTTCCTACACTTGTTGTTATTTTTGCCCTTAATGGTGGCCATTCTGACTACAGTGAGACTAAATTTCAATGTCATTTTCGTTTGCATTTCTCTGATGGCTAAGAAAATCAAGTATTTTTTCATGTTTATTGATCCCTTGAATATCATCTATGCATAACGGATTGCTTATTCACCTGTTTATTTATGGAATTGTTTGGTTTTGTTGTATTTAGTATTTTTTTTACGAGTATTGTTTTGGAGGCTATCGGTCCAGCCCGGCCTCGAACTCACAGAGATCTGCCTGCCTCTGCCTCCCGAATGCTGGGATTAAAGGCGAGCGCCACCACTGCCCGGCTGTATTAATATTTTTAGTCTTCTTTATTTCCTAGATATTAATTTTGCTCACAAAGATATAGTTAAGAAAATAGTCTCTTACATTACATAGATTATCTCTTCAACTGTTGTTTCCTTTGGTATGCAGTTGTTGTTATTGTTAATTTCTTTTTTCTCTTTTCTTTTTTTAAAATTACCTTTTTTATTTAAATTAGAAACAAGCTTGCTATTATGGTACTTCTCATCCTGCTCTCCTCTATTCTTCCCCTCACTCAACCTTCCTACTCCCATATGTCCTTCTCTCTCCTCCTCCCCCTCTCTTTCTTCCAGCTTCCTCTCCCTTCCCCTCCCCCACATTCCCAATCTTCTCAGGAGAATCTGTCCCATTCCCCCTTTTCCGGGATACCACACATATCTCTCTTAATGTCCTCCCTGTTTGCTGGACTCGTTGGCTGTGGGATTGTAGGTCGGCAATCTCCTGCTCCATGTCTAAAATCCATATATGAGTGAGTACATACCATGTTTGTCTTTTTGTGACTGGGTTACCTCACTCAGGATGGTTTCTTTTAGTGCCATCCATTTGCTTGCGAATTTCAAGATTCCATTTTTTCCCCGCTGAGTAATACTACATTGTGTAAATGTACTACCTTTTCTCTATCCACTCTTCAGTTGAGGGGCATCTAGGTTGCTTCCAGATTCTGGCTATAAAATAATGCTGCTATGAACATAGCTGAACAGATATCCTTTTTGTATGAATGTGCATATTTTGGGTATATGCCTAAGAGTGGAATTGCTGGATTTTGTGGGAGACTGCTTTCCATTTTCCTGAGGAATCTCCATACTGATCTCCAAAGTGGCTGTTCAAATATCACTTCCACCAACAATGGAGGAGTGTTCCCCTTTCTCCACATCCTTTCCAGCATAAACTGTCATTGGTGTTTTTGATTTTAGCCATTTTGACAGAAGTGAGATGGTGTCTCAAAACTGCTTTGATTTGCATTTCCCTGATGGCTAAGGATGTTGAGCAATTTCTTAAGTGTCTATTGGCCATTTTACACTCCTCTATTGAGAATTCTCTGTCTAGTTCTGTACCCTACTTTTTAATTGGATTATTTGGTGTTTTGGAGACTTGCTTCTTGAGTTCTTTGTAAAATTTGGAGATCAGCCCTCTATCAGATGTGAGGTTGGTGATCATTTCCCATTCTGTGGGCTGCCGTTTTTGTCTTGTTGATTGTATCCTTTGCCTTACAGAAGCTTCTCAGTTTCAGGAGGTCCCATTTATTAATTGTCAATCTCAGTGTCTGTGCTACTGGTGTTATGTTCAGGAAGCAGTCTCCTGTACCAATTCGTTCAAGGGTACTTCCCACTTTCTCTTCTAAGAGGTTTAGTGTGGCTAGATTTATATTGAAGTCTTTGATCCATTTGAACTTAAGTTTTGTGCATGGTGATAGATATGGATCTATCTGCAGTCTTCTACATGCCAGCATCCAGTTATGCCAGCACCATTTGTTGAAGATGCTTTCTTATTCTCCATTGTATAGTTTTAGCTTCTTTGTCAAAAGGTGTTCATAGGTGTGTGGATCCATATCAGGATTTTCACTTCGATTCCATAGGTCTACCTACCTGTTTTTGTGCCATTACCAAGCTGGTTTTATTACTATAGCTCTATAGTAGACCTTGAAGTCATGGATGGTGATGCCTCCTGAAGTTCCTTTATTGTACAGGGTTGTTTTAGCTATTCTGGGTATTTTGCTTTTCCATATAAAGTTGAGAATTGTCCTTTCAAGGTCTGTGAAGAATTGTGCTGGGATTTCCATAGGGATTGCATTGCATCTGTAGATCGCTTTTGGTAAGATTGCCATTTTTACTATGTTGATCCTGCCTATCCAAGAGCATGGGGGATCTTTCCATTTTCTGGTATCTTCTTTAATTTCTTTCTTTAAACACTGAAAGTTCTTGTCATACAGATCTTTCACCTGTTTGGTTAGGGTTACCCCAAGACATTTGATGTTGTTTGTGGCTATTATAAAGGGTGATGTTTCTCTGATTTCTTTCTCAGTACATTTATTGTCTACATATAGTAGAGCTACTGGGTTTTTTTAAGTTAATCTTGTGTTCTGCCACTTTGCTGAAGGTGTTTATCAGCTGTAGGATTTCCCTGGTAGAATTCTTCGGGTCCCTATCATATCATCTGCAAGTAGTGAAAGTTTTACTTCCTCCTTTCTGATTTGTATCCCCTTGATCTCCTTTTGTTGTTTTATTGTTCTAGCTAGAACTTCAAGTACAATATTGAAGAGATATGGAGAAAGTTGACAACCTTGTCTTGTTCCTGATTTTAGAGGAATCGCCTTGAGTTTCTCTCTATTTAGTTTGATGTTGGCTGTTGGTTTACTTTATATAGCTTTTATTATGTTTAGGTATGCTCCTTATCTCTCCAAGACCTTTATCATGAAGGAGTGTTGGATTTTGCCAAAGGCTTTTTGAGCATATAGTGAGATGATCATGTGGTTTTTCTTTTTCAGATGTTTTATATGGTGGATTATATTGGTGGATTTTCTTATGTTGAACCATCTCTGCATTCCTGGGATGAAACCTACCTGATCATGGTGGATGATTTTTCTGATGTGTTCTTGGATTTGATTTGCCAGTATTTTACTGAGTATTTTTGCATCAATATTCATGAGGGAGATTAGTCTGTCATTCCCTATCTTAGTTGTGTCTTTGTGAGGTTTGGCTACTAAGGTGATTGTAGCTTCATAAAAAGAGTTTGGCAGTGATCCTTCTGTTTCTATTGTGTGGAACAATTTGAAGAGTATTGGTATTAGTTTTTGTTTGACTTTCTGGTAGAATTTTACCCTGAAACCATCTGGCCCTGAACTTTTTTAGTTGGGAGACTTTTGATGGCTGCTTCTATTTCTTTAGGAGTTTTAGGTCTATTTAAATTGTTTATCTGCTCTTGGTTTAATTTTGGTAAGTGATGTCTATCCAGAAAATTGCCCATTTCCTTTTAATTTTCCAATTTTTTGGAGTACAGGTTTTCAAAGTATGTCCTGATGATTCTCTGGATTTCCTCAGTGTCTGTTGTTAGGTCCCACTTTTCATTTCTGATTTTGTTAATTTGCATGTTCTCTCTCTGCCTTTTGGTTAGGTTGGATAAAGGTTTGTCTATCTTGTTGATTTTCTCAAAGAACCAACTCTTTATTTCATTGATTCTTTGTATTGTTTTCTTTGTTTCTATTTTATTCATTTCAGCCCTCAATTTGATTATTTCCTGACATCTACTCCAGGGTGAGTTTGCTTCCTTTTGTTCTAGAGCTTTCAGGTGTTATGTTTATTCTCTAGTGTGGCTGGCTACTCTCCAGTTTTTTCATGTGGGCACTTAGTGCTATGAACTTTTGTCTTAGAACTGCTTTCAGAATGTCCCACAGATTTGGGCATGTTGTGCCTTCATTTTAATTGAATACTAGGAAGTCTTTGATTTCTTTCTTTATTTCTTCCTTTACCCAGGAGTGATGCAATTGAGTAGTCTTAAATTTTCATTAGTTTGTGGGATTTCTACAATTTGTGTTGTTGCTGAATTCTAATTTTAAGCCTTGGTGGTCTGATAAGATACAGGGGATTATTTTAATTTTTTTTGTATCTGTTGGGGTTTGCTTTATTGCCAAGTATGTGGTAGATTTTAGAGAAGGTTCCATGTGGTGCTGAGAAGAAGATATATTCGTTTTTGTTTGGATGGAATGTTCTATAGATGTCTGTTAAACCCAATTGGGTCATTACTTCTGTTATTTCCTTTGTTTCTTTGGTAAGTTTCTGTCTGGAGGTCCTGTCCAGTGGTGAGAGTGGGTGTTGAAGTCTCCCACTATAAGTGTGTGGGATTTAATGTGTGATCTGAGTTTTAGTAATGTTTCTTTTACGAATGTTGGATTTTTCCTATGATGAATATGAAATTACCTTCTTCATCTCTTTTGATTAATTTTAGTTTGAAGTCTATTTTTTTTAGATATTAGGATAGCTAAACCCACTTGCTTCCATTTGACTGGAAAATCTTTTCCCAGACCTTAACTCTGAGGTAATGTCTGTCTTTGAACATGAGATGTGTTTCCTGTATGCAGCAGAAGGATGGATACTGTCCTCATATCCATTCTGTTAGCCTGTGTCTTTTTATGGGTTAGTTAAGACCATTGGTATTGAGGGATATTAATGACCATTGATTGTTGATTCTTGTTTGTTTAGGATTCATTATTGGTGGTGGTATTATGTATGAATTTTTCCCCTATTTCTGGCTTTTGGTAAAGCAAGAGTATCTATTGCCTATGTTTTCGTGAGCGCAGTTAATTTTCTTGGGTTGGAGTTTTCCTTCCAGAACTTTCTGTAGGGCTGGATTTGTGGGTATGTATTGTGTAAATATGGTTTTGTCATGGAATATCTTGTTTTCTCCACATATAGTGATTGAGAGTTTTGCTAGGTATAGTACTCTGGGCTGGCATCTGTCATCTCTTAGTGTTTGTAGAACATCTATCTAGGATCTTCTGGCTTTAAGCGTTTTCCATGTAGAAGTCAGGTGCAATTCTGATAGGTTTGTCTTTATATGTTACTTGGCCTGTTTCCTTTGCTGCTTTTAATATTCTTTATTTATTCTGTATGTTTGGTGTTTTGATTATTATGTGAGGAGGGTACTTTTTTGGGGGGTCCAGTCTCTATTTGGTGTTTGGTAAGCTTCCTGTACTTTCACAGGCTTGTCTTTCTTCAGGTTGGGAAAGTTTTCTTCTATAATTTTGTTGAGTATATTTTCTGCATCTTTGAGCTGGCCTTCTTTGCCTTCTTTTGTGCCTGTTTACTTAGGTTTGGTCTATTCACTGTGTCCCATACTTCCTGGATATTTTGTGTTAAGGATGTGTTCTATTTAAGATTTTCTTTGGCCAATGAATCTATTTCCTCTAGTTTATCTTCAGCGCCTGAGATTCTGCCTTCCATCTCTTATATTCTGTTGGTTATGCTTGCATCTGTAGTTCCTGATAGCTTACTCAGCTTTTCTATTTCCAGAATTCCCTCAACTTGTGTTTTCTTTATTGTCTCTAGTTCAGTTTTCAGGTCTTGAACTGCTTGAATGGTTTCCTTCATCTGTTTGATTGTTTTTTTTTTCTTGGCTTTCTTTAAGAGATTTGTTGATTTCTTGCAATTTTTTTGGTTTGTTTTTTCTTCTGTTTCTTTACAGAGTTTTCTCATATCTTCTTTTGATGGTCTCTATCATTTTCATGAGGTTGTTGTGAAGGACATTCTTTTCTGTTTCATCTGTTTTGGGATGTTCAGGGCTTGCTGGTGTAGAGTCCCTAGACTCTGGTGGGGTCATATTAGTTTTTCTGTTGTTGGCTGTGTTTTTATATTATCATCTTCCCATCCCTTCTTTCAGTGGGAGCTCGTGGGGTCTCTTCCTCTCCGGGTGGGTATGGGTCTAAGGTTCTCTTCCAGTGAATTCAAGCAGGTTCAATACTCTGATGTGTCTCACAATGGGTCTGAGACATTCTAGACAAAGGGCAAGCCCAGAAAGGTTGAAGCAGGGGGATGTCAGGAGTTGGGGTCCAGAGCAGAGCCCACACTTACCTCAAGCACATGGTGGGGGCAGAGGGAGAACAAGACTGAGGTGTGGCCAGATTCAGGATGGTCCTTTCTGTAAGGACAGGTCCACTCTAGGTGTGGAGTAGCCCAGGAAGATGGAAGCAGGGGGATGTTGGGAGTTGGGGCCCAGAGCAGAGCCCACACTCACCTCCTGTTCTTGTTAATTTCATGGAAGTCCCACTTGTCAATTCTTGGCTTTATTTCCTGAACTATTTTGGTGTCCTTTCCCAAAAAATAACCTTACGTCTGCTTATATCTTCAAGTTTTCCACTAATAGCTTCAGAATTTTCTGTACATTATCATGTTTTTTGACATATGCAAAAGTTCTATTGTCTCAAAAGGTTGTAGTTTTTATACCAAGATCCTTGATAAAGGTATGGAAAAAGGTGTGTATGAAAAAACAGCAAAGGCAGTGGCCACAGTCACCAGGCAGGAGCAAAGCTGATATGTGTGTGTGGGGGGTGGTACAAACAAATTACATGGGTTCTACTGCCCCTGCACTCTATGCCTATTCCCCTGACCCAGCGCTCCTTTTTTTCTGACTTCCTGACCTCTGCAAACACTCCAGGTTAAATACACGCTTCTAAAAATTCAAAGCTTTAAAATTATTGCTGCATCTTGAATTATTTTTGTCTAGGGTAAGAGAAAGAGATCTGGCTTCATAATTCTCCATGTAGGCATCTAGTTTCCCCAGACCATTTTTTGAAAAGTCTTCTTTCCAACATGCTTTGACACCTTTGTCAAGAGTCAGTTGCATTCCTGGACAAGGTGATGTGTACCTGTTCAATGCCCTTGGAAAGTGAAGACAGGAGGGCCACATGTTCAAGGTCATCACTAGCTACATTGTGAATTCAAGACCAATCTGAGCTACATGAGACCCTATGTCAATAAACAAAACACATCAGATGGGTGTATCTGTGTGCTTTCATTTCTGGTTCCTCTAAAACCCATTGGTATGTATTTCTGGTTTTGTTCAAGTGTTGTGTTGTGTTACCATGGCTGTGGAGTGTAACTTGAGGTCAGTGTGGTTTTTTTTCATTTTTTCAGCAGTATTTTGGCTATTCAGAAACTTTCATACTTCCACATGAATTACAGGGTTATTTTTTCTATTTCTTTGGAAAATGACATTGCAATTTTGATGGGAATTTCACTAAATATATTTATCACTAGTAGTAATATAAACATTTTTGTGATATTAACTGATAGATCCATGACACTAAAGGACTTCTAGTGTCTTCATTTTTTCTTCTTCAGTTTTTTTAACACTTTCATTGCAGAAGCTATTCACTTCCTCAGTTTTTTTCCCTAGGTAGTTATTTTTTAAGTTATTGTGCATAGGACTGTCTTTCTGATTTCTTTCTCAGCATGTTTATTACTTATCTATAGGAAAGCTACTGATCTGTTATATGCTGATCTGTTACCTGCTATTTTGTTGAAAGTAAGTTCTTGATATATGTGTGTTCATGATATTCTGTGTGGGTGCAGGTACAGGTGTATACAGATGTCAGAGAACAACCCAAATATCATTACCTGTCTTCCACCTTGATTGAGACGGATTCTTTGTTGTTTGCCACTATAGATGTCAAGTTAACTGACCCATGCGTTTCAGTGGATTCTCTTGTTTCCATTTTCCATTTCATTGTAGGAACTACCATGCCTGACTTTCTATGAGTCCTAGTAAAATTCAAGTCCTCATATGCTTGTGTGGCAAGCACCTTAACCACTTATCCATTTCCCTAGGCCAAAAGTGAGTCCTAGGAGTTTCCCAGTATGGCTCTTACATACAAGATTATATCAATGCAAATAGACATGTTACTCTTCCATTTATGACCCTATTTCCTTTCATTCCTTCTTTTGTCTTCTAGATAAGACTTCAAATGTCATGTTAAATTAGAATTCAGAAAACAGACTCCATTTCCTGTTCTTTGTTTTAGTGAAAATGCTTCCTGCTTTTCCCCTATGTCATGTTAATCACATATGTATTTTATCATGTGAGGTATGTTTCTTCTATTCCTAATTTCTTGAGAGCTATTTTTAAGGAGAATTTTTAAAGCAATTATTATTAGTTCTTTGGAAATTTGGTACACTGTATTTAATCATAATCACCTTTCCCCCTAGATCCTCCAAGATAAAACTATTTTTCACTACCCACAAAATGTGTGCCACCCTCTGCTTTTAACCCATCAATCTAATTTGTGCTGCCTAAATACTCATGTCTGTAGGCTTTCCACCTACCAGGGTTTACACCTTTGAAATAAAACCTGACTCTCCTTCTGCCAGAATCTGTTAATGATTGGTGGCTCCTCAACTGAGAAACCTACCTCCTGTTTCTATCCTAGGAATTTGTCTTGGTTGCTCTTAAAGAGGTCTTGTGTATGTGTCACAACAGCTCCTGTAAATTTACATGTGCAGCTGCCCTCCTGCATCTGGAAGACACCATTTTCTTGTAGTCATTCACCACCTCTGTCTCTTAAATCTTTCTGTTCCCTCTTCAGCAGTGATCCCTAAGCCTAGGAAAGAGGGTTGGAATATAGATGTCCCATTTAGTGTTGAGCATTCCCTAATATCTTATTTTCTGTACCTTCAGCAGTTGTAATAATTGCCACCCACTGTATAAAGAAGCTTTCCTGATGAGGATTGAGGAATACCCTAATTTATGGCTATAGTGATAAGTCATTAGGAGTCATTTGAATCTTGTGTTCATTTAACAAAATAGTAGTATATTTTTCTCAGTGGCCTGTGGCCAATCTATCCCCAGGTTCGTGGCCCAGATAACAGTGCCAGATATGGGTGGCATCTCCTGAAGTGGTCCTTAAATCCAGTAAGATAGTGTATGGTTACAATCATGACATTTGTGCTGTTATTGCCCCAGTAGGCATGTCTTGCCAAGCCACTCATCATTGCACTTACTCCCAGCTGAGTAAGACTGATGATCACTTTTCTCATCCAGCACCATGAAAGCTAGCCAATAGGGATGAAGATTGCAGGTGAATATCAGCTTGACTTCTCTGAATTCTATTAGTCAAACATATAATGTCTTCAGCAATAGAATTATGGTGGTTTGAATGAGCTTTCCTTCATAGTTTCGGGCATATGAATACCGGGTTCCCAGTTGCTGACACTACTTGGGTAGGTTTAAGGGGTGTGTCCTGTCATTGCCCCCTCAGGTCAGCCCCATTCATGCCATCACCAAATTCCATGCTTGGACCAGTACTACATCCCAGACACCTACATCTGCCTGACTTTATCCCACATACACCATAACCAACATTTAGGCCCAACCCTGTCCACATAGCTTGCTATCTCCCAGCCTGCTGTGTCTATATCAGAAACAGAACAAAAGACATGAGAGGCCCAGGTCCATGCCAAAACCAAGCAGATGATAGGTACCCCCAAGGCTATGCAGAATACAAATGACAATTTCTGGGATGTGGGAAAAATTCAACCCTTATACAGTGTTAGTGAAAGTGTAAGGTAGTATAGTCACTTTAAAAATTGGTATGGAGGTGTATCAGGCATTTTCTTTTGAGCCACCAACCAGTTCCCAAATCACAACACAGAGACTTATAGTTAGTTTTGAATGCTTGGCTGTAACTTAGTGTTGTTCCTTGGTAGCTTTTATAGCTTAACTTGTTTCTCTTCATCTACATTTTGCCTCAGGGCCTTTTACCTTTCTTTCTTTCTGCACATATTACTTTCCTGTTGCTTCCATGGCTGGCTTGCTGCCAGGCAGCTGCCTGGCTCCTGGCCCCAGGGAATGTCCCTATCTTTCTCCCTTATTATCCTTTCTCTTCTTCTCTTATTTTTCTTTTTTAAAAAATATTTTTTAAATTAAAAACAATCTTATTTTACATACCACTCCCAATTCCCTCTCCCTCCTATCCTCCCAAGTCCCCCATCAAGACCCCATCCCATCCCCCATCCACTCCCCAGGGAAGGTGAGGCCTTCCATGGGGGAATCATCCAAGTCTGTCACATTATTTGGGGCAGCGCATAGGCCCTTCCCCACATGTCTAAACTGAGTGAGTATCCCTCCATAGGGATAGGGTTCCCAAAGCCCATTTGTGCACTAGGAATAAATACTAGTTACACTGCCACAGATTGCCCAGGCCTCCCAACTGACACCCACATTCAGGAGGCCTGGTTCGGTCCTATGCTAGTTCCCCAGCTCTCTGACTGGGTCCATGCCATCCCATTTACTCAGGTCAGCTGTTTCTTTGGGTTTCCCCAGCATGGTCTTGACCCCTTTGCTCATTACCACCCCCTCTACAACTGGATTCCAGGAGTTGGGCTCAGTATTCAGCTGTAGGTGTCTGCTTTTGCTTCCATCAACTACTGGATGAAGGCTCTAGGATGACATTTAAGGTAGTCATCAATCTAGTTATAGAGGAAGGGCATTTAAGATAGCTTCTCCACTATTGCTTAGACTCTTAGTTGGGGTCATCCTTGTGGATCCCTGAACATTTCCCTAGTGCTAGGTTTCTCTTTAAACCTGTAATGCTGAAAAAGCCTTCTCTTATTCCTATTGAGCCTAGATTTCTCCTCCTATTTATTCTCTTTGTCTGCTAGCCACAATTAGACCTCTCCTGCCTAGCCATTGGCCATTCTGCTTTTTATTAGACCGATCTGGTCCCTTAGGTAGGCAAGGTGAAACAAATGCAACACATCTTTACATAGTTAACAAATACAGCATGGACAAATGTAACACATCTTTGCCTAGTTAAGCAAATATTCCATAACATGGAGATTCCTTTTTTTAAAAACCCTAGAAATAGAACTACCACATGAAACAGCTATACCACTTGTGTTAGTTTGAATGTAATTGCCCCCATAAACTCATAGGGAGTGGCACTATTAGGAGGTGTGGTTTTTTGGAGTAGTTATGGCCATGTTGGAGGAAGTATGTCTCTGTGGAGGCAGGCTTTAGGGGCTCATAAATGCTCAAGCCATATGTCTCAGTTTACTTCCTGTTGCCTGTGAATCAAGATGTAGGGCTCTCAGCTCCTTCTCCAGCTCCATGTCTGCCTATACACTGTCATGCTCCACCATGATGATAATAAACTAAATCTCTGAAACTGTAAGCCACCCCATTAAATGTTTTCCTTAATAAGAGTTGGTATAGCCATGGTGTCTCTTCAAGTAATAGAAAAGCTAATTAAGACACCACTCCTAGTCATACATTAAAAAGATTGTGTAACTTCTAACATATTGAAGCTGCATGTATCAGTGTGTGTGTGTGTGTATGTGTGTGCTTCCCTTTTTTGTTGGCCTCAGAGAATTAACTTCTGCTCCCTCATAAAAAAGTGAATTGTGTGATTAGTCATCAACTCAATACCTCCCCTTCAGTTCATGAGTTGCTGAAACCAAGCCCACAGCCGCAGATAATCATTACAAATGAATGGATAATTGATGATGTATAATGAGTCACACCAAGTACACCAGGAAAGGGAGTCATAAGATAATTTATTAGAGAGAGAAAGAAGCCATTTACATGAGAAGCTGAGAACTGAGGTCAGTGCTTTGCTGTTCTTCGACCTCAACCGTAGCTCCAAGAGAGCAAGACCCCTCCTTCCCTGACCTTTATGTCTGCCTCCCCTCATGTACCTGTGACTATGCCCAAATGGGCATGGTCATTGCTGTGTGTATGTGAGATCTCTACCTACAATTCCTGTTTTAGTCTAAAGAAAAAATTTAGATTTGAAACAAACTAAATTGTCTCAAACATATATAAAGCATACATACATAGAAGGCGATAAATTATAATCTACCTATATTCTATTTTAAGCATATCTATCCCATATAAACCCTAAACTTATCTGAAAGAGATGCCCAAATCTATACACTTCCTTTTTCTAATCCCAACCCTAAATAATTGAAAACTAACCCTTACAGGTGTAAATTATCCTGTAATACCAACAATAGGGAAAGGGGACATAGTGTTCTCAAAATTACTTCCTGCTGAAATGGGATGACGATAACCTCATGGGATCCCGAAGGAAGACAATATTGTCAGTGTAGTGAAAGACTTGAGTAGGCTGGGTACAACATTTGTACTCAGTCTCTGTTTGGCAGGGGAGGTTTAATTAAAGTTCTAATGTTGATTGAGGCTCTGGCCAGATTGTAGAAGGTGCACCATATCAGTTAATTAGTCTGGAGTTTTGTAGAGCAATGTAGTCCCAAACTGCTTTCAGGGTGGTGATTGTCCATTCAGATGCATCAAGGCGAATCAGATGGAGTTGATGAAGTGGAGCCCCATTTTCGTTCCAAAGGTTTTTAGACTGCTGTTAGGAAATTCCTTGTTCTCTGTGGAAAACTCAAACGTTAATGTCAACAAAGAAATTTCAACTTTTATATGTATGCTTACCTGGGAAGACAACAATAAGGAAGATAGTAAATAGGAGGAATATTAGACTTTCAGAACTGAGTACAACCAGATGACAATCTCTAGATTTTGTTTTCTTCTCTCTTACATCGATTGGCTCCTTGATATACTATATAAACTCTGAGTTTTATTTTAACAACATGCTTGGATTTAGAAGAGGAGAGCCAAATCCAACTTCAAAGCCAGCTCTGGTTTAAGTGAATTGGGACCAAAATAATATTAGGAAGTAAAGAGAAATGGATTTTATAAGGATGTAAGTTAAGAGAACTAGACATTGATACTAAATATCAGATTATTTTCTGTTTGATGGTTCTTTTGGCTAGCTATCCTCTCCTCTTTAGGTATCAGTATCTTCTCCCTGTTTGGAGAAGGTTTTCCTGTGAAGACAAGAACAAAACACTTCCCCTTTCCTTTTGTGAAATATCCATATACCTCGTGGAATATGACTTTGTGGATGAGCCGTAATCTTTCCTCCTCTGGAGGTTTCTCCTGTTTGGATCGAATCTTGATCAATTTTGATGGAATCCAAAGGTATTCTTCTGTGGAAACAAAGGCAAAATCCCTTCCCCAATGTAACACACATTCTGGTTTCCACAATGAGGTCATTACATCCTTGAAATACATCAAGTGATTTAGTTCAGAAGTTTTTTTTTCTGTAGTCCAGTGTCTTTCTGCAGCTGTTTGTCCTTTCTCATTAGCATTAAGAAAGTTTGATGTTAATAAAGCACTATGTAATCTGTGTTTGGGGATCTTTGTTCCCCCTGGCTGTTTATGGAGCATTTCTTTTAAAGTGCAGTTAGATCTCTCAATCACTGCTTATCCTGTGGGATTGTATGGTATACCAATTATGGGCTTTATGTTATAATATTTGAAAAACTGTTCCAATTTGTGGAGACATGCTGGAGCATCTTCAGTTTTTATTTGTGCAGGTATTCCCCTAATGGCCATCACTCTAAGAGGTGTGTGATAACAGAATCAGCCTTTTCAGAGCTAAGAGCATTAGCCCATTGGAACCCTGAAAATGTGTCTATGGTATGGTGCACATATTTTAAACATCCAAATTCTAGAAAGTGAAACACATCCATTTGCCAAATTTCATTTCTGTGAATACCTTTGGGATTACTGCCTTCTGGTAATGCAGTTTGATCATAGAATGAACAGGTGGGGCAGTTTCTTATTATTTCCTTGGCTTCTTGCCAAGTGACAGAAAAATCCTTCTTTAAGCCTTTCCTATTTGGTGTTTTTTTAATGAAATTCTGAAGCTTCTAGCACACTTCCTATTAATAAATGATCAATCTTATTATTACTTTGTGCTAGAGGACCTGGCAGATCCATATTGGATCTGCTTGCTGTGTGTTATACATATATAGGATGAGTTCTATTTCTGATAGTTTCCTGCAATTGCATAAACAATGAAGTTAATTCCATATGCCAGGAATAAATTCAGCAGTCTCAATGTGTAAGACAACTGTCTCTGCATATTGAGAGTCAGTAACTATATTGAGAGGCTCTGTAAAATTCATAAGTACCCTGAGAATGGTGTACATCTCTGCCTTTTGTACAGAGTTGTAAGGGTTTTGAACTACTTCACTTATATTTCCTGATTTATAACCTGCCTTTGCTGACTTGTTTGCATCAGTGTAGAATGTAGGAACTCCAGAGATTGACATTTTTCTTACAATGCGTGGAAGGATCCAAATTGTTTTCTTTATGAATTTGATTCTCTCTGTTTTGGGATAATAGTTACTAATTGTTCCCCAAAAAAGTTACGGCAAACCCTTTGCCAATATTCATTATCCTTCCATAAGGAGGAGATTTCTTCATTAGTTAAAGGTACAATAATTTCTGTTGGGTTCCTCCCAGTTAGTTGACGAAGCCTTAATTTATCTTTTAAAATCAAATCAGAGATCTTTTCTATATATGTCTTCAGTTTTTTATTCCGTTTATGTGACAGAAATATCCATTGTAATATTATATCTTCCCTCTTCATTAAAATCCCTGAAGGGTATTCTCTAGATGTTAAAATAACAAGAATGCAGTCAAGTTTTGGATCCACACGGTCCGCATGTGCTTCTAGTATTCTCTTTTCTACCCATTCTAATTCTTTTTCAGCCTCAGCTGATAACATTTGTGGACTATTTAAGTCCTTGTCTCCTTTTAGGGCCCCTTTTAGGTGCTTTAAATCATGCCCTTCTGTTCCAATAATTGTCTGTAGTTGAGAAATTTCTCCTATTAGTTTTTGAAGATCATTAAGAGTCTGGTAACGATATCTCCTGATTTGTACTTTTTGCAGTCTAATTTTTTTGTAGATCTATTTTATAACCTAAATAATTAATAGAATCTCCTCTTTGTATTTTTTTGGGGGCAATCTGTAATCCTCAGCATGGTAAAATTTCCTTTACTGCCTCAAACATCATTTCCAATGTTCCTTCTTTTGAATCAGCCAACAGTATGTCATTCATATAACGGTAAATTATGGATCGTGGAAATTGTTTGTGAATTATTTCCAAAGGGCATAAAGTAGGGTTATTTAACAGTCCCTATGGCAAAACCTTCAATTGAAATCTCCTAAATGGTTGAGAATTGTTGTAGGTAGGTACTGTGAAGGCAAATTTTTCCCTATCTTTTTCTTGTAAAGGTATAATGAAGAAGCAATCTTTTACATCAATTACTATAATTGGCCATCCTTTAGGTATTGTAGAAGGTAATGGCATCCCAGGCTGTTGCTTTATTGATGACTCTCAGATCAGTAAGCATTCTCCATTTACCAGATTTCTTTTTGATAATAAATACAGGAGAATTTCACAGACTGGTTCTTCAATATATCCAGCATTTAGCCATTCTTGAATCAGCTTTTCTAAAGCCTCTAACTTCTCAGAGGGCATAGGCCATTGCCCTACCCAGACAGGTTCATCTGTTAGCCATTTTAAGGGTAGGGCTTTTGGTTACTCTGTAATTTTGGCACTAGCATCCTGTTTCTGTACGGCCTGTATGTTTGGCATCTGTTTTCTTTAGTGCCTTATAATATTTTTTCTACCACTGAGAGCTTGTTTATGATTCATATCTGATACTGAAGGAATGTTAATCTGGGTACTCCATTGTTGCAACAGATCACAACCCCAGAGATTTATAGCGATGTCTGCAACATATGGCCTCAGTCTTCCTCTTTGTCCTTCTGACCCTATACAGTCAACCCATCTTGTTCTTTGTTTTACTTAAGACAGGGTTCCAAGCTCTAAGAATTGAACGTTTACTTCTTGTAGTGGCCATCTCCATTGTCTACAGTTCCAATAATGATATTATTATTCACTTTAATTGGTAATTTGGGTCTGTGATCCTGTATAGAAGTTTGCCAAAATATATGTTTTTTTGTTTCCTCCAGCTATTATTGATTTATCCTCAATAGCTAATCTATCATCCAGAGCAGTATTATTTTTTACAATAGGCAGTGGATCTTCTAATTGTCCTGAGAGAGTTTGTCCTCCACAGTGACTGGGAATGACCAGGCCACTTTAAGAGCCACATCAAGTATACTGTGAAGGGGAGATGTAAGATACTTTATTAGAGACAGAGAAGTTACTTACATGAGACGCCAAAAACTGAGGCTAGTGCTCTGCTGGTCTCTGACCTTGACTGCAGCCTCAAGACAGCGTGACCACTCCTCCCTTGACCTTTATCTCTGCCTCTTTCCATGTGCCTGTGACAATGCCCAAACAGATGTGGTCATTTCTCTGGGTAAATGAGATCTCTACCTACAGATAATAAATACCCTGGTACCCTAAACTCATAAAGATCCAACAAAGAAAGAGGATTACAGAAAAATATCCCTTGTGAAAATAGATGAAAAATAGTCAGTAAAATGCTCACAAACAAAATCCAAAAACATATAAGAAGATCCACCATGATCAAGTAGACTTCATACCAGGGATGCAGGAATTGTTCAATATGTGAAAATCAATAAATATAATACACCATATAAACAAAATGAAAGAAACAAAGAACACATAATCAGCTCACTAGATGCAGAAAAGATCTTTGACAAAACCCAACAGCCCATCATGATAAAAGTTCTGGAGAGGTCAGGGTTACAAAGGATACACCTAAATCTAATTCAAGGCAGTTACAGCAAGTTCATAGCCTATATTATCTTAAATTAAGAGAAACTCAAAGCAATTCCACTAAAATCAGGAGCAAGCCAAGGATGTCAACTCGCTCCATACTTATTCAATATAGTTAGTACCTGAAGTTCTAGCTAGAGCAATATGACAATTTAAGTAGATCAATGGAATACAAATAGGAAGGGAAGAGGTCAAGATATCTTTACTTGCAGACGATATGATAATATACATTAATGACTCTAAAAATTCCACTAGGGAACTCCTTTAGCTGATAAACACTTCCAGCAAAGTAGCTGGAACAAACTTAACTCACAAAAAACATTAGCCCCAGGCATATACCCAAAAGATGCACATTTGTACAATAAGGATATCTGTTCAACTATGTTCATAGCAGCATTATTTGTAATAGCCAGAACCTGGAAGCCATCTAGATGCCCCTCAACTGAAGAGTGGACAGAGAAAATGTGGTACCTTTACACAATGGAGTACTATTCAGCAGAAAAAAAATGGAATCTTGAAATTTGCAGGCAAAGGGATGGCACTAGAAGAGACCATCCTGAGTGAGTTAACACAGTCACAAAAAGACAAACATGGTATGTACTCACCCATATATGGATTTTAGACATGAAGCAGGGGAGTATCAGCCTACAATCCCACCACCAGAGAGTCTGGGAAACAGGGAGGACCCTAAGAGAGATATGCATGGTACCCTGGAGAGGGGGAATAGAACAGGGTCTCCTGAGTAATGGGAGAATGGGGGAGGGGAGAGAGAGCTGGGAGAAAGAGATGGGGAGAAGAGGAGGGGAAAAAGAGGACATGGGAGAGAAGGAAGTTTGAGTCAGGGGAAGAATAGAGGTGAGCAGAATGAGAGATACCTTAATAGAGGGAACCATTATAGGTTTGAGGAGAGATCTAGCACTAGTGAGATTTTAAGAGATATCTACAAGGATGACACCAACTGGACATTTAACCAATAGTGGAGAGGCTACCTTAAAGGCCCTTCCTGATAATGAGATTGATGACTACCTTATATGCTATCCTAGAGCCTTCATCCAGTGGCTGATGGAAGCAGGGCAGACCCCCACAGCTAAGCAGTGAACTGAACTCCAGGAACTCAGTTGCAGAGAGGGAGGAGTGATGAGCAAAGGGGTTAAGACTGGGCTGGTGAAACCCATAGAGACAGCTGACCTGAACAAGGGGGAGCTCATAGACCCCAGACTGATGGCTGAGAGGCCAGCATAGGACTTATCCAGACCCCCTGAGCATGGATGTCAGTGAGGAGGCCTAGGCAATTTATGGGGCCTCAGGTAGTAGAACAGTATTTATCCGTGGCATATGAATGAACTTTGGGAGCCCATTCCACATGGAGGGATGCTCTCTCAGCCTGGAAACATGAAGGAGGGCCTAGGAACTGCCCCAGATGAGTGACAGACTTTAGAGATCCCCCATGGAGGGCCTCACCCTCCCTGGGGACCAGAGGAGGGATATGGTGGGAGGTTGGTGAGGTTAGTGGGGGCAGTGGAGGAGGGGAGGGAGAGGGAGCTGGGATTGACATGTGAAACAAGCTTGTTTCTAATTTAAAAAAATTAAAAAAATTAGTCCTTCTATATACAGAATGACAAATGGACTGAGAAAGAAATCAGGGAAATAACACCTTTTACAATAGCCTCAAATAATATAAAATATCTTGGGATAACTCTAACTAAGCAAGTGAAAGACCCATATGGTTAAAACTTCAAGACATTGAATCAAGAAATTGAAGTAGATATCAGAAGATAAAGAGATCCCATGCTCATGGACAAGTAGGTTTAACATAATAAAAATGGCCATGCTACCAAAATCAACCTACAGATTGAATGCAATCCCCATCAAAATTCCAACACAATACTTCACAGATCTCAAAAGGATAATTCTCAGATTCACATGGGTAAAAGAGAAAGCTAGGATAGCTTTGAACATTCTGCACAACAAAGAACTGCTGGAGGTCTCACTGGTCCCTATTTTAAGTTGTATTACAAAGCTATAGTAATGAAAACTGCATGGTGTTGGCATAAAAACAGAGATTTTAGTTAATGAAATCTAGCTGAGGACCCAGTTAAAAATCCACGTATGTGTGGACACCAAAATTTTTAAGAGAAGCCAGAAAAACACACTAGAAAAAGAAGACAGCATCTTCAACAAATAGTGTTGGTCAGACATGTTGTCTGCATGCAGAAGAAAGCAAATAGATCCATACTTATCACCCTATACAAAACTCAACTCCAAATAGACCAAAGAACTTAAAATAAAACCAGATACACAAAACCTGATAGAAGAGAAAGTGGGGAGTAGCCTTAAACTCATTGGCACAGGAGAAAACTTTTTGAACAGAATACTGATAGGGCAGGTACTAAGATGAACAATTAATAAATGGGACCTTGTGAAAGTTGAAAACCTCCTGAAAGGCAAAGGACACTGTCAATAGACAAAATGTCAGCCTGTTGTGATGAGATACTGTTTATGATTTAATAAAACTTGCCTGAGGATCAGAACGCAGACACAAGGCAGTAGTGTCATACACCTTTAATCCCAGGACTCAGGACACAGAGGCAAATGGATCTCTATGAGTCTAAGACTACCCTGGGCTACATGAGAGTGAATCAGTCTAAAAGAGTAACAGAGGTCACGTCTTTAATCCCAGCACCAGAGAGGACTTTAAGGAAGAAGCAAAGGGTTTCATATGAGATTCAGTTTCCAGTCACAGGGAAGACAGGATCTCCATTTCAGTCTTGATAGAGGTTAGAGCTACTGGCTGGTTGCTTTGTTTTTCTGAAATTCAGCTTGAACCCCAATATCTGTCTTTGGGTATTTATTACTTGTGTTACAGCCTACAGAACAGGAAAAGATTTCTAGTAACTCCACATCAGATAGAGGGCTAATATCCAAAATATATAAATAACTCAAGAAACTCTATATCAAAAAGCCAATTAAAATGAGGATACAGATATAAAAAGAATTCTCAATAGAGGTATCTCAAATGACTGAGAAACACTTAAAGAAACATTCAACATCTTTAGCCATCAAGGAAATGTAAATCAAAACTATTTTGAGATTCCATCTTACACTTGTCAGAATAGATAAAATCAATAACACAAGTCACAGTTCATGCTGGTGAGGTTAGGTTGTGGAGCAAGGGGAACACTCCTCCATTGCTGGGGGGAGTGCAAATTTGTACAGCTCGTATGAATATTAATATGCATTATTCTTAGAAAATTGAGTATCAATCTACCTCAAGACCTAGTTATACCACTCCTGGGCATATACCCAAAGAACAATACAAGGACAATTGCCAATTATATTTTATAGCAGCTTCATTCGTAATACACAGAAACTGGAAACAACCTAGATGTCCCCCAACCAAAAAATATAGGAAAGATGTCCCTCAACAGAAAAGTTAAAGAAAACATGGTGCATTTATACAATGGAATATTACTCAGCTGCTAAAATTACATGAAAATTTCAGGCAAACCAATGGAACTAGAAAAAAAATTCATCATGAGTAAAAAAACTCTATCATATGAACCATCCATAACTTGCCTGAGAATATTTCTGAAGGACTATAAGTCAATGTATCACATAAATACTTCCACGATCATGTTTATGGATGCACTAGTCACAGCACTTAAGTTATTGAATAAGTATAGGTTTTTTTTTATTTTCCAGTTTAAATTTAGATAAGAAACAAGGTTGCTTCACAAGTCAGTTCCAGGTCCTTCTCCCTTTCCCTCCCCTCCTCCCGTGCCCTCCCCCGTTATCCCCTCATTCCCCCAGGGAGGGTGAGGCCCTCCATGGGGGTGTCCATAGTCTGTCATTTCATATAGGGCAGGGCCTAGACCCTTCCCCAAGAGTTCAGGGTGAGAGTGCACCTCACATTGTTCTATGGGAGTCCAAAGTCCGTGTGTATACTTGGGATGGGTACTGATCTGCTGCCCAAGGCTCAATAGATTCCCTAGGCCTCCTCACTGACACCCAGATTCAGGGGATCTTGATCAGTCCCATGCTGGCTTCCCAGGCTGATGCCTGGGATTCAAGAGTTAACCTTTGTCTGATCAGCTGTTTCTGGGGGTTAAACCAGTCCAGTCTTAATCCGTTTGATCATCAGTCCTCCCTCTCTGTTACTGGCTTTCTTGAGTTCAGCTCAGTACTTAACCGAGGGAGTCTGCCTCTTCTTCGATCAGCCACTAAATGAAGTTTCTGTTTCCCAGACCCTCTGGCCATAGGATTGTAGGCTGGCACTCCCCAGATCTATGTCTAAAATCCATATATGAGAGAGTACATGCCATGTTTCTCTTTTTGTAACTGGGTTACCTCACTCAGGATGGTTTCTTCTAGTGTCATCCATTTGCCTGCGAATCTCATGATTCCATTATTTTTTTCTGCTGAATAGTACTCCATTGTGTAGATGTACCACATTTTCTCTATCCACTCTTCGGGTGAGGGACATCTAGGTTGCTTCCAAGTTCTGGCTATTACAAATAAAGCTGCTATGAACATAGTGGAACAGACATCTTTGTTGTATGAATGGGCATCTTTTGGATATATGCCTAAGAGTAGAGTTGCTGGGTCTTGTGGTAGGTTTATTCCCATTTTTCTGAGGAATCTCCATACTGATTTCCAAAGTGGCTGAACCAGTTGGCACTCCCACCAGCAATGGAGGAGTGTCCCCCTTTCACCACATCCTCTCCAGCATAAATTGTCATTGGTGTTTTTGATTTTAGCCATTCTGACAGGAGTGAGATGGTATCTCAGAGTTGTTTTGATTTGCATTTCCCGGATGGCTAAGGATGTTGAGCACTTTCTCAAGTGCCTCTCAGCCATTTTAGACTCCTCTATTGAAAACTCTCTATTTAGTTCTGCAGCCCACTTTTTAATTGGGTCCCTTGATGTTTTGGAGACTTGCTTCTTGAGTTCTTTGTAAATTTTGGAGATCAACCCTCTGTCAGATGTGGGATTAGTGAATATTTTTTCCTATTCTGTGGGCTGCCTTAAGCCTTACTGAATAAGTATAGGTTTTATAACAGATAAATGGATAAAGAAAATGTGGCATATATAGACAATTAAGTTTTATTCATTCATCAAGATAAATGAAATTTTTCAATTTGCAGGAAAATGGCTATAATTAACTGTCATGATACTGAACAAATACATTCAGGTTGTGAAAGAAAACATCACCTTTTCTAGATGTGGATGTATTATTCTGAGCAACTGAGCCTAGGTCTTTCTTGACCTCTTCTGACCAAGGACAGTGGCCATGGCCTGCCATCTCCCACTGTGGTTGATACCCTGTTCCAAACATTTGGCGTGAAGCCCAATCTAGCATGTATGTGTCCACCAGTGACAGCCAAGTCCCCAGCAAACAGGGATTTGATTTAATTGCTCCTTCTGGGCCTATTTAAAGAAATGTCCCTGAACATCCCTCCCAAGTGTTTTCCATGGACAAGGACAAGTTTTGCTAAAGATGAGCCTAAAATTCTTGGCGATACAAGCTTAAATAGAGCAACAAAAATCTCCATCTGCCTGTCACAGTTACTCAGTTCCACCATGCTGCCAATTTCATCTGTGGCTGACAGAAAGTCACACATACAATGTGTCAGCTGCACAAAGGTGACATTTTGTCAAGGTAAGTATTAGTATCTCAAGGATCATTTGTTCCATGGGGTGACATAAAACAGTGGGGGAAAGTTTGACTTGTAACCCTGCCTGCTTAGTATTAGTGAATGACATAAAAACAGCCCATGTTTATTTAACCAAATGTATTTAGTTATGTATCACCAGTAACGTGGAATTATTTTTTCCTAGTTAGTATTACTGTTTGATCCATTAATGTGATGACAATGATGAGAATGAGATTCCAAATGTAGCTGAGTTTAAGGTTTGTATGTCACATCACAGCCATAAAAACACCCATGTTAGTTGTTGATGGGTACTTGCTTTTTTGGACCCTTTTTAAACATTGTTAGGGTTCATGTAGGTTTGTGTTTCATGGCAATTATTTCTGGGCTGGAATCTAAAAGCTTGGTTTTGAACATTAGTTTGTTCACTAATGATCTATGGTTGGGGCAAGCCATTTAGAACGACCTTATAGACACACTGAACAAAACCATTTTGATTTAAAGCTGAATACTTGAAATTATAGAATGTTCTCATTCTCTGTTCTAAACTGATTGTTTTTCTTCATATATAATAAAAGTACATTGGATGAACTATATAGTGTTTCTGAAAACCCTGAGCTCCTATAGAGATTTAAAATGAGGATGTAGTAAATTCCTCATTCTTAATTACCACAAGGCAGTAATATTTTATTTATGAAATGGTGAACAATGAACATTAAATTACACTAAATATAAATTGTGTTATGCATGTTATTTTGTCTCCATATACATACACTGAATGCCCTATCATTACTTTTTTTGCTTTAACTCTCAATGGTTGTGTATATTATTCTTAAATTTTCCAAAGTATTTTAAAAGTAAGAGGCTGTCAGTGCCTCATTTTGAGACATATCTAGCACTACAGTGATAAACTGAACTTGAAGAGTATAGGTGGCTTTGTAATTCCAAGTCCTAAGTTATTTTGCTGTGAGAAAATTTTTTATATTATTTTCCCAAGAAAAATTTCCAGAAAGGAAAGTATTGCTCAAATTCAAAACCCCTCTCTCTCTCTCTCTCTCTCTCTCTCTCTCTCTCTCTCTCTCTCTCTCTCTCTCTCTCTCTCTCTCTCTCTGTGTGTGTTCTGGTGCACTTGTGTGTGTAGATACCTGTGTCTAAATGCATATGGAAGCCAGAGACAAGTTTGGACACTATTTCTCAAGCCCCATCCTTCGCATGTCTTTTGAGGCCATGTGAATGCTAAGTCAGTCAACTTCCTAAGTTGATCAAGTTGTGCAGGGCAGAGTGGAGCTTTGGTTTAATTTGTTTCTCTTTGGCTGAGGAAGACTGAGAATTAATGAGCCTAATTGGTGTCTTGTACTTATTTTGTATGAACTGAATGTTTATGTAGCAGTAGGGTATTTGTCTTAGTATATGGCAAGAAAACTGTGTGTTCCCATTCATTCATACCATGTTGTCAGGAATGAATGAAGAATGACAAAGACCTTCATTAAGAAATCTTTTACCTCTTTTTCTAGCCCTGAGATCTTATGAAAACATGGGTCGATAATCATCTAATAGCCTCTGATAGCCTTGTCAGTCACGGAAGATGAGAAACCAGACCCTGGTGACAGAGTTCCTCCTTCAGGGCTTCTCAGAGCACCCAGAGTACCAACTGCCCTTATTTATCTGTTTCCTCTCTCTCTACTCTGTGGCCCTCGTAGGTAATGTTCTTATCATCTCGGCCATCACCTGCAACCCTGGGCTCCACACCCCCATGTACTTTTTCTTGTTGAATTTGGCTACCATGGATATCATATGTACCTCTTCTGTTATGCCAAAGACCCTGAAGGGTCTGGTGTCAGATAGGAGCCCCATCTCCTATGGTGGCTGTATGGCCCAGCTCTATTTCCTTACATGGGCTGCATCCTCAGAGTTGCTCCTTCTCACCATCATGGCCTATGACCGGTATGCAGCTATCTGCCATCCTCTGCACTATGGCAACATGATGAACAAAGAATTTTGCAGCATGTTGGCTGCTGGAGTGTGGGCGCTCTGTGCTTGCAACACAGCCATTCACACAGGACTGATGACACGCTTGAATTTCTGTGGCCCCAATGTCATTACTCATTTCTTCTGCGAGGTACCACCTTTTCTGCTTCTCTCCTGTAGCTCCACCTATGTGAACAGTGTCATGATTGTTTTGTCTGATGCTTTTTATGATATATTGAACTTCCTGATAACCATTGTGTCCTATGGCTTCATCATCTCCAGCATCCTGAAAATGCGCACTTCAGAAGGGAAGAAGAAAGCCTTCTCTACCTGCTCTTCCCATCTCATTGTGGTGTGCATGTATTATACCTCTATCTTCTATGCCTACATACTCCCCGTCTCCAGCTATGACCCAGAGAAGAGCAAATTGGCTGGTGTGCTATACACCATGTTGAGTCCTACACTCAACCCTCTGATCTATACTTTGAGAAACAAGGAGGTCAAAGCAGCTCTCAGGAAACTTTTCCCTTTCCTCAAAAATTAAAATGTGATTCCCGAAGTTCTTCTCTTGGGATTGGGATTCCATGGTGGATTGGTTTCCCGTGGGCACATGATGGCCTTGTTTGTGCATGGAAGGTAAGTAACCTAACCTTCTCCAGTCAGTGCAGTGTGTTTGTCGATGACTCAAAGCTCTGGTGCCTGACAGCGACTAATAGAAGAGTGTGCTTGAATGTGAGCTCATGCAACTCTGAGCCTGAGGCTTGGGGTCTCTGGGCCTGAAACCTCGGTGATATAGTACTTTATTGTCAGAGAAACAAAACCGTTTAAGAGGACAGAAGTGCCCCTGAGTCTTAGTCTTACAGCTGTATTGAAATGCCTTAATTTCTTGGATTCACAACATTCATGTGAAGATCACACTTAGAATTTGAATGATATATGTGGACCCCATAGCATTCTGAGGATTTCATGCTGTAGAATTGCTTCAGGTGACCTCAGGTCCCCAAGAAACCCACTCCTTCTGTTCTCCGTCAACTCTTCCTGTTGGAGTCCTTTAAGCTTAAAATACATTTTTGTTGTTATTGTGAACTATTGTTCCTGATTTTCATTTTCCTGGCACTAAATTTAGACTCAAGATGAAACATATTTTTAGGTTCACCTCTAGGCCTTACCTGTAAAAACTCCATCTTTATTACATGATGATGTGGCTTATGCACCTAGAATAATAACCATTGTTTCTCACCTCTTGAGTTGGTCTTGAATTCTGAGTATCTGACCCAGGTGATTGCCCTGGGCTGGCCCAAGTGACAGGAATCAGGTGTCGCAAATGAGCTGTAAGAAGGCAACGTTATCCTTCTGTTGCTTCTGAATAAACCTGGGTAGACAAATGTGTGTCTAATGCAGAGAGATCTTGAGTTGTGTTAGAAACCCCTTGCAGGGAAATCCACTCTCTTTGTCATGATGACAGGAAAGATGTGACTATTTAGCTATATCTTTGGAGTAAAGAAAACCACATATTGTTTGCAGTATTAGATGGAAACTATGAATAGAAGTTGATATTTTATTTAAGAGGGATGAGCTGTCCCTGGGTCTTCACTCATTTTCTCATTATCATTCATCAGAAGCAAATTGATTTTGAACATTAAGTTTGAGAACCAGATGAATTATAGTTGACTATGGCCTTTATATGTATATCCTTATGGACTAGGTCTAATCTCCACAATGATATCATGACATTCTAATAATATCTTGATTCTTTCAGTGATCTCCAAGTCTTCTCAATAAATATGACCTTAACAGATACTGATGACTTAGTATGATCTCAATAGATTTTCAACATGCCATGTAGATTATTTATTATTATACCTTAGTTTCTAATAATTTTTACAATCTCTATATTTTACAATGGATTTTAAAGGAATGTTTAGACAAACATTTGGGTCTTAAATGAGCCTTAACAAATAAAAATTTGACAAAGCAGAAATTTGAGGTGAGGTGTAGGAAGAGAATATCCCAAAGAAACAGTTATTTGAAATGACAAATACCGGCTTGAAAGCAGTGCTGCATTTCAAGTGCCAGGCTATGTTGTCATCCAAGGTCAAAGAGCAAGTGAGAATGTGGCAAAGCCTTGATATTGATTGGCAGAAGCACTAAGTCAATTTGAACTCTAGTTTTTTCCTAAGTACAACAAAGATAAAAGTCGACCTATGGATTGAGTGAAACTACTGACAAAAATGATATCATGTGTTTTGTGTAATCATTCCTAGTGAGTGTTCACTGAGGACCAGAATAGATGTGGAAACCTGAATATATCACTCCCTGGTTAAGATAGACTATTGATAGGTGTCTGGACTACTGGGGTGAAGTTGCATGTGAGTACAGTTATCTCTCTGAAATGATCTCGTGGAGAGGAGCAACTGGGAGAGTTGAGAGACCTTAGACCAGTGCTTACTGATGCCACAGGGGAATCTTGTGTCAGTAATCTGTAGGGTGCTGAATATCACCATATCTTTTCAAGAGAAGCCAAAGGGCAGAGTTCCCTGAAGATACCAATTTCAGCTTTCTCTTCGTCTGAGTCCTTCCCAGACCCCATTACCATCTTTCAGTCTGGACATGTTTTTCTTGTCTGCATACTCCAACAGGTCCACTTGTGTTAAGATCACTCTGTCCTCCTCGACCAATTGAACACTAGCTTGACCTTTGCTTTATCTTGTTGCTTAAGCCTCTTTGTGTAGATGTCTGGTGGAATGCCTCTATCTTCTTCCCATGGATTGCAGGGACATGAGTCTGTTTCCTCCAGTAGCCTAAAAACAAGTCTTGTTCTTTTGTGGATCCCTTTGTAGGAACCAGTGATAATATCCCACAGGAGGAGAAAACCAGTTCTTCTTTACATGTAGTGTTATCCCTTAAAATCAGTCCTGTCACCTAACCATAGGAGCCATAGAAAGGAAGTGGCTCAATTTCCACTTCACCCATTTCTCAGTTATCTGTCCTTGGTAATACAAATCAGTCTAGGTAAGCACATCATTTCTTTGAATCAACCCCCAGTCACAGGTCCTTATTCTCTCGATGTTTTTGACCCAATTTAACCTCTTGATGTGGTGGAAACCAGATTGGTTTGCTACTACCAGCTACTATTATACATGGCAAGCCTGGATGGAGGACACCGGCTATGGATCTCCTTGTACAAAGTAAACTCTCTATAAGCATGGTGTGTAGACAAACCCATGTTGCAATGTTTCCTTACCCTTGCTCCATGTCACATTCAAGAAGCAAGTGAAGAGTCTTAGACCTCACCAATAGATGATTTGGAGGTTCAGGATTTGATCTCCACACTGGAAATCAGACAGACAGGGAAAACCCAGTCTCTAGGTGTTGCTAGGGTGTGAATGCCTCATGACTCTAGTAGGTTATTATTCACAACCTTCTGCACCCAAACCTATCCAGAGGATAAGGAGAATGTGAGCTGACTACATGCATCTGCCTTCCTCTCTGTCCTGAATGCAGATGCAATGTGACCAGCTGCCTCATTTTCCTGACTCCCTGTCTTCCATACTGTAATGGTCTATGCCCTGGTACTGTACTGTGATCTAAAGTAAACCCATCACTCTATAAGTTTCTTTTGTCAGGTATTCATTATAACAATGAGAAAAGTAACTAATACACACATTAATTAAAATCTATGTAAATTTCAGGAAAGAAATCTTAGAAATGTACAATGTGAGAATGTTTCCATTTATTTTACAAATTTCCAGAATATATACGTTAGCACAGTAGGGAGAAATGCTGTAACTGTAAACACTGTGGAAATACTTTATGGCTCAAGTTTTTTGAAGAACCATAAATGAATATATTTTATTTACTTGAGTGAAAGTCAGTGTGAAAATTCTCCCATTGCCCCTCCCTTACAGAAATCAAATATCAAAGCCACAGTAAAGGTGATTATGTAAGCCAGGTTCAAAGTCATCTGAAAATGATCAATGAAAATGAATGTACTATATTTACCCAACATAAACTAGTCATGTATGATGTTGGAGAACATGCATGATGTGAAAGAAATGTAAAACACTGTCTCTCTTATCACTGTATGGTTTTGTGTTCTATTATGGGCTTCATTATGACATTTTCATACATGTTTGTTATGCATTTGATCATATTTAAGTCTTAATTTGTAAAGTAGATTTCTGGGTAGTAGAATTCCTCTTTCATGGTTATATTATTTAAGAAGCATGTGTAATTGGAAAACCACAAAGAGAGAAATAGAAAAACACATGTAAGTCTAGTACAGATGACTTTTATTTAAATCATCCAATAAAAATTTTCAATTTGAAAAAATTGTGTGTATGGCTCTGTAATTTTTACATGGAAGGGACAATATTCCAACATGCCACATGGACTCATTTCAGTTGTAAAAGTTGAAGGCTCCCTTCTATCACCCACCCCCTTGCCACAAACAGAATCTAAAAACAATGCATTTTAAAACATAAATATTTGTGTAAAGAAACAATAGGAATTTGATAAGTTAGAGTGGGAGTGAGAAAAAGAGGCTATGGAGAAAGAATATGAGGAGTGGGGAGAATATGGTAGAAGTAGTGTGATGTGCTAGAAATGTACACACACACGCACACGCACACGCACACGCACACACACACCACAAAATATTCATCGTCTGTTTTCCTCCTCCAGATATTCACTTCTGAGTCCACCATCACCACACAAAACATTCAGGAACTTGGAAGACATAATCTAGGTCTTAATCTAGGGAGGCTGTGTGTTGGTTGAAAAATAGGCTGGAGGTACCCTAGTTCTTTGATTTTTGTCTTGCCCAAGCACAAGATGTGGGAACAAAGGTTTTCAATACTTACAGCCATTGTTGATCACAGTCTTTTGAGAACCCCTGAGAGGAAACCACCTGAACCAGTTGAGTCCAGTCAGTTCTCAAAACTCAAAGGAAAAGTAGACAAAGAGGTTTGATTTGTGTTTTGATTTGTGTTACTATTTGGGATGCATTGTCCAGAAGTCAAGATCCTCCAATCCCTGGGTCTTTCGTTGAATATTATTTGTGCTGTCTCAATACTCTTGGGTGTGGAACCTGTAACTGAGCACAGCTGCCCTATCATGTATCACATCCTTAAACAAACCTGGCATACCCTCTTCCCATGTCTACAAATTGCCAAAAATCTCCTCAGGTAGAGATGGCACTTCATGCTCACCCCACCTCTCCTTTCTGGGATTTTGTCTCATTTGAGCTTGTGCAGGTCACTGCCACTGTGAGTTCTTATGGACAATTTCCCTGTTATGTCCATCAAAACACTTTCCTTGTAGTCACCCACCATCCTTGACTTGTATAATCTTTCCATACCAACTTCCATGATGATCCATGAAACTTCAGAAGAGGGATCTGATATGGATACCCCATTTATTGTTGAGCGCCGTGTAGTTCTTATTCTGTGCATGATATCCAGTTGTGGGTCTGTGTGTCCATTGCTGTCTATTGCAAGAAGAACAATCTTTGGTGAGGACTGAGAGATGAACTAATCTATGGGTGTGGTGGTTTGAATAGGAATGGCTTCCTTTGACTCATAGATTCAAATTCTTGGTTACCAGGGAGTGGCACTATTAGGAGGTATTGCCTTGTTGGAGTAGGTGTTGCCATAGGAAGTGTATCAATGGGATGGTCTTCTGAGGTCTTAGAAGCCCAAGCAAGGACCAGTGTTTCTCTCTTTCTAATGCCTGAAGATCTGGATGAAGAAGTCTTAGCTACCTCTCCAGAAACATGATTACCTGGGTGCTACCATGCTCCCTGCCATGACAAAAGGGACTAAACCCTTGATACTATAAGGCAGCCCCATTTAAATGCTTTCCTTTATAAGAGCTGCCTTGGTCATGGTGTTTCTACACAACAGTAGAACACCAATTAGGACAATGGGTATAGAGATAAGCCATTAGGAATTATTTTAAAACAACACTCATTTATCAAAATAATGGTAGTAGGTTCTAACCTACTGAGGATAATAATGTCAGTATAGGTTCCATCTTGTGGAGCAGCCTCTAAATCAAATCAGAAAGTATCCAGTCACTAATATGACATTTGAGCTACTACTGCGCCAATGGGCAAATCTTGCCAAACTAGTCATTATTGTAGTTCTCACAACTCACAACTGGGTGAGACTGATGATCGCTTTCATCTTTTGGTTTTTATCAATGGTGTTTTCAACACTATGGAAACTAGACTGTAGGGACAAAGCTTCCAGGAGAGTACTAGCTTGATCTCTTCATGTTCTATGACTCAAGGATGTAGCATTTTCAGCAATAGGGTTTTACAATCAGCTTATGGATTATAATCAAGAGCTATGGCAATACCTGGTATTGTTTGTAGTTTATGGGACCCTACTGCAAATAACTCAAATAGGGACAATTTATTCTTGGTACCAGGTATTTTATTTGCTAGCATGGTATCTAACAGGATTGTTGTCCCTCCATTCTTTCATTATAAAGTATCTCCATTTAAACACACACAGTGGAGACCTTGTGGATGTCCGTGGCCCACACTGTCACCAGAAACCTGTGTTTCTGCTGCCTATAAAGGGGTAGGAAGCTGCCTTTGCCATGGCATTGATGACTGCAGACTCACAATTGAGAGGGGGACATAGAAATCTTCTGTGATGACCCTTACCCCACCCCCAAAAGTTATAACCTAGACAGAAAGCCATCAAAGAGAACCCTTGTGAATTGTGATAAGGATGCTGAAGTATAGCTCTCCACAATTGGTGGCTTATGGTGGGGATGGGGATGGGGCAGGACTCAGTTTTCTTGAAGGGGCTGGCCCCTGGGAGTTTGATCATGGACTTGTTCATTTAGCTTTTCTTATTTTTGGAGGTGGGTGGGTAGGTCCCAAGGGTTGGGGTGCAGATCTGAGAGGAGTTGAAGTAAGGATGCTGGGAATTTATGATGTGAAGTTCCCAAATAAGCAATAAAAATATTAGGGAAAATCCAAAGTCTCACTAAAATTTCTGACTCTCTAAATTTCTAAAGTCTCTTAACTCAGGAATCCTGTAAAATAAAATAAAAGTTGAATTATTTTAGGCGAGAAGAACCAGGAATCATTCTCAATCAAATTAAAACAAAATTAACACTCCACTATAAAAGGCAGAGTGCTTGATATCTGGTGCACAAGACAATTCTATGGTTTCCAAAGACTCTATTTCTTCATCTCTGCCATCCACAGCACACGCAGCTTTCTCCTAGGCACAGGCCAACTCCATTCCAAAGCTGCTTCTATCCTTGGCAATTATCCCATGGAAGTGGCATCTCCAAGACATTGTGGTCTCCACTGCAACTGGGCACCTTCACCAAGAGCATCTCCTGGGCTTTCTTCAGGAACTGTACTCTGCAACACTGTGCCAAATCTCAGTTGTTCTCCATGACCCCTTCATGCTTTCAAAACCAGTATCACCTGTGTGATTCTTAGGCTATCATAGTCTACTGGCAGCATGAGGAGCAAATTTAGCCACCTCTGGAACACACAGTCTTCATCCAAACTCTGAGGAAACACTTCCCAGAGACTTCACAGCTGATGGTTTAGCCCCAGTTGACAAGTTCAATTGTCTCAGTAAAGCAGAACTTTAACTTCCATAGTTCTTAATTGAAAATTTTACCTGTGCCAATAAAGTCTTTAAGGAACTCTTTCTTTTTTCTGGTTTTTTGAGACAGGGTTTTTCTGTAGCTTTTGGAGTCTTTCCTGGAATTTGTTCTGTAGACCATAATGGTCTACAGATATCCGCCTGTCTCTGCTTCCTGAGTGCTGGGATTAAAGGTGTGTGCTGCCCAACGCGGAGCAATTCTTAAAACTTCTCTTTGAAACACTGTAAGGTAGGCTTCCTTGTTCTATACTGCTCTCAACAATATCTTCTATGTTCCCATAGAATACTTCACCAAGCTCAAAGTACTCATTCAGTGGCTTTTCCAACTCAAAATTCCAAAGTCCTTCCACAATTCTCCCAACAATACACAGTCAGGTCTGTCACAAGTAATAACCCATTCCTGGTACCAATCCCTGTCTTAATTATGGTTTCTATTTGTGTGACAAAAAACAAGACCAGTGGAAATTTGTGAAGGAAAAGGTTTATCTTGTCTTGTATCTCCAGGTAATAGTTCATAACTAAGGGAAGTCAGGATAGGAACCTGGAGGCAGGGACTAAAGCAGAAACCAAGGAGGATTGCTGCTTACTGGCTTGTTCAGCTTTCTTTTTTTTCATAGTACCCAGTACCATCAGCCCAGGTGTGTCATACCCCACAGTGAGGTTGCCCCCTCCTATATCAATCCCCAATCAAGAAAATGTCCCATACACAACAGGCCAATCTGACTGTTGCATTTTTCAGTTGAAGTTCCCTCTTCAAAAATGACTCTAGCTTGTGTCAAGTTGACATAAAATTAGCCAGTACAATGGAATATTTGTGTTTTGTTAGGTATAGTTATGATATTGTTGTTGTCTTCCTTTGTAAATTAAACATGACATAAGATTTTACTGGGTATTATGTTGACAAAAGGTGGACTTGTAGAGGTTAATTTTTTATGTCAAATTGTTTGGATCTGGGGTAAACTAAGAAGTGTACCTCTGGGTAACTCTGGGGATATTTTCTGTTTTAACTAAGAGAGGAAGGCCCTTCCCAAGAGCCTTTAGCATCTTCTGGTCTTATCCAATATATAAAGAAGACTGAAAGAAAACCAGTTTTTTTTTTTGGCCTACTTTCTTCCTTCACGTCTCCCTGTTGAATGTATCAACTTTGCTGTCACACAACGGCTTCATCAGCCTTCCAGTGTGGACTAGGACCAGCATGTCTCTAGGAATTATCCAGGCTTTTAGCACAAAATTAGAACTGCAAAGGCAACATGGATAGTGGACTGAGCACATACTGGATTCTCAGGCTCTAGTATGTAGCCAGCCATTGCTGGGCTACTCACACATATTGTGAAAGCCAATCCAGTGAATTCTCTTTGTAATGAGTGTTTATTCAGTTACTACTCTTTCTCTGGAGAAACCTTACTTGTATAGTGGCCCAGTGATCCAGTTCTCTATGAGACTTTAAAAATTAGATCAAGGAATGATCTATGGTTATCCAGTCCTGCCTGGCTTGGTATTCACTGTGAATTTCAGGCTGGCCTTAAGCTCATGGTAATCTTCTTGCCTTAGTCACATGAATGCAGGGACTACAGGCATGTGCCATGATAGCTAGCTCCATTTCACCTTTTAATCCTATATTAACAATACTATGCTACTTGGAAATTAATGAACTTTGGGGGATTATATGTACTCTAAAGTATTTTCATCAAGACATTTGGGAGCACATACTATATTTTTGTACACAAGGAAAGGGCAACCATTATACTTACTAATCATTATATAGTATCAGATATAATAATATATTATACAAATATACTATTATTATTACTATTAATTGAGTGGTAGTCCATTCACAACCATCTTAAATTACCAATTGTGAGGGATCCTAGAGAGACACAGGTCTGTGGATGACTTTGTCCCATCTACTAATGATACTTAGTGTCCCTTGGTACCACCCATTAGATCTGGTAGACCCTGATTAGTATCAGGAGACAGCCTAGAGCTAAACATATGTTGGGACAAATTCATGTCCCATTCATTTCTGCTCCTGGTGGCGTAAGTATCTTCTCACTCTAGGAACATGTACATGTTGGGTGGCAGTGGTGGGAGTAGCAAATCCAGTGCCTTGGAAAGCATTTTACAAAAATAGCATATATGTAGAACTATCTATGTATGACTTTTTCATGATGAGTCTCTTGCCTTGTACCCTGACTGGAGTATGTCTCTAGCAGCAGGGGTGCTTACTGATGCTGGATCATGCAAGATAGGATGGGATGTGGGGGCCTGGAGACTCACAAAAGAGTTTCGGGAATTCCAGGTGAACTCACTTATGGATTCTCAAAGAAAAATGAGATGTGTGTTCTTGTTTTTCCGTGGTGTCACCATGTAAGATTTCCACTGAAATATAAGTTAGGTTTAATCCGGTTCTCCAGCTATTAACTGATTGGGGAGGAAGAAGTGGCAGATGTAATGTACATGCAGAATTTATCTCTTAAAAATTAGGAACAATTGTTTGTTTATGCACATTTTAGCTGTCCAGATCAATGTGTTGAAATTTTGCATGTCTGAAAATAGCAAGGGGCAGAGTTCTGGTTGTTGTGAGCTGCTTGTGGCAGGGGTATGGCCTCAGTGTGAGGGGAGCCTCTGGCCATTTGCTTGCTGTAAATGGCAATGGTGTTTTTCTTCCATCTGGTTTCACCACAGCTCTGATAACAAGAGTGAGAGTACTTTGTCGTTCCAAGTCAAACATCGAGGACTGATATCTGAGATGGATTCCAGTTGACCAGAGACAAAGGCTCACATGCAAGGACTTTATCAATTTAGAATATTTATCCTACTAATATAGGAATTAGGAGGAAAAGTAGACCAGAATCATCAGTGGAGTTAGTCATGAAATCTTTTCTAGTCTGTTAAGTGTTTTTGTTCTGTGTGTATGGGTTTGTGCATGTTCGTGTGTGTGTGTGTGTGTGTGTGTGTGTGTGTGTACACAGTGTGTATTTGAATGTATGTGGTATCCAAAGTACAAACACAGATTTATTTTTCAGACACTATCCACCTTTATTTTTGAAACTAAGTCCTTCATTAGCCTGGCTGACAAGCAAACCCAGGGATCCGTCTGTCTTCCCCAGCTCAGCAATCACAGAGCATGCTATCAGCAATCACAGAGCATGCTACCAGCAATCACAGAGCATGCTATCAGCAATCACAGAGCATGCTATCAGCAATCACAGAGCATGCTATCAGCAATCACAGAGCATGCTATCAGCAATCACAGAGCATGCTATCAGCAATCACAGAGCATGCTACCATGCTCTATCCCCCATCTTTCTTCTCCTACCATTTGGGTTATAGAGAACCAATCTCACGCTGTATACTAAGCTATCTCTCAAACTTGGGTGTTCTTTTGTCTTTCATTCTTTTCTTTGTACTTATGCATATGCATGTGTGTTATAATTGTGTGTGTGTGTGGCATGTTATATGCATGTGTGTGTACACTTACCTACATAACTGCATGAAGAATTCAGAGGTTGACCCTCCTCCTTCCTCACTTTGTACCCTATTTCTTGTGTGACACATGCAACTTTTCTACATCTAGTATTTTAGGGTGCATACACTGTAAAGACAAAGTTTAAAATAAGTTATTTTTCCTTAACAATGGGTAAAATTAAATGGAATGCACTGTTTACAAGTCCGATTGCCTTTCCATGTCATTTATAATTTAGTAACATACAGTTCTCCGCCTTTCAGTCATGGTTCTGCAAAACCCCTCAGTGACAGACTGGAGGAGTAGAAATGCTGATTCCAGAGAAAACAAGAAATGGGACAGCCGTCCAGGAGTTTATTCTTGAGGGGTTCCCTGCAGCCCAGGACCTGGGGATCCTGCTTTTTCTAGTGCACCTGCTGGCCTACTTGGCTTCCCTCATGGGCAACACGCTCATAATTATCATCACCTGCGAGGACCCCCGCTTACAGACGCCCATGTACTTCTTCCTCAGCAGCTTCTCCTTTGTCGAGTGTTGTTTTATTACTACCGTCATCCCCCAGCTGCTAGCCATCTTTCTTTCAGGCAGGCAAACGATTTCCTTTGTGGCCTGCTTCACACAAGCCTTCGTCTTTCTTTTCTGGGGAGCAACCGACTTTTTCCTTCTGGCTGTGCTATCCGTGGACAGGTATCTAGCCATCTGCAAACCTCTGCATTATCCCACTATCATGAGCCCAAGGATGTGCTTCTTCCTCGTTTCTGTCTGTTTAGTTCTGGGATTCCTCTTCATGTCCTTTCCGGTTGTGATGCTTTCCCAGTCATTTTACTGTGGCCCCAATGTTATTCCTCACTTTTTCTGTGATTTTGGACCACTGGCAAATCTCTCCTGTTCAGAAACCAGGTCTATTGAAATGCTGTTTTTTAACCTTGCTTTAATTGTGCTTTTTACGTCCCTTCTTATAGCCATCTTCGCCTACAGCAGTATAGTAGCCACAATAGTGCGGCTCCCATCCGCCAAGGACAGGCAGAAAGCTTTCTCCACCTGCTCGTCCCACCTCATTGTCCTCGCTCTAATGTACGGCAGCTGTGTGTTTATATATGCGAAACCAAAGCAAGCAAGCAGGCTAGAATCCAACAGAGAGGCTGCTCTCGTGAACACAGTGGTGACACCGCTTCTGAACCCTGTCATTTACACTCTGCGAAACAAGCAGGTCCACCAGGCTCTCAGGGATGCGCTGTCCAGGGTCAAGTTGCACAGATATCACAGGAAGAATTCACTTTCCCCTTGATTTAGTCTAGCTTCATTTTTATATATGTTCTATATAAATCATCCAGTATGTTGTTTCTTTTAATTCTGCTTATTTGTTCTTAAAATGATGGCTGACTTATCCAGTGATTCCATCTGAAGACTAATAATCTTGTGATGAGAATCTTTCTATATACGCTTTGATGGCAACTAAAACCAAAGCATCATATATTTTATCTAGGTGTTACATTTTCAACAAAGTGTCTCAAATTGTCCATGTTTTTATTTGATATATGTTGGATCTGGGAAGCCATTGTTTCACACATCCTTTGTAGTGACAGGGAAACTAAGAGAAATTATGGGGGTAGAGTTGGGAAAGGAGAATTAAATTCATGAATATAAATATAAAAGAATATAAAATGTATTCAGCTATAGAATCATGTGAGCATACTAAAATTTGAATGATGCATAAACAATAACTTATGATATTAATAAATTATTTAATACCACTCACTACAATTGTTTCCCATGAAGGACATTTATATATAAACAGACATTGTTATACCTCTAGTCTTCACCATGATGAAAAGCATTGAAATCAGAAGTCCCCATTGCCTTTATTCCTTTGCTTGACTGATTTCAGTCTGAACCTCCAAAACTGAAGGACTAACACAGGGTCAGAGGAACTATGAACTGTGAGGCTGAGTGGAGTTGTTATGTTGGTTACCATGCTGGGGAAATGAAAATAATTCAGGAGAAATTACTTGTGAGGGGAGACAAGTCTAATTGTGACGATAATGCTCTTGATGAATTTATAGCAAGGTCAGGCATCCATCTTAGCACTAAAGCTATTGATTGATCATAAGTCATGAGACAAGGTGATCAGTTAACAAGGTAGGAAGACACCCTTGTCCTGGTTAGTTTTGTTGTCAAATTGACATTCAGTTGAAGAAATTGCCTCTGTCAGATCATTGTGGGCATGTCTGTGGGGGTATTTTCTTGATTGTTGACTAATGTGGAAGGGACCATCACACATGGGCAGTGCCATCCTCAGCAACTGACCATGAACTTGGGAGTAACCAGAAAACCATACCCCTCTGCCATTTCTGCTTCAAGCTCCCACCTTGAGTTCCTTCCTTGGCTTCTCTCAATGATGAACTGTAGTCTGGCAACCAAATAAACCCATTTCCTTCCCAAATTGCTTTTGGTCATGGAGTTTATCATAGCAACAGAAAGCTAAGTAGGACACCTATATATTATAGAAAGGACAAATTGAAATAAACAGAGGGTAAACCCAACTTTGCAATTATGGTAACGTTAAGTAGATCAAGATCCCCATTTTTAAAGGGGGGTTTAGCTATGATTGATTATGCCTTAAAATTTAGGGACATAGAGACAGCCTTAAGTTCAAAACTGCAAAATTTCAAGAAAAAAAAGCTAACAGTATTGAATTAATACTACTCCAAGTAGACTGAATAAAGAAGACCAGTAAATATACATGTATGCTTGACAATTGTAGTTTAAAAGCATAGGTAAAACTGGAATCACTAAAAAGATAATAAACAACACACAACTGTGGTTGCAAGTTCTTACATTGTTTTAGTGATTAAGGGGTAAATAGCAAGTGTTTATATTTGCATGTCTGTTAGTGAACAAAATGGGCTTGACTAATTATTGTAGGTTCTTTCATTTTGCACTTGAAGCATGCGTATTATTTTCATGACCACACAGGGATTTTATCATGATAGAATTTCTTCTGGGATGTAAATGCGAAACTCTTTACTAGAACGGAAATATAGAATATGATCTTCAGCCATAGAGTATGTGAGAGATAAATAACAAAATAACAATAAATTAACATTTGGCTGTAAGAAAAACTCATTGTAAATAATGATTTGAAGACAGAAAATATTACTAACAAATTTGAAGGCATTTTTCAGGAAAATAAAATAGTAGATCATATCAAACCTTGTGTAATATAGTCTAGAAAATGCTATTATTTGAAAGATATAAATTAATTACGTAAACATTTAAATTTAAAGTATAAAACATAATTTGAATTCAAATGAAGGGTATTTTAGCATGTTTTCAACTACAATGTACTATGAGTGAAAATAAGCAAAGCAGAATTTCATTCTTTTAAGTGACTCATGAAATACTTTAATTCATTAAGATTAACTAGAAATAGAGTGAGAGGGACACCGAGGACCAGGAAAGGTTTCTATATGAAGAAGGGATGTGACTCCATAATCCTGCAGGTATTACAAGAACAATAATGTAGTATTATAAACATATTTATGCTGATAAGTTTGATAACCAAGGTAAAAAAGAACAATGTCTTTAAAAGATAAACTTACCAAACCAACAGGAGAAGAAATACAGTATGAAGAAATACAGTACCAATATCATTTTTTCTGTTTGTTATTGTATTCCAAATTTGTATTTGCGATTCTGAACTTTTCCTGCAAGCTTCTCTATCCTTTTACCCTAAGGTGCTATCTACTGATAGTGAGGTATGTATCTTAGAGGCAGAGAAAAAGATTGACCTTGTCTTCTGATTCAGTCCATTAGTCTGTGTCTTTTTGTTGGGGGAATTGTGAACATTAACATCGAGAGTTATTATTGAGTAATGTGTACTAAATCCTATTGTTTCATTGTTGTGATGTTTTTTTCTTGGATTGTTTTTGGTTAACTGTTCTTGGAGTATTCTATTTCTTGTGCTTTCCTGGATATTAAGTTTTGTCTTCACTTTAGCTCTAAGTAGTCCTTCTATTATCTACTATAGAGCTGGTATATGAACATAAATTGCTTAAATCTCTTTTTATCATGGAAAATTTTCTTTCTTCTTTGATGATGACTGATAGTTTTGCTGGGTATAGCAGTTTGACTTGGCATCCTTGGTTCTTCAGAACTTGTAAATATTAGTCTAGGTCCTCCTGGCTTTGAAAGTTTCCTGAAAAACTCAAATATTATTCTGCTGTCCTGTTTCTATGTGCATCTTTCTTTGTCTCTCTCATGACCCATTCTTTGTTTTGAACATTAGATTTGATAAATTTTCTTCTATGGTTTTATTAAGAATGTTTTCTGTGCACTTAAACTTGTTTATTTTTCTCTTTCTCCTTCTTGTATACCAAAATTGGCAGGTTTGGTCAGTTTATAGTGTTCTATATTACCTGCATGTTAAATTCTTGGTTTCTTTTGAGATTTAACATTTTCTTTGAACAGTCTGTCTTGTCCTAATCACTAGATATTCTCTCTCCTATTTGATTCAATCTGTTTGAAATACTTTCCTCTGAACATATTTTTTGATTTCATGAGTTTTTCATTTCAAGTTTTATTTCACTTTGGATAATTTTTTAGAGATTCCATCTCTTTGTTAAATTCTATTTTCATGTCTTTAATTGTATTTTTATTCCATTCCACTGTTTCTTTATATTTTCACTGACATTGTTCAGGCATTTGTTTACATCCTCTTTGAGTTTCTTGAATAGGTTTATAATAATTATTTTTAAGTCATTTTTCTGTGCAAAAAAATTCTAAGTTGGTTTTCTCAGATATCAGTACATTGGAAGTACTAATGTCTGGAGGAGACATGCTATTTTAGTTATTCATTTGTTTCTTTGCTTTTAGTGATATGATCTAGGCATCTGGAATTAGGTCTTTGACACTAGTTATTAATGTGAGTTTCTGGTCTCGTTTTTGTTGAGTGGTTGTTTGGACACTTGTTTGGCATTATGTTCAAGCTGTTAGATTGAGGAACAGATGAATGGTACTTGGTATTCAATTTTGGGGATACCCTTTTTGGCTTGTTATTGGGACTAAAGAAGCCTTGAACATTCTGTCTTGTCCTAATCACTGGATATTCTCTCTCCTATTTGATTCAATCTGTTTCTGGTCAGGCTCCTGGTTGTTCAGACGTCTGACTAGGTGGTGAGTGTGACAACTAGCAGGCAGACAGAATAGTATCATTGGCCAGACTAAGGACTGTCTCTTCTTGTGGGAAGCTGCAGGGCACCAGTGTCTGGCTGCTTTGTAGTGGGGTGACTGGCAGGCAGGTAGAAAGGAAGACTGGATGCCGATAATTACATGTTCTTTAGATTGGAAGCCTCATGTTCCAAGTGCTGTGTGGACTTCTTCATTTTTAAGTTAATTTTGCTTATCATTTTCCCATTCTCTGGCACTTTCCTTTATTTCATTCACTCATCATCATTATTTTAATTTTTATTAATTTCTAAACTTACAGTTTATTTTATATTGCTTTTGCAATTACCTTTTCTATTGTGAATGATGTAATAGTTGGCTATGTCTTTATTTCTAGTGGTATGCTTTTTGTGAGATCAAGTACACCAGACTTTGGTGTATCTATGTTTAGAAGAGTAATTTTTCCTTGGTTAATTATTTCCTTGGGCAAAATGAAGTGTCCCTTTCTACCTCTTTTGATTAGTTTCAGTTTAAAGCTTATTTTGTAAGATATTATGCTAGCAATGACAATTTGTTGTCCCATTTTATTGGAGTTCTTTTGTCCATCCTTTCATCTTAAGGCGATGCCTATCTTTAAAGCTAAGGGGTTTTTTTTTTGTAGACGGCAGAAAGATGGATTTTGTTTTTTAACCTATCAGCTAGCCAGTGTCTTTTGATTGGAGCACTGAGGCTCTTGATACATAAATTTAATATTGAAAGGTGTGTTTATTGCAACCATTTGTCTTCATTCTGTTTTTGTTTGATTCATACTTTCTGTTTCATTCATTGTAACTTCCTTTTTTCTGAATTCTCTTGGCTTTGTTTATTCCCCTCTTCAGGTCACAGTATTGCTTCCAGTATTCTTCTTAGGACTGGTTTGTTGAATATGAATGTTTCAAGGTTGTTTGTACTGTGGAAAAGTTTAGATCCCCCCGCCTTCAGCGGTGGCGACAGTTTTGCTGAGTACATAGTCCATGCTAGAAGTTGTGGTCTTTCAGAACCTGCAGTCCATGGCTTTTCTGGCTTTGAAATCTCCACTGATGATCAGCTGTTGTTCTGGTGGGTTTTCCTTTAGATGTGGCTTGCGCTACTCTTGGAGCTTTTGGTACTCTTTCTATGTTCTGTATAGTTAGTGTTTTCACTATGATATGTTGTGGATTTTATTTTCTGGTCTTGTCTATTAGGAGTCCGTGTTCTTCTTGTAGCTGTATAAGTATGACTTTCCTTAGAGTGGGGAAAGTTTTCTTTTATCTTATTGAAGATCTGGTGTATGTCATTAGCCTGGGATTTGTCTCCCCCATTTACGTCTAAGATTCAAAGGTTTGAACTTTCCATGATGTCCCACAGTTCCTGCATTCCCCTTTCCCACAGATTTATTTATGTTTTTCGTGTTCTTTGCTTGTGTGGTCTTTCTCCTACTCTATCTTTAACTCCTGAGATTCTGTCTTCTATTTGATCCATCCACCTTACAAGGCATTCCCTTAAGTTTTCTAATTGGGTTACCAAATGTTTTAGTTCCATCCTAAATTCAGCTTGAGTTATCTTCAATAATTCTGTCTCTAATGAATTTAATTTTCAATTACTGAATTGCCTTAGTCATTTTGTTCATCTGTATACATATATTTTCTTGGTCATCACTTGGGTGTCTATTGCTATGCGTATGGTATAGAAAACCAATTTAGTCAGTGATAGTAACTGTGACATTCTCAATATACAGAAAAAGGCTTTGGATAATAGTTCATTAACCATTTATAATAAAAGTGCAGAACAAACTAGAAAGAATAGGAACATACTTAGACATGTTGAAGGCCATCTATGGTGAATGTATAGCCAACACTATACTAACTGTGGAGGAGTTGAAATTTTCTTTGAAATATTAGTACATTTATTTATACTTGTGCATGTGTGTATGTGTAGAAGCACATGCCTCATATGTGTGTATAGGTCAGAGGATAACTTGTAGGCATCAGGTTGCTCCTATCATGTGAATCCTGGGGATTGAACTTAGGTTGTCAAGCTTGGAGGCAAATGCCTCCACCTGATAAGTCATCTAAAAATCAGAAAGTAGACAACATGTTCAGCCTTTGGGTTTTTGTTTAGCATAACACATAAGATATTATTCAAATGGAAAAATAAAGAAATAAATGGAAACAGTGGTAAAGACAGAAGTAAAAATATCCCTATTAAATAAAAATCTCTATTCACAGTTGACATGATCCTAAATGTAACAGATCACAAAACTGATCAAGGAAACACTTAGAACATATAAAGCCTTTTGGCAAAGAATCCAGCAAAGTAAGCCTGCAAAACCAGTAGTTTTCTATATCCCAGTAATAAAATTGCTGAGGCAGCAAACATGAAAATAGTGCCATTCACAATAGCTTTACCATTACCTATGAATAAACCCAAGGGGATGAAAGCATCTGCAGCAAAAACAACAAAATGCCAAAAGAAAAAAAATGAAGACACCAGAAGGTAGAAAGACTATACATACTCCTGAGTCAGCCAAACTAATATTGTGAAAACTTCTACATTGCAAAAAAAAATCTACACATTCAATGAAATTCTTATAAAAATTCACTGACATTCTTACAGAAAGTTAAAAACTACCCTCAAATTAACAAAAAGGAAAAAATGGCATGGAATGACTGAGGTATTCCTAAGTCAAAAGAACAATGCTGGAGGAATCAGAGTAGTGAATTTTAAATTATACTTCAGAACAATAACAATAAAAACAGCACAGTATGAGCACAAATTATACATATAGTTCAATTAAATAGAATAGACTATCCTTAAATCTCAATAGAAGAAACACAAATAGCCAATAAATATATGGAAACTCCTTCCAATATACTTAACATTAGGAAATTATTAACCAAAACCATATGGAAATTCCATGTTATTCAAATTATATTGGCAATGTCCAAATAAACAACAAATTCTGGTGAGGATGTGGAGAGGATTGTGTCTTTGTGACACTCTCAGTGGGAATTTAAGTATTGCATCTGCTAAATAACCAAGTATATTTCCTGAAAATGTTGGGTGTGGTGGCTCATGCCTGCAATACCAGCACTCGGTTGGCGGAATGAAGAAGGGGGATTTCTGTGTGTTCAAACCCAGCCTGGGCTATAGAGTAAGAGTCCAGTCTCCTAAAAACAAAACAAACTCCATAGAAACAACTGTACCACCCTGAATCATGAAGATACCTGATTAACACACTACAAAGATGTCTGCACATGCTTGATTGTCATAACACTAGCAGCAATGGAAAGTATATGGAATCATCCTAGATGTGCATCAGAAGATGAGTGGGTAAGGAAAGTGTGCTATGTAGACACAACTGTGTTTTTTTACCAACAGAAAGTAAAATACATATGTCATTTGCAGGAGAAGAACTGGAGATCACCATGTTAATAAAGTAAACCAAGTGCATGCAAACATCACATGTATTCTCACATTTTCAGACTCTCAATATAAAAGCAAACATGCTCATGGAAGAAAGGAAAGCATAACAGGAAGATGGTCAGTGAGTATGTAAGAGAGAGTAATGGAGCTGTCACGATGGCTAAAGCATATGATGTACAAAAAATGCTGTAATGAAACAATACAAAAGATCCAGCCCATTAGTTAGAACTTGTACATGTTAAATGAATGTTAATTACTCAAAAGCATCAAATCCTTCTGTTTTCAAACAACTTGTATGGGAATAGTCATAGCATCTTGACTCACTATAGCTTAGAACTGGACTGCACATAAATGCTCTTCAAGAGAGACTGGAAAACTGTGGTTTAAGACAGTAATATAAAAGAATAGACCACTGACACTGATGCAGTGTGAATGGACCTCAGACATTTCCTGAAAGGTAACAAAGGTTTAGCAAGATGGACACCTACTGTGTCCTGGTCATGAACAGGCAAAAGCGATGTTAATGGTAGAAATTATAGTAATTTTTTTCAGTGAAAGTAATTTATTGTAAAGGGACAAAGAAATTTATAGCAAAGTAAAAAATGTCAAAGTCTGGGAGGTGGTTACATGACTCTTCTTTGTATAAAAATCCATCTGTACACTTACATTCCTTTATTTTAAAGTAAGTGAACTGTGGGGCTGGAGAGATGACTCAGCAGTTAAGAGTACTCATTCTCTTACAGAGACCCCAGGTTCACTTCCCAGGATGCATGAGGCAATCACTGCCATCTGTAGCTTCAGTTCCTGGGGGCTCTGACTCCCTCTGCTGGTGTCTATAGGTAACAGGCTTGCACATGGTACACATATATACAAGTAGACAAACACTACACATAAAATAGAAATAAATAAATCTTTGAAAATGTGGTAAACTATGTACATTGTAATCCTGTGGTTCCTCACATATGTAATCTTGGGAGTCACGGGAATATACCTCTAAAGACGTTTCCAGAGGACCATGAAGACTATTGTGAATGATGTCAGAAAGTTGCCATATGCAATGGAATGTTAATTATAATATTCTCCTGAAATTTTCTATTTTCAACAATGAACAATGAACTGTCTCCTGGGTTCTGTTGTTTTGCTTTTGAATCCTTTTCTCATATTCCTCTAATGAATGTCCTAGAGGTTTTTTTTGGACCTTGTGTGATTTCACCCATGATAGTAAACAAACCTGTAGCAATATATCATAAGGATCTATAAATGTAACCTCATTTATGACTGCGAATACATAATGGTCTTCTATAACTAGCTGACAAGAAAATAGCTACTAGCCTCCAGGAACAAGATTTGACTTTTATTGTCCTCTTTCCTTAAGTTTCTTTGAATGGATGTATAATCAGGAAGGTATGATACTCATGTTAGTCTATGTCTTCAGGTCCCCAATATAATGTTAATACACTTACTGGAATGAGTGTGCTATCGTGTCCCAGGGAATGGATGATAATTTCATAGAACAAATAATTAGAAACCTCCTTATTTCTTAAAAACATGTAGCCTTAATAATTACTTGTCTTGGAATATGAAGTGTGTATTATTTGTTTTGTTGGCCAAAGACATACAGCTATTAATTGAGAATGTTTTTTATTTATTTGCCTAGGAGAAAGATTTTGCTTTGTTGGAAGAAGGGAGATTTAACCAACGCATCTCTTTACTGGGAGCTGCTTCCTGGTAAGTGTGTGGCCACAGGGAGGTTGTGTAATTTGAAACAGATTGCTCTTTAAGCTAGCACTATGGTTCCTGCACAGTTAAAGCCATAGATCTGGACAGTCAAGAAATTAAAACAAACTGAGTAGTCTCGAGCTTTTCCACTGGAGCACCAGTTTCCCTCTAAATCCCAGACTCTTTCCCCATAGAGCAGCTACATGTCATTCTGCTGGGCTTTTAAAATATTAACATGCCTTCAGTTGTTGATTTGAACCACAGCTCCATCTTCTATTAACAGTGTTCACAGGAAGGGAAGAACCGTGAACAAATTGTGAAGGACATCAGAATCAGACAACCACGCTACAGGGACAGTAGAAGGCACAGGACACGAGTTACACATTACATTTTTCTTCTTTGTGCCTGAACAAAACAGAATTGAACTATTTTGCCATCATCATACACTTAATCTCACTGGATAGTTACAAGAGTATTATGGCAGTAAGCATGTGTTCCCCTTCTGTTAAGTGGGAAATAACTCATTCTAAACAGACTTTGTTTAATAATCAGCTTGGTATGTGATAGTTGGAGCATAGCTTTTTCATACTATTTCCAGAGGCTATAAACAGCACATAGAAGGCCTTCAAGCCTTACAAGTCTGTGGTCTAGAAACTATCATTGTTTTCTGTAGGGTGAAACTTGCAGTGTTCTATGATACTTGTATGTTTCATCTTCAAAAGAATGATTCTCGGTTTTTATTCTTTACCTTATAGGATATTATCCAAAGATAACATTTTAAAGAATATATAATTCTAAAAATCAACATAAAGCCAATCTACATATTTCACACTTGTATTTTAGAAATGAGAAAAGGAAAAATAATTTACAATAAAATATTTTAAAATTAAAACATGAATCCTTAGAGTCATAAGGGCAAGCAAAGTGTTTCAAACATTTTAAAAATTGGAAATAAGTTATTTTCTCATACAACACATTCAGACCACAGTTTCCCTCCCTTAATTCCTCCAAGCTCTTCCCATCTCCCCTCTCCCCCAGAGCCATTCCTTTTCCATTTCCCTTCAGAGAAGATCAGGTCTCCAAGAGACAACAACCAAATGCAATAAAACAAGATAGTATAAGACAAGGCAAAAGCCCTCACAATGAAGCTGGGCAAGACAACACAATAGGAGGAAAAGAGTCCCAGGCACAGACAAAAGAGTCAAAGACACACTGATCTCACTGTTAGGAGTCCCACAAAAACACCAAGCTAATGGCCATGACATACGCAGAGGACCTGGTGCAGACCCCTGCAGGCCCCGTGTTAGGGCAAACAACTTTTAAAAACAGTAGCCACCAATTAAATTATTTATTCTTTAGTGACAGCAGATTTCCTTAGCATATCAATGAAGGTTGATGGCAAAAGAACCAGGATTAAGGATGGAGACAAAGAATGAAACAATTGTTCGGGAGTTTGTGCTGGAGGGGTTCTATGTGGCTCAGCACCTGGGCAAGGTCCTCTTCCTGGTGCATCTGCTGGTGTATCTGGCCTCAGTCACAGGAAACACACTCATCATTGCCATCACCTGGACTGATCCTCACCTGCAGACTCCTATGTACTTCTTCCTCAGAAGTTTCTCCTTCTGTGAGTGCTGTTTCATCTCCACTGTAATCCCCAAGCTGCTGTCTATCTTTCTTTTTGGAGACAGAGCAATTCATTTCATTCCTTGTATCATACAAGCTTTTTTCTTTTTGTTTCTTGGGTCAACAATTTTCTTCCACATGGCTGTGATGTCCTTGGATCGCTACCTGGCCATTTGCAAGCCTCTGCACTACCCAACCATCATGAACCCCAGGGTCTGTTTCCTTCTGGTTTTCTTCAGCTATGTGCTTTCCTTCATCCTAATAACTGGTATAATTCTGAATCTTTCCTGGTTGTCTTTCTGTCGCTCCAATGTCATCCCCCATTTCTTCTGTGACCTTGGCTCCTTAATTCATCTCTCCTCTTCAGACACCAAATTTCTTGAAAGAATGGCATTTGGTGTCGCTTTGTTTGTCCTGTTCACATCTGTCATTATAGCTATATTTGCATATAGTAACATACTAATTTCAATAATGCATCTTCCATGTGCCAAGGACAGACAGAAAGCTTTCTCCACCTGCTCATCCCACCTCATTGTCCTCTCTCTAATGTACGGCAGCTGTGTGTTTATATATGTGAAACCAAAGCAAGCAAGCAGGCTAGAGTCCAACAGAGAGGCTGCTCTCGTGAACACAGTGGTGACACCGCTTCTGAACCCTGTCATCTACACTCTGCGAAACAAGCAGGTCCACCAGGCTCTGAGGAATGCATTGTCCAGGGTGAACTTACAAAATAGTATCACTTGCTTCAGAAGGTGAGTCTTCTTGGTCATCTAACTGAAGCTCCCCCTATAGAAACCCTCTCTATAAAATGTCTGTATGGTGATGTAGTTTATGCTAATCTCACTAGATCCCTGCTCCCTTATCTTGCAAAGCCCTTTACAAACTGAAAGCAAAAAAAAATTGTTCAGCACATTCTCCTGAAAATATCATTCGTTTTTTTCCTACACAGTGGCCATATATTCATTCAACCCAGATAGTATTTATGGAGAATTCATATCTGTGAACCATATGTCTGCCGGCTCCATAGATTGTATGAAATGTTATGTCACTTTACATGTGGGTCTTGAACATCTATGGATTTTGCTACTCATGAAGTTCCTGGAAACGATCCTAAAAGGATGCTGACAGATAAGAATCACATTAAGTTGTTAGGCTAAATATAAGTTACCAGTCAGATTCAATATTTGATACATATGATACATTATTTTGCTTGAATTTTCTGATATTTAAGGACAAATATGTAAAATGTTTTCTTTACCACTTTATTTACTGAAGTCAACCTATAAAACCTCAGAAACAAATTGGGTTTGAAACAAATCAATAATAAATGTATTTACTTCTCTCTTTGGATCCATTTATTTTAGAGATATTAATAGTTTAGTGTAACTCTGAGTGCTTGATATACATACTTTAAACTTATCATCATCCATATGTGGTACATATTATTAATATTTTGCTTTAATGGGTTCTTGAAACAAAAAAGTGTAAAACCTCTTAGTATATGAATCTTTTTTCTTAGAATTTAGATTGCAAAAGCCTGTAGCAATTAGGTTGCTAGTAAATGGTCCCATACCAGTTTCTATCTTCTCATATAATAGCTATTTCTGCTAATGTAATTTTAAGTGTCTGCCAGTGATGTTTTGGATTAAGTCAAATTCTGGTTGCCATTTTATATCACAAATTAGTAGAACTCACAATCATAAAAGTTTAGCACATACACACACACACATGAATTAATAATAAAATGTATTAAAATCAAGTCAGTCATGGTTCTTAGATTCCCTGAAGAAGTGACTTGTAGTAAATCTAGAGCAAAGTCAACTAGATTACCCATATGCATGGTGTGTATTTGATCTGTGTGCATGTATTATTTAAGTGTACATTTCCTTTTCTGGATATTTAAAATTAATTAATCAAAGCATATTAAATGTTAATTACTTTAATGCACAATCTCATAAAAAAACTTTAGACTTTCAAAGGATGTTGACTTATGAAACTTTTTATGTATGGAAAAGACTTGATTGTAAGATGTCCTGAGACTTACATCTGTTAAGAGACAGATCCATCTGTGTCTTTTCTGTCTACAAAAAAAAACATTCAGATATTTCTGAGTCAAAAACAACAGCAAAGAATTCTGAGGAGCACTGACAGTGTACACCGCCATCTGTAAACTTTAGAAATCTGACATATGTTCTAATAGTCTTACAATTCAGGTGGAAAGGTGACCATCGTACCTCACAGAAGAGTCAGTCATTCACTCAGGGACTTACACTTATTTTCCTGGGTGCATTTGTTATTAAAAAGATGCTGTCTTCACAAAGTATCTACCAGACACCTGCACTGGACTCTCTCTGGGACATGGAAGTCACAATGAATTTTTTGGGAAATGCTGAATAGAATTCTGGATGTTATTTCAGTGAGCAAAATGTGGTCCCCAGAAGATAGGCTTTTCATAAATTGCCATAAAAAAGGATGAACTTTGAAAGTGATTAAATTTTGGGCTGATAAGATGGCTTAGTTGATAGAGGTGCTTCCTGCCAAGCCTGATGGCCATAGTTTGACCTTCTAAAACTATGTGGTGATGCCCTCTGACCCCATACATGCATTGTGATATTTGTGACTCCCACTAAATAAATTTAATAAAAATTAAAAAATTATTTTTTAAAAAATTCAACTTTTAGGGATCTTATGAGATGGCTCAGTAGATTAAGGCACTTGCCATCAAGATGGATGACCTGACTTTGTTCCCTGGAACCCACGTGATGGAAGGAGAAAATTGATTCTTTCAGATTGTCCTTTGGCATACTCCTTGTGGCATGTGTGTATGTGTACCTCTCTCTCTCTCTCTCTCTCTCTCTCTCTCTCACACACACACACACACACACACACACACACTCACACAGAGGGGGGAGCATACTAGTGAGTAAATAAATGAAAATAACTAAACTTTTAGTTTTAGGATAATTATAGATTCATGCTCACACTTAACTAATACAAAGCATCTCCATGATATCTTGACCTAATTTGCTTCAAAAGTAACATTTGATGTATATCTAATATATTATCTATGCATGTATATTATATAATGAGGCCAGAATACTGGCACTGAAGAGGTCAAATTAAGGCCATTTCTATCATCACCAGGATGCCATTTTTGGTCTCATAGAGCCATGCTCATTTTCCTCCTGACCCAATTACTTTTCAGGTCTCCATTTAATAAAATATTTATTTTAACAAATATATTTACATACACATATATGTGTATATATGTTTATGTATATGGTAAGACTTATGTGTATATATGTAATTATATAGGATACAACCTTTGGAATTGCTTTTTTTTCATTTTTTATAATTACCTGAAGAGTCACTTAAGATATTGTATGTATTAGTAGATCATCTACTTTATTGTTGAGTATTGTTCCATGGTATGTATATATGGTATGTTTTATGTGTACAAACATATACACATATGTGTGTATATATCACATTTTATATGACTGTCTATCTGTTGAAGGACATGTTGCCAGTTTTCATTTTCAGCTACCACCTTCTCTAAAGATTTGAGCACATGTTTATATATACTGTAAGTTTTTATTTCTCTGTAATAAATTCATAAAATGGAATTGTTGGTTGTATTTTAGTTGTATATTGCATTTTAATGACAAACTGGCATTCTGTATTCCAAAGTGGTATGCTATTTTGCATTCTCAACAGCCATCACTGAATAACTCAGTTTCTTCTTTTATATGCTTGCTGACTTTTGGCATTATGAACTGTCTTAAACTACTACCAGATATTAAGGTTCTATTTCTATTAAGAACCGTAATAAGGGTTTGCTGCCCTCCTAACCATCAGTGTTGAAAGGCAAGCGGTTTGGGGGCCTTCAGCTGCCCACACTCATTTCTGCCACCATCCCTAGCTTCCAGTACTCCAGTACACACAGGCAAAGGATCCCGGAACCCCTGACTCCAGCATAAGCTTCTGACTCCCTTCCATCTCTTGGCACAGGCAGGTTACTTCTTCTGCCCCCCAACCCAATCTCCATAGCCATAGGCTTAGCTCTAATCCTGCAGGCCAAGATGTGTTCACCAGCCATGTTTGCCTGGTATCTTAGTGAGGGTTTCTATTATGATAAACACCATGACCAAAAGCAACTCAGGGTGGGAAGCCCCCTCTTATGTTAAACAGAATCTTTTACTCTCAACCTCATGTATAAGTAGGGTTTTTATTTTATTAAAATAGATTTCTCATATAATATATCCTGATAATGCTTCCGTCTCCCTCTACTCCTCCTGGTTTGTTCACACCTCTCCTGCCATCCATGCCCATGCTATTTCTATCTCTCATTAGAAAACAAACAGCCTTCTTGGGGATAATAATAGAATAAAATAATACAAAATAAAATGAACCACATCAGAATGAGGAAAAAAAGCTAAATGAACAGAAGTAAAACAAACTAAGAAAAGGCACAAGAAACATAATCACAGAGACCCACTCACTCCTACACTCGGGACAACCATAAAAACACCTGTAGAGTAAGAAAAGAGGAAAAAAAGTAAAAGTAAAAATAAAAAAGATAGCCGGGCGTTGGTTGTGCACGCCTTTAATCCCAGCACTAGGGAGGCAGAGGCAGGCGGATCTCTATGAGTTCAAGACCAGCCTGGTCTACAGAGTGAGTTCCAGGACAGCCTCCAAAGCCACAGATAAACCCTGTCTCGAAAAACAAAATAATAAAAATAAAAAAGATAAACGAAGAAAACACGATGAGTCAAGGAATTCCAAAGATGCCATTGAATTTGTTTTCTGTTGGCCATCTACTGCTGGTCATGCAGTCTTGTTCCCAGTGAAATTCCCTTGAGAAAACTAGTTTCATTTGCAAGTAGTTATCAGTTGGAGATAGTTTTGGGTTAGGGCTGGAGACATGTGTCCACTTCTCCTTTTAGATCTAGGACCTCAACTGATGCAGACCCATGTAGGCCCTGCGTATGTTGCCGCAGTTTTTATCAGTTCAAACATGTGTCTGTCATGCCGTGTCTACAGGCCTTATTATTTGGTGTCCTCCTGTGGTGATATATTATTTATGATTTATTAAATCTTGCCTGCGGGTTCAGAAAGCAAAGCCTAACAGCCATAGATCCAGGCAGTGGTGGCATACACATTTAACACCAGGACTCATGAGACAGGCAGTTCTGAGTTCAAGACCACCCTGGCCTACACAAGAGTGAAGAGTAACAGAGCTCCTGCCTTTAATCCGGGCACTAGGGAGGTAGAGACAGGAGTGATATGGCTGGGAGGATAGAGTATATAAGGAAAAGCAGTCTCTAGCCACGTTGAGAACATAGCGGTCTAAGTGAATCTGAGGAGCAGTGAAGTCGGGAACAGTCTGAGGATTGCCCCTTTGGTCTGACCTGAGGAAGAGGTAAGAGCTAGCGGCTGGCTGCTTTGCTTCTCTGATCTTCAGCTTGAAGCTTGAACCCCAATATCTGTCTCTGGGTATTTTATTTATTGTGTAACGTCCTCCATTCCCTCTGGCTCTTACACTCTTTCTGCCTTTTCTCCTTCAGGTTTCCTGAGCACTGAGTGGAGGGATTTGATGGAGATATCCCATCTAGGGTTGAATGTTCCAAGGTATCTCACTCTCTGCATAATGTCTGGCTGTGGGTCTCTGTATGTGTTCCCATCTGCTACAGGAGGAAGCTGCTCTGATGCTGGCTTGTGGTGATACTTTGTTTATGATCTAACAAATAAAGCTTGTAGGGGTGAGCGCTATTTATGTATAGTTGGTAAAATCTTTCCCCATTCTCTAGGCTGCCCCTTTGAATGATGGTGTCTTTTGTCTTGCAGAAGCTGCTCAGTTTCACGAGGTCCCATTTATTAACTGTTGTTCTTAAAGCCTATACTAAGGTTGTTTGGTTCAGAAATTTTTTTCCTGTGACAAGTTCAAGGCTTTCTTTTCTATCAGATTCAATGTATCTGGTTCTATGTTGAGATCTTAGATCCATTTGGAGTAGAGTTTTGTGCATTCTTCTACCTGCAGCTATCCAGTTTGACCAGCACCACTCGTTGAAGATGCTGTCTTTTTTCTAGTGTGTATTCTTGCTTCTTTATCAAAATTCAGGTGAATGCTTCATTGCCTGAGGGAGTGCAGGCTTGTAGAGTGTCTATTTATGAGTCTGGATTTCTCTGGTTCTATCCAAAGAAATGTTGTTATTTCCTCCTTTTCATCTCTAACTTCATTAATTTGACTCTTCTCTGTCCATCCTTTAGTTAAATTGGCCTAGGGTTTATTGATTTTCTCAAAGAACCAACTCTTTGTTTCCTTGATTGTATTGGTGTGTGTGTGTGTGTGTGTGTGTGTGTGTGTGTATGTGTGTGTGTGTGTCTTCCTGTTTTACTGATTATGGCACTAGGTTTGATTATTTCTCTCCAGCTATTCTTTTTTGCCATCTATTTTTGGTGTGATTTCTTCTATTTGTTCTAGAGCTTTAAGGTGTGCTTTTAAGTTACTAGTATGAGATCGCTGTAATTTTTTATGTAGACAGTGCTATGAACTTGCCTCTTAGAACTGCTTCATTGTGTTTCATTAAGTTTGGGTATGGTGTGTTTTCATTTTCATTCAATTCTAGAATGTCCTTAATTTTTATTAATTTCTGTCTTGTCTAGTTTTTCATTCAGTAATGAATTGTTCAGTTTCCCAGAGTTTGTAAGCTTTCTGCTATTTCTATTGTTGTTGATAGCCATCTTTAGTTTACAGTGGGCAGACTGGATTCCGGGTGCTAGTTCAATTTTCTTGTGCTTGTTGAGACTTGCTTTGTGTCGAGTATGTAGTCAGTTTTAGATGAAGTCACATAAGTTATTAAGAAGAAGGTTTATTCTTTTTTGTTGTTCTTGTTTGGGGATGATGTTATGTAAATATGTTAGGTCACTTTTGTTCATGTCAGTTAACTGCAGGGTTTCTCTATTTATTTTTTGTCTGAATGACCTGTCTGTCGGTATGAGGGGAATTTTGAAGACATCCACTATCAGTGTGTGTGAGGGTCATTATACGATTTAAGCTGTAACAGTCTTTCTTTTATGACTTTGGAAGCTCTTGTGTTTGCTACATAGGTGTTAACAACTGCAATGCTCTCATGGAGGATTTTTGTTTTGGTGAGTTGGTATCGTCCTTTCCTGTCTTTTCTGATTAGCAGTGGTCTGAAGTCTATTTTTCAGATATTAAAATGGCTACACAGGCTTGATTCTTAGGTCCACTTGCTTGGGATATTTTTTCCATCCTTTAAACCCAAAGTGATGTTTATCCTTGATGTTGAGCTGTATTTCTTGGATGCAGTAGGATGAATCCTGTTTTTGCATTCATTCTGTTAGACTGTATTTTTCATTTCTAGGTTTCCTTTAGTCTGAAATTTCTTTGGTGATTCTTTTTATCTGTTAAATTCTACTTTCATGTTTTGAAATGCTTTTGTCATTTCATCCAACATTTGTGTTGCTGTGGTCTCCATTAAGGTATTTGTTCATATTCTTTTTAAGATCCTTGAGCTTATTTGTGATTACTAGTTTGAAGTCCTTGTCTTGTGCTTCAGCTAAATCACCTTTCTCATGGCCTATCAAAAGAGTTTCTTGATTCTAGAGGAAGCATAGTGTCTAGGCTGCTTATGTTTGTGTTTTTATTCTGAGATCTATATATCTGGAGTTAGGATGTTTCCAGTGTTTCTTAGTGTACATATCTGGTCTCAGCTTGCTGGTTGGGTATTCCATTCTTTGGTTGCTGTTGCCCATTCTGGATCCTCATCAATACCAATATGGTGGCTGTGGAGTCTCAGGTAGAGAACCATTCTGGGGGTGGGGGAGAGTCACAAAGATGGAATTGGCCTAGAAGGAATGACTGAAAGGGACAGTGGTGAAAAATTAGGACTATGGATCCTGGGTCTGTCCCAAAAAGCCAAGTTCTATGGATGGAGGTTGGTTGTGAAGAGAGACTCAGCAGAAGAAGAGGCAGCATGTCTAAGAATTATCCAGAAAGTAATTCTTTCTAGGAGAGGGGTGAGATCTGGGGGAGAGGACAGACGCTACAGGTAACCTGCCTTGATCCAGCCAGTTTTGATGGCTGTGGTTCCCTGGTAAAAAGTTGTTCCGTGGGTTGGCTGAAGGCACTAAGGAAAGGAAATAGGCTATTAAGAGAGGCTCAAATGGTCAGTGTTGAAGAACTGGGCTTTCCTGGTAAGCACTAAGAGGCCCAGTCGTGAGTGGCTGCAGGTAGGCTGGAGGAGGTGCAACCTCTCTCTCTCGTATCTTCTGCTTGGCATCTATAACTAGGTTCCTTCAGCAGCTTGGTCAAATAGTTTCGAACACTTTTCCCCTCATAGCATGACAGTGATAACCAGGCAGCAAGTGGGGCTCTGACAATTCTTTTTTTTTTCTTTTATCATTTTTTATTTTAATTTTAAATAGCTTGTTTTACATGTCAATCCCAGTTCCTCTCACTCCCCTCCTCCCGCACTCCCCTTCCCCCCCAGCCTCCCACCCTATTGCCAATTTCTTCCACATAGGGGATATCTAGAGTCTGTCATTTCACTCCGGGTAGGGTCCAGGCACTCCCCTAAGAGTCCAGGCTGAGAGAGCATCCCTCTTTGTGCTATGGGCACACGATGACTGTTTGTATTCCAGGGATAGACACTGATCCACTGCTCAGGGCCCCATAGGTTGCCCAGGCCTTCTCACTGACACTCACATTTGGGGGGTCCAGATCAGTCCCATGCTGGCCTCCCCACTGTCGGTCTGGGGTCCAAGAGCTCTCCCCTGTTCAGATCAGCTGTCTCTGCTGGTTTTGCCAGCCCATTCTTTGCCAATTTGCTCATCACTCCTCTCTCTCTGTCACTGGGTTCCTTGGGTTCAGTTCAGTGCTTAATTGTGTGTTTGCCTCTGCTTCCATTAATCACTGGATGAAGGCTCCCGGATGGTTATAGACATCAAGTTCATTATCAGGAATGGGCATTCGAGGTGGTCTTTCCACTATTGCTTAGCTTGCCAATTGGTGTTATCCCTTTAGATCACTAGAGATCACTCTGGTGCCTGATCTGTCTTCTAACCTATGATTCCCTCTTCCCCCTATTCTACCCCCACCCACTCAACTTCCCGTTCCCCCATGACCTAACCCTGACAATTCTTGAAAAGAAGGAATGGTTAGAATTTTCCAGCCTTGTGTGTTGATGGAAAGTCTTATGTGAGATTTATGCTGAGAACTATTGAGACCTGAAAGGAGGAAGAGGGCTTGGGAAGAGGTTATAGTCCCTAGCAAACAGCTACAGGGCTTCCAGAATGGATGGGGACTTTGAGAGTAGCACAGGTAATCTACTTGTGTCTCTGTAACACATGGGCATGCTTCAGAGTCGCCACCAGAGAGAAGTTTGGGATCTAACAAGTCCCAAAGGGAGGCAAAGGGTCTAGAGGGAGTTCGTCATTCTTGGCAGTCAGCCACAGGGTGACCAGACTTGAAAAGGACTGTGGATGAGAGAGCAAGTAGCTTGCTTACCTGTTTCTCCATATAATGTTGATGGGTTAGAGGGTCTGTGGAGGAGAGAGATGGGATCTGGTGAGTGTGAGAGGAAGGGCTGGGATGAGGTTGAAATCTTAATAGAAAACCTCAGCAACAGAATATATCATGTCAAAAACAGAGAGTTAAAGATTATAAAGAAGATAGAGAATTTGAAAGACTCAGTAAAGGTTGATGGAATTTAAAAACTCAAATTAAACACAGAAAAAAATTGGAACACTATGAAGAGACCCAGTACTCATTGGAATAGAAGAAGGATAACATCTACCATACATAAGGCATAGGGAATATCTCCAGGAAAATCACATTTCGTTGTATACAGGTATGCCCTTCTACAGCTTGTATTCTCCAGGGCTTTATCTTACTAGCCTGTTAGGTCCATTTGTTTTTTTCCCTCAATATATGTTTTTATTTAAATTAGAAACGTGAATGTTTCACATGTCAGTCCCAGCTCCACACTCATGCTCCTTACTGAATTTTTCATTGGATAATCCACATACAGATGGGGCATTGAAACTGTCCACTATTACTTCAGGACTTAACTTTTTTATTTGTCAGTATGTGGTTATTTTTATTGAGAGCCCTAACACTTAGTGCACATGTATTATTTTGCTGTATTTTTTTGATCGTTTGTTGCTATGTAACACTATTCTTTATCTTTTTGACTTTGGCTTTTTGACCTTTATCAGATCCCAGAATATCTATGCCAGTTTCTTTTCCCTTTCCATTCATCTGAGTGATTATTTTCTATCCCTTGACTCTCAGTCTGTGTTTCTTTGCCAATAGTTAGATTTCTTGGAAACAACTAACAGTTGTAGCTAGCTTTTAATCCACTCCAACTGTCTTCCTCTCATTGTTGGTGAGTTGAGGCTATCTACATAGAAGACTGTTATATTTCTATATTTTCACGGTAATGTTGCTGGTTGATTGGATTATTTAATGTACTTTCTTCCTTACAAGTAGTAGAGGTTTTCTGACTTACAGTGTTTGACAAAATAACTTCATTTCTAGGCCTCCTTTGTTCATCTCATTCTTATGGAATACCCTTTTTTATGTTCTTGTGACTGAGAAGGCCTTTCTTCCTCTTTTCTGAAGGGTTACTTTAAGTATAACCCAGAGGGCTGTCTTGCAGGTAACAAACAGCTTTAGTTTGGGCTTGGGCTTGTCTTGAATTATCCTCCTCTCTCTATATTTAAATATTGCTTCCTTGAATATAGCAATCATATTTTTACTTCTAGGTTTGAGACACACATTCTATTTTTGTTGTTGTTGTTTGGATTTCTGAAGAGAAATCTGGCATTTTGCCTTCAAAAGGAAGTTGGCATTTTGCCCTCAAAGCTGTTAATATTGGGTGGTTTGCTTTGTGTTTTTGGACTCTAGACCACATGGTACATAATGTTTCTTCTCTACACCTCTCTTACGTTTGAATGTCCACTTCTTTCTGTAATTCTGAAGTGTTCCTTTCCATGAACAGATATGAGGCCTGTGCAGCTTTCCCAAATCATGGCACCACATTGCCACATACAAAGTCCATACTCAAGAACCACACAATCGAGTTCAAAATATTGAGGAAAATCTTATGCTGTTTTAAGTAAATCTATACTTTTGTGTTGGCCATATGTGTTCCATGTAGCCTGCTGGCCATGGGTTGAATACACCTGCATGCTTTTAGTGTTTGTATCAGCCCCTTCTCTTCTATGTGAATTCTTAGGTTTAATGTCTTTATCATGCACCAGCATTCTGGGATATTGGCCATGCTTTTATTTTTTATCCTTATTGATGTGTAAATTTAAATTTTCATGAATCTTGTCCTCCATCCTTGATATTCTTTATTCCCTTTGGTTTTCAGGGATGTTTTACACAGTGTTTACTTGTTTTGCAGAGATTTTACTTTCAACACAACAATTTGGATTTCTTTTCAAGATCTCAGTATTCATGGTAAATCCATGTTAATTTTATCCAGAATGTCTTTCCATTTTGCTTCAGGGTCCCAACAGGTGTCCCTTAGGGGTAGGAGGAAGTAGGGATGTCACCAATTACACAGGCATCGGAAACAAGTTAAAACAACAAGCTCAGTTTATTCCAGGAAGGGAAAACCTTATATACCCCCCCAACCCTGCTCCAGAGGAGGAGATCCACTGAGCTGGCATCTGCTGAGGTGATGTGGTCCATAGTCCATGCCATCTCTCGTCAGACTCAGCTGCAGTTGTCAAGGCCCTCTGGCAGACCTAGGCAGGCTGTGAGGAAATACCTACTGTGCATGCTCCGGCTGTCACTCAGGCCCATTGAGGCTCGGTTATCCCTCACCATTTCACTGATCACTTCCTATATGTTCCTGACTTTCTGCTCTGGGTCCTGGCTTGAACTCTTCTATGCATTTTATCTTCTTTCAGGCTGTCTGTCATTCATAACAGAAAATGTGAAGTTGTCCTGTAGCATCTTGCCTCTCAGTACCTTTGAGCTTAGGGTGTGAGGTTAGGATTTGGGGATGCGACATGTTTCTTGGTTTCTCATGTTCTGTAACTTTCTTCATTGGGACACACACATCTTTGGCTTTTTGAGGGGACAGTCTTTTCTGCACTTGAAGACTCAGGCCCAGTACTACTCAACAGGAGAAAATCAATGGCTGGATTAACATCAACATGATATTGAACAAGCCACACGTGATATTGAAATACACCCAAGATCAATACAACCCATCCACATGCATCAGTGACATGAAATGCAAATAGAACTGTAGAATGGAGTTAAATGTTCTGTTAGCTTAACTTTGGTTAAGTGTGGAAACAGTAAGCTAGGCACATAAAGAAAGGAGGAAGATAAGTAGGGAGCAGGTTAGGCAGGTGAAAGAAGTGGGAAGGAGAAGAATGTTGTGGAAGGAAAGAGTAAATAGTAAGAGGTTCAAACATTTCCTAATACTGAAAAAGTTAAAACACAAGGGGGAAGGATAAAAAATAAAAACGGTGGTGAAGCAAAATGAAAGCATTACTAAACATAGGGAGGGAAAAAACACAGGAAGCAAAAAAGAAAGAAAGACGTGCGAAAAGAAAGGAATATTGCCCAATAATGGAAATAGTCTATAAACAAAATTAGATGGGCATATGAAGAGGAATAACAAATTAAAAAATTTAGAAAATAATGTAAAAATCCTGCTAAACATGTAGTTTTTAAAAGCGAGACTCACTGTGGAGAGAATAAAAAAAGATGGGGTGTTGGAGAATTGCTGTGTCCTCAAAACTTGAAGACTGCTTATGGGTGTGAGGAGAGGGCGAGTGTGCGCATACTGTCCACTTGACCTGTGTTCAAGCTGGTAAATTTACTCCTTTGTGTACTAGAGACCTCTACTGGCCACATTTAGCTTTGCACCTGAGATGCGGCGTTTTCTCACAGATCCACCCCCCCCCCCCGGGGAGTAATTAGTATTTGACTGGGGGTGTCTTGGGTGTGTGGGACTCAAACAGGACTCTGTGGTGATTGACTTGTCTTTGTATTTGCAGGGCGGTCACTGTGCTGGTGCGGTGCAGCTTAAATATCAAGCGCATCGTGGAACTTCAGAGTTCTTGGGTTCTCCAGTTTGTTCCAGCTTTTGGCCTCGGCTCAGAGCTATCAAACTGCAAGTTTTTAATCTATTGATGAGATCTGTTCAGGATCGCTGGGCTGAGGCTACTGACCTTAAGAACTTCCCAGCTCGAGTTTGCACCCTTTGTCTCAACATCTGACCCTTCAGCACTCAAGACTTGATCTATGAGCCTGTCCTCACCCAGAATAAGTGATGACTGGCCACTGTAGGCCATGACCTGCTAAAGTTCCTTGATCTCAGGACCCCAGGACAGCTCTGCTTTAACTAGATTCTTTTCTCAAGAGGGCATTTGATCACTGAATCACAGAGCCAAATAAAACGGGCTTTTCTTCTATCACTAATCTATCTGTCGAGAAATCTCCTCTTACAAAACACACAGCAAATTCAACTCTTACAGACTTGTTCTGAGAGTTGATTGCTTGCCCATCTTTCATTTAACTTAAATTTTGAGGAAGTTTCTTCTTGCGTGTCAGAGGCTTTGATGAGGCCACACTCCCCTTATTTATATATGTCACCATCCATTTTCCATCCTATCCTGGTGTCCTTTAAAAACTTCATTGTGCATTTCCAATCCTCTTTCCCTATTTTTGTCTCTGCCATATGATTTATTTTTTCTTACTCCAACTTCCTGTCTTAGTGGCTAATACAGTGATAGCTTTGGCTATCTTACCCAGGAGTCCTTTGTTTTTCATATATAATCGTATATGTGTATAGGCACAATAATATGTTTTGATGCATATATGTTTTGTGTTGAGCAATTGAGGGTAATTATTACATCCATCATTTCAGATATTTTGTGTTTCTTTCCATAAAATACTCAAAGTTCCCAATTTTAGCTATATTTTATCTATATATAGATGTAAGTTGATAACATACCATAACAAATAGGATGAGTAATGGCACGGGGCACATCTTGGAAGAGTGAGACTGGTTTCATAGCTCAAACCCTCACACGTAGAGGTTCTTCCCTTCCCTCTGTAAAAGTTTGTTGAGCAGACTTCAGTGACTCCAAACACACTGTCGTTCCACAAGACTCAAAATTGTGGTTTTTCCTGGATGCAGACATCACCACTTCTCAATATTATTTAAAGAAAACATTGGGAATTGTTGCCATAGCTTGATACAATGCACTTTCAGCTACTTTGAAAAACCAATGTATTTTCATGAAATATAGATGTCCTACTATGCCACTTGAGCTCTGGGTCACATCATTCTATCTATTGTGTGCAGTGTACCTGCCAATCAGCCTCTCTCCACCTTCCTGTTACCTCCAGCTTCTGCAAATCACGGTTTTTACATTGTTATTTTTCATTATTTGTGAGAATTTTATACACGTGTGCATGAAACCTGTGTCCACTCATACCCGCTCCATATTTCCCTCCGCCATCTTTCCCCACCCTCCCAACACATCCCCTGCAACTTTGTGTCCACCTCTCACCATCTTTTCTTCTCCCTCTTCCACCTCCCCCTTCTCATAATTGAGTCCAATTGGTGTTGTCCAAATGTGCATGAGTGCAGGGTCCATCCACTGAATCATGGGAAAGCAACCAGTGGGAGATCTCTCAGAATAGCATGGTTCCACCTCCTCCAGCAGCTGTCTACAGCCCGCAGTTCTCTGCAATGGGCAGGGCCTGGAGAGTGCCTCTCCCATTTGTGCCAGAGTTGTGGCTCCCTTGTTCAGGTAACCACAGATGCTGTGAGTTCATGACTGTAACAGCCATGCCATGTTCAGAAGACAGCGTTTCCCAGCGCCCCTCCCTATCATCCGGATCTCAAATTCTTTCAGCCTCCTCTTACAGCGTTCCCTGAGTCGTGGGTCAGATACAGTATCCCTGTAAATTACCACAAATTATGCTTGTACTTTCTAATACTGTGACATTTTCAATTCTACATTATGAGTTAGGCCATATGATATTTTTATCTTTATGTTTCTGAATTATTTCACTTAACATGCTTCCCAGATTCAAGCATATCCAAAATATCACACTGCATTTTGAATGCCTGACTACAACTCCATTATGTACATAGACTACATTTTCTTTGTCCATCTTTTCTGGTGGATATATGGAGGTTGTGCATTTTGGTGCTGGATAAAATATGAGAATGCAGATATCTCAACACGCTGACTTTATTTTCTTTGGAAATACACCAGCCAGTGTAATTCCTGGTCCACTTGGGAGTTTTGAGTTTGTGAGGGACCCCTAACGCCACTACTTTCTATAATGCTTATTAAAACGCCCATCCCCACCCACACTGGACCGGAGTTCCCCTTCCTTCACATCCTTGCTGGCACTTGTCTTTTTGGTCATAGCCATTCTAACTGTCCTAAGAAAATACCTCATTGTAGTGTGGATTTGCATTTCTTTGATGATTAATTGGTAATATTGAGCAGTTTTTCATCTATTTCTCGACCATGTCTTCTCTGGATACATTTTTTAGGGAACACTTTTAAATGGAATTATATGGAAGGGTCTTTGTGGTATTGCATTTAAGTCCATTAGAGTAGGTATTGCTACGTGCTAAGAAATAGGAATCTAGCTTCATTTTTCTGCATGTAGATATTGACTTTTCCTGCCATTATTTATTTAACACCATCATTTTTCCAATGTTTATTTTTCAACTTTGTAAAAAAAATTAGTTGGTTCATTTCTAAGCTCTCTGTCCAGGTAGGTTTCTGTGCCACTACGATGTTAATTTGGTTACTATAGCTTTGCAGTATATTTGAAATCTGGTAATACGGTATTTTCATCACGTTTCTTACTAAAAAATTCTTCAGAATTTCTTTGGTTGCCAAGAGTTTTTACAATTTATTTTCTGTCTGTAGACAATGCCCATGCCATTTTGATATGGGTTTCACTAAACCTGGAGAATGAGTTAGGAAATATGCATATTTTAGTAACATTAATTTTTTAATCTACAGATTCAGATATCTTTCCACTTATTTTCATCCTCTCCCTAATTTCTTTTTCTTTCTTTTTTCTGCGTGTATATATTGTATGTTCTGTATGTCTGGGCACATGCATGAGGGTGTGGTGCTTGTATACATCCACACACATGCAGAGCTTGAGAAAGATATCAGTTGTCTTTATCTCTCTGTGTGCTATTGCCTTGTGATGGGGTCTGTTACTGAACCAGAAGCTCGTTGTTTGGCTCGGCTGACTGGCCAGCCAGCCTACAGGATCTAGTACCTCCAACCGCTCCCACCCCTACACTGTACCAAGATTACAGGCTCTCACATAAGTGCCGGGGATCCAACCTCAGGTTCTCATGCTTCTAGGGCATGAGCCAGATCCCAGCTCTCTTCAAGTTCTTCATCATGGTTTGATTTTTCAGCATCTCCATTATGGTTCTTCCTAGATATTTGATTACTCCTTTCAAAATTAAGGCAAGGAAAGAGATTCTCAGCCTATGAGGCACATTTTCTCCTTCATGAGATTGTCATAAAGTTATGAATACTTATGTCTTTGACACTGGGTTAAATGTCAATGGGTACTTGAAGGGTGTTTCACACCAGATTTTAGTGTCCTAATCTCCACCCATCAGTTGATTCTTCACTTATTATATCAGCAGCTACTGACTAACCTAGATAAGTAGATTCAGTTATCGGAATCCTGGCTTCTGTTTTCCTATTTGTTTAACTCACTTTTCAATTATGATCTATCCATGTAGTTCCCCCACATTCCCACCACTATTTGCCAGGTTTTTTTCTTGACCTTAGGTTTTCTGATTATGTTACAGTGAAATCTGGACATTGTGTGGATTTGCATTTACTTAATTCTTAAGGACCATGATCATCTTTTGAGGTATTTCTTGGCTATTTTTCATTTTTAGAATTCTCTGTTCATATCAATAGTTCATTTTAATTGGGTAGTTTGTTTCCTTGGCTCTTTGTTTTCTGAGTTCTTTATAGTATCTGGATATTAGTTCTCTGCCATAGGTATATCTGGAAAAAGTCCACTTGCCTTCTGAGGGCTTCCTCTTCCATCAACTGATGTTTCTTTAGATGAACACAAGCTTTTTAGTTTTATGAAGCCCCGTTTGTAATAGTTGGCCTTAGTTCCTGGGGAAAAGGAGAGAGTCCTTTCCTACATCTCTATCATGTAGGGCACTGCCCATGTTTTCTTCTGGAAATTCGAGTATTTCATACTGAGATCATTGGTCAATTTATTTTCTTGTGCAAGGTGATAGAGTCAGGTCAAAGGCTTTTCTGCATCTATTGGAATTATCATGTGACTTTTGTCTTTAAGTCCATTTATATAATTTATTAACTTACTTATGTTGAACCAACCCTACATTTTCAGCATAAAACCTACCAAAATGTTGTGGATATATGCCTATATTCAGCTTGCAAATATTTTATTGAATATTTTTACATGTATGTTTAACAGAAGTATTGGCCTGTAAGTTTTCTTTCTTTGTCATGTCTTTATCCAGTTTTGATAATCGAGTAATACTGACTTTATAGAAGGAATTTGGAAGTGTGTCTTCTGTTTTTATTCTTATTTTTTCGAATAATTTAAGAAGTATAGGTTGTAGATCTTCTCCAATGGTCTGGTAGAATTCTAATGTGACTCTGTCCGGACCTGGATATTTTCCTTCAGACAGGTTTTTATTACTGTTTTTGTCTTGCTATTTGCCATTGTTTGGTCTGTTATGGGTTCTCTTGGCTTTACTTGGTGATTTGGGTGAGTTTAGGAATCCGTTCACTTCTTTTAGATTTTCTAAGTTGGGGGAATATAAGTTTTAAAAGTATTCCCTTTCTTTGGCTTCTGCTATAAACCTTTCTTTGGTTCCCTTGTTCATTTCTGATTCTGTGATTTGTATTTGATCATTTCTTTCTTTCTTTCGGTTAATTGGGCCATGTGCCTGTCAATCATTTTTTATATTTTAAAAAAGATTTATATATTTTATGTTTATGAGTGTTTTGTTCACATGTCTGTCTGTGTACCATGCATGTGCTGTTTCTGATATTTAAATATAGGCTCTTGGAGTCATAAATGCTTGGTGTAGGACTTATTTTAATGTGTCCTAGATGTTTTAGTCATTTTCATTCAATTCCAAGAAATTTGAAGTTCCTTTGTTGATTTGATCTAGTCATCATTCAGAAATGTATCATTAAGCTCCTCAAGTTTGTGTAGCTTCTAGAGTTTCATCTGTTGTTGAGTTTAAGCTCTGTCACGTCATAGAAAGAAATGATACATAGAATTATTTTGATTTTTCTGAATTTGTTAAGTTTTGTTGCTTTCTGGGATATGATCTGTTTTAGAGATTCTTCCCTGGGTAGAGTAGAATATACTTTTTTTGGTTTTTGAATGTCATATTCTGTAGTTCTATTTGATGCATGATGTCATTTATTTCTGATGTTATTTTTTATCAGATAACTTATCTAGTAGAGAAAATGGGGGTATTGAAATCACCTAGTGTGGTAGTTTGAATGTAAGTAATGGCCCCTATAATCTCATAGGGAGTGGTACTATTAGGAGACATGGCCTTGTTGGAGGGGATACAGCCTTGATGGAGGAAGTGTGTCACTGTGGGGATGGGCTTTGGGGTTTTCTATGCTCAAAATGCCACCCAGTGAGTCAGTCAACTTCCTGCTGCCTACTGGCCAAGATGTAGCTATCACCATGTTTGTCGGCCTGCCGCCATGCTCCCAGTCATGATGATAATGGACTGAACCTCTGAAACTGTAAGCTTCCACCTCAATTAAATATTTTCTTTATAAGAGTGCCGTGGTGTCTTTTCACAGCAATAAAATCCAAACTAAGACACCTACTGTAACTGAGCTGGATTTGATCTGTATCTTTAAGTCTCATAATATGCTTTTTATGACATTGAGCTTACCAGAGTTTGGTGCACATATGTTTAGGATTGCAATGTCCTCTTGGCTAATTGTTCCTTGATTAGAATAAAATGCCCTTTATTTCTTCTGATTACTTTTAGTTTGAAGTCTATTTTATCAGATGCTAGGATATCTACAAATACTTGCTTCCAGAACCCATTTTTTTGCTATCAATTTAAAGTGGATCCCATCATCAATCCCATTTTCTTGTTATCAATTTAAAGTAGAACCAATCATTAAAAAAAGAGGAGTTTTTGGTAGGCAAACAGAAAGAAGATTTTTTTCTTTTCTTGAGCTAATGTGTGTCTTTTGATAGGAGAGCTAAGTTTATTAACATTTAAAGTTATTGAAGGGTATGTGATGATTGCATTATTGTTTGGTTTCCCTTCATGTTTATAGGAATGCAGCTTCCTTTCTTTGCTCTGTGTAGTGTCTTGGCTATGTTTATCCCTCTCTTTAGTTTGAAGTGTTGCTTCTAATATTCTCTGTAGGGCTGGTTTGATGGACAGGCATCCTTTTTGGCCTGTTTGTATCATGGAAATGTTTTCTTTCTTCTTAAACTATGGTAGATAGTTTTGCTGGATACAATAGTCTGGGTTGGCATGTATGAATTTTTAGAACTTAGAGTACATTCAAGGTTCTTCTGGATTTTAAATTTTCCATAGAGAAATCAATTGTTATTCTGGTGGGCTTCATTTTTATGTGGGTTGGGGTTTTTCTCTAGCATCTTTCATTAGCCTCTCTTGGTTTTGTATCTTTAATGTTTCAAATATAATATGCAATAAGGAGTTTCTTTGCAGTTGGGTCTATTTGATGTTCCGTGCGCTTCTTTTATTTTATGGGTGTGTTTTTTCTTTATTTGGGGGAAGTTTTTCTTCTATGAAATGTTGACAATCTGGTCTGTGATTTGGCCCAGGATTCTTTTCCTTTATTCATGCCTATAATTCAAAGACTTGGTCTTTTCATGATGTCACATAGGTTTTGTGTATTCCTGCCATATTTTTATTGTAATATTCTTTGCTTGAGTTGTCCAGTTCCTCTGCTTTGCTTTTGAGCCATGATATTTTATCACCCATTTATCCAACCCATCTCTAGGGCTTTCCCCCAAGAGTTTTAAATTGGATTGTTAAGTTTTCAAATTCCATTTTAATGTCAGCTTGAATCCCCTTTAATATTTCTATCTCTTTACTGAGTTCAACTTCCAAATCCTGTATTGTCTTCATCATCTCATCCAGCAATGTGTTTATGATTCCTTGAGAATTACTTAGGCATTTATTGTTTATTCTCTTTAATGTGATTGCGCTGGTTTTTGTGTGTCTTAGTTAAAGTCCTTGAATTCTTTTATGGGTTTAGAATTATTCTTTTAAGCTCTGTTCTGGGGTTCATCTAGTCATTCTCATTGGAGAACATTCTTATAGAGCTGGTGGGTTTGAGGTGCGACACACTGTCTTATCCTGTCATGTTTTTGTGATGTGAGCTGGGCATGTGAACTTATTTCATTGGACATGTGTCAGAGGTAAGGATCTAGACTACCTCAGGTTGCACAGGAGCCACATGAAACTAGATGTAGGCCATGTACAACTCTTGTAGGAGCTGCTAGATTGGGTCTTGGCTTCTGTTGTGGATATGGAACATGCACAGTCTGTGGTCAAGGGAGGTTACCTGACAGAGCTGGTGTGTGAGCTGAATTTCGAGAGCTGAGCCTGGAGATGGTAGGGGCAGGCTTGGTTCTCAGGGGACCCACCGGGTAAAGCAGTACAGGGTTTTTTGTGTGTTCAGAGATAGGTCTGGAAGCATAAACATGGTGTGGGCAGGCTTAATTTTGAGGGGACCCACAAGGCAAAGCTAGTGCAGCAACTGTGCAACCGGAGTTTATAAGTTTGGGCTTTGACTGTGAGTTTGGGTGAAATATGAACTTTGAATTATGATTTTCAAGGCTAACCATGAACCCAAAGTAATTTCATAAAATTTAATTTGTGATTGTGTAATCATTTAGTTCAGCTAAAAGAAAAGATCTGGGCAAGCTGCTCTATTTCTGCTATCACTGGACTCAGGTGTCTAAAGCAGAAGAATAAGGAGTGAAAGTCCAAGCCTGTCACACAGTGAGAGCTGATTTTAAAACACACGATAATAATTCATAATCTCTTCAGAGGTATATCTTCTGAAGATAAGACAGACTTAGTATGTCCTGAAAACTGGGACTAGTTACATGCAAAGTTAAAAACTGAGCAACAGGCTTTAAAGTAAGTAATCAATTAGAAGGTAACTGTAATTGAGAACACAATTCTACCAGGAAACAAATTTGTTCAAATTATTTTCATTAATAATTCAAAGGAGATAAACAACTACCCTTGAATCTGAAGAAACTTCTATGAATGAATATTAAGTATGACCTCTCTCAGCCAGCTTATGTACATTTTTCTTAGTAACAGTTCAGAATAGAAATCAATCACAAATAAATGAATAAACAAATAAATAAATAGCTGGGTATCATGGGTCAGACTTTTAATCCCAGCACTGAGGAGGCAGTAGCCACGTTGTTATTTCAGAGACACCCAATAGTGTATTTCAGTTTAGCATTGAAGTGAGGAATTCATGTACAGCTGAGCTAAGTTAAAAAAAAGAGACATGGAGACGATGTACACTATGACATATATTTTACAAGGTAAAGTTTTCTGTGACTGTGTTCCCTTCAGTGAGTTATAGAGGGAATATGGGCTAAGCATTGGTGATTTCTACTAATATTTTCAAATAAAAATCACTAATTGTTTTAGTTATTTTACCATATAGTTATTGTTTCTGCTAAAATATACTAACTCATGGAAGACAGCACAATTTAAATGGTATAGTTAATATATTTCAGAAATTTCAAGAACAAAGTTCCTATCACCGGAATGTAAAAGTTCAGCAAATTTTGCAATCAAAGTCTATTGCCAGGCTGGGCAGTGATGGTGTATGCCTTTAATCCCAGCACTCAGGAGTCAGAGACAGGTGCATTTCTGTGAGTTTGAGGCCAACTTGGTCTACAGAGTGAGTTCTAGGACAGCTAGGACTACACAGGGAAATTCTGCCTTGAAAAACAAACAAAAATACATTACCAGAAATATGTGGAATAAAGAGTGGATTGGGCACACACTACATTAAAATGTACCATGAGGTGACAAACACGTGCATTTTATGGAGATATTCACACAGAAGGCATGTGAATTCTGTGATTCTGAAATGATAAGACTTGTTTTTGATGATTTCCACCCCAAGAATACATGGTATTTTTTTATCTTGATTTTTTATTCTGCACACAGTCTCCCTCAGAGCCCGGTGGACCTGCTTGTTTCGCAGAGTGTAGATGGCAGGGTTCAGAAGCAGTGTCACCACTGTGTTCACGAGAGCAGCCTCTCTGTTGGATTCTAGCCTACTTATTTGCTTTGGTTTCACATATATAAACACACAGCTGCTGTATATTAGAGCGAGGACAATGAGGTGGGATGAGCAGGTGGAGAAAGTTTTCTGTCTCTCCTTGGCTTATGGGAGTCATACAATTGTGACTACTATGCTGTATGCAGTGATGGTTATAATGAGGGATGAGATAATGATAAGAAAAGCAAGGCCAAAAGCCAGAGTTTCAGCAGATTTGGTGTCTGAGCAGGAGAGGTGGATCAGAGAGCCAATGTCACAGAAGAAATGTGGGATGACATGGGGGCCACAGAAGGGTAACCGTGATACCTTCCCTACTACCCAAGTGGTAAAGGTGGAGGTCATAGTAAGGCAGGCCATGATTAGAAGGGTGCAGGTCCTCAGGTTCATGGTGGTGGGATAATACAGAGGCTTGCAAATAGCCACACATCTGTCCACTGATATCACAGCTATGAGAAGAAAATCAAACGCCCTAATAAATATAAAGATGAAGGCTTGTATGGAACAGGCAACAAAGGAAATTGTTTGTTTCCCTAAAAGAAAGATAGCCAACAACTTAGGAATAACAGCGCTGGTAAAACAACACTCAAAAAGGAGAAAATACCAAGGAAAAAGTACATGGGGGGTTTTCAGATGAGCACTGGTGCATACAACAAAGACAATGACTACATTTCCTGTGATGGAGGCCAGGTATGCCAGCAGGTGCACTGAGAAGAGAAGCCTTCCCAGGTACTGGACAGTAGGAAATCCCTCCAGGGTAAATTCCTGGACCATCGTCCCATTCTCCATTTCCACTGTCTTAACTTAGGATAAAGAGATCACAGAGATCAGAGATGTTCTCTTGGTGAACACAAACAGATCATTTAGCAGCCTGTTCAAAGTGTGATGGAAGATTAAATATGATGAAAGATGTTATTCTCTTTAATTTTGATATAAACATGTGTGTTCCTAAGTTTAACTGTAATATCATAATTATTGGCATATTATTCTTTGGTTCAGCCATCATTACTGTCATCTTTATAACTGTCACCATCACCACTATACTAGCCACCTGAAGTCAGTATTCCTCTCTGTCCCCACAATATCGTAAATATTAGGCTTTTGTCACCCCTGCTTCACCAGGAAAGATATAAATTTTCAGAGTCTCAGAGAGGTTGGGTCATTTAACAGAGTTTTTAAAGATTGAACTCCTACTTGATTCCAAAATTCCTGCTGTTTCTCAATATTATGACAAGGTATTTTAACGTATTACATTTGTATTTATTTTTAGAATAACTGTACACGTGAGAGCATGTTTGTGGATGTAAGAGGACAATTTGCAGAAGTTAGTTTCTTCTTGCACCTTATGGGTCCTGGAGATCAAATTTGTGTTATTACGCTTGGTGGCAAATACCCAAACTCACAGAGGTCTTTATAAAAGACCTTTATACCTGACCTTTCTCCTTTGTAATCCCACACAACTGAATGAAGAATTGTTTGCGTTCACTTATACAAAGAACAAAAATCTCCAAAAACACAGGTATAAAATATCTTTGATGATTTCCCCATAAAAAATGTCCAACTGACAGTCTCTCAAACATATGTGATAGAAACACTCTATTGACCCCACTTTCTCCTCTGGTAATAGTAATGGCATATGGTGGCCCTAAGGGCAGTATTGTTCTTAGAGTAGATATGTTTCAGCACACACAACCACCTAACAGAAGGACACTGAGATGACCAGGCACTAGAGACCTCACTGTTACAGGATAAATCAAAGACTTAACCTGGCTCTTCTGGCACATTTGAAGATGCTGGTGGATGTCTTCAAAGCATTAACCTTCACTCATAGCAGTGGTCCCCAAATTTGTCATTTTCTCTTCCATCTGATCTGAGTGCCACTTTGCTGGCAGCAGTGTGTAATATGTGTTTGTCCCACACTGCCATGGCCAAGACCTGAGTGTACCTATTACCTCGTTCTCCTTCATGCTTCAGGACCCAAGGAGTAGCCTAAGGAATATTCTGGCACACTGCTCACCTCTTGGGTGTGCAACTGACCTTTCTGCTGCACAGCTTTCTCCTTTGTACAACCCCACTTAACTAATCACAGAATTGTTTGTGTTCAGTTATATCAAGAATGAATGTGATCTTGCAAAACACAGATCTAGTATGTCTTTGATGATTTCCCCATGAAAATTTGGTCACTAGTATGATGTCCCCAACGAAGGAACAGGGTGTTCTTAGAGCTTGTTATGAGTGGAAGGAATAAGAAAGAAATGTTATGTACAGCTGGGATCCCTAGAGATGTCTAATTGTTTACTTTTGAGAACAACAGTTATTGGTGGAACAGTGTTTCCTGTCCGGGTGACAGGTAGTGCATATTTGTCCTCTGCTGAGACTTTTTACTCTAATTCACTAAGCATTTCTCAGATCTCAACTTGCAAAAGTCAAAGTCCAGATCTACATTTCTATATGTGATGTGTATACTGAGTCCAGAGCAATGTACCAAATGTAAACACGTGACCATAAGGAATAAACAATTTTATTTTACCCTGATAAACAAAAAATTGGAGTGGAAATTAATATATGTAATATTTCTGCATATGCACATATGGATACCAACCACTGCTGTTATTTTTTTATCAGCAGAGTATTTTCTTTACTGCCCTGCCTCTTTAAAGAGGGAAATGCATGCAATCCTTACTTCTCCACAAAGATAAATGGAAGTCATGTGTCTCCTGGCACCTAAAACTTACCTGATCCTTTGCTGTTTGTGTGTGTATGCATATGTGTATTTGACACATAATAGTTTTATGAATTTACAGAGTACAATGTTATATTTTAGGATAGCCACACAGTATTGCCATGGTCAGGTCAGAGTAATTAGCACATCATTTACCTCATTTCCTTGTGCACAAGAACATTCTAAATCTTGTTGGCTGTTTGTAATCTTCAATGAATTGTTTTCAACCATGATTACCTTTCTATATAATCAGGCACTAGAAATGATTCTTTCTGTCCAACTGCTCTTCTATTCTCATTAATCGCCTTTGATCTTTCAGGTGCTGCTGTCTGCTACTCAGTTACTTAACTCTGTGAAAGCAACGTAACAAATTGCTTCCACATACTAGTGAAACATGTTTTCTCATCTCTCTGTGCCTATCTTATTTCCCTTAACATGATATCCGGATTTATTTGGACCATGGAACATATCATATCTTAGTGGCTGACTAACTGATCACTGTATGCACCTGTAATTAGTGAATCCTCTTATAATTAATACATATAGGTAGACATTTCTGGAAGACACATGAGCCACAGAAAGGAGAAGCTGTTACCTAACAACTTTTGATCTGTGGGCTGTCTCTTGGCTACCTCAGGCTGGCTGCTGGGAGCTGATCTCTATTCCTGCAGCTTGTGGCTTTACAGTGAAAACCAAGGACTACACAATTTCATTATAAGATGCAGAGAAATTAAGCTGACACTGAGCTGGAAGCATCCTTCCTGCTAGCTAGCTTCTGTATTTCCAGAAGATGTTATACCTACAATTGGGAAGCAACATTATTCAATTATGACCCAATGAACTGTAATGCTACCCTACTATGCAAGATGTGCCCACTGGTGACACGACTATTGAGGGATAACCAACAGTCACTGATTGAATTTGAGGCCCTCTCCGCAGGAGCGAATTTATACCTGTACTGTAAACCCAGTTAAAAATATCCATGACTTGGGGCAGGGTGTCTTGTGATCTAGGGAGGACCTTACTGATGTTGTGAGGCTAAATTAACACAGGCCCCAAACAGTTTCTAAATGCTTATGTTTATACTCACAGACAAAGGCTACACTTTAAAGAGCATTTTGTTTTATCAACATTAGGTTGTAAGGTAATTTCTTGGAAAAGTTTTTAAAGCTACCATCATCAATCCTATTTTACAAAGTTGATGTGCGTTATCCTTCTTATGCTGCGCATATGTGTTATTTTTATTGGTTGATGAGTATCAACAAATAAACATCGTCTCCCCTTTTCTGTCTAATTAAAAAGGAAGGTTTTAACTTTAACATAGTAAAATTACATATAACAAAATGGTTATCAAGCAAGAAGTACAGTTACAGTATTTAGTCTATTTGTATTTGACAAAATTAAAGGAAATACTCTATCAACTATCCTATCTTTGATTAAACTTTTTTTTGGTTTTTTGAGACAGGGTTTCTCTGTATTGTTTTGGAGGCTCTGTAGACCAGGCTGGCCTTGAACTCACAAAGATCCGCCTGCCTCTGCCTCCCAAGTGCTAGTATTAAAGGCGTGCGCCACCAACGCCCGGCTTTTGATCTAAACTTTTACACTTAATTGTAACACAAGTTGTAATGGGTCTTAATGATAAAAGCCTGGAGCCAGATATAGGGAAAAATGCTGAGAGATTAGAGAGAAGGAGCAAGCCAAAGCCATCTTACAAAGACATTTCTTTATGATATAAATTGGCTTGTTGTCAAGTAATGGAAAAGTCTTTTTTCATTCTTTGCTATTGACATAAATTTTTATGAAATTATGAGGTCTTTAGCACATTTCCTATCAATAGTTAATCAATTTTATCATTACCTGTGTTAGAGGGCCTGGCAGACTCATATGGGATTGGAGATGATTGATTCCTACTCTTTATTGTGCCTTGTAATTTAATAAATATTAAAGTCAATTCTGTATCATCTGGTATAAATTCAGCAGTTCCAATATGCAAAACAACTCTTTCTGTATATTGTGAATTAGTAACTATGTTGAAAGGTTCTTTATGATCCATTCACACCATGAAAATAGCATAAAATTCTGACTCTTGAACAGAATTATAATCTACTTTACTTAAATTTTATGTTTTATAACCTGTCTTTCCTGATTTATTTGTGTCAGTATAGAATGTAGGAGCTCCAGATATTGGGGTTTCCTGTACAATGCGACCAAGGATCTGGTCAGTTCTCTTTATAAGTTGAATTCTTTTACTTTTGGGATAATTTCTGTTAACCTCTCCCAAAAATTACTCTAAGCTCTTTTCCAGGGTTCGGGTTCATTTTCTACTCATAATTTGTCAATTTTACCATTAGTAAAAGGTTCTATAATTTCTGCTGGATCTGTTCCAGCTAACTGATGAAGTCTCATTTTTCTTTTAGAATCAACTCAGAGTTCTTTTCCACATAAGTTTTACTTTTTCCTCTGTTTATTTGGTAGGAAGATCAGTAGCTATTGTGCCCTGTTTTTGTATAACCTGAATGATTGGTGATTGTTCTTTATAATACATTCTAATATTTTTCCCAGAAACAAATGTTAATTTATGGTTTATTTCTAAGATTTGAGGAATGTAAATCTGAGTATTCCAATACTGTAATAAATTGCATTCTCACAAATTCATTGTTGTAATAGTTACATATAGCTTTAATTTTCCTGTCTGTCCTTCTGGCTCTATACATTGGATCCATCTTGCACTTTGTTTCATCTGAGATAACATTGCAATCACTAAAAGCTGAACATTTGCCTCCTAAAGAAGCCAATTTGGATACCAAGATTGTGGTGCAATTATTGTTACATCCATACCTGTGTCTTTGCATTTTGTAATAGCATTTTCAAAAGTCAGAGATCCAATTATTATTTGTCTGTTTCTGAATTTGGTATCATTCTATTTATTGCTGATGTCAATCTTTGTAAGAAATCAGTGAAGGTTTCTTTTGGGTCCTGTATGACTTTAGTAAGTGACCCAATTTTCTTTCCTACTTCTTCCATTTTATCTCAAACATTCAAAGCTGTGGCATGGCATAAAGCAAGGATGTGGCCATCATATAGGGATTGCTTTTCTATAGTAACATAATCTCCTTCTCCAAGAAGTTGAACTTGGGAGATTCCCATATCTCTAAACTTTACACCATTGTTCAATAGTTTTAGCCTCTTCTCTGAACCACTACTCCATTGTAATTGTGGACCAACCTCTAGAACAGAATTAACCAAGTCTATCCAGTCTTCAGGGATAATTCTATTACAAGTTGACTACAAGTTTAACATCTGCCTCACAAAAGGTGAATGCATGTCATATGAGACTATCACTTATTTGAATGTCCTTAAATCTAACATTGGCACAGAATTCCAAGTTGATTATCCCTTCATTTAATTGTTACATTTTTAAATAATATATTGTATAATCATACAGAGACCTAACTTTCTCTGTCATAATTATGTTTCCCATTTTTTAACATGGGAAAAACTCTCTCTTTTAACTAATTCCTCCCTTTAAGAATTTCCAATTTTCTTACCAAATCTGTCAACAATGATGATGAAGATGTGAGGCTGACTGCTGCTGTATATAACAGTAAAAGCCTGACCAGTTTTCAAGACAGCTACCTAGTTTGGCAGCAGGCAGAGAAGGGGGTCCAGAGAAAGCCCCCCAAGAGAGAAGAAAAGAAAGTGTAGTCTGTAGAGTGGTGACTCTGGCTGCATGTAGCTCTGGCCTATGCTGGTAACTGCAAAGTCACAGGAAAATAGCTTTTTCATGAATTTGTACCCCAAAAGTTGGGTGCCAGATGTAGTATGAATTCTAATTGTTCTTCACCATATGAGGGAGGGGGTTGAAAGATAAGAGAAACAGCCTGTCCCTTACCTCTACCTCAGACCTAATGGGCAATCCTGTCTCCACAAATTCCCAGACTTAATCCTCAGATTGCATCCTCAGAATGACATGCGATCCTGCCTGTTCCCACCTTATATTACTCTCTCTGTCCAGCCATATCTCTTCCTTTCTCCATCTCCTTAGTGTTGGGATTAAAGGAATGTCACTCCAAAAACTGGCATCACCTCTGTATGTGCTGTTTCTCTTTTAGACTGGGTCAATTTTATGTAGCCCAGAGTGGCCTTGAACTAACAGATATCTGTCTGCCTCTGTCTCCTAAGTGCTGGAATGAAAGGTATGTGCCACCATTGCCTGGCCTCTGTGGCTAACTAGTGTGGCTGGCTTTGCACTCTGATCTTCAGGCAAGCTTTATTTGTTTGGTCACCACAATCATGTAAAAATGAAATAGAAAACAAATCTAAACATTTAGCAGATCTAGAAATAAACAGTTTAACAATTTATTATTCAAAATAAAATGTGATGGAGCATCTTTTTATTAATTTAATTATTTTAGTAAAAAATTGAAATATAATTACATCACTTCCCTCTTTCCCTGTCCTCCTTTCAACACTTCTCATATCACCTCACCTCTAAAACTCCCTGTACTGTTAGTCATATCCTCTTTTTTTTCTTGTTACACACACACACATATGCATAATTATGTAACCATAACCTGCTGAGTCATGTTAGTGTGGCTTGCATGTATATGATTTCAGGGAAGACCACTTTGTATTGAAAGACCAGTTAGGGGTCTCATCTGTAGGGAGAGATCTTACTGTGTACCTGTAGTGCTGACCACGTATGGGGTGTGTGGGATATAGGCCTGGAGAGAGAGTGGCAAGCCCTCTCTCAGGGTTCCGGTCGGCTCTCAGAGAGTAGTAGAGACTGGATGCTCAGAGTACTGACCCTGGTTTATTGGTTCCTCATGTAAGTGATTTACCCCCAATAAAAATACCTATGGCATCCCTAACCTGTGTATAGCAATCGTCATCTTATCCACATCCCTGGGAGATTCTAATGCTCCCTTTCTCTGTCATTATTAGTTGCCTGTAGCTCTTGTCTAGGTGTAGTAGATTTCCCCCTTCTTCACTAGCATATCTACTGATATTATCATTTTTCAGATCCTTATTAGGCAGCCATATTGTTGAGGTTTCATGAGTGTAGTTTGCCAGTCATTTCATGGAGATACAATCTGACAGACTTCATAGGACTCTGGATCTTGTAACCTTTTATCCCCTCTTTCCCAATGGTCCCTGAGTCTTAGAGTCAAGAGTTGTGTTGTAGACATATTTATTGAGGCTGGACTCCACACAATCCATTGATTTTTATACTGTGACCCATATGGTATTCTGTAATTGTCTTCATTTGAGGTAAGGAAGAGCTTCCTTGATGAAGGGTGAAAGCTATAACCTGTGGGGAAAAGGTTAAGTTTTAGAATGCAGCTAGTGATCAGTTGTCTAGTAAGGTGGTTATAAGACACTGCATGATAAAACCACATTTAAAGAATATCCATCTACAAATCCAGCCCTACAGGAGGCACTAGAGTGAAATTTTCAACAAGAAGAGGATAATGGCACCTCCAAAATAATGTGGAATAAATAATTCCAGACAAGCAAATCAAAAGAAGGGAAACACACACACACACACACACACACACACACACACACACGCCTGCACGCACGAACACACCATCACAACACTAAAAAAAATAGAAATCAACAAACACTACTCATTGATAATTCTCAACATCAATGGTCTCAATTCCTCAATAAAAAGATACAGGTTACAATGACAGACTCTGTAGGGTGGGAGGGTGGGGGGGAAGGGGAGTGTGGGAGGAGGGGAGGGAGAGGGAACTGGGATTGACATGTAAAACAAGCTATTTAAAATTTAAAAAAATGATAAAATAAAAAAAGATACAGGTTAAGAGATGGATGCAAAAACAAGATCCATCATTCTGCTGTATGTTAACATCAAGGATATCACCTCAGGATTAAACAATGGAAAAATATATTACAAAGAAATGGACCCGAGGATCAAGCCAATGTAGTCATTTTAATATCTGACAAAATAGACATCAAACCAAAATTAATCAGAAGAGATAGGGAAAGACGCTACCTACTCATCAAAGGAAAAAAAACTACTGAAAGTACATTACAGTTTCAACATCTATGCACCAAACACAAGGGCACCCAAGTTCATAAAAGGATCACTACTACAGCTTCTGTACCTACTGATCCTCACAAAATACTCTGATAGTGGGTACATCAGAATTGACCACCTCTTCAGACACACAGCATGTCTCAACAGAAACATTGAACAAGAAAATTGAAATAACATTCTGAAGCCCATCTGACTGCCACAATTAAAGCTGGGTATCAACAATAACAACAACAATAACAAAAAGCCAGAAAGTTTACAAACTCATGGAAAGTTAAAACCCCATTACTGAATGAAAAATGGGTCAAAATATTTTTCATTTCAAATGTGGTAATATGTTGTTTGTGATCTAAAAAATTAAAGCTTGCCTGAAGATCAGAGTGTTGAGCTAAGTCACCAGTTAGTCATAGAGCCCAGGCAGTGGTGGCACATACCTTTAATCCCAGAACTTGGGAGGCAGAGGAAGATGGATCTCTGTGAGTTCAAGGCCACCCTGGGCTATGCAAGATTGATCCAGTCTCAAAGAGAAACAGAGCCTGGCAATAATGGCTCACACCTTTAATTCCAGCACTAGGAAGGTGGAGACAAGAAGGGATATGGCTAGGCGGAGAGATGAAGGTGGGGGTAGACAGGAGTTCTGGGCATTCAGCCTGAGGATTCCTAGAGATAGGATTACTCTTTTGGTCTGAGGTATAGGTAAGAAGTAGTGACTGACTGCTCAGCTCCTCTGATCTTTCAGCTTTCACCCTGATAGCTGACTCCAGGTTTTTATTAAGACCAATTAGAATTCAGATTACATCAAGAAATAAAGTCTTTCTAGAACTTAATGAAAATAAATACACAACATACACAAATTTATGAGACACAAAGAAGGCTCTATACAGAAAGCTCAAAGCACAAAGTGGTATATTTACACAATGGAGTATCACTCAGCTGTAAAAAGCAATGACATCACTCTCTCGGATCTCCTAACCTGGGGATGGCAGCCAGGTTGACTCACCCCCAGTCGACCAAGCTACCAGAAGCCTGCAGAGAGAACTGGTCTACTCCCGCCCACACTCAGGGCAGAGAGCAGAGGACAGAGAACAGAGGCTAGAGAGTATCAGATTTGCTTTCACCCACCAAAAGGGAACCCTCGACGCCTACCCACCGGGAGAGAAAGAGGCTCTTTCTATACCAACTGGAAGAAGTGATGTGAAAGAGACAAAGTAAGAACAAACTCAGCAACAGAAAAAAAAATCATACCGCCAGAATCTAGAGATTCTACACCAGCAAGACCTGAACACCACAATGCAGATGAAGCAGAAGGGAATGACCTTAAAAACACCTTCATGAAAATGATCAAGGCCCTCAAAGAGGATATAAGAAAATCCCTTAAAGAAATGGAAGAAAAAACAAACCAAAAAATGCAAGAAATGGAAGAAAAAAACAAATAAAAAAATCCAACAAATGCAAGAGAGGGAGGAAAACACAAAGCAAAAATTATAAGAAACAATTCAAACAGTACAAGGGTTGAAAGCTGACATGGAGACAATAAAAAAACACAGTCTGAAGGAATGCTGGAAATAGAAAAACTTGGGAAATGGTCAGTTACTACAGATGCAAGCATAACCAACAGAATACAAGAGATGGACGTGAGAATCTCAGGTGTTGAAGACACACTAAGAGAAATAGATTCATCGGCCAAAGAAAATCTTAAGTTCAACAAATCCCTAACACAAAATATCCAGGAAATATGGGACACCATGAAAAAACCAAACCTAAGAATAATAGGTATAGAAGAAGGTGAAGAAACCCATCTCAAAGGGCAGCAGAAAACATATTCAATAAAATATTAGAAGAAAACTTTCCTAACCTAAAGAAAGACATGCCAATGAAGGTACAAGAAGATTATAGAACACCAAATAGAGTGGACCACAAAAAAGTCCCCTCACCACATAATAATTAAGATCCCAAGCATACAATAAAGAAAGAATACTTAGAGCACCTAAGGAAAAAGGCAACATATAAAGGCAAACCTATCAGAATTACACTTGACTTCTCCATGGAAACTCTGAAAGCCAAAATGTCCTAGATAGATAGTCTATCAACACTAAGAGACCATGGAGGCCACCCCAAACTACTATACCCAGCAAAGCTTTCAATCAATATAGATGGGGAAAACAAGATATTCCATGACAAAACCAGATTTAAACAATACACATCCACTAATCCAGCCCTACAGAAAGTTCTGGAAGGAAAACTCCAGGCCAAGGAAGTTAACTACAACCAGAAAAACATAGGCAGATAATCCTACCTTACCAACAGCCAAAAGAGAAAAGGAGTGGAAATCCACATACAAGTCCACCACCACCATCAACCATTCCAAAACAAATAAGAATGAGCAATCAAAGGTCATTAAGCCTTAATATTAATGGTCTTAACTCGCCCATAAAAAGGCACAGGCTAACAGAATGGATTCAAAGACAGCATCCATCCTCTGGTGCATACAAGAAACACACCTGAGCTTCAAAGACAGAAGTTATCTCAGAGTTAAAGGTTGGGAAAAGATTTTCCAATCAAATGGACCCAAGAAACAAGCAGTCCTAATGTATAAGAAACTATACTTTAAACTTAAATCAATCAAAAGAAGGAGGTCATTTCATATTCATCACAGGAGAAATCCACCAAGATGAAGTCTAGACTCTGAACATCTATGCCCCAAACACAAAAGTGTCCACGTTCGTAAAAGAATCACTACTAAAACTCAAACCACACATAAAACCTTACACACTTATATTGGAAAACTTCAACACCCCACTTTCACCACTAGACAGGACTACTAGACAGAAACTTAACAAAGAAACAAAGGAACTAATAGAAGTTATGACCCAATTGTGTTTGACAGACATCTATAGAACATTCCATCCAAACACAAAAGAATATACCTTCTTCTCAGTGCCACATGGAACCTTCTCAAAAATCGACCACTTACTTGGCAATATAGCAAACCTCAACATGTATAAAAAAATTGGAATAACTCCATGTATCTTATCAGACCACCATGCTTTAAAGTTAGAATTCAACAACACAAATTGTAGAAACCCCATAAACTCATGGAAATTGAATAATGCGTGATTGCACCACTCCTGGGTCAAAGAAGAAATAAAAAAAAGAAATTAAAGACTTCCTAGAATTCAATGAGGATGAAGACACAACACACCTAAACTTATGGGATACTCTTAAATCAGTGCTAAGAGAAAAGTTCATAGCACTAACTGTCCACATGAAGAAACTGGAGAATAGTCACACTAGAGAATTAACAGCACAACTGAAAGCTCTAGAACAAAAAGAAGCAAACTCATCACGGAGGAGTAGACACCAGGAAATAATCAAATTGAGGGCTGAACTCAATAAAATAGAAACTAGAAAAACAATACAAAGAATCAATGTAACAAAGAGTTGGTTCTTTGAGAAAATCAACAAGATAGATAAACCTTTATCCAAACTCACCAAAGGATAGAATGTGAACATGAAAATTAACAAAATCAGAAATGAAAAGGAGGACATAACAACGGACACTGAGGAAATCCAGAGAATCATCATGTCACACTTTGAAAACCTGTACTCCACAAAATTTGAAAATTTAAAGCAAATGAACAATTTTCTGGATAGATATCACCTGTCAAAATTAAATCAAGAACAGATAAGCAATTTAAATAGACCTATAACACCTAAGGAAATAGAAACAATCATCAAAAGTCTCCCAACCAAAAAAAGCCCAAGTCCAGATGGCTTCAGTGCAGAATTCTACCAGAAATTGAAAGATCAGCTTATACCAATTCTCTTCAAATTATTCCATACAATAGAAGCATAAGGGTCTTTGCCAAACTCTTTTTACGAGCCTTCAATAACCTTGATACCCAAGCCACACAAAGACACAACTAAGAAAGAGAACTTCAGATCAATTTCATTCATGAATATTGATGCAAAAATACTCAACAAAATACTGGCAAATCAGATTAAAAAACACATCAGAAAAATCATCCACCATGATCAAGTAGGTTTCATCACAGGGATGCAGGGATGGTTCAACATACGAAAATCCATCAATGTAATCCACCATATAAACAAGCTGAGAAACAAAAATCACATGATCATCTCACTAGATGCTGAAAAAGCCTTTGACAAAATCCAGCACCCCTTCATTATAAAGGTCTTGGAGAGATTCGGGATAACAGGAACATACCTAAAAGCTATATACAGCAAACCAACAGCCAACATCAAACTAAATGGAGAGAAACTCAAAGCAATTCCTCTAAAATCAGGAACAAGACAAGGCTATCCACTCTCTCCATACCTCTTCAATATTGTACTTGAAGTTCTAGCCAGAGCAATAAGACAACAAAAGGAGATCAAGGAGATACAGATTAGAAAGGAAGAGGTCAAACTTTCACTATTTGCAGATGATATGATAGTTTACATAAGTGGCCCAAAACAGTCTATCAGGGAACTCCTACAGCTGATAAATACCTTCAGCAAAGTGGCAGGACAGAATATCAACTCAAGAAAATCAGTAGCTCTACTATATACAGACGATAAAAGGACTGAGAAAGAAATCAGAGAAACATCACCCTTTACAATTGCCACAAACAACATAAGATATCTTGGGGTAACCGTAACCAAATAAGTGAAAGACCTGTATCACAAGAACTTTGAAGACACCAGATAACAGAAAGATCTCCCATGCTCTTGGATAGGTAGGATCAATGTAGTAAAAATGGCAATTCTGCAAAAGCAATCTACAGATTTAATGCAATCCCCATTGAAATCTCAGCACATTTCTTCACAGACCTTGAAAGAAGAATTCTCAACTTTATATGGAAAAACAAAAGACCCAGGACAGCCAAAACAACCCTGTTCAACAAGGCAACATCCGGAGGCATCACCATCCCTGACTTCAAGCTCTATTATAGAGCTATAGTCCTGAAAACAGCTTGGTATTGGCACAAAAATAGACAGGTAGACCAATGGAATCGAATTCAAACCCCTGATATTAACCCACACATGTATGAACACTTGGTTTTAGACAAAGAAGCTAAAATTATACAATGGAAGAAAGAAGGCATCTTCAACAAATGGTGCTGGCATAACTGGATGCTGGCATGTAGAAGACTGCAGATAGATCCATGTCTATCTCCATGCACAAAACTTAGATTCAAATGGATTAAAGATAACATAAATCCAGTCACACTGAACGTCTTAGAAGACAAAGTGGGGGACACCCTTGAATGAATTGGTGCAGGAGATTGCTTCCTGAATGTAATACCAGTAGCACAGACACTGAGATCGACAATTAATAAATGGGACCTCCTGAAACTGAGAAGCTTTTGTAAGGCAAAGGACACAAGACAAAAGGCAGCCCACGGAATGGGAAAAGATATTCATTAACCCCACATCTGACAGAGGCCTGATCTCCAAAATCTACAAAGAACTCAAGAAGCAAGTCTCCAATGCACCAAAGGAACCAATTAAAAAATGGTGTACAGAACTAAATAGAGAATTCTCAATAGAGGAGCTTACACTTACTCAGGAAGAGTAAGGAGCTGATTGTGGTGTTGACAGGGTGTGGTATGTGGCACAGGCACATGTGTCCATAGCTTAAGCCACTAGCTTTTCCTCTGAAGAAATGTGGGGTCTCAGGCTGGTTTTGTGTGAATGAGCTTCTGTGCTGCCCTGTCTGATTGCTTAGGCAGCCGCATGTGCACTGAGCACCTCCGTCTGGCTAAAGACATTGCAACATGTTTGCTAAATCCTAATGAGCCATAGTTAATAATTATCCACCAGATTCATGTATCACAGTACTTAACACATTTCCAAACTGTAGACTCTCACTGTTCAATAGAAGTATAGTAATATAGTAGGAACCATGTGCAGACAATAAAACCAAGCTGGTTTAACCTAATGAATTCTCGACCAATAGCTGTGGAGACTCTATGGGTTTGAACTAGGCCCTCCATATGTGGGAGACAGTTTTGAGGCTTGGGCTACTTGAGGAGCCCCTGGCAGTAGGACCAGGATCTATCTTTGGTGTATGAGCTAGCTTGTTAGAGTCCATTCCCTATGAGGGGATGCCATGCTCAGACAATGCAGAGGGGAGGGGCTTGGTCCTGCTCAAACTTAATGTGCCAAACTTTGTCAACTCCCCATGGGTGCCCTTTCCTGTTGGAAGGAGTGGATGAGATTGGCCTGGGGAAGAGGCAAGGGGGGCCAGGATGAAGGGTGGGAGTGAGAACTTTGGAATGTAAGTGAAATTAAAATAATAAATAAATATTTTTTAAAATTGAAAGAATGAGATCTGTTAGTTCTAGATCCTTCCAGCCTTATCCATCATGTTTCTTTTCTTTTATTTACAGTTTGATGGTTACCTTTATTTTAAAATTATTTCTCTTAAAAACACAGACATCTATACAAGAAGGACATCTCCAAGAGAAAGAGCATCTTTGAATCAAAATGTTTTTTCTTCTCCCTAGTACATTTTCAAGTAGACTTTAAATATTCAAGTCGTGTTTCCTCAACATTATTGTCCTCTTTTAACCTTGCCTTGAGTGTTGCGCTTCTCAGATGTGCCAACCAAATAAAACAGATCTTACTAAGGGAAAGAAAAACAAAATAAAAGAACTGCAGGCTATTAAAAATCACTAAGGCTGAGAGAATTTGTCTTCTCCAGAGAGGATTCCCTAACTGGTTATCAAATCCCAACTGGCCAGTCCTAAAAATATATATACAATTAATACAAAATGGACTCAGTAGGTTGCATTTATACACACACACACACACACACACACGCACACACACACACACACACACACGCAGCAATAATAATTAAAGAAAAAGAGGCCATGAATTTGAAAGGGGGAAAGAAGACATAGGTGTTTTTGGAGGGATGAGAAAAGGGCAGGGAAATGATTATATTTTAATTAAACTAAAAGAAAAAACATGGGCAGGTGTGTCACAGCAATTTCCTGTCAACCTAGTATCAGTTTCTGCCTTATTTTGCTTTCTATTGCGGTGGTAAAAAACACTGGCAAAAATGAACTTGGAGAGGAGAGGGCTTACTTGGTTTACACTTCTTGATCACAGTCCGTCGTCATTGAGGGAAATCAGAGCCAGAACTCAGCAGAAGCCAGGAACTTAGGCATGAGCTGGAGCAGAGGCCATAGAAGAATGCTGGTTTGCTCTCCATGACCATGGCTCACTCAGTTTGTTTTCTTATACAACTAAGGACCAGCTTCACAAAGTCACACTACCCATAGTGGGCTGGGACCTCCCACATCAATTTGAAATCAATAAAACACTCCCACAGACTTGTCAACAGCCAGTCTTATGAAGGCATTTTTCTCAAGTGAGGTTCCCTTTTCCATATGATCCTAGCTTACTTCAAGTTGACAAAACACACACACACACACACACACATACACACACACACACACACACACCACTACCATCACCACCAACAAAAACTAATCAAAACATGTGTGTTTAAAATAGTGTACTCACATAAGTTTTAAAAACTCCTAAGGAGCATGGAGAGGCAGATTTCAAGAGAAGGGGAATAAACACAGGTGGTGTAAATGGGGAAAGAGGAATAATGGAATAGGAAAGATTAAGTGGGATGAGGAATGAGAGAGAGAGGTGTAGAAGGATTATGAGGAGGGATAACTAATATTAAAGATCTTTGGAAAAGACACATAAAAACCCACTACTGTAGGTCTTCATAAAATAGAGCACGTAAATACATAAATTGAGTTTAAATGAAAACCTCAGTGTCAGGTATGAGCTACCTTATTTTTTAAGTTTGATTGTCAGTGGGGTCCCATGAACCATCCAAATATTACAGAATATTGCCTTTGCTCTTGGTTACCCACCAGCTCATGATGGAAAGAATTTATTGCTGATGACCTCATGTCTTAGTCACTATTCTATTGCTGTGAAGAGACACCATAACCAAAGCGACTCTCAGAAAAGAGTGCTTAATTGAGGACTGGCTTACAGTGTCAAGAGTGCTTAATTGAGGACTGGCTTACAGTGCCAAAGGTTTAACCCATGATATCATGGCATGGAGCATGGCAGCATGCATGGCACTGGAGCAGTAGCTGAGTTACATTTTGATCCAAAGGCAGAGGGTGGGGTGAGGCAGGGTCTGGCATGTGCTTTGGAAAATCTCAAAACCTACAGCAGTGACACACTTCCTCCCTTGTAATTTTCTCAAACAGTTCTACTCTCTGCTGAAGAAGCATTCAAATATATGAGCCTATGGAGGCAATTCTTATTCAAACCACCACATTCAACTTCAACATATGCAAAATGTATTTAGTTCAACTTCAGAAACCCCAAAGTCTTTCAGTCTCAATACTATTAGAAGTCCAAAGTTCAAAGTCTCTTCTGAGTCTCATGGCAATCTCTTAACTGTAACCCCCTGTGAAATCAAAATAAAAAATCAGATTGCATATTTCAACAAACAATGGCATGGGCTATACATTACCATTAAAAAGGGAGGAAAGTGAGAATAGTGAGGAAATAATGGACCAAAGAAAGACTGAAATCTAGCAGGGTAAACACCAAATTCTGCATCTCCATGTCTGATGTCAAAGGACTCTTCAGAACTCCAAATCCTTCCAACTCTATTGACTGTAACATACTTCTCTCTCTTGGGATGGTTTCATACCTGTTCTGAAACTCTCCTTAGTAGATAACCCATGACTCTGGCATCTCCAACGTCTTGAGGCCAAGGAAATCCAGACTTCACCTTCAATGCTTCCCATAATGGCCTGTCTAAGCATCACTGCAGGACACCCCTGTCATATGCTTGGCTGCAGCAGCTTCCCTTGGTCATGGAGGGAGATTCTATAACCCTTTTTTATAGCTTTGACTCTAAAGCCAGAGCCATGTGACTGAAGCTGCCAAATTCTACTGCTTGATGCTCTGGAACTTGGGTTCACTATTCAATTACATGTGTACTAGATTTCTGTTGCTGATGGTTTCCTTCACTGCTTATGCTTTTCTTTAGTGCCTTTACACAAGTTGGGAGCTTAGCTGGGTGGGGTCACTACTTCCTTTACTACATTTAGCATCAGGCTTTTCTCTAAACTTTTTATATCCTTTTAAATCACTGGACTGAGCTCCATACACTTCGTGGTGCTCCTTTTCTCCTCAAACTGTGAACTTTGTGTTTCTCTTTGTCTGAGCCTTCTTCCTTTCATTACAGATCTTGATAAGAGTGCTTACTAATAACCACAAGACACAGTCAATATGAGACTGTTTTGACATCTCCTCTACCAAAACCATTAACCCCAAACTCCCAGTTTAACCTCAGGGATAATTTTAGGACAAGATAAAAAAGTGACCACATTCTTTGTCAAATTATCACAAGAATGACTTCTAGGCCCCTTACTAATAATTCTCCCTCTTTGAAACTTCTTGAACTGAGCTCCCACAGTTCAAATTGCCCTCCGTACTGGCTGTCATGCTTCTGCTAGGACAGACCATTAAGCCCCAGCTTAAAGTGTCCAATTGTTTTTGTAGTCCAAAGTTCCAAAGTCTTCCATATTCCTTCAACAAATAACATGGTCAGACTTGTCACATCATTATTTTTCTCCTTGGTAACCATTTCTGTCACAGACACCATTCTTTTGCTGGGAAGAGACACCATGACCAAAGAAACTTTTATAAAGGACATTTAACTGGGGGCTTGCTTACAATTTCAGAGGTTTAGTCTATTATCATCAAGGCAGGGAGTATTGTGACACACATGTAGTTGGAGCAGTAGCTGAGGGCTACATCCTGGTCTACAGGCCAAGAGAGGGGAATGGGCTAGGCCTTGCATAGGCTTTTGAAAACCTCAAAGCCCACTGCTAGTGACACACTTCCTCCAACATGTCCACATCTATTCCAACAAGGCAACACCTTCAAATCCTTGTGATCATTTCAAATAGTTTCACTCCCTGGTAATAAGCATTCAAACATGAGTCTATGGGGGTTATTCTTATCCAAACCACCACATACCATATATCTGAGTCATAGACCATAGAAAATTCAGCTGGTAATTACTTAGAAACTTCATCCATGATGGATAGCTTTCATAGTGCTAGAAGGTTCCATGTTTGCTACTGGGAGAGAAAAATGATTGGTGGTCTTACCCAAATATGAATCCTGTGAGCTACAATAATAACCTGATAAGATTTGTGTAAATGAGACACAAATGTTATGGGAGTAATCAAGTACTTTCTGATTTGTTTTAAAGCCCAATCCATAAGACAGAATGCAGACCTTGTACAGTATCTGGGATAAAGACCCATAGCTGGCCAGGTCATAGACCATAGGGAAGAACCTAGTATTAGTTGGACTTAGTTATAAACTGCCCCCCAATTCTTACCTAAATAGCATACATTACCGTATCTCTCAATCCTTATCCGAAAATCTTTCAGTAGTAGATGGTGATCCGTGTTGGTCAACATACAGAGAATAAGAGAGAGTAGAGTGCTTAGTTCTAGTCTCAGGAATCATCTAGAAAGGGGGCAGAAATATTGCAAGATCCAGCCATAGTGGACATTTGCAGTGAAACAATATTTGCGGGATATATCACACACAAAAACCAACAGCAGATATGACTTCATGCTCCAGCCCTACACCAGACCAGGCCAGCCAAACTCCCAGCGTGGAGGTGGGGGGACTAATGAAGCCCCCTCCCTGTCTGAGAAACTTTTGGTAATTGAGGGTTGCTGGGGGAGGGAAGGTCCATTTTCTTCAGTGATGAGGACTACCAGAGACTACTCATGTTCTAGTAGATGTTTCTATATCACTGCACACAATAGCAGAACTAAGTAGACTCAGTGGGTCTAAAAGAGATGAGGGGTAAAGTGGTAGAAGGGCAGGGAATGGATTAGAAGGGATGGATTGGGGATGCAGATCTAACTAGGACATATTATATGCAAGTAATAAATTCTCAAACAAAAAAGAAAATAAAAACATCACAAAAAATAAAGTTGAGTAAAATAAATCAGATATATAAAACCATTCACATCTTAGAAATTATACAAATTTCAAAAACTATGTCAAAAGCAATCTATGATGCTATAAATTAGGATAGTAGCCATATTTGAGTGTATAGTTACTACTGCTGATGGAAAGTAGAATGTTGATGTGAGCCCTAAAAAATAGGGAGCCCATATATTGACTTAGACATACCTGGTGAGAACACACCATTACAAACCACTAGGAGTGAAGTCTAAATAAAGAAAAAGTCTACATGGTTTGATCTATTTAATGGATGTTAGATGGCATAATTATTAATCTTCCTTCTCTCAAAAGTCCTAGTTAACTAATAAAGTATTCAGTTATTCTACCACATACCAAATGATTCTGAAAGAGACAAGATAGTGATTGTCAACATGATTCATAAAATAGCTTCAGCAATGCCAACAAATTAAAAAGGGGGATTAATACAGAGTTCCACTTGGGCTCATGCTCCATTAGAAATAGTTTCAATGAACTCTATCCTTCTAAAATAATTTTAAAGCGAAAGGTGTTTTTTTTATAAAGGCATTTCTTGGGTGAAAGCTAATTTGAGTTGAAATAATGACTGAGTTACAAAATAACCTTCATAACAGGACTGCTTATATTATAGTGGTTATGAAGTTAAATTTACACTTAAATATTTAATTTACTTTGGATAACTTGCATTGTAAGTGGTAAAGCAAATGAAACACACACACTCACGCACACGTGTGTGTGTGTGTGTGTGTGTGTGTGTGTGTGTGTGTGTGTGTATCTTGTGGAAGGATTAGTAAAGGGAATAAGAACAAAAAGAAGGGAATTCATTACCATAATTTGGAAAGCAGAACCTGAAGAAAGAATTTGAGTGTAAGGCCCAAATAAATGAAAGACACTCCATATTTACAGATTGGCATTGTTGGTTTAGCAATGTTCCTCTTGACAAATTAATATCATCTGTTGTGACTGTATGACAGCAACCCTAAGAGAAAGTTCTGGTACTAAGTGCCACATTAAAAACTTTGAGAGGTCTCGTATTAATAGTTTAATGACACACTTGAAGGGTTAAATAAAACAAGAAAAATAACTCCCACAAAGAGTTGATGGGAAGAAATAATCAAACTCTGGATGTATTAATAAACTAGAAACAAACACTAACAGGAAACAATACAAAAATCATTGAAATGAACAGTTGGTTCTTTTTTAAAAATCAAGATTTGAAAACCTTTATCCAAATTACCTATAAATTCTCAACAAAATACTTGTAAACTGAATTTAAGAACACATCACAATATTACCTACCATCATCACATTAGTTTCATCCCAGAGATGCATGAGTGGTTCAACACATGTAAATTGATAAGCATCATCTTCAGCCTAAACAAACTAAAAGATCAAAAACATAATTATCTCATGAGATGCAGAAAAGGCCTTTGACAAAATTCAACATTCCTTCATGATAAAAGTCCTAGAGACACTATGGGTATGAGAGACACATCTCAACATAATAAAAGGCATTTACAACAACCCAGAGCCAACATCATTCTAAATGTACAGAAATTCAAAGTATTTCCACGAATTGAACAAAACAATATTGTCTACTCTCTTAACACCTGTTCAGTATAGTACTTTAAATCTTAGCTAGGGCAATAAGACCCTTGAAGGAAATAAAGAAGATGCAAATAGGAAAGGAAAAAGTCAAAGAATTCTTATCACAAAAATTATGGTTTTATACACAGAAGACCCTAAAGACTCCACCAGGAAACTTATACAGAAGATAAACACTTTCAGCAAAGTAGCAGAATATAAAATCAACACACAAAAATCAGTAGCCTTCCTAGACACAGATGACAAACATACTGAGAAATAAACAAGAGAAAATGGCCAGGTGGTGGCACACACTTTAATCCCAGCACTCATGAGGCAGGGGCAGGTGGGTCTCTGAGTTCCAGGCCAGCCTGGTCTACAATGCAAGCTCCAGGACAGTCAGGACTTCACAGAGAAACCATGTCTCAAAAAATAAAAGTGGGGGGCAGCATTTCATAATGCTCTCAAAATTACATTTTGAGTTAAGTGAAAGACATATAAAAACTTCAAATCATTAAAGAATGAAATTGAAGAGGATATCAAAAATGGGAAGACTGACTATGTTCACAGATGAGTAGAATTACAATTGTGAAAATGGCTGCCTTACCATAAGCAGTTTATAGATACGGTTCTGTCTCCACAAAAATTCCAACACAATTCACACAAATTGGAAAAACACATCTTAAACGTCATATGGAAATGTGAAAACCCAGATTAGCTAAAACAACTCTGAATAGTAGAAGAACTGCATCCCAGATGTCAAGTTGTGCTACAGAATTATACAAATAAAAACAGCATGGTATTGGCATGAAAACATTGATCAACAGAATAGGATGGAAGACTAGACTCCACATACTTATGGACACCAGAATCCTGCCCCACCAAAAAAAAAAACCCTCACAAATACACCCCAGAGAAAAGATATCATCTTTATGAAATGGTACTGGCTAAATAGGGTAGCCATATGTAGAAGAATGAAAATAGATCCATAGCTAACACCCTGCACAATACTCAACTCCAAATGGTTCAAGAACTTCAATGTAAAGACATGAAACCCTGAATATGATCGTGGAAAAAATAGGGAATACGCTTAACTCATTGGTACAAGAAAGAACTTTCTGAACAAGACCTGTTACATTAGTTACCCTTTTATTGCTGTGATAAAACACCATGACCAAGGTGACTTACAAAAGGAAGGGGTTATTTAGGGATTTCAGTTCCAGAGGAATAGGAGGAGCCTATGGCCATCAAGGCAGGCACCTTGGCAGCATGCGGGTAGATGTGGTGCTGGAATAGCAGCTGAGAGTTCACATCCAGAGCCACAAACAGGAAGCAGAGAGCATAATGGGAATGGTAAGAGTTTTTTTAAGTCTCAAGCCACTCCCCAGTGGTACATCTCTTCCAATAAGGTCACACCTCTAAATCCTTCCCAAAGGGGTTACACCAACTGGGGACCAAGTACTAAAATACATGAGTCTAAGGGGACCCTTCTCACTCAAACCATCACACCTGGGGAATACATGCATTTCAGCATTAATAAATATTAGGTTCACCAAGCTCCAGTGGAAGGCCACAGATCTGTAACAGGTGGATAGCACTCATTGTACTTGGTGTTTTTTTTTAAGACAAATTAGATGAGTGGGGGATGGAGATGGATCAGAGAGGGAATGGAGATAGAGCAGAGAGGAAACAGGATAGGGGATGAATATGCTCAAAATACATTGTACAAAATTCTCTAAGGACTAATGAGAAAGGGAGACTATACACCAGGACCAAATAATACGTGTTTTTTTTTCTTTTTGAAAAAGATGCATTAGTGAAGCACTTTTTAGCATTACTTACAGAGAAAAGTGGAGTTTTATTAGGAAGATGCTATTTGGGGTAATGGTCCAAGATATTATTTGGGGTACCAGCTAAGAGATTCATACTGTTAGAACCAGAAAGCAGAGAGGGAAATGGAGGCTTTTATCACTGTCCACCCATCATACCCAGCATGGATGTTCTGCTATCTTATCTACTGTTCTGCAACTTGGTGCGGTGATAAGTTGTCTTCCAAACACAAAGGAAAATAATTTAATAAGTACTAACAACATACTTCTTGCTCATTATACCACTTCTAGCCAATTACTAACTTTCCACTTGTAGTGCCTCCAAATTTTGGACACCAATATTACCTGGAGAATTGTAAAATCACAGGTTTCTTGGTTAAAACTCAAGAGTTTATTTGTCTATATATGGCCCCCAAGAAAACCCATTTAAAACTATTTCCTATGGGAGAAATAGCTACTAGCCATAGAGAGCCTGTGCCCAATTTCATATTCCTTTGGCACTCATTTCAGTCCCCTTAAGTATAAATCAGTCTTTCAAGAAGATTAGCCACGAAGGAAACCAGGCTGAAGAATTAATGAAAGTCTTATGTTCGGGGACAAGGCAGGACATAAACAAATCAAAACACAAGTGGAATGTGTAAGAGCAAGCAGTAGGGCTGCTTGCAGGAAGTGTGGATTTGAAAGCATGAGACAGAGGAGAGGGAGAAGCCAACTTACTTTTGTTTGTTTTGTGCCAATGGCTTCTGAAAACCACGAACAGTTAGCAGTAATGGCAATGGAACACCTTAGGGAGTCAGTGCCATTCTCTGGAGCTTCCCAAAATCCCATCACACGATGTTTCACCTCCTAGTCACTACAGTGTGGTTACTCAGTGGATAATTAATCCCATGGGAGCTTTCAGTACTTAGTTTGACTTCAAAATGTTTTCTGTGAAACTCACACACCTTTGGGAAATCATAAAATTTTGCCCTCATCATTTGCCAATACTGTAAGTAATTAGAGAGGAGATGTAGTTACTAGGTATTTGCTAAATTATCTTAATGAATCTGACCTCGAGGTGGACTAAGGCAGATATATAAGTATTTGACAGTACATTATCAGTAACACCTAGTATAATATATACATGCTATTACAGTTCTACATATGATGAACTAGTGTTAGGGCTTCATGGAGGAAGGAGAGAAAGGGAACATCAGAGGTGTAAAAAATGTAAGATCCAATACTGGGTACAGGCAAAGGGTATAAATAAAGAATAAATGAGTAAGTGCAGGAGTCGGTGTCAGGAAATATGGAAAAATCATTTTTGGATACAGCTATAAAACAGAATGTATGAAGAAGCCACTAAAGCTTTTGAAAATCAACAGTAGTAGAAGGTTTGGAAAGAACAGCAGAATCAGAAATGCTATCAACTTAGTTGTAAGTTGACAATGGTTTCATCCTATCCAAGGACTGGATGAGGGCACAAACGGGCAGGAAGGAAGAGAATTGAGACCAGTTTCTCTGCTACAGCATGGTAAAGGGGGAACACCAGGAAGTTTATGTGCTGAGAATTAGTGATAAGTCAGGAAAAAGTGTAAGCAGTGCAATCATGCATGACTGAGTAAAGAGGCCAAAGCCAAAGAGAATAATGGGATTAATACACAACCAGTATTGTAATCTTTCCTCTAGGTCAACTAGGCTTTAGCTATACTAAGAATGCACTTCAGTATTGCCTGACTTAGAGTCACTTCTGCATCTCAGGTTTTGAAAATTGGGCCTAATTAAAGTAAAAAGACTATTGGGACTGATTTCTAGACTTCTGTCATTTACACCCCTCCCTACTCCCTTACAACATGATATCAAATTAGACCTACTGAGATGATGGATGGTGAGCCCATGTGCACACTGGGTGGCAGTATGAAATACCTATCCTGGCACTATGGGACAATGGGCAACATTGTAAAATGGTTAATCATCAATATATTCAGAGGATATTTTTTCATAGACAAGTGGAGAAGTCATCAGAATTGAAATAAGGTCATTTTGGGCATGGAGCTCTTTCTTGTATTTGGGAAGCTGAAACATGGGGTTATGAGTTTAAGGACCGGGGAGGAACTAGGCTTCATGATGAGACCTTGTCTCAAACCAACAAGATGGAGTTGTTTATGCCAGCTCTTCCAAAAGTAAGAGAAACCCAAGAAGTTATATTTAAAAACTGGTTCTTATACATGGCTACCTGACATTAATGAAATACTCAAACCTTGGTCTCTCCTTGCATTTGGTACCTCTTTGCATTCTGTTATGTATGTTCCAGATACAGGCATGTTCATCTCAATATTGAGGTTTTAAGACATAATAAAGACCTGTAACTGGCCTGACAGAAATGAAGATAGTCTAAAGACACACATGTCTTCCCAATCTGGTTATTAAAATAGTGAAGCCCAAGAAACAGCAATTGCCTAAGGAATCTCATCCACTAGAGGGCGAATATGCCTCTCAGCAAAAGATTTCGCATAGTTCTAATAACTTGTATTAGACCATGTAACAGGGTTTGATTGAAGCCTAGAAGATGATGGAGAATGCAGGGTGGGACCACACTTTAACTAGGAATGCTTAGATGCATATATCCCTGCCCTCCATTTAAAGTAATTGGTATTTCAGAATTTCATATATGCATACAATATGCTTTGATCAAAAGCACATCTCACCTCTTCCCTCCAGGTTCTCCCTATACCTTCACCACTATTCCCTCCTTATTTCATGTCTTCTCCATCTTCTTTAAAACACAGTCTACTTGGATCTGCCAGTGTGTATAGGTGCAGAGCCATCTACTGGATCATGGGCATCCTTGCAGGCTGCCAAATCCTTTAAGAAAGTTGACTCTATCTTCCAGAAAAAAATGATTGACAAAGCTCCTCAGCTAAGAGTGGGACTTCATGATCATCTCCCCAAAGCAGGCGAAAGAGTCAGAGATACTCACACCACCACAGTAAGGAGTCCCCCACAAAACAACAAGCCAACAGCCATAACATATATGCAGAGGACCTAGTGCAGGCCCGTGCAGGTGCCATGATTTCCACTTCAGTCTCTGTGACACCCCAGGAGCCTGCTTAGTTGATTCCTTAGGACATGCTCTCCAGGTGTCCTCAACCCTTCTGGTTCCCACAATTCCTCCTCCCCCTTTTCTGTTGGGTAACTAGATCTCTGAGGGGAGGGAGCCAATGAAGATCTCCAATCTGCTGCTCTCTCTCTCTCTCTCTCTCTCTCTCTCTCTCTCTCTCTCTCTCTCTCTCTCTCTCTCTCTCTCTCTCTCTTTCTCTCTCTTTGTCTCTCTGCCTAATGTTTGACTGAGGGTCTCTGCATCTGCTCCCATCAACTGCTGGAGGAAGTCCCTCTGGTGATGACTGAACCAAGCATCAATCTATGAGTGTAGCAGAATATAATTAGGAATCATTTATTTATTTACTTGTCATTTATTATCTATTTATTTATTTAGGTCAGTTGTGTTTGGTTCTACTCTCGGTCTCTGGGCTGTCCAGCCTCCAGTTCCTGGTCATCCAGGCAATATTAGGCATGGGCTCCCTCTTATGGCATGTGCTGCCTCAAATTGGAGTCATTAGTTTACCCCTCCCACAAGTTCCAAAGCACCATGGCCTCAGCACATTGTGCAGACAGGATGGATTGAGGGCCAAAGGTTATATGGCTGGGTTGGTGTCTCAGTGTGACCTTTGGAAGCCTTGCCTGTGTCGGGAAGATGGCTGGTTCAGGTTCTGTATCCTTCATTAATAGGGTTCTGTATCCTTTGGTAGGGTCACCCTCATAAATTCCATTGCCCTAGGTTTCCATATCACCCCAAAATGCCATCTAATTCCAGCCTTCTCTGCCATCTTCTCTCCCTCCAGCCTCTGCAACCTGGCCCCTCCTGTTCCCCTCCCCACCTGCTCCTAGTCCACCCACAAAATCTACTGTGTCCCTCCTTCCTGGAGAGATCCATACATCCCTACCAGAGCCTTCCTTGTTACCTAGTCTCTCTGGGGCGGTGGATTGTAGCATGATTATCTTTTACTTAACAGCTAATATCCACTTATGAGTGAATACATGCTATGTTTGTCTTTCTGAGTCTGCATTACCTCACTCAGGATAATTTTTTCTAGCTCTATCCATTTGTCTGAAAATTTCATGATGTCATTTATTTTTAACTGCTAATACTCCATTGTGTGATGTATCACATTCTCTTTATCCACTCTTCTGATGAGGGACCCACTTTTATTTATTTATTTATTTATTTATTTATTTATTTAAATTAGAAACAAGCTTGCTTCACACTGTTACTTTTTAAAAAATGTGTGTGAGGAGACATATGCAAAGAAGACAATTGTAAGATCAGTTCTCTCCTTCCATTGTGTGGATTCTAAGGATAAAACTCAGGTGGTCAGGTGTGGGGGTTAGCTCATTTACCTAATGAGTCATCTTGCCAGTCCAACAACATTTTTTTATAAAATGTTTCAAAAATACAAAATTATCTATGGTATTGAAAACAAACAGTAACAATAAAACAGTTCCATGCATCCCAGGCTGGTCTCAAACTCACTAAGTAGCCAAAAGTGACCTTGACCTTGCCTGGGATTACAGTGCTGAGATTATAGACATTTGGTACTTTTTACCAGTGTACCAACCAGTCACGATCACAGCCCAATAAGAATTTTCTAAGGTCAAAATCCAATGTACAGTGAAACTAGCAATTAACTCTGTGTCTAAAGCAACTAGCCTTTAAAATGCTATTCTGCTCTTAGAAACATTTATTTAAATGAATTCTTGGAAAATATTTTATTGCTTATTAAAGTAACTGCTGTTTCATGCTAATTTTGCCAGGCTTTTGACAACTCAGTAAACTTATCTTAAAAGTCTAAGTTCACTTAAGTTATCTGCTTAAGTCTCCTAGACGGCTAAAACAACCGTTTTAGGTGATTTTCCTACATTTAATGCCATCTAATAATGTATGTATCTGTGACTGGAAATGTGTAGATATACATATTCGAGCTTGATATGGGAGTTTACAGAGTTAAAGACATGTACTGAATGCAAAGTGACACATAACCCCATTTTATACAACAGGTCTGTCTGGATTTTGAACACATAAAATAGACAATGGATGCCTTTGACCGTGTTTGCTTTTGAGACAGGATCTCACATACACTAGGCTGGCCTCAAATGTGTCCTGTAGCAGAGAACCTTGAGCTTCTGTTCTCTTGACTCCACAATGGGTGTTTGACAGTACTTAAGACACTGCTCTTTTCAATTTGCTCCATTTGGATAAAAATAAAGAGACCGAGCGCGAGATAGCAATAGCAAGAGAGAGTGTGTGTGTGCTGCTTGCTATTTGAAAACCTGGCCCCCATCTATTTGCCTTTGTTTTTTGTATATGAGGCCACCTGTACGTAAGAAATTAATGTTTGTGATCACCAGCATTGGTCCCTGATTTGTAAGCATCCTAAGGTTTTGGTTTTCATCAGTGCTGTTGATTTACTAGCCTACTAAGTTAAAGAGTATGTTTGCTTCAAAAGCATACAGTAATGCATAAAGGACTTCTGTGTAGTTCTGTGTAATAATGCTGTAGCTGCCGCCTCCTTTACTTGCTTGTGTGTTCTACAAGCCTTCTATGATACAAAGCTTGGGACTCTTTACCAAGCTGGTGACCTCTGAACTAGAAGTGTTAGTGATAACATTACCCAGGTCCCTGTTCATTCATTAACTCAAACTAGTTTTCTTAAATATTTTTCTTGTTGTTTTATATGCCCCCGGTGAAACTTTCTAACTGCTGCTTGTTATATTGTGTAGAAGTACTTCTATCAAAAGGACTCAGCAGTATTTTTTTTTTGAGTTGTAGGGTATCACAAACAGGGCAGAACTGAATTTAACACCAGGCTCCAGGTAGACAGTCTAGCAGTCCTATCTGCATACCTCTAATATTTGCATACCTCTAGCTGCTTGAATGTGGCATTAATTCCTTTCTTAGCATCTGTTACCCTCCCACGTGGGACCAGTCTAACCAAGGTGGAGCTCATCCCCTTGACAAGGGAACATCTAGCTCAAGCTACATGACTAATCATTGATGTCTTCACAGTAAAGTGTTTGGGAATAGTGGTATTGGAGTCAAAATGGAAGTCATGCTGGCCCTGGCAGCACTCACGTGCACTTCTGGCAGCTGGAGGGCTCAAGCAAGGGAATGAATTTAAGGACAGCTTGGGCTTCACACCAAGACCCCACCACAGCACCAACAGAAACGGAGTCGGTGGAGCCAGCTGAGACGCACGGCTACCTCAGACTTTTAAACTACCTTCCTGTTTCTATTCTGTTTCTGCCCTTTGATTCAAGCCAAGCCACTCTTAACTCCACGCCTTACTCCCTGGGAAGAAAACATTCTGGGCATACTTAACCACCACGGAAACCAGAAACAAAACCCTGGAGCTTGTCTTGTTCTCCTAATAAAGTATGAGGCTAAGGAGTCTGATGGATGTGGGATGTGGCTCGGTGGCAAAGCGCTTCCTCACCACGCCCTAGGCCACTGTGGGTTAGATGAAGACGTCTGCAGCATGACAAGAATGGTGTTGAACACCTGACACTGGAAACTCAGAAAACAGGGGTTGAGGAGCACACGTTTTTATACAATGATGCTACATTCTCAGAGGTACTACCTACTAGACTCACATCGGTATCCAGTTTCTACTAGTGTATTTCCTTATTAACTTTACACAGCTGTCACCTTTCCATTTTATTAGTTTCTAAAAAGAAACACAGATACACTGGCTACCACCGAATACTCATAGAAATCACTGTCTTTGTTACCCACCAGCTTCAGGGTTTTCAGAATATATACAAAGCAAGTGGCATTGAAACTGACGAGTTTAATAAGGAACATAGGTAGATCTATTAGGTAAGGGTGTACGTTATCAAAACTAATAGAGAGGCCTTAGTGTTGCCGGAACCCCATGGTTGGCATCAGAATGGGAAATTCCCAGAACTTATGAAAATGGTGTAAATTTCCCCCACAGAAACTATCTCAGAGACAAATCTAACATTGACAGACACACCATAGGGCCCCATGGCCGTGCCCCTGCTATAGTGATGTGGCTATAATAGGACATCAGGGATCAAGTCTTTGGAAAAGATGACTGCAATACCTTTATACTTGTAAGACATTTTGTATATCGTGTTGGATATAACTATTGTCAATAGGCCACATGCTATGGCTCTCCATTTACATGCACAGGGGCAGAAGGGAGGTGAAGTTCAGATCTGAGGAAACCAGAAAGAGCAAACAAATCTAAAAGTGACTTGTTTTCTAACTCACTAAAAATAATTTCTCTCAAGAAAAACAGAAGATAGTAGTATGCAAAAATATCTCATTCTTTATTTTTAAGGATAATTGTCATCAATACAGGAAGAACTGATATTATAAAAATCAGAAAAACATTAGCATTCAATGAAGAAAAATCCAAGCTCAAGGCTAATCAGGAATGCATGTTTGGTATTGTTCTGATGGAAGAAGGGTGTATGCTAGTCTTCTTAAACAGCTGCTATGAAGTTATAGAGGTAAATTCTAACGGCTACAGTACGCTGGCCAGTAACTTGGGGACAAACATCTGCTTCAGACAGTCAGTATTATTCAAAGCGCAGTCTATGACATTGTAGATCTTCAGCCAGGAGCAAGCTGAGGCTTTCTTGGTAAAATACAGTTTATTCATGCAGGTGCTGTGTGTGTAAGAGAACAAGGGAATGCCAAGAGGCCACAGGCATGACTCAACGTAAGCCCAATCCAATGTCCAGACAGCAAGTGACACAGCAATGACAAGATCACAAACAGTATTAGGATGGGAGGTCCCGTGGTCTCTCATTTTGGATTCTTTAGACTCTAAGAATATGACAAACAAAACAAAAAAAGTAAAGAGAAGCCACATAGGGACCTTTTGTCCCCTTTACCCACAGAGTAGAAGGGAAAAAACAAACACAAGTGGGCTGTCACTAAAGCCTTCAAATGCTACGATAAACTATTATTTGTCCAAAAACAACAAAATCCTGTTTGGAGAAAAATGGAAAGAACTGGAGATCACTGTATTATACAAAGTCAGTCATACTCAGGAAAATAACCGACTACATTTTCTCTCATTTACAGCGTCTGGGGTAAACATCTTAAATGGGAAGGGAGCTGGCAGGAAGGAAGGCAGCCAGGAGGAGGAGAGGGTAAGAAGGATGGATACGATCAAAGCACCTCATATAGATGCGTCATACACACTGAAGAAAACAACTCTTACCTCATACAATATGCACTAACAAAAAAGAAAACTATGAACTTGAATGCATTTTATGTCAAATACTGAGTCAACACTTATACTAATGGTTAGTAGACTATAAAACATTAAAAAAAGTAAAATACAGTCTGTCCCAGAACTTGAAACTCATTCCTTCTTCATTAATGATTTCCTACAGAAATTCCTAAGAACAGAGTAATCATTGGCACACTTGTGAATCATGAGAACATGATAGTTTTTATCAAAACATAAGGGAGAAATTTCAGCTGAGGCTGAGGATATTATATTCTCACCAAACATGTTTTTCAGTTCTTTGTGCCCCATGTCACGTAAATGCATTATTATTTTAAGGAAACGAGGGCAGCCCCATGTCATGAAACCCCTTCAAGGGAAGGATCCGTATCTAAGTGCTCCACTACAAAGCAGCCTTTCTCAGGAGAGAGCGCCGGCCTCCCTCACTTCTTCTTTTTAAAAAGGCCTGAAGCAGCACCCTTCCCCTGGCGGAGCCCAGCCACCGCCTTTCTTCCTTTCCCAGCTTTCCAGGACACCGGGTGAGTTTTGGCCCTGGCGTTCTTCCCTCTTTTATGTGGCTTCTTTTCTTTGTGCACCTTCAAGTGCTGCCTCAGATGCGAGCTCTGGCTGAAGCATTTCTCACACTCCTCGCACTGGTAGGGCTTCTCCCCGGTGTGCGTTCTCTGGTGCTGAATGAGGTGGGAGCTCTGGCTGAAGCACCGGCCGCACTCATCACAGCTGTAGGGCTTCTCTCCAGTGTGAATCCTCTGGTGCTGGGTGAGGTTCGAGCTCTGCTTAAACCTCTCTCCACACTCATCGCACTTATAGGGCTTTTCCCCAGTGTGCACCCGCCGATGCTGGATGAGGTTAGAGCTCTGAAAGAAACTTTTCCCACAATCAGCACACTTATGGGACTTCTTCCCGGTGTGGATCTTCTGGTGCTGAAAGAGGGTGGAGCTCTGACTGAAACTCTTCGAGCATCTAGTACATTTGTAGGGCTTCTCATCCATGTTTCTTCTCCCTCTACTCAAGCCGGAGTCGAATCGAATGGTCATCCCCCATTTCTGCCGCTGGCGGGATGTCTTACGCTTGGTCTCATAGGCTTTGCCTTGGTTTGAGCTTCGAGAAATACCCCCTTTAGGCTTTCCTAACCTCATGGTGAATGGCCAGATGTATCGTCAAGAGATTCTATTGTCTTCTGAACTAAGGTCTCATATCCTAGAGGAACCCAGCTCAGAATTTTCTGCATGTAGAAAAAAGAGATTCCTGTTACTCAACTTAACACCTCTTCAGTCTATCAAAATTGCATCCATATTTAAATCAAAGCACACCTAGTACAAATAAAAATGCAATTTTAAGAGACAAATACCTGTCAGATAATTCTGACTCCACAAGTTAAACTTAAAAAAAATCATCAATTTTCAATTTTACTGTGTTTGGGCAGGCAAAACAAAGGGTGAAGAAAAACATAAATGTGTTAGGGAGCAGCAACACAGAGTATTTTGAAGGACTAAAAGGTAAAAACAAGACAAAGTTTCAGTGGGAATAGAAAAGTCACTGCAAAAGACCGTCACACTTTCTACCACTGAGTAATTCGTTTCAGTGTTGACTGCTAAATCTCACTTAATAGCAGCTACCTAAGACGTTCAAATTCGAAAGGAATGACAGATCATACTACTTTACCATAGATTCCTATTTGTTTAGCTATTTCTGTTGATGATAACCTAGCAAACTGTTGAAGATGGAAGCTACTCTGCAAAAAGAATAAAAAGTAATAGGTGAGAAAAAAAATCTGAAAAAACGACCTTACTCCTCCTTTCCTAGACTGCACAGAGCCAAGAAAGAAGGCACGATTCTAAGTTTTAAATTAATTTTATTTGTTTACATTTAAGGTTGTCTGGAGGCTGTTTAAAATGTCAAAATAAACGCCCCCCCCACTCCCCCGCCACACACAAATTCCAAATAGGTGGCAATGTGGGAGGAGTCGGGGCTGCAAAGCAAAACCTTTATTGTGTCTTGCTTGGGTTAGAAAGCCTACGCTTCCAAGTCAGTTATTGTCCTGAGTTTCTTTGCATACAAGCATACAAAGTAAATAAAACACAAAAGACACCCCCCCTTCATTGTTGTGTAATAATTCTCCAAGCGTTAAGAGTGAGCAGGACTTTCTCTGGGTGTTTAAGAATTTTTATCTGCTGCAGCTGCAGCAACAGAAAGAGCAAACTGCATAAAACACAAAGCAAGAGCAATCGCTGGCCGTTAACTGTCTCAGCTGTGTACAGACCGCCTATTACACAGGAGACACTGCGTGGGGTACACGGTACTCAATAAGTAGCTATAACACTAATCATCCATTTTAAAGCGCATCTTTTTAAATACTGAGGAAGTCACAACTCATTGGAAACTGATGGATACGGATTACCAAATCTACCTATGTACATTTATTGGGAGGGGGTTATACAGCTTTATGCCGTCATCTCCCTTTGTGGGTTTGTAAACACAGGCACAAAGCTAGTTAGCACACCCATCCCAAGCCAGGAGCCGCCTCGGGGGCCTGATTTCTCACTGGCATATCTGGAGGTCCATGGCCCCCTCTTCCAACACCAAGTCCGGTGTTCTGGGTTCTCCAGTAGGAGAGAGGCTCGGTAAAGCTGGGCGATAGAGCCCCGGTGCCGGAAACCTGTCTAGCAGGCATGCACCTGCTTCCTCACCCATTTATGAGAACAACAAAGAATCCACCAGCTCCTCTTAAGTCGCTCACAAAGGCCCGGTGCAGCCCAAGTTTTCCCACAATGGAGTCTTTCTCCGCGACAAGCGGAGGCTCCCGGGCCGAGGCTGACGCCAGGCCGAGGCCGCTCGCCCTGGCCGCTAGCACGGCTCCGTGCCCTGCGCAGCCTCGCCGGACACCCGGCCAGGCCGACCCTCAGCCCAGGCGCACTCACCGCAGGCCGCCACGGAGCTCGCTTTGCTCCTCGCCCGCCGGAAGTGCGGGCTGTTAGCGGCGCTGCCGGCCGCTCTAGGAAGCGGCGGAGAGACCCTCTATGGTCCCTGGCACACACCACCGCGTTCTGCGGATTCTTCCGGTGGTCCTTTTGTATTCCTCTCCCACCACTCAGGAAGCCCCACTCCGGGACCGCCAGGCCTGTTACCCGCTTTCCATGTAGTCCGGTCGACCTATACAGAACCTGGCAATGTTAGGTTTTTCTTTTGTTTTGGGATTTTTTTGTTTTATTTTTTTTTTCAAATCAACCTGTCCAACTTGTAAATTGCTTTCTTAGTACTGAGTATCTATCTAGTATAGAGAAATAACGTCAGCCTAAGTTGTTGTAGTCATGTTTTTCATGGGTCACCTTATATCACCAAAAGACCCTGTGAAATAGAAATTCTGGAGGCATTGTCTGCAGAGGCTGATTGACTGGTTAAAACTGCAGTGATGAAGAGTTGGAATGTTGCAGGTCCAGATCCTAATTACTATTTATCTTGGGCGGCGTTTGGCCCCTTACACATCCATTCATTCCCCGCCTCTGCAGAAGTACGTGTAACATCCTGACAGATAGAATACCTTTGCGGTGTATTACATAAGATCCCATTCTCCAATCAAAAGGCTAAGGACACTAGCAGAGAACATCTACAGCTGAGATTTCTCCACAGGGCTGGAACCCATCTCTAGTGTTTCCACAGATATGTTTAAAAGTGTCTTGACTTAGGACTTTCTTTGTTCTGTTACTTACTATAAAGCATTCACAAAAGGTTGGAACGTGAAATTTAGCTAATCTAAATGGTGTTCCCTGGGCCAGGGTCACTTGTGTTTGACTCCAGGGTAAACTGCTGAAGGCCTTTGAAGTCGGAGCAGTGGTTTTGCATCATCCACTCCTATCAGAAGGGAAAAAATACATTCAGTTTCCTGGGCAGGAACCTCAGCTGGGAAGGAAGCTTGTTCAAGTTCACACTGTGAGTAAACAGTCTGGAAAGGCCGTTTACCTCCTCCCCTGGGGAGTCCTTCCATGCCAAAGACTTCAGGTCCAACACGTGCTGCAGACTCCCTCACTGGCGCATGAGCTCAGGACCCCCAAGACCCAGTTCTCAACACAAAGAAGATTTATTTACCCTTAGAGGGACAAAGGACAGAGGATAAGAGACAAAGACAGGAGATAGAGGACAAGGGAGAAGGGAAAGGGAACAAGGGGGAGGGGTACAGGGATATTTGTCACAGGGAACAAAGAACTACCTCTGGATAGAGGGGAAATAGTTGTGTCCCACAGGAAAATGGCAGTTTATAAAGGTAAAGGGAGAAACCCTGTGTTAGGATGAGGTGTTTAATTTTGATTGGGCATGTTAATTAGGCAAGCCAAAGTGGGCTTTTGATTGCTGGGTTTCAATCCTTTGATAGCTGAACCTTGGTAGCCAGCCTTCTGCCAAATAAGGGACTATGAAGGGAAACTAGTCCATTAGAGCATGGCTCTGGCAGACCTCGCCCTTCTCCTCCATTCTCCCTCCAAGGTCTACTCCCTTATTTGGCCACTTCCTCCTTTTGTTGCTGCCTACCAAAGTCCAGCTCATTCATTCAGTTGGTTAGCTGCTGGGCCTCCTATTTGCATGTTCAGTGGGTATGACAAATCTAACACCTCCCCCCTCAATGGCCTTTAGCCATTCTGTCCTTTCAGCTACACAAGCCAAAATCCTCAATGTCATTGTTGTTCCTTTTTTCCCCCTCACTCTAAACTTAACAACCCTTCTGTTACCATCTAGGGCTCTTGGTTGGATTCATTTTTCTCACCAATTAACTAATTAAAATACAGCAAAAAAAATCTCAGGCACAATAGGAATCAACAAAAAAGGTAAGAAAACCTTTGGTGTGTGTGTGTGTGTGTGTGTGTGTGTGTGTGTGTGTGTGTGTGTGAGTGTGAGTGAGAGAGAGACAGAGACAGAGAGACAGAGAGAAATGGGGGTAGGTGTACAGAGAGAAAGACTCTCCACAAGGTAGAAGGCAGCAGGAAGTGAACTGGCTTGAGCTTCTGAGACCTCAAAGCCCACTCCCCAATAACACACTTCCTCCAACAAAGCCACACCTACTCCAACAAGACCACACCTCCTAACGGACCAAGCATGAGTCTATGGGGGCCATTCCTACTCAAACCTCCACAGACCCTGGGGTGTTTGAATGTAATTGACCCCCATAAGCTCACTGGGAGTAGCACTATCAGGAGGTGTGGATTTGTTGGAGGAAGTGTGTCACTCTGGGGGTGGGCTTTGAGGTCTCTCCTATGCTCATGCCACACCCAGTGTGTTAGACCACTTTCTTTTGCCTGTGGGTCAAGATACAGGACTCTCAGTTCCTTTCCCAGCACCGTGTCTGCCTTCATCCCATATGTTACACCATGATGATAATGGGCTAAACCTCTAAAAGTGTAAACCACGCCAATTAAATGTTTTTTCTTTATAAGAGTTGTTCTTGAAACAATAGAATGTATTTGCTACACTAGAGACTATGTAAAAAGCACTCAGAACTCGGGGCATGGCGGGGGGGGGGGGGCTGAAAACACTGAATTTTTAAATTCCTTGTGTTTCCAAATATGAGGAAGTTGCTGGTTGCTTCCTGTCTTTGAGGTAGGTTGGTTGTTTGACAGGCAGGATTCTGCCCTCCAGCCCTTTGAATTTAAAGGCAGTCTGTTAAACTTCAGGGTGCACTCAGCACCAGATGACCGGCCATTTACACAATCTGTCATATTCTAATCTTTAATAAAACAAATGATGATCCTACTATAGCAATGATATTTAGCTCTGAGACAGTGGAGAGACTGTCTCCTGTTAGACATGGCTCTTAACATCCATTAAAACAGAGTGCTTCTTTGTGATGGTGTATTTGCATATATCAGTGCCACTGGGGACAGTGTGCCTGCTGATAATGGCACTTGTAATGGTACTGCTTCTAAAGGTAGCAAAAAAAAATTCAGGTGAAGTACCAGAACTTTACAGACTCCTTACTCTTTCCTCAGTCACTGTGTTTAATGTTTGCCATCTCATCACTGGGATAAAGAACAAGAATCTTTGGGAACCCTGCCTTCACAAAGACTTAATTTTAAACACTTTTTCCTAAAATTAGTATCCTGATGCTTTCTAAAAGAAATACTTTATAGACTTTTATTCCACAGCAAAATTTCTAAATCTGTACAGAAACTTACAAAATTGGACTTATACTGGCGATTGTTTTGTAAAAGTCTTATGAATTGTGTATAAATCTCTGGCATTTAATACAAATTTATTTTAGCTCCCCTCCCCACCAAATAGCAACACTAACTAAGAGAGACTCCTTTTCCTAAGTGCCTGTCTCTATAGATCCTCATCCCTTACTTCACAGATGAAATTCTGTTGGGCCTGTATTCACAATATGTTCAGGATCAAGCCCCTTTCAATGCTCTACTCCTACAACCACCACAGCCTTGGTTCCCCAAGTCTGAATACTGCATTTGCTTCCTGACAAATGTCCTTTCACAGCTCAGCATGAGCCTCTAAAAACAGAGTTAGATCATGTCCTTCATGTGTCGGAATCATTCCAAAGTCTTCCCATCTCCAAACAGAAGCTGAGGACCTGATTGTGGCACACAGAGTCTGACATGGTGTGGAGCATTCTTTGTTGTGCCCACGTCGCTAAGAACTGTGCTCAGCAAGCAGCAGGTTCTCAGTACACATTTGTCCCAGGAAGATGCTTCTTCGTTTGCAAAATGCCTTTGTGTCAATTTTTTCTTTGTTCATCTTTTATCTCCAGTCCCACAAACCTGGATCACCATGTCTGTCATGGCAGATAGCTAAATGAAAGCCAGACAGTTGCTTCAGTTCTTATCCCTAGCTAAGGAGTTCTTGTTAGCAGGGAGAGCTGCTTCTGCAGATGACAGTCAACTGAGCTTAATGATATGTGCATCATGGGCATGAACGAAGTAATCCAGATACTACCTGGACTTTCTTAAAGATGATATGAAAGGTATGGCTTTGTCTTCGTTAGTTTTAATTGCCAAGTTGGCACAGTTTAGAGTCATCTGAGAGGAAAGATTTGACTGAGGAATTGGCCTGTGGGCATGTCTATGGGGAATTGTCTTGATTATTAGTTGATGCAAAAGACACAGCCTACTGTGAATAGCCCCATTCCCTGGGCAATGCTCTTGAACTATATAGGAAAGCTAGCTAAGAACAGGCCTGTGAGAGAGCCAGCAGGCAGCATTACTCCCTGATTTCTGTTTCAAGTTCCTGTCCTGACTTCCCTTAATGATGGACTGTGTCCTACTGGCCAACATAAACTCATTTCTCCCCTAAGTTGTTTGCAGTTAGAAACCGGGTCAGGAACTTTGCATAACAAATGAGAAACATGATCTGTTGTTAATTTTATTACTAAATTCTTGTTACATGTCATTGGTGCTGGTGGTGAGAGGAACAACAGCTGTGGGTGATGATGGGGTAGGAAAAAATTCAAGAGCAAAAATACACTGGAAATACCAGCTGTGAATTATAACTCTTTCAATGCCTCACTTAAAGGTAGATTATTCTTTTTCCTGCATAGGAAAACAACTGGACCAGCTACAGAAGACCCATAGGGAGTCAGTCAAAGGATGATGGATTTTTGAAAGGAGAAAAATGTCAGGAATGAAATGAACAAAGTCCATACAAGTGGGTAGAATGGGAGGTAAGCCAAGAGAGAGGCCTAGGCCAGGGAAAGACATGGGAAAAGGGAAAAGTTGAATAGAGCTTGAACAATCAAGGTTCTATCCCCTTAAGTCATGTGTTAGTGTAACAATAGTTTATTGTGTGCTACAACATGAGGAGCTATATTAAATGGTCACAGCATTAGGAAGGCTGAGAACCTAGTAAGGGATGTGTGCGTCTGCAGATAAGGACATTGTGAGGGGACTTAAACTGGCCAAGAGCAAGAATGGGTGCAAGGTACACAGTGCCCCCAAAGCAGCCTCGAGACACATGCTCCTGCTGTCACTCTGCTCTTTCCCTCTCCTTCAGTAATTGCATGGCCCAAGGAGCTTGGGACACAGGATGAGGACAGGTGTGGAAGTGAGTCACACGGACACACCATGGCCACAGTATAGTCCTACAACTTTTGAAAGAAGTAAAGTCTCTTGTGCTGCTGAGATTTCTGGCAGTGTTTGTTACATAGTAAAGCTATGACTCTCATTACCCTTGAGATAAGAGCTGTTATTACCCACAGCTTACTGATGAGAAAAGTGAGGTAAATAACTTTTGCAATATAGGTTTCAGTTCGACATGACCATAAGCATGTTCACCATAACTACCATGTTGCCTACCAGCTGACCCTGGCATACATCACCAGCCCTGTAAGACAAACAAAGCTGTTAAGATGCTCAAGCCTTCTGGCTTGTTGTTGGATAATCTTTTTGCCAAGGCACCTTCTGATTGGTTTAATAAAGAGCTTAACGGCCAATAGCATGGCAGGAAGAGGTTAGGACTTCTGGGCAGAGAGAGAACATGAGATGATGGAGGGGACACGGAAGATACAAGATAGAAGAGAGGTAAAAAGCCAGAGGCAAAACATAGATTAATATAAACGAGTTAATTTAAGTTATAAGAGCTAGTGGGATAGGCCTAAGCTATAGGCTGAGCTTTCATAATTAATAATGTCTCCATGTTGTTTTTTCGTGTGTTGGTGGCACAAAGAAAAATCTGTCGATATGTGCTAGTCACTAACCCAATATTTTTTCTTAGCTGATACTGGACATGTCAACAGCTTTGGAGAAAGACCTGGTATACACTGGCTAGCTGCAGCCCATGCTTATCTGGAGTAGTGTATAAACTTACTCCTACTTGAGAGAGGAGGGTTCCTCCACCTTGCTGCTGCTCAAGCCATGCAAGCCTTAAGTCTGTGACAAGTTACACTCTCTACTCCTGGGTCTACCTGTGCCTTTCTGTAGTTTCATAGCGCCTTCTGCTTTTGGCAGCCAGTTAATACACGAGGACCAGATTCTGTGAAACACCCAGATGTACGCATATACAGAGTTATGTTAAGTAAACTAAATTATGAAGAGCAGTGGCATGTGGTACTTAGACAAAAGGTAAGGGGACAAAGGTTAAGAGGAGAGGCCACAGCCCCAGCACCCTGCAGATCTTTCTGGGGAGTCTTGGTGAGAGAAGCTGGACTCCTCCGCGGGCTGTGGCTTCTCTGGGGAGCTACCCCAGAGGGCTCACTCATCCAGAGTGGGCTGGATATTTGAAGAGTTCATTCCAGAACAAAAAGTCTAGAGCAACAACACCACAAGCTGGGAAACAGCCTACCTAGCAAGGCAATGTCCCTTTCCTATGGTTTTGTTCCTTGGACCTCGTTTCTTCACATGTGTGTGTTCATGCACACACAGGTGCACATGCATGCACACGGATACGCACTGTATCACTGTGGGTGCTGCTGTCATCGGTATGATTGATCCACAGTCCAGATGCAGCGGGCTTGGTCACGGATGGCCTCAGTATAGGAACAAGGTCTGTTTATCCCAAAGTGGGTCTTTCCACACAGGACTCTGAACAATGGCTCTGTCAGATAAGTCTGAGGTGTTGTTTTGTTTCCTTTGGACTGGGTAGAAAAGGAAACTCTGGGAATTCCCCACTCCCCGCCCTGCAGAAAACCTGTTAGAGCCCTGCTGGCACGGACACTCCCCACCCCCAGGCTCTGTGAGGCTCCTGGCATGTCAACAGCTGGCTAATACCCAAGTGCAGTTCTTGGGGCCTAAATATAGTACCTGGTTGTTTTTATGCTTGCCACTTCTTGGCGGTGACCTGACAGGCTTGATGAGCGGCAGAGCCTCTGGGGGCCTGGTAATCACACGACCCCTGAAAAGGATAGCCCATGGCCTGCCCTAGCTGCAGCTGTGCCCGCACAACACGGTTGGCATAGCTCCAGCGCCTACCAAATCACCTGGGTAGATACATGAGCCCCTTCTCCTTTCCCTGGGATGAAGGAGCCAGATGTATCCTGGGAGAAAGGCTCTGTTTTGTCACTGAGAAAGTCTAAAGGTTATCGCTTTAGAAAAACAAGTCTCTCCACCCCCCACCCCACCTCACTCTTGTTTTCGTCTGTTTGGTCATTTGTTCTGGACAAACAGCCCTGTTTGTCCTGAGTTTGGAACTTTTGTAATCATGCAAATTTCATCCTGTACTGTTTTTATTCTGGGCTCTGAGGACAAACCTAACTTGGAAGACCCCCCTTTCTGACTGGGATCTTTACTTTGTCGCTAAATACCTTTACTGTCTGAGACAGGGAGGAATGCAGGAGAAACACTTTGAACTCCATAGCAGATGATAGCTCTAACGCGCTGTGAAGCCACAGCTTCTGCAATGTCAAGTTCTCTTATTGCTATGCCCTGGAAATGGAGTCTTCCAGTTGCCTCCAAAGAGCAAGTGTGATACTGTCGGTCTAACATTTGTGAATGCGTCACAGGATGCAGCAGAGGACTGCTCTCCTTGTCTTTGCAACTTGCTAGAATTTCTCCTGACTGTGTTATTCAGAAATGAGTTTTGATATTTTAAAAGTAACTCATAAAAGGGAGCTTTAAATAATATTTTGACAGCTGTGAAATGACACTGCTGGCTGCTGCTCCCAGGGGTTTCCTGTTCCAGTGGCTCCCCCAGCCCCAGTCCCTGTCCTGCCTCGGGGATGGAAGGTGTCTCAAGACTTTCAGTAGCACCCAGTCTTAGCTATCTGTTCAACATCTGGCCTGCTTCTCAGGTACTTAACTTTCCTAGAGTCTGACTGCTTCTCTGGAAGAGGAATCACCATGGTTCATTCTGCCTTTGTTCCTCCAGGATCCAGTACAGGCCTGGCATAACACAGTCAAGTTGGTTAATTATTTCTGAACAAAGTACAGACAGATTTCCTAGACCCTGAATCCTTACAGAGCAGCCAGGCCTCTGGCCTCACACCGGTCCTCAGCCCGTGCATGAAGTAAAGAAGTTCTGTCAATGTCAAGGGGTTTATGGTTTCTCTGCTATAACTCTTCATAGTGTGGTACAAGAGCTTCAGGGATTAGGAGAGTGGGTGAAGGCCATAAACACAAAAGGAAAAAGCACATGCAAGCTTAGCCCTTGCAGCTTCTGTTCAACACAAATCTTTATTAAGCACCTAAGAAAGTACAGTGCCAAAGGGAGAGAGGAGGCAGGAGAATTTAGCCAACTGTATCTCCATGAAGACAGAGCTGGGTCTGGGAAATCCAGCTATGACATCTACGCTGTCCAGTGGTTCCACACTGCACAGCTGTTCTCAAGCTCCACTCTTCAGGGCTCCCATGTGCACTGCATTGGAGATGGGGCTCCATCTCTGCAGGCCTTCATTGTACTTCTCTTTAAATGCTCTGTCCGCAGACCTCAGAGGCAGAAGCTGGTCTTCAGTTTGTTCTGTTAGACAAACACTTCCATGGCTGATGTAAATGGTTGCATAGTTTTACAAATGAAGTTTTCTCATTCTTTCCAGAAATTTCCATCAGTCAGCAAACAAATTGTTCTGTATCTGACCTGGGGAATTAGAAGTCTTTTGTCCCCAAACAGACATTTTCCATTATTGCCAGGCCTTTATAGGAAGCATTGAGAGCTGTCCCTACTCACTAGAGAGAAGCTCAGTCCCAAAGAAGGCAAGGGGCATGCAGGCATCCATAAGATGGCAGAGAAGGCGACTGAGCACTGCCTTTTGGAGCCCCTGCCAGCCAGTATTGTTTCAATGCTACACGGATCTACTCTGCAACATGATTCAATTGACATGTCTCTTGAAGACAGCTTCTTTCAAATATTTCTTTGGATCATACTCAGAAGTCAAGGCTGACCTCTGCTAAGAGCTGATGGGATATTGGTAGTCCTAGTCCTGATCTACCTCTAGGTCAGGACTGTTGGCTATGAAAGGAGGTTTGGAGGCTGGGACACCATGGTGAAGCAGTGGTTAGACTCACGACATGTCTCTCAGCTGTTGGCAGCTCCGGTTCCAGCAGAGTTCCTGAGCGACAATAAGAAGCAAGGGAAGATGCGGGTTTCATGGTTCACATGGATGATAAGGGCAGGGACTTGTGGCTATGCAGAAGCTCTGGGATAAGCACTGGGCGGGCAGATGAAGCCCATTCTCCGGCGGGGCTGGGTGTAATATTTCCCTCTCAAGCTGGAAATATGCATAGACAATTCTGGCCATGCTATTCAACCAGGCACCGTGGCTGGTTCCGCAGTTCTAGACCGGCTTTGCACATACATCCTAGCTAGCAAGTTCCTGGGTTTCTCCATGCATGCTCACTATGGTGCCAAGACTAGAGACGCAGGATGCTATGTAGTCTGTGGACAGGTTTGGAAGACGCATAGGTACTAGACTCCTTGGGCAACAGCCATTGGTCAGTAATCAGTTAGGGCTGGGTCCCTGGAGCTCCACGCACACTTGCTATCACAGGCATCCCAAAGGCAAGCACTGGCTAGTTACTTGGCCTCCACCAGCTGCTCCAGGCGCTGCAGCATTGTCAGACGCAAGGCTTGGAATCTGGAGAGAGACAAAAGCCAAAGGGTCTCATGTAGACCACGCTCCCAGCTTCTGGCTGACCAGAAGCTGTCATCTCTGTCCTTTACCAAGAATGCTCAACAGAATAGCAGACTGTGCAGGGTCTTAAAGATAAATGCTGGCAATTCCATTTCCAGACTCTCCACCAGGGACAGGAGTGTACTGAGATGCGATCAGGGCTATCGATCAGATTTCAGGAAGACAGTGTGCCAGCCAGGGCCATGCAAAAAACCTGAGCTGCATCCTTAGCCTGGCCCCAGACTGCTCTCCCCACACTGAATCTACTGGCCAGATGATTCCCAGGTCCTGTCCATCTTTAAAAGCCTACAGTGACGTCACCAATCAGCAGCTCACTCTCGAGTCTTCACTAACTTCGAGTGAGGCCCAGCTGCACAGAAGGGACCCCATGGGTAGATGTGGCTTTCCAGGAATTATTAGTGTGGAGCCAGAATCCAAACCACTCCCTACTCTGGGCACAGGGCATGTCCCAGAGTAGAGCAGCATGTCCTTCCCTGCCCAGCCACCGCCCCACCCCCGTGAATGTTCTTCAAACATCCTGTCCTATGTCACACATCTTGAATGTACAAACAGATCGCTAGCACCCAAAAGCATCATTAATGTCACAGCCTGTCCTCATGCAAGCTATGCTGTTGACCCTTGTTCCTCCAAACAGTACCCAGAGCTTGAATGTCAATAATCACTGCTTCCCACTGGGTTGAGACTTCCTGCTGGCACAAAAGCCTTGAACTAGGCTGAGGTTCTACCCAGCAGACTCAATGAGGTTGCTTTTCCAGAACTTGGTCACTAGTAGAACTAGAAAGCCAACCCAGGCCCCACCAGGCTCCTGTCTCTGCCTTTCCTGCCCAGTGTCTTATGGCCTAAGTTCCTCACTGGAGAAAAGGCCCAGGCTGAATGGGTGTATCATCTAATTCAGAAGGCTACCACCCCAGTACTGAATACTATCAATACTGAGTAGGTGTATAGGAGGCAGTACTGGGATGCATGGTCAGCAGGCCTCCCCACTGCCCTTGGTGTCCACAGAAGGAAGAAACCTGCCTGCTTGGACAGAGGTATGCCCTGCAGATGTCCTATAATGGCCAGGACCATATCTGGCTGATGAAGAGCTGCTTACTTCATGGTCAGTTTGATTATTTCTCTTTCCTCCTCTTCTTTTAACTTTTCAACAAAACTGTCCAGCACTGGCATTTCGAACTTAATATACTGGGCCACCTAGAAAATCCAAGAACATTAAAACTTGCTTTAGATGAGAAGTCTAAGATGTGCTTTCTCTTCCTGGCGTTTTCCATAGTGGTCAAGGCCAAAGTCCTGTACCCATAGGAGCCGTCTCCCTTCCCACCCTCTGCTGACATTGCTAGGCTCTGCATGGTGGGAGAATGGGAATTGCTCTTATCTCAAAGGCAACGATCATCCATTGGAGGAAACGCTGAGCTGAATATTAGGAAAAGCATTCAGTCCTGTGGCATTGTCACACGGAGTGTTCTATGCATGGGTGGGGAGTGGGAATATCATTGTGCTTAACAATGGAATGCAGCTGTACCAGCCCTGGGAAGCTGAGGGAGACAGCCACAAGGTCGTCTTGGGGACCCATACTCCACAGGCCCTTTATACCTATAGTTTGACCGTTGAGACTTAACACCTGTCACCCTTGAGTTAGCCCTAGTTAAGAAGTCATCTGTGGGTCTCTAATGTGATAACAACAAAAGCATACTACAATGAAGGAAAGGGCTTTTACTTACTGGGGTCTCCTAGGACCCCAGTTCTTCTGTCCCCTAAGCTGACAGGTCAGCTGTGGGGGCCTAAGATACATTGTCCAAGAGCTCCTTCAGGACCCTGCGTAGTCCCCTTTACCTCCCAGTACCTCCCCATGGAGCAGGCTTTCAGCTCACATCATAGGGCACTTCCTCACTCAAGTCGGCTTCCATCAAGAAGATCTTGACAATTTTCTCACAAGGCCCATGCAGGATTCTGGATATCAGTGGGTACTCACAGTCTTTTAATTTTGTCTGCTCTGAAATAGAGGACATTTTATAAAATCCATGGGATGTTAGGATCAGCCACCCCTTGTGTATTTATTTTACCAGGACAAGGTATGATAAAAAGCAGATGTTCAGGAAATCTTTCTCAGACCTCCATGGCTCTGCGTCTTAGGAGACACATGATCCTGCTGAAGGGTAGAACTGGCCACCCAAGGTCAGCTACCTGGACTCAGGATTGTGGCAGCAGAAGTGAGAAGAAACAGATGCCTTCCTTCACTTATCTGACAGCAAGACATAAATCTGTGGAAGCCTTTCCTCTACTTCCGACTAAAGACGGAAGATAATCACCAGACACAGCTCTAGACCCTGTTAGCCCAGAGGCAGCAGCAGAGAAATCCACACAGCTAAAAGCTGTCTTCATCTTCCATTAGCTCCAGATACTTGGCCTTCCCCTTGTTCATCATCCTGGTTCAAAGTTCTGCCTACCCCTCTCCATCTTCTCAGGTCTCTAAAACCTGATTTCCTTGCTATGGCAAAAGACTTCTGGGCACTCCTTTGAGTAATTCATCTCTCCCATGGTTATGTGATGACCCATAAACAAACCAGTTTGTTTTCCTGTTGTAAACCTGCACTTGGTTCATGTACTTTGTAGGTCCATCTAGTGAGTGTAAGCGGACACACACACACACACACACACACACACACACACACACACGACAATTTTCCTGTCCTATAGTATCACTAAAAAAACTCATATCAGAGAGAATAGGGACAGAGGAGACAGAGGGGACCACAGACTTGGGGATACTGGAGCTGCTCAGTGACAAGAAGCGCCCATGGGCTGCAGAGGGACCCGGAGGTTCCACAGGAGCTGATCCAGGCTGCAGCCATTGGCACACAAGCCCTACCTTCCTAACTGAACTATGTAATGGTCCACGAATGGGAAGAGCCCAGAGAGGGTTCATCTACGCTGTTTTAGAGGGAGCCTCGGGATGGAACCGAGTTTAATAGTGGTAAGGAAGGTTTGAGAGACAGATGGTAAGCTTGCTCAGTGAACACCAGAAAGCAGCACTTACCCCCAGACTCATGGACAATGTAGAGTGCGAACTCACTGGGGCCATCTTCCACCTGCACAGACCAGCGCGAGAAGTCAGACCACATTTTACTGGATGGGAGCAGACCACCCCAGACAGGGACACTGGCTCATCAGAGGAACTCTTGCTAGATGTCCCTGAGAGCCAGGGCAGCAATCCCACTCCTCCACCGCTCATCAAAGCACTTCCTGCTCCCTGGCAAGGCTGCGCCCCTGCGGAGGCTGCGCCCCTGTGGGGTCACACTTACCCGAAACTTGTTGAGCAGCAGGGTAAGCACCTGTTGGGTGGTCATTGTGCTGTTAACCCGGACATTGGTCACGGACCCATAGGCAGGAGTGAACACGGAGGTCTGTGAGAGCAGACGGATAGCTCAGGGCAGGCCCAGAGGAGACAGGCTAATGTAAAGTTCTGAGCAGACCCAAGCAATGGGGGGTGTTACTTCTCAGAACAGCTGTCCCTGCCCATTTGTGCAAACATTTGACCATGAGGGCTGTTCCTAGACCTAGGGACACTCAAGGAGCGATTATATACGTGTCCTCAGAGCACTCTGAAGAAGATGCTAAACACGCTACACATCCATCAATAGCAGGGCTCTGGATCTTGGAAATCAAGATCCCAGAAGTAGTTCACTGCATCAGCACCACGAACATCTGTGAATGTAGGCTGAAAGCTTCCACATCTACCTACTCTTCTCAAAGTGCTGTCCAAGCAGAGGCCTCCAGTCACACTGTGCAGTTTACCAACAGGCTCCTCTCTCTCACCTCTAGCATCCAATCCATACTGCTGCCCATGGTGCTACCATTTAAATACCCTTAATAACAAAGTGTGGTCTGGCCCAGCCTCCTGTAGTTCCTCCTTAGTCTTCCTACATCTCCCACTCCAAAAGTGATCTGCTGGTTCAGAAATTACCTTTCAAGAAGAATGCCAGGCCTGTAACATGTAGTACAGTAGCAGAATCCCCCTTTATAAAATGTGTGGAGGCTTCCCTCGGCCTGTATAATGCCTTGAGCATCACTGTCACTCAGGCACCACTATCACCACAAGCACCCCGTGCTCTAGCTGCATGGGTCTCTATAGTTTTTTTTTTTTTACGTAAGCATCCATAAATACTTTTTGAGACAGGTTTTGACTGTACAGGCCAGGTTGGCTTGGAACTCAAGACCTTCTTGCCTTAGCCTCCTGAGGGCCAGGATTACAAGTGGGCATCACCATGCTAAGCAGATAACTTTTATTCTTCTATAGCCCTGGAAATTGAACCCAGGGCCTTGCACAAGCTAAGTAACTACAAGTACTCCCCCACTCTGAAGCACATCCACAGCACTCTTTTATTCTAATTTAATCTTAGGTAAGGTCTCACTATATGTCCCTGAAGCAGTGACACAGCTCAAGCCGGCCTCAAAACAGGATTACAGTACTTCATCACCAAGCCTGGTTTATTTACAATTATTTTGCATGGGAGGCATGTTAGACTTTTGCCTATATCTTGCCTTTTCCTGTAACACATCTACACAGATGTGTTTATGATGGCATGACTCATAATCTCTTGACTTTAAAGACAAAGTAAAACAAAATGAACATTCATAAAAGCATATCTTAAAATTTAAATTTCAATCCTCCCATTTCTCCACTAGCATTTTGGAGTACAGTGACGCTCCCAATGCTGGGCAGCAACAGTGTCTACAGCTCCCAGTTGGAAACCTAAGCATGTGAAAAAGGAACCCACTGTGCTTCTGAGCCGTGATGTACTGTGGTTTGGGAACTACATACATTTTCACATCATGCTTTCAACTTATGATGAGCTTATCAAGACACAACCTGACTGTGAGTCAAGAGCTTCTGTGTAGAAAATGAACCAGGGCACCACCTGAGGCTCAGAAAGCTCTGTGAACACGTTAATCACACACTGAACTCGTGAAGCATCTTAGAATACTCTTCATTCTCACAACGGCCCTCTGAAGTACCTCCAACTGTTCCTGTTTTCTGAGAAAAGAAGCCTAGTGTTGGGAGGTTAAATAATACCCAGTCATGGTCACCCATCTGGAAAGGACAGTGCCACAGCGAAGGAGTCTGCAGTACTTGAAGCCTTATGTGCTGTCTACCCCGTTAATGCTGGTGCCTCCCAGCAAAACTGCAGGGGGCCTGCTAAGACTAGTTGAAACCCAGAAGCACTCTAGGTTATAGATTCTACTGGAAATGGCCTGTAATGCAGTGGTTCTCAACCTGCCTAATGCTATATGACCTTTTAATACAGTTCCTTATGTTGTGGTGACCTCAACCATAAAATTATTATTATTTTTATTGCATATACAGTGTTCTGTCTACACGCTAGAAGAGGGCACCAGATTGAATTGTAGATGGTTGTGAGCCACCATGTGGTTGCTGGAAATTGAACTCAGGACCTCTGGAAGAGCAGTCAGTGATCTTAACCTCTGAGCCATCTCTCCATCTCATAAAATTATTTTTGTTGCTATTTCATAACTGCAATTTTGTTACTGTTATTAATAATAACACACTATCTGTGTTTTCTGGTGGTCTTAGGGGACTCCTGTGAAGGGGTAATTCGACTCCCACCAAAAAGGTCACGACTCACTGGTTGAGAAGCACTGCTTTAGTGCCTAAGAAACACGGAAAGTTCACTCAGCTGCTTCAAGGAGAAGCAAAGTCTTGTCAACAAGGCTGTGTTTGTTCTGTGTAAAGCCTGTCTAGACATGAACCCAACCAACCAAGTAGAAACCAGAAACCAAGGTCCTTGGTTTCTTATCCCAGTGGACCACATCTGAATCCACGTACCAGGACAAAGCGATGAGAATACCTATGATTCAATGGGTCTGGGAATAGAATCCATGTTGTCAGTCATAACGGTGTGGGGAAATGATAAAAAAGCACTAGCACACAATCCTCAGAAGTACAACCTGGAACAAGTACCCCAGAAAATCAATGCTGGGAATTGCTATTTTTCATTGTTGCCTGTGGCTTAAGGAATCTGTACCCCGATTTCTAAGAACATTAATTGTGTACAGAGGTAGAAGGAGGTGAAAAGCTGTCCTTTTGTTTTGGTTGACGACTCTGTCTGTAGTCTGCGCTTCCTTCCTATGAATCACCCTTTGAGAGGCACAACTGCTCCAACTGCAAGTTTCCCTCTTCATCCCCGGCATTGCAGGATACGGACTGTCACATACACTCCAGGCGGGGCCGCACCCGGACAGCAGCGCATTCCGTTTTTAGTAACAATCGACTTCTCCTTTTATAGTTCATGTGTTAATGGAATGATGTAATTAGGGGAAGGTGATCTTTTCCTACGGTCAGTACAATGCATACTTGTACAAAAGGAGGAGAGCTGGGAACTCAGAGATCCCCAGGTTCTCTGGGAAAAGATACACATGCTCTGGACACACCTCAGCAAGCCAGCTTAATTACCCAGGGAGAGGGGCTGCAGGGTACGTGATGTTCCTGTGGAATGATCAAGTGAACCTGACTGGAAATTTCACAGGCCTGGGCTTATTAAAGATGAATTTGGCATTATTGTCTGCTTAGGGCTTCCTTGTCCCAAATTTATACAAATTAGAGAACTTAAATGTTGGCTGTGTGGGGAGCCCTGGCTGTGGCTGGGAACATTATGCTGTTGTGGCTTTGGGTCACCCTCTTGAGCTTCCAGCACAGGTCAACAACTGTTATCTTGAAGACTATTGGAGGATCAGGACTAATGCCGAATGTTATGGGGGCTGCTCTTCTGTGCTGAGAAGTAATTCCTGTTCTCTCAGCCTCAGGGCCCAGGAAAGAACAGATGGAGATGTCACCTTGTGGTTGTAAAAGTGCCCATTGATGGAGTACCGGTGCCGCCGTATCTTCTGGGCTTCACCGGGTGCCCGGGGCCTTGGCCTCCGCTGGATTATACAGCTGGCATCACTCTTTGTCCGCATGAGCTGTGGGACCTCCTCTTCCTCCTCCAGGGGTCCTGCAGAGAGAAACAGATGAAAAGGTGGGAGGGTGGAGGGCGGTGACAGCAAGTGTCATGGCTCCAGCAGTGGCGCTGTCTGTCGGGTTTTGTGACTCCCTGGAATCCTGCAGTCACAGCACACTGTAGTGCATTGTTCTGGTAAAGCTCATCTTTGTTTCAAGATGGGCAGGGGTTCTGCCAGTGCCATGGTGCATCTCACGGTACCCACTGAGGTACGTGGTCATTCTAGCCCTGTCCTCTGAGCACTCAGTCAGGGACAGGTCCTTCACTCGGTGCTAAGGAAAGGGGACAGAGCACAGATGAATGGTCACTGAGCATGAGGATGAGGTACTAGATGCTTGGAACAAAAGGGAACAGTACCCACCATTGAGCCCCTCCTTTTTATATCACAGCCCATTGCAGGAGACTCAGGCCAAGGCCACAAGGTGACACTTCTACAAGCCTCTATTTCCTTGTCCTTAAAAGGAATGAAGAAGAGTGTGTCGCACCTATCTCCTGCTGTACAGATGCTTAGCAAGAGTCTCTCTCTCTTGAGACAGGATGACAATTCTTCCACGTGGCTGTTCTTCTGAGACTGCATGTACCCCCAAGACAGGCTGGGGTCTTCTGAGCTTTACTTACCTGAGCTATCTCTGAACATCTCAGCCTTGTTTGTGGGCTGAGCACTAGGCTCCTCCGTGGGGACCTTGCTATCCTGGGGTGGAGCGTCCTTCCTGAAAAGAGAGAAACACAGTTCCCAAGTGACTGTGGACCAAGAAAGCAGGACAGAAGCGGGGAGCAGCAGAGGCTGAGTGGGCAAATTGTATCAGTATAACAGAAAGCGAGCCACAGCATCTATTGGAAGGCGTGGGAGTCTGGCCCTTAGAAAGAGCAGGTTGAGTCACAGACCACGTGCAAAGCCAATGCCCATGCATTCCCGGGATGCAGGCTCTCAGCCAGGTTAGTGCCTGTACAGTTGGGCACCAACAGAGCTTGCTGGGTTTGCTGAGGGTGTTTCAGGTCTGAGGAGTCAGGCAAGGTTAACGCTAGGGATCAAATCCCCAGGCCTCTTAGAAGTACTGATTCTCACCCCAAGCCAATAAAGGTACCATGGAGCTAGAGAAGGAGGAGGTGTAAGGGGAGTTGGTAGCATTCAGGTGGAAAGAATGAGAAAGGAGTACCCTAGACAACCTGGGCTGTGGACAGGATTGCTGACATGACTGCTCTAACTGAGGGGTGCAAGGGAGATGAGTCACACCGGCAGCCATTCCAAGGAGCCCTTATGCTTAAGTCTATGCGGCTCAAAATTCTGTGCCAGTGACTAGGGACACCTGGTGATAAGAGCTGTCATGTCAACATGCTCCATGCGCCCAGAGTACTCATTATCTGCATGCATTATCTTGTGAGATGCACTGGTTGATTGATTGATTGATTGAATTCATGTGTTTGTGTACTTGGCTATGTTAGTTTGTGTGCAGCTGGTGTTGCAGGAGTTCACGGAGGCCAGAGAGGGCACTGCATCCCCCTGAAACTGGAGTTACAGGCAGCTTTGAACCACCACAGCAGGCTGGGCACTGAACCCAGCAATTACTACTGAGCCATCTCTCCAGCTCCTCATATAGTATTTTTAAGGTAGTGTCAGTGTGTGGCCTAGCCTGAGTTTCAAACTCACAGTCTTCCTGCCTCAGTTTACCAAGCGCTATGATCTCAGACACACCTGTGTCACCACACCTATATTACCTGCATATTTGACAGGAACAAAATTCTGAATGTTTGCCTCTGAAAAGTCATTACATGAAGAGGCAAAGCTCAGCCTAACTAACTGCCTTTCTCCTGGTGGTAAAACGGGTTTAAATTCCGGTAAGTTCAGGCAAACAGAGTCTGTCACTGATGTAAAACAGAAGTAGCAGGATGCTGACATTCCCTTCTGAGGACATCCGTGTGGGCTGAGGACATGGTTTATTGGTATAGTACTTAGCCCTGAGTTCTGAACCCAGCACACACGTGAACCATGTGTTGGGAGCACGACTATTCCGGAGGAGGGAGAATGGTCATATAATCATCAACAGGGAGGGCACCCTAAGTAGGATTGCACATTGGGGTGGACAAGGTTAGAAAGGACTGAGGTAGCCACTGAATATGGGAGGACAATTGATCTGTGCTCCTGCGCCTCAACCCCATACAGCAGCAGTGGGGCATCTACCCCCAGGCTGAGGATACTACACATTTAGGCTATGCGGTGCTCATGATAATGGATGTCATGGAGGCCCCTAGTTCTGGCTCGTGCGCCAGGCACTCACTGGAGATAGCTGGAATGTTCAGGCATCCATGAAGCCGAAGGCAGGTGCACTCGCTCGTGATCATCCTGCATCTGGAGCCGGATGGGTCGTCTGAGTCCCCAGGAGATGTTGAGGAGTCCTTCGATGATCAAAGCCCCTTCCTCCTGTGGAGCCCACATGGGTCAGCCTCTTCACAAACAGCAGCTGCCCTAAAGGTGACCCCTTAGAAACAGGAGGCTCAGCCTTCCTACCCCACCCCCACCCCAGCGTACATGCTTCAGTGCATAAGGGCAGGGCCCCCTCAGGAGGAAGCAGGAGTTGTTCTTTCCGCCGCTAAGCCCAGGCAGAGCTGGAGCCAGCACGGAGCTGCTGAGTCAGGAGTCCCCCAGGACACAGCAAGTGTCAGGCAGGCACGTCCACACTGCCGCCCACACTTCCGGGAGGAAGCACAGCCCGGGGGAAGCGTGGCCTGGCCACTTGTACTGGGCGAAGCTCCTTGTGCACTGGAACAGAGAATCCCATGGTACTAGTGGACTTGGTGCCCCCCTGTGTACCCTGCCTTGTCCTCTGTCCACGCATCCCAACAGTGGCAGCACCAACCCCCAGTTACACTGCAATTTTTTTCTGCTGGTGAGTGCATGCATGGGGTACACATGCAGGGAACAACACTCATAGAATAAAATACATAAATATAAAAATTCTTTAATATTCCGGTGAGTAAGAAAGTAATGATCAAAAAAAAAAAAAACAGGCTTAGATGTGAAACTCAACTCCCATAAAATAAAAGGCTGGCATCGACCTACAGCTTCAAATGTCTCTAAGGAAAGTAGGAAAAGCCTGCAACACTCGTGGAAATTCTCAGTACCCAGCTCATCCATGGACACCCATCACCCTTAGTGCTACCTAAGGCTCAGAGACGGAGAGACAAGGAAGCCATGGCTTCACTATGAGTGGCTCACAGATGAACGTAGGAGGAGAGCTAAGGGGCGCGGGGCACTGAAAAATGCACTGGGCCCTGGATGGTAGTTAATGGGGATGAGATTGGGTGAACAGATGCCTCTTACAGCAGGTCTAGTGTTGGCAAAGAAAGAGGCAAGACAGCAGCCTGAAGACTGCTCATGAGTGCAGTGAAAGCTAGTGCGGACTAAGACACGGAGACGCCAGGCCGGGAGAGCACATGGGCAATAAACTCTTCCTCTTATTTCCTTCCTTTCTTTTCCTCCGTCCCTCCGTCCCTCCGTCCCTCCGTCCCTCCCCCCCTCCCTTCCTTCCTTCCTTTCTGTTTTGAGACAGGGTTTCTCTGTGTAGCTTTGAAGCGTGTCCTGGAACTCACTCTGTAGACCATGCTGGCCTCAAACCCACGGAGACCCGTCTGCCTCTGCCTCCCTGGGATTAAAGGCGTGCACCACCACCATCTAGCTGACTCTCAACTAATCAGCCAGCTGCTAATAACTTCTGAGAGCCAGAGAAACAGACACAGGTCCTATGGAGTCCTTCAGGTGTAAGCTGGGACCTGCCACCTGGCTTAAACGTTGTTGGTAGCTCCAGTGTCCCCATCTTTACCCGTGGCTCTTATGCCACGCCTAGAAAGCACGGACAAAGGACCAGCAGCTCTCCTTGAGTCTAGGGTCTGTCCAGCCCTCACATGTCAGACCTGAGCAGTACTGTCCCCTCTGACTCCCCTTCGTCCGGCTCCTGAGGGCAGAAGACAGATGTGTTCCAGGTGAGCAGAGGCACAGAGGCCTGAGAGGCAGACTGCTGGCTCCTTACAGGAAACGTCCCCAGGGTTGCCCAGTTTGCCTCCAGCTGCCACTGTGTTGGTGTCGCCCCTGGTTCTCCATAACCACCGTCATTAGCCTGAGCATGGCTTTATGTGAACCTGCCGTTGCGTTGGTGTCTTCTGCCCCCCCCCCCCCCCCATCTGGACCACACAGGCTCTGGCTGTCACCACCACCACCACGCACCCAGGCTCTGGCTGTCCCCTGAGTGTGCCCAGCAAGTACATCATCGTCACAGAGCCTTTGCATGTACTGCCCCACCAATGTCACCCCTTAGAGAAGGTGTTTCTGACAACCCCACCTACAGCACCAGCCTTTGACCCTGCCCCACAACCCTAGCGTAGTTTTTTTTTTTTTTATTTATTTTGCAGCCATCATGAGTGCTGAGTCACTGCACCTGACCACCTCGACTTGATTTTCTCTCTCACTGAGAAACAAGCTCCAGGGGTGGCCATTTGTCCACACTATTTACTATACCTTCAGCAGTCCAGGGCACACAGTAACACCACACACCTGGCAAACAATGACTAAGCAAATTTCCCCTTGAAAGCATCCCTTCTGAGAGGTTTGGAGAGCTGGCCAGACCCCCAGGCTGCCCTCGAGCTTGCCTAAGGGGGCGTCCCTCACCTTGCAGCAGGCCCAGGAAGACTCCAGGCTAGAACCCTGCAAGGCTCACGTGTTAGTAAGGTCGCAAGTGCAGTCCTGGTGGTCGACAGAAATTAGGACAAGACCAGCATGCCACAGAATCATAGGTGCTGTTGTAATACCTGCTGTGCCACACCAGGCAGGGGCGGCAGACCTTTAGGCTCCCTGTGAAGGTCCCATGGTGCCCCCAGGCTCTCCCAGCACCCGGTAATCTGGCTTTGGTCTCTACCTGTAGAGAACTGTCTAAGTCGTGGGGAGGTGGCTGGCCGACCCCTCACCCTGCAGGGTAAACATTTCCCTGCCTCCCACAGGCACATACATAAATACCAGGCTGGCAGCTGGGCCAGCCCCGCCTTCCGTGCTGTTTTCCTCTGAGAACCTTCCTAAGCGCTGCTATTTTGAGCTTTCCTGACAGTGATTGATGACTGGAGGAAACATTTAAAAGCAGCAGTTGGTGTCTGGGTTTGCCAGACAGCACAGGAGAAGAATCCACGGCACAGCACCCTCTTCCCAGTGACTGAGGGCTGGAGACGGGCTGTGACTGCTCACCTCTGGGTATTTCCTTTGGATTAGACAATCTTTTCTCATCCAGACCCTCGCCACCCTGTCTACTGACCCACAGGTAAGAGGAGGGACTGTCCTGTGGCTCGAGGCTTTTAAAATGGCATTTCTCACCCTGAGCTTCTACAGCCTGGCTACTGGATGGAGACCAGGGTGGTGGGTGCCACTGATGGCTGTGATAATATGGTGTTTGCCCAAGGCTTTCGTGTTTACAAAGAACTCACAGGCTGTGGTGTCAAAGCTATGATTTCATGCATTTCCCACAATATTCCTGCCAGTGGGCTGTTCATAACCCTGTTTTTCGGATGGGTGAGTAGAGGTTTGGAGAGGTGACATTGCCAAAGGTCTCTAGGTCATTAAGTGATGGATGGGTTTTAAACCTGGGTGTCCTCAGATCACACTTTAGTACCCTCAATTCTCTTATCTGTTCATTCTCTGATTTAAAGTTTAAAATTAATTTATTTTACTCTCTTTGTGTGTGTGTGTATATATGTGTGTGTGTGTATTTTTCCTACACAAATGTATGTGTACTATATACTTGTCCATCAGATTTCCTGGAACTGAGTTTATAGAAGGTTTGAGCCACCAAGTATGTGCTAGGAATTGAACTCAGGTCCTCTGCCAGAATAATCACCGAGCAATCTCTCCAGCCCCGATTATCTGGGCATCCTTAAACTACCCTAGTGATGAAGTCTTAGCATATGGGTTTTGATGTTAACAGGAAGGAAGAGCTGGGGAACGACCCTGGTCTCAGACTCACACGTTTCTTACTGCTTTTCGGGTACCCGAGTCCTACATAGCTTCTATAGTGATCGGGAGGAAGCAGAAGGATGTCGGGAGGGTGTCAGGATAGCATGGTAGTCTACCATTTTCTCTTGACCAACAGCTTGTTTTTGCTTTGTTAGCAGCAATGAGGTCCAGGCTTCTGCTGCCCGTGCCACACTTGCCGACGATTCGGGAAACTTCTGAAGAGTTACCACATGGGGCATCTGGACAGGAACCCCCAACTTCTCCCAGCCTGGATGACTATGTTAGGTCTATTTGCCAGCTGGCACAGCCCACCTCAGTGCTGGACAAGGTCATAGTCCGGAGCCGACCTCATAGACCCTCCCGGCCAGCCTGGACTAGAGAGAAGAGGTGCCAGGCTGAGTCTCTAGCAGATAGTTCTCTTTGCGCCAGGGGCCTACAGCCCCTGCTGCCCTCTCCTGGCACTGACAACCCTCTGGACTGGCTCTTCGGGAAGTCCCAGGAAGAGCAGGCAGACAGAAGAGATCCGCCCAATGGGCCAGGCTCTTCTCATCACTCGGGTGTGCACAGACAGAAGGAGCACACGGGGAGGCTCTGTGAGGTCAGGCTACCTGAGTACTCTCCAGGAAGAAAATCGGGGCCTAGGCAGCAGACGTCCAACCGGAAAAGCTGGACTTCCGGAAAGTCTCAGCAGGCCTTAGCAGCTGTCTCCCGCCCTCGCCCCAGCAGAATTCTCAGCACGCTCTGCCTGCACCTGCCGGTGATCCGTGAACTCTAACCCCTCTCCAGACAAAGCTCATAAAGACTATGGTGGGCCCCTATGCCCCCCAGCCTCCCTCTCCTGAAGACACCTGCCGACAGGTCTGCAGGGACTGGGCAATTCCTAGTGAGACCCACTGCCAGTCTGCCTCCGACAACCCGACTAGAACCATCTGCTTGTGACTGGCTGGCTGGTGACCTTGTAGGAGTGACTTAGTGTCTCTGTTCCTTGGGCTTATCATGGTTGAAATGGCTGTGAGAGGAGTGACCACTTCCTGGACTGTGCTAGTGAGGAAATACGTGCTGTACTCTGGGTGGCTGTCAGTCTCACGTGAAACCAAGAGTCAAGGGCCGGGGGCGGAGGCCGTGGGGGGGGGCAGTCTCAGCTCCCTAAAGCAGTGGTTCCCAAACGTTCTAATGCTGTTACCCTCTAATACAGTTCCTCGTGTTGTGGTGACCCCAACCATAAAATTATTTTTGTTCCTACTGAAATTTTGCTGTCCGTGTTTTCTGATGGCTTTAGGTGACCTCCGTGATAGGGTTGTTTGACCCCCAAAAGGGTTGCAACCCACAGATTGAGAACAACCATCCAAAAGGCTCCCAGGTAAGGGCCTGGCCTCCAGCCTCCACCTTGAGGCACACATTTCCTGAGGCCCAGCAGAATACACAAGGTCTCAGCAGATGTACCACCGTGCTTGCTAGGGACTGTCACCTGGGCACGTGGGGAACCTGCTGTCTTGGCTGCAGTGCCCAGACCTCATTGTAACAACAGACACATGCTCAGGGCCACAACCGAATCCACAGCGCACAGTCTAGAGGCTGCCACACGCCTGGAACTGGTGGCCTGATGGCTACTTGTCCTTTGGTGTACCCGCCATCTTCACCCGAGTGCCTGTTACAGGAAGGGGCTCCCAGCAGGAAGTTGTCCAACCACCTTGTTCTAGCTGAGTCCAGATGTCCTAAGGCACTGGAAATCCAGGCCAGCGCTGGGTCCCCACAGCCCAGAGAGGGCCAGCTCCCGGGGGTCATTTGATGGGGAGTCTGGGTTGGGAGAATTTCCTTTCTCAGAGAGGCAGGTGTGTTCCCAGAGAGCAGAAAAGAGTCAGGAATCAAGGCCTGGCACCAGTTCCCTTGTCCTGGGCTGGAGCCTGCTGGCCACACTCAGGATGGAAGGGCCCAGGACAGAAGGACAAAGCTGGGGCTGCATCTGGGTTTGCTCGGTGCACTGCCAAACACACACACACACACACACACACACACACACACACACACACACACGCTGTGTGTGTGTGTGTGTGTGATTTTAACCTCTTTGTTGTCTTCTTTTGCATGTACTTTTTCTCAGAAACAGAATGTAAGCCACATACCCAAAAGAAAATGTTTCAGACAAGCAGTCTATTCAGTTTTCTTAGTCATAAAATCGGGACACCCTTAGCAGGACTGGGAAAGCCGGATAAGTGGGCATGGACAGAGGCAGTTTACTTCTGTCAGCCTGCTGGGCTCCTCAGTAGCCTCAACTTGGCCTCCCAGAAGGCATCCTTTAGGCAAAATGTCCCCATGTGTGACAGGAAGGCTGACCTACTGCAGAGTGTGCACCTGTCCGGGCAAGGCTTGCTTCACCCTGCCCGGTCGAAAGCTGGGCAGGAGGGAGCCACGTGGCGATTGGCGTGGCACTTGTGGATGTCCCACATGCTCAGAAGTCATGCTACTGCACAGGCACGGAACTTGCTCCAATATTCCCTGATGTGAACGATGCTAATTGTTAAGAAGGTGCTCCAGGGTTCCAAGAGAGGGGGCAGTCCAACCCTTCTAGGGAAGTAAGATTGTTTCACACACTGTACTCTAGTACTGCAGAACTGGATGCAGTGTGGCACATGGCCACCAGGGGGTGACTGTTAACCACTAAAGGTTTAGTGGTTGGGAAAACCCAGGTCTGACGCCCTGGGTGGGGTTAGTACAAGTCTGCTTACACGGATAGGTTTATACGTCAGCATTTCCAGAAAGCCACCAATTTCAAAAGGTACTGCTTGTTCTTAGAAGTTACACTTTTCATTGTGACGGAAGCAAAATTACCCCAAAAGCAGTTTTACAGTAACCTGGCTGACCATCTTCCACAGAACAGAATTGCTCTCCCTAGTTCGTAGTAATTGGGAGAAAGGTCATTGGGAAACAGTTGTCCCAGGTTGTGGCTCCACCCACAAACATACCTCATCTCTCTACAGGCATCCTACGTTCAGTGAAGGGTTGTCTCCAAACTGTACACCTAGTCTGTAGTTGCTATCAGAAGGGCTTATGGCCACTAGGAGGGTCTCTTCCAGGGCACACCCAAGTGGTGAGTGCTTCAGCAACTTGAAGGTTTAGCCTGGGGATCAAGAGTAACAAACTTCCGGGTGTCTGAGAGCTGTTCAGTGAGACCCAATTCAGGCCTCCAACGAATTCTAAACCTGGAGTGGTGCCAGCCTGCCTCAATTACTCCATGCCCTGTGACTTGAACTGTGCCCTCCAGGAAGGAGGAGGGGAGGGTCAAGAGGTTCTAAGTAAACAAACTGTATGACTGGGAAAGCTGAAACTCAAGATTCACAAGGGCCTCCCCAGGGTTATAGATGCAGTAAACAGCTCCTGGGAAGGAGACTCACCAGCCAGCTGCAGAGGGGTGAGCCTTCCCTCCCTATAAGTCGTGTAGAGCTTCTAAGGGTGCAGCTTCCATGAACTGTCATTCCTGAGGGGGGGGGCTCTGGCTGCTTTTGAGTCATCCCCGCTCCTGTAAGTAACCACTCACCGGTACTCCTGTTAGGACTCCCTAACAGGTTCATCACACTGGACGTTGTTGGGGAATATTATCTTAAGGTGTGCTCCTTTTGTTTATGCTGCATTTGTTTAGCTCTGTAAAGCTGTGTTACCGTGCCTGTCTAAAATGCCTGGTGTTCTAGTAAAGAGCTGAATGCCCAATAGCGAGGCAGGAGAGAGAAACAGGCAGGGCTGCCAGGCAGAGAGTATAAATATGAGGAGAAAAGGAGGTCTTGGAAAGAGATGGAAGGAGGAGGACTCCAGGGGCCAGCCACCCTGGTACACACCCAGTGTCCAGCTACCCAGCCACCCTGCTGCACACCCAGACACAGAATAAGAAGGAATAGAGAAGGATTAAAAACTCCGAGGCCAAAGGTAGACAGGACAATTTAAGAAAAGCTGCCAAGAAACAAGCCAAGTTAAGGCCGACATTCACAACTAAGAATAAGCTTCCATGTGTAGTTTATTTGGGAGCTGTGTAGTGGGCCTCACAAAAAAGCCAAAAGAGTAAAACATCACACAACAGGACAACGGTATAATTGTTACTTGGTCTATAGTGGATTCTTTTTCTGGGGTGAGAAGCCATGTGTACTCGCTGTATCTCCCCAGGAAAAGTTGCTAAAACAATACAACTAGGAGCAACTTCTGAGGGCCTCATTTTTCTCTTCAGGAACAGGTCCATGGTAATAATTAGAAGAAAGGCAAAGTGGTCAGTATATCTGACTTCCCCTGGGAACTGTAGCTTCCTCCATCTGCCTGTCCTTGTGATGCCTAAGAACAGGCGTTCTGGGCGTGTCCTACAGTGAGTGCTTGGGACATGGGGTCCCGGATGGTCAACTGCAGGTCGGAGACCCTTGCACTGGGTGGCAGGCGAATCACAGGGACTGTGATGTTCAGTGGGCATGGGCACCCCAGGGGCCAATCATGCCAAAACGCCAGAATTCTGGGATTCTGGTTGTGCAGGCTTGCTTCTATGACGGTTGTTACCTTGAAGAAGCACACGCTTCCTCAGACTGCCCACTCTGAGTCTGTTAATACTGCAGAAGGTTTCTGAAAGATATCTATTTCCTTGTTCTACAGAGGTCAGGTCAGTTTGCACCAAGGGCTTGGTTAGAAAGACAAAACCCCTCCTGTGGTTAGTTAGCTCTCTGCCAGGAGGAGAGGCCGTTAGGGATGAATTCTGCCAGCCGCACAGTTCGCTGATTTTCAATCTGGACTGTCCCCCACAAAACCCATGACATGCTCAGCTGCACAGTTCACTGATTTTCAATCTGGACTGTCCCCCACAAAACCCATGACATGCTCAGGGCTGTCTAGCCCCACCCCACAAGCCGCCCCCACAGAAAGGATTGCCTTGGGGAATGCCCAGTGACAAGATCAGGGTCTTGTCATGTAGCTCAGGCTGACTTGAAACTTATCAGGTGACACAGGCTGGCTGTGAACTCATGACAATCCTCCTGCATCAGCTTCTGAGTGCCAGCATTAGAGGAGTGTGTTATTTGTTCTCAAACTTGACCTTCTATCAGAATGCCCTGAAAAATTTGCTAAAACATTAATGGGAGAAATTTTTTCTCCGTGTGTGTGTGTGTGTGTGCGCGTGTGCGCGCGCGTGTGCATGAATGGACATCCAAACATGAAAGATTTCTGTTTCCAGTCAGTTCCCTAGTGATACTGAGGATGTTGACACAAGGGCCACAGCAGAGAACCACCTCAGCCTTAGTAACATCAGTTCCAGAAACACCCAAAGCCAAGAAAGGGAAACCCAGCCAAGACCCACTCCCATACCCTGTGCCTGTGCCAGGGACCTGGGGTGGGCACAAATCCCTCACTTTAGTGGCACAGACCAAAGCCGAGACCTCTCTAAGCCATCTGTCTGCCTCCCTCTCTTGCTGCCAATCACACTGGAGCTTGTGACATAGGATCCTTCTCTCCTGCATGGCCCAGGCCTACACCCGCCCAGCTGTGTACGGCGTCTGACCTGGTATCTGCAGAACCAAGTGGGGCCCGGTCCCCGCTCCCAGGAGTCCATCCACGTTGGTGAGAACTGAGCCAGTGGAACCTAAGATGGCAGGGGTGTAGGACAGGAGCCAGGCCAGAGCAGTAAGAGGTATGTGGAGCAGGCAGGGGCTTTTGTTAGAGATGTCATAAGTGACCCCGGCCCTGCGTGGACTAGGAACCTGCAGCCTCTCCCACTCTATGTAAGTAGAGGTATCAAACAGTGCTGTCCTGGCCCATGGCCTGCCATGGTGCCTGCTTGACACTGTTTGGCCGGCTCTAGTCTTGTACCACAGAAGGTTGAGGGCTGATAAATCCACAGGATGAGGGACGTTCAGGAACCCAGCAGCTACCACCTGGCAGAGGCCTCTGTGAGTTTCTGCTGTCCCACTGAGAGATGGAACATACCCAGGAGCCAACTGGATCTCAACTATAGAAATCCCCTCAAATAAAACTATCACCCTTCTCATCAGACCATAAAATCTACAGGACTAGACTTAACTGAGGAACCCTTGTGAGGTTATGGATGGTGGAAGTCCAAGTAAGGCTCCATTTGCCCTCAGGTAGATCCCAGCCTGGACCCTGCTAGAGACTCCCTGGGGTGTTTCAAGGTTTACAAAATCCCTCATGAATTCCAGATATCTAGTCTCTTCTGAAAAACCAGTCCCGCCAGGGCCACATTCCCACACTGTAACCATGGGTGACTGTCACCTTTAACTAGGACCCACTCCCCATATGCCCCTTGTCATATGAGCTTGTGCCCCAAGATTAGTCGAGACACCACTTCTCAGGAGAGGGTGTCTCTGTGAATGGGGACAGGTGAGAAGGCTCAGGACACCTGGCTGGGCTGGTCAGGCAAAGCCTGTGTGTGGCAAACTCATTAAACTGCATGTCAAGAATGCCTCCTTCAAAGCATGGACTAAGTGGGAGCTAATATGCCGTGGTCTGTGACATGTGAGAGGAGACAGAGGACCAAACCCCCTCCACCCTCTCACCGAGTGGTGTGAAGGTCAGAGGAAGCAGGAGCAGACAGGCCCCCAGACTTCACACACGCTCGGCACTGCGTGGGTAGAGGCGATTTGCTTGCTAGGAACCCTCACAGGAACACCCCAACCCTGCCTGTTGGTAGCCTGGCTCTTGACCAGGACGTTTGACAAGATCCAAACCGGCACACACGGAGCATGAAGGGGCTAGGCTGCACAACTCCCCTGGAAACAACGGGTGCACACCTCAGCAGCACACATGCAAGCCAAGCAAACGATGACCCTACAAGCACAGAGCGTTATAGGTCTCACCTCACGGTGTCTTAGCTGGAAGCTCCTGCCCTCATGGTAGCAGTTGTAGGTTTTGAGCAGGCTCAACAGTTCTGACCTAAAAAGACACAGACACATGTGCACACTTGAGGAGTTATGGCATTGCCACCACAGACCTCACTTTCTTCATCTGCAAAATAAGTGTAGAAGTGTACGTTTTTGCCAACCACATCCAGTCACCCGAGAGACCTGATTGTCCCATCACGACACTTGCTCTTTCATCTTCCAGCAGCCTCTGCATCTGGGCCCTTGTATGAGCTGGAAGAGGAGGGTAGTCAAGGTGCGGTGCTGACTAGGAAACAAAATTCCCAGGGAGGTTCCCATCCCACAGGCAATGCCTAAGGTATGTATACATTCACTGTTTCTCTGAGCACCTAGGGTATGTTTACATGTCCACTATTGCTCTGAGCACCTAGGGTATGTATACATGTTCACTATTGCTCTGAGCATCTAGGGTGTGGACACACATTCACTATTGCTCTGAGCTCCTAAGGTGTGTATACACATTCACTGTTTCTCTGAGCACCTAGCGTATGTTTACACGTCCACTATTGCTATGATCACCTAGGGTGTGTACACACATTCACTATTGCTCTGAGCACCTAGGGTGTGGACACACATTCACTATTGCTCTGAGCACCTAGGGTGTGTATACACATTCACTGTTTCTCTGAGCACCTAGGGTATGTTTACATGTCCACTATTGCTATGATCACCTAGGGTGTGTACACACATTCACTATTGCTCTGAGCACCTAGGGTGTGGACACACATTCACTATTGCTCTGAGCTCCTAGGGTGTGTTTACATGTCCACTATTGCTATGATCACCTAGGGTGTGTACACACATTCACTGTTTCTCTGAGCACCTAGGGTATGTTTACATGTCCACTATTGCTCTGAGCACCTAGGGTGTGTATACACATTCACTGTTTCTCTGAGCACCTAGGGTATGTTTACATGTCCACTATTGCTATGATCACCTAGGGTGTGTACACACATTCACTATTGCTCTGAGCACCTAGGGTGTGGACACACATTCACTATTGCTCTGAGCTCCTAGGGTGTGTTTACATGTCCACTATTGCTATGATCACCTAGGGTGTGTACACACATTCACTGTTTCTCTGAGCACCTAGGGTATGTTTACATGTTCACTATTGCTCTGAGCACCTAGGGTGTGTATACATGTCTACTATTGCTATGATCACCTAGGGTGTGTATACACATTCACTATTGCTCTGAGCACCTAGGGTGTGTATACACATTCACTATTGCTCTGAGCACCTAGGGTGTGTATACATATTCACTATTGCTCTGAGCACCTAGGGTGTGTATACACATTCACTATTGCTCTGAGCACCTAGGGTGTGTATACACATTCACTATTGCTATGATCACCTGGGCTGTGTATACACATTCACTATTGCTCTGAGCACCTAGGGTGTGTACACACATTCACTGTTTCTCTGAGCACCTAGGGTGTGTATACACATTCACTATTGCTATGATCACCTGGGCTGTGTATACACATTCACTATTGCTCTGAGCACCTAGGGTGTGTACACACATTCACTATTGCTCTGAGCACCTAGGGTGTGTATACACATTCATTATTGCTCTGAGCACCTAGGGTGTGTACACACATTCACTATTGCTAAGAGCAGTGCTCACATCCTCCCTTGGCTCTCCTCTGAACTGTTGCCTCCAAAGACCTCAGTGGCTTGGATTACCAGCTGCTGTGGGACCACAAGAAACGTGGGACTGCCTTATTTGTGTCTTGACTGTCCAGAGGTACAATCCTGGGATGAGGGTGACAGAGCCCAAGCAGGCCACTCTGCCCGAAGACTTTCTCCCAGCACACTGGGAAGTCATAGTGCCCTAGGAATGGTCAGGACAAGAGAAATAAGTGTATCATTGGTACTGGCTGGGGATTATGGGGTGTGAGACACGCAGGTGATGTTCAACCTCCCGGTAGGTTGAAAGGGAAGAAAGGCAGGTAAATTAGCATGGCATGAGTTCCAGAATGCTTTCCTATCAACATGGAATCAGTGCGGGGTGGTACATTATTGTGTGTGAAGTAGTTGTTACCTAGTGTATGTTCTGTCCTCCTGGCCTTGGTCCCCTGCTGGACCCCAGTGCTCTGTCAGCTTCCCCACACCCCCCACACACAAAGTCAAAAGAGGACAGTGGCATTCTGGGGCTCAGGCGGGTGTGTGTCCTGTGTATGATGTGGAGATGCTGGAAACCAACAGGGGCAACAAAGTGCAGCTTAGTGACAGCAGCAAGCCAGGGAAGGCTCCATCTTGCATTTGTCCTGTGCCCACACATAGCTAAAGGTTGGACACGCACGAAGTTATTGGGAAACACAGGTTATGTGAGGTTAATCAAGCCCGTGCGTAGAAAGTGTTCACACTCAGCACTCAAGATGCAAGATAAAATGGGGAGAAACTTTAAAAACAGAAATATGCCTCTCAGGTTGGCAAGATGGCTCAGCTCATCAGGTAAAGGTACCTCCTGCCAAGCCTGGTGAACTGACTTTGAACCCGGAGACCCGCACGGTGGAAGGACAGAATGTTTATCAAAAGTTGTCTTTTGACCTCCACCATAGTTGCTGTGGCAGGCATTCCCCCACCCCCAGAGACAGACAGAAAGACAGACAGACACACACACACACAAATATGTAAGAGAAAATATTCCAAGTAGTTTTTATGAGACAGCGTGAATAAAAATAAACAAAGTTAAAATAAACTACACCTTTTTCATTAAAACCCACAACCAGATTTTTAAGGTGTTTTATACAGTAAGAGTTTTCATATGATTCCAGTCTTTAAACAGATTAAATACTGTCACTGTAGAGCCCCATGGGCATCTCTTTCTTGCTTAACCCATATCCCGAAGAATACCTTGATCTCCACAGAAGGTTGCCCCCCAACAAAAGCACCTACCGCCGCCCCCAGGCACAGTGCCACATCTAAAGAGATCTACCACCCACATCGTGGCCTCCACAGGTGGTACGGAGCACCCCGGCACCCCAACACTGCCACTCACACTTACTTCAGAATAGACTTGCTGTCGCTGATGGGCACATGAGAACTGGATGAGCAATCTTCCTTCATCCTCAACTCTTGTCTTCAGACCCAGAAGTCACCTGTCAGAAAGATAACAAAGGGTGCTGTCTTAGTGAGGGCTTCCATTGCTGTGATGGAATACAAGAGACTTGGGGAGGAAAGGGTTCATTTGGCTTGTACTTCCATATCATTGTTTGTCATCGAAAGAAATCAGGACAGGGACACAAGCAGGGCAGGAAAATGGAGGCAGGAGCTGTTGCAGACAGAGGCCATGGAGGTATGCCATTTATTGGCTTGCTCCCCATGGCTTGTTCAGCCTTCCTCCTTATAGAACCCAGGATCACCAGCCCAGGGATGGCACCACTCACCATGAGCTAGGCCATCCCCATCAATCACTAGTTAAGAAAATGGCTTACAGATGGATCTTATGGAGGCATTTTCTCAGTTGAGGTTCCCACCTTTCAGATAACTCCAGCTTGTGTCAAGTTGACATGAAACTATCCAACTCAGATGTGCTGATGAGGGAGCCAGGAGGAGCCCCAGCCAGTGTTGTCCAGCACCCATAGCCCTGGTATTTTGTTTATCCACACTAGGGTCATACTTGTCCAAGGGCAGGGTGGTTAACGTTGCAAGTGTCAGGTCAAGGAGCTAGCTCACCTCCCTCTGGAAAGTTCAACAGGATCTCCAAGGTCCTGGATCAGTACCTAAGCATTTTAAGCCACATACTCATTTCTATTGGGTGAACATTCTAGACAATGGCTTATTCTAGGCTTTTCCCTACCCCTGTCCTCTCTCTTCCTTTCCAGATGAGCTGGGGCAGTGATCCATCAATGACTTTGGGGTCTATTCCCTTGGGCCAACTCTCCCAGTGGGGACTCGTCTGTATCACACTTATTCCTTCTGGTCTAGTCCTCACAGTAACACTATGAGGCACTAATCAATATTTACATTTTATGGTGAGAAAAAAGGACAGAGGTGAAACCCAAAGCCAACCAATGAACAGGAGTAAGGGACTCTTCAGACACAAGAGTCTGGGTGCCTGATCTTGGCCCCTCAACTCTTCCTCTCTATATCCTCTTGGCAAGTTCTTAACCCTTTAAGCCATGTGGAGCTGTGTCCAGCATCCAGTTTCTGTGGCAGACTCACATTTGAAGTTCTCTGTGTCTCCTTCCACCCAGGAAGCATGAGGGCCTTCAGGCTGCCCACATATTTTCATGGAAGATAAGTACAAGAACCTCTTTCTATCCTTCTAGCATCTTCTGAGTTATAGTTATCCCTAGCATATGCAGAAGTATGTTTCCTTCAGTGGGTTCCTGTAAAATGTACCACATCCTGAGATTGAAGGCCTTCTCAGCTTAGCTACACATCTGTCTGGGCTATGGCCACAACTTGTAGAGTTTTTGCTGAAAACAAAACTCACATGGATTCTTTTTCTGTCAGAAAATTCACAGGCTGAAGACTAATTTTACCAGATCCTAGCAATACAATATACCACTATTTCTTACTCAGTGGAGAATTTGCTCCCTTCCATTTGTCTTTGGTGTCTGAATAGACAGAATGGCTGTCAATTTAATAGCCACAATTATTAAGTCAAACAGGCAAAGCCATGGTTTCTTAACTCAAGCACTGACACTTTGACAGTGAGTCCAATGACAACAACAGCTACTAGGGGACTCTAACAGGCATCGTGCTCCTTGCAATGGCATTCAACTTAAAACTTACCAGCTATCTATTTCTAGAAGGTTCCACTTAATAATTTCAGATCAAAGCTGCCCCAGTTACAGAAAGTAGAGATAGACTAGAGCTACTGCTTCCTGATTGAGGGCCTCCCCGATCGATGGTCCTTTATATTTGCTGGACAGCAAGATGAAGCCCAGCACACCCTCAGTACTGATGCAAGTTCTACCCTTTATCTCTCTGGCCCATCCAATATGCTCCTCCTCTCCCTGCCTGATACCCACAAGATGAATATCATCCATGAATGGGCATTTGATTACAGAGGCAGGTAAATTACTGTTGGCCAGGAGAAATGCAAGGATGTGGGGGAGGTGGGCTTAATGGAAATTTTAGAACTCTGCCCACTCTAAAGAGAGACCAACCGTGGCCTGCAGAGAAGCCAGGAAGGACAGGCTTTAACCAACATAGTGACGCAGCACTGCCCCTTGGGATCAGAGATGGGGACTCCTGTGTATTCTTGTTGGCCCAGCAACAGGATTTTCAAAATAGAGCAAGGTTTTCTGTGCTTGGCTTGTGGAAAGAGTGAATGTTCTCCATATCTGGGTAGTTCCTTAAACTTGCCAGAGCAGAGAAGTGTTCTGCCCAGGGGAATGCCCTGTGTTGGGGTTTGTGGGTTGACACTGGTTCCACAAACATGCATAACAGTGAAAAGTTTTGAGCAAGCTCATGTCAGGAAGGGCTGCAGTAACTGCGGAATGATGAGAAGTGGGGTTTTCCCTTGCTGTCCCCTGCATCTTCAGCCAGCTTTTTCCCATTTTCTGCATGAAGCCCCAGCTTTGCCCAAGCTTGACACTCTATCCTCCCAGACGCCATTTGCTGTGTTGCAGGAAAGTCTTCCTCTCTGCCTGTCTTTACCTGCCCCAGGACACCAGTTGTAGAGCGAACCCTGGCCAGGGAAGGGTGAGATGGAGGAGTTTCCCACCTGTGGTCTCATCAATATTTATAATCCCGCTTGACTAAGTGATGCTCCCGGGGGCTCCAGCGCACAGTGGGGTTGTCACTGATGCCTCTGCTTCACCCCTTGTCTCTGGTACCAAGAACGGCTCAACACTTTATGGGGTGAAGTGAGTACAAGATTCATAGGCTCACCCACAAGTCAGCTCTTTCAGAGCTGTACATACATACAGCAGTATGTAAATCAGACTCATTCCTGTAATCCCAAGACAAGACAGGAGACTCACTGCAAATTGAAGTTTGGTGTGGCCTCCAGAGTAAGTCTCGGAAAGGGGATAGCTTAGTTAAGGGACGGTAGTCATAGAGCCCATTGAGAGTTGGCCTCTTCGAAGCATAGGTCTTCTTGATTACTCATAGGAAACCAGAAATCTAGGTTTTTAATGGGTCTATGCACCACTACTTAAAGTTGGGTGCTTCTCACAGGAACACTGGCTATTCCCAGAATAATTATGTAAAATGATTAGCAATCTTCCCAGCTCCCTGGATGTGGGACCATGTTACCAATTCTGGCCTTTCTGCTACAAAGGGACGTGTGTGGATCACCTTCCTGATGGCATTAGCAAGCAGTTTCCCAATGTCTACCCACAGTCACTCTAACATGAATGCACACATATTAAAAAATAGAAACCAGGATCTGCATTTGAGAGCAACTGGACAGCATTTCTCTCTCTGAACCTGGGCTTCCTCCTTTAATGTAATGTTTTCCAGTTCTGCCCATTTTCATGAGACTCCCCACACATGCTCTGGATTTTGGAAGCTATCATAAGTGATGCTCTCCCTTCTCTGGTTTCCTCCTTGGCAAGTCTGCTATGATTCTATAGGAAAATTACTGGCTTTGTGTGCTGACTTTTTATCCCATCACTTTTGTGAGAGTGTTTATTAGTTTGAGAGTTTTCTGAAGAGTCTTTAGTGTCCTTCAAGGACAGGGTCAAATTGTCTGTAACTGGGAACTAATTGGCTTCTTCCTTTCCAATTGATATCCCCCTTTCCCTTTCTCTTGTCTTACTGTTAGTTGGTACTCTTGTCTTGTTACAGATTTTACTGGAAATGCTCTCAATTTCCCCCATTTAGTACAGTGTTGGTTATGGTTTGTTTATCAAGGATTGGCCAACCTATTACAATTATTTCACAATAGTCAATGTTGTGAAAATGGCTATATTACCAAAGATTATGTGTATATTCAACACAATCCTCACTCAAATCTCAATGACATTCTTCACAAGATTAGAAAAAAATAATAATTCTAACATCGATATAGACAAAGATAGCCAAGGCAATCCTCAGCAGGATGAGCAGTGCTGAAGGTATAAATGTACCTGATCACAGTATATCACAGCCACTGAGCATGATCACAGTACATCACACAGTCACTGTGCTCATCACAGTATATCACACAGTCACCAAAGTTTGACAAAGGTGTCTGTCAAAACCACATTGAAGAAAAGACAGCTTGCCTCACAAATGTGCTGGGAAAATGAAACTCTCATGTGTAGAGAAGAACGACACTAGAACTTACTGTGAGCCCGCAACTTTTAAACTGCTAGAGAAAAATGAGTAAAACACCTCAAGTCCCAGACATAAGCAAGGACTTCCTGAAAACCTTTCCAACCACTTACGAAATAATCCCAAGAACTGACCTATGACACTACATGAAAAGGGAAATGGTAGAGCGAAGGGACCACCTACAGGATGAGGGAAAATCTCTGCCAGTTACACACAAATACACTGATGCCTAGAATACAGAAAGAAAGAAACAAAAACTTAAACACAGAAGTCCAAATCATCCAGTCAACACATGGCCTAATGAACTAGAAATATAAATGGTCCATACATACTTGAAAATGTATTCAACATCCTGGGCCCTTGGAAAAATGAAAATTAAAACTGCTTTAGAGTCAACTTACCCCAGTCAGAATGTCTGTCGTCAAGAAAACAAATGCTAGCAAGAATGTGGGAAAAGAAACTCATATACCACTGTGTGTGTGTGTGTGTGTGTGTGTGTGTGTGTGTGTGTGTGTGCACAAGAGGAGGCCAGACGCATCAAATCTAATTGAGCTGGAGTTACAGACAGTTGTGAGCTGTCCAACATGGGTCCTGGGAGCTGAACTCCAATCCTCAGCAAGAGCAGTATACACTCTTAACCACTGAACCCTCTACCTAGCCTCCCTAAATCTAAGTATCTTTAAACTAATTTTAGACTTATTTACTTAAATTTATATGTATGAATATCTTTCCTGCATGCATGCATGTATGTATGTGTGCATGCATGTATGTATGTGCACCACAGACATAGTATCCATGGAAGCCAGAAGAGGGTATCAGATCCTCTGGAAGTGGTGTTAACAAATGGTTGTGGCTCACCATGTGGGTGTGGGGAATCAAACCCGGGTCCCCTGGAAGAGCAGCCAATGCTTAAAGCTGCCGAGCCTTCTCTGCAGTCCCCCCAAATTCTTTCTTTTAAGAAAAAGAATCAGTGCCCGTCTATTTCCATAGTTAGCCAGAAAGCCACGTGTTCTAATGATGCTGAGTGATTCTGTGGCTCTGCATCCTTGACCCATCCACGGCGATATACACTTGGAAAGAGAAGTAGTCTCTACTGGGCTAAGACACTGGTGCTCCATGCATTTCTTACTATAGCAGTCAGGGTTAAATAGTGAATTTAAAAAAGAAAGATAAGAGGAAGAAACAAAGCATGGAACACACTTGCAAGACAAACAGTCTTAGCTATGGAACTTGTTTGTGGCTTTGGACTCATGCCCTCCTTAGTTTACAATAGCTTTATCTCCCTCAGAATGAGAATACTCCCTTTCTTTTACTATGCAGCAGGAGCACCTTTAAGTGGAATTGCCTTTAAGTCAGGCGGTGGCTGCTTATTAACGGAAAGGCCTTTCTAAGGGGCTCTGGGCTCGGAACTAAGACCTGGGTGGCTGCATATGCAATGGCTTGTCTTTTGAGCCTTGATTTTCCTATCTGTGCATTAAGAATATTGCCCACCTTGATTTTCCTATCTGTGCCCTAAGAATACTGCCCGCCAATGGCTTTGACATTTCCTCAGCTGCAGAACTCTTTATTCAAATGGGAAATTTATGCAGGTAAAGTTTAAGGGGACTGCTTTGGCTGACAGTAAGGCAGTTGGCAGGGAGCCCATCCACTAGATCGCTTAGGGTTTAGTGAGACACTGTCTTCCCCTGCTTCCTTCAGCAGGTCCCTGAGGACATGCCCCCGTAGCTGGTAGTATCTCTTGTTGTAGTGAGGTAGCATCAGGTGCTCAGAGGAGAAGGGGTAGAATGGGGAGGGGCTGGGTTTCTTATAGGGCAAACAAGCTTGACAGGGAAGGAGTATGCCCATACCATCCAAAGGAGGGCAAGGGGGCAGTAATCATGGGGTGGGGGGATGAGAAGGGGCAGTTTCAGCAAAACAGGCCCTTCCAACTTTCCATAGGCCATAGCTGTCATGGGGGAGGAGCCTTGGGTCCTTAGAAAAACATTCTCTGTACTAGAGCAACACGATATTTCGTTATTTCATTGTCCTCTTCAGCTATGAGGCCTTCAGTGAGTCACTTGTTTTCCCTGGCTGACAAATGCCTCCTCTCTGGGTGGTAGGGGGTACTCCCTGGGTGGTAGCATGTACTCCATCCCCACTGAGCCCCAGAGTTTGAGCTTTGCCATGTCTCATGGAATCCCCCCTTCTCATTCATTTAATCAGCCTTAAAGAAATGAAGATATTCTAGAGATACTTTGTGTGTTTCAATCTGACTATAGTACTATTGAAACAATGACCTCCAAATAAATGGGAATTTCCTCAGTAATCTCATGTTGGGAGAAGGAAAGGACAAATAGAGAGGAACTTGTCTCCCCAAAAGAGATTTCATATGGTCCTAATAACCTGTCACGCAACCTTACAAGATCAGACTGAAGCCCAGACAGGCTGGGTCAAAGGTGGGTGGGACCACATCTTAACCGGGACTGGGTAGATGAGCATACCCATGACCCACTATTTAAACTTCCACTGCCCTTCAGGATCCTGGAGGTGTTGTGGAATATTATTTTAACTAGGCAAAAGTGTGTTACATTTGTTTATGCTGTGGAATATTACTTTGATATGTGAAGGTGTTTACGTTATTTTCTGATGCCTTTGTTAACAATGTAGAGATGGGTCATATTTGCTTGTGCTGCATTTGTTTTACCTTGCCTGCCTAAGGCACCTGATTGGTCCAATAAAAAGCTGAACAGCCAATAGCGAGGTAGGAGAGGGATAGGCGGGGCTGGAAAGCAGAGAGAATAAGTAGGAGGAGGGCTCTAGAGAAGAAAGAAAGAGAATGAGGGAGAAGGAGAGGAAACCCCCAGGGCCAGAAGCCAGGCAGCTGCCAGTCAGCCAGGCTCGAGAAGCAGTGAAAGTAAGACATACAGAAGGAATAAAGGTAAAAGTCCTGAGGCAAAATGTAGATGAAGAGAAACAGGTTAAGTTGTAAGAGTAGCAAGAAATACGAGCTAAACTAAGCTGAGTTCATTCAAAACTAGAAGTCTCTGAGTCATGATTTGGGAGCTGGCTAGTGGCCTATAAGAATGCCTGCTCCACTGGAGGTAAGACGGACTTGCGGGGCTCAATGGCTTCCTTTGTCCCTCTTCCCAGTGTGACCACATTGAATATACCTCCTTTTTCTGTTTTCCACTTCTTTCTTTTGTTGGGGGGAGGCAGGTTTAGAGACACGGTTTCTTTGTGAAACAGCCCCAGTGGTCTGGGCCTTCCTATGTAGACCAGGCTGGCCTTGAACTGACAGATCTACCTACCTGTCTCTGCCTCCCTAGTGCTGGGATTAAGGTGTGCATAATTACACTCAGGTTCTGTTTTCCACTTTAAGTTTGACTTTTTTAATGAACTTACTGAAGAACCGCGAGATCTGAGTTGGAACATGGGTTGTGACTCCCACATTGGATAACATGTGAACATTGTTTCGCCTTGTTTTCCTGGGACTGCTTCCCTAGTGCGAATGTCCCTGTGCAAGATATCCAAAAGCAAGCATCTTCAGTGGCCTCGTTTCAATCCTTTTTGTAATAAAGAACTATGGTCATAATGTTATGATCATAATCTTAGTTTTTGTAATAAAAACTATGATCATAATTGTAGATCATAACTCAGAACTGAATCTGAGGCAGAGGCTCAGTGTGCAGATAGATGCTCCTTGGGAGAAGTAGATGGAGAGAGGGTGCAGCTGGCCTGGGCTGCCACCCCCGGCACGTCTGAGAGGCAGCCACAGATGTGACTGGACATAAGGGCTGCTCCCTTCCCCCGGCAGCCTTTGTCCTGGTCCTCCCCCTTCCCCCAAGCACACAAAGCTCAGACTTCCAAGCTCACTCCTCGGGCTGCTTTCTGTGCTCCACAGAGGGGCCTCAGGAGGTAGTATACCTGGTTACTGTCCCTCAGTGAACTGACAATGAGTGAGTTGTCCCCACTTTCCGCTTCAGCGACTGCTCTGTTCAGTCAGGCATGTGGACAGCAGACACACAGCCTGCCCTGCGTGGAGTGACAAAGACCACAATTCCAAGGAGATCTAGGCCTTTGTCCTTTCTCTTCACAGAAGAAGGCCAGTTCTGATTCTCTAGGTCACTGCAGGACCCAGTCCCTCTGGACGGGTGGCAGGAGGAGCAAGTGGGGACGCCACTGGAGTGGAATATTCAGGAAACAAACCTGAGTGCACCTAATGGCCTTTCACCGAGAGCCTCTGTGTGGCTTGCTTTTCAGTCCCAGAGGGCCCTTCCCATGCTGGTGAATGGACGTACTGACCTTAGCAATATGGGCAAAGGGTCAACATCTACAGGAAAATGTAGGTTGGTCAGTGAAACAGGAGAGCTTGGCTGCCTCTGTTTTACCTTTTCCTGGCATGATTCATATTCAGGTGTCACTCAAACCAAATAAACAAAGTGGCTTGACCCGCAAGCAAAGGAGGACACAGCCAGGCCCAGGCAAGCGCCTCCAGCGGGGCTGCTAGGCTAGCAAGCAGGCAGGTGCAGGCTACACTGCCCTGCAGCCCTGCACAGCTGGCTCCTAATGCGGGGACAGGAGCCCAGGCTCTGAAAACAATGAGCCTCTAAAAGGCCCTTCCAGCACCTGTCAGCCCTCACAGGGCAGAGCTTCCCCAGAGGGAAGCCAGCTGTCTGCTGAGGGGATCTGGCTGGAAACAGGCTGTCTGGTCTGTCCCCAGCAGGACAGTCACCTAGGTAGCCAGCTAAGCATAAACAGCAGGCAGCCACTTAGCAGCTGCGGGCCTCTCGCATTGTCCAGTTCCCAAGTCCCCTCTCCTCCCCTCCCCCGTCATTACCCACCTCTGGCTCAGCCATATCCCTCCCACTCCAGTCCTAGGCTGCTCAGTCCCACCAGCTGGGAGGCCCTCAGAGCACGTGTGTGTGTGTGTGTGTGTGTGTGTGTGTGTGTGTGTGTGTGTGTGTGTGTGTGTGTACACTGCCCTTAGGAGGTGATGGGAGTTCAGGGAAGACAGACAGAGCAGACACACCCATTGCCATCTCCGCTCCTGCTTGATTATGGCTGACCACCCTATCCAGGCCATCTCTGCTATACATCCCCTACAGTCCGGGCCTCCTTGACAATGCTCCCCTTCCTCTGAAGAGATGACTGGTCCTTGTCCTTGGTCCCTTTGCAGACTGTAGGCCAGTCATCTCCCTTCTTGTGACTTCCTGATGTAAACTGCAGCCCAGAGGCAGGGCCTCACCCACACACCTGCAGGGCAGGTTGCTGGTTTCTGCCCTTGCCCTCCAGTGTTCTTCCCAGTAAAATTGAGGCAATAAAATCATTCCCAATCCTCCCACTCCTCCTAATGCAATATGCTTACACTTCCTGGCTATGTCCCCATCACTCCAATCAAGGCTCACGCCCTACTTACGGAAGGGAGGAGTCATGGAAACTGTTATCCACACAGCTATGGTTTGAGGGTCAAACAAGCACTCAGATGAGCCGGGTCCAGGGGCCATCAGTAGGTCTCGGGTTAGCCAGCTGTAGTGGCAGCTGGTCTAGAGCGTCCCTCTTCTCAGGACTGAAGCTGGGGATTTTACCATAGCCCACATCTCTGATACTAAAGGTCAGGCAAGGGGATGGGCAGGGCTCCAATTCTATCTCAGGGTGTGTCCCAGAGGAAGTCCCTTTGGGTAGGAAGGAGATTCGGGGAACCACAAGTGTGGGAAACTGAAAAAAGCCCTGGGCAAGCAGCCACTTTCTAGTTGTTGAGCATTTGCTTTTAAACAGTTTCAAGGGCCAGCGAGGTGGCTCTTGCCACCTAAGCCTGAGGACCCAAGTTCTGAGTTCCTCAGAACTCCTGGGAAAGTGGATGGAGGTATAGACTCCGAAAAGTTGACCTTTGACCTTCACATGTACTGCATTGCACGTGACCCACAGCATGCACATGCACATGCAATCCACACACACATATACCACTAATAATAATAATAGAGAAATGCTTTCTTCATTGTACTTTTAGAGGTTAAACAACTCAGCCTTTCCACAGTCTGGGCTCAAAGCTTACCCTGCCCCCGTTGTATGACCCTGTCAAATCCTTTCTACTTTCGAACTGGAGATCCTCACCACTTAAACAATTATGACCCTTTCTATTTTCGAACTGGAGATCCTCACCAGTTAAACAATTATGACCCTAAGGGTTCATCCATAATAACCACTGATGACACTGGGCTGCAGGCCCCAGGAAAAGAGCAAGGTTCTAAGAAGGGAATGTGGATCTCAAAGAGCAGGGCTCCTAAGAATCAGGAGATAGGTGGAGTTAACCCTGAAACCGGGCCTCGGGTCTCCAGGGGCACAGTGCGGAGGGCTTGCTGGTAGACCCTGTAGCCGGGCTGTCTCCTCTGAGACTTGCTTGCCTAGGGGCTGAACTTCTAGTTCCACACTCCGTACTTCTCTGTCTCACAGTCCCGTTGACTCTGACTCAGGGAGACCTGGACTTTAATCCTGCTCTCAATCTCACATCATCCGCCAGACGCTCCTGGGTTTCACACGGACACTGCAACCTGGGCATCAGCCTTAATTTCAGCATCAAGTCTGCAAGTGTGAGCACTACAGAGTTATGAGTCAAGCTGATAACAGGCCAAACAAACACAACGTGCTGAAACACACCCCGGCCTAATTTCCAGCAAGCAATACTTTGATCTAAGATGAATTTCATCTTCTCTTTTCTCCCTTCCTCTCTTCCTCAGGCCCCTCCTTCCCTCTTCCCTCTCCCCACTTCCAGCCTCCTGGGGGAACCGGAAGCACAGGCAGGTCTGTGTTTACCTGTTCTACTGTGCCTTGCAACTCTGTTTCCCATGGCTTCTGGCAGCGAGTCCTGAGTGATAACCTAGTACCTGCAGGTGAACTGCAGCTAGGGCACCAAGGATCTCTCCTGCCAGCTTAGTGTGTCACTCAGGCTGCCTGGGTTCAATTCCTGGATCCCAGCCCTTACCTGCTATGTGAATTCCTCTAATTCCCAGTGAGGTGGGATTTCTAAGCTCCCTTAGGTTTTTTTTTAAAGGTTGTGGCTGTCTTGGCACTGGCAGTCTACGAGTTGGGAACACAGGTGAACCACAGTCCAAAAAGTGAAGTTAGGGGGGGGCGTGGAGGTACAGTTCCCCAGCGCTCTACCCCGCAGCCCGTCCCCTCTCCCCGGCTTGATTTACGCTATGCTTGGGATAGACTCCAGGCTTCATGAGTCTACACAACCACTGTACCAACTAGGCAAGAACCCCAACCCATGTAACGCATCCAGCTTTGATTTCACATTTGAAAATGAAGATAAAGAAAGCAGTACTGTGGCCTCGCAGTGAGGAGTGAGCGGCAAATTTTGTTAAAGCCCTTTGCTCACAGCCGACCATTACAGACAGGGACGGAGAAACAAGTGCCATCATCCTAGCGCTGGGTTTCCATCTGTGAAATCACACAGTCGGGCTGGAAGCTCTCTTCCCGCCTCTAAGAACATGTCTCTAGGAGTCCGGCTGAGAGGAGGGACGAGGTGAGCACCACTGTAGCCGGCAGTTTGGTTCACGTGTCTTGCTAAGATTTAGCCCCTAAAGTGCCTTATCCTAGGAGATGTCAGGCACAGTGCCACTCTCAGCCCTAGCTGGAGTCCCGCAGTGCGCCAGGCTGGCAGGGGAGGAGACTCGTGCACAGCGGCAGAAGGGCACAAGTGCTCAGGCTCTAGCGCGCTCTGCCTTATCGCCGCCTCAGAGTCGAGGGTAGAGTGGTCCGCGAACGTCCACTACCTCTGCTGCCTGGGCATCACTCACCGTCCAGTCATCGCGTGGTCCAGAGGCCACCAGCAAGGTAGTCCCTCCGCCTGTACCAGAGTTGTGCCTGCACCCGACTCCAAAGCCGGGCTTCTGCTGCAGGGGGTCAGGTCCGCCCCTGCCCGCCCTAGACACACCTCTTCCCGCCCCCAGACACGCCCCTCTCTGCCCTAGGAACGCCTCTCTCTGGTCAAAAGCAAAGCCCATCAGCGCCTCTCCTCCCTCCTGGGTGCTTGCTACAGTTGTCCCTCAAGAAGACCCCGTGCATCTGTCCGCTTGCTTGATTGATCTCCATGGACACCACCGAGCGCTCAGCTCGTCACTTAAGTTCCCAATCCTCGAGGGCGCCTCAGGAGGCAAATAGAAAGCAGCCGGGCAGGGCCCTAGGGGCTCGCCGGTCTACAGGCGGAGGCCAGGGATCCTGGGTAACACAGACCCTTGGGTTTCAACGAAGGCCTCTGCGCAGGCGCTGCAGCTTCTACTGTGTGCATCCTGGGGAGGGTGTGTGTGTGTGTGTGTGTGTGTGTGTGTGTGTGTTGTGTGTGTGTGTGTGTGTGTGTGTGTGTGTGTGTGTACACGCACGGGTGAAGCCCGCAACATTTATTTATTGAACAGGTGGCACTTGCAAGCAAAGGCGTGCCTTCTGAGAAAGCGCCATTAAGAAATCTGAGCTGGTGAATTTAAAAAGTTAGCTTCCTTTCTCTGGCGCTGTCCTCTGAGCACCGATTTGCCAATACTGAGGGAGAGCCTCAAACCGTAGGCCACTGTGGAAGTTTAAGGGGGCTGGGTGGCCCGGGTGCTGGACTGTTGGGCTGGGGGAGCTTTGTCGGCTCTGTTTTATGTCACTATTCCCAGTCCTGACCTCAGGACCTCTTGGCTGCTCCGGCAATGTAAATCAGCTCAGCTCAGTCCTTGGTTTCTAATCCTCAGGGTCACATGGCCATTTAGAGTATGATGTGGAGCTTCTAAAAGTGTAAGGTGTTCTCGTATTTGAAAACAACCTGGGGTTTGAGTCCCAGGACCCCGATTCAGCGGATTTTGCTAGTTATTGTGGATGGTGACTGTGAGCATAGTGATTGCACTTTGTCCTTTCCTTCCTGGGTGGCAGACTGTCCGTGTCTACTTCCCTATCTGCAGGGGGCTAAAGGTGACCAGCCCGGAGTCCCTCTCCAACTCAGCCTCTGCTTGTATTCTTCGAGAATGATCCATTCTCTCTGCCAACCTGGGGTTCCTATGGCTGCTGGCCTGTTGGAATACGTGTTTCCTTCCGCAGTCCAAATGCGGGGCACCTTAAAAACTGAGACCAACATTTGGGTGTTTCTAAGAGCTTTCACAAACCAAGTGCATGAAATCCACAAAACTCCCAATGTGTCCAGTCCATTCCCGCCCAAGTGAGGCAGTAAACAGGTGACAGGGTAAGTCTCCCTGGGGCTCTCCAGCATGAATCATGCTCTCTGGCCCGGTTCATGCTGCTGCCTCACCTGGTTTGGGACATAGGCCTCAAGTGTCCTGAGCACGCCTTGTAGGTGTGACACGTGCTGCTGGTCTGGTCCTCCTGCAGCTCCTTGGCCCTCAGCTGCACTGGCTGCTGCTCATATTTCATCTGGAGTACGAGGGGCTGCCCTGCTGCCCAGGGTTGGCTGTCTCTCACTTCGGGTGGTTCCTGACAGTTGCCTACTGAACGCCTACTGTCTTGTTTGGAAAAGGGAGGGAGGGGGAGAGGGGGAGGGGAGGGGGAGACAATAGAGAGAAGCCCACATATTAGGAGCAGCAGCTTGCTAGTCCCTGGTGATGGATCATGACAGCCTGTTACTTATTATGCTACACTCACAACAGAATGGTGAGAATTTAAACATGTGACTGGTAAAATATCAGTGTACAGTACACATTGTATGTTGTACTTTGTAGGACTTTTGCTTTGTCATTTATGTTTCAGTGGTGTAATATAAAATGCGTACTACAGTGGGGAAAAAATGAGAACAGCAGTTTCATTCAATCGTGACAATCCTTGTCATGGCTTTCCCATGGCTTTTTGAGATGTGGCCTTCACACTCACTTTTGGATATAGAGAGGAGAAAGAATTCATAGAAGAAGGGATTAGAGGGGAGGGTGGAGAAAACAGTTTTCTTAGTAGAAAGACAAGCTGACTCCCCTCCTTTCTTGTCTCATGATATAATATGCAATGTGTAGAGCACTAGCAGCCAATTTGAGATCATAACACAGTATGTCCACATGCTAAAGCTAGTGGATTATAAAAAAAGGAGGCTTGGTCTTAGAATTTCTGCACTGTCTTCAATAAGGTTTCACAACAATGATGGTGCAATATGGGTGACATACAGGCCAGTGTGACAATTCCTTCCCAGTCGGCCTTGCTCCCTTAGCTTCCTCCTGTTCTTCCCCCTCTGGTCTGGCGACACTGAATGTTCCTCTCAGCCTTCGCACTGGGTGTTTTGTCTCTAAGTCTCTTCTCCAGATCCTGTCAGGCTGACTCCTCACCTCCTGTGGGTTTTGAGTCACCTCCAGGTCTTTCCTGCCCTTAGCACATCCCTCCCAACCCACTCGCCCCCTCTCTGTGTCCCATGCCACCTTGGGCTCCCTAGCTGAGGGGCGCTCTTCCCTCAGCTGCGGAGCACCTGGGCTGTCGCCGGGTTGCCTTGTACTCATGGTGCTGCTGGCTTGCTCTCCCTTAGACAGATTCAGGAAAGATGCAGATTCTCAGAGGCCCTGGCCCCATTCCACATGAGGCATGAGTGATGTGGGATTGGGGTTCAACTTCTGGTGGCCCTGTATTGAGGGGTGCATTTGTGCCTCCAGGAGTGCGGCTCGAAGGACCTCTTCAGGCCTCAGGGGCTGAGGTCTCACAGAAATCTGCAGCACCACAGCAAAGGGGACTTTGAGGGATTCCTGTGAGGAGCTGAGCCCTGTTCATGGTTGGAGGCCTATGCTCACAGCATGGACCATCAGGGTAGCTTTAGGAAATATTGTGATTTTTCTAACAGTCCAGGCTGATTTATAGGGCCTGTAAAAAGGCAAATAGGAAATCTCCTGGCCCATTCTTTCACACAGGACCCTGGAATAAAGAACTTGGGCTCGATTTGTAAATGGGGAGTTTGAGCCACAAGGAAACTGCTAAAACCCACAGCATAGTCCAAGGTGAGGCTGCTACCCAGGAACCTACCCTGCTCTAGATTGGCTGGAGGCATCTTGGCACCAAGCTCTCTTCTAAAGCAACTGGACATAATCTTTGTCCTCTGTGCGGGAGCTTGTGTGCTGAGATATAATTTAGACAGACACATGGGTTCTGAAACATAGACTAATAGACTTTCATATAAATGATGTTAAGGTAAAAAACACTTTACTCTTTCTTTTAAGCATTTTTTTTGGTTTTTTGAGACAGGATTTCTCTGTATTGTTTTGGAGCCTGTCCTGGAACTAGCTCTGTAGACCAGGCTGGTCTTGAACTCACAATGATCCGCCTGCCTCTGCCTCCCGAGTGCTGGGATTAAAGGCGTGTGCCACCAATGCCCGGCTCTTTTAAGCATTTTATTTATTGTGTTGGGGGGGCATGTGATGTGTGCATGTGCATGTCGCGCGCGCACGCGCGGGCACACACACACACACACACACACACGCTTGTATACATGCATGGTCTAACACACACCCATGGAGGTGAGAAGACAACAGATGAGAGTTTGTTCTCTCCATCATGTGGGTCCCAGAGCTTAGGTCGTGGGGCTTTTTCCCCATCCAGCCTCCTTTTAGAGACAAGGTCTCATATAGCTTAGGCTGGCCTGGAACTCATTGTGTCTATGTAGCAGAGTATGGTCCTCTTGCCTCCGTCTCCCAAGTGGTAGGATGACAGGTGTGCACCACAGTGCTTGGCTCTGAGAACCATTTTCAAGGCCATTTCCTTAGAAGAATATGCTGGACTTTTGAATTAAAATTAGTGATTGATTTCCTAGGGCCCTGGGCAGATGACTTTGTGTGATCCTTTCCCCTCATCATCTCCGACATGAGATTCAGAGCAAATGCCTTCCCCGAGCAATTGCTCAAGAACTTAGTGTGACCTTACAGGGACTTCTGTGGCTGGTGATGGTGCCTGATCTGCTGGAGAATCAGTCACACATGGCTGGTGCTGTTTGCTTGGGTGCGGTCCCTCAGTGATGAGGGCATTGCGTGCTCTGAGTGTGCAGGAGGCTTTGTGAGGCTTGCCCTTAGATTTCATATAATCATTCCAAAATTCGGCATACCACCTACCCACCTTTTCTGTGTCACATGGTTCTCACCACCTTCGGTGATGTGCAAATAACAGCTCTGGGCTAATGTAAGAGACTCTCACCCCATATCAGAGCCAGGCTGGAAATGATCATTTCTTCCCGTAGTAGACATAAATTTCAATGACATGTGCTGCACCGCTGCCTTCTCATTAAATGTGCACATGCTCACAGACTTGGTGGTGCTTTTTTCCTTTCCAGTAATGTTCTGGGAATGCCTTTGTGCCCGGAGCTGCATAAATCCTAAGTGCTAGCACAGGGTTTCCCAGGAGCCTTTACCAGATCACATGGCCAGAAGTGCTGCTGCGACTTACTGTAGAGCAGAGAGAACTGCGTGCCTTGAGCCCTTTCTCCATTTAGTCCCGCTGGGAGGGGACAAGTGTGGAATGAATAGCTGCTCCCAAAGCACGTGGGAGGGCGGGCTGGCTGTAGTTGTACCTGCTCACGTTCCTCACCTTGTCTTCCTGATACTGGAAATGCAGCACACAGCTGGAAGAGGCTGTCTCCATCCGATAGTCTAAATTAGAAGGCCAAGGGTTGCCTTAGCTTTCTGAAGTTCCCCCTGCCTTCAAAGCCTTTGCCCAGCACCATCTGAGACCCTCTCCCCTCAGGACCACCTCCTCACACTTGTGCGGCTTCCCCAGGTATCCATACTTCTGTCACCTTCAACCCCTGACAGGGCTCCAGGAGACCGAGGCAGTGGGGGACTACTGAACACTATTATCAACATTGCTGTTGCTGGGAACTGCTGTACCATAACAAGAAGATGCAACAGTATTGCTGTGCATGGCTCCCCAGGGTACTGCATTCCAGAAGATCATTTGAGTGACTGCAGAACATGACTTCATGTCGTTCCATATTTTTATTCCTTCCACAAACCACTGGGCTCAGGGAGCCACAGGAAACAGTTCAAGGGCAGGAAGGCTTGCAGAAGGACACTGCTCTTCACAGAAATCCTCAGAGGGGATTGTCCAGTGCCCCACAAAGAGCCTGGGGTTGCCTGAGAGCCCTCGTTCCTGATAATAGCGAGCCTCTTCCAGAGAGGCACAGGAACCAGGGTCTTTCCTCAAGTCAGGATGTGAAGCCGCCAGAAGATGAAGAGACCTCCCAGAGGGAGAGACAAGGAGCCCGAGGGCACACAGAGCACTCACATACACAGGGGCCATCTGTCCAGCTCTGAGTGTCTCTTAACACAGAGCATCCTGGGGGAGTCACTAAAACTAAGATTCTTCTGAGGAATGCCAAACATTCCTGGGGCAGGGGCAGGCTGGCCTCTAGCCTGTGACCTTGACATGGAGCCTTGCCACTAAAAGAAAGAAAAGATGCTTCAGTTGAGTTGACCTCTCCACCCCTGCCAAGTTGCCTTTTGAGTCTTTGGATCCCAAATACTTGTGTGTTGGGAGAAGGCCTGAGCCATAGACTTGATAGATTTCTAATGCTTTGTCTCTGTTTTGGAATGGGCACTGGCTTTTCATCCTAAACGTGTTCTCAGTGAAAGGGATGGATGTCATTACAACTGTGAGAGGAGAATGACCAGTGTGTTTCTCAGGATTCCCCAGAGAAACAGTACTGATAAGAAGACATGTATATAGCTGATGGTTGGTATCTGTGCTCTCCACATCTGACCATCTGGAGTTCAAACACATGCAGAAAAAGCATTGCAACTGTATTGAACCTTTACAGTGTGAGAATTATATCGTGTTCACACCGTTTTAGGGAATGAGATCTTTCAAAGCATGTAGAAGCATACATGTGACTTACATGGAAATTCCACACCATTTCATTAAGGGTCTTGAGTATCTGCATATTTGGGCATTCATAGTGGACTGGAACCAGTCACCCAAGAAAGTGGCTCAGGAGATTATGGATCGATGAATCAAAGGTCTGTTAGGCAGGACCCACAGGTTGGATATTAAGATACGGTTGACGTTGCAATCTGAAATCTGCCCTCCAGTGAGCTGAGAATTTAACAGACTGCTGTGCAAGATGGCTGGCCGAGTCATAAAAACTTCGCTCAGTCTTTCCTCTGAAGGCCACAAACTGATCAAGTGAGGCCCTACCCCACATCACAGAGGCCAATCTCCTTTTTCAAGGGCCTTTAAAGTTATGTGTCAATATCACTTAAAATACCTTCACTATGGCAACTTGATCCAACAGCTGGGCCTTTGGGCCCGTAGGCTAGCCAAGCTGCTACCTGCAATTAGCCATCATAGGCGGCGCTAGCCTACTCTGGAGTGTGACCAATAGTCCAGATTGCCTCATGTGCCCCATGAGGACAGACTCCATGCAGAATGCGAGGCTGTAGCAGACCTTCCAGGACTCCAGATGGAGCCAGCCTCTTTCCCTGCATGATGGTTAGAGTCTCACTGTGTAGCCCAGGCTGTCTTTGAACTCACGATCAGGCAACCAAATGCAGCTGGGGTTTACATCAAGCTTTAATGTACCAGTGTCGCCTGTGGCAATTCAGGGGACTTTTGTTCCTCCTCGGCATCAAGAATGTATATTAGGGATCGCCAAATGTTCTTTGTGAAGGGCAATGAAGTGGTTTTCATATTTTCAAGGCACCGCACATCTATTGCAACCACTCAAGCAAAAGTAACCATAGGCCATAAGGGAATGAATGGGTGCTGCTTCAACAATAAAACTTTATAAAACAAGCAGAAAGCCTGATTCTGTCATTTTTTTCTTTTTGCCAAAGCTTCAGAAGGACACATAAGCTGCATTGTGGCTTAAGATTCTTTTAGGCATAAAGAAACAAAACAAAGACGACTTCATTATCTCATGTACTGAAAAGCCCAGATCCCGATAGTCTGAAGCCTGCTTTATTCAGTGTCTCACAGTCATTTTTAGGGACTGTAGTCCGTAGTCCGCCATCCTCAGTGCATTGGTTCAGTGACTCCTGCTGCTTTCCAAAGGCTGCTGAACTTCCTGAAGACACGTTCACATTTGGGGGCAGGAAGAGAGCGAGGGAATGCTGTAGCAGTATTCCTGTTAGTGCTGAGGACATCTTCCAGAGGCTTTCTCTCATTGCCACTGACTCCCAGCGGCTGAGTGAAGTACACATTCCCCCAAGGGGCAGGCGGGTGCCTGGTGAAACTTAAAATCCACAGGTAGCAAAAGCAGCTCAAAGCAAGAAGCCCAGCAGGAGGCAAGGCTGGGACTCCTGTTATGCTGAGCAAGAAGGTGCTGAAGAGAGACAGGAACTGACTGGATAGACAGAAGTCTCAAAAGATACGTCCTTTGCAGATCACCAAGCCCAAGGACCACAGCTCTAGGGAACTGAGAGACTCCTAGCTAAAGCAAGGCAGTTCGACCGTGGGGCACTGAGAGCCACCCACAGTCACAGCATTGGGAACTGAAAATGCCTGCAGGAGAATGAGGAACAGCCACTGGGGTTAAGGGGAGGCTGTTGGGGTGGGGGAGGGGGCTAGCCTGCAAGCTGGGGGGGGCAGGAGCATGGGATCTTGGAGATGTTTAGGCTGGTGTCTCTGTCAGCTTGGTTAGCGATCCCAGGACTTGGAGGTTGCTTCTTACAGGCATGGGGCTGAGGAAGCCTTGCCAAGGCAAGGATCTTAGTCTAGGAGATGGCAAGAGCAAGGCCTGGGGTAGATGGAACACGCTTTCTGCCAATCAGAGACGGGGGAGGGACAATCCACGCATGTGGGTGCCAGGAGGCTTGTGATGACAGCAGGTGGAGGTCTGGTTCTACTTGTTGGGGTGTGGGCCAACAGCTGCTCAGCATGGCATAGATACAGAGGGCTGTGAACCAAGTTCCCTAAGATGCCACACCTATGTTGAAGGTTTTATAGACTGACTAGACAGAACTCCATGATTGCAGAGTTTGACTGTGACAGAATCAGAGCCAAAATTATCCTGGGCTGTCGTAGTCTCCTTACCACCAACCAGTTCCTCTCCCACCTCTGTCTCTGGCTTACCATCACTTACACCTTCACTGTGAGACCTGCTTTGTGTCTATAATCCACAGAGGTGAAAATAGGATAAGAGTCAACACCTTCTCTGAGAGCTTTTGGCATGCCTAGTTCTACCCAAGCTGGACATCCTGACCCCTTTACCCTCCTTATTAACCATTTCCTGTCCTCTTTTTCCACTCCTTGAGAAGAATGAGGCCACAGGTGACTTAAGTAAGAGGGACAGTGTCTACTGTGGAATGAGTATCTGTGTCCACCACCCCAAATTCATCTATTAAAGTCCTGGTCCCCAGTGTGATGGTGTCGGGATGTGGGGTCACTGCAAAGTGACTGGGCTGGAACCTTCATGAACAGGAAGAGTGTCATGGTAAGTAGAGACACAAAGAGATGGTTTCTAACTTGGAAGCTGCATGGACCAGGAAGCAGGCCCTCCACAGCCCCTTCTCATGCTGGAGTCCTGATCTTGAGCTGTCAGAACAGCCAGACATCAGTGTTAGCTGCTTAAGTCTGGTCCTCATTGTTTGTCTTTGCTGCCTGAGCCAAGACAGGACATTAGGTTAAAACTCTCCTCACTTGGAGATGAAGGGAGATGAGAACAAATGTCTGTCCACCCCAGATAGGATACCAATGGCAGACCACGAAAACAATCCCACCATGTTTGGCCTAGTGAACCAGCAAGGTTACAGGGTTACTTCCTGGAGTGTAGACTCAAAGGCAGCTGCACAGCCCAGGCTAGCATCAGTGATGACTCACGGATGCTGTATTCCTGGGCTCCTCACACAGCTCTAAGGCAGAGTCTTCTCCCTCAGCACCACTGCTTCCACAGGGCTGGGGAGGGGCCAGTGATAGCACAACTCAGGCTTTCTGGGTCTTAGCCTCTGGGCCTCAGGAGCCCCAGCCTCCCCTCTAGAAGGGAGGCTTTCAACTCCAAGGAGACTCCTTCCCAGCAGGAAGACTTTCTGAGTGGACTCTGGAGCCACCAGCAGGTGAAGCCTGTGGTCAGCCTCAGTCTTTGGTTTATCTGCTGGTGTTAGGGCCTGAAGCCCAGCAGGGAAGACACTGTAATGTTTTCAGCCGCAGGCCAATGTGTACATGACTAAATTCTTCATGCTTTGGCTTCCTGTCCACAAGATGGGACTGTAACAGACCAGGACTTCTAGTGTACCAGGACTGAAGGGGACGAAGTGTTCAAAGCAAGACACACATTGAGGGCTTGGTTCTGTCAGTGGTCATAATCCTTGTGATTCACCTTATGTTTCTTCACACAAGAAACATCTTTATTAAGACTAATCTGATGGCTTCAGAGCACTGCCCTCTGGCCACACTTCCCATGCCTCAAGATTGGTGTATCTGGCCAGAAGCCTCCTCTTACGCTAGAGGGAGGTCCAGGAAATGCATGAAGGAAACAAAACTTTTCCAGGTCCAGGGAAACCAGGTCAGGAGATTCTCAGGGCTCCACTGTAAGGTTACACAGGCGGTTACCAGCTGCTGAGGGAAAACAACCCTGGCAAGCCAGACTGCCTGCATCTGTGACTGAAAACTCCCGAGATGTCGCTTCTGTGAGTCCTCACCCATGATACAGGGTGATGCAGCCCACTTCTGAGTCATCTGTGCTCCTGCAAGCAACTCCCTCTCTGAAAGTAAAGCCAACCCACTGACTTGAGAGGCTAGACTTGTGTAGATTCGAGGCTGGACCTGTGTGGATGCTTGTCTGTTGTTGGTACCCTTGTTCACGTCTCCCCAGGCAAAGTCGCATAACAGATACAACCCAGTTCTTCTTCCTCCATTTCCAAATGCTGCCCAAACTTATCACTCAGCATAATTCATTGGGAGGAGGCCCTATCTGTCTCCTGTTACCCACACTTAGCATACAACCATGGGATCTGGTAGAGTGTTAGACTTAGCTCTTTAGCCTCAGAACCTCATATGTGCTGAGCTAAACTGACTTCTCTTAACACTGTTTTCAGAGCTCATACTGGACTGATGGTCTAAAATAAAGGAACATGCTTGTTCCACTCTGGAAAGAGGAACCAACACTTGGGGCCTGAAAATATCTCTCCCAGTTTCCTGGAAGCCGGACACTCAAGTGACAGCGGTCTGGAGGTGGGGTGTAGCCTCAAACAGAGCAGCTGCTTAGGGACAAATGAATCATCTCCCACTTGTCTGCTCTTTGAAGGGCAGTTTGATTTGAGACTTGCGGGTGCTTCCATATCTGTGAGCTGGTAAACATTTCCTTTGAAAGACTCCTGAATCAGCCCCAGGATAAGTCTCTACTCACAGGTTTTTTTAGGAGATTACCCAAAGTCCTAGAAGTTCTTTCTATTTAAAAAAAATTCATGGCTTATTCTAGACTCTGGATGCCCCCTGGGCCTGCTCTGTTGCCCGTCATGAGTTCCTTTTTAATACCTACAATTGGGTGCTCCAAGCATTAGAGCAGCAGAACCCTTAAATCTTAGCAGACCTGTGTTGTTCTTAGCCTTTTGCCTTTGGGTGGCCCAATCTCTCCACAGCTGTTTCTCTCTTGTCAAACCATGGAACCCAGACTACAACATCCACTTAACTGAAATTCCACTCAACCCCAAAAATCCATTTCCTGTTTCCATGGGCAGCTTGGATTTTCCTCTCTTTTCCTACAATGACAATACATTTAGCCACTTAGGTAACCATGAGAAACCTCATTCCAGCCATGGTGGGCAGTCCTTGGCCCTTGAAATTTCATCCTTTCTTCCTCCTTCAGCTTGTAAAATACCTTACTGTCCAACAGCAGGCCAGCAGCTGGTCCCAGAGCTTTGAAGGCCAGGTGATAGGTGAAGCTGTCTACATGGACAGCTTGTAATTCTGTATATACAGCATATGGGATGAAAGGTTTATCTTCCATTGAGAATTCAACAAGGAGCAGTGTGAGAGAGAACCCAGGAAGAGAGGCTCAGCTACTCTCTCAGACAAACACACCATGGCTGGGATAAAAGAAAGCAGTGCTTGGAACTTGATAGGAATGCCTTGCAATCTAGAGAGATTGTTGTGGGCCAGCTGACTGGAGAGTTGACTAAGAAGGGAGCGCATTGTCTTAGAGTAGCCTCAGGCTCCCACATCCCAGAGAAGTGGCAATGGAGGACAGAGGGATCCTGTGAAGACTTCCCTTGTGTCTTTGCATCTAAGCCTCTGCCCATCTCAGGGAGAGATGCTACAATTAACCCCTCTTTACAAACAGAGTGGAGGCTTAGAGGAGATCCATAAGCTCTGGCCATGTCACTGGTGAAGAACATAGAGCTCAGGTATAGGGCTAGAGTATACGATGGGGGAATCCTCATCAACGCTCCATGTTCTCACAGTCATAGATGTGAGTGAGTGAGTGAGTGAGTGAGTGAATTAATGGAGCAACTCTCTTGCTTTGATCTTAGAGCAAACCTGAAATGTAAACCATTTAAATCTCTGAGAAAGGTAAGGGTGCACAGTACATGAGAAATAGTCACGGAATGTCAATGGCCATTGAACCCTGACTCTCTCACCATCTGAGGGACTTCTATTGCCCTCTCCTTTTCTGACACAGAGTCTCATGTATACGATACCCAGCTAGACTGGAAATCATTATACAAAGACGAAAATGACTTTGAACTCCTGGTCTCCTGTTTCTGCCTCCCTAATGCTGTGTTGTAAGCACGAAGCAATGGAACTGATTTTATAAGTCACCGGGACTGAATCCAGAGCTTCACACATGCTAGGCAAGTAATCTATCAATGAGTTACACCCTTAATCCCCCATTTTCTGCTGTAAGCCATGATCCCACTCTGAGAGGAACAAGATGCTGTGTTCCCCATGTCTCTTGTCTCTGTGTTTCTGAAGTTCCATTCCAGGAGGCCTAGCAGGATGGTGGAGCGTACCACACAACCCAATGCAGGGGGTTCACACCTTGGTGAGGACAGAGGCAGACAAACACAGCTAAGACAGAATAGAGAAAGATTTACTACCTGCAGCAGGCAAGGAGAGCATCAGAGTATTTCAAAATTGATGCCCTTCTCAAACCGAGGGAGCAGATGTTCTCTTTAAGGTCATGATTTGAGAAGGAAAATAGTAGATCTATTTTTTTAGGTCATGTTCAGTTCAAGGCCATGGTAAAGAGGAAAAAAACTAGGGGGACATTAGGAAAGGAAAGGCAGTCCTCACCTGGAGACCTAGTTGGTGTTTAAAGAAATTCCAGTACAACGAATAACACTGAGATAGCTTTCAGAAATGCCGACTTTTAAAAAGACATCTCAGGAAAAAATTCTCTAAAGCAACAAATCAAGGGCCAGGGCATTTGTAACCTTGAGTTAGGCCCTATTAGCACCCCTCTCTCATCCCTAAAACCGAATGATACACCTCATAAGTTCACCTTGTAATTTCATCTACGTAAAGGGATTCTTTAACATAAGACAAAGTAAGTAAGCCAGTTAATATGTTTTTATTTAAATTTCAAACTGTTTAATTTTTAAGCCTTGCTTACTTGGTAAACGTTGCTGTTAAGTGATGCTTTTTGAGCAATGTGTCGTAGAGAGAGCTGAGTCCTGCCTGCAGCCTTGGAAAGACACTCTAGTAGGCAGTAGGGTCTCTTTCTGATAAGCCACAGTCATCGAGTATCAGTTATGCATTCCTAAGTCAGTCAGGTGCTCTCTGTCTGTGCGTCTGTCTGTCTGTCTGTCTGTGTCTCTGTCTGTCTCTCTCTCCCCCTGCCAGCACTTTTGTATACATGAAGTGTGAACGTGCACTATCCTTGTTTTTACTTAATTAACTTAGTAATTTTACTCTACTCTGATTTGTTCTGACAGTCTTTACTGTAGTGGAGTCAATGTTCTGGATTTACCTGAATGGAAGCTCCCAAGGGAAGGAGCCCCCAAGGGAGGCAGCTATTAAGCAGTAGACTCCTTCTACCCCCAGCACCTGCTTTAAGGGTCTAAATGATAGGGACAGAAATACTTCAGGACACACTCAACTTGTATCATAAAGTTTTAGTTTAGAATAAGGAAAAAGGAACTTTTTATATAGAATCTGTTCTAATACAAGAATTTGTCTCTAATGCTGCTTGTGTCCCTTACTGTGTCAGGCATTCTGAGCCCCTAGTCATATCTAGAAAACTCTATTGCAAGCTCAACAGACTTACAATATGACTGCTTTGACAGCTCTATCTCATCTGACTCCTGTGGTAGAGGCTCCCCATTGGGAAGGACAAACCAAGACTATAGGAGCCTGCTTTCCCCTATGCTTACCCACCCAGGAAAGGTATCCCTCAGGGAAGCAGCCAGCCAGCAATCACTCCTCTGCATGGTTGCTGAGGGGTTGCCCAGGAAGAAAGAATGAAAAGTCAGAGCGCTGCCTGGGGGAATGACCTCATTCTGAGCAGGATGTGAAGAATTCCATTCACACTGAGTTCTCAGGAACATTGTAAACACATCTTGGGGAGTATAAATAAAAGGGTGTTCAGAACTCCATGGTGCTGGTGGCAATAAACAAAATGCTGAACCCTTATTTAATAGAGAACTGAAGACATAGACAGCCAAGGGGGACCCTCTTGGGATCAGCTCATCTTGGGAGTTGGGGACATTGCTGCTAAGTCTAGCACACAAGGTCATGTCTTCTTAGGAGCACACAGAGGCTATGGAGGTATTTGTCCATGACTAAAGGCAGGGGCAAGTGTAGACCTGATTTATAATGGATGACTCCAAGCCCCACCCTCTCCCCATCTCATCAGCAAAGGATGTCTAATTGGTACACAGGATTAACAATATTGACCAATAAATGACTTTTGCAGACCCAGGAGAAATACCTAGGTAACCACACTAAAAGATCAAGGGAAAAAAATCCAAAATCCAAGTAGGGACATCAAAGGTTGTACACTGTGGAAAAAGTAGATTGGCTTCACAGGACTGTTCTAGTCAAGTCAGTAAACAAATGGATAAAGAAGCCAGATACCAGGTTGAGAGGAAGGCAGAAGCAGTCCTCAGAGCTGTAGTATGCAGTGGCCAAGAGGCCCAAGTGCTAATAAAGAGTTTTCATGTACACAAAGAACCAAGAAAATATGATACATGATCAAAAGAAGAGGGTAAGAGACATAGCTTTTAAGAAGCCCCAGATGTTGGATATAGTTGACCAAGACTCCAAAACTACCATTATATATTTGTTCAGGGAACTAAAATAAATAATATTTAAAGATTAAAAGTAAAGAACTATGGAGAGAGAAAGAGAGAGAGAGAGGGAGGGAGGGAGAGGGAGAGAGAGAGCTGATGAAGATATTGTGAAAGAAAAGGACAGTGTTATAGGGTATTATATACTTTAAATTATGAGTACTTAGAAAAATCAAAATTACAAGGACACAGGCAGATTAGTGGTTTCATAGGACAAACTGGGAAGTGAGGAGAGGGTCTCAATGGTTACTTGGTTGGGTTTCATTTGGAGTGTGATGAGTATATTATGAACTAAAATGGTGGTGAGTATAATCAACTCAGTTTATAAATACACTAAAACACATTTAACTGTATGCTTCAAGTTGGTAAATTTTATGACAGTGAACTATATTTTAATAAATATGTTTAACAAAGAAAACCCAGCTAACCAACCAAGTAAGAACTAAAGATTTTTAGAAATACATGAGAATTGTCAAAATGGCACCCATAGGCTTGTGTTTGAACATTTGTTCTCCAGATGGTGGCACTGTTTGGGGAGAGTTATGGAACCTTTAGGAGGTGCAGCTTTGCTGGAGGAAGTGCAGCACTGGGGGTAGGTTTTAGGGTTCATAGCCTCATGTGACTTCTTCCCCCCCCCCCACCATTTCCTGTGTGTGGATGGAGTGTGACTAGCTGGACTCTAGCTCTCTGGGACTGTAGGCCACATTCACTCTTCCTTAAGTTGCTTTTGGTCATGGTACTTTATTGCAGAAACAGACAGTAAGGCACAGGAAGAGGGTCAAGGCCAGTGGCTCCTCCCTGTTATGGGATTTGTTTCCTCGGCCTCTGCCGGAAGCTCTGTTCCAGGGGCTCCAGCCCTGAAATCCGGAGTTAGGGTGGTCTCTTGGGTCTGTACTGGCCTTGCCTCAGACTAATGCGTGGTGCCATGATGGTGTTTCCTTGTTCTTCCTATGAGGTCTTATAGTAAAGGAACACACCCACCTGTGCCCATATCCCATGTTTAAGTCTCCCCTGACTGCACTAACAGCCCTCACTGGTGAAAGTCAAAGAAGTGCTTTAATGCCCCTGTGGTCAGGGCTCATAGCAATCCACCAGATGTCCAGCGTTGACTTGCTACCTACTCCAGCCTTCCTAACTTGCTCTCTGCCTTCACTTCCGCAGTCTGAGCAAAGACATTCTCTATTGCAAGCAGCCTTCTGCCCATCTGGAACACTGGCCATGCTAAGCCCCAGGCTGACACCACCTCATTTCCACACACTTCTGAAAAACATACCCCATAGATTTATAAAAGTTATACAATGAACATGTTACTTTTCTAGACTATAAAGTGTGTGCTTTGAGGCTGAGCCCTCAGAGAACCCTGAAGGGAGTCCCCTCTCCAGACACAAACTATAGGGCTCTTGCTTCCTATTGCTCATGCGCTGTGGTCAGCTATGAGGAATAACATGTCTGTTCTTCCTGGTAATATTCCTATGGACGAAACACACTATTTAGAACTAAACGGTATGTTGCACATCTTTTTACTGAGAAATATCTACTCAAATTCCCCATCACCTCTGTAATCCCTGGATGGAGAGCATGCTTGTCTGCACCCTCCCCTCCCCCATGTGCCCTTCTTTCCTCTTCTCCCTTCTCCGCTCCTTATTTTAAGCAAACATCTGTTTATCACTCATCCTACCCCTAGGCACCTAAGCATGGCAGATGTACTTCCCTGTGCTGTGTGGCTGTCATAGGACAGTCCCCTGGGCCCTGACCTACAGTGAACACTCTATGCTACGTCCTGGTTATTCCTAGTCTTGGTTATTCCTACCTCAGGCTCTCAGACTCTTTTAGCTTGTGCTATCTGCTTGGAATCTGAGCACTGCCCTTATAGTGGGGGTGGGGTGGGGTGGGGTGGGAGGAAGTCCTTAGTGATCCTTCTGGAATGAGAGATGCTCTTCTGGCCAGTTTTCCTGGCAGTGAGCACAGAGTGGCATTGTTTCCCTGGGTGATTCTGCAATGCCTGCTGCCCAGCCCAGGCCCAGAGTATGTTGAGAATGCAGCCCGCCGCCAGGCTGTTCTCACTTGAGAACTGAAGCGTCCTTTCCCATATCTACCCTGAGCAATCTTGCTCAGGATTCATGGCCACTTCATCCAATACCTTCTGCTGAGATGCTTACACTGCTGATACACCCCTGAGCCTTCAGTAGGCTGCACTATACCCAAATGTACCATGGGGTCCTTGCTGAAGGCAGAGCCCTTTGTTGGGTGCAAGCGAAGCTGAGCTGATGTCTTCTGTCCCTTTAGGGCTTAGCAAGTTGGGTCTGCAGCCTTGTGGGGAATGGAGTCATGATCTGTTTTTCCTCCCCTGACCAAGAAGGAGGAGCCTGTGTTGATTCCATGTGGCAAAGTCTCATTTGTGCCGTCCTGGAGGTCTCCACAGATCTGGCTAGGTACACTATCTCACAGTTCTGAAACCCCGGTCACCACTGAGAAGTGTACAGCAGCTGGCCAGTGGATACCCTGAGTTCTCTACAGGGACCAAGGCTAGTAGGAGTCCTCTGGCAGGCCCATCCATCTGTGGAGCTTCAGCTGCGAAGCTCAGCACAGGTCAGTGGCCATGAGAGAAGGCAGAAAGAGTGGGGTCCGGGAGGAAGGGATGATGGGGGTCGTGTCAGAGGCAGTTTCCTCCGGCCCACTGTCACTGTCACCCGGACCTTCAGTGACAGATGGGATGATTCTCACCGTGCTGTCTTCAAAGTGGACCTGCTTCTTCTTGGCCAAGGAGTCGGCTGGCTCCAGCGCCAGCTCCATTAGGGTATCTCGGGGCTGCCGGACACGTGGTGTCTTGGTCCCCTTCATGATGCTCTTCATGTGGATGAAGAATGAGCCAGGCCCCTCCCTGAGGGCCCCGTGGAAAGTGTAAGTTTGCTCAGTGTCCCCAGAGCCTGTGGTGCTCACAGTGCTGCTGGAGGGGTCTGTGTACTGCTCTGTGGGGGCCAGCACCTCTGGGGCAGCCTTTCTTTTCTTCCGCTTGCTCAGCAGGAAGTAGGCCAGGCCAGTGATGATTAGCATGGAGCCTGCAAGAGATCTGGGAGGTCAGAATACTGCACAGACACACCATGGAGGAAAAGCAGAGGCTGGGCAAGCCTTTCGCTCGATGGTGCCACTGCTATACCATGTTGAACAGCCGTGACCGGCACCCCAATAGGCCCAGCCTTCACACACCCACATCAGGCTGACACAACGACACGCCAAGGCTAAAAGGTTAAAACAGGCCCAGTGCTATGGGATCAGGCTACCGAAGAGGGCTCTGTCTGCCTCTTTAGGGATTCTCCTGATCTCCGTGCCCCAAGTTCCCCTCATATGGGGAGCTGGTCTTCATACTGACTCCCTGCCTTCCATCACTGTTCTCTGCTTCCTTCTCAGGGGGGATTATGGGGCAAGGGATGTGATGGCTTTGCTAGATATGGACGCTGTTGTGGATATTGAACATTTTGGCTGTCTTTTCACTCCTAGGTATGTGGAGATTCCCCAGTTCTCACCCAGTAATCTTGGGGAGACATGCATCTCTCATGTTCGGTAGCACAGAGAATGCTGGCCATGGCTCATCTGTGCAGATTCTCTGCTGTGGTCTCCCGCAAGGAGCACAGCCCACCTATGGGAATCCAGGAACCTGACTGTCAATGCCCACCAGTTCCGGGGGCTCTAAGTCTGCCTCTTCAGGGGGCAGGGCTTGTGGCTCATTCAGTGTCAGGGTGAATCCTCCAGTGACTTTCTTCAGGGTCCCAGGCACATATGCTAAAGAAGATGGCAGTTTATTCTCCTTCTGTTTAGTCTGGAGAGGGTTTTGGTATTTTAGATGGGCTCTGGGAGGGGCACAGTGATTACTTAAATAAGGAGGCAGGAAGTGGAGGGTTGTAGAAAAGAAGGTGAGAGGCTAGAGCAGAGGCGAGGATGCCAGTTCTGGGGTGAGAAATTGAGTCCCATGCAAGGCACTAGGAGGAGGAAGAAGAGGTAAGGCTGCATGTTGTTTGGGGGTCCCACAAAGAGTGCCTTCCTGACCCAAGCCTGGAGCTTAGAGCTGAACGGCCTGGTGCTGTGGGGATGTGGAAGGGTCTGGGCTGAGGATTAGCCACCCCATTCTTTGAAAGTGGTCAGTGAGAGGACAACCCAGGGTCCCATCAAGAGTCCAGCCTCCAGATGGCTATGTTCTGAAGGGGCTGCACCTCAGGATGTCCCTGTTGCTTGGTCAGTGCTGTGGACATCTGGCAGTCATTCTCACATACTGGGCCAGAGAGGGCAGAGGGGCTGGTGGGGGCTCTGGGAGACAGGACCTGATCCTCCTGCTTAGAGCACATCTGTGCAGGGCCCACATACTTCCATTACCCCTGGCGCTCCTACCTGGAATGGTCACATGCCAGACCAGCACAGGGTGGAGGAAGCAGGCCACAGACAGCAGCACATAGGCTAGAAACTTCTGGAAGCAGCCCAGCCAGTGGGCCTTCTCCCTTACTCTGTGTGCCAGAGACCCTGGCTGACACCTGGGGGGAGGGGATAAGATTAGCAGGTTAGTAGAAATTATTCCAGGAAAGTCCTGGCTCCACAGAAGGCTGTGGGAGCCTGGGACTGAGCCCTGGAGTACCTCTGATCTCTGCAGTGGCTCCTATCTGAGTATCTGAGGGGTTGGAGCCTCAGACCAGGATCCTCGCTGTGGGTTCTGTGGCTAAAGAGCTTCAGTTATTCCAGAGGGTCCATGGGGTTTCTAAAAGGCTTCCGTGGCTCTTGTTTTTAGCTGTGGTTTTGGTCAACAGGAAAGGAAAGTTGATGAAAGTCTCGTGGCTTTTTTGGAAGTCTTAAATGGACCGGTAATGGTGTGCAGTACAAGAACCGCCTCCTGGGACCACTGTGGGGACTGAACCCAACACGAAGAACAAGCAGATGGAACTCCGTGGCACCATGCTTGCTGATCTTGCCAGGCCCAGGACACAACTGGCTTGGAAAAACTTCATTTTGTTCCTGACACCCAGGGACCACCCAGGGTAAAAATCAGAGCCCAGATATGCTGAGCAGAGTTCTTCAGGGATCCTGGCTCCAGGTTTCAAAGTAAGCAATGCCTGTCCTCTGGCACTGGGACCTTGCCTAGAATGGCTCATTGGCGCCCTCTGGTGTCTGTCCGTGGGTATATGTGTATATGTGCACAAATACCAGCAGGCATGTTCTTGTGAACCCATGTAGAGAGGATTCTGGGACTAAAACATCCCTACACCAAGAATCCTTTGAGGCAGAATTCAGAAGAAGTGGCGGGGGGAAGGGGGTACCACCCAAGGGTTGAGCCTGGGAAGTAGCTAGTGGCCCCCTAAGGTGCTAGGTTTGGCTAGCTGTATCTGAGGGCTGGCTCTCACTGACCATCTGGGGACTGACTATGTGGGCTGTTATCCACAGTCTAGGTTCTGAGCCCTTACCACAATGATGACAGCTTCACACACCGAGCACTGTGGACAGCAGCAGGGCCTTTGTGCTGTGAATGCTGGGAGAAGAGCCAGTTCTCACACACTGCTCTGTTCCCCACAGGCTAAGCCTCCTGCTAGGTCCTCAGCCTGTAGTGGACAGTGTGAACACAGGCCCAGAAACTGAATGTCCTGAGGAGGGAAAACTGACTTTGCCAGGGAGTCTGGTGAGAGTCAGGCCCTGACTGGATCTGTCCGGCTGGACACAGCAGAAATCCGGTGGCTGGGCCATGCAGACCTAAGACATCTCCAGGCTGGGGCTCGAGACTTCTGGAAGGAGACCCAGGCTATAGTGGCCTCAGAAGCAGGGCAAGCTGAGCCGTGGCCCCGTAGGTGAGGTACCTGTCTGGGGCCGGAACAAGAGGCACTGCAAAGGTCACTTATGAAGACTACTTACTTGAAGCAGATGGCCAACAGTTGCGCCACAAAGTAGGTCCCTTCGCACACGGAGATGGCGACTCCTGTAAACCTGTGGGGGAAATGGAAAAGGTGAGGGAGCCCCCATGAATTTAGTGAGGATTCTGCTTGCAGCTCCTCTGATTCCCAGACATTTCCACTGATGCAGGGACTGTGGGCCCCATCCCCATATATTCATGTGTACCAGTCACACATCCCTAGTGCTGCCTGAATGGCATCTGGGTCTGTCCTGCTGCTAGGAGGCAGAGGGAAGGAAGAAGCAGAGGCCAGCAGGTGAGGCGACTTGTACTTGGTATTCTGAGTGGACATTGGAAGGCATGTCTGCCTGCTGGTTCAGCCTTAAAGCCGATCACTTGACTCAAACTCCAGTGACCTGGGAAGAAGGACCTTAATTAAGAGGATGCCTCCATTGGATTGTCATGTAGGCAAGTCTGTGGGCAGGTGATCCTGGGCTGTATAAGAAAGCAAACCGAGAAGGCCATGGAGAGCAAGCCAGTAAGCAGCACTCCTCCATGGCCTCTGCTTCAGTTCCTGCTCTGAGTTCCTGCCATGACTTGTCTTCAGATTGGATTCCGATGCGGAAGTGGGAGCTAAATAGACCCTTTCCCCCATGAGCTGTTTTGGTTATGGTTTTTATCACAGCAAGAGAAATCAGGACAGTCCTGATGAAGAGCCTGCTTCTCTGTCTTTTTTCCAGTTTCCCACCCACCAAGAGCTGCTGGGAGCCTTTCTTAAACACCTTCAGATTCTTTCCCATTTTCTCTGGCCTCATGTGCTCTGCCCTTGGCCTTCCTGACTCACTGGCCTGTATCTCCTCCTCCACAGTCACCAGCCTCCACGGGTTCTGTGACACACCCATCTGAAGGTGCTTGCTCTGGACCACACATTCTAAAATCAGAATCTCCCAGGGCATATGTGAAATCATAGGTTTCTGCCTAGCCTCTCAATTTTGTATATCAGAGTTCTTGTGAATAGAATTTCAATTTTTGTTTGAAAGGGCATATCATTTAAATCTCTTTACAAATAATACCCCCATTGTCCTGAGTATACAGGAAGTTAGTAGGCACCACAGGGCCTTTGAATAAGCTAACCCTTCTTGGAAATTCCACCCCCCTCTGATGTCTGTTTGATGAACTCATGTCATGGAAATGGCCAGAGTCACTATGAGCTTCAAAGGATTTTCCTGTATGATTATCATGTAAGACCTGGACCCACCCTGGGCAGGACTTACAGGAGAGTGCCCTGTGAATACCCACCAGAGTGAAAGCTGGCGAGAGTAGATACAACAGGGTACTCAGGCCACTGAGTCCTCAGGGTCACAGGTCCTACTTCTGTTACTGATCAGCTGTGTGAATGTAGATAAAAGCTTGGCCTTCTTATGACTTAGTTTCTCTCTTGTAAACCAGGGGTAACTTTTAGGCTTCATCAATACAATTGTTAAGAATTAAACAAGTAGATGTCTACATGCCCCTTGTAGCTGTGCTTGGAACGTAACTACCCTTAAACTGCTTTTTTCTCTGTGTGTGATTGTGGCGGTTAACCTCTACTGTCTCCTGCTCTCCCATGCTCCCAGTATTTGCCCAATTCTTACCCCTTAGTTGTGAAATGATAGGGGCATAATGATTGATGTGTGCTGATCACAATTCTAGAAGCCTTAATAGAACCAGAAGTTCTATTAATGCCAGTTATGGATGAGGAAACTGTGGGTAAGACCCTTGCTCAGGTCTACACAGCTCATCAGTGGCAGGTGCAAGATGGGAACCACCCCAAACTTTGGAGGCCACGTGACTGAGAAGTATTCAAAGGTACGTGCTTTGCAGTAACTCTCTGCAGAGCTGTTTCTACATCCTGGGGCAGAGCAGACTTGAGGCTTGGTGAGTGATTCATTCAGATTTTCTGTAGGGTGTTAGTGAGTGAATGGGGCGGGGATGACAGGATAGGCATTGGTGCTGATCTGCGGCTGTCAGAGAGCAAGGCATGAGTAGAGGAGAAACTGAGTGAATGAGAGAGGCAGGGAGACTTGGGCTCAAGAATAACCACCTGGGCATTGAGTCCCCTCAAGACAGGACAGAGTCCTAAGGAAGATGTGACTCTGAGGGCAGAAGGCATCTGCATTACTTGACTCGGAAGAACTGCAGTATTTGGACAGAAGGCAGCCCAGCCTTGCTGCAGGGGCCCAGGGAGACAGCGTCCCAAGGCTGATGAGATGTGGGGTGTGTCCTTGGGTGCTCCATGGGCACACATGGCACGAAGGACAGGAAGTGGGGAGGGCCAGAAGTCCCCAGGTATAATCAAGTGTCAAGAGGAAAGCTGGAAGTACAAACATGAACTCAAAAAGCAGAATGCAGCGGGGAGGCGGCAGGCGGGAGGAGATTCCAGGACCAGCAGAGGCTACATTGAGGTAGGGGGTATAATGCTACCCAGGTCATAGGTCAGTCACCAAGGTGAAGGGCAGGTCAGTGAAGGGAAGGACAGGGCAGAAGATGCAGCCTGAGATCTTGTGGGCAGAAAGAAGCTATGGAGCCCTTCTATTGCTGGGATGCGGAAGTCTCCTAGGCATTGGGAGGGAATTACTAGTGGCCCAGGGCAGGGTTGTAGAGACGCTGAGTCACACACCCAGAGACCCCTAACTTTCTCACCACTTGTGACACCTCTGCACAGCCATGCTTTTCCCATTAGGGTGTATTGGTAGGCACAGCTGGTGGTGGAGAGGTAGAGTCAGCTTGGGAGGCAGAGTCTAGTGTCTGAGCATGGTGCCTGCTGCTCACTAGCTCAGTGACATGGGTTGGCTGCTTTATCCCTGAATTTGATCATCTCTACAACTAGGCCAATGTGTACATGCTAAGATAAATGACATCATGCAAATAAGACAGTGAATTGCAGTTGTCATGCAGGAATATATATATATACACATATATATGTGTGTTCTCTAATCATATATGCATATACATATACATCTATATGTAGCTATAGATGTGTGTGTATATATGTATATATATGTATTGATGTTTGTTAAATAAGGAAATAATTATAGGGATACCTGGATGTGTGAAGGTCTGGGTAAATGGGTAGATGATGCATAGAGTTGGTGGGTGAAGGGTGGCTGAATGGGGGTGTGGGTAGACGGGTGGGATGGATATATGGATGGATGGATGGATGGATGGATGGGTGATGGGGCAATAGGTGATTAGGTGAGTGAGTGAATAGGCAAGTCTGTAGATGGGTGAATGGGTAGGTGGAAAGGTTGGTGGGTGTTTGGATGGGTGAATAGATGGATGAGTGATTTGATGAGGGATAGGCACACTGGTACATGGGTGCATTAGTAGGTAGAATGTGTGGATGGATAGATTCATGGGTGGGTGATGGACAGGTGGATGTATGGAAGGTCAGGAAGATGCATGAATGAGTTATGGAAGGATGTTGGCTAATTTATGGGGTCTTCCCAAACCAGGACTTAGAAGCTTCTGTGGCTCCACCTCTGGGATGGGGTGGATTTATCATGGGAAGTGGGTTTCTCTGTGTTACTCTGAGTAGTAAACAGACATGGGGTGAGCTGGAACAGAGCATGCAGGCAGGGAAAGCACAGGTGTGCATACTCACAGCAGATAGAAGGCCAGGCTTTTGAACTGCCCTCGGAGGAAGGTCTCGGTGCCCACTCCGATCAACACTGCAGGGGAAGAGAAGACGGGAGAGTGGGTCTGGGTATACCACTCCACAGAATTTCCTAGGAGGGCTCTTGACTGAGGTATGGGCTTCTTCCTGAGGTCTGAGGGTCAGGATGGTCCCCTTCCATGTCTGACAGCTGTGGCTAGGTAAAGAGAGCAAGAAGACTTCTGGGTGGTTCCCCAAATCCCATGAAGAGCCTGGAGACCTCTCCAGCCCTACAGCAAGAAGCCACAGTCTGTCTGTGTGTGCCAGAGACTGCCTGAACTAGAAGCATTAGCTCTGTAGGTTCATGGCTGCTCTCTGTGATGACTTCCAAGACTCTTGCCATCCTAGCCCAGGCCATGGTATGTGTTTTGTACCTTGCCATTTGTAAAAGTTGCCTAAATTCCACTTTCTTGCTGGGATCCCTGATCTTGTGGCTCTGCCTAGAATTAAAGAGGTATTCATTCTGAAGGTGGCCGTGATAATCAAGAACATACTCTCTCAGAATTTAAAAGGATGCTCACTGTGACTTTAAGGTGATATTTACCCCATGTTGGCCTGAGCCCTCTGAGCCCCTACAGAGTGACAGAGGGTGACACACGAGACATGGTGAGAAGTATGGGACTCTGGGCTTTTATACTGAGAAGGCTTCAAGAGGACCTAAGGTGGGAAAATCAATGAGCAATGTCAGTGAATGATGAAGGGCTCTTTGTCCACAGTGAGTATGTATGTTAATGAAGTAGACTATGCAAACAGGCATGTTCTTTCCCCTTGAAAGGGCTGAGAAGAATAAACTAGCTCTTATCATAGTTCCATTAGCCATTGTCTACATTCTTACAACACTCCATCAGGTATTAAAACAGAATGCCTGTCAACGCCATGACTTTCCCAGAACAGGGCAGGGATGTTGAACCAGTTGATGCCCATTCACCCAGATAATAAGGGTTGTTAACACAGACGAAGTTGCAGAAATTCTAAGCATGGCCTGGAGGCTTCCTGTGTTCTCAGATCTATGCAATAAACACAGTTGATTCAGGATTGAGAAGCAACAAGGGAAAAGGTCTGGATTTATGGTAGAAACTTCTGGACATTCAGTTGGAGATTTCAAGGAAACGTTGGTATTTATCATTCTAATCAAAATGTTTGGAGAGAACTTCCTCATGACAGTAGAATTCACCCATTTTATACTTGATTGTTTTTCTTTCCATTCCTTTTTTTCTGTTTTTCATTACTGGGGAGCATATGCTAGGCAAACTCTTGACCACTGACCTACATTACCAGACCCCTAACAGATTCTTTAAACATGACCCACAGGTGAAAGACATCATTTGAGGTGTCTGTCTTGGTTTTAGCTCAGTAACAGTTCCTGGGAATACATGGCAATTGTGCCTCTGGCCCTATGCACCTCTTGGTATCCACACCTCTCATGCAATTTAGCACCTGTCTATGGCAGAGAGCTGCCTCTCTCTGACTCTGGCCTCAACAATGTGACTTCCTCTGAGCCATACGATTTTCTAGACACAATGCAAATAGAGACAAAAAGTGTATTTGAGAACTCGGCTTACTCTCTTGTGTCTCTGCCACCACTAGTCTTCTTACTGGAACATGAGAGACCAACCCGTGGAATGGGATTGCCTTATCATCCCAATAAAGGCCAGGCTAGATAAGCCATCAGCTCTCTGGCTTCCAGGCAGAGAAACAACATTGGCAAACAACATTAACAGAGCTGCTGAGCCTACTCACCAGGCTGTGAGAACACCTAAAGCTTACTGTTGTATGCCTCTGAGGTTGTCAGATGTTTGAGGATATCATTTTAGCAAGACAGCACATGCACTTTCAGCGATAGCTTTAGTGAGCCACACTTGGCCTCCACCAAATGCCCATGTTTAAAGTGCAGTCTGATAAGCACTGACATATGTCTTCACTCATGAAAGCATTACCACATGAAGAAAACGGGCACCATTAGTAGCCCAAAGTCTCCAGGTGTCACATCAGTGAAATCTTACCTTCTCTTTCCTTGGTCCACCCCTAAGCAGCTACTGATCTACTTCTATCACTAGAGATTAGTTTATGTTTCCTGTGAGTTAAGATAAATAACATTGGATATTTTATAGTCATGTTTGACTATTTGTTACTTTCACAAAGTTACTTCCAGATTCATTTTTGCTGTAGTGTGCATTAGTAGTTAGTGCCAATCTATGCCTGATTGATAGTGCAGACTAGTGGGGATACACCTCATTTTGTTTATAATTAACACACTGATGAACAATTGGGTTGTTTCTGGATATTATGAATTGAGCTGCTATGGGCATTTATATGTAGTTTTTGCATGGCTGTATGCTTTCGTTATTCTTGGGTAGACAGATGCTTGGGAGTAGGATAACAATTCATATGGCAGCTTTTGCAGAAACTGTTTCAAGTGAGTACTGTTTGCACTTCCACTAGTGAATGAGAATTTCATAGCCTTGCCAATGATACAGTCATTTTAATTCTAGGCATCCTAATAATACATGCCTGGTTTCTCACTGTGATATGGATTTGCATTTCTCTAAGGGCTAATGATGTGGAATGTCTTTTCATGTTTGCCATCAGTTGTATTTTGTGTTGGCTTCCAATACTGTAGTTTAAAGGGAAATGTTTTTAAATTTTGATAGGATCTAATCAGAAGAATTTTATTAATTCTTTTAACAACGGACTGAACTTTTGGTATTGAACTGAGAAATCTCAGCCTAACTCAACACAGAGATTTTATACTATTGTCTAAGAGTTTTATTGCTTTGAGATTTTTAGGTCTATGATTTATTTATAGCCCTTTAAAATAATATATAAAGTATATATAGGTAATTTTGTAGAATGTATATTTAATTGTTTATATGTATTATGCATTAAAGAGGAACCTTTAATATACTAGTTGCCTTTGTTCTTTTAAATTTCTTTTCCTGTTGACATCTTCATTGAATTACTGTGCTGGCTAGAGCTTCAACACAGTACTGACTCTATGTGATGAGACTGGACATCCTTGGCTTGCTCCAACCTCAGAAGAAAAGCACCTAGCCTAAAACTTTCAGAGAGCTGCATAGTTTTGGTTTGTTTGCTTTTAGATGCCTTTTTTTTTTGCCCTTGAAGAAACATACCCTATGACTACTGATAAACAGTATTTTATTACAGAAGGCTAGAAAAGGGTATTCCAAGTAAATGGAGCTAAAAAACATGCAGGCTATTATAATATGTGACAAAATGGACTTCAAACCCACGCTAATCACAATAGATAAGGAGGGATAGATTATACTTATTAAAAGTAAAACCTGGCAACAGGATATTATAATCCTAAACATATATGCACTGAATAAACATGTTTCTCAATTTCATAAAAGAAATACTATTCAATTTAAAATCATAGACTTACTCCAACAGACAGATAGTAGGCAATTTCAATATCTCACTTTCACAAATAGACAAGTCATCTGGAAAAAAAAAACCCTCAATAGAGAATGTGGGGTATAAGTGACCTGGTAAACTAAATGGACATAATGTTTATCTACAGAACATCCCACTAGAAAACTAAAGATGACAGAATCCCCTCATTAGCCCAAGGAACTTTCTACAAAATAGACTGCACATTAGGACAAAAAACAAGTCTCGGCAAATACAGGAAAACTGAAATCATATCTGGCACATTAATCTGACAACCATGGATGCTGGATACTAACAACAGAAGAAATAATGGAAAGTACACAAACTCATTTAAGCTAAATATTACACTACTGAATCAAAACGGGGGTAAGGAAGACATCAAAGAGGAAATGAAAAATACCTAGGACTTAATGAAAATGAAAACGCAACATACGAAAATCTGTGGGACATGATGGAGACAGTAATAAGAAGAAAGTTTATAACATCATGTGACTACATAGCAGTTTTAGAGAGATCTCCAATTATTAACTTAATGATGCACTTGAAGCCTTTGAAAAACAGGAACAATTAATACTCCAAAATAGTAGAGTGGACTAGATAATCAAAATTAGGGATGAAATTAATGAAACAAATGATTAAAGCAATACAAGGAATCAATGAAATGAAGAGTTTGACAAATGTTTGGCCAAACTAACTAAAAGAAAGTAAACTAACAAAACTAACCAAAAGAAAGAGAGGGGGATTCAATGTTAATCAAATTAGAGAAAAATGGAGACATCGTAATAGAACTGAGGAAATTCACAGACTTATAAAGACACACTTTAAAAATTTACATTCTACCAAACTGAACAAAATCTTTAAAAATGGATGAATTTCTAGATATATATGATGTACCAAAGTTAAATCAAGATGAAGCCACTAATTTAAGTAAACTTATAATACCAAGTGAGCTAGAAGTAATGAAAAAATCTCCCAAATTACAAAAAAAATCCAGAGCCAGATGGGCTCAATGTAGAATTCTACCAGACTTTCAAAAATCAACTAACACCAATGTCCCTCAAACTATTTCACAAAATATCAAAAGGAGAAACATTTCTAAATTCTTTTTAGGAAGCCAGTATTACTCTGATACCAAAATCAGACAACTAACAAAAAGAAAATTATACGCCCATATTTTTTGATGAGCATAGATGCAAAACTTCTCAATAAAATGCTTGCAAACTTAATACAAGTACACATCAAAAGAGATTATCCACTGTGATCTAGTCTGATGAATTCCAAAGATACAGGGTTGGATCAATATACATAAATCAATAAACATAAACCATCACATACAGAGACTAAAGGACAGTAACCATGTGATCTTTCTTTTGATTCAGAAAAGGTCTCTGATAAAATCCAACACCCCTTTGTAATAAAAGTTCTGGAGAAAATAGGGATACAGGAGACATGTCTCAGCATAATAAATGCAACATTCATGAAGCCCATTATCAGCATAATCTTAAATAAAGAGAAACTCAAGTATTTCTGTAAAACTCAGAAAAAAAAGCCATAGGTGTGCATTCTCCCTACTCCTGTTCAATACAGTACTTGAAGCATTAGCTAAAGCAATAAGAACAAATATAAGAACAAATAAAGGAGACAAAAGGGATATACTGGGAAAGAAGGAAGTCAAATAATCTTTATTTAGAAATGCCATGATTCTATAAATAAATGACCCTAAAGATTCCATCAGAAATCTCCTATAGTAATAAGTACACTCAGCAAAGTTAATTATAAAACTAATGCACAAAGCAGTAGCCTTCCTATATACAAATGACAAACACACAGAACTAGGAATCAAGGAAACAATACCATTCACATTAGCCTCAAAAAAGTCTTTGACTAAATCTAACCAAAGAAGCAGAAGACTTGTACATTAAAAGCTTAAAGATGCTAAAAAATTGAAGTAAATATCAGAAGATGGAAAGATCTCTCATTCTTATGGATTGGTAGGATTAATATTATGAAAATACATCCTACCAAAAGCAATCTACAGATTCAATAAAATTCCCAACAGAACTTCAATTTTTCAGAGAAACTGGAAAATAAAAAGGAAACAACAACAAATTAAATATTATGTATGAATACCAAAACAGTATAACTAAAACAATCTTGACAAAACAACAATAATAAAATACTGCTGGAGATATCACCACACAGAGTTCAAGTTATTCTACAGAGCTATAATAATAAAAACAGCATGCTATTCATATAAGAATACTTATTGAACAATGGGATATAACTGAGGACTCACATAAAACCCACGTCCCTGAAGTCATCTGATTTTTGAGAAAGAAGCCAATAATAAATGAATAAAGACAGTGTCTTAAACAAAGAGTGTTGGTCCAAGTTGATAGCTTCATGCAGAAGAATGAAATCTGATCCTTGTATCTCATCCTGAACAAAACACAACTCCAAATGGATCAAGGATCCTGACATAAGACTTAACACCTTAAATCTAGTAGAAGATAAAATAGAGAATACTTTCCTGGACTGATTGTACAAGAAAGGCCTTTCTGATTAGGAGCATTACAGTACAGGCACTAAGATCAACAACTAGTGATTGGGAACACATGATCATAAAAAGTTTCTGAACATCTAAGGGCAGCATTACCAGACTGAAGAGGGAAGCTTCAGAATGGGAAAATTCTTTACTGGCTATACATTGGACAGAGGATTAGTGTCTAGGATATATAAATAACCCAAAATTAAAAATTAAGAAAACAAATAATGCAATTGAAATTGGGGCATGGGACTAAACAGAGAATTCTCAAAAGATGAAACACGAATGACTGAGAAACAGTTGTAAAAAATTCATATCCTTAGCCATCAAGAAACTGCAAATTAGAGCTACATTGTGACTTCATCTTACTCCAGCCAGAATGGCTAAGATGTAAAGAACTGATGATGACAAAATCTGGTATGAATGTGAGGAAAGAGGAACACTTTTTTACTGCTGTAGGGAGGGGACTCTGGTGGAGCCACTATGGGAATCAGTGTAGAAATTCATCAGGAAGCTAAAAATAGATCTACCACAGGATTCAGCAATGCCTCTTGGTATACTCAAAGAATTCTATATCCTGCTACAGAGAGACTTGCTCATCTATGCTCATTGCTCCTCCATTCACAATGGTCAGGAAATGGAAACAGGATAAAAATCCATCAACTGATGAATAGATAATGGAAATGTGTTATATTCACATAATGGAATATTATCCAACTCATAAGAAAAGTAAAATTATGAAATCCACAAGTATAGGCAGAGCTGGAAACAATAATTTTGAGTGAGGTAATCCAGGCCCTGAAAGACAAATGTTGCATGTTTCTCTCATTTGTGGACATTGGCTTTGAATCTTTAGATGTGTGTGCTTCGTATGGAATATACGCAGAGGTCAGGGAATCATTAAGGACCCATAGGGAAGAGAAGATAGAATGTGCTGGTCAAGATTAAAGAGAGTTATGAAACAAAGGGGTAAACCGCAGTGGGGGAAAGGATGGCAGAGTAGAAGAGGGAAAGGGATAAATAACTCTAAAGATTGCAAAAAAGGCATATGGAAGCTTACTATAGAAGCTTCCTAAATATGTCTATACACATACATAGGAAGAGTCCAAATCGAGTTATCCAACAGTGGATAAACAAGGTCCCTACTAGATTCGAAGGACTAATGAATACAAGCCCAGAGCCATGAATGGATTACTTCTTTTGCAGTTGTTAGTGAGAATCCAGAAGTCCACAAACATTGCATGCTGTTGCCAATGAAAACTTAATGACAAGACCCTATTGCTGAAGAGACCGCATACTTGAGTCATACATAAAACATGGAGAAATCAAGGTGTGCTCGCCTGGAAGATACTATGCATGTTATCAACGGAGAAAAATGATCACCAGTCTTACCCAGGTGTGATCCCTATAGTCCAAAAATAACAACAGGGCTGGAAAGACATGCTTACTGGTTCTACAGCAGCACAAGTACCATGGGAGTAACCAACCAGTTTTTAAAATTTGATAGATGGTCTGTTCCAAAAGGTGAAACAAATACCTGGCATATTTACCAGGCCAAGAAACTGTGGCTAGAGAGACCATAAACCTTAGGAAAGAACCTACAAGTATTACTTTGATAAGCAGATGTGGCACTGAACCAATTCTAGTGACCTATTATTATACAATAGATTAAAGACCCTTTTGGTTCTCATCAGGGAAGCTTCTGATTGCAGTAGTTGACGGGGCAGGGACTCACAACTTTCAAGGTGCAGAGAATAATAGACCAGAATGCCTATCCCTAAATGTAACACATAAAACGTAACCCTTCCTCTAAAGACTCAGGGATCATTGTGGAAGAATCGTAGAAAGTGCAAGAGCCAGATATGCTGGATGACTATAAGAAACCAGGATTTTCTGAACACAGCAGGATAGCTGCACATATGAATTCATAGCAACTGGGGCACCATGCCCAAGCCAAAACCAGCCCAAATGCCAGCTTGGAGAGGGGAGTTGGGCATGTAGTTCCACCCCTACTCTCAGAGTTCTTGGCAATTCTTAGTTTCTGGGAGAGGAAAGTGTAGCCCCTGATAAGTCAACAATGCCCCAGTGGAAGACCAAATGTATGTGAATAATTTAGGGAGTACAAATTGGCCTTAGTGCAGGAGTAAAAACACCAAAGTTGTATGGGAAGGGATGGGCAGAAGTTCTGAGAAGAGTGGGGAGGTGAGCATAACCAAAACATTAAATTCTTAAAGATATATTAAGAATTAATGGGGCAGCCAAATTAACAGATGACCAACTAATTATAAACTGATGATTTAAAGGTTAAAACAATCTGTATTCCTACTGCAAATTTTACTTGGTTATGGCATACTATCCCTCCCATATATTCTTATTGTGTTTGCTACAGTTGTTTGGAATGGTTGCTTCTGTGCTGATACCAGGAACTGGTCTCTAGTTTTCTTATAACATTTTTAATTTTGGTGCCCATGTTGTTCTACTTTGCTTTCTGTTGCTGTTTTAAAAGCAAGACTCAAAAGAAACTTGAGGGGAGAAAAGGGCTTATTTCATTTGATAACACACATAGCATCACTGAGAGAAGCTGAGCAGGAAGTGAATCAGGGACCACAAAAAGGGCTGTTTACTGGCTTGCTTTTAGGCTCATGGTCAGCTATCGTTTTTTTTATATAGCCAGGCCCACCTGCCAGGGGATGGCAGTGCCCACAGTGAGCTGTGTCCTCCTACACCAATCAACAATCAAGAAAACTCCCCCAATGCCAGGAGGTGGTGGTGTATTCTTTCAATCCCAGCACTTGAAGGCAGAGGCAGGTGAATCTCTGTAAGTTCAAGCCATCCTGGGCTACAGAGTGAGTTCAGGACAGCCAAATCTACACAGAGAAACCCTGTCTGGAAAAAGTAAAACCAAACCAAACAACCAATCAAACAACAAAATTGCCCCCCCCAGACATGTTCACAGGTCAATCTGATGAAGGCACTTCCTCAGTTGGGGCTCCCTCTTTCCAGATGTGTCAAGTTGACAACTGAGATTAGTTGTCACGTTGTAAATGCCAATTCTACAAAATGAGTTGGAAATCACTCCCTCCTTTCAAATTTTTGTAGGTGTTTACCTGGAATCCATACTATGTCTTCATCAAATGTTGTCAGAATTCTCCTGTGAGGGTATCTGGGAAGATATATCAGTTTTTGGAGATGAGACTGCTGTGTGAGACCCTGTGTGATTCCTCAGTACTTGAGGGAACTATCTCCATTAGGACACTATCTTCCATTTGAAGACTCAGAAAACACTTTCTTCTTGGCCTTGCCTAGGGATACCCAAGGTATATATACTTCTTACTTACTCTCAGTGTTAAAAGACAATGTGTCTATTTGTTCTTCTGAATGGCAATTTTCTTGGTGCTAGAAAATAATGATTGTGGTTCCACAGCATGGATGCCATGTTTCTTCTGACCTTCACCTTATCTATTACACAGTTCTTTCTGCTCCCCTCCACCTTGGGCGCTGGCATGCAGCTTACACACAGGGCTCTTTCTGCTCTCTCCTCCACCTCGGCACTGGCGTGTAGCTGCACACTGAAAGAACTACTAGCTCAGGAAATGCAAATCTAAACCACATGAAGATCCTAACTCACCCCAGAGAGAATGTCCATCAGGGACACAAATAAACGCTGATGAGGATGTGGGGAAAGAGGAATGCTTATGTAGTGCCAATGGGGATTGTCTTAGTTAGGGTTTTATTGCTCTGAAGAGACTCCATGACCATAGCAACTCTTATAAAGGAAAACATTTAATTGGGGCTGGCTTGCAGTTTCAGAGTCTATTGTTGTTATGGTGAGAAGCATGGCAGCATGCAGGCAGGCATGGTGCTGGAGAAGGATCTGAGAGTTCTACATCTTGATCCACATGCAACAGGAAGTGGCTTGTCTACCACACTGGGGATAGCTTGAGACCTCCCATATGCCCATGTACACACACAGTATGAAAATAGAAGGAAAATGTGGAGGTTCAGTGGACCAAAGAGGGGGAAGACAAGAGAGACTAACAGGCAGATGGATACGGACAAAGTATGTGATATACATGTGTGTACATGTGTATATTTATGTATGTATAAAATTTACGATGAAACCATCATTTTGTGCAATGAATACAAAGGGGATAAAAAGAACTAACTGGTTTGTACACGGCTTGTGGTATAGAAACAGCTACACTGGGGTGGAGGGGTCATACCTGTAATCCCAGCACAGGTGAGACTGAGTCAGGTGATTACTAGAAATTCAAGTCCAGCTCAAGCTACACAGTGAGTTCCAGAACACCTTGAACTACAGAGTGACATCCTGTCTCAAAACAGGCCACCACCCCAGCTGAAGCTGTGATAGGGAGTATACAACTGGATGGGGCCTTTTAAAGCTCATCCCTCCTCTGTCCTAGTCGCCTGGGTCACTCACACACCTTGTTTCCTGAACAGGGTTCTGGAATTGACCTGCTCTGACCTTGAATTGACAGCAGCAGTTTTCTTTCTGAGTCATTGCTTCACCGAAGTCTCAGGGTAGAGTCAATGGCAGTCCTTGTTCTGTAGACCGGAAATCAGAGCCTAAAGAGCGTATGTGGGAAGCGGCAGTACAGGTCACAGAAGCATGAGGTGGTGGAAGGTGTTCTGCCTCCCTGCTCAGACCATGTGCAGTGCCCTGGGGTGGAGGTCTTGGCTCCTTCATATATGCACATTGCATAAGATGGAAACAGCAAACTTTTGCAGAGGAAATGAAATGAATCATAAGTAGCTGTCCAGATTCCAATTCTAAATCTAAAAAGGAAGACACATATATGAAGAATAAGGAAAGAAACAGGTGACTCAAGTCCTGTGGTGAGGCAGGAGGGAGTGAAAGAGGCAGAGAGGATACTCATCAAGGCACTCAGACAGGAAAAGAAAGGGGTTCGTTTGGAAAAACCAGAAACACGTTTTGTTTTAACCTCACTGGGACAAAACTCCCCTGCAGACATGTTGGAGCACATGATTTCTTCAAGGGCAGGAGGTGGTCATGCAGATCTGCATTTAAAGGTGGTTGAAATTAAATGTGGTGGAGATGGGGAGACTGGAAAGATGGCTCAGCAGCTAGGAGCACTGGAAGCTCTTGCAGGAGATGGGTGTGTGTGTGTGGATTTCCAGCATGTGCACAGTGCCTTACAACTTCCATAATTCTTGTTCCGGGGATCTCACATCCTCTTCTAACCTTCAAGGGGACCAGGTACACATGTGATGAACAGACGAATATGCAAAGCTAAACATTCATACAATAAAGGTAAATAAATATACAAAATTAGAAAAAATTAGCTTGCAGGGCCCTAGACAGTTACCTGTTTTTGAATGCTTTGAGTGGATAAACTTTTAGCATAAGCCTTGTTGTACCCTTTGAGAAATGAGAACACCTGGGCCTTAAATGCTGCTTTTGTCCTCATCCAAATTTGTCATTCATTTGTATATTTGAAGGGTATGTAGTAAGGAATGCTGCTATTTAGAATGTGTTGTGTCTATTAAATAAAAAATCAGGTTAATGGGTGATAACAAAACTAACAAACAAGCAAGCAAGCAAGCAAACAAACAAACAAACAAAACCAGCCTTGAGTGATTCCTGTATTGACTCCAAGGAATTGACTTGATTTGGGAGAAGTTCATTAGTTTGACAAACAAGTTGACCACTCCATTCCTTTGGTTGTTCTGCTATGTCCAGCCCTTAGATTATTCAGAGTGGGGAACCAGCAGATAGCTTAAATACCAGCGTCTTTAGCTTCAGAGAGTGGAAAGCACTTGGTGTACTTGACAGTATTTTATTATTGCTGCAGTACAGTCACGCCTATGACCCAGCCCCACTCCCAGTCTGAGTCTGTGCACAGTTGGACTGACTCAGGGGAAGGTCATAGGGTAGACAAGGAGGAGCTCTGACTGGGCCTCTCTACTGTTCTTTCTGAGTGTTTTCCTATATCTTAGAGTCATTAAAATACAGAGAAATGCGCCCTTTTGAGACAGAAGACTAAAATTGATTGGGAAATAAAACCACAGTGACTAATCTTGAATTGAGCTACTTGTAAAACTTTAATCTACCAACAAAGAGGAAAGTCAGGAATGGTGCTGCCCTGCTTAGCTATAATCCAGGTAACTGCAATGGGATAATTGGACTTTGGGGAGGTTGTTACTCCTGAGTCTTCCAGTATGCACAAATTCTTGTGATTCTCCACTCAGTCCCTGGTGCCTGTTTTGAGTGTTGAGCCTGGTTTTTCCCAGTCCATTTCCCTTGTTTAGACAGAGGACACTGATTAAAAGTGGGGTATCAAGAATAGACTCTGTCTCCCGGCTTCCTTGGAGAAGACTTTGAACAGAGTGCTTCAATTCTCCAAGCCTCAGTGTCTGCCCCTGTACGATGGTTATGGTGATGAGTATAGTGTGGCCTCAGTTGATAATACAGAGGATGGAATAAGGTTTTGCACTGAAAAAAGTAGCACAGGGCTTGGCCATGGTGAAGATTCCAGCTACCATTAGCCAGAGACTACAGGAATCAAATAGAGAAACAAATGAAGGCACACGTGCACTTGGAGGTTGTGGATAGGGAGTAGGGAGGTTGGGTAGAGACAGTGTGAGGGTCTGAGTGGATAGGAATGGGGTGGGGTGAGGGGACAAACCTTCAGCATAAACCTGAGGTAGGTTGGGAGGCCCTAACAAGTATTGATAATGACATTCCCCTCCTCCAGGGGACAGATCACTCTTGGGAAAGTCCATGCCGATTTGAGTGTACTGACAGCCAATAAAGCATCCTCCCCAGATAAAGACCCAAAGACAGGACTCCCCTCCTTCCTGAATTCCACGCCCTGGGGACTGGGCAAGGCACCTGTGCATTGTCTTGGGAGCCTCCTCCTTTTCTGGCCTGTGCAGGGCTGAGAAGAGGCGAAAGGTTACTGGGAGTTCCCTGAGAATAAGCGCTGTACAAGTTCAAAGGAGAGCAGGTCTGCCTCTGTCCAAACACCGGGGATGAATTCTACTAGACAGCCACTTCCTATGGGGCAGCAGGTGCCTTACCCTGTCCACTTAGCATCTATTTACCAGGTCCTTTCAGGTGCCCGGCTTATATAAACAATCACATGATGGGTGAGACAGTCCACAGCTATAATCCCAGAGACTAACATAGGAAGGTAGCAAATTTGAGGCTAGCCTAAGCTAAATATAGAGCCTGCCTCAAAACAAAAACCCAACCAACCCAAACTATAAGGTATCGCTTCCACTAAGTCTCTGGCTCTCATACAGGGTATGTTTGCCATGTTTTGGGAGAATGCGGTGAAAGCCTGCTCTCAGCGATGGATACACAGATCTTCCCACATCTGCACAGGGTGGGCAGAACCTCTTGGTCTGTGCATAGTTTCTTAGTGTGTCTGTGGCAACAGGAGCACTTAGAGGTCACACTCACACATTCACATACTGAACACACAGCCCTCATGCCCCCATGACTTCTAAGGCCAGGGAAGTGCTTTGTAAGATCACGTTAGAGTAGTGTGCACGTGTGTGCGTGCGTGCGTACGTGCATGTGTGCGTGTGTGTGGTGATTAAGAAACCACGTGACTGTTCCAAGGGGCAGGATTTCCTCATTTTGAAAATACTCTGGGTGGGTACTGCCTGTCTACTTTGGCTTGCTTGCTTTGGGCTGGCTGTAGTGTCTGTCCTGAAAACCACTTGCAGTACAGGCCTGAGCAATGCTTCCTGAAGGGAGTCGGGTGGAGGAAGCAGTGTAGTGAGCAGCCCTCTCCACGGAGCATGCCTCAACCACAGCCACAGGAAACTGCTGTGTCATGGAGCACTTGGAGTCTAAAAGCCCTGAGCCTGTCTCCAGGGTCCACAAGGGAGGCTTCTGGGGCAGAAGCTGCCACCTCCCAGGATCTGCAAATCCCCGGAGGTGATACCTTGAGAGGTTTTGTTCACATCCCTGCCTAACATCCGAACAATCCATTCTGTCTATATACAAGGGAACCTCATATACCCCACTCCCTTGGGTTTCTGCAAAATGCTGATTGGTCTCTATTTCAAATCTCATTCCCCCTTTAGGAGCAATGTTCCTATAATGGGGCCTGGACTTTTCAACAGAGGATTTCAACCAAAGAGGCTTAAGGGAATAAAGAATTTGCAAATCTTATGTACTGGACAGAGGCCCGAAGGCCAGTGATGTCAGGAGAAACCTGAGATCTGCCAGAGAGCACCAGTAGCACTCTGGAAAGCCCAGTGGCTATTCTTTGAAAGCTTGGCCCTAAAGGCAACTGCAGCCTAATTTTAGCCTGGATCTGTATCAAAGCCAAGCAGGAGGACCATCTTCAGCATTAGCAGCAAACTCTTTGCAGAGATGAAGGTTGTGGTTAAGATGTGCAATATGCCTTGGTGTGCACATGTGCTGGGGGGTGTGGAGTGAAAGGCTGCCTTTAAGTTGAGATGAATTAGACTCAGTAGTCCATTAGAAGGGCAGATATGTGCATCTTAAGCAGCTTCCTGGCAGGATGGAAATAGTAGCTCTGTATGGCTGTTTAGTATATGTAAGATTCCTGGTAGTCTGAAGGGTATAGTGTCTATATTTAAAAGTCAAGGTGCAGAGGGAACACAATGAACTTGGGGCACCAGTGGGAGATGATAACTCTCAGTCTCGTCATGGAGAAGTTTTAGGGTTACCTTGAGGGCTTTTGTGATCATTGCCTTTAATTAAGAGGCATTGTGCTTCTAAGGGGAGCTAGAGCTGGCTCTTCCACCAGGCCTATCTACAAAGGTCTGAACAGACCAATTCTTTTGCTGGAAAATTCAGGGAAGGCTTTGTCCAGCACTGTTGGGAAAAATCCAGAAATCAATATTCCAGGTTACTGATGCTCCAACTTCTTGTGTGACCTTGGCAGGGTCACGGCTCCAATCTGAGTTCATTCGCTCCATCACATAGCAGGAGGGCTGGAATTTGACCCTGCCTGCTGTTACTCATAGCTCTGGTGCCACAAGAGCCCAAAAGCTGGTACCCAACCTAGTACCCCCAAGAATGATTTGAATCCCCACTGATACTGCAGTAAATCACAAGGGCATCTACCAAGAACCTCTGTCCACATGCTGTTTCTCTAAGCACTACCTCTGTCAGAACTCTTGGCCAGCAGATCCATCCATCACCATGGTCAGGAAGCATGACTTCAAAGCTCTACAGGGCTGGACCAAGGTTGGATACGCATGTGAGGCCTGAGGCTTGGTTCACATGGCTTTGATTTGAACTGGAGGTCCTTTCCATTGGGAGAGAATCTTGAGAAAGGTTTTGTATAAATGCAAAGGATTTGACATGTATCTCAGCCTTTCCCCCAAGGGACTTGGTGCACTCAGCTAGGGGCTCAGATCACTGCTGCTCAGTTCCTCAGCTTAGGTTCTCTGCTTCTGGATGATGAGGCTAAGGTCAGGGTTAGGGTCAGAAGTCAATTCTTTGTTAACCATCTGAAATCCCAGTTAGTGGAGCCGCTCCGGTGAATTCCGGTCACCTGAGTCCCACTCCTGTAGATGATGCATAGCAAAGGGCTGGTTTCCAACAATGCATTTGTCAGCAGGGTGTGGGAGGGCCGGAGGAAGCCTGCCGGGAGATACCCCATGCATCTCCCGAGGACAGAGCTGCCCGGTCAATGGAGTTCTTTCTGATTGGATAGGGCTATTGTTGAACACAGCAAGGAGAACTTAGGTGACCAGTTTCGTAAGTACACAATGGTACAATTCTCACACTTTTCTGGCCCTTTACACCTTCACCTCCAGTCCCTACCTCAACCTGCTATCCTCATAGCCCTCTGAGGGCAGAGGGCAGACCCCTTAGCTCGTTGCAGAGTGCTGAATGCTGAAGGTTCCCAAGGTCTCACTAGAGCAGGCTGCCACTCAGTCTCAGCACCAGACCCAAGACTCGCTCTTCTTCAGCTGCCTGAGGCTTATTCTGCACCTGCTGCTTTCCCACAGTAGAGGGGGTCCGAGGGTCTCAAAAGAGAAACTGGAGGGCAGTTATAGCCAGATGTGCCTACCGTCTCCTGGCTGGAAACCATTTCTCTTGTAGCCTTCCCCGTTGTACCTCTGAACAAGGATGTGTAGATAAGGTAGGATCTTACCTGCAGCCGTAGCGATGCCCAAGAGCCGGCAGGTATATTCCAGCCCAGTCCAGAACACCTGGAGCTCCATGGTGCCCAAGGTGTGAGCAGACCGCACAGATTCCTCTGGATCTGAGATGCTCCGGATGCCCCTCACAAGCAGGGGGCGGCTGGGGGCCCCGGACCTCTGGGCTCTGCCTTCCCGCTCCAGTTCTCGCCGCCACAGCCTGGCTGAGGTGTGAATAGGGCTCACCTTCCTAGTAGCAGCCTGTGCCCTTGCCAAGTGCTGCTCAGTTTAATCATTATCTTGGAAGAATGCTCTCCCTGCTCCACACAGCCCTGGCCTGGCCTGGAGCTGCTTCAGCCCTGATGCAGAAGCCTGAGATCATGCTGATTAGGGTTGGGCTGGAGGCAGCCTCAAGCTGGCAATTAACTGTTTCTAGCTGGGAGGAGGGAACAGGAAAGCTGGAGCCCAAGCCCTTCCTCACCAGGCCACACCAAGAAAGTCAAGAAAGTCACACCAGCACCTCACACCTTCTGGGGTCCTTGAGAAGACTGGGTACCTGCTAATCTGGGGTGGGAGATAGAAGGAATATGTCTTGAAATCACCAGTGGGAAGAGATTTTGAATTGAGTTTGAGGCTTTTCCCTTCTGTATATAGGTGGACTGAAAATATTTCCTCATCTGGTAGATTTGAACTCCGACAAGACCCTTTAGCTCAGACCACAGCACATAGAGACCCTCTTCTGTTTTTCACAGGCATCTGGATGTGAGATGTGGGAAACCACTGTGTGTGCTGTGTGAATAATTAACTGGGTGACCTTGGGGAGACCCAAAGGTGTTCGACCTTGATAACTGTGGCAGGAGATAAAGAAGAAATATAACTGTACTGCTGTTCTCAGAGCCCCACTGACGCACTCGCCTCAAAGATCGGTCCTGGGTGGCTTCGCTGGCTCTTACTTTACAATTGATCTAGTGGATTGAACAGTATTGCTTTTTAGTCTTCCTGCCAGCTCTTTTCAGAAAACTTCCTTGTCCACTCATGTGGGGTGAAAGGCAAAAACAGACAAACTGACCAACCCTAATAATAGCAGAAACTTTGGTGTAAGCATGCACCTTTCTTTGCTGTTTAATGAATTGGGATTTTATTATTAAGATTATTATAGTTTGGTCATTAATTTGTATCCCATAACTCACTTTGTCTTGTAAAAACCTCTGTGCTCATATGATGCTTAAAACGAGGTGTAGAAATGTATCACACACACACACACACACACACACACACTGTGGGTGGGGAACACTCACCGAGTAGTATTATGACTTGGCATATTTACTTCTCCACTGATTAGACCATTTATTATCAGATTATTTTTCTATTAGCTGAGTATCTATTCCCAGCGTTCTGAAATGTGATATGTCTTGGCAGACAGCACCCCCTATGCCAGATGCAGGTTAGGGCATCTCTGTGACACACAGAGTTGATCTGAGGAAGGAGCTGGGGCCTGGGCCACAGTAGCTCTGTGACTCACAGCCTTCTCTGAGAACTCTTTTCCTCTGTGGAAAACCCCTGTCACACCACAGCTGCCACTTGCCTCTCCCCAGCCATAGTGGCTTATTTTGCTTTGTGCCTCACACTCCTGTGCTCAGAAGGGGACTTCTTCCTGGCCTTGGCTGGTAAGGACAGTTTAGTCCACTGACCATGGCCATGGCCTCCCCTTCCCAGTTGATACTTTAGGAATAAGGAGGTGACCCAGTTCTGGGCCAACAGCTCAGATGGGGCACATGCGTGGGGGATTCTGGGGGAAGTCCCTCTTACTTCTAGCAAGGGGCTCATGGGCAGGCTGCACTATACCTCTATAGATCTCCTAGTCAGGATAAGAGTGACAAGGGCGGAGTCTGTCCCGTGAGACAACAAGCTGCAGTGGGATGGCTTTGGGAGCTGTTACACTGGAGATCTGCGTCATCACCTGGTTACAGCAGGCTTCCAGTAGTTACAGTAGGCTTCAGGTCACGTGGTTACAGCAGGCTTCCAGTAGTTACAGTAGGCTTCAGGTCACCATGGGATGCACTCTGCCTGACAGAATGGGCTGTTTCTGAACTGGTTGAATGCACAGCCTTTTCCTGTTTTAAGCTCACAGAGGGACAGGTAGAGAACTAAAGGTCATAAAGTTAGGGCATTCCTCAAAACCCAGAGGTGCCCCTTTTCACTGAGCTGCCCTCTTCAGGGATCTGGAAAATGGCACTGAGGTGATGGTGTGAGAAAAGAAGAGTCCCTTACAGAAGCAAAATGGAAGAGGGATCCCGGTGTGAGCCCTTTGGAAGAAACCACAAAGTGGGTCTAAGACCGTTTAATCCCATTTGTGGAACCCCGTGGGGCAGAAAGAAGTCTGTCTTGGCAAAGTTCCCCAGATCACTTGCAGTTTAGAGAAAAGACTGCTGGGAAGCCGTGGCTAGCCCCTAAAATAGGACTTGGATGAGAAAGAAGAGAGGCCCTAGACATGCAAGTCCGACCCTGCATCATTAATGTGCCCAGAGGAAAAATAGGGCAGGGCTCCCTGAGCACTTAGCGGAAGGCCCAGGAGTTTCATTTTCAACAGGCCAGTGATAGGCAGAGGATGGAAGGACAGAAGGAAGGCAGAGGAACTGAAGTGGCCAGGGGTTCTGGAATCTGTGTGGATTCTGGAAAAGTCCTGATGACAGAAAGTCTTATTTCATCAGGAAGTCATAGAGAATGTTCCAGGCAGGGTCCCCATTGCTCAGGACAGTGGTGGGATGTGTATAAAAAAACAAGCCATTGTCAATTTTGACTTTGTCCTGTGGAGCGCAGTGGTTGGAAGTTGAAACAGAGAGAGAGAGAGAGAGAGAGAGAGAGAGAGAGAGAGAGAGAGACAGAGACAGAGACAGAGACAGAGACAGAGACAGAGAGAGACTCCAGTTCCAATAGGCTCTGAGAGAGGCAATGGTCCCTGGATGGTGTGGGGAAGTTGAGCTGTGGATATACATTTAAAGGGACCGCTGTAATCTAAGCACTTGACAAAAAGTGATTTAAAGGGACCGCTGTAATCTAAGCACTTGACAAAAAGTTGTCCTGCTTCCAGGGCTTGTGAGAATGGCTGTGAGGCTAATGCTTGCAGTGAGAGCCGATGCTTGCTCAACACACCTATGTTCCAGAGTCAGCGCTGCACACATATGCAATCCCATTCTTCCTCTCAGACTGTGTCTGTCTAGGTGAACGTGTTCGATATCACAAAGGAAAGAAATGAAGGTCACACAATGTGTCTGGTCCTGCCTCTGGCTCAGACCCTCTGCTGCTCTCTCAGCTTTTGATTTATAGATACTTTCATCATGAAGCTGCCCCATGAGAGGAGACTCGTCGAGGAACTGCGGAGATGATTTAGAAAGACTTTTGTCTGAAATCAGCATTTGGAGCCTCTCTCCTAGATTTGAGGACTTGGAGGTTGATTCACTGAAAGCTCCCATCTTCTCTGGAGGTGGTCCACAGGAGCGGTGTACCAGCTCGCCGAGGCTCCCTTTCGGCTTTGTCTGGAGCTTCTGTTTGTTACTATACAGGGGTGTTTTTCAGACACCCCAACCATCTGGGATGGACATAAATTGAACACCACTGACAGGAACACAGAATTTCCAGATGTGAGGAATGGCTCTGGGGATCTTGAGAAGTGAGGAGAAGATGAAATGTGAGTATGTGCTACTCTTTAGCCACTGGGCTTGAGGAAGCTTCCACAAAGCAGTAGAGAGATCGTGGGTATAACTCAAATCTGTAGCTGTCCCTGGAGTGATGTCCGGGCTGATTTAGATGACCTCTTGATAGTTTATATCCTTCCTTAGATTTTATTTCCGTGACCCTCAGCTGGGTGTCAGTAGAAGAAAATGATAGGGCATCACAAGTTCAGTTGCCTAATTCTGAGTTCATTTGGTTCCTCCCACTCAGGCTTATTAGCATATGAAATCTCCCTCTCTTTCTGGAGGATCTCCCCCATTTACACTGTCCTTTTGTGTTTATAATTTGGTCTTATCTATGCCGATTATGGGATCTTCTTTGTTTATTGTCCTCCTGTCCAGTGATCTGTAGTTGCTGTCTCTGAATTTCCTTCTGTGGTCCCCTCTCTTGTACTGTGATACGGTTGTGCTGTGTGACCCACATGACAGAAGTAGCAATTCATCAACCCTGATAGGTCAGAAATGCCTCCACCCTCTGAGAGTAAGGATAAAGGTGCATCTCTGTGCAGTACTGACTTCCTGGAATGTGGGCATGTTGAGCGAGCACATATCACTGCTGTTTTCACAAGCCCTAGAAGCAGGAGGAGGAGCTATCCTCTCAGAAGGAAGCCAGATGTAGTGTAACAGAGAGGAAAATCTGAAGCCTCCTGTCCATAGTAGCCTACTGAATGAGTTCTGGTCCTTGTCGAGCCTCAGATGAGTCCAACCCTTGCCAACAGGTACATCTGTGGAGACTCTGAGCATGGGCAGCCTGCCAAGTGGCTCTCAGATACACCCAAGCCCAAGAAATTGTGAGAGAGTAAATATTTACTGTTCCAATTTCTAGGTTTTAGAGTGATCTGTTACACAGCAACTACTATCTAGTTCATCAAGGATAATCCTCCATTCTTTCTTCAGCTCTCCACTCTGGTGGTTTCCTTTTCCACAGCGTGAACATTACAAATATGAAGATAATTCCCAGAAAAACCTCAGACTTCACCTCCCTTTCCTTATCTATGGCACTAAAATTTCAACTGTGTCAAGGTCAGTATGTCCCAAACAAACTAGGTGTCCCTCTCAATTCCTTTCTGTTTTTTCTCTGTTCTTAGATCTCAGTCTCATTACTACCCTAAGCATAATCTGGAAGCACTAGATTCAGGGTCACAGCTCCTCGTCATTCCTGGTTCTGTCAATTCCATGTTAACTTCTTGTTGGCCACCTTCTCTTGTCTGCAGTGCCCATTGTCCCCCAAGCCTCTGATGGCATTCCTCTTTCCCCTCTCACCACCGGCTACCCCAAGTTACATTGGGTAATGTAGATCTTTGTAAGTTACCTCCTTCAAAGGGTGTTCATCTCCTACAGAACAAAATCCAAGTTTCTTCATCTAGAATTCCAGGCCTTAGTAGCTGCCCAGGTCACCTCCTCACCCTCTGCCCACTCTAACCATCAAGGTTCTCCGTCTTAGACAAGGCTTCCTACTCTTGTTCAAGCTATCTTGGTTACATCTTTTCTGTTTCATAGTTTCTTCTCATTCCTGTTGCACTCAGTATTCAGATTTAGCTCCAACTCTTCCCTCTGGTCACTTGTTGATGTCTGTGTTACCTCTCCTCCAGCCTCCAGCACTCATCTCACAGTATCTGAGCTTTCTACATTCGTGTCAGCATCTCCCACCAGCTGCTAGATTTCCTAGGCTCAGGAATGGTGTGTGACTGAATAAATGGAGGGAACTTGAGACCCTTTGTACTTTAGGTCTCTAGGATGAATTTATAGAGAGCAGGCAGGCCATATGCTTCGTGGTAGGACAGGTAAAAATGGCCCATTTCTGGACTGATTGGTTCGTCCCTCATCTTTTCCTCCTTGCCTTGGGTAGATGTAATCCACATTTCTTCATACAGCGGAGGCCGAATCAAAAGTCTGCACAAGATATGTGTTCCTGGAAAAAGAAGAAAGGTCATGTTACTGTGCGTGGCAACCCCAAGAACTGTACCACCAGCTGTTATTGCTTCTCAGGGCATTGGAATCTCCCCATATCTCCCAGCGTTGGTCTGTATGTGATGAAAAACCGTTCTTCAGTGGGACCACGGGGATCCATGGGGCAGTCATTGCCACCTTGGTCCCAGCAGATGTTCCAGTTGATGTTAGTTGTCAGTGTGAGATTGGGCCACCATGTCTTCCAGGTTTTTCTGAGTTTACAGTTGACAGTTGTGCCGGATCCATATGAACCAAAGAAGCTGGGGGATCTATCGCCACTTACTGTATTTCAGTTAAACTATCTTGACAGAGAAGACTGACAGGATGAGAGATTTCCAGGAAAGGCAGGGGTCAGCAGTAGACCAGCTCTTTGCTGAGTAAGCCTCACCAGACATTCCTTCCCAGCATCTTAGTCTCCTGCAAGGAGTATCAAGGCACAGATTTGCATTGTGTGTCCATGGGAGATTTTCAGCATTCTCTAAGCCTGACACTCTAAAAAAGATGGCCGTTTAGCAATTGGTGTCTGAACTCCAGAGGACATAATGAGACTAAATAGCTACACAGGTTTGCAGCATGTAGGCAGTTAAATCCCCAATGCTCAGGAGTAGATTCCAAGATGGAGAGGAAGCAATATTTCTGTGACAGATAGCAAGTCACCATGGACAGGATGCCCTTCCATTGTTGCTGTAGGGAATCTCTTCATTAATCAGAAACTTGAAGGGTACAGGAGCCTGACTCAGGAAAGAAACCAGGTGCTGCGTGAGGGTCCTGGGTGAACTCTAGGAAGGCATGTGGCTCTGGACTCAAGGATGGTGTAAAGTTAGGGTGTGCAGCAGATATTTCATGCCAGTATTTCCCCAATGATAATTCTGATTAGTCTTAACTTTTGGTTTAAACTAACCCCCAAATAATTTTAAGGTTTTATCTAGAGAAAAATGAGAACTCCATCAGTAAATTTTGGAAAGAAATCAGCCTAAGGGTTAAAATCATGTTCCTCTAAGTTCATTCTGCCACCATTGTTCATTGTTAATCCACATCTGAAAGACTATATCTCCAAGCATAACTAAAAACAAAGTCAAAATCAAGCTTATTTTGAAACCTGGGGCTTCTATATAAATTCAGCTGCAGCCTGGCAACCATGGTGGCTCCTCCTCAGTGGACAGTTGTGTGAGAGTTAAAGGAGGGTGCATCCTAGGGACACAAAAGATGATGGGGGTGATACTGGCGAATGAGGACGGAAGAATGATGCCAGACTAGGCTAAACTCAAGAGGTTCCTTCACCTGGCCTGCAGGAGCGGCACCCATGAGCTGTGCTGGCTATACAGGCTTGCAAGCATCCCACGGCGCTCAGCACCAGGGACACCAAGAAGCTGGGAGCGAAGATCACACTTGAAACTAAAAAAGAGAGACAGCTGAGAATCTGAACATCGGCTCTTATTAAAATGTTGGCTTATGGTTTTCCACCTCTGCAGTGGTGTGAGAGACAGGTGCACATTCAACATAAGTGACCCTGAAGTTTGATTTTTGCTTGTATAACTGGTCTGTGGTATCTCCAGAGGACCAGCATTCCTCAGAAATCAGGCTGATAATTCTTGTAAAGTAACAGGATCCAGAGGGTCAAGCAAGAAGAACTGAACAGCCCCTAGAGGCTAGGCCCCTGAGAAGCGGCCTGGGTCCCCTGTAAGGAATGGATGAGGAAGAGGCTCCAAAGATAGCTGCAGTGAAGATTAAGTAGTAGATTTCTTCAGGGCAGGATATGGGACCTCTCTTCATGGGGTCCATCCTGCAGGGATGTTCCCTTCTAGGGAACAGTATGTATGTATGGAATTAAGCAGGGCTAGCAGGCACTCGGGTCCTTTAACCTCCGTTCCTGAAATGTCACCTCAAACATTGCTCATACCTAGGTGACCCTACCTGGGTGACCTCTCAGAAATCCTGATGTCCAGGTCCCATGGCATCAAATTCAATCAGTGTCAGACTCAGGACTGCTTTTTACTCTCTCTAAGTGTTTCAGGATACAAACAACATGGAAAATGACTTGTCTAACAATGACTCCTAATCCTGACTGCATGGTCAATAGAAAACAATAAAAAAAGAAAATTCAATGAAGAGCTTTCCCAATCCATGAGTCAGAGTTGCGAGGCCTGAAGTATATAACCCTGCCCTCAGGTGCTTCTACTGAGGCCAAGCCAGCCATGAAACTCCCCAGGTTGATAGGATAAGAAGCTGCCTCATGTGACTGTGTAGAGTCCCTACCATGAAGGGTTGAGACAGTCAGGTTTAAATCCCAATACCTGGAAATACAATACTTGTCTTGTCGTCTACAAATGGGGTCTTAATTGTGTCCACCAATGAAGACTGAAGCAGAAAGAAAGGTTGGCCCCCATGTGTAAACCCCAAGAGTCACCCCACAGGTGGCCTGGGTAGCTGAGCTTGCTTCTAGACATTTGAGACAGGATCTCATTGTGTAGCCCAGGCTCACCCGGAATTTACTGTGCTGTCTAGGCTGGCCTTACACTAGAGGTTTCCTGGCACCAGAATCCCACATGCTAGCATTCCAGATCTGTGTCACCACATTCCACGAGAAGGTTTTGCTTTTCTAGTCTATTTTCCTAGCTCTCATATTTTAATAGATTGCAAAGAGAGTATCCCAGTGTCCTTCTCTCTTCCCACTCAGGTTGATCTGTATGGTCCACACAGAGGAAATGGTGACCAGGTGTCTGAAGAGTGGCTGAGGCTCATTGATTGACATATTGAAGGATCTGAGTGAACAGTGACTTAGGAATTGGGCAAGCACCAAGCTAAAAGTGGCCCTGATGAGGGAGGAGGAGGAGAGGGTCTTCATTTCCAGACCTGGCAAAGAAATGACATTATTGTTTGAAATTAAGCAGTAGCTTCATTTAGAACATTCCAGCAGACAGTCCTTACTTCCAGTTTTCTGATTAGTTATGTTTAAATAACAGAATGTCTTTCCTGGCAGGTTGCTAGTGTCTGGCTGGCCTAAAAGATGGCTTTTTATACTGAGTAGGTTTGTTAGTTATCCTTCTATCACTGTAATGATAAAATCTGATGTAATTAACTCAGAAAGCCTTTATTTTTTGCTCACAGCTCTGGAGACTTTATTCTGTGCTGGAATCATTGTTCTTGGGCTGGTGAAACATTGTGGACAGCTTCTATGAATTACACATCCAATGAGGTATTAATCCCTGGGAGATGCTAATTCTCCTGTCTCTGAAATCAGTAGCTGTCTGTAGTTGTCAAGGGATGGAACCCCATGAGATCTCTCTCCTGTGCATTAGCCTGTCTCTTTATATTGCAGCCATTTCTATGAGGAACTATTTCACAGCAGACACCCTGGTATCTGGGCCTTAGAATTTTTCTTCCCCAATGCTCCTTAGTTACAGGAGCTGTGATGTGGATGTATCCACTGGGGCTTGGAGCCTCATGATCTACTGATCTCTGCCTTGTGTCTAGGTGTGGTTTTATGTTGTGGCCTCTATTTCCTGTAAAGACAGGCTTCTTTGATGAGGGGTGGGAGTTACATCTGTCTGTGGACATAAGGATAAATTTAGAATGGAGTAAGGAATTATGCTGGTCTGGCAAAGAGGCCCCTTGCTCTCAGGTAAGCTGATGGAAGAGAACTTGATGTGCTCTCTCAAGCCTCACCCAGCAGCAACAGGAGTGAATCCCAGCTAGGCTGCTTGAGGAAATACCCTTCTATCACTGTAACAAAATATTTGAGATAACCAACTTAAAAGGAAGGACGTTTATTTTGGTTCACAACAGTACAAATTTCAGTCCATGACCACTCGATTCCTGTTTTGGTCCTGTGGCAGCAACGAAGAGCATCATGGCGGAGTTGTATGATGGGGGACGTCTATTTACCTCACAGCATCCAGGAAACAAATGGGAGTGGAGGAAGCTAGAGTTTCAAGATCTCTCTTAAAGATACAACCTAAATATCTTAACTTTCTCCCAGTAGCCCTGCCTCTGGAGGGCTCCATCACTTCCCAATAGTTACATAGCGTAGGGACCAAGCCTTTAAACTTGTGGGTTTGGAGGACTTCTTTAATGTACAAATTATAGCATAAGAGCTATAAGTTCACACCTGTCCCATCTGTGAACTTATCCAAGGTTCTCTAGGTTTCTGCTGACACTGATACAGCATCAGATATTCAGGAGTCACCGCATAGCTGAGCCTGGCTGAGATCATCAACCAGAACTGTGAGCAAAATTGTTCCTTGGCATCTGTGGGGATTTGGCTCTAAAGCTCAGATTGCCTGACAATCTCCAAATCTCTGGAGGCTAAAGCACCTATATAGCATGGCAAAATGTTTGACCCTCACCTACTCACATCCTTCAGTGTCTTTATATCATGTCTAGGTTATTTGCAGCACAGAGATGATGCAGCCTATACCGCACCATTTAGGGTGTAACAACAGGAAAGTCTATATGCTCAGCAAAGACTCCAATCTTCTGAAGGGATGCATATTTCTTTTTAACGTAAAAATGTGGATCCAGCCGGGCGTTGGTGGCGCACGCCTTTAATCCCAGCACTCGGGAGGCAGAGGCAGGCGGATCTCTGTGAGTTCGAGGCCAGCCTGGTCTACAGAGTGAGTTCCAGGACAGCCTCCAAAGCCACAGAGAAACCCTGTCTCGAAAATCCAAAAAAAAAATGTGGATCCAGAGGATACAGACCATTAATTAGAACTGTGTTTTAAGTCATATCGCTTTAATTGTTTGTTATTTGGGTCTGACTGACAATAGGAGTCTGGCTTTTCTAGTCTCTGCAGTCCTAGCTGCTAAGTTTTTTAGAGGGACATCCCACCCACCTGCAGAAACAGGAGTACCCCCATTATCTCCCTCAAGAGCCCCTTGTTCACTCTCAGTCAAGGCTGCTGTTATCAAACTAGAGCCTAGAGGGGCTGTCTTTCTTCTGGATTCTATGGGACTTTGCTGTTGTTCCATGGCCACAGTACAAGGAGTGGTTACCTTCTCAGAGTAAGAGACATTATGCTGCTCAAACTCTGTAGTGAGGTAAAACACAAGTGACACAGATAAAGCAGGTAGGTGCCTGCCTGGGGTTGATGAGGGAAGCTTGACTGTGCTGGTGACTGACTGGTGACTGGGCTTTGCCGTTTTCACATTTGCTCTGTCACACAAGATTTCGCAGGTCTCCCTCCTGATGCCTCAGCGGTTGGGACCAGCAATGTAGTCTCCTCTGGCATCTGATAAAGAACAAGCAGGCTCGGGGACTCCTGTCCACCTGGGGAATGAAGCTAGATCCAAATTCACACTCTGCAGGAGGGTCTCTAGATTCTTCAGGAGTTAAGTGCTTGTGTATTGTCACTGGTTCAAAAAAAATTCTCTATCGCCTCTAGAGAAACTGGGGTGCACTCCTTTTCATTGGGGGTATAGGAACAATCAAGACTCAAGCATGTCTCTAAATCTTCAGACAGTAGTGAACCCAATTCATGCTGTTTTTATATACATATACATACATATTTATATACAATGTTTAATTTATAATTATTACAAACAATGAAAGATAAAGCATTAATAACAATATACTGAAAGAAAATTGCCATACTAGCAATTTTTTGTGGCCTGGGAGTATTAGTAGGTAAAATGAAACTTACTTGGACAAAAACACTAATACCACAACAGTCGATCTGATCGCGAGCAAGGCTGCTAAATGATTCATGGGGCAGTAGTGCATAAATGTGTCTACACAGGGCAAGGGGATGAGTTTTATGTCCTCAGAGGGACTGAGAATGATGGCTAGGACTTTAGGGTGTTACCCAGAATAGCATAAGACTTACTGGCTAGGAGTTGTTTATTTCTGGAATTTTCCATTTACTATTTTGGCCTGTAATTGATTATTGATAACTGAAACCATGGAAAGTGGAACAGCTCCTAGAAGCCCACAACTTGGCAAAGGGAGACCAAGGGGTCTAAGTGACCTTGTTATAGGGTGGCGGGGAGTTTGCACCACTGAGTTTCCTCGTATGAGGCAGAGTTTCATGGAGTGACAGGCCTGGTTCCCCAAGATGACCATCAGTCCTCTCGGAACTTTCCTGATTTGAGTGAAACAGAGTGGACTCGTGCAGCAGAGATGGGATGCTGCTTGTGCGCTTGTGGACCTCCCCAGGGGTCATTCTACTTCCTATGTGCTTGTATGCTTGGGCGAGCAGGGGATGTGTGCTCTGGCGGGAGGGACTTCTGCAAGGGAAGTTTCTCATGCCTTGCTAATCCTGCCCGACTTACCATTGAGTTCCTCATGTTTGGTTTCCCTCCTTGAGACTGCTGGGACACAACAGTATATTTCATATTTCTGCTGCAGGAGTATCACATACAAGCCCCCGCATTTTTGTTTCTGCCAAGTAAATAAGCTGGGATTCAGATATCAGGCCGTGAGCAGACTTGTCAATTGGAATCACACAATAAAGTCCTACGTTTGAGGAAGGGCAGGTACACTGCTGAGTGTGGAAAGATGAGATCCACAGGCTGTGGGATCACTGTGCGGTGCAGCTGACAAGTGTCCTGCAGACCTGATCCCTAACAGCTATAAAATGAAGGTGAGCACTTGCTGGGTAGGACAAATAATCTATTAGAGCAAGGCTCTAGAAGCCTTCTCCGAGTCCCCTCTGAGACTTTGCTGAGGTTCCTATAGGCCCTCTTCACGGTGTTTTAAGATCTATTGGCATGTAGCTCATTAGCCAAGGAAAACACCTTCTTGCTTATTCTTCTCAGATGGAAGAATGTCAGCGTAAGAACAAGCTGGGATTTATGTCCACAGTGTTGACCGCTGTTTGGCCCTTGCTTGGATTTCACATTGTAAATTACACTTCTGAGTATGTCCTGCTCCAGGATTTGGGTAATTTATTGTTTGAGGTTATGCTACATGGAGGATCAGATGTAGTGATTCTATAAGTCTGGTGAGGGACATTTTGCAGAGCCTAGTGTTCTTGGCCTTGCTATCCTCCTTGGCTCTGATTAGGGCATTCTGGTCTGGAGTGCATGGGTATAGCTGGTGGTGGCATAGTTCTGCAGCTCACTGTTGGACTTTACTGGCAACAAATGATGAAGGTTTGTAGATTGGCTGGCAGCTTCTTTTGTCCTCTGTTTCTGTAGAAGGAGGCATAGACACTTAAAACATACTTCTTGGGACTATATTCAGCAAGTCTACAATTTTCCATAAAGTATAGAGAACACAGTCTGGTATACAGCACAGATATGTGCACAACACACAAATATCTATTGCATGTAGGCAATGGAGAGAGTGCTATAGTTTGGGTACAATTTCCCCCTAGAAGTTCATGTGCTAGAAGCTGAGTTTCCAGCATGGTGCTGAGGTGGTGGGAACTTTAGGATGTGGGAAATAGTAGGAAACAATTAGCTCATGGGGGTTCTACCCCTAAATGAAGTTAGTTATAAGTTGTACAGCATTTAATCCCAGTACTCAGGAGGCAGAGGTAGGCAGATCCCTGAGTTCAAGGCTAGTCTGGTCTACAGAGTAAGCTCCAGGGCAGCCAGGGATGTGCAGAGAAGCCCTGTCTCAGAAAAAAGGAGTTAGTTGTAAAACTGCAAGGCCTTGTCTCTCCTGTATGTGTCTGTTTCTACAGATGCTTCTCTATGATACAGCCAGGGACCCTCAACAAGATGACAGTGATGCTCTGTTAGTCTTCAGCCACCAGAATCATGAGACTGACAAGCCTTGGGTATGACAAAGACACACACTAGTTGTCTTAGTTGTTTTCTGTGACTGTGATGAAACACCAAGACCAAAAGCTCCTGGAGCAGGAAGACGTTGTTCACAGTCCATCACCAAGGAAGTCAGGACCGGAACTGAAGTGGAGATGTGAAGAACATTAGACTTTTTAAAATATGATCCAGGACCACCTTCCCACATCAATCAACATTCAAGAAAATGCCTCAAACTTGCCTACAGGCCAATCTCAGGGAGGCAATTTTTCTCAGCTGAGGTTCCCTCTGCCTAATGACTCTAACTTGTGTCAAGTTGACAAAAACTAGCTATCATTGCAAGGTATATATGAAATGAATACACATGCAAGATGTAATCCAGCAATGTTTAAATTGCATTAGAAAGAATAAAACACAACTTCACACCCGTTGAAACTGTTATTATCAGAAAAATGGGGAACAACAACTGTGCATGAGAATGCGGGGAAATCAGGACTTCTGTAGACTGTGGGTAGGAACGGAGAATGGCACAGTCACTATGGAGGAGGTTGGTGGTTCCCCAAAAAGCTAACCATAGAACTATCATGTCCACCAGCAGTCTGAGCTCCAGGAGAAGCTAGGTGGGAAATGCTGTGAATGCAGAGGGGCAGGTACTGCATGACCCCGCTGACGAGAGAGCTCTAAACCAATGACAGTCCCAGAAACGGGAAGTGAAACCCATTTGTTGTAAATTTGTGAGTGTGTGCTTAGTGTGCACGGAGATCCTTTGTGAGAAGATCTCTGGAGATGGGTGGTGCAATGGTTGCATACAGTGTAAACAGGTGCAATGCTATGCCACTTACGTGTTACGATGCAGTTGAGATGACACATCTTACTCTATTTTGTCACAGTCTTTACACACGAGAAGTCAAAGTACATGGAATCATTCAAATGGCCTTGTGTCTAGCTCATTCCATCTGTCCTTCCCCATGATACTTTTGGGTAGATAATATTTGGTGATACCATTGGCTACATTTTAGAGATAAGTAAATAAAGGCACAAGGACTCTGCCTCTTAGTCTATTATCCCCATTAGTTTTCTTTGTGGCATATACACAAGTATTGTCTTTTATTTGTCTGCTATCACTTACCTTCTACTGGCATATGCAGTTTTCTAAAGGCAAAGACTTGTGGGCCCTTCATGTCAGTATTCCCAAGGCATAGCGCACACCCAATGTTTGTACTGAATGAGAACAAATGTCCTTCTTCACCTGGCTAGCCTTTGAGCTGGCAAAGAGCAGGCACTCCTCCTCCTCTTCCTCACCCTCCTCCTCCTCCTCCTCCTCCTTCTCCTCCTTCTCTTCCTTGTCATCATCAGTGCTCAGAGTGTGTGGGAAACCCCACGAATGTGAGAGTCCTTCATGCTCCCAGGGCAAATAGCCTCATAACATCTATGGTTGGAGCAATGGAGACCCTTTTGAAATCACCCCATGTTACTGGCTCGAACTCTTCCCAGCATCTTACCTTACCCTATCTTAATCCTTGCCCCAGAGACAGCAGGTGACCTGGGCGGTACGATTTCTCCAAAGGCTGTTGTGCCCTGGACACCTCCATTACTCACCCACCTTTCCAGCACAAGGTGCCATCATGAATGAGCTTCTGCAGGGAGTACATGTACGTACTCCTCCCAGGTTCTGTACTGCCTGACCTAGCCTCTCTCCTGCTGTCCTTCAGAGATGGAGGGCAGGAACTCTGTCCTGTATCCAGCAGCATGGAGTGGTAAGGACAGCTGGGGCCTGCATTCAGTGTCTTATAGCATCCTGCAGCATGGCACAAGCAATACCTGACATCACTTATTTCTTGCAAGAAATAGGAAAAGGACACCTGAAACAAAATTCAACCTACCCAAACAAAAGCATTGAGTTGGCACATCAGCACAGGCTGTCATCAGGAAGCTGAGATGACTGGAGAAAGTAAGAGGGAAGGAAAGGTCCATTCCCACCATGGCACCTGTTTATACTGTCAGTTTCTTGGAAGAAAGCAGTACTTATGTGTGGAGTCAGGATAGATGGGTCCCAGTGACTTCTACACTGTCTAAGTTCAAGTGGATTAAAGCCTCTAAATAGCGTGGCTTCTTGGTCTACCTCATACCTGCACACATGTGGGAAAGCCACACTCTGATGTGGATTCAGGACACAGAGAGAACCAGGGGAACATCCCAGAGTCTGGGAATCCACAAGAGACCATCTTTAATCTCAGAGTGAAGATAGTTATCCATGGAATTGAAATTCAGAGTATTATACACTTAGTGTTGAGTCTTGAATTCAGGCATCTTTTTTTAATTTATGGAAACCAGAGAACAGATGGCTTTAGAGAGCTCCTGGAGTCTGATAAAATGTCATTCAATGATTGCTCTTTGGTTTCCCATTATGAGAAATCCAAGGAATTGCTAAGATTTATGGTAAGCAATATGAAGATCATTGCCAAAGAATTTTTCTTTGCAATCAATTGACTGTCTCTGTTATTCATTTCAAAGACATAGAGTTGAAATGGGAGCAGAGAATTTTGCTAAAGAGGGAAAAACATGGCTTTTTTTGAGGGGTGAGGATGGCAGTGTAAGCCAGTGACTTGGCTTGACCATGGGACTAGAATTGAGTCCTTGGCACATCCCCTCAGTACTCCAGAAGGGAGTCTGACCCTTGGCAGACTTTGAAGACTATTCTCATTAGGGTAGACATTTTCCTTCTCTCTGCATTTTGTATCTTTGCCCACTAGCTTGCACATCCCCACACCTTTGAGCCCTCCTTAGGGTACTCCAGAGACAGGGATGCTTATCTTATCTTCTATGTTCCAGAGGACCTTGTCCATAGTCATGTGATTACCTTATCTCATGGTAGGTGTGCTGGTTAATTTTTGTGTTTGTTTTGTTTTGTTTTTGGTCAACTTGGCACAAACTAGAGTTACCTGGGAGGAGGGCACCTCAGGGGAGGAAATATCTATCAGGTTAGCCTGTAGGCAAGTTTGTATGGCATTTTCTAGAGTGTTGATTGATGTGGGAGGCCCAGTTCCCTGTGGGCGGTGCCACCCCTTGGTGGCTATATGAAGGGTATCTGAACATGGCCTGGGAGCAAGCCAACAAGCAGTATTCCTCCACGGCTCCTGCTTTCTCCTCCTGTTTGAGTTCTTGCCTTGCCTTGCCTCAATGATCAACTGCTGCTGGAACATGTAAGCCAAATAAACCCTTTCCTCCCTAAGTTTCTTCTGGTCATGCTGTTTATCACAGCAATAGAAAACAAACTAGGGCAGTAACCTACAGTCTACCCATAGGACAGTAGCAGTAGAGACATTAATATTTCTAGATACAAGGAGCCCAGGCTCAGACTTCTGAATGCCTTTTTCTTTTGTTGTCTGAGCACAGGGTGAGTAGGAACCACGTTTAATATACTCTAGTTTCATTGTTCATTGTGTCCAGGTTAACAGAAGCTTGATTTGTGATTAGGGCCCTGAAAATATTTGTTAGAAGAAGTGGCATGAGTTAATCTGTTACCACGGCATTTACAAAATCAACTTCATTCTTATTACTTACCATTTGAAAGAAGTGGTGTTAATTGTTTATCCTTTGCAACCACACCCACAGTACACTTGCTAGGTCTTCATCTCAGCTCCTCCTGCTTTTCTGTTGGGCTCGGATTAGAGGACATATTGGACAGTTGTGATCAGAAGCTCCTTTGTGTGCAGTGACCTTCCCTGGCCCAGGGAATGATCATTGTGTATTTGCTTCAGAGATTACCCTTGTGTAATTATCATGCTAAGTTGCTATCTGGTCTATTCCTATTGTCATAACAAAATATCTTAGATTGGGTATTTAATAGAAAACAACTTTATTTCTCATAGTCTCACTTGCTGTGAAGTACAATATCAAGAAGCTGGCCGGTTCAGTGTCAGGCAAAGGCTGCTTCCAAATGATACCTCTTGACTTCATCCTCATGTGGAAGAAGGAAGGCACCATATTAACAAGGGGAACAAACAAAGTCCCTCAAATATCGCTATAAGGTTTTTAACCCCAATTGTGAGGGTGACAATCTCATGATCCAATCACCCCCAAAGGTCCCCTTCTTAATGCCATTGCCTTAAGAATTAACTTCCAACCTGATTTTTGGAGAGATACAAGCATTCACATCATACTGTTGAATGTCGTAAGTAAGTACCCAAACTGCAGAGACTAAGTCTAAATGCTAAAACTTGTAAAAATTACTTCCATATATCCCTCACAATCCATGTGGAAGAAATAATCTTTTACTTTCTGGCTCAAAATGCTCTCCTGTCACTACTCCTCCAGTTCTAAGTAACTCTATCATGTTTTAAAAGTTTTAGTGTATGTTGCCGATTCTCAGAGAGCTGGAGTCACTTTGTACTGCCATTATAGATTACTCCAGACTGTTATCAAGAGCAGAACTTTATTTCTCACACATATGGAGATTGAGAAGTCCAAGACAGATGTCTCAGAAAGTTAAAGCACAGTGTCTGCTCGCATGGTGGTGCCTTGTCTCTGGGTTCTCTGGAAGAGGGGCGCCATGTCCTCATGTTGCAGAGTCCAATTCCACCAGCCCTCCCTTCCTAGAAGTGTACCACTGATGATCTAAGCATCCCCCCAAAAGCCACCCCTCCCAGCATATCTTGCCTTGTTTCAACATAATAATTCTGGAAGGAATGCACTCAAACCATAGAAAAAGCTGGAGAATGCCTCTCATTGGTGTTTCAACTGTCCCCAAAGGGTCTCCTTCAAGCTGTCAAAGGATCCTGGGAATCACACAAGAACCTTCCACCTGACCTATAGTAGAGACTTTCCAGGGTCTGCTGAGAAGGTCTTTGGAACCATGTCTTTAAAGCAGGAGTTACAACCTTCCCATATCTCTCTCTTCCCTCGACTTGGCTGCAAAAGAAGCTTTGGGAAAACAAAAGAATGATGGATGAAAGAGAACTTTGTGTGGGTTTTAAAGTAAATAATTTCACATGATGTCATACCTGACTGTAATTTCTTACTGGAAGGAAAGGGGAAAAGATTAATGAGAGAGATAGAGAGATGGGGAGATAGAGAGATAGAAAGTGAGACACACACACACACAGAGTGAGTGAGTGAGAGAGAGAGAGAGAGAGAGAGAGAGAGAGAGAGAGAGAGAGAGAGAAGAGAATTGATCATTCTCCATCTTCCTCATTTCTATACTTTTCACACCCCCTGTGAGGGATTCACATGTGATTTCCCTTTGGTATACAGTAAGAGAAGAACTTTGGTGTACAGTAAGAGAAGAACTTTGGTGTACAGTAAGAGAAGAACTTTGGTGTACAGTAAGAGAAGTACTCCATATCTCTCACACTACCACTGCATAATAATGTGCTCCACATAGCTCATGCCTCCACAGATCAACCATAGCATCACAGCTGTTGCAGACTGTGTGTCTCACTAGGTGTCTGGATGGGAATGGACTTTTTGTCTACTTCTTAAAAATTTATTATTCACTTACTTTAGTAGTTATTCATTTATTTATTTTTGACATAAAAATTTGATCATTCATTCCAGGGTCATTTCCAGAGTATTGTGTTTGTTTGTTTGTTTGTTTATTGATAAGAAGAAAGACACTATGGCTAACAAGTACAGTGTTATTTATGGAGGCAAGGTTTTAGTTCTGTGGAGACCAGAGTGCAGACTACATCTTAATGGTTCCATGTTGTGTAAAATAGTGGCTTTGAGGCTGTGTGTTGCCTTTGGTGACTCCATTTCATGAGGTATCACTTGGCTACATTTTGAGTGTAAATCTGGAGAAAGGATGGCTCTGCATCTCACTGTGTATGTTAATACCACTGCCAGTGGAGTTCCAACCAGGTGACACTGAGCAGTAATAACCCATTCCCCAAAGTAAACAAAACAAGACACACCCATAAACCTGCCAGTAAACATAAGGACATATTATAAACACGTCAGAAAACAAACAGGTGTAAGAACCCAAGGAGCATAGCAATCGGAGGCAGACCATCACCCTCAAGGTGACCTGTCACCTGACTACCTAGTATACAATCAAGAGAAGGACAGTCAGGGGACTTCTGCCTTCCCTCAGGGCTTCGGCACAGCCTGCTCTCCACTTCTGACAAAGCCTACTTATCTGCTTGTTCATCTGTTCCAGTCCTGTCTTTCACCCTCCTGGTCTTATTCCTTGTGTCATGGCTTCAACTTAGTCCTGTGGCCAAGGATCCAGCCCCATGGTCTTGCAGCGGCTCCAAATTCCCTAGAAGTTCTTAGGTAGTTCTTTAATATTTTACCCACCCCACAGTCTCCTCACGTCTGTGTCAGCATCTGCCCGTGCCTCCAGTCAGGCCCCTTTACTCCTTGAACTCTGGTGGGAGCCGTGTCTTTAACTTTTGTGTAGCCTTCATGGATGTACACACCTAAACGTGTGTGTGTGTGTGTGTGTGTGTGTGTGTGTGTGTGTGTGTGTTAGTTTCTGGAATAGCATGCTTACCACAGGGCTAAATGTCTACAAGTGGAATTGTTGGGTCACAGGACAAATGTATGTTCAACTTCACAGAAGTTAACCCACAATGCTCTGAAGTGGGAAGACCATTGAACAGAGGGGAGCTGAGTTCTAACTTGAGTGTGAATGAATGGGTGTCTGTTGTGAGAGCAGTTTGCTCAGCCAATTTAAAGTCACACTTGTTTAGCACCTCACAGAATGCCTTTCCAACAGTGATGTCATGGGCTGTTAATTTTACAGAGTGGGAGCTGTGGGTCAGGGTCAGGCGGGCTGCACAGGCAGCCAGTGTGTATCTGGCTCTGGTTGCGGTATAAAGAAGGTGTGCACTTGGTCTTTGTCTTTTTGGTGACACCTGTGGAATTCCCTGGGTGCTGGACTGTCCTTATCACTGCCTTTGATCTTCCCAGGTTATGCTAATGAGGGGCTTTTTGGTGGACCCGAGAGAATGTTAAGATGGGAGCTGGCCAGATTTAGTCCCATCCACTGACCTTTCAGGTGGCTACATAACCAAGGGGTCAACATTTTTTAATAAAAAATTAAATTTTCACAATTTTATATATGCAGACATGTATTTGAGCATATTCATCCTCCATTATCTCTTATTTTCTCCATACCCTTCCTGATCCCTCCTTCTTCCCCAATTCCCCCCCTTTTACTTTTATGGGTTTTTGTTGCTGTTGGCTTTTTATTTATTTTTATTTATTTTTTTTGTGATCCACTGGGCTTAACTGTGTTGCTTGCATGAGCAAGGGCAAGGCTCATTTACCAGAGCATGGGCAGCTCACCAGTGGCCACACGATGACTCTTTGCAGGCAACCATTCACTGCCTAAAACTCCTTAGAGAAGTTCAGGGTCTCATGATCCGCTCCCAAGTCTGGGATAGAATGCTGAGGGGCCTGATCTTGCGCAGGTTCCATAGCTGCTATGTGTTCATGATTTACAGCAGCCACATCATGTCTAGAAGACAGCATTCTACACCATTCCTTCCCTTCCTTGGACTCTTCCTACATTCTTTTCAAATCCTTCTTGCCCTTTATTCTCGGGGCCTTAGAAGAGATGCTGTATATGTGCCATTCAGAGCTGAACATTGAACAGTCAGTTATGTTTAGTGCTTTGAACAGTTTTCAGTCTCTGCATTAACCACTGCCCACTCAAAAGGAAGCTTATTGGAGAAAGGCCAAGAGTGGCACTAGTCTATGTGTATAAACATAAACATTAAAGGCAGGTTGACTGCATGTCCATTTAGCACGCATCAGTAGCAAATTCCCTCTATGGTTGGTAACCTTCTAGGATGTATGCTTTTCATCAGGTTCAACATACCAAGGAATCCTCTTGTGAAGTGGGCCTCAGTTCAATAAGAAACTGGTTGGTTATCCCCCAGACAGTCATGCCGTGAGTGCAGCAGAGAGCACATCTTGCCTGCCAGTTCCAGGTTGTAGCATGCAGGGTTCATAGCAGCAAAAAAAATATTGATGGCTTTTCTCTTCCAGCAGCTTGCATAACATTTTCAGGCACTAAGAACACTAAACAACATTTTCAGCTCAGTTACATCTTCTCTTCGTGTTCTGTAACCAAAGAATGTGCTGACTTAATAACATTTTACCATCTAATTTTAGCAGGTAGTGAATAGCGATGGCAGTAGCTTGTACTTGGGCACCTTTGAGAATTCTCCAAAACTAGAGTTATTAAGGCAAACGCTTGTATTCCAGAAGCTCCCAAAAGTTAGGCTCAGCCCTTGCTCCCAGCATGCTAATTATAAAAACAAACAGTGGTGAGGAGCAGAGGTATTTATTCAATGTGGCCATATTGGGAAGAGGAACAAATAATACAGTCCAGTGCCCCAAGTCCATTACTGTGGCACTAACGTGAGCTTTGGGCTCAAATAAAGGGAGAGCTAGGGTAAGAGATTATCCCATAATTGCAGTTCTGACCTACCTTCTGTCTCTTGATGACTGTACCACATCTGGGTCATGCAAGGTCGTGAAGGTGGTCTGAGAAAGTTCTTGTTGCTTTAGGAGACAAGGTAGTTCTCAGGGATTATTGCTCTCGTCTAGGGTATAGCCTCACCCTTGTGAATAATTGTCTTTACCTGGGAAATAGAGTATGTCCTTTGTACTGTTTCAAGAATCCCAAGAGACCCAAGAGGGAAGGTTAAGGACAATAACTTATTTGCCTTCAGATAAAAAAAGGAGGCAGAAATATACAAAGCAAAGGCAATGACCTCAGGCCCAAGCAAGGAGTCAATGTATTTTAGAAAAGGCAACTTCAAAATGCATGTTTCAAGCACTGGAGACAGGGTTCCATTCATAGTGATCTCATCAACCAATCAAAGTGATTTCATCAGTCACAGTGATCTCATAAACCATGCCTATGCCATAAGCTCTGAGACAATGCAGTATATGGGTTGGTGAACACACCCATGTGTAGAGAAGGTCCTTCCTGGAGAGGCTGTGGTAACTAGGGAGGGCATCAAGGTTCTGTGAAGAAATATCCCTGTCATAACCCACTATGTGCATATGAACTGGTGCTTGTGTGAATGCAATAGCCTCAGGATGTGATCCAGGAGCCTGCGGGTTTGCCAAACTTTTATAAACCTTCTTAGGACACATATAAAGTCTAAATTCCAGAATGTGTCACAAAGCCAATAAAGCAGAAGATATACATTGCCAACTGTAAGCAGAAAGATATGACATTGGAGAAATCCTGAACAAAGACTTTAGTGGGTATGTAAATATCATAAATGAGCAATACTAAATGTTCCTGGAGTGATAATTGATGGCATTTAATGAATTTTGTTTGTGTATTCTAAATATGACTTATAAGAACAGAGTCTCTATTTTGGTCTTGTTGTTTAAGCAAGATAAACATATCCATTAAAGTCATGTGGAAATTTTGCATATGTTTCCTAGGGATATGTCAGTTTCCCTCTGCTGTGCTGAGTTGCTGGGCCTGAGGTCTATGAACAGCAGAACTTCCAGTGACTTCATCAGGGACACTGAGCTACCAAGGCATTTTTTCCTTGCTCTTCCCTAGAAAGCAGAAGTGAGGACTCTGGTGCATTGAGTCTGCTTATAAACACCAGCACCTATCAGGAAGTGCTGGAGGTTGGGCAACCAGTTCTACAGATTTTTCTAAGAAGTGTCTCTCCACACCATTTGTCTTACCTTTTATTGGTAGATGAGACACTGAGTTTTGAGATTAAGTCCTTGCTTTAGTTAACCTGATCTCCAGTAGAAGTGTGAGAGACACATTTCCTTGAGTATTTGCTGCCCTCTGGGATGAAAGCTGTAGGGTAAACATTGCCCCTGTGAAGAAATAAGAACTGGGATATCTTAGAGAAAGGATACACTGCACTGATTCAGCACCCACTCAACTCATGACAGGCATCCAGAATCCCCTTAAACAGAAGGAAAGCAAAGGCTTGAGTGCAGAGATAAAAGTTCTCTCTGGTCAAGGTCAAATTGATGAGAGGCTTGGGGAGGGCATGCCTGTGGTATGACCTGTGTAGTACATTCTGCCCTACTTTGGGTCCAGGTGGTTGACCTTATTCTTAGTGTCTCCATGATGACTGAATTTGGTTCTTTCTAGTGTTACAAATCACTGGGATCTCTAATTTATATTAGTCCTTAAATATTCAAGGGTCATTTTCCCTTTGTCCTGTTGGAGATGTTCAAGCTGGCTCTGGAATATATGCTGCCATTTTCTGCAGTCTAAATTGGGACTTAGAAAAAAAGGATCCTAAACATTGAACATTGCTGTCCTAGGATGATGGTGCACAATATGGTCCCCAGAGTACTGGAGGAACTGATAGCCTCATCTTGGTCCAGACAGTGGTGCCATTTACTGTGGTGTCAGAAGTTGGCACTATATTATTTTGTGCACTTTCCTCCATAGACATCTGTCATACTGGGGTCTGAGGAGCCTTTCCTGCCTCAGAAGGGGCCATCCTTGATCCACTAATTAACGGCAGCTACCTACCACCGTCCTGTCTTCTCAGTCCCAGGGCCAGAGACCAGAGCATGACTGCTTATATTCAGATTTCCTCAGCTTAGATACACATCTGAATTTCCAGAGAGAAAAACCAAGGCTCTGGAAGGAATAAGAGGCCACACCAACTATCTGTTGAAGTGTTTTGTATGGCTGGAAAGAGAAAGAAATCTGTCCTGGGTTTCAGAATGTGTTGGTTTGACTGTTCAAGGAAGGTTTATACAAGATGATTGGTAAAACCCCTTGCCTAGGACCTCAGTTTCTCCTGTTCATTACTGGATATGCAATGAAGATCTACACACTGACTCAAGACCTACCTGACCTTTGGATGCTAATCTATGCTCTTAAACTCATCACAGAGTTCATGAGTGCAGCATCCTTTTCGTATATAGGTGATACAATCTCACAATAGATATTGTAGTTATCTGGATGTTACAATTTACCCATCCCTCAAGTTCTGTAATGTTCCCTGAACCTTAGGTGTAGGTGATGTATTTTAGGTGTATCAATTGGCATTGGGTCATTTGTCACAGTCATTTGTTCTCTACATTTTGACTGACTGTGTCTTTTTCTGTTATGCTCTCCATCTGCTCCAAAAAGAAGTGAGTGTTACAAAATATTTTCTGTGCGTTTGACCTGGGTATTGTTGTTAGCTGTCTTCTTCTTCTTCTTCTTCTTCTTCTTCTTCTTCTTCTTCTTCTTCTTCTTCTTCTTCTTCTTCTTCTTCTTCTTCTTCTTCTTCTTCTTCCTCCTCCTCCTCCTCCTCCTCCTCCTCCTCCTTTTTCTCTTCCTTATTTTTCCTTTATTGTTACTCATCCTCTTCTTCTTTTTTACTGATTACGCATAGATTTGTCCATTTTCTAGTTAGTATCCCAGAGTTCCTGAATGTTCTGTTCCAGTGTGTTTTCTTCATTTAACATTGTCTTTTGGGGGAGTGATCTATATCCATCTTACCTTCAAGACAACACCTGTTATCTCTTCCCCTTGATCCAGTCTTTTGGTGAGACTTTTCTCTGAGCTTTTTGTTTGACTTTCCTGAGTGAGCTTTTCTTTCTTTCTTTCTTTCTTTCTTTCTTTCTTTCTTTCTTTCTTTCTTTCTTTCTCTCTCTCTCTCTCTCTCTCTCTCTCTCTCTTTCTATCTCAGTTTAAATTTAGATAAGAAACAAGGTTGCTTCACAAGTCAGTTCCAGGTCCCTCTCCCTTTCCCTCCCCTCATCCCGTGCCCTCCCCCCAAACCCCCCATTATCCCCTCATTTCCCCAGGGAGGGTGAGGCCCTCCATGGGGGTGTCCATAGTCTGTCATTTCATATAGGGCAGGGCCTAGACCCTTCCCCAAGAGTTCAGGGTGAGAGTGCACCTCACATTGTTGGATGGGAGTCCAAAGTCTGTGTGTATACTTGGGATGGGTACTGATCTGCTGCCCAAGGCTCAATAGATTACCTAGGCCTCCTCACTGACACCCAGATTCAGGGGGTCTTGATCAGTCCCATGCTGGATTCCCAGGCTGATGCCTGGGATTCAAGAGTTAACCTTTGTCTGGTCAGCTGTTTCTGGGGGTTAAACCAGCCCAGTCTTAATCCCTTTGATCATCAGTCCTCCCTCTCTGTTACTGGCTTTCTTGAGTTCAACTCAGTACTTAACCGAGGGAGTCTGCCTCTTTTTTGATCAGCCACTAAATGAAGTTTCTGTTTCCCAGACTCTCTGGCCATGGGATTGTAGGCTGGCACTCCCCATATCTATGTCTAAAATCCATCTATGAGAGAGTACATGCCATGTTTCTCTTTTTGTGACTGGGTTACCTCACTCAGGATGGTTTCTTCTAGTGCCATCCATTTGCCTGCAAATCTCAGGATTCCATTGTTTTTTTTCTGCTGAATAGTACTCCATTGTGTAAATGTACCACATTTTCTCTATCCACTCTTCGGTTGAGGGACATCTAGGTTGCTTCCAAGTTCTGGCTATTACAAATAATGCTGCTATGAACATAGTGGAACAGACATCTTTGTTGTATGAATGGGTATCTTTTGGATATATGCCTAAGAGTGGAGTTGCTGGATCTTGTGGTAGGTTTATTCCCATTTTTCTGAGGAATCTCCATACTGATTTCCAAAGTGGCTGAACCAGTTGGCACTCCCACCAGCAATGGAGGAGTGTTCCCCTTTCACCACATCCTCTCCAGCATAAATTGTCGTTGGTGTTTTTGATTTTAGCCATTCTGACAGGAGTGAGATGATATCTCAGAGTTGTTTTGATTTGCATTTCCCGGATGGCTAAGGATGTTGAGCACTTTCTCAAGTGCCTCTCAGCCATTTTAGACTCCTCTATTGAAAACTCTCTATTTAGTTCTGCAGCCCACTTTTTAATTGTGTCCTTTGATGTTTTGGAGACTTGCTTCTTGAGTTCTTTGTAAATTTTGGAGATCAACCCTCTGTCAGATGTGGGATTAGTGAATATTTTTTCCCATTCTGTGGGCTGCCTTTTTGTCTTGCTGTGTCCTTTGCCTTACAGAAGCTTCTCAGTTTCAGGAGGTCCCATTTATTAATTGTTGATCTCACTGTCTGTGCTAGTGGTGTTATGTTCAGGAAGCTGTCTCCTGTACCAATTCGTTCAAGGGTACCACCCACTTTCTCTTCTAAGAGGTTCAGTGTGGCTGGATTTATGTTGAGTGAGCTTTTCATTTCAAGTTTTATTTCATTTTGGCTTTTCTTCAGAGATCTCATCTCTTTATCAAATTCCATCTTTACACCTTGAATTGTTTTCATTACTTCATTCATCTGTTTATGTTTTCACCATCCTTATTTGGGAATTTGCTTATATCCCCTTTGAGTTCCTCAGAAACACTTACAATAGATGTTTTGGAGTAGTTGTCTTGTGGATTAGCTAAGTTGCTTTTCTCAGAGAACATTACAGCAATGGTGCTTATTTCTGGACAAAGAGGCGTACTGCCTCAGGTATTCTTTGGAAGACTCCTTTGTCTTGTAAGTTTATGAGCTTTCTGAGCCTTCTGAGTTTCATTAGCTCCTTGTAAGCTACCCTACTCCCTCGAAGAAGGAATGTTTCATTTTGAAGAAATGATATATTACCTGTTGTGTAGTCAGTATGATATCTAAGGTGGATACTGAGTGACAACTGGGTAGATGGTGTAGAAACACAGAATAAAGTAATGGTCATGGCTAGGATGATCACAGAGATGCATGATTTCATCATGTTTCTCAGAAGAAGTTATGAATTGCTTACTTGTAGAATCTTTCATGTATTATTTCAAAGCATGATTGGCTTCAAGTAAGAAAAGCTCAAAAAAAGTAAAATAAAATAAAACTGCAATCAGAACAACCACAGCCTGTTTGAACAATGGCCTGCGTATTCAATATTCTGAGGGAGAAACAAGCTGTGTTTGCTTAACATGGGACATTGCTTTGAACATGAGATGTTTCAGAAATGATAGGTTGTACAAAAATGTTGCACTTTGATTTTATGATCGTGTGTGTGTGTGTGTGTGTGTTATCCTTGATTTTTAATGTGCTTTCTCTAAGTACATGTAACCAAAACTGGCCTGGACCTGACTACCTCGGCTTTAAGACCTGATCTCAGAACTGTGATATAAAAAGGAAGTAGAATTTCAGTGACATAGTTCACACAGAGCTTTAATTAAGCCTTTTGGAAGGTTGGCATATGGGGCACTCAATACACAGCAAAAGATCTCCAGCCCTCCTTAGAAATGTCCACTGTGGTTCTTGCTGGTATGGCCTCCTCATTCTCTTTCAAGGATTATGCCCTTTTTCTTAAATCCCCCAAATTTATGGTTTCATGGACATGTCCTACCCCTTACAGCTCTCCCCAGTGTGCACTCCACCCCAGCTCTAAGACCTCCTTGAGTATCATAGGCATTCAGGGCCAAGTGTCTACTGAAATCAAGTAGCAGAAAAGTGATGAACAGTTTGTACTGCGTTTGTTGTTTTTGGTACAGACTGCAAAACCCATAAAGCACCATTTGGACCATATACCCTGAAGGTGCTGAACACCATGAGAAATTGTCCATTAACATTTTTTGTGACACAGGGCTGGGAATTTTAATCTCATTTACTGAGAAGGCAACAAGATTCTGGAAAGAATTTGATCTGCCCAAATCATAGAGACCTCAGGGTATAGTAGAGAGATTTTCTCCCCTTGTCAGAGGACCCTCCTGGTATAATAGAGAGACCCCTTCCTTTATCACATAGTCCTCAGCGAATAGTAGAAAGGTCCTCCATTTTCTTTTCTAGCTTCAAGTTGAAGGCCAGGCTCTTTAACTCTCAGATAAGAGCTATGCGTTGGTGTTGATCTCCAAGTCCCTATCGGTGACTGGTTCAGTGCAAATCACAGTTTCAAGGCGTATGAAGGTGATTTGTTTTGTTCCACAAATTGGTGACATTTCCTACTGGTGGAAGGATGATCAGGGCCTTTGTGCCTCTGATCAGGTGACTCCTTCTCACTTGCACCATCTGAGCTCACACACAATGTGAACCCTGCTCTAAGGTGGCTGATTCTCTAGCACCCAAAGAGGCTTTTCTCAATGGAATGCAAAGCCTCCCCTTGCATGGGGCCCTGCCAGGCCTGGACAGATTCAAGGTGACTTTCAGTTCCAGATTAACTGACAGGGGAACAGTTTTGCTGAAGATGAAGAGGCCTTCAATTTTATTGTTTGTTTATTGATCTATCCATTCATTTATTTTCCCAAACTACAAAATAACCCTAATGACACAGTTCTGGACTCCTACACATGAGATACACAGGCTTTGTGGCTATTATTCACACAACAGGTCTTGTCATATTTTTAATAATGATGACATCATCACATAATTCTCAAAGACATTTTTGTCTACAAGTTAGATCTTTTGCTGCTGGACAGCCCTATCTACTGTTCTGTGTGGAACTGAATCAGGCATAGAAAGACCTGTATAAGCAGGAAACTAGGTAGGAAACAACCCGAGTCAATGCCCCCATCTCATTGCTGTGAAAATAGTACTGTTGGATGAAAATAAAGGAATGAAGGGATCTGACTTTTTCCACTTGTACCAATTATGAGAATCGTGAGCTCTCACAAGCTAGATGGTCCAACTCCGAGTGTCGTTGACTATATTTAGCTATTCCTAGGCAGAGCAGGGTGTTTCATATCCATTATGTTGGGATATAACTTAAATGTATGAGGAGATCAAGGCTGATTAGATATTTTTCTGAGGGTTCAAAAGATTCTTGTTGCCAACTTACAAGTTGGAAAATCTTCACACTGTCATGCAGAAGACACAATTACAAACCCTGCATCTCTGTGATGACTGTTCATGATGCTGCATGTCATCACTTAGGGTACAGTAGTGATGACATCACACAGTGGGGATTCTTGGCACAACCACTGGTCCAAAGCCATCAGTACCACAGAGAACATTCACCAAAAGGGTTCTGTTCTCCTATTCCAGAAGTTAGGGATAGAGCACTCCAGAGCACACACAAACTCAATTTGAGATCTGTTGCTATTGGAATGCAGTCAGTCCTAGGTATCTGTGGGAGACTTGTTCTAACCAATACTTTTCAGTACTTGAAAGTAAATACCCCAGCCAAAAGATGCCATATTAGTTACTTTTCTATGGCTGTGATAAAACAAAAATAATGGCAGAAGAAGAATTCATTTGAAGTATGGTTTCACAGGATTTGCGTCCATCATGGTGGGTGTCATGGCAGAAAGGGGCAAGCATGGCAGCAGTAGCAGGAGGCTGAGAGGGAACTCTTTTGAAGTATGGGCAGGTCATATAATGTCAAAGCTTGACCCCAGCGATGTACGTCCTTCTGTGAGTGTACCTCCTAAATCTCCCCAAACAGTACCACCAACCAGGAACCAAGCCTTAAATACTAAAGTCAACGGCGACATTCTTCATTCAAAGAATCACAGATGCTCAAGTCATTTACATAAAGTGATGTCATATTTGCATACAACCTATACCAATTCTCTTGTGCACTTAAAATCATCTTTAGATTAATTATGATAGCTAATCTGATACAGATGTCATGAAAATAGTTGTACTCTGTTATTTAGGGGACACTGGCAGGCAAGAAGGCCCAGGCATGCTCCAAACACACATGGTTTTCAAATAAATATTTTCAGTATGCAGTGAGTTAAATCTAGATGCAGAGGGCTTACCACTCTTCCTTCCTGGTCTCTACTCGTGTAATGGCTAATTTTATGCATCAAAATAGCTAGGATATGATGACCTAGTGATTGGCCAAGCAGTGGACTATAGGTTGCTTGGAAGGTAAATTTTTCAAGATTTACAGCAGACTACTTTTTTATAACGTGTGTGGCCTCATCCAGCCCATCGAAGAACTTAACAGAAGTGAGGTGGTCCTCTGGGGAGATCTGTCTTAGACTCCCTGGAGTCCAAGACTGCAGGATCCCTTCCTGCCAAAGCTCCCAGTCCCCTAGTCTGATTTGCAAGGTCAGGTTTGCCGGTCCCCACAGTACAAGATCCACCCTGTCTCCTTTCTTCACTTGTGCACAAGTATTTCTCAGGAGCTCTGTTTCCCTGGAGATCCTTGGAGGGAACATGAGATTCTGATCTCTGAGGTCTCCTCACTTGCCTAAGCTCAACTGCATGACCTGCTTCCCACTGGGCCTCAACTGGCTGCTCTCCACAGGGGGATTAGCGCAAACATGAAAATTAATCTCAGCCTACGGTTCAGAGAATTAATGGGGGATTTGGCATTTCATAGATACAACTGATTTTCAACAGCCATTTGGTCCTAGACCATTTCTTTTCATTAAAGCCTCTTAATTGAAAAATTCTAGCTTTCAATGAGCAGGGAGAAACCAGATGAACTTTAATGTGAATCCTGATGCTGTTATCCTCTGTCCAACTTTGGGGAGCTGCTTAGCCTTCACAAACTGTGCTTGCCCTTCAACAAAACCACGACTTTTCTTTTCCTGGCTTTGTTTCAGATGGCATCTTGCGACTTGTTCAGGTTGGCCTTGAACTTGGAATCTTCCTTCCTCTGCTTCCTGAGTGCTAGGACCATAGGTGTCTAACACCATTCCCATATTTCTAGGTGGCATACCCAAAGTGCCAATGTCCACGAAGTTGGTGGTAGGTGCTGAGCAAGTGGTAGCTATTATGACTGTGGCGTCACTTAATCATGGGTATGCAGGGAAGATGTTATTGCTAACTGGTGTTTGCTTGGCTGTTTTCTGGTTAATTTTGAATTTATGGTAACAGAGAAGAGATAACACAACCAACTGCAGTCAATATGCCAGTGTGTTTATTCTAGGAAGGAGCTAAGTACAAACTGGAGGCAATAGCCAGCAAGAATGGAAGGAAGGAAGGAAGGGGGAAGGGGGAGAAAAGAAGGAAGGAAGGGAGGAAAGAAGGAAGGAAGGAAGGAAGGAAGGATGACAGACTTTCAAGGGAACAGGGGCTTCACAGTTTGTAAGAGTCTTATAGCTATGTGTAGTTCTATTGATGGTATTAAGAGTGGTCAAGCAACAGTTTTCCTATTTCCTGGTGGGCAGAAAGTTGCCTACTCAGGTGAGCAGAGCAGAGGGTGAACAAAGTCAGTTGTATTTTCCCCTTCCAACTACTTAACACTAGATAAATGCACAATTCTAACATATTTGAAATATAAACATAATGGATAAAAGTTTGGACTTAGAGTTCAAGCTGATTTCCTAGAACTTTCAGCAAGACTTTAAATAGAAATTATGTGTGGCATTCTTACCTTATTCTTTTACTTAGAGCAAAAACATTCAAATTCTTGCAAGTAATTATAATTTAAATAGATTTTTTAAGAAATCTTTATTAGTTTCAAAAAGCTTTAATTCTAGTTGTTTCCTTCCTCCCTCCTTCCCTCCCTGCCTCCCTCCCTCCCTCCCTCCCTGCCTCCCTCCCTCCTTCCCTCACTGCCTCCCTCCCTGCCTCCCTCCCTGCCTCCCTCCCTCCTTCCCTCCCTGCCTCTCTCTCTCTCTCTCTCTCTCTCTCTCTCTCTCTCTCTCTCTCTCTCTGTCTTTCTTTTTTGCATCAGGAAAGTCGTTAATGTTTTGAAGATGCTCTCCTGTGTTATTGCGATACCTGAGACTTTTCTTTAAGTAGAAGAACATAATGAAAATACGGGTGGATTTTCAGGTTATTAACCAACCAGCCTTTGCATCCTTGGCATGTAACCCTCCCAGTCATGATGCATTGTCTTGTATATTGCTGGACTTGACTCCAGACAGGCTTTGCATGCATGTGGATGTCTAGCTGCAGTTTCCATTGCTTGTAAAGGCTTTTGGTTGTGTTCTCGGTAAAACAGTCTCTTCCAGTGATCTGAGAAGTAGTCTATCCCATACGTGTTCCTGGAAGAATTTGTGTGGATTCAATATTAGTTATTCTTTTAATGTCAGATGATGAAGTTGACACAGAGATTTCTTTGTGGACTTTAAAAAAAAGCATAATGTATAAGAATAGAGATAAGATAATTTATTTGTTTTTGTTTGTTTGCTTTTGTTTAGTTTTTTGAGACAGGGTTTCTATGTGTAACAACCTTGGCTGTCCTGGAACTCCATCCTGGCCTGGAACTCACAGAGATCTGGCTGACTCTGCTTCCTGAGTGCTGGAATTATCCTATCTGGTGAGTGAGGTAGGATAATCTAATGTAGTGTGCTTCACTGTAAGTACAGATATTTCTTTAAAGGATTTTGCACTCTAATTTATCAGTGTCTTAAGTTTTTCATAACGTTCTCTTGTTTCCCCTTGAACATCTGCAGAACCTACGGTGCTGTCACCTCTTCCTACCATTAGCAACTGGACCACACTTCCCTCCCTCGCTTCCCTCCCTTCCCTCCTCTTCTCTCCCATCCTTTCCTCCTCTTCATCACCTCTACGCTCTCCCCCAACAATCTCACCAGGAGGTTATTAGGTTTTTGTTTGTTATTCAGTTATTTTTGAGACATGAACTTTTTATGTAACCCTGTCTGTCCTGGAACTTGCTCTGTAGACCAGGCTACCCTCAAACTCACGGAGATCCTCCTGCCTCTGCCTCCTGAGTGCTGGGATTAGAGGTGTTCATCCCCATGCCCCATGGTCTTTATTGATTATGTAAAAACAAAACCTCCATCTGTTAATTTCTTGACTCCACTGATTTATGATCTGATTTTGCTTCCCCTTTCCCTCCTGTTCTTGTTTTGATCTAATTTGCTCTTTGTCCCAGGTTATAAGGTGAAGGGGAGGCCATAGATTGGAGACCACTTTTGCATTTAACCTAATTCAGAGCTATAATTTTCTTTCCAAGATTTGCTTTGGCAATCAGTTCATTGAGTCTCCTGCTCATCTTGCTCTTTGGAGGACGTGGGCGCTTTTTTTTTTTTTTTTTTTTTTTACTGAATGCTCTACATTATTGCTTTTTCTTTATTTTGGGTTGGCTGTTTTTTGTTTTCCTATGTATACCTCTGAACTGGCTGTGAACTTCACTCTTGTCCTGACCACAAATCAATCTACCCAGGTCCTTGCAGGACGCCTTAGGACAGTGGTTCTCAACCTGTGGATCGCGACCCCTGTCGGATCCAAAGACCATTTCACAGGGGTTGCATATCAGACATCCTACATATCAGAGGTTTACATTATGATTCATAACAGTAGCAAAAATAATTTTATGATCACCACAACATGAAGGACTGTTAAAGGGTCGCAGCATTAGGAAGGTTGAGAAGTACTGAGTTAGGAGGACCTGTGTTTATTCTAAATTCACAGCTTGGCTGATGGTGAGGGCCTCTGTTCCTACCCTGGCTTTCTGAGTCTGAATGCATGTGGGTTCTCTTTCCCTCCCGTTTTTCCATAGCCCTCCTAGTTATCCCCTTTCCTGCACCGACCGAGCAGTGCTGCACAGGGGCTCGCAGGGGCCTCTGCATGCCCAGTGTCTCTGTGGCTCCCCCTCTCCAGGTTCCCCACCCTGCCCTGGCAAGTGCTCTGTCACATGCAGCCATAAGCTCTGTCACAGTCACATTCTCTGAGCTGTGGAGGATTGGATCATCTCTGGTCAACAACATGGCTCACTAAAGCAGCTCTTAGTGCTACGATTCAGAAGTTCTTACTTCAATAATTCTTTTTTCCCTTCGTTCTTTCAAAGGGGAAGGTCCTTTTTACCTCATCTTGGCTATTTAGTCTAATGACAATTTTACAGGTGACGAGGATTGTTATTTTTCCTACTGTACAAACGACAAATACTTCTACTGACTGCTTTACCTGAAAGCTGATGAGTCTGGGCAGGAACAGGGCTTTGGTCTTTTTAAGCCAGAGCTGCAAACCTTTTGTGTCTACAGTGTCCGCTAGGGGGCGGCAGAGGCCTGGTGTGCTGTAGCTGATCCCTGGGTTTTTCCTTTGTCTCCTCCCTCTGCTGCTAATTCTAGCAAGTCCTCTTCTCTGGCGATTTCTAAGCTCAGAGAGGAGGCTTCGCTTCTTGGACCGAGAGCTGATACACTCCTCACAGCTTTTTGTTGCAAGTAAACAGAGAACAGAAGTCATGATGGCTTGGCAATGAAGATGTGCAGAGACTGGCAGCTGTGTCAGGACGTTCACTAGTTTTCTGGCTGTCTTCTCTATGCTTGGATTGTTTTCAGACTGTTGTCTCTCTTAGTCCACCAGCTGCCTGCTGCTGTTCTAGCCTCCCATCAAACATGCCGAAAAAGAAAGACTCTTTCTCAGGCCTTCAGAAAGTCTTGGTTCCTCTTGACGGGATCAACTATGGGTACACAGGCTTCCTCCAAACCCTGCAAGGGTTGGTTTGGGTCAAATAATATTCCATAGTCAATGTCTGCTAAACAGCACGAAAATCTGCTCTGAGCTCAAGCTAATGAGAGCTGACCTTAGGGGCTGCGGTACAGGCTAACCCCCTCTAAGCATACCAACTGCAGAGTGTAGGAGCAGCTGAGGCTTGCCTGTGAGCTTTTACAGACACTCTTATGGTCCAACTCAGAGTCCACAGAGTGTCAGGGTCAGACCAAGAGCCTAGCAAGTGTTGTCTGGATGAACTCCTACCTAAGGACTGACTGCGAAGATGCAGAAGTAGTTCACAGCCACAGGGGGTTTGCAGTTCCTGCCCTGCAAAGCCAGTGAAGTGGGGGCTGGGATATGACTGACCTATTTGTAGTCTGGTTTATCAGCTGTCACAAAATAGGTTAATTATCCACCAGACATAACGCTAAGACTGAGAATGCCAAAAGGTGTTCAGAGGACATATTCATTACTAGGTAGGGAAGAAAGCCAATACAGCACAGGGCTACAGTGCCCGTGGGAGACACACACACACACAGACACACAGACAGACACACACACACACACACACAGACACACACATAGACACACACACAGACACATACACAGACACACAGACACACACAGACACTCAGACACACACAGACATACTCAGACACACACAGACACACTCAGACACACAGACACACTCAGACACACACAGACACATACACAGACACATACACAGACACACAGACACACACACAGACACACAGACACACAGACACATACACAGACACACAGACACACACAGACACACAGACACAGACACAGACACAGACACACACACAGACACACAGACACAGACACACACACAGACACACACACACAGACACACAGAGACACACACACAGACACAGACACACACACAGATACACAGACACACACACACACAGACACACAGACACACAGACACACACACATACATAGACAGACACACAGACACAGACACACAGACACACACACAGACACACACACAGACACACAGACACACACACACACATAGACAGACACACAGACACAGACACACAGACACACACACAGACACACACACACACACACACACACACAAACGAGACTAAAGGAGCACAGAGTAAAAGCATTTTCTTGAGAGGGGATCTTCAAGATTTGAGGGATCAGGAAAGTGAGCCACGCGTGGGTAAACGTCTGTCAGTGGTTGGAGGAACCTGAGTGAAACACCAGAAAGTCAGGAAGTCGAAGCTTGTTATTTCTTTGTCTCTGAAACATGTATGGATTCCTAAAATACTGAAATGATAACAAATAAACAAAACAAAACAACAACAAAAAACCCAAACCCTCCAAACCCACAAAAACAAAACAAAATAAACAAAAGTGCACCGGCCCCTGTCTCTGACTAAGGCTTTTGGTTCCGGGTCCCCAGGCACAGGGAGTGGGGCAGCTGCGTGTCACAGGCGGGTGGGCGTGTGCAGTTAAGTTCCGTTTCCCTTTGCACGCCTGTGTAATTGCCCACATTGTATACCATTCCAGAATCGGCTGGCTTGCCAATGAGATGGATCGATCTCTGGCTCTTCAGAACTCCAAGTTATGACATCTGAAAGGTAGATTGGTTTCTCTATTCTTGAAAAAAAGGGGAATGGGGTGTGTGTTTCCATAGCCTAGTGAAATATACACACATGGTTCGGTGCTATAAATCCCGTTTCTAAGTTGGTGGCACAGTGAACTTACCAACTGGCTACTTGGTTGAAAACCCTGCAGTGCAAACACACCATCCGCCACCCGAAGGGGCGAACTTTCTGAGCTCTGAGCATTGCCTCCTTTTTACCAGAAGCTTTTCGTTACACACAAGGACACACCCTAGAGGGACAATGCACAGTAGAAGCCACCCATCTAATTCACCTAGGTGTTGTTGTGACCACGATATCTTAAGGAAGGAAGGGAGGGAGGGAGGGAGCGAGGGAGGGAGGGAGCGAGGGAGGGAGGAAGGGAGGGAGAGAGGGAGGGAGGGAGGGAAGGAGGGAAGGAGCGAGGGAGGGAGGGATCGAGGGGGGAAGGAGGGAGGGAGGGAGGGAGCGAGGGGGGAAGGAGGGATCTATTTTGGCTCATGGTTTGGGGATGTCAGCCAGCAGTTGCCTGGCCCCGTGCACTGGAGTGGAACCGCATGTCAGCAGGGCCATGTGTGGAGAACAGCTGGTGGCATCGTGGCACACCGGGAGGTCGTGAGAAGGGACTAAATGAAGGACCCTTTGCAATCTTCAAAAGCTCCACCCCGAGGGTCTAGTGAATGTCTCTGTCAGTCACACCTATCTAAAGGTGAGACAAGCCGTGAAACAAGGGTTCAAAACACAAGCCTGTTGGGGACATTTTAGTCTCAAACCATGGTACCATTAGAGCCATCATGGGATGCCAGAGGACACCTGAGTCCTGATACATGTGCTGTCGTCAAGATCACACCCTTCTTCTTTGATTCCAGTGGGGTCCTCTTTGTGTTTCATATTGCCTACTCAGATTGGAGCTATCATGGATATGCACTCTTGATTCAACTTAATGGGTTAACCTTTAAATAGCTGATCTTTATTGAAACTATTTGGGAAAAATGAACCTGTATGGAGCATGTGTAGACCTTTTCCCTTATCATGATTTTGTGAACAATGGATTATAAAGGCGATCACAGAACACTGGTATTGTATTAATGATTATCAGCTATCCAGAGGTGATGGTACATGGGAGGATTGCTCAGGATATATGAAAACACTGTGACACTTCTTTGTAAAGGGAACATGAGTATCTCCAGGCATCAGTACTCCTGGACATGAGCATCTCCGGGCGTCAGTACACCTGGACATCCTAGAGTGACTCCTTCATAGATGCCAAGGATGACTGAACATTCTTTCCTTCTAAAGCCGTGGCATTGTGATCTCAAACACTTTCCAACATTTGTTGTAATTTACTCATTTATGCAAAACTATTTTTATTGCTCTGCTCTGTTTCTTATTGTATACAATACTGAGTTACATAAGGGCATTCTCATCTAAGTGTGCAATGTACTTGGAGCATATTTCCCTCCATAGCTCACCATCCTCCTTTTTTCCTCCTCTTTTCTCCCATTAGCCTTTCTTTGTACCCATAGACAATTTTGGTTCTACTTTAATATCTTATTGTATGTATCTGATGTATCTGTATGAAATCCAGGAGTCATAGATGAGAAAACATATTTGTTAAAACTGACTTGTTTTTCTTAATATGATCATCTTTAGTGCCATCCATTTTTTTTGTCAACAATACAACCTCATTCCTTTTTGGAGCTAAAATGGTTCCAGCATGTAAGCTACACCACATTTTCCTTAACCATTCCTCTGTTGTTGGACACTAAGGTTGGCTCCATAGTTCAGCTACAGCTACAGCAGATACTGACATGCAAGTGTCCCTAGAGTGTTCTCACTTGGAGTCCTTTGAGAAAAATCCAAGGGATACTTGTAACACAAGTTCTAATTGATCTTAATAATAAAAACCCAGAGATGTTAGGGGGTGAAAGCTCAAAGGCCTGAGAAGCAGCCAGCCACTAGAGCTCTTACCTCTATGAAATCCTCAGACTGAAAATAGACTGAGTTCCTGTCTCCTCCTGTCTATATTCCTCTCTCTGCCCAGCCATCTCACTTGCTGTCTGGCTGTACTGACCTCTAGACCTCTATGGTTAGCTAGTGGCTAGCTCTGCCCTCTCCTCCTCAGGCAAGCTTTATTTGTACAAACAAGATATCACCACAGATGGTAGAGCTGGATCACATGGAAGACCTATTTTTAGCTTTTTGAGAAATCCCTGCAGAGATTTCCACAGTGACTGGACTATTTATAGTCCAACTGGTAGTATCCAAGAGGATCCCTTTGTTTGCATCCTTGTCAGTATTTTTAGTTGTTTTCTTAATGGCTTCCATCTGAGTGGGCTGAGAGTCTGGTAGACTCTCACTGTATTTTAATTTGCATTTCTCTGCCAGCTAGTGATACCAACCATATTTTATGTCTATTGGCTATTGTCTGTTTTACTTTTTGGAGAACTGTCCACTCATTCTATTGGCTCATTTGTTTATTGCATTGTTTGATATGGTATTTAATTTTTTGAGTTCATTGTTGATGTTAAACTTCTGTCAGATATACAGCTAAGAAAGGTTTGTTCCCACTTCTATAGGCTGCCTCTTGGCTCAACTGTTTCCTTTGTCATGCAGAAGCTTTTTATTTCATGAAATTCCATTTATTAATTATTGGCATTATTTCCCAAATGATCTTAACATAAAATATAAAATTCTGCAACTCATAGAGGAAAAAGTAAAGAAATAGTCAAGAAAAATTGAGTTTTATGCTGTACGTTAAGATCTTTGATCCATTTGGAATTTATTTTGTATGGGTAAGAGATAGAGATCTAGTTTCATTCTTCTGTATGTGGAAATTCAATTTATGCTGAAATTATACTGTGGTCCCTGTGGTCCCATAGTGCACAAAACAGACACAACTATGTTCCCAGAGATCCATGTTATTCTGTGAGATTGGTACCCAAAGTGGGGGGTGAGCAGAGTCTTCCTAGAGAAATGGGATTTTAGCCTGAACGTGGGATGAGGGAGGCCTACAATGAGCAGAAACCTGCAGAAGAATATGGAGAGGTGTGCAGTGGACTTATGAGTCTTCGATTCCCAAAGCCACAGGGCTATGGTATCTGGACTTGGTGGGATTTTGAGCAGAAAGCCTTCATGTGGAGACTGGCACCTTAAGCCTAGGAGTGACTTACCTGCGAGGTCTGGAAGACAGGACACTTACAACACAAATCCAGGAAAGATGGTCTCTAGTTACCCAACAACATCAGTACCAGTTCTCAAGAGGCCAGACAGATCTCACGTGGTCACAGACAAGCAGTTTCTCCTTTCACTTCCTCTGTATCCAAGGGTTGATCATTGCAGATGGTCCTAAGCCCCTAAGCGATGCTTTTGTGCTTCAGGCACATCCCTGAGTTGCAGAGGACATCATGAGGGTGACAACAGACAGTCTTGAAAACGATGCTTTGAAAAAGCTACTGAGTCTATATCTTGTGTTCACTGCTTAATGGTTCAAGCTTGCCTCCAGGTCTCAGTTTTATCCCTTGAAAAGCAGGGATACCAACAGTATAATCTCCATGGACCATATGAACATCAGCAGTGTTCTTAACCTATCTGTTTCATGTAGGTCTCATGATTTCTGATTGGTATAACACTAGTAATGAAAGTTTTGTTATGCATTAAAAACAAACAGAAAAATCATTAAGGGATTTGGAAGCAACATAATTTTACTCATCATTTTAGCAAATGGTAGTAGTTTCAGGTGTCACTAAGAACAGAATAATGTGACACCAAGTTGACTGGTTCTGTGGCTATGACCACACAGGCAGAGTCAGGGTCTGCTCAGAGTATAACCTCCTGGGACCACAAGCCCCTGATCCCAACCAAATTTTGTGAATCTCAACACATTCCAATAGCCACATGCATGGGGGAGGGCAGGGAAGGCCGGGCAGGGTGGGACCAATCCCTCCTTCTGACTGGAGGATGGGCCTCATGCAGATACAGTGATGGATTCTGCCAGTCTCTGTCCCATCTAGGAGGTGACTGGGCCCATTTCACTTTCTTCTCAGCCTTTAGGGTGGTGTGTAGACCAGAAACCTCTGATGGCTTGTACCCCTAGTCAGGGGGATGGTAACAGTGAGATTCTGGGAGTGCAGATCTGGTAGAAACAGCTTCCCAGTGAGGGTGGAAACAGGAGGGAAACACTTCCAGGGCAGTATGGAGTCAGGGGCACAAGGCAATAGCTCTGTCTGGTGTGACAAGAACTTCCATTTGGAAACCTGAGGAAGGTACCAATGCCTGGAGCCCAGAAACAGAAGCTGCAGGTCATAGCCCAGCCTGTAGCGCAGCTGATGTGAGGCTGAAGCTGGGAGCGGCATCTGAGCTTGCACATCAAGGGTCTGAGAGTTCCAGATGGTCCACAGTTCCTGGTTTCCCAGTGCCAAAGGCACCGTTCTAAACGCTGTTCCCATCTTAGCTGTTACTCACCATGGAGAGTGTAGGAGGCATTATCTCTAGTTAGTAACAAATGAAGGAAAGGATAACACAGCTATCCAAGGAAGGAGCTGGCTGTATCCTTGGTGACACGGAGGCTGGTATCTAAAAACCTGTGGAGGATGCAGCAGGCGTCCTGCAGGCGCTTCTGGAAATTTCTTATTTACACACTCTGAGTCTTACCTGAGGTCAGCTGAGTGATAGCTCACCGTCTTCACGGGTCCACCTTCAGTAGTCTCGGGCCTTTGAACCATCCAACAACCACAGGAGACAATCAGCCCGAAGGGTGTGGGGGCCGTGACTCAGTAGGAAAGAATGTCATTAGACAGACGGAGCCTAGCAAATACTGTGTTGTGTGTGTGTGAATACGCCCAGAAAGGACAAACTCCCTTGTCAAGGACTAGAAGTCAAGAATGCACACATAGACACACAGACACCCCCTCTCATTGCTTGTTTATTTCCTCTCAGCTGTTATAACGGAAGCAACACTGTCCCTGAAGCAATACATTTGGAAACAGCTTTTGTATTTTGTGGTCTTACTAGCATTTTGACATTTACTTTTTATTTTTGAGATTATAATATAATTGCAACATTTCTCCTTTCCCTTTCCTTTCTCCAAACCCTCCCACATACCCGCCCTGCTCTCCCTCAGATTCATGGCCTCTTCATTAATTGTTGTTACATGCACGTATGTATTCCCAACCCAGAGATTGATAGTCCATGGTTTCTGGGGTTGTCTCTGAGGCGGGCCTGGAAGTGATTTGTGTTGAAGCAGTAAGAACAAGCCACCCTTCTCTGCCAGAGGCTGAGGGAGGCACAGAGGCACATCAGCTGCTGCTTGTGGGGATGGGACAGCACCTATCCTGCCCTTCTCACATGCCATACTCCTGGTTCAGGAAAGTAGTGAGTTTAGTTATAAGTCTCTCCCTCCCTCTCTCCCTCTCTCCCTCCTTCCCTCCTCCCTCCCTCCCTCTCTCTCTCTCTTTGTCTCTGTCTCTCTGTCTCTCTGTCTCTGTCTCTGTCTCTGTCTCTGTCTGTCTGTCTGTCTGTCTGTCTGTCTGTCTGTCTCTCTCTCTCTCTCTCTCTCTCTCTCTCTCTCTCTCACTCTTCTCCTTCATGCCCCTAATACCCTATCCTGCCTTTCTCCCTCCATGTAGTTCCTCTTGTCAATCATGGGCTGGCTTGAGGAAGGCGGGGCTTCCCCAGTGTCCCTGCCTCATGCTGTAATTCCCTGACCTCGTTTGTCCTCAGTCTGAGCTGAGCTTGATGCTCACCACCCCACAACTCATCTGCTCCCCATCCTCCCCAGGGATGCTGCAAATTCACTGTGTTACTTGTGTCTGTGATAAGACACCACAACCAAAAGCGACTCATGGAAAAAGGAGTTTATTTTGGTTTATGGTTCCAGAAGGAGACACTGTGATTGTGGGAGAGGCCCGGCAACAGGCAGCCAGAGCTGAAAGCAGAGAGATCACATCTTCCACCATGAACACAAAGCAGACGAAGCAAACTGGAAGGGACAGGAGTCTGTAAACTGTCAGAGCTAGCTGCCAGTGGTTTTCTTTTGTCCAGCAAAGCCCCATCTCCTAAAGGTCCCATAACCTCCCAGACGGCACCACCAGCCATCAACCAAGTGTTCGAATACTTGAGCCTGTGGACCACACTGTTCATTCAGACTAGCACGTTCAGGCCAGTGACAGCTTTTAGAAGCTCCCACCAATGCTCCTATTACCTGTCCCAAACTTCTGCACTACCACAGAGTTCATAATTCCCCAGCCCCTAACCTCACTCCAGCCATGTGTTATCAGTGCACAGATAGCCACGAGTAAGCTTCTGCCCCTCCTAACTGCCCTGATTCTTTCAAAAATCCAGTGAGGGCAATGAAAAATTCTTTGGGACCTGCAGTGTTGAGACCCATTACTCTATTTTTCAGGGCTGGGACTGAACACAGGTCTTTGTACATGCTAGGCAAGCACACTTCCATGGACATATTCCCTCAGATACTTTCCTATCTTAAGACAGAGCCCAGCTTAGCCTTGATTTCACTCTGTAACCCAAATTTAGAGATCTTCTTGCCTTAGCTTCCGTGCAGCTTAGCTTGTCTTAGCTTCCTGGGTAGCTGGTCCTGCAGATCTGAGACCCCACTTACTCTTTTATTCATGGTTATGAGATTTTCTTCCCTCCAGGAGAATGTGGGAGCTTCTTCTTCCCTTTACCAGCCCTCTGCAGTTCATGATCCTGGCTCTAGGTGGCAGAAGTCCCTTCGAGTCCCACCTATTCCTGGGGTCCATGCAGTAGGTCAAGTCAGAACTGAGATTGAAGTCAGAATGTGGCTTAATTAGCTGAGCAATTTGCAGTGTAAGTCAGCAGAGCAGCCCCAGGGCAAGCACAGTGTCTGAGGCACATTCCTATTTCCTGATCAAGGAGAATGTTTGCAGTCTCTTCTGTGCTGCTGCCTGAGGCCATACCATCCAGACACTCTTTCTCTTCCTTCTCCTTCATTCCTTCTGACCTTTCTTTTTATCCACCCTACTTTGCCCCAGATGCACCAATGGGTCTAGTCAGAGTGAAAGACCAACTGTCCATTGGAATAAAGAGGCTTCTGTGCCCACTGGCTGGACATTGGCCTCACTGTCCACACCCCGTTTGGCCACAGCCTGACTCTCTTACAAATGTGTGAGGGGTCAGAATGAAAAGGGCTCAGACAGAACATTTAGTCCAGTGGGCTGTTTGGACAGGGGTCAACTGTGTCCCAAGAATGGAGGCATGAAAAGGGTGAGCATTTATTGATCACCTGCTGTTTGCAAGTCCTATCTATGCCAGCTATTTGGTGACTCCGACTACTTTGTCTGATCATCCTAGGGAGGGACAGGCAAGGACAATATATTTCAGAAAGAAAAGTATTTGTTGCTCTTGTGTGATGATGATGAGTACCTCACAAACAATTTTTTGGGGTGTCTGTTTTGGTTCATGGTTTCAGGCGGTTCAGACCATCAGGTGGGAGATCATGATAGGAAAAAGCAGTTAATGTCAAACCACAAAGCATGGAGGAGAGAAAGCTGTCACTCAGCCGGCTCCTTCTGTTCCCCCACCGCACAAGACTGTGCCACTTACAGCCAGGGTATGTCTCCTCCCTCAAGTTAATCTTGTCTGGAAATGCCTTCACAGGCATACCCACTGGTGTGCTTACCATTTGCTAGGTGATTTAAAACCAGCCAGGTTGACATCACATTAAGGCCATGGCTCCAGGATGAGGGCAGGCTGTTTGGTTCATGAATTTATTCTGTGGGTTAATATGTGTCAAGGACCAGGAGAGCTGAACAAACATGACTTGGGAGACAAGAGTCTGCTGCTGTCCTATGGCTCCTCAGCAACTCGTACAGCTTTCTGATAGACTGTGAAGACACAACACGACACACACACACACACACACACACACACACACACACACACACACCCTCAGAAAGATAAAGTCTTTCTTCCTCATAAGTTCCCCTGCCAATAACTCCTCAGTAAGACAAATAGGCATCACTAATTGGACTGAGTGGTTGTCAAATAAGAAGCTATGAAGGAGAGAAGAGGATGTGTTGCGGAGAACTTGGGAGGAGGTGGAGGGGCAATGGGGGATGGATATGATTGTATTCATTGTCACATGTATGAGATTATCAAGAATGAAAACAATTTATCTTTAAAAGAACAGGAAGGCACTGCTTCTCAGTGTACACTTACGCCTGTGCCATTACATCCTAGTCTGTGTTTGTCTAGTCTTGGACATCACAGTTCACCCATCTGGCGTGAGGGTTTTGGCACACACTCACTGTTGGGGCCCCGGTCTTTAGCGATTGTGTGTGGCTCGGAGATGTATCCAAGAGGCACCTATAACTGGTCTTGCATGCCACCACGAGTCACTCCCTTCATGGGCTGCTTCCTCTGTTTCTGCTGTTTCTTTCTTGGCCAGTGTGTCTGCCAGTGTCAGATCTGGTGCTGACTAGTCTTCTTGCTCACTGTGACAAGGGTCTTAGATTTCTGGACATGAACTGCTCTCCCAAAGGGCCACAGATAAACTTCTGTCCTCCTGCTAATGACCATGACTGGCACAGGCTCAGGAGAGGAGAGCTCTTACACACTGTCCTAGTCTGCTGTTATTTTCTTTTCCTTCATAATACCTGAATGCTGCAAACTGAACACAGAATGGAAGTTTATTTATCTTTCTGGGACTGGAGGCAGCATCTGTTGGCAAGTGCTCATTCTGCTTCATAGGGTGGGAAAGGACATCACACTGCAAGATAAAGCATGGGTCCCAACTCAGGTCTCTCTGCTTCTTGTCAAGCCACTACTGCTGTCACAGAGGACATGACTTTATCCATTTCCACCCATCCCCCTGTGCCCCACCTATAATATACACCTTCACCTTTGAAGATGGGGTTTCAGCATCAGCTTTGGAGGTTACGCATACCCAGACTAATGCTCGGATGCAGTTGGAGTATCTCAGACTCACTTGTCACGCATGTGCTGCTGACTCTCTTCTTGGCTGGAAGAAACTTGCCAACCAACTTATCCAAAAGCCTGCAATGCCGTATAATTCTGTTTATCTCAAGACAAACAATTACATATCCTCATTTGTTCTTGCGCAGCTTGGAGTAAGGACATTGCCCAGTTCTACATGTTTGGACATGCAGATGAATCTTCAAGGACACCTGCCTCATACAGGAGTGCTTGTCTCAGGCTAGACGCTAAGTGAAAGGAAACTAAGTCACAGTGCCAGTGTGAGAATGCATGGGCCTTAACAAACACCAAAGAACCTGAGGAGTTTAGGGATATAGTCTGCCTTCTGTTGCAGGAACCCCAGGCACAGGCTAACAGAGGACTCTGGTGAGGGCATGCTGTCCTCTGCATCTCCCCGAGGATCCCCCATTTTTTGGCTCACTTGTCCTACCTTGACCTGTTCATCCAGTGCCATTGGTTGAATCCAGGATGATAACTAAGCTGGGGTTGATCTGAGGAGCAAACCCAGATATGGCCTTGACCTGGGAACTTTCTGTCTGTAGTGAGAACAGGTACAAGACATGAGAGATGGGGTCAATGAAGTCAGGCAAGGTCTTCTAGGTCACACGAGCTTTGAAGAGATCTTAGGAGGCAAACGGTATAACAAGGCTTACATTTCTACTTTCAAGTGAATCAGTTAGAAGGGAGGAGGCCGGGAGGATATTGAGATGGGCAAGCATAGTTGTGGCGAGAGGATGTGGATGGTTAAGCTGAGGATAGGAAAGCCCTGAAGGCTGGATCCTGGAGGAGAGCCCTGGAGAGGAACTGTAGGAGAACCCTGGAGTAGATGAGCCCTGGAGGACAGCCCTGGGGGCTGAGGGGCAAACGTGTCCCTCAGAGTACACGTTCATCTTACCACAAAGTATGAACTAGCAGCAGCTAATTTTGGTCCTGGACATTCTTTCCAACCCTGCTGTTACACAAGAGAGTCCTGCAGATGCCGGGGAAGGGGGTGATGAGAGGCACAACCCAGATTCCCTTGGACTCATGGGAGCAACACTGGGGTCTCCCCCTATTCCTTTCTGTGTTCTTAGACCAGATGGCTACAGAGTGGGCAATTAATAAGCAATGGTCATTTGTTTGACTCATGGTTCTGGAAGGCTGGAAAGTCACATACATAAGTACTGGCGTCTGAGGAGTGGCTTCTTGCTGTGTCATCTGATGACAGTGGAGGAATTGAGCACTCATAAGAGAGAACAAGAAAAGGCTCAGCTTGCTTAAAAGTATCTACTATTTTTCTATATGTAGGAGTGTTTTGCCTACATGTATGTATGTGCACTACGTGTATGTCTGTCTAGTGCCCGTGGGGGCAAAGAGAGCATAGGACATTGAATCTCCTGGAGTTGTAAACAGTTGTGAGCCACCTTGTGGGTGCTGGGAAGTGAACCCAAATCCTCTGGAAGAGCAACCAGTGTTCTTAATCATATTTTCAGCTTTCAACTTGTTTGTACAGCAATCCCACTCCCTAGTTAAAGATCTGAACCCAATCTCAAAGGCCCAATGGCCTCTCACTCGACCCCACCCCTACCCCGCATTCCAACGCTGATGTATTCCGGGTCTTTGGAGGAAAACACAGCATGTACTCTAGACAGTACTCATTTGTGGACAACCTGTCAAGTTCAGGGGTCCTGGGGCTTGCTCTTGAGAGAAGAGAGGAGAGAACCCTGATCTCTAGTTTCTAGTGACATTGGAGACCCACGACTCTCAGAAGGGGTTGGGAAAGTGAGGAAGAGTACAGAGCAAGGAGAGGCAGGGTCCCCTGGGGATTTGCCTCCTCTTTCACCCAACATGCAGTGACTGTTTCAGCCAAGTCTGGAGGGCTGGGACTCAGAGCAGTAGGTGGTGCTGATGTGTCTGGGGCACAGCAGGTAATGAGATGCAAGCCTGAGCCTTACTTGCTGCTGTCTTCAGCCCAGTCATTCTGCTCCCCCTCCCTGGCATTAGGGCTCAGTTTAAAGGTCGAAGCTCTCGCTTACAGCTCTTGGGCCTGGACATCTGGTCGCTCATCAGGCTTTCGGGGTCCCTGACTCCCTACAGCTCTTCCCTTCCCATCTCTTCTCTTAACTGTTATTCTGCCCACACCAGATTCAATGCCCCCATTGTAACAGCAGCTGCAGCCTGGGGGCTCCGGCACTTCCTATCTGCTGTCCCTCCTGTGGGTTTCCAGGGAGAAGCTTGGGCCCCACAATGGGGTGCTGACAGCTTCTTCCTTCATTTGTGCCCTGGGACCCTGATTGCCTAGTTTCTGGGTCTTCCTCTGCTTCTGGGGACCCCCAAGTCAGAAAAGATGCTGGACCAACTTTCTATATGCTGGCCTTACTGCACAGGAGGACATAGATCCAGGTGCAGCCTGGGAAATTTTCTCAGTGATTCCCACACATCTTTGTCCTGGCCATCATGTCTGGAACTCAAGGGCCCCTTTCTGAGAGACACTGACCAATAACCTTTAGTTCATGCCTTATTTGTGTCCCAGGCGTGACCCACTTATGTTCTCTGCATTCAGGCTAGATGTGATGTTCTGAAGCAGGTGGACTTGGGTGGTCAGTAGAAGCCTGCTCTCAGCAGATCATCACCTGAACAGATTCTGATGTTCCTGCAAGACTTACTCCCCTGGCTCCTAGATCTACCCCAGCCAGATGTTGGGGCATCATGGCAGTAAGAGTGTGGGCTGGGTTATGTTCTTTCTCCAAATTCTTAATCACCAACACAGAATGTGACTGTTTCAATATGAAGGTCTTGAAAGAGGTAGGTAAGTCAAAATGAGACAATTTAAGTGGGCCTTAATCTTTCTCACAAAATGGTGACAGAGTGCCAAGGGATTGTGTATTAATGGAGAGAGGGGGGAGAAAGGGAATGGGGGAAGGGGCTTCAGCTGGAAAGTTCATCTTCTGTCAGCTTGATGAACCTTTCCAATACAGTACCTTCTGTTGACTAGGAGCGAGTTATTAAATCTGGAGGGGAGGAGGACTAGATTCTAACTTCTGACAGGAATGGCAGGTATGTTTCTCATACATATGTGTGCTCATATATGTCTATTTGCATTCATGTTTACACACCTGTATGTGTGTGTGTACACTTGTGAATGTACATGTGGCCCAAGGAGGCCCAAGGCTGAGGTTGGGTATCTTCCTCGATGTATCTCCATCTTGTATATTGAGGAAGCATCTCTTACTGAGCTGGGAAGCCTGCTGTTTTAGCCTGACTGGCTAGCCAGCTTTTCAAGGGGTTCCCCATCTATCTCCTACCACATAATGAGATTATAGGCAGGTTTCCACACTCATTTGCTTTCTGGGGAATCTGAACTCAGGTCCTCACGTTTGTGCAGAAAGTGCTTTATGCTTTATCCACTGAGCAACCTCCCATCCTTTGAAAGTGATACCTTCTGGGAGAGGGCAAACCAGTGTTCCTCAATGGTGTGAGACTGGGTATGTCAATCACAGTCAGGGCAGGCCCCTAGCCGAGGAGTAGTTGGCTAAGTAAGAGAACATGAAGTTGGGTGGGTAGGGATGTGAGATAAGAGCTGGAAGGAGTTGGGTGAAGGGAATGAATGTTATCAAGATACATTGTATGGAATTCTCAAACAATAAAGAAAAGTTTTATTTAAAACTTAAAAATAAACTATGGATCTGAATAGAGAGTTCTCAAAAGAAGAAACAAAAATGGCTAAGAAATATATCTTAAAGTATTCAACAGCCTTAGCAACTAGGGAAATGCGAATTAAAACTACTTTGAGATTTTATCTTACTCAAATCAGATTGGCTAAGAGCAAGAAAACAACTGACAGTGAGTGGTGGCAAAGATGTGGGGGAAGGGGAATCCCCATCCACTGTTGGTGGGATTGCAAACTGGTGCAGACATTCTGGAAATCAATGGAGGGTTCTCAAAAAGTTAAAATCTACTGTATGACTCAGCTATCACTTTTTGGCATATGCCCAAATGATCTGAGATCCTACTCCATAGACATTTGCTCAGCCATGTTCATTGTCATTTTAGTCACAATAGTTAGGAACAGGAAACTGATGAATGAATAAAGCAAATGCCGGCAGATGTTTCTTTCCCACCCACCAGTTTCCAAATAACCAACCAGAGACTTAATATGATTTATAAATGCTTGGCCAATAGCTCAGGCTTATTACCAACTAACTCTTACATTTTAAATTAACCATATTTCTTATCTATGTTTTACCACGTGGCTTGGTACCTTTGCCTATCTTGTTTCTCTTTGTGTCTGCTCATGATGCCCGACTCTGCTCTTCTTCCTCCCAGCATTCTCAGTTTGGCTGTCCCATCTAGCTTTATCCTGTTTAGCTGTTGGCCAGTCAGTTTCTTTATTAAAACAATCACAGCGGCATCTATTCCCATAGTGTAAAGGAATACTCCTCAAGAAAATATGGTACATACATATAGTGAGGTTCATTTCAGTTGTAAATGGAATCAGGAAACTTACGGGTATATGAATAGAAGTAGGAAATATACTGAGTGAAATAGCCCAGACCCAGAAAGACAGACACCACATGTTTTCTCTCATTTATGGTTCCTAACTCTGAATAATTGCAAAAAACAGGAAATAGGAATGTGGGATGTGGGAGGATGAGCTCAGGCAGGGGAATAGCAGGATGCAGGTACTACGAAGGGGGAAATGGGAAAATGGGGAGGAGGCTGACTTTAACTGGGGAGGGAGGAGGGAAAGAAATTCAGAGGTGGGGATAAGTAACACTAAGAATGTTTGAAAAAGTGGTAGGAAATCATGTTATGTCTGCCATAAATTATTATTATATATGTATATTATATATATATCCTTATAGTTTTTCATCCCTCATCTAAGAAGCTTCTTCTTGCAGCATATGGAAACTATTGCAGAAAGCTGCTGATCAGAATGCAGGCAACAATGACTGTAGGCACCAAGCCCAAATTGATATAACCCAACACCTACACCTAAGGCTCAGGGATCATAATAACAAAGGGTGTGGAAAGATTCTAAGAGCCAAAGGACCAGGACAGTTTCCATGAAAATGTGTCTTCTACATATGACAGGGAAACTGCATCTATGAACTCTCAATAATATGACTGCCTAACAAAACCTGAAAAATGGCACCAGTTGAAATGGCGATGGGGATGGAGAAAATCTCAAAGGCCACCCCTAGGTGAAGATCTATAGGCAATTAATGACTCCAAGAGAGGGAGAGGAGTCTTCCCCAAGATGAGTCCCTTAATTGCTTCCACTACCAAGTCATTATCTCTAAAATCATATACATACGAACAACACTAAATGGAGTTAGCAGGTTTGTGTTCATGTAGTTATATGAATGAATACATACATGTAGCAATCCTGATATTTTTAGAGAAAAGAAATAAGCTATAATTAACTTTGAGCTCTCTCCTGTTAGGTCTGGGAGAAATATCATCATTTCTACCACTGACATTTGTCTCACAGCCTAAGAGTCTGTAAGCTCAGTGGTGTGTGTGTGTGTGTATGTTACTTCCCATAGGATATATGAGACGACACTTTCCATGACTGCACTTGTCACCTTTGTTTCATTTGTCCAATTCTACATGGGCTTTAGCTTGTCCCTTAGTAGAGCTGTGTCCACCTTAGGCTTGGGTAGAGATTTCTTGCTGGACCTGGGTGCAGATAGCTCCCCAAGAAACCCTACCATTTTCTCAGGTGCTGCAGGAGGGGCAGTGCAGGTTGATGCATTTTGCCCTTTCTTACCTTATAGGTGCTCTTGAGTGTTGAGAATTTCTCTGGCTACTTGCCTTAATCTCCTTCAGTACCCCCCTTCTTTCCTCTGGGGAGACCTATATGCTATTCTCAAGGAGTCATAGGTTTACATCGTATCTTGGCTCCTACCTATATCACTTACAATTACATTAGAATGAGGAGCCACATTTACATGTGTTTTCCAATTTGACAGCAAGCTCTGGGCAAATAGGAACTATGTTACACTAATTTGTAATTACAACAGCTGGAAGAGTGCCAGGCACTTGTAAGAGCTGGAGACATTTTCATTGAACAGAGTTGACTTGAATACCCCGGTTGTCCAGATGTGTCTGATCAGCGTTGCTCTCTCCAACTCTTTTGATGGGTCTGGTTATTTGATTATGGACAAATGAGCATGAGTCTCAGTCTCATGGCATCCTAGAAACATGATCTTAAATCTTTGAGAACTGGCAGAACTCTAGGTGAGGGATAACATTTTGAGTTGTCAGAATCTGGGAGGTAAGGGGATCAGGTTTGGCCTAGGGAAAGGAAGGTGTGGACAGGTCTGCAAAACTGAACCATGCCCCAGTGGGAACTGGCATATTAAATCAGAGTCAATGGGCATACTCAGTAGTGACTCGGAGCAAGACATCAAGGAGACAGTGGATGTCTTCACCCTCATTGGTCTAATTATGCAAATTATGAAAGTTGATGAACCCATCTCTGCACAGGAAGTGTCCCACCCACTCCTGCATGGAAGCAGGCCATCGGGGGACCTCCAGGTTCTGGAAGATGAGCCCTAGGAGCTAACTCTGAGGCCAGCTAAAACGGGCAGCCAAGAGCTTAGGTGAGGATCAAGGAATTAGATACATATTATAGAAAACTTGAAGTTAATCTTAAATTGTAAGCTTTGATTCATCAGCTGCTTGGCCCTAGGACTTCTTTTTTTGTCTTTGACTGGTTTTGATAGGTGATGTGGACTGCAGATGTACTCCAACTAGATGCTGTGAAGACGACTGATTCACTGAGGAAAATGTGCTGTGTCTGCCAAGAGCAATAGTAAGGCTTGGCCAGGTTTCCTCTTTGCCCTTCTATCTGAGCATGATTAGTGTGGGGTTAGCTATTTCAGTGATTTCTTGGAGTGTGCATGTCAATCTTGTCATCAGCTGAGGTTGAACCAGGGTTCCTGTTTTCTATGGCACACATTCATCTTGTCTAAACCCTGTATGGGGCAGAAAAAGGAAGCTCTGTATTGGGGACTTGCTTAGTATTCTCAAGGGCTTAGACATGATATCCGGTACCACAAAATAATACAGAAAAATTATCTCTAAATAAGGACAATAGCTAAAAACCCAAACAGCCTCCAAATCAGTCACATTGATCTGTGCCCTGGCCCCCGCAACATGGAAGATTGTCACCAGGGCCAGGGCACACTCTCGATTAAAACCAAACCAAATAAACAAAACAGCAACAACAAAAGTCTATGAGTGTTGAAGTCTCATATAAAATGGCATAGTACTTGTGTATGACTGATGTATAGCTATAGACGACTTACAATACTTAATTGACTCTAAATGGCATGCAGGTAGCTTTCCCATGCTACATTTGGGGAACAATGATGAAAGGTACACAGGTGAACATACACATTGCCAGGGGAAGATTTTTTGAATGGTTTTGAGCTCATTGTGTTTATACACAGTGAAAGTGAAGTGCTAGTACTAAGTTTAGATCAAGAAACTAAGTTGTGGGCTGGAGAGATTGCTCAGCTTTTAAAGACCAGGCTCACAACCAAAGAAACTAAATTACCTGGGGGCCATTCCTTCTCAATGTCATGTGGCAAAGTTGTGTAAAAATTTTCATCACTCATTGCCAAATAATGAATTTTTCTTCTAATAAGGTTTTCATGGAGTTTAATGAGATTATTTAACAATCAATAGATCAATAATGAAATTATTGGGTTTAAGGTGACATAGGATGTTTAAGCTAAACATTCAGTGCTCCTTGGTGTAGACACAGGTGAGGTGGACAATGTGTAAACTACAGAGACTCAACCCCACCTTGATTCCATTTTCAGGGTAAAATGTTAACTATTGGGCCCTTTAGAATAGACTCTGAAAAGTTTATGAAAACATTTTTAGTGAAAATTATTCATGAATTCATGTTTTTCCTATTTCCATCTGCCTAAAGCATTAAAAATGATTTGCATTAGAATAATTTTCCCTGTTCAAGTTTTAAAAAAACTTTAGATAGAGATTTACATACAATTGTTAAGAATAACATATAGAAATCTGTAGCCGGTTCCTTTAGTAGTTGAGTAAGTTCTGATACATTCGGAATGCCATTCGTGCACAGTATCAATATCAGAAAAACGCATAATTGAACAAACAGGGTGATTCCTTTACCATGGAATCCCTAGGGTTGCCATCCTTACTTTTTCTCTTGCCCTTGTCCTTCTGGAATCCCACTGGAACCTACTGTTCTGTTCTCAACTCTGTAATTTGCATTACCCCATATTTGTTCTACAAAACAATGGGTCTCAGTGTGACATTTTCACATGTGTTTATTATACATTCACTTTCATCACATTCACCCCACTGCCCTCTTTTGATTCCCTGTCCCCCTCCCATTGATCCCTATTCTCTCCCTGTAGTCCCATCTTCTTTCATCATCATCTTCACCACCACCACCATCATCACCTCTCTCTGTCTCTCTGTCTGTCTGTGTCTCTCTGTCTCACACACACACATGAACTCCATATGTAAGACAAAATATGATAATATATTTTTGAGTCTTGTGTATCCATTTCACATAATAATTTTCAGTTTTATCCATTTTATAGCAAATGACATAATTTATTTTTTATGGCTAAATAAAGCATCTCTCTCTCACTCTCTCTCTCTCTCTCTCTCTCACACACACACAGAGCGGGGTGAGGGGAATATTTTCTTCATTGCTCATCTGTTCATGGACTCGTAGGCTGGTTTCACAGCTCACTACTGTGGACTTCTGTAATATGCAGAGATGTGAAGGTGGCACCATTGAATGTCAACTTGGATTCCATCAAGTATTGTCTTAGTTAGGCTTAGGAAACACCATAATAAAAAGAAACTTGAGAAAGAAAGGGTTTATTTGCTTACGTTTCCATATTACAATCCATCATCAAAGGAAGTCAGGGCATAAAATCAAGGTAGGAGCTTGGAGAAACCCTGCATAGTGGTGTGCTCCCCACAGGCTGCTCACTCTACTTTCTTGTATAACTCAGGACCATTTGCCCAGTATGGGCACCACCCACAGTGGGCTGGGCCCTCCCACATCAAACATTAACTAAGAAAATACCTAACAGATTTACCTATAGGCCAGTCTTACAGAGGTATTTTCTCAGTTGAAAGTTCTTCCCAAATGACTCTAGCTTGTGTTAAGTTGACACCAAACTAGCCAACACAGGTGTAGTCCCAGGAACGGTAGAGATGTATGGTTTATAGCTTATTGAAGAACCTCCGTAACAATTTCCACAGTGACGACATTAATGTTTATCCCACCAGGTGGGCATCACATGGTTCCTCCCCATACCACTCTCCACATCGCCATCGGTATTTTATGGCATTTTTGGGGAGGGTGATAGTTTTTATTTGCGATTCCCTTTTCTGGGTAAGATGGTTGAAAATTTTCACTTATCTATTGGGCACTTTTACTTCTTTTGAAAACTATTTGTTCAACTCATTTACCTCCTATTTAGTGATTGGACAACTTAGGATTTGGGGAGTTAAATGTTTGTTTTTGAGACAGGGTCTCAAGCTCAGGCTGGTGTCAAACTCCTTCTGTAGCAAAGGATGCCTTAAACATCTGACCCCCCTGCCTCTAACTCCTGAATGTTTGGACTACAGGTATGCAGTGCCATGTCTGATTAATTAAATTTTAGTTTTGAGTATTAATCTACTGTCAGGCAGATAGCTGTCAAATAGTGTCTCCCATTCTGTAGGCTATTTCTTCACTGTTGCTTCCTTTGCTGCGTGGAAGCCTTGTAATTTCATGTCATCCAGTCTTTCAGTTCTCGCTATTATTTTATTTTTGGCCATTATAGTCATATTCAGTAAATTTACAAGTCTATAATTTTGACACTTTGGTATTACTATATAAACAGGGTATCGCAGAATGTTTAGAGATTGTCTGATTCCACTCAGCACATTCCTTTGGAGACCCCTCTATTGACACATGTGCAGTAAATTGCCCATGATGGTAACGACTAATTGTTTCTTTCAATAGTTCAAAGAGGGATGCTTTTCACTTAAACCTTTAGCATCGCATCTCCTTTCACATTCTGTAGCTCTATTGTTTGGATCATATGCAGTTTGCATTCTCAGAAGATCAACTCTTCTACCATTTGACAATACCCTGTCTTGATAATTATTTTTATCGGAAGCTTACTTAGCTTGGTATTATAATTACTGTTGCTTTCTTGATTAAACATCTGCTTTCTAAGCAGGTGTGTGCAAAGTTAAAACAGCAGCCGAGTAATATGTCTTCTCATCTTTGGGGATGATTCACCTCCTGCTCATGGCTGCCTCCTTGACCTCAGCTTTGAGCACTTAAATTCTTCTTAAATACCTTCCACAATGTCTCTTTGGGGAGTCAGTGGGGTATGGTATGTATGTATGGTGACTCCAGGGCGAATGTCTGCTTTTCTTTTCTTTTTCCCAGTGTCTTTCTGTCTGGATTTCTTTTTTTTTTTTTTGTATTTTTATACCTGTTCACCTCACACATCTCTTGTATCTCATCTTAGCCCTCTTCATCTTTTTCTTTTCCCCAACTAGTCCCTCTGCTACTTGCATGTCTCTGTGTAGTATATATGCAGCTGTATATTCATGATTGCAATATTCATATCATAGCCAGAATATAGCATGTCATAGTCTTCTGGCTGTTACAATCTTTCCACACCAGCTTCTTTAATATGTTCTGGCTTTAAAGGAGGTGGTGTGGATGTTTTATTTATGGCAGAACATACCACAACCATTTGTTCTCAGCACTTTGATCAGTAATGAGTACACCAAAAAGAAACTTCTCTGACCAGGGAGACTGAGAGTAGAACAGATAAATGGATATAAACATAAATACTTGGAAGGCAATTTGACCACATGCCCTTTCATCAAAACACCAATAGTAAATCTCCCACTAAGACCTGTTATCTACCCAGCAATAGACTTTTGACCAGATTCACAGTACCAGGTATGTAGCCCTTCCATAGAGGATGTCTAAAATTCAGTCAGAAAGCGATTGGATACTGTGGTGGTTTGAAAGAAAATGGCCCCACCAGGGCGTGGCACTATTAGTAGGTGTGGCTTCATTGTAAGAGGTATGGCCTTGTTGAAGGAAGTGTGTCACTGTGTGGGTTGGTTCTGAGGTCTCATATGTGGTCAAGCCACCAGTGTTCCAGTCACTTCCTGCTGCCTGCTGATCCAGACATAGAATTCTTAGCTCCTTCTCTAGCACCACATCGACCTGTTTGCTGTGGTGTCCCACCATGATGATGATGGACTACACCTCTGAACTGTAAGTCACCCCAACTAGATGTTTTCCTTTGTAAGAGTTGCCATGGTCATGGTGTCTCTTCACAGCATCAGAAACCCTAAGACAGATACCCTCAAAAGAATTATGCCAAAGTGCATCTTTGGGCACACATTGGCTGGTAAGTCAGTACTACAGCACAAAGGTACCACAGCTGGGTGAGATGTTGGTGACTTTTCTCCAGTAGTATATACATAGCTCTTTCAGGCACCATCTTCAGTAAGAGAATCTTATCATCTAATTCTGGTGGAAACAAGAGTAATGCCAATAACCTAATTGTTCCTGAAGGCTTAAGGTAGGTAAATGGAACTCCCTGAAGTTTTCCATGTCTGGAATTGTGCATTGTTTCTTTAATAAAAAAGAAACAAAAGCAAAAACTATGGTTTCTGAGAGGATTGTTAATCATCCACAAAGGGTGTGTGTGTGTGTGTGTGTGTGTGTGTGTGTGTGTGTGTGTGTGCAGGTATGCAATCCCACACCTGTAGACAGAGGTTTCTGTCCTGCCCCATCCTGCAGCTGTTCAATCCCAAATAAACACACAGAGGCTTATATTAATTATAAACTGTTGGGCCTATTGCTCAGGTTTATTACTAACAAGCTCTTACAACTTAAATTAACCCATAATTTTTATTAATGTTTAGTCACATGGCTTGGTACCTCTACTCAGTAAGGCATTCTCCTCTTGCTTCCTCTGTGTCTGGATGGCTACTGTGCCTCTGCCTTTCCTCTTCCCAGAATTCTCCTAGTGTGATTGCCCCACCTATACTTCCTGCCTGGCTACTGGACAATCAGCATGTTATTAAACCAATACGAGTAACAAATCTTTACACTGAACAAGAGTGTTAGTCTATATCACACACACACACTTAGAAACCAAATCAGGAGACCTGGCATCTTCCTCCATCATTCTCTGCTATATTGCTTGAGCCAGGGTCTTTCACTAAACTGAAAGTTCACCATTTCAGCCAGGCTGGCTGGCCAGTGAACTCTGGAGATTTACCTATCTGCCGTGCAATACGGTGGTTACATGTACAGCCATACCCAGGGTCTCATTATGCAGCTCTGGGTGGCCTGTAACTCACTATATAGGTCAGGTTGGCCTCAAACACACAGGGAAAACTATCTGCTCCTATCTCCAGAGTGCTGGAATTAAAGGTATGTGCCATGCTAGCACACATACTAGCAAAGAAAAAGCGCTGCTTAATGAACCCTCTTTAGCTTCTCTAAAAACACCAACAGTATTTTTTACTTAGTTTATAAGTAATACTAGGTTTTCATATGACTTTTCCATATATCTTATTTTACTTGACTCTCCCCCAGCTTTTACTCCTCCCCTGCCTCTATCTTTGTTTATACTTTCCACTGTATATTCATATCATGTATTTTACTATTCTAATATCCTTTAAGACTTTTCTAGCTCTGCTCCCCTGCCTCCACCCACCTGAACACTTCTCATGGCTCCCTTCTTGTTTCCTGGCCTCTATAAACATGCCCTTAAACTTAAACACAGAAATCTGAAATTCAAAGCTAGGATCTGAATGTGACAGAGAACATATGGTAGTTGTTTTTCTGGACCTTTCTGCTACTTAACATAATATTTTCCCATGCCTACTATTTTCCTGCAAATGTCAGTTTTCTTCAGTGTTGAATGGAATTCTATTGGATGTGTAATCATATTCACTATCCAAATATCAATTGCTAAAGGACATTTATAAAAATTATATTTCCTATCTATTGTGAACAACAGTCATGAATGTGGATATGCAGGTATTTCTTTTGTGGAGAACAGAGTTCTTTAGGTGTATGGCCCTGAGTACTGTAGCTGGATCATATGGTAGATCTATTTTTAACTTCTTGAGAAACCTCCCTACTGACTTCCATAGTGAATGTATCAGTTTCCATGTTTACACCTTTGAACAACCATTAATAAAGACCTTCCCTTTCCCCACATCCTTGCCAAAATTTGTTGTCATTTACCTTCTTGATAATACCCATTCTTGTTGGATAAGATAGTATCTCAAATTAGTTTTAATTTGCATTTCCCAGATGGGTAATGGTGTTGAATGCTTTTAAAGATGTTTATTTACAGTGTATTTTGTTGTAGTGGCCATTCATTTGTTCTTTGTCACTGCTTTCAGCAGCGATGCTCTTTGGTATTATAGCATCCACACAGTTTGGAGGACTGATGTATTATCATTTTATGGTTATGGCACATTGTTTTTCTTTTTAGGAAAAAGTAAAGAAGTACAGAAACATACATTTGCTAACATTCAATACTGAAAAGTTCTGAGATTTTAAGTTTGTGGCACCAATGACAGATTTAGATGTGCAAATACCCAGGGAGTTGAATCTTAAGTTGGTTCTTTCTCTAGGAGACATCAGTTCTAATATGCATCTGTGGAGGAGTCATTATCCTCATAGCTAGGAAAACTTGGCTATGAAATCCAAAGAAGTCTGTAGCCTTAAACTCACTACTACCCCATTTCACATAGTTTCAAGTAGAAACACAAAAGATACAGGATAGCCAAAACAATCCTGATCAATAAAAACACCCCACAGTATGGTAGGTGTAACGAGCATTCTTCTTGCCAGACTTGTCCCAGAGTCGTGTCAACCCCAAATAACACACAGACTCTATTAATTACAATGCTGTGAATCAATGCCTGGGGCTTCTCATTGGCTAGTTCTGTATTAAGTATTACCCATAACTACTAATATATGTATAATTCTATAAGGTCTTGTCTTAACTGAGGATGCCAGTCTCATGCATCCTCTCTTCCCAGGATCACATGGAGACTCCTGTTCTTTACTACATTTCCCAGAATCCTCCTTGACTCCTAGTCCCACCTATCATGCTTCTCTATTGGCCAACAGTGCTTTATTTATCAACCAATAAGACAAGCCTATACACAGAAGGACTCTCCCCATCAGGTAGGAAAATTTTACCAGCTACAATTCAGGCAGAGATTAATGTTAAAAATTTAAGAGAATTGCAGAAATGAAGTACCAGTGAAATAAAACTTGTAATCAACAAATAAACAAATGAACTGAATCTACAGTTTTTAGAAAAAGAAACACAGATACCCAATAGTTATATTTAAAAGTGTTTGATATCCCTAGCCATCAAGGGAATACAAACTAAAACCACTTCGATTCACCATTTATTCCCAGTCAGAATGGCTATCATTAAGAAATCTGACAACAATGTTAGAGAGAATGTGGAGAGAGTGGGATCCTCATTAACTCTTGGTGGAGGTGAAAATTAATATAGTCATTGTGGAGACCAATGTGCAGATTTCTCAAAAATCTGAAATTAGAACCACTGTATGAACTTGCTGAAATATATTTCACTCCTGAGCTCATATCCAGAGAACTCCTATCAGAGAGGTATTTCACCCCATGTTTATTGCTGCTTTATTCACTATAAGGAATTGAAATCAACCTAACTGTCCACAAGTAGATAAATGGATAAGGAAAACTTGGTTTATACATATAATGGGACACTATTCAGCTCTAAAGGGAAATGGAGTTTAAAAGATTTGCAGAAAAATGGCTGTATTTCAAATGTCTAATATTTACAAGGTCATTCAATCTTAGAAAGAAACCACATATTCTCTCTCATATGCAGAATCTAGCCAGTACTATATTTGAATATATAAACAAATGTGTACGTATAACATGAAGAAGGGGGTATAAGAAAAACTCAGGGGTGAGGAAGGGCTGAGGGCAGGTAAATGAGCATGAATTATGAAGAAGGATACAAAGCCGATTGTTTCTCTAGTTTTCACTCTCATGAGGACTTTGTTTGCTTTGGTTGTGAACAAATGTGTAAAATATATTTGATACTGAGAGTGTAAGATTCAAGGTAAAACATCTCAGTTTTTGTTTTGAATACCAAGTATAACTGGATATAAATTCATTAATTTACAAAGAATTTGGGTCTGGTGAATTTTGTTATGTGATATTTTAATCTATTTGCAAGCTTTTTTATAATAAAGAAAAAAACACCTCAAACATCAAAGGCAATTGCCCATGTAGTGGTTACCCTCCAGAACTTGGCAGTGAGACCCTATTGCTCATGACATGTATTTGGTGACATCCCTGACTTGAGTGGTAGGACATGAGCATATCAAGGTATCACTGAGCTGTAAGCATCTTCACTGGTGGCTGGTTTTTGGAGTGCTGGAAGGGGCTGTGCTTGTTCCTGAAGGAGAAAGGTAGTCATCAGTTTTACCCAGCTATGAGTCCTGAGAGCCACCGTAATGACTGTATTGAGAAGACATGCCCCCTGTGCAGTGGTGGCATGAGCATTGTGGGATGTGCTTTCTGATTGACTTTAAGCCAGCTCCACAACATGAAGCTCATATCTGGTTCCATTATTGGGCCAAGAATGTGTGACTTGCTAAGTCATTGGCCGTAGGGGAGAACCTACTGCTGTTTTCTCATAAACATAGTATGAAATTGATCCTAAAGACTTATTGTTATATCCGCAGATTAATGCATCTTTCATCCTTCAGCTAAGAATCACCTCTTTGCAGTAGATGGTAATTATCACAGGTCCAAAACTGGTCAAGGTATAAGAGACATGCTCAACTCTAAATGAGGCACACATAATATACCTTCTCCTCCAAATACTCAGGAATAATTGCAGAATGAGGGATGGAAAGAATGTAAGAACCAGAGTCGTGGATGACCACAAATACACAGCAAGACAGCTGTGCATATGAATTCACAGCAGGCGCAAGACATGTGCAAACTCAAGCCAGACCAGTTATAGCAGGAGAGAGGAAGTGGGCATGAGGTCCCAGCCCTAGCTAAGGAGATGTTGATAGCTATGGGAAGACGGAGTGTTGGCTTTCTAAGTGTGGACCCTGGTATGTCAGAAATGCTCTATGGAAGGCCACAGGGCTCTAATGGAAGACCACACATCCACAACTTCATGGGCAGTGCAATTTGGACTTGATGGGTATAAAAAACAAAAGACACAAAATTGTGTTGATAGGGATTGTGGGGTTAAATCTTGGAGGAGCTGTGTGAGGGGATAAATATAATCAAAACACACTGTACAAAATTCTTGAAGAACTAATTAAACTATAAAATAAATCTGAAGCAACTCTTAATGGGTCAAGCAGCAAGCCCCAGGCCTAGGAAACTGGCTGGTGAAGAATGGAGCTGCATCATCTTAAGAGAATTAAAAAAGAGCCAGAGTAAGAAATTAACTACCAACACATAGTCTTCAGACAACAGATGCCCAAGTTAGGAGCTCAGATGCCTGAGCTGGAATCTGCATGCCATCCAGGTCAAGTCAACGAGGCCTGCAGACTGAAGGAGGAAGCAGTGTGACAACAGGAACATGCTTAGTGTCCCCATGATTAGGACTTCTATAAATACGTCTCAATGCTGTGTGATTGCTTCATTTATCTAGTCTGTGCATGATTCTTGTCACTTTTAGAAATCTTATGGGAAACATAATTGGTGATCGTCTTACACATTTCTAAAACTCTATTGCTAGTGATTCTTAGAAATCTAGTGAATTGTTTTAAAACAGGATTTTCTCCAGTCCACCTTTTTTCCTTTTTCTTCTGTTTCATGTTATGTATATGTGTGGTGTATATGTGTGTTTGCCTGCTTATATGATTGTGTGTGTGCATGTGCACGTGCACTTGTGTGTGAGTGCATGTACATATGGGTGTGAGTGTGTGTAGGGGTACATGTACACATGTGAGTGTGTACATTTGTGAGTGTGTGTGCATGCATGTGTGTGTGTGTGTGTGTATGTATGTGTGTGTGGAGGGGCTGAGGTTGATGTCAGTAATCTTACTCAATTGCTTTTACACCTTATTCCTTGAAGCAAGGCCTCTCACTTAAAACAAGAGCTTGCCAATGGGGCTAGTTTCTCTAGCCACCTTCCTCAGGTGATCTTGTCCTTGCCTCCTGATTCTGGATTGCAACTGGGTCACCATGCTCACCTGACACTTACATTCTAGAGATCTGAACTTTGGTCCTCGTGTTTGCTTAACAAGTACTTTAACCACTCAACAATCTTGCCAGCCCCCCTTATTACACTTTGTATTAAAAATAAAATATAGATTGGGCTAGAGAGCTGACTCAGTGGCATGGAGCACTGGCTGCACTCCCCGAGAATTCAGGTTAAACCCCCAGCAACCCAGTACCCCTTTTTGGCCTCCATAGACACCAGGCACACATATAGTGCACAGACATCCATGCAGGCAAAGATTGAAACAGTTAATTTTTTAAAAAACATAGAATTAGAGGTATAGTCCAGTAGATGAAATCCTTGTCATTTATATATGAGGATTCAAGTTCAGATTCCCAGCACTCACATAAAAAGCTAGATGAGTTGGCATATACTTTTAGTCCCAATGGTTAGGAAGTGGAAATAGGGGAAACCTTAGCTGAATTTGTGAGCTAGGGGTTCAATGAGACACTCTTTCAAAAAATAATGTGGAGAAGCAGTTAAGGAAGATACTCACGGTTAACCTCTGGCCTCCATATGAACATACACATGTACATGTATGCATATAGGTATGCATACATAAACACACATTCCATTTCTTAAAAATTGAATTATGTATAAATTATTATTAACTATCCATGCCGTTTAATTCTCTTATAGTTTTAAAAAGTATTTTTCTTCATTTGAGATTTATTTTTTAAATTTATTTGTATGAATGGTTTGTTTGCTTGTACACCATAAGTGTGCCTGGTGCCTGAGGAGGTCGGAAAAGGGGGCTAGATATCCTGGAACTGGAGTTAAAGATGTTGTGAGTGGCCATGTGGATGCTGGGAACCAAACCTGCATCTTCTGCAAGAAAAGCAAATGTTCTTAACCACTAAGCCAACTCTCCAGTCTCCTCACACATTTTTAAATCAGGTAATTACACATTTATATTCTAGGTACACTATATTTTCAGTTTGAAAATATACAATGTTTTCTCTTTTGCTTTCAAAGTCAGCTTTGAGCATCTCATGTTGCCTTAGATGAAATGTATGTGCAAAGCAGTGATTAGAGATTTGTGTCATTCTCAACTTTGTGTTTTCTAACCTCTAAAGCCAGCACCAATGTTTGAGACTCTTAGTTCTATTTTTATTTCAACTGGTGCCCTTTACCATTTTCAGTCTGTGCATAGAATAAGAGGCTTAAATTCATTAGCTCTTCTTTTCCAGGTTAAATATTTCGAAGGATGTGATTTAATGAATGGGCATGAAGACAAAGAGTGCCTTTAAAAAACAAAATCGAGTCTAATTAAGCGATAACAAAGCAGAGTCTAATTGACATCTAAGCTACAATTTACCAGCAAGCTTTGGGAAGTGAAACAACCTACCATCTGCAGAGACTAAATTTTGAGAGACCTTTACATTTCTTGAAGGCTCATGTACCAAACAGGATGTTGTACTTTCCTATAATTTTCAGTGTGCTAACTTGGCTAATCTGGTGTCTTAATTGCTTACCTGGGGAACCCACACCTATTGGCCTCGATCAACTTTTTTGCATGTCAATTCCTTTATGTAAGAGCAGACAGGGTATGGTGGGAGGTTGCGGAGTTTGATGGCTGTGCTAACAAACATAAAGGGAGTGAATGATGTAGTACCAATTTAGCCTTCAGTCTGTGTCTTCTGAAGTCAGCCATAATTCTCGGACCAAATTGTCTACACAAGGATACTAAGGGGTGTCAGGGAAATGGAGTAGATCAGAGAGTTATGGGGCCTCCACCCACTCAGGAGAAAGCCAAGGGGCCTTGAGGGAGACAGTGATGGATTCAAGCCATGTGAAAAAGCATCTATCAGGCACCTCAACCTCATCCCTGTCTCGGGACGATGTGTGTAATTTATAGAGTGTTTAAATTAGACAAATGACTCAATCGATTTAGAAGAATAGACAGGAAACACATGTTTCTTTTGCGTTAAACTGAACTTCATCAGAGTAGAAATGCTTCTGATGTCCTGAGTTATGGAACCCGGGCTCTCCATCAAAGGCTCCCGATTGCCGAGACTGCACCCTTGCAGAGAGGTGATCCATTACGGAGCGCGCTGACTGCGCAAAGAGCTGGGATCTGCGGAGCGGCTCAAGCTAAGTGGTAATTTATACCTCTGTTTATAGAAAGAAAGAAGGCCGTCCGGGACAACGAGGGCGAGAACAAGAGATGAGAGAAGGAATGCAAAGAAAGGATGCTTTAGTGGAGACGGAAACAAACTCAAAATGCCACGGGCAGTGAATTCAGAGGATCTGGGCTGTGTAGTAAGTGGCGTTAGGTGCTTGGGTATACTCAGTATTCTTCCTTTCACTTGGTAGGTGGCCAAAATGAATGTTCTGGAAGCCACAGTGTTCTTCAACGCTTGAAGTCTTTTTTTTTTTTTAATCAGGGAGGCAGAGTGACTGCTGAAAAATAAAATGACAGGAGATAGGTCATTGAGAATGAAGAGCCTGAGACTCAGATGGCTGGGTAGCTAGCTTGGAGAGTTTGTGAAGGGTCCCTCGAGGCTCGGCTCCCACTGTGTTTAGCATGCGCCACGACGGGGGAATTTCCGGTCAGCACAGGGGAGCTACTTCCTTCAGCAGTGTGTCGGGTGGGCTTTGCCCACACTCTGTACCCCTCTGCCTCTAATGTGTGCCTTAGGCTGTTCCATATTCTTGCCTGAAGTGATAGTGAGTTTTCTTATGACAAACAGATTTTCAGTGACCTGGCCTAGTGCTCTCTGTAAGTTTACAGGCGTCTCTCAAGCCCAGGCTCACAATCCTTGCCTTATTTCTGCAGACTGCTCTCTGCCAGCAGAGGAAGCCCAGCCAGACGGTTGCTGAGAAGTGGGTTACCTCAAAGTAGTGTCAGTAGCTGCAGTTCACAACCTCCTGTTAAAGAAAATGTAGATGGGGACCAGGCCTGAAGCATCCCTTAGTGGATTAGGTTAGGTGACCTCACTCTTGCTTGCTTTGCAAAGATTAGCAAAACTTCATTTGAGCTGTTCCTCAAGTTAAAGAAAAGCAGGGCATAGATCCTGCCAATCAGTAGCAGCGAGTTAACGGGTAGCTGTGTGAGCACAGACTTTTCAGTGAGAAAGCGATGAGGCAGCTGCTGTACAGCAGCGTGAAATCGGGCACGCTGCTTTCCCTCTGCAAGGCTTCTCAGCAGGTCTTCCACACCCTCTTGATCTGAGTTGCCTGATTTGTGAGCTGCCCCAGGTCTAAGTGAGTGCTGTTGAATTCAGTCTCTCCGAGACCCCTTTGAACAGCTCTGCACACACTTCACGAGTTTCTTATCAGGCTTTTTCTTCAGGGCTCTCAGCCTCCAGTCACCAGTGCTGGAGCCACTGCTAGAAGGCAGAGCGGCTCACCAGGACTGTAGGTGACTCCTCTGAGGAGCCCAAAGCTAATACTGACTCCTTTTGGCATTCCCCTCCTAGTTCATAGCTAGAGCACATATTCCCAGGGAGTTCTTATTGTGTGTAGTATGTCTTGGTGACGGCAGTAATGCTCAGTGCAGTCTGTCTTAATAGTGAGAATGTCAGGTGTGAAAGAGATTTAGGACCAGAACATACGCCGGACTTTGTGACACATATGCATGAACACACACACACACACACACACACACACACACACTTACACTATAAGTAAATGTAATAAAAACCCATTTATGCCTCCACAATATGGGTATTTTAATAGACAATGACAAAACCCTGTGGGCATAGCTTTTTATCATGGTATTATTGCCTTGCTCCTCTCCCTTACAGTCCCTTTCTCACACAGACAGTTAGGAGCCAGGAAAGACACTGCATTTCCTTCTTTACTGAGATGCTGTCCCTCGTGAGACAGCCCTGTCTCCTCTAAATGGCTCTGCAAACGCATTAATGATAGGGCCAAGCTTTGGTCCTCCAGTGTTCCCTCCTAGAGTCTCTCAGAGTCTCTGCATGTGTCCCTTGCTTCTCTGTCTGCTGCTTGCCAGGATGCCGCCAGCTGTGAACAAACTCATGTCCTCCCCTTCAAATGAAAATCCCCAGGTCTTCCGTGGTTTTAACACAGCGAGGAATGGTGATTTGGGATAGATACAGGACTGATCTCTTTTGTCCCTTTGTCCCCACCCTCTTCCAAATCTGAAATATGAGGAGACTCCTCAGCTGCCCTGCAGGGTGTTGTGTTTGGGAAAATTCTCTTGGCTATGGACACTGACAAGTGTCTCTGGCACAGGGACATGGTTTATTTATCTAGCTGGACTCCATCTCTTAATATTCAGTTCACAGAGGAAGAGGTTCCAGCCACTGCAGGTAGCCCCGGCCCCACTGTGCAGATGGTGAGCAGGGAAAGCAGAGATTTGCAGAAGTCTGCTGACCCTTGGTGCTGTCTGGAGAGCTGAGAGCAGGTGGACAGCAGGATCATAGGAACCGCAGGATCCCCGCTCCTGGCAGACCAGCTTCCCTTCTGGAGGGATGGACACCCATCGTTAGTCTCATTCTCTGATTTCAACACATCCTCCCAAGCTCTGTGGAAATAAGCCCATTATTTAGTACATGTAGTTTTGGTTCAGTGAATATTAACACAATAGTTTTTTTTGTTTGTATGTAGTATATATCACGATTTTAAAGGACCCATACCTGGCTTATATTTTATAATCCATACATTTCACTAGACTTTCCAACAGATAACTGCTCAGCCACACTCTAACACTTGTTGAATGAAACGAGAGATAGAAATTCAGGACTGAAGTCCTGGCTACCTGAGAACCATGCAGCGTCCTGAGCATCCCACCTTCCCAGGTAGCAGTCTCCCCTTCCCAAGTGGGACTGCAACCCACTGTCTTGGAAGTACATGAAATTAAAAATATAAACAGAAACTTTGAAGTTGAATGGCATTGTAGATCAAATGGACCTAACAGAGATCTGCAGAACATTCTATCCAAACATTAAAGACTACACATTATTCTTAGTATTCCATGGTACTTCCTCCAAAATTGACCATATAGTAGGACACACAACTCAGCAAATACAGAAAAACTGTACTAGCATCCTGCATTCTATATGACCACAGGGCACTAAAGCTAGATAGCAACATCAACAGAACAGAAAGTACCAGTATCACGGAGACTAAAAAACACACTATTGAATAATAATTGGGTCAAGGAAGAAACCAATAAGAAAAAATTTAAATATTAGAATTGAGTGGAAACAAAATAAAAAATGGCATCTTGGCCTTAGATGTACTTTTCACTACACTTAGCATTGGCGGTGCAACTCCCACAGCAGCTTGATGATACACATTTTCCTTGTATTCTTATGGCAACAAAACTTGTTTTAAACCTTTAACTTCTTTTAGGGAATCTTTGCGCTCATGCACAGACCCCACTCATCAAGCAGGCATGCCACCCCATACCACATGAAGGAAGATAGCCTTACCAAGATTTTCTCTGCAGATCCCCAAGCCAGTTTTCCTTCTAGAAGGAGGACTCAGATTCGGTAGCCTGTCTTGGCCCTCTTTTTAGGGGCCACATGGCCACAAACATAGCAAAGAAGCCACAGAGGCTCCACCCTCAGGCCTTCGAGCCTTAGTTGTGTGTCTTGCTACTCATAGCTACTCATGCAATCAATCCTTTCAAACTCATCTTTTGTTTTGTCAGTCCATCTTCTGGTGCAAATGAGTTGGTTATTTAAAAAGATTAACAATATTGACAAACTGTTAGCAAAATTAACCAGAAGAGGTAGAGAGAAAGCACAAAGTAATAAAATTGGAGGTAAAAGGAAAGACATTATGAAGGATATTGCTAAAATTCAGAGAAGCAGATGAACATACTTTAATAATGTCTATTCTATTAAACTAGAAAATCTAAAAGACAGAAATCTCTAGATTTATATGAGCCATCAAAGCTGAACTACAATGCAGTTATACCCATAACAACCAATGAGATAAAAACAGTACTTTAAGGTTTTGCAACTACAAAAGCCCAGGGCCATAAGGATTTAGCACAGAATTCTATCAGGTCTTCAAAGGAGAACTAACATCCGAACTCCTCAGTCTATTCCATACACTAGAAAAGAAAGAGACACTGACATATCCATATGAAGCCAGTCTTATTACTCTGATATTAAAATCAGACAAAGCCCCAATTTTAGGTCAGTCTCTCTGATGAACATAGATGCCAACATCTCAACAAGATACTTGAAAACAGAATTCAAGAACACATCAAAAAGCTCATCCACTACGATCAGCTTGACTTCATCCCGGGAATGTAGGGATGGCTGAGAATGCATAAATCAATAAATGTAATCTACCACAAAAGTAGACACAAGGACAGGAGCTACATAATCATCTCATTCGATGCAGAAAAGGCCTTTGAGAAAAACCCAACATTACTTCTTGATAAAAACCCTAGGGAATCTAAGAACACAGGAGTATTTCTATGTACTAAAGGCAGTATACACCAAGCTCATAACCAACATTATGTTAAATGCAGAAAAGAATGGTGCTTTTTCACTAAAATCAGCAACAAGGTAAGATGTCCACTCTCTCCACTTCTGTTCAATATAGTGCTTGAAGCAGTAAGATATTCATGGGTAGATGGATGGAGCCCAAATTTGCTATTTTCAGTGATTTAGCTCAGACTCGGAAAAACAAATATTGCATATTCTATCTATGTGGATATTTTCTTTGGCTCTTTTGTTGTGTGTCTTTAAATTAGAGTACCCATAGAAAGTAAGAAACTAATATAGGGTCATGAAAGCAATTCATGAAGTTAGAGTGTAAGTTAATAAAACAAGAATAGCATGAAATAAAAATGAAAGACAATTAAAATTGTAATAAAATGTCATGAAGCTTCTCTTTTTTGGAGGTCTCAGACCCACCTGGAACCCTGAGAACTCTTAAAGTTAAAAGGCTCATACTCATCTGGTGCACCTTGACCAGTTGTGGGTCTCTGTATTAATAATCATCTATGATATTTATAATAATAATAATAGTAGATTCTCCCTTAGGGCCAATAACCTAGCCAGACTGCAGGGCCTGGCACATTCCCAACACTAAGAAGTCAAGATTATGCTTTATTCTTTCATCACCAGCTTTCTGGGGTTCAGTTTGTTGAGTCTCTGATCATCCCAGTCTACAGGACCAAGGTTCCCCAACTCATGGAAGAAGGAAAAGGGCCAAATATACCCGAGACTAGGTCTCTGTAATGGAGCCGCCATTTCACTCCAGACTCCTGCAGCTCTGTTGTTAGTTGACCAGGGTCCAGTGGAATTGATTTACTTCTCTCTGAGAGCCAAAGATACATCAAGAAAGTAAAGAACTTAATTATGACACTACAAGATTAAGAAAACAAGTCAGAGGATTTTAAGTTAGAACTCACAAATTAGTTTGTATAGGTTGAGACACAAAGCAAGTAAATAGAAATGTTATTGCTGCAAGGGGAATACCATTTTCAAAAGTGAACTGAAATTTTACAAACATCTACTGTATACTTTACTCCCAATATAATTTTAATTTATTTAAAAGAAGATCATAAAAAGCCTGTATCTAAAATGATCTAGGAAATAAGAATGAAATTATAACTTTTCTTCCATAAATAAAACTAACATTTAAAAACATACAACTTCAAGATAGTATTTATATTAAGAAATAAATAAAAGCAATATTTAAATTATTTAAGAAGAATGAGTGAGGTAACCCAATCACAGAAAGACAAGCATGGTATATACTCACTCATATATGGATATAAGACATGGAGCAAAGGACTACCAGCCTACAATCCACATCATGAGAGAAACTAGGAAACAAGGAGGACCCTAAGAGAGAAACACATGGTCCCCTGAAGAAGGAGAAAGGGACAAGAACTCCTGAATATTGTGGGGGTGGGGGGAGGAGGAGGGGGAGGAGAACAAGAGGGATCAGGAAGAGTGAGACAGGGGAGGAATAGAGGAGAGCAACAAAAAAGATTCCTTAATAGAGGGAGCCATTATAGGTTTAAAGAGAAATCTGGCACTAGGGAAATGTTCAAAGATCCACAAGAATCTAGGCAGTGATGGAGAGGCTGCCTTTGATGCCCTTCCCCTATAATGAGATTGATGACTACCTGAACTGCCATCCTAGAGCCTTCATCCAAGCAGAAGCAAGCACCTACAGCTAAGCACTGAGCCATACTCCCAGAATCCAGTTGTAGAGAGAGGAGGGATGAGCAAAGGAGTCAATACCATGCTGGAAAAACTCACAGAAACAGTTGACCTGATCTAGTGAGAGCACAGGGACCCCAGTCATAAAGCATTGGACCAAACCAAGGCTTCTGAATGTGGGTGTCAGCTGGGAGGCCTGGGCAGTCTGTGGGACCTCTATAGTGGAGCCAGTGTTTATCCCTAGTTGCACAAATGGACTTTGGGAGCCCATTATCTATAGAGGGATACGCGAAAGAGGGCCTAGACCCTCCCCCAAATGATGTGACAGACTTTCATGATCCCCGTGGAAGGTCTCACTATCCTTGGGGAGTGGGTGGGAAGTGGGTTGGGGAGGTCGGTGGGGACATGGGAAGAAGAAAGGGCAAGGGAATGGGGGATTGATATGTAAAATAAGATTGTTGCTAAAATAAAAAAAGAATGGTCCCCATAGGTTCATATATTTGGATGCTTGGCTAGGAAGTGAAATTATTTGAAAGGATTACAAGGGTTACAAGGTGTGGTCGTCTTGGGATAGATGTTATTGGAGGAAGTATGTCATTGGTGGTGGGCTAGTCTGTCTCTCTGGTTGTGGATCAGGGTTTAGCTCTCAGCTACTTTTCCAGCACCACCACTGTCTGCTACCATGCTCCTGCTACCATGCCTTCTACCCTGATTTCAATGGTCTAAGTCTTTGAAACTGTAAGCAATCCCCAATTAAATGATTTATTTTGTAAAAAAAAGATTTAAGAAATGTAAATCAGAATATTATCTATGAAAACCTTAAAATATGTTCAAAGAAATAGTCTAAAAATATGTAGCACCTTAATAATCAGGCTTTCAAAGATACTGAAAGTATAAAAATAATACTCAGATATAGTGTGGTGCCTGTGATTTTTAATACTGTATCTCCTCCCAAACTCCTAAACTGGGGAATAAACGTTTGTTCTTACTAGACACTCTGGTATCTTATTACAGTGGCACAGACCAGAATAAACCAGTGCATTTCATTAAAAGATGTTACAATGCTCTGTGGGGTGTCAACAATTAGTTAGATTAGTTATTAAGTTATGAATTGCACACAAAGACAAGCTTAATTGTGAAAGTGATCAGTTATCCACGCTAAACATTTGGCATTTAGAAGTTAATTGTACAAATGTCAGAGTGTTTTTGATACTCATTGGCTCTAGGGGAGGCCAACAATGTTATGTATTACATTATAAGGCAGTCTTTGGGTGAATTACGAAGGGAATGGGAAAGAATGCTGGGGAGGAGTGGCAGGGAGGAGTGCTGGGGAGGAGTGGAGGGGAGGATGCAATGCTCTACTGCTGCCCAGGTTGGTGCTTCCTGTGAAGCTTTGGATTCAGCATGTGGTGTTACAGAAGGAACCTGAATGTGAGTATTTGTGACAGTGATTAACATCTGGATAGTTCTGGAGACTATGTCTGTCTAATCCAGGGAACAAAGGGATGGAGGAGATTGCTGTCTTCAGGCGTTCAGGGGACTACAACAAGGAGAACAACCACGCTCTGTGTCATCACTTTGGGAAGAGTTTTGATCTTAGGGGGAAGTAATAGCAGGGGAGGGTTTCGTTTCATTTTAAAATTAGACTTTTAACAGTGGTTGGGGCTACTGTGTGGGAAATGGTCACTGTGCCACCACGAATGGCCAAGAAAGGTTCCCCTTCTTCAGAGCTTTCATTGGCCAACTTTGGGGCTCTTGCTTCTGAGAATAAAGAAACTAGGAACATGGTAACTTCCATGGCTTCTAAGACTTAGCAGGAGAGCCTGTGTCTCTAGTTGATGAACTAGGCTCAAGTTTCCCTGGATCCCGTGTACACTGCTGATATGTGAAGGAAAGGAACTCAACCAATCATGTCATTACCCAGAGGACAAGGTGCAGGCTGACCCATAATAAGTAGAGGAAAAGCAGGGGCTGAGCTCAAACCAGACCTCTTGGGGTACTTTTCTCTGTGTCTGACCTAGTCCCTTGGGCATCCAACCAAGCACTGGCCTCAGAAAGTTAGAAGCTAAACAGACATGGCAGGAATTAGTTCCAGCTCTCTTCCATGTTTGGCAGAGTCTTTTGGCTTCAGCCTGTCAGCTGGGGGTGATTGGACTTGGGGGGCTGGGCCGGTGCCTGCCTACTTTTATTAGGCCCACAGGGAACTTGTCTTTCAGTTGGTTGATGCTGCTGTGTGGCATGCCAGAGGTGCAGCCTCGCATCCTGCACCCTTCTTGTACAGGTGTTCCGCATAAGGATATCTCCCCACCGCTTGGCCCACAGACTCTGTAGACCTTGATTTGTATATGAAATAAAAGCACAAGGAAAAATGTTTAATTTACTAAGAACATCAAGTCCCATGGGAATTCTGAAGTTAGTTACATTCTTTTCAATTAATATGTACTTTCATATTTTCTTTTCAAACGTCTATTTATATATACTTAAGTTTACCAAAAAACCATATTTCCTGGATGTTAATGGTTTTGTCATCAATGAATTAAATCATGAACCAACAAGACACTATACAAGTCTAGACTGTGCACATTCCACTAATGTCTACAATTGTCCCAGGATTCTGGTGGCATGAGATCGTGCAGCTACTAGTGATAACAGTGATGAAAGCTCCATGGTGTGAGACCTTTGTTCTAGTCTGTTCAGTCACTGAACTAAAATGTGCAATAACCCAGGCATGAGACATGAAGTGAGAGGTGGGGGTTGATCAGAGGAATGTATGGGGTGTGGAGTCTGGGAAGGGTGCACTATATACAAGAGTGTGATAATCAGATTGGTGTTTTAAGAAAACATCTCTGGCTGAAGTCTTACCATGGAATTCCCAGAGACAAGATTGCTAATTAGAAAAATTCAGGCAAAAGACTGTGTTGACCTACACTAATGAGTGTGGAGAGAAGTGGACAGACCCCTGATAGAGGAAAGCAACAGAGTGGATAGGTTTGGGGGGTAGGATGATGGACAGAGCGATGGTGAAGATGATGGATAAAGAGACAGAGAGGAGATGGGGAGAGTGAGGGAGAAGGTGATGGAGATGATGAAAGAGATGGTGATGGGGAGGATGATGGAGAGGGAAAGGACAAGGCAATGGAAATGATGATGCAGGGGAGTAGGGAAAGATAAAGGACAGGGTTTTGGAACCAGGTAGAAAATTATGTCATTCTCTAAGGTAGAAGATGCAGTAGGAAAGATATATTTGAAGCTACTTTATGCTGACACACTTGGGCACTGTTGTAGCTCGTTTCTGTCATTGTGATAAAGCAGCCTCACAAAAAGCAATTAGAGCAAAAAGGGTTTATTTGAGCCTACAATTCTGTATCTCAGTGTCATAGAAGTCAGAGTGGTGGGACCTTGAAACATGTTTCACATCACATCCATAGTCAAGGGCAGGGAGAAATGAAAGCATGCAGACTCGCTTGCTTGTGCTCAAATCAATGCCTCCACTCTTATATAGCTAAGAACTCCCTGCCTAGGAAATCCTACCATCTACAATGGGATAGATGTTTCCACGCCAGTTCAATTACTTAATCAAGACATGTCTCAATGTTGATAATCCCAAGAGGCTCTCTTCCAAGGTAATTCTGGGTCATATCAAGTTTACAATTCAAGCTAACTGTGATAGGGATTCAGTAAAGTTGGAGTGTGGAGTGAGATTCCTCTTGACATCCAGTCTGGGCTGTTGTCTTTGTATCATACCTCATAACTGCTTTCAGCCTAGCAAGGATTTACAGAACAGAAAGTAGGTTTAAGCATGCAGACATGCAGTCCTCGGTTCCTACTACAGAGAGCCCACAGGCGAGGACCACCTTAGCATTAGACACCATATTAACTACTTTCCTGTTGTTGTGATAAAATAACCATAGCCAAAACAACTCATAAAAAGAATTTATTTTGCCATATGGTTCCAGAGGTCCGTCCATAATGGTGGGGGCGGGGGCGTGGGGAAGGAAACTGAGAGACCATATCTTCAAATGCAAATTCAAAGCACGGGGTGAACTAGAAGGGGGTGAGAGTTTATAAACTTCGGAAGCCTGCCCCCCCAGTCAGTGATGTACTTCCTTTAGTGAGGCTGCATCTCTCCCCAAACAGCATTACCAACCAGTCCTCCGTCTGTTTACTTGGCGGCCCTAGAAGTCCCAGGCTGGGCAAACACAGTTCAGACTGGAGAGGTATTGGATAATGTCCCATCTAGGAGGGACATGGGCCAGCCCCAAAGCCGGCCTTCTTGCTGTCAACAGCGCTGGGAGGCCACCGCAGCTAGCTCCTGGTGACAGACAGGAGAAAGGATCAGGAGTAGATAGCCATCTTAATTACATTACTATCACTGTGATAAAACACGATGACCAAGGCAACTTATAGAAGGAAAAACTTATTTGGGGCCAAGAGTTACAGAAGGTTAGAGTTCGTGATGGCAGAGCGGAGGCAGCAGGTGGCTGGAGCAGCACCCAAGGGTGCACACCTCAACACATAAACGGGAACCAAACACAGGAAGTAGTGAGCCATAAATAGGAACCAAACACAGGAAACAGTGTGAGTCTTTGGAAATCTTAAAGACAGCCCTCAGTGACATACTTCTCCAATGTTACTCTATCTCCACATTCCCCCCCAAACAGGCACTAACTGTAGACCAAGTATTCAAATATCTGAGATTTATGAGGACATCTCGTTCAAGATGCCACAACAAACTTGTTCAGGTATGGGCGGAACAACATGGTCCACCACAGAAGGAAAAACTAGTCAGGGTTCTCACACCCATGGCCGGTGAGTGGTGTGCATATTTTATGTGTGCATGTGTGTCCTAAAAAGGCCTAAAGCATCTTGTACCCTTGGCAGTTCTAGAAGTGCCCCCCCTCCCCGCTTGACATTTTTTTAACTTATTAAAAGAACAGCTGTTGGTTTTGGCTACAGTTAGTCTGACTTGGTTCTTGGGAAAAGAGATGTTCAGCTGTTTTCAAGAGCCACCAGTGGAAATTGAAATGAAAAACAAGACAAAACTAGAACAGATGAGTCTGCAAGATGGAACCTGTCCCTTCCCATGAGGCACTGTGAGTGCCCATATTCAGTACAAAGATACCTACTAGAGATACAACATGCTGTCTGCATGCCCAGACCTGGCCTCTTGTACTAATCCCACTGCAGGACTGTATGGCAGGTTTCTGAGGCTTCCTCCTATCTGACCATTCAGGATGTGAGATACAGGGAGACAGGTGGATTTCTACAATGGGACACATTGATCACCCTACCCCAATTGACCTCCCTTTGAGTGTCATTTTCTCCACTGCTGTATCCTGGTCTGAACACCTAGATCATGGCTAACACCCATACTGTTGCTTTCTGTGTGCCAGGGGCTAGTGCACAGTTTTTCAAGGGTACACTTAATCTTCCCATTGTGACCATGTAACAGATTACAAATATTACGCTCAGAAAAGTTCAATAATTTTTCAAAGCAAAAACCTATGGATTGTCATTGCTTTTTATTCTGCCACAAAAAATAATTTAAATACCGAACAGGATAGACTGGCATCTTGGGCAAGCTAATACTGTAGGTTATGACCACGTAGTGAAATGACAGGGACCAACATTTTACCTACTCCATCTGTATAAATGTAGATAGAAACATATCAGCACATACACATGCACAAAGACAGCTCAGATGAACTTGTCTATTAGAAATGTGTATACACTTCCCCAGCCTCTTCCCTACCAAGGCAAGAAAACAAATATGAACACACACACACATGTAACCAAAAACCTCCAAACACAGGAGGAAAGTCCTCCCCCAGAATGACATGGAAAATCCACTGAAATTGGAAACCAGAAGCCAGACCCTGCTTTGGGAAAAGGTTGTAACATCAGGAAAGTCTTTAGAATAGCAGTGTCGGCGTGTGATAGAATATTATCACACAGATGGGTGAGAACATTCTATATATAAATTAAAACAAAGTCTTAAGAGAGCCAGAGCAAAGACAAACAAAATAAAAGTAGTAGTTAAAAGCATGAATGGTGGAGCTGAAAATTGAATCTGTAAGCTGTAATGTGGTGACCAACCTTCTTCCAAAATACAATCACAAAAGATAAAGAAGCACAACCTATTAAAGAGAGCAGGAGATTTCTAAAAGCAGTGGGGGTGGTTCTGGGATGTCCCCCTTTTTGTGCTTTAACTTTCCATGGTTTTAGTTTTGCAACCATGGCCTAAAAATAGGAATGTCACAAAACTGAGTGTTAAGGGTTAATCTGCACAGTGTCTCCTGAAGTCCCTCTTCACTCCATGTGGGTTGTGCACTGGCCTGCTGCACAGAATACCCACGAGGCGCTAAGCTATCTTGGTGACCAAACTGACTTGTGATACCACAGTGATTTTGTTCAGTGACTTTTATTCCACAAATCACTGTTCCTGGGTGCAAAGTGGTGTTGCTGGCTCTCAAGTGTACAGAACGGAAATGGTAGGATAAGGAAACAAACAAGATGTATGCTCAAGTTGCTAAGATATATCATGAGAAATCTGTCTGTGAATTGAGAAAAAAGGCAGACAGAGTTCATGTTAGTGTTGCCATTGTTCCTCAAAGTGCCAAAGTTACTGCCACATGATACATGATTGCATGCATTGAATTGTAGAATTCAGTTCATCCATGCTTTCGTGGGTTCACTGGGGATCTTGGCAGGGATGATGGAGGTAACTGTATCTTTAAAGCTTGTGCTATGTGATTTTGAATTAGAATTCTAGTCCAAGCCAAAAACTTCAATATAAAAATAATAATGCAAGCTCTGAGTGCTTTGAAAGCTTAACAACTACAAGTCGTATAAGAAATTTCTGGAGAATCTATTCCAGAAAGATGAAGCATAAATATTGATAATTGAGGATATCTTGTATGTAAGAAGCAGTGGTTAGCTCAATAAACAGCTCTTATCCTAAGTAGGTGTTTATTTTTGAAACAAATAAATGAAAACTGGAATCTGCAGTCCTAAAGATGTTAGCACAGTGGTGAGACTCAAACACTGTTCTTGAACATTTGGTTTTAGTTTTTGTATCTAAAATCAGCTTTTGCTGGCACATGTTCCCTTGCTGTCCAATCTGATGAATGGGCCAGTTAGGGACTTGAGACACAGCTTCCCCTTGATCGAGGGTCTCAACTTTAATATCAATTGAGTTGCTAACAAAATGATGAATGAGAAAATAAGAAAACTCTGGAAATTAAAAAGAATATTGGTTAAAAATACATTTAAAATTTACCAAGAAGCAGTAGTTAAAGATACAGAAGAACGGGGTAGAGAATGAAAGGATGTAATGGTGATTAACACAAGGTAAAAAGACAGAAACTAAGGACCACCCCAAAGAAGCACTCATTAAACCACAAAAGAATCCCTGGAAATGGACAGCAAGAAAACAACAAACTAATCCTCAGATCCAATGTGTTTAAGAGTTCAGATGTCTCTCGGTGACTTCAGTACCACAAATGAAAACCACACAAAAGATGGAATACACCTATCAATGACATCACAAAGTTTGAGAGAGGGGGTTTCCAGAGTTGTAGCTTCGATGCAATACTGGAAATTGGAGAGCAATGGAGAACTGTTTCGTATGTATGGAAAATAAATATTTTCAGATCAGGGGCTCACATCACAACAGTACATTTCTATGTAGCAGAGGGCACAGGACTCCGTTCTCAGGCCTTTGCTTCTCCTTCTGTGAGAAAGGACAATCACATTACAACGTTCATGACTGAGGGGTTCCAGGAAGAGCTGGATGCTTCTTGTGTGCCCAGGCAGAGCTCACACCTGTGGGAATCTGTGGACATCATCAAATTCAAAAGGAAGAAGAGCACTAACATTCCAGGTAGGACGCCAGATGTTAGTTCATGCTCTGTGAGTTTTCAGTCCTTTAGGAGCTCAGTTTTCTAGTAAAGAAGAAGCACACTTGGAACTGAGCACAGATTTCTTGGCTGCTTCCTCTCTTCAGTCAGGGAAAGCGCCCTATGGGAGGAAATTCCAGTCACGAACTTTTCATGTTCCAAAGAAGAATAGGGCTTACCCCGACCAGAGAGCAGGTGACAGCCTGAGCTGTCCAGAGTAGAAGGTGGAGTTCTTCAGCCAGGGAAAGTGCAGGGAACCAGGATGATGAGAGGTAGGACAGCAAGCAGGAAAGAGGTCGCCGGGGCTGCTCAGGGTAAGTGTCTAAGTCATAGAGTGGGGCTAGGGCACCACCTCCAGGAAGCGGGGCACATGAGTGAGCTGCACCATGGAAAGACAGGAGGTTGAATGGAGTCTGTCTTCTAGTGTGGGGCACTGATGTTGGGAATAATAAGAGGAGGAGGATATTGGAAAGTAATCAGGCTACAGAAAACCAGTCTTGGAAGGAACTAATGAAGGTCACGGTTCACTAATTTGTTTGAGAACTCATCCTAAGGGGACCTCCCCTAAATCTCCTTACCATGTGTGACACCCATCACCCTTGCATGTGTTCCTATTGCAATGTCATCAGTCATGAGGTTCTCACACGAGCAGAGCAGGTCCTAGTACCAGGCTCATGGAACCTGATGTTACCTCTTAGCTTTGCAAAGTACCCAGCCTTTAGTATTTTATGACAGCAAAGAAAATGCACTAAACCTGAGTAAGATATTCACTTCTACAAGATAGGAATAATCCAGTCACTTTGCTCAATTAGAGACAACATTTGATTGTGGGTCTTAAGAGCCAAGTGTGAAGTTGGCCTGGAGAAACAGAGTGGGCAGGCAATGCCAAATATCAGGATCTGGCCCAGTAAAGAGGAGTGGCCATTAGGGATGGAGGAACCAGGACAATGGGCTCAGCATGGAGTCTGCTGTGCTTGCTGCAGGACTGACATGAGTCAGCATGTTCTCACAGTGGGATGCTATACAGAAAGATAGATGTATAAGGTAGTGTATCTTTTCAGGAGGGATGCCATACAGGGAGCCAGACTTGAGCCAGTGTGTCCTCACAGGAGGGATGCTATACAGGGAGCTGAGAGATAACTTCAGGGACAAAAGAAACCAATATAGGACAACTCAGAGAAGAAGCTGAGACAACCTTACTGAAAACACAGAGGTCCACACTGATGGCAGACCCTGTTCCCTGGAGGGAAGTGGCCTTCATGGGAAAGGGAAGCTAACTGCGTATGCATCTTACTGATATATGTGATAAGCGTGGAATAGAAGATTTCAAGTTAATGGCCAGTATTCATAGATCTTACAGTAATAAATATGTTTGTAACCTTCAGTGAATACACTTGAACATGGTTTAACAGGTGAATTTACTCTTGTGAACAGAGAAGCCATAATATAAAATTAGCCCCTTTAAAAGGAAAAGCTCAGTGGCACATAGAATGGTCACAGAATTGAGCAAGCATCATTTTTTCCCATTCTGAACTCTTTTCAACCTTGTATCTACCAAGTGGTCACCCTTATTTCCTCTCTTGCCTTTTAACTTGAACACTGTAGACAATTGTTTTTAGTATATAATTATTAGCATAGTATACTCCATCTCAGGTGCAGTATGTTTACTTAATGACAATTGCTACAGTGTGTGGTTGTGGTTGCCTCTCCATAGCTCTATCTTCTAAACATATGGGTTCAACCAGACTCATACTGAAAATCTAAGAAAACTGCATTTGTTATTCCTTTCAATGTACTACTCGAACAATTCTTTTAAAAAGTAAGCCCCATTTCACTGACAAATTATAACTAAACAAGCAAAAATCCCTGCAATTGTACTGAACACATGCAGACATTTTCTTTGTCATTATTCTTTGAATAATATCATATAAAAACTACATAGCACTTAGACTGCATGCTCTTATAAGTAATCCAGAGATGCCTTAGGCACATGGGGCATGCATGCAAGTTACATGCAGATACCATACTACTTCATATAAGTGACTTCAGGACTCTCAGATTTATCTATCTATCTATCTATCTATCTATCTATCTATCTATCTATCTATCTATCTACCCATCTACCCATTGGATATTAGGACAATCCTCTGTGGATTCCAAGGGATGCCTGCATTTTGCTGTCATTGACTTATTAAGCTGGTCATGCCTGCCTCCTGCTCAGTTGTGAGCTCTATGAAGGCAGAGGCCATCTCTGCTTTGTTATTTGTTATTGTCCGAGCCCGGTATGATGATTTCCTCTGCAAGTTCGTGTTTGGAAGGACTGGGTAGACGCCACTGATATGAACAGAATGACAGAAAACACGGAGAGGAAGCAGATGTTAAGGGGGCTGGAGATCATCTGACACTAATTTCAAGGCAGAAATACCCTACCCGGGTCCCTGTGTTCACAGTGACTATCCTGGGAACACAGGGGAGTCAGGCAGGCTGAATGCTGTGTGTTTTCCCAGCCCGACGGGAAGCAGGAACAAAAGTGTTAACACCCTTCTTTTCTCCTCATCCCTCCCAACCAAGCACACACACGTGAAATTCAGCCCGGTTGTGTGGCTTGTGCTCCGTGGCCTTTCTAGACCCTCCTGTCCTATCTGGTTTCAGCCCCGAGATAAATCTCTTGGGCACCCTCTTTAATTAGGAGCTTCTAGAGGGAAAGGTCAGGCTATGGGGATGATAGGAACCAGACTTCGAGCGCATTTCCAGGGCTGAGAGAAGGAAGGGCTTTCTCTCCAGAATCCCCAGCCAAGGAATTACAGAAAGGCCAAGGGTCAAAGAAAAGCAGCAGCGGCCGGAGGAGGAATTCTGAGGCTTTCTTTAGGACTCTCAGGAGGGCCTGTTTCCAGTCACATAGAAGCTGACCTTGGCTTTCCCCCAGGTGTCTGTGCACCCTCAGAGAGCCGCATGCATTTGTACCTGGCTCTCCTCATTCGGGTTGATTATTGTAAGGAATGATTTGCAGAAAGAGAAGTAAGCCCCTTGTTTCTATTTCCTGTCTCTAGGCAATAACAAGCCATGTCACTTTCACAGCTTTTATTTCATCCACGATCATCACCTTTTCCACTTGAGAGATTCCCACTTCTAAGCAGCAGTTGCTATAGTAACCATTATATCCTAAGAACCACTAAGTCCTGCGGAATCCATGTTAGATGCCACTGGCCACTGTCAAAGGGTTGTTAAGAACCTGCTCTGTAGTTCTGAGTCCTGCAAGGCTTGGTCCTCGAACCCTGACTGGAGTGATGGAGGAAACGAACAGACAGAATGAAGAAAGGACACACACACACACATACAGAGAAGGTGAGACGGAGATGCACCAACCTGGAAAGTTGGTTTAATTTTTAGACATCTGAATTGAGGAGGCAGATTTATTGCATATAGCTGGATAAGGAGGGAGGCTTGGATATACAGCTGGAACCGGAGGGGGTGTCAGGTTGCAGTCCAGGAGGAGGAACTAGCTGATAGATTTTGCACACACTGGCCAATCATTGGTAAATACTGGTACTTGGGCCAGAGGAAGGCTTTGCCATGTTTCTGAATCTTACCTAGTAAAGATTCCCAAAGCTCTGAGGCATTGGAGTCCTTGACATGACTGTGTGTACCTCAACAACACATATCCACTCATGGCTTCATCTGCTCCCCATACTCCTGACACAGCCTGTATCCATGTTGTGAAGTCTGTAGAACCATCAAGTTTCACGGAAATGTGTATGGTGGGAGGGGTGGATAGTGCAGAAGTAGAATATTTTTCCAGACTGGGTATTACTTTGAGAATAATCCAATATTGATATGTAAGTGATAAAATATGCCATAAAATACTCTCCACATAACACACATTACAACTGACTTGGTGAGCAAGCAAATGGAAAAACAATATATGTATATTCCTGGTAACCAAGCAACTGAAACTTAGCCAACAATAGTAGCTGAATTCTCACCCATTTCCAGGGTGAAGGCTGCCCTTATTCCCCAATAAGGCAAATGCTGAATTACATAAATTTGCTTCACAGTGCATGTGAAGGCAGTCAGAGTCAGCTTTGGTCTCTGAGTGCTGCAGGTTTTGAAACATTTTGTTCAGGAAGATTTTGTTAAATTTAACTGATGTTAGATTTTTCTTTTACCCTTCCTTCACAAGTAGAACAAGTTTAATGGTCCTACTTAGAAGGATGATGATTAGATATAAAGTTGCTGTTGTTGTTTTTTAAGAGAGATTCTGTGACTTGAATAGCTCAAATTCTCTTTCAAGATAAATCTGAGGATAGAGAAAAGAACTATTTGAGACTTATTGGGCTCTACCAGATGGTACCTGCCTTCGCAGAACTTAGCATCCTCTCCTGCATGCTTCACAGAGATCCCCTCCTTCTGCAACTTCACCGCCACAATTTCAGAAAAGGGGGGGCAGAGTGTCAATTTCCTCAAATGCATTAAAACAACTGTTTATGCAGCACTTTCATTATAGAAGGTACTATTTAAAATATATGGGGAAATGTATGTGGGTTATAAGCAAATATGTGGTACACTGTGCTAAATAAGGAAAATGAGCATCCTGGGACTTTGCTGTCTGTGGGAGGTCCTGAAACCATTCCCCATGGGAACCAATGGAGGACTCCACTCTTTGTATGCTAGGACTTTCTGTTTTCATTGTTGGGTTATCTGCTGGAAACTTTCACATGTATCATTAATATCCTTCTAGATGAACTCCACATGGGAATTTTTGTGTCATGACTGTGTTTAGAGAATGATTAGATTGTAAGAAGCACAAAATAAATATTCATAAACAAATGGAAGACTTGGCACATCACAATCCCAAGTTCAGCCCCAGCCCTGACTCTGACCACCAGGGAGATCACCCACATTCTCTTTCACAGGAGCAATTGGTGACACCTGAGTGTGTGTATTCAGACTCTCTGGATCTCGGAAGCACAGAGTCATCCAGCCAGTCTAATTCTGAAAATACAATAATGGAAACTTGAAGGAGTTTTTAAGGAAGTATACTTTTAGACAGCATTCCAGCTTATTTTTATGTATTGATTTTCAAAACTAATCTTATACATTCTGTATTTATTTTAATTTGAAAGAAATTGTTAACTGATATGAAAAAACACCCTTTTCTTGTTAGTTAAGGGAGATTGGTTCAATAGAAATGACATTTCCCTGTCCAATTTGGAAAGTTAGCACAACACACATTGGAGTTAGTGAAGTTAATGTGTATTAAGTGATTGTATCTATGTTACAAAGCTTGACTGAATTCTTACAGTGTTAGATAGCATTAAGGATGCTGCATGTGGGTTTCCACAGCTCTGTGCTACCCACCTGGCCATCTCTGAATCTTTGACTGACCACTAAATTTAGCCCTCGTGGAAGGGAGGCATCTTTGAAAATGTTTCTAATACATTTTTTCCTAGCTGTGTTCAGTTGCTATTCACTCTTTTGAGATTCATCTGAGTTCAGCTATTTAGGTGACTTCGCTTTTTCTTCAGGTGTTACGGACACACATATCAAAACAGTGTGGTAGGCACACTCTTTGGGGCAGGGGTAGACACCAGGTGCTTTCTCTTGTCACTTTTTACTGTCTGTTTTGCAGATTTTAAAGCTTTATATTTTCATTGATTTTGAAGAACTGCTTTTAAGGGACTGGAGCAATGGTTAAGAGCATGACATATCAAATTGCAGTAAGACTAAGCACCTGCTCTTGTATAAAGTTGGACAAGGCAACCCAGTATGAGCAATAGGTTCCCAAGAGCTGGTCAAAGCATCAGGGACAGCCCCTGCTCCCGTTGTTAGGAGTCCCACAAATAACAAGCTACACAATTGTCACATATATGGAGAGGGCCTAGTTTGGTTCCGTGAAGGCTCCCTGGTTATTGGTTCAGACTCTGTGAGCTCCTATGTGCCAGACTAATTGTTTCTGTGGGTTTCTTGGGATAGCTTTGACCCCTCTGGCTCCTATACTTCTTCCTCCCTCTCTTCAGCAGGATTCCCTGAGCTTGGCCTAGTGTTTGGCTGTGGATCTCTGTATCTCTTTCCACCAATTACTGGATGAAGGCTCTATGATGACAATTGGGGTAGTCACCAACCTGATCACAGGAGATGGCCAGTTCAGGCTATGTATCCAATATTGCTAGGAGTCTTACTTGGACTTATCCCTGTAGATTGGTGGGAGTTGTTTGCATCAGGTTTCTACCTGACTCTGAAATGCTGCCTCCCCTTTCTAGTCAACTCTTTCAGTATTCTGTCGCTCCACCCACTCCCCAATCATCCTGAGTGAGGTAACCTAGACACTGAAAGACAAACATGATGTGTACTAACTCATAAGTGCGTATTAGCCTGTAAAGGATAAACATGTTACAATCCACAGACTTGGAGAGACTAGGTAACACGGAATGCCCAAGGCTGGATATCTGGCTTTTTCTGGGCTGGGGAAATAAAACAGATTCTGTGAGTACATTCAGGGTGGGTGGGAATGGGAACTTGAGGAGCACTGTATCTTTTGAACCCTTGCATTTGTCCCTCGGATTTTCAAATCTAACTAGTACAAATGTAAGGCCAGGAGGATTAAAGAGCCTACCTCACATTGTCAATTCCAAAGCAAAGCATAGAATACCATCTCACGCTGAAAAGCGTGGCTTTGGCAGGCATAAAACCACAAGATGCATAAGACTCAGTATACCTAGAGTCCTAAATACATTTAAAGATGAGCCTATTTTTTGTTATTAAATGAGTCTGTTCGAATTTTCCTTCTTTTACAATGTAACATAGAACTTGATCCTCATATCAGAGAATTCCTATGGTGCTGACATCTGTTCTTGATGTTGCAACATAGAAAAAACTTTTTATATCATGGCATTATAATTTTGCTTGGCTTAGAAAAATAGTTATTGGATAACATAAGAACACAGTAGAACATAAAATCAGTGGACAAGACTAAGCAGAAAAATAAATTTCAGAGATGGAGGGGAAAGGTTGGGATAATGATACATCCAGAAATACATAAAGAAAAAATAAAGAACATGGCCAAAGCTTCCAGGAACTCAAGATAAGTTCACCAGTATAAACGTAAGAATCTATGGGCTAAAGAAGATATGAGACAAATTCCAAGGGCACAGTTTATTGAATGAAACCCCAGCAGAAAAATTCCAAACCCAGAGAAGGAAGTGGACAACCAAACACTAAAGACACTTAGTTCCCAAGAATTTAAGTAGACATGAAGAAAGAAGAATCTTTGCATGTCATATCATAGTAATGTTATAAAAATGTAAGACAAAGGAATAATATTAAAGATTATAAAGAAAAATGCCAACTCATAAACAAAGAACATAAGATTAACATCAGATCTCTCAGCAACCAAAACTGTTGACCAAGACTGATGTATCTAGAAAAGATTTGTGTTAAAATTAAGAGAGTTAAGCAAAAATCAAAACACTTGCTGATACCAAAGCCAGCATTCCAGACAATTCCTAAATGAATACTATACATTGAGGACCAAGAAAGAAGTCTCATCTATAAGAACTATCTGAGAGAATTCCTTCCCAGAGAGGAATAGAAGTGTGGCAGAGTGGTGGGAATTAATCCATCATGTCCACCAAGGAACCTAGAGGAAAACCTCCTACTGACATTCCCCAAACCAGCACACTCTCCCACTGCATTGTCAATACTTATCCTTAGACACCTAAGTAAATGGAGTACTCACCTTTAATCAAAGAGGCTTCTTTTTATAGCAGTTGGAAACTACCACAGAAAGCCACAACCAGTCAAAACACAGAAGCACTGAGCATGGGGTACCCAGCCTTGGTTGTTGCATTTATGCAGTCCCTATACCTATGACTCAGGGATCCTCTCAGAAGAAGTGATGGAGAGGTTCCATGAGTCAGAGGACCAAGACATCTACTATGAAGTTTACTATGACATTTATATATGACAGGGTAGATGCAACCTTGTACTCTCAACAGTATTGTCACCTAAACAAACCTGAACAGAATCAACACCAGTTGCTCTGGCAATGAGGATGGGGGAAATCTCACAGACTAGATGAAAAGTTATGGGCAAGTAATTACTATCAGTAGAAGGAGAACTAGACATCTCAGGGATGAGCCTCTTAACTGGTTAAGAACATGATGTGACTCCTTATATCACTCCTTAGCATAGACCCAAAGGGCTCTGGGTCCTACCATGAGATACCTGCATTTCTGTTCACTGCTGCCACTGTCAACCAGATGGAAAGTAGAATTGGCCAAGATACCCGTTAATAAACAAATGAAAAAATACAATACATATACAGAATGTAATTTTCTTCAACCATAAAGACAAATGAAACCATGAATTTGCAAGAAAATGGATGAAAGTTATTATATCAAAGGAAGTGAGTCCTATTCAGAGAGTATTCCATATTTTCTTTAACGTGTAGATCCTGGATTTTGATTTTTGATATATGTATATATAGAGAAGTGCTTGCAGATCTTGAAACGACAGCATATCATGAGAGACAGAAAAAGTTCTCAAGAGAAGAGTAGGGAAAGTGAGGTGATGGCATATATGTGACATGGAAGCAGATTGGGGACACTGAGGAAAATATTCTAGCAGGGGGCAGTGATGGGAGAGGTGAATGTATGGGGAAAATGATCAACAAAGCATAAGAAAATGCCATAATGAAACCCTTTAATTTGTATTCTGATTATTAGAGAACATTTAAAGTCAACTTAGTTAACCTTTGGGCACAGATGCTTTCACCAAGTGACTGGAAAAGAAAGGATACCTACTTTTTTCTGGTTGAAGATGCCTCAGTTTCATGGAATTGTAAGCTGGGTCTCTCAGCAATGCTGTGTGTAGGGTAGCATAAGGCTACCTTTGGTAGCCCTCAGAAGGTTGATTGTGTTTGGAGACCAGGAGAGTCTGGTAACGTCTTCTTGGTGGCTTGGGTATCAGTGGTACCCTGTATCAAAGATGACAAGGAAAGCTCCTTACCTTACAGTTGTTTTGTAACCTTGCGGCTTTCATGGAAATCTCTTTCCTTCTCCCGTGTAACATCCATACTGTTGCCCTGTCACGTCCTGGTCACTACCTTGCTTAAGCATGTATTAGTTTGTCTCCTGCCTGTTTTTCTCACGTGCTTCATTCTTGGATGCTGGGAAAGGACTCTTTTGGGCTCAGAGCTATGGTTTGTATCCTGAAGCTGTTGCCGAATTCCATGTTTTGAGCGTGCCTGTGCTGTATCAGTGTGAGGAAAATCTGGCACGTTCAATCTCTTGCTCTGAGTAACTCATGTTGGTAGATTTTGGAAAGAGTTGACAATTCAAGAGGGAGGGAGAGGATATGAATTTGAAAAAGGGAGGGGGAGGGTATGGATTTAAAGGAACAGACTGAAGAAATCTGGAGAAGTCCCCTGCTCTTTCACTATTTATAGCCATTCCTAGGCATTAAAAGCACAATGATCATAACTCTTACCACACAGAAAGAAAGCGCCAAACAGCACTTTCGTTCTTCATGCACCTCCTGGCTCTTAAGTGCTCACTGTTTGGATTTCTTATCTGATAGCTGTATTTTAAAGATTGGGCTTCTCTGAAAGCCTGAGCTTGTGAGTTCTTTCTTCTGCTAAGCGCTCTGGCCACTCCATCAGCTCCAAGGAGCCAGGCCAGGATGGCGCCTACTCCCAGTACTGCTGTGGTCCTGTTCCGCAACATAGATGATCATTTGACCAAGGTCATGCCAACGTGGCTCTATAGTCCTACATACACAGAAGCATCAAGCAGCCAGAGTCCAGCGCCCCCTGTGGTCTGGAAGTGCCCTGTGAATGCTTGCTGGCACATCCCCATTGCCCTGCTCTGCTCTTTCTGTCACTCCTATTTTTAAGAGTGATTGCATCAAGCTCGGTTCTCAGTCTCCATCTTAGAACTCTGTTTTCTGCCTGCCCGCAACTTTCCAATTTCATGGCAAGCTAAAAAATGTTAAAATTATTCTACAGATGAATAATTCAAAGACTACACATGACTTAAATGTAGTCTCGAGACATAAAAGAGTTTTGGGCAAAACGTCAATGGCATCAGACCTAGCAAGTTCTAAGATTCTACACTGTAGTGGGAAAGATTAGCTTTTCCAGGTGTCCTGTAACTATCCCTTCCTTGGAGCACTGGAGCTGGAGCTGGGAGCACTTGGAGAGGGCATGGACCCTGGACAGGGGGACTTGGGAAATGATGGTAGCACCCTATCTTAACTTTGCTCAGTCTCCATGCTGAGAAGTATCGAGGCTTCTGAGCACAGCATGCCAAAGCTGATTCTGAGAGAAATGAAGAAAACCAACCCTGATGGATTAGCATTGAAGAAATTCCTGCTTTCCCCAGTAGCAGAAGAGGGATGAGCTGAGTCTATGTGGATAAATTGAGCAAACTCTCACTAATAGTGAGCCATAAACATGGTGTTTGCATGCTGTACACATGTGCATGCAGACAGGCCCAGGCATGTAGATGCTTACAGACTTGGGCAGACACTGAGACACACACCTTTGGAAGACGACGATCCCCAATTCACTGTGGCTCCAATGCCTATGTGGACTTCACCTTACGGATGCTGCCCTATTGATGCTTTGTGCTATGGTTTAAATCTTGAATGCTCTCCTAGTCTCATTGGCTAAAGACTTGGGCCTCAACCTGTAATGCCACCAGTCTGTAGAAGAACCCAATAGGCGGGGCCTAAGCATTGGGGGGTGTGCCTTTGAAGGGACTTGGCCCTTCTTCTTTATTTGATTTCAATCTCCATGAAACAAGCAGCTTTTCCTCTGTGGTGTGTTCCTGTTGTTATGTACTGCTGTGCTGCAGGTCCAAAGTGATAGACATGGCTACTTGTGCATCAAACCCTCCGAAATACAAAGCCCTAGGGGATTCATGTCAGCAGTTTGTACCATGATGGAAGGAGGACCAGACTTCTCCATATGATGGCCTGTCTCTGACAGCTGGTCTAGACTTTGAGGGACATGTTCCCAGGTCTCCACCCATGGCTCTTATAGTTCCATGTGTCTCCCAGGTGGTTCCATTTGTGTTAGCACAACCAATCTGCTTGCTAGGTTCCTGTAGCCGTAAAGAGTCTGTAAATTCTTCATGGGGTATTTACACTCCACTGAACAGCATTTGATGTAAAAGCATTGATAACTATCATTTTAGTAATATGTTACTTGTGTCAGAGGAGGCCCCTAGTGGGGGTCAGGGGCTGGGGGATATGAGAAAAGACATGTGGATTTTGTTTTAAGGTTACAGAGGACCTGATTTCAGCTGCCCTCTCCCTTGCCTCTCATTCAGCCTCTTCGTATTCCTGATTGTGTTGGCACTGGGGACTGCAAGGCAGTCATGCCTTTCTTGTTCTGGGCCACAGGGGATACTCAGCTCTAAGCACTCAGCCAGAGGTCTCATGATTACCCCAGGGGGACTGGCACCAAGCCAACTGTTTGCCTGATTTGGCTGCAGCCCCAGCCTGTCTTTGAGGTATTTAGAAAGTGCAGCATGGATGCCTCTGGCCCAGCCCCAGCTGTGGGGAAATAAAACGTACCACTTCTTACAAACCAATTCTCATTGTCAAGGTCAATGTTACTCACGTGGCCCTGACCCAAGAGCATGTCCTCACATGTAGAGCATCCCTGACCCAATTGCATGACAATTATAGGTGTGACTTCTTGGAAACTTGAAGGGTCTAGGGTAGTACAGTCCAGAGGACACAGGATGACCAGAGGGACCAGGTTCACCATTGTTGGAAGATCAAACCTTGATGCTTTAAAAATATTAGGGCTACCTGAATACATGATTTATGATCATGGCAGCCTCACAGAGTACTCCAGCCTCCAATGAAGGTGGCTTACAGGGAGAAGAGGAAGAAGGAAGACTATTGGATTGGTTAAGATGTGAGCATTTGCCGGGCGGTGGTAGCGCACACCTTTAATCCCAGCACTCGGGAGGCAGAGGCAGGCGTATTTCTGTGAGTTCGAGGTCGGGCTGGAGGTCGGGCTGGACCAACAGCCTCCAAACCCTGTCTCATAAAACCAAAAAAAAAAAAAAAAGATGTGAGCATTTGCTATGTTTGCCTTATACTGACAGAGATGTCAAGACATCACTGCTAATGTCTGGTTTTCTGCCTCTGATAGGGCTTCATTTCCTTCTCTTCGAAAATGTTCCCTGAGCCTTGGAGGGGGTAAAATAGATTTCCTACTCATAGATAAGTAACTCAGTGGTTATGTGTCCCAGCACAGGTCAGTTTTGAGGGTCTGTAGTCACTGCTGCCCACTGCACACTGAAACTTTTCTGCTCATTGTAGAAAGCAACACTGATCTATGTCATCAACATAACTATTTAGAAGGGAATTTGATAAATACATCATGTAAATTTAGTAAAATAATAGCAGTAGTTTCACCACTAGGGCCTATGACCTCTCTAGCCACAAGCTACTGGTCAGGATTGTGGTACTAGTTATGAATTCTTTCTTGTGTACCAGGCTTTAAATGCAGTTAGAAAACGTTTGGTTACCCCTATAACAGACTTGCCACTTTTGCATCAATGGGCACGGAAGTAAAGTTACTTTTAGTCTATATGTAATTCTCACTTTGAAAACATGTATAAACTGTTTTTGTACTTTAAAATGGACATTTAATCATTTCTTGATATATTTGATTTTACTGGACAATAATAATAAATTAAACTTGTTCAAGTCTTGTAAAAATTTGTGAATATTTTCTTATGAAAGTTCATGGGTATCTTCTTATAATCAACTTCACATTAATGTACCCAAATACTCCTCAGGACTGTAGTAAACGCTACTTATCTATTCATGAAATCAAACTCATTGATCACTTTATTAAATAAAATTTTCTCTAGCTGAGAAAAAAACCCGCATTAACATTTGTTATGATTGAACTGCTTTTACAGGGTTCTGAATATTTCTAGAGAGATTTTCTTATTTACTTTACTCCTAGGGTGCTTAGTTCAAACAAGTTAATATTATTTTATATGTCATAAGTCATACTACATGGATTTTGTGCTAATATCATATTATAAAATGTTTGTGATTAAATTCAGTTCATCTTTGTTCATTTTATTGTTGCTGTTGCTGCATTTTTAAATGTTTCATTTTAAACAATTCTATTTATACTGGAAGTTGCAAATATACTACATTTCTCCCAGTTTCCTATAGAGGTCACTGCTTATTTAACCGAGATTAGAAAAGAAATATGTTTGTTTATAGTCTTTGCCTATGTCATTTATCCCATGTGTAGATTCAAGAAACCACCAGGTTTAAGGTGAGAGTTGACTTATCACTATAAACATCATTCTCATGCCATCTCCAACAGCTGACAACTAGCAATCTGCTTCTATTTCAGCACAAATATGAAATCACATAACATATATTTTATTGCCTTTTTTCATAAAGCCCCTGAGATTCAGCTAAGTGGTATGTATTAATAGCTTATTGTTTTCTATTGCTAAATAGCTTTCTGTCCTTTGGGAGATTCCGGAATGTATTCTTTTGGGTTTTTAAATTTTTATTATTATATTTAAATATATTTGTGTGTGTGCATGTGTGGGTACCCATGGAGATCAGAAAAGGGTGTTAGACTTCCAGGGTTGGAATTATAGTTGGTTGTGATTCATCTGTTAACCCTTTGACTATCTGTTGTGATGGATAAACATGCAGGTATTTTTTTTAATGAATTGTATATTCATGTTTAACCAGTAGTTTTTGTTTTCAACAAATAATGGACACTATATTTTTTCAAATGAATTTTTCTGCTTTCACAAATATTATGATAAGGTTTTTCTATTAATATGACAGGCTCCATAGATTTGTTCTTGGCTATTTCTCAAACTTGCTTCCCTGGGTCAAGCACAATCTTGGTCATAGTATTTAGCTTTTCTTCTTACATATTACTGAATTCTCTTCACTTATATTTTGAGAATGTTTGCATACATACTAGCCTGAGGATTTTCATTGTTCCCTATCTGTGTAATGATGGCTGGATCATTCTTGATTTCATTTTGTTACTATTTTAACATGTTACATTTTCCCATCTCTTTACTTTCAGGTAGCCTGTCTATGTTGAGGTTATCAGTAGTGAATTTTTGAAGATACCCGAAGCTGGTTCATAGTTTTTTTAAAATCTACTTGCTAATATCTCTTTATTTGTTGTAATTAAACCATTTATGTTCACAATAATTAGCATATTTTATGCATAGATGGATTGATATAATCTATTTTACCTTGTTTTCTCACTTAAGTATAATTTTTCTTCTTTTAAAGTTATTTTTGATATTATAATATACTTATATCATTTCCCTCTCCCCTCTCCTCCTTCCAAGCTCTACCACACACCCTCCTTGCTTTCTTTCAAATTCATGGCCTATCTTCCTTCAATTATTGTTGCATATATATATATTCCTAAAAAACTAAATACAAGGCATGCTTTTAATTCTCTATGTGTTTACTTCCTGATTGAACATATTTCTGAATTACCTCAAGATGTAGCTACATTTTTTTAGTGTTTCATCTTGTGCTGTTAGTAATTGCTTAGAGATGACATCACTTATTCACACAGCACAGTTTTCTTCCTTCTACCTGCTTCCCTCCCGTTCCTAGTTTAATCGTCTTGTTCCCTCTGCATACACGAAGAGCATTAGAAACTCTTACAAATCTTTACTCTACTGTCAAACATGATTCAAGAACTGGGGGAAAAGAAGGAAAGAGTATCTGTGGTGCCTTCATTTGTTCTTATTTCCTGAGAGAGATTTTATTGAGTGTAAAATCCCAGGATGGTAATTATTTTCTTTTAGCATTGAAAAAACATGTTACTTCACTCTGACTCCCTCAGGTTCTGAGAAGAGTCTGTGTGGGTCTGAACTCTTTCTCCGTACAGGTCAGCTGTTCTTTCTGGCTGTTTTATTTAGCGTTGGAAATTTGGAGTGTAAGGTAATTGCAGTGTTACTTTTTAAAATACAATTTTGGATGTGTTCAACTTTTAGATTATGTAAGTTTAGGTATTTCTCAAGTTTGGAAAATTCCAAGCCATCAGTTTATATATATTTTCCTCTCTGCTGTCAGCTTGGATAATTTCTATTTTGAGTTCCTTCGTTTCTTTCTGCATTTTGTCCAATCGATCTGTTTCTAGTTTTGCACATTTTTAAATAGTGAAGTTTCTGTTTTGTTCCTTCCAATATATATATTTTTTGCTGAGGTTACATTTTTTATTTTGTTTCAAGTATTTTCACAATTACTCACTGAAGAATTTTCATAATGGCTGCTTTAAAATCCTGGGAGACTATTCCAACATCTGTGCTCTCTCCTTCCCATTTGCTGATTGTCTTTTCTCATTCACACTGAAGTCCCTGTAACTTTAAAGCATCTAATTGATCCCTAGGCACTTTAGAGGCTGTGTTTTGAGGCTTTGGGCACTAACCTAATTTTCCTTCTAGGCAGTGTTTTCTGACAGCACTCCATCTTCAGGCGAACGGAAGCCTGTTCATTGCTGTCCACTGACGTGCCCACTGACACTACTGAGAGTCTGTGAGGATGTAGGGACATACCATTGGTGCTTGCCAACGCTGAAATCCCAGGCTTCCCTTTCATCTTCTCTGCTGTTTCCTTGAGTGAGTTTGGGGCAATCTCATTATAGTCTTGAAAGAATGACAATATAGTCTTCCTATTTAGCCTTTGCTGTTGGGAGGAAGGTGGGATGGGTGTGGTTTTCTTCTATGGACTTCTGCTAGAGTGCATTGTTCCAGTTTTGTTCCCTAAACTAGAAATAAATGAGATTTTTTCTTCCTTTTGTTTGGAAGGAGAGTTTTTTTTAATGTATTGTCTGTCCTTACTGGCATTTTCTGGGTTCTTTACTTTTCTAGTTCCTAGACTGGGATATATTAAATTAAAAGGAAACACAGTTAGCTCATTGCCATAATATGTGTTGGAATGTGCATTTCTCAGACAATTTGCCGCAACCTCTCTATTTTCAGTCTTCCTATGTTTGTTATATGACTTCCACATTTTTAATTGTACTCAGTGGAAGTATTAAAACATGAATATCCATTACATTTTTTGTGTGTGTCTTTATGTGTTGATTTCTTTTTTCTTTACATTTATTTATTTTACATCTCAACTGTAGTTTCTCCTCCCTCCTCTCCTACTATTGCTCCCACCTCTCTTCTGCTCCCCCCAATCCATTTCTCCATTTCTGTTCAGAAAAGGGCAGACCTCCCATGGATATCAATAAAACATATCAAGTCGCAGTAAGACTAAGCACCTGCTCTTGTATTAAGGATGGGTAAGGCGACCTATTATGAGGAATAGGTTCCCAAGAGCCAGCCAAAGCGTTAGGGACAGCCCTTGCTCCCATTGCTGGGAGTCCCACAAGTAGACCAAGCTACACAATATATACGTAGAGGGCTTAGGTCAGTCCCATGCAGGCTTCCTGGTTGCCGGTTCACACTCCGTGAGTTCCTATGTACCAGGTTAGTTGATTCTGTGAGTTTTCTTGTGATGTCCTTGACCCTTCTAGCTCCTATAATCCTTCCTCCCTCTCTTCATCAGGATTCCCCAAGCTATGCCTAATGTTTGACCATGGCTCTCTGTATCTGTTTCCATCAGTTACTGGATGATGACTCTTTGATGACAATTGGGGTAGTCATCAATCTATGAATATAACTGGGTATCTTATGGTATGTGTCTCAGGCTGGACCAGTCATTGGTTGGTCACTCCCACAATCTATGAATATAACTGGGTATCTTATGGTATGTGTCTCAGGCTGGACCAGTCATTGGTTGGTCACTCCCACAATCTATGAATATAACTGGGTATCTTACGGTATGTGTCTCAGGCTGGACCAGTCATTGGTTGGTCACTCCCACAGTCTATGCACCACCCTTATCCCAGCACATCTCACAGGCAGGACAGACTGTAGGTCAAAGGTTAAGTGGCTGAGTTGGCGGGCCAGTCTCTCCACTGGAAAGTCTTGCCTGGTTACAGGAGGTGGCCAGGTCAGGCTACATATCTGTTATTGCTAGGGGTCTTAGCTGGGGTTGTCCTTGTAAATTCCTAGGGGTTTCCCTTGCACCAGGTTTCTACCCGACCCTGAAATGTGCCCCTTTTCCAGTCATCTGTTTCAGTACTCTCCCCCTCTCATGTTCCCATCCCCACTCACCCCAAGGACATCCATTGCATCTTTATTGAGCCTCAAACTTCTTTCTGTCTGCTTGTTGATGGGTTTGCCATGAAGTCTATGTACCTCTTGCTGACTTTGGTTCCCAGTCCTCTTGTCTCAGCTTCCTGAATGCTGGGACTGCAAGTATGCACCACTGCACACAGCTTTTGTCATTTGATTTTTAATCTATTCTTTCTAACCACCATATTGCTCACCTTTAATTTCCTTCTATTTGTTGGATTTCTTCTGTGAGCAGGACAATTCAGCCCATTTACATTGACTTCAACTAATGATAGAGAACAACTAATTGAGAGTCTATCCACCTGCATAGTAAGGAAATCTAGATCACAGCATTGCTGTGGCTGATCCAGTTATTATAATTTTCAGTCTACAGAAACAAACAAACAATTATCCACAAAAGGGTGAAGAAGCAAAAAAGAGATACAACCCTGGCCTAGAGCTCCTTCATCTACACCCAGAAGAGCTCTGGCCTTTCGGTGCCATCTGGCTGGTTACAGAACTGTGAAAGGGACAATTGTGCTGGAGACAAGGGCATTTTTTAAAAGTTAACTTTCTTTGCATCCACATTTGAGCTTAGTTTCAGACTAGGACTCGTGTTTGTCCAGAACTTTATGCATTGGCCCATTTTGTGGAAATTCTGTAAATCTTGTTGAACATCTGCTTGTTTTCTTCCCTTCTGTAACTCATTTTTAGTTTTCAAGGGATGAAGCTACTCCAGTGAACAACACGTGGTAGTGCTCACTGGTTCCCATTCAGGGAGACAAGGTGTAAAGAAATGGATGAGGAGATGCGAAGCATGTGCAGAGTGCTGACTGTGTAGAGAAAATAACTCAGGAAAAGAAGACAGGAGGAGCAGGGATGGAGGCACTGTGATTTTAAATTAGACACTCTCAGAAGTCTCCACAGAGAAGATGGCCTCTGAACCAAGACCCTGGAGAGTTGAGGGAAGAAATGATAAGGAGGCAAGGCATCCATGCAAGGGGAGCATTAAATGCTAACTAAATCTCAGCTGAGATTGCCAGAGGCTCAGCAATGGGGCAGTGCTGATTTGAATGAGAAATGTCCCCCATAGTCTTGGGCATTTGAACACTTGGTCCCAGTGATGTTTGTGAAGCCTTGTTGAAAGAAGGGTGTGGCTGGTGGACTCTCAGAACTTAAGGCCTTTCCGTACTCCCCATTTGTTCTCTCTGTTCATGCATATGGTATAGGATATGAGCTCACTCTTGCCACCATGCTTGCTGCTTGCTGGTATGCCTCCCCACCATGGAGGCATGTCCATCTGGAGCCATAAGCCCAATTAACTTTTTCATTTATAGGTCACCATGGTCATGGTGTTTTGTTACAGCAACATAAAAACAGCTAATATAAAAGTTGGTGCCAGAGAATAGGCTGTTGCTGTGAAGAGCTTGGCCATGTTGTTTTGGGGAGAAATATAGGAGACTTTGGGACTTTGGGGTTTAACACTGCAAGTAGAGCTTTTTGGACAATTTCAAGGCAGCATAATATTGAGTCTGTGAAATGATTATTATTAGGAATGTCTGTTAATTAATGCATGTCTACAATGAAAAAGATCAAGTGGAGCAGAAAGAAGTACAAAACGTGTAGTTTGATGAAAATAGAGCACCTGGAAACCTTGTGTCTCAGTCAAGATGTCTGTTGGAGATACAAGGACACTTGCCATTACTGGGAGGCCTTCTGATCCACGTTGGGTTAAAGGGAAGGATGTCTTCAGGGCAAGACCCCTTCCAGCTAAGCTTCCAACCTGTCAAAGAATGTAAGGCACTGAAGTTCCTAGAAAGCAACTGAAGGTAAGCAACGATGAGGCAGGTCCATCCCAAGCTGGCTGCTGAAGTTGGCAGTGTCTCCACACTGGTTTGAGAGGCTTGGATGATTCAAGGCTGAAGGGGTTTTGGATTCTCCTGCCAGTTTCAGAGAGCCAATCGAGAGAGTCTGTGTGTGGCAAGGGAGTTCCTGAGTAAAGGCCACAGAGGGCGAGAGGCCATTGTGTGAAGCTGTAAAGTAAAACCCAGGTTTCAGTGGAGAATTCAAGATGTTGGAGATGCCAGAATCAGAGAGCATTGGCCAAGGAGAGCTGCCTACGTGGAGTGAAATCACCCAGGATAGAGATGTGTGTTGTGGGCAGCAAACCTGGAGGAGTAGTGCCATCCACAGCCCTTTGGAATTAAACTCTCAGACATGGGACATGGGTCTCCATATTTGTCCTGCTAGATTCTGGCCTGCTTTGACACAGTATATCTTCACTATGCCCTCATCTCTCCCTTTTGGAATGGCAATGCACATTCTGTACTGTTATATGTTGGAAATGTATAGTTTGCTTTTTGATTATAGGGGGTTACAATTAAGTCATTGTCTTGAGTCTCAGAAGTTTTTGGACTTGGGACTTTTAAACAGTGTTATGTCTGACAGACTAGAGACTTCTGAAGGTGGACCTAATGCATTGTCCATTATGATATAACTAGGAGACTCTGGGAGCAAAGGAGTGGAATGTGGTGATCGAAATGAGCAATGTCCCTCTTGATCTCAAACATCTGAACACTTAGTGCCTAGCTGGTGGCACTGTCCAGGGAGATTTAGATGGTCCTGAAGGAAGCATGTCACTGGGGGTGGACTCAGAGAGCTTAACCACCCCCTTCTAACTTCCAGTTCACTCTCTCTGCTCTTTGCTTAAAGGAAAGATGTGAGCCCTCAGCATCCTGCTCCGGCCACCATGCTGACTGCTTGCTGCCATATCTCCCTGCCTTCATGAACTCTTATCTATGTAAAACCATAAGTCTAAATAAACTATTTCTTCTATGCCTTGGTTATGGTGTTTTAATCACATAAAAGTAACTAACACAGGGCCAAAAATTGGATGGAGCAACATGAGCCAGGAGCAGATCGAAGGAAATGACCAGGGAAGTGTTCAGTTGGGGAAGACAAGCTGGTTACTGTATGAGGAAGTGCAAGGGCTTTGACTCAGGACCTGGTGGGGAGCCATGGAAATCTCTAGTTGAGGGTACCACAACTTGCTTTGGGCTTTAACAAGCTTACTTTGGTGATATGGAGGTACACATGACTTGTTTGTGTTTTAGCAAGCTTATTTGGGTGATGTTTGGGGAGAAGCTGCTCTGGGAACCCAGGAGGAGATAGGGTTATTTGCCAGGTTGCAGGTGATGACAAATCAGATTCCAGAAACTTTTAGGGTGAGGGAGGTAGTGTTTCCTGAATCATTCCTACCTGTGAGTGTCCAATCTGTTCCTTAGGATGAGGCTTTTCTAGAAGGAACCATGATCTTTCATGAAAACAGTCCCTAACAATCCATCCCCATAGTCCTCACAATGTGCTGAGACCAAATCACAAACTGGACAAAGCAGAGACTCTTCTGTGTGAACTTCTAGTACTGTACAACAAAAGATGGTAGATGCTGGCTGAAGCTGATATAATTGTAGACATCTTTCACTAAAGAGCTCAGTAACTCGACATTTTCCCACGCTGTTTAGCAGTGTTCTGATCTCACAGGATGCTCCTAGTTACGGAGTTAGCTGGGGGCGTCATGTGGAACATGTTACAGACTCTAACTGATTCTATCTGAGACAGAGGTGACATATTAGTGTATTTGCAGCTCAAATCAGCCCTGCAATAAAGAAGTCCGCTTATCTTGACTTAGTCCAGCTCGTTGCAGGGTATGGGATGCTTTTAATCACTGGATAGCTTCAGAGCACATTTTGGAAGCAGGATTTTGCACACTCATTGTGTGCAAGCTCTCAGTCTGTTCTGAAACATAAACTGTCATCTATAACAATAGCTCACTTTAGCAGGGCTTCTTGGAGGCCAAGGACACCTCGGAAAAGCTCTCTAACTCTGGTTTAAGGACCGCCTCACACATGCTTACAGCCTAGCTGGCTCATAGTCACTTTCTTATTGCTTGTTAAACGTATTGCATAAAGATTAGTATCAATCACACTTTCAGTCAACAACTTTCTTTACTTTTCAAAATGTATTTACTTTACATCCCATCATCTGTTCCCCTCTCTTCTTTCCTCTCAGTCTCTCTCCCTACCCCACCCCTCTGTTTCCACCCTCCAATTCATTCCTCCTCTGTTTCTGTTTAGGAAAGGGCATGTCTCACATGATTATCAACAAAACATGGCATATCAAGTTGCTGTAAGACTAAGCACCTCCCCATGTGCTAAGTTGGACAAGGTGACCCAGAATGAGGAGAAGGGTCCCAAAAACCAGTAAAAGAGTCAAAGACAGCTCCTGTTTACACTGTTAGCAGACCCACAAGAGGACCGAACTACACAACTATAACACACATGCAGAGGGGCTAGGTGAGACTCATGTAGGCTCCCTGGTTGTCAGATCAGTCTCTGTGAGCCTCTATGAACTCTGGTTAGTTGACTCTGTGAATTTTCTTATTGACCCCTCTGGCTCCTACAATCCTGTCTCTCCCTCTTTTGCAGAATTTACTGAGCTCTGCCTAATTGTTTGGCTGTCAGTCTGTATCTGTTTCCATCAGTTGCTGGATGAAGCCTCTCTCATGACAATTGGGCTAGACACCAATCTATGAGTATAGCAGAATGTCAATAGGCATCATTAGATTGACATTCCGCCCCCAGCCATGTTTGGTTCTATACTAGATCTCTGGGTCATCCAGCCTGTGGGTCCTGGTGCTCCAGGCAATGGCAGGGGTGGGTTTACTTTCTTGTCAAGGGTTTTAGGCTAGACCAGTCATAGTTGGTTGCTCTCTCAATTTCTAGGCTACATTTACCCCAGATACCCTAAGGGCAGGACAGACTGTAGGCCGAAGGTGATGTGGTGGGTTGGTTTCCCATTCCCTCTACTTAAAGTTTTGCCTGGTACAGGAGATGGCCAGTGCAGAGGCACAGATAATGATACACATGACTAGGTTCAAATAAAGGTTAAATATAATTTATTTCGGGGAGAAGTCACTTACATAAGAAGCAGATGGTCATCACAGATTTCTGCTCTAAGGATCCACACAGGCTGCTCTCTGTGACCCAATCAGATGTAAGACAGAGCCACCTGCCCCGGACCCCAGACCTAAACTCACTCCCTGTCATGTCCTTACCTGTGACCACATCCAAACAGGCGTGGTCAGCTCTACAGGTGAAGGTGGGGTGGATATCTCACTCCAGACCAGTTCATATCCCCTAGGAGTCTTAGTTGGGGTCTTCCTTGCAGATTGCTGGGAGATTCTCCTATGCGAGGCTTTTACCTGACCCCTGAAATATTCCCCCGCTTCCCAGTAGTTCTGTCAATACTCTCCCCATCCTCGGTTCCTTCCCCAACCTGGCCATTCATGTCCCCATCCCCACCCACCTCCAGTCCCCTCATGAAATCTCTTCTATTTCCCCTTCCAGGCAGACCGGGATGTCCGCCCATGATCCCTTCTTGTTACCTAGTCTCTCTGGGTCTGTGTATTGTAGCATAGCTATCCTTTACCTTATAGCTAATATTCACTTGTGAGTGAGTACATACCTTTTTTATATTTCTCAGTCTGGGTTACCTCACACGGGATGGTTTTTTCTAGTTCCATCCATTTGCCTTCAAATTTCCTGGTGTCCTTGTTTTTAACAGATGAGTAAATGTACTCATTGTGTAAATGTACCACATTTTCTTTATCCATTCCTCGGGTGAGGCACATCTAGGTTGTTTCCAGATTCTAACTATTACAACTAAAGCTGCTATGAACAAAACTGAGCAAGTGTCCTCGTGGTATTATTGAGCATCCTTGGGATATCTGCCTAAGAGTGGTATAGTTGGGTATTACGGTAGATTGATTCCCAGTTTTCTGAGAAACTGCCACACTAACTTCCAAAGTGGCTGTACAAGTTTGCACTCCACCAGCTCCACATCCATTCCAGCATGAGCGTTGCTTGTGTTTTTGAACTTAGCCATTCTGACAGGTATAAGACAAAATCTCAGTGTCATTTTGATTTGCATTTCCTTGATAGCTAATGATGTTCAATACATCTTTAAGTGTTTCTCAGCCATTTAAGATTCTTCTGCTAAGAATTCTCTGTTTAGATCTGTACCCCAGTTGTAAAAATGGATTATTTGGTGTTTTCGTGACGAGCTTCTTGAGTTCTTTATATATCTTGGAAATCAGTCGTCTGTCAGATGTGGGTTTGGTGAAGATCTTTTCCCATTCTGTAGGCTGTCATTTTGTCCCATTGACTGTGTCCTTTGCCTTACAGAAACTTTTCAGTTTCATGAGGTCCCATTTATTATGTATTGATCTTAATGTCTGTGCTATGGTGTTCTGTTCAGAAAGTTGTCTCCTGTGCCAATGTGTTCAAGGCTGCTTTCCACTTTCTTTTCTGTGAGGTTCAGTGTATCTGAATTGTGTTGATGTGTTTGATGCACTTGGATAGAATGATGCCTAAAATGCTAGCAAGTATACCCATGTAGAGAGTGGTTGTGATTGGTGACTTATTCTTCTAGATTCCCAAGGGCAGGCCAACATAATGCCTGAATGCTAGCAGCAACCCCCACCCCTGGGCTCCGTAGCCCTCTACTTTCTTGTAGTTGAGGAACGATAAGTGTTTACTAAAAAGAAGTTGGAGAATTGTTGAAAAAGAATGTGGAAGGAAAATTAACTCAGTTGATATGCTGGTGCTGTCTGTGTGCACACATGTGTGCATGTTTGCCTGGTTGGAGAACAGAGTGCTTTCCACAGTTATCATGAGTACCTTTTCAGATTTAGGCCACAGCTTGTGAAGACATTCACATTGCATTGAACACTCTTGGAAGGCAGACTGGAAGGCACAAAGCTTCCTGTAAGACTATGCAGTGCTTTCTTAACCCTGGGTACCTGCTGTTGAGTGGATGTAATGTATGTCTGTGAAAATCTATATTGACATTGTTCCTCAGTTCAACTGTATTGAAAGGGTGTGACCTTGGGAGGCCACAAGTGGTGGGCAGTGATTAGTTTATGAGTCTGTGAGAGGAGATTGATGCTCAGCTCATGGAGCTGGTCAGACATTTGGGTGTGGATTAGGTGCTATGAGAGGGGGATGCTACAAGGTGAGTCTCTTGTCATTTTTCTAACCACATGATCTCTCTTCCATGTAGCATGCACACACACAAAGATATACATAGATACAAACACACACACATACATGTGTGTGTGTGTGAACACCCTCTGTCACACATAAAATAGTGCGTGAGAATAAGTGTCGTACTAGGCCTTATCAAACTCATCCTAGCAAGTTTCTAATTTTATAAGCTGAAAACAGCACTTGTTGGACCTGTCTTACAATTAGTTACCTGGTCAGGGACTGCTGCCTGGACAGAAATGTTGACACTCGTTCTTCCCACTTCCCACCTCTCTAGAAGTCACAGCATTCCCTTTTCCAGGGAGATGGCCACAGCAATTCAGGGTGGGCATCAAGGACTCCCATAAGACTTCAGAACCTCATGGTCTACAATAGGTGTACACACCACCCCTGAGCCTGTGCAGAAAGCAACAAAATAGTTACAGGAGTACAGAGAACAGGGGGCACTTCTTTACTGGTCTAAAACCTTGGTGGCAGCTCTGAAAGTGGCATGAGAGCTCAGTTTCTCATCTGGGGTCCAGGCAGAGTATGACCGTCTGTGAAGAAGGCCCACAGCAGCCTCTGTGTTTGAATATACAAGCCAGGCTTCCCTGGGCTAAAAGGTGGTGAGATCAGACAAATTGTAAACCTGTAGCCCAGCCTTTGTCAGCATGTGTATTTTTACAGAAAGGAGCGGATCTCTGCTGAACTGTCAGATAATCATCTCTGTCATTCCTTACTTGTCTCTAACTGTGAAAGAATGCCCCTGGTAGGGCCTGGCTTTAATCACTTTTGATTAACACAGAAGCTTTCAGAGAGAAGGTATGTTCTGTAAGCTGCACGGGGTCTCTAGGCATTAACATTTCAGACTTTTCCTGGGTGTGTAAAATGTCTTAAGCAGAGTCAGGACATCAAGTCCTCAGAGACAAAGCTGGCTGTGTAGTGAGCCATGCTCATGCCTTTGACTCATTTCTCAAAAAAGGGTTTGAGCTTTATTATTATTATTGTTTCCATTCTTGAAGAATTACAGGTGATCCAAAGCCAGTCCCTTCTGGGGTCAGGGACTGTTTCAACATGCATTTTATTTAGTAAGAGGGAGCCTGTTAGGAGAGACTGATAAAAGCCAGAGGGTGTCTTGGGAATGGACCCAGAAATGATGAAGAGCCTGCAAAGATGGCGCCTAGAAGAAAATGTGAGTAAGCTTGGAAGTTGGAGACAGTGGGAGAGTTAAATGTAAATAGTGTCCTCACTGCCCAGAGATTTTGTAAAACTCTGCTTCGTTTGGGGACAACAGATGGACCCTGCAGGACTTACAGCCAAGCCCTTATCTACCCTTTGGCTGGATAAGGACTAGCTTGCTCTAAGTGTTTAGCAGTAAGCTGATCCTTCTCGCTCCCTCTTCTCTCTGTCCCCCACCCTCCATTCAGAGGAATGATTCAGGAACCAAAGGGCAAACACTTTTGATACTTCTCTTTCAGAAGCCTTAACTTGGGGTGTTAGTCCCTGACTGAGAGTGATACCAGTGCATACTGAACTGAACAGGGCAGGTATCCAAAGGCTGGCTGGCTCACAAAGTCCTGGTGAATCTGTATTCAAGGCCAAGCAGGAGGTTTACGTCCAGTAAAGGAGCCGACAACCACCCTGTTATCTCAGAGGAAGAGGTTCCCACAGCAGTTGTGCTAAGTTCCAGTTTGGTTTTGGTTTGAGTTTTTGAATATTCCTGAAGCAGGGTTCTGAATAAATGTGGCTCTTTATTTTTCCAATACTTGGTCTTCATCAATGGCTGGCTCTGTGGACACTAGGGTCCTTTATGTAGAATAATGTTTACATAGTAACACACATGCCCTTTTAGTCTAAATCATGTTTGGCCTACTTATAGTGAACACAGTGTAAATTCTACCAAAGTTGTATATAACTTATTATTTAGGGGGTTATAATGACAAGAAAGGAAGTCTATAGGAAAATCTCCAGAACCATGATAGCATTCTCTGAGTTCTCTCTTCATCTGCCAAACTCAATGCCGTTGAGGAGCCTTTGAATTTTGTGCCAGTCTCTGTCTGTGTGCATGGATTTGACCTGACCTTTGCTAACGGCTTACTTTTAGTGACATAGAACACAATATTAGGTTTTAGCTAATGCTCTGCCTTGAGCCATTATGGCAGGGAAACACTTCAGACTATCAAAGATTGATAAGATTAGTTTTAAAGTTAAGAATTTTGATTTGGAGATACTTTAAGACATATAAAATGCCATAGAAAGTGCTAGAAATGGAAGGAGGGAACTGAAGATTGAGAGACAGTACAAGCTTTTTCAGAGCTAATAGAGTCATGAGTTGACTGTCAGGAAGAGGAGATAGGCCAGTTCTAACATCAAGCACCTCAGGTTGTGGGCTTATTGTAGGAAGGGATTTAATAAATAACTAAGAGAAGTCATTTGTTTGTTTCATAGCCCAGCATTACTGGAATTCTTATAAAAAGAGATTTTGCATGTAAAAAGATAACCACAAGAGGGATGAACTTGTGGGGACACAAAGGGATTCCATCTGTGTGATAAGACGAGAGGACTCAGGAGAAGCCAGCTCTGCTGGCCCCTGAGCTGTGAGGCTCCTCTGTTTCTCCATCTGTAGTTTGCTGTCCCAGAGGCCTCAGCACACCAGAGCAGAGGAGAGCATGGAATCAGGAGTGTGGTGAGCAATGAACGGAAATTCAAGCTACTCCTCTGTCATATAATAGGAGGTAAATGGCAGAACTTAACCAAAGTAGCAGGATTCACATAGTCTGCTTTCTCTTGGCCACCATTGGTAGGTGTGGCTTTCTCAACCAGTTTAGAAATGACCTCTTATGTGTCTCCACACACAAAAGTTAGAGTGGTGATGGCAGGTTGAGTGTGGGTTCATGTCAGAACCCAGAGCAAGACCATGTGACCCACAGTACATCACATGATGCAATTCCAGGAGGGCAGAATGGAGAACACCTAATGCAGATGTGCTACCATGCACACCTCTAAGTCACGAGGAGGAAGAAAGGACTGAGTCAGAAGGCAGAGCCTAGGCTACGACCTGAGAAGAAAAATGGATTCGAACACAGTCCAACACTACATGGGACTGCCTTGCCTGTAACAAGTAGAGTGGCCCCAGTCTTGTCTGATGTTTAAATGCCTGAGCAAAGAAAAAGGTGAAAGACACAGTCATGGCAAACACACAATAACTAGAGATGTGCTGCTCACTGCATAAGAAGTGTCAATTCTTGACACGGGTCATCTCATTTAAGCTTGTTGGAAATCATTTTAAATAAGTATGTTGTTTTCCTTGTTAGGTTAAAAGTGGACCAGGTGACTGAGAAGGTGAGCAAGATCTATCAGATTCTAGACTGTGGATCAGTGATTAGAAGACAGATATGTCTGATTCTCATATTTACAATTAGCATGCACTGCTGGTGAGTTTAGGGTACAGTCATGATAAGCAGAAGGAGAACCCCAAGGGCAAAAGCCTGAGAGAAAGAAGCCCTGACCACAGGGTGGATATACTGCCCTATCATGTTCACTGAAATGAAACTCCCTCCAAAGAAATTGCCTTATGATATGGGATGTCCTTTTGTATGCTGCAGATATATCTTGCTTTTATTGCTTGATAAATAAAACTGCTTTGGCCTATGGCAGGCAGAATATAGCTAGGTGGGAAAGCCAAACTAAATACAGGGAGGAAAAAGGTGGAGTCTGGGGCAATGACAGCAACCCCCAGTGGAGAAAGATACCAAAGCATCATGGGTTATGTGGTGATACAGAGTAATAGAAATGGGTTAATTTATATGTAAGAGCTAGCTAGTAATAAGCCTGAGCCATTAGTCAAACAATTATAGTTAATATTAAGTCTCTGAGTGATTATTTTATGAGCAGCTATGGTACTTGGCAGGACATAGAAAAGTCACCTGCTGCAGCCTTAAAATATATACTTTTTTATTTTAAATCAAGAACCCATGCCAGCTCCATTGCTACCTACTCTCCCTGACTAAATAACACTGGTCTCTGGGTGGTAAAGACAGTGGGCACGTTGTTCACAGGATTCTCTAAGAATAACAAGAGCTAAGTAAGATTTGTTTATATGTGAATTTGTGAAGAGTGTACTAATGTAAAAACAGAGACATTAAAACTACTATTTCATTTATTTAGTTTCTCAAAAAAACCACAACAATGTGGTAGGAAAAAACACATCTGTTATGAGTAGCATACATTGAGATGGGAAGTTAGAAAGCACTGTTGCCCAAGCCAGCTTGAAATCATGCATGTATATCTATGATAATACAGGCAAGGGAATGCACAGGGTGGTCAAGCTTTCTAGGGGACTTCTGTTTACATAGTGAGATGAAATTACTATTCCTTATGGATTGGAAGGCTCAAAGAGATGTCAGTTGTTTGCAATAGCAAATGCTATAGAAAACTTGAGATTGGGGCCTTCAGATGAATGGGAAGCTAACCCATTTGTTAGGAACCTTTGATTGTTTCTCACTTGGCCCTTAGTGCAGAGAATGAGGCCAAGCATCAGAAAAGCCGTATTTACAAGTGTGACACCTTCCCCAACCAGTGTGCATTCTTTCCCATGTGTCCAGAGACCAAACCAGCTTGATTTCACCATGGCAGTTACAGATTCCATCCACCATGGAGAGTGAGGGGCCAAATATTTGTTGGGTCCAATTCAAAGGCCATGAAAAAAGTCCTCCAGATCTGGGCTCTTTCCATACCTCTTAGGTAAGTTTAAACACATCCTCTTGGTTCTAAGGAAAACAGCTTGTAAAATATTTGGGAGCTCTTGGGACATCAAACAGCTCTTAGAGGACTACACTTTAATGGTTTACTTGTAAAAGAATCAGTAAAAGAAGCAGAAACATATGGTTTAAATTTTTTTCTGAATATATGAGCTATTTTGTAGGCATCTTTTTCCTGAGGGTTTCCACACATGTTTGAATGCTTATCCTACAAATACTGAGGATACACTCTACATTCACTGACATAGCTAACAAGACCTTCATACTGTAACATGGGATTTGTTGGGTCTGTAGATCCAGGGCCTGGAGGATGCTGATGCAAATGAACTCTGTTCCTCTGTTTCTCTGTTTCTCTGTTTCTCTCTGTCTCTCTGTCTCACTGTCTCTGTCTCTGTCTCTGTCTCTCTCTCTCTCTCTGTGTGTGTGTGTGTGTGTGTGTGTGTGTGTAGCTGGGTAGGGACAAGAATGTTGATAGAATTCTGAGTAATTAGGATACAGAGACACCTGGTTCAGGAGATGGGGCCTCAAAAACTCAGAAACCCAAGCAGATAGCTGGTGTTGATGCTCAATTAGATCCAGAAAATTCAAAGTGGCCAGCTGGGTGAGCTAGGAAGTTTTAAATTTTTAGTGTTTTTATTTAGCCAAGGGCATTAAAACTCAACTAAAATAGCACTGTTTAAACAAAAGAGATCTGGCATCGGCATCTGCTGCCAGCTTCAACCTCTGCTTAGTCCAATTTGCCTGTGGATTAGAACGCTGAGCATGGAAAAGACTTTCCCAAAGCCACATGGGTAGAAAGTACCTGGTATAAGTGCTGTGTTACATGAGATGTACATGTTACATGAGATGTACATGCCACAAGAGGCCAAAGAGTGCCATTGAGGGCAGACCCTAGTGAAGTTCCCATGGCCTCTGGTCAAGGACATTGCCCCTTTAATGTGAGATTTCTTAACTTTACCCATAGACAGTAGCGACTGTCTCATCTCTGTATTGTGAGGATGGAGTACATTAACTATAATTGATAGAAATTAGTATTCCTAACCATCAACGTTAACAAATATTTTTGAGATGCCTACTTACTTACTCTATGATTTGCACTGCAAAAAAAATGATGGTAAGTCAACCAGACAAGATTTTGTCCCCCTTGCATCTCTGAGTCCAGAGGGAGAGGCCCTACTACTGAAAGCACCACCCACGCAAGTGAAAAGTATGTGCAGGATGTAAAAGTGTAAAATGGTAGGGGTGTGGTGTCAATTGACTGGGTCAAGACGAATCTCCCCCAGAATGTGAGTGATGAGTACAGAAAATCTTTTCCCACGGAGGGGATGGTGTGCATAGATCCCCTTTCTGCCTTCAATTCATCTCTTTTCTTCTCCCATTGCATCTGTCCTAAGCCATTTTCTGTTCCTATAACAAAGTACTTGAGGGTGAGTAATTTATAAAGAAAAAAATGTATTGATGTTTTGGTTCATAGTCCTGGAGGCTGGGTGTCTATGAAAATGCCACTGGTGTCTTCTTGATGACTTGTGGAAGCCTTGAGATGCTTCAACTCAGGGCAGGAAGTGGAAGAACAGGCAAGTACATATAAAAATAAAGAGGGCCAAAGTCATATAGCTAAGTCATTTCCAGATCAAAGACATTCACTAGACATCACCCCATGATCATCACGCCACACACTAGGCTCCAACTCCCAACACTGCAGTATTGAGTGCTCCTCAACGCTTTAACATTCAGGGGAACAAATGAAGCCACTGCACTTTATCCCACCAGTCTGTTTCTAACAGGTAGCCCAGAGTCAGCACTTGTGTGTTCTAGGGGATGCTAAATGTGACACATTCCAGTGTCCACTCCATATATCCAGAAGGCCATGCTCCATCTCATGCAGTCTTCTTTTTCCTGTTATGGTTTGAGGCTATTGTGAATGGGGCTGTTGTCCTATTTTTTTTCCTCTGGGTCCTTGTTTGTGGTCTATAGAAAAGCTACTGAGTTTTGTATGTTGATTTCTGTATTCTGCTACTTTGATGAATTTATTTCTAAGATGGAAGAGTCTTCTGGGAGAGTCTCTAGGATGCTCAAATTACTGGGTCATCTCATCTGCAAAGAGGGAGATGACATTATTGGCTCTTAAGAGGAGAGACCCAAACTGGCTGCCGGCTCTCTTGCTGCTGTGCTATGATGCAATAGGAGACCCTCACTCAATGCTAGCTCATGATCTTAGATTCCTGAGCTGCGAACCTGTGAGCCAATTCTTACCTTCATATTCTGAGGCTAAGCCTATGTCCTCATAGTAAACAAACTCTTCCTCCAGCAAACATTCGTGGAACATCCGGGAGAGCCCAGTTCTAGGAACATAGGAGAGAAAACTCTATGGGATATTCAGAGAAACCAAATAAGTGAAGTCAGAAGATCTGTGTATCTTTGTGTCTTTCTGTCTTCCTGACTGCCTAAGTATCTAGCTACCTACCTATCTACTTACCTATTATTTATCTATCTATCTGTCTGTCTATCATCTGGTTTTAGAAAGACAGATGAACCATGATGGTGCAATAAAAAATAATGGGAACTGAGTCCACACTGGCTTGGTGGGGAGGGGTTTCAGAATTTACAAACTTCAAAAAGAAAATTGAGATCCATCTCACTCCTGTCAGAATGGCTAAAATCAAAAACACCAATGAAAATTTATGCTGGAGAGGATGTGGTAAAAGGGAAACACTCCTCCACTGCTGGTGGGAGTGCCAACTTGTACAGCCACTTTGGAAATCAGTATGGAGATTCCTCAGAAAAATGGGAATAAACCTACCACAAGACCCAGCAATTCCACTCTTAGGATGTCTGTTCCACTATGTTCATAGCAGCATTATTTGTAATAACCAGAACTTGGAAGCAACCTAGATGCCCCTCAACCAAAGAGTGGATGGAAAAATGTGGTACATTTACACAATGGAGTACTCTTCAGCAGAAAAAAACAATGGAATCCTGAAATTTGCAGGCAAATGGATGGCACTAGAAGAAACCATCCTGAGCGAGGTAACCAAGTCACAAAAAAGAGAAACATAGCATATAGTCTCTCATATATGGATTTTAGACATAGATCTGGGGAGTGCCAGCCTACAATCCCATGGCCAGAGAGTCTGGGAAACAGAACCTTCATTCAGTGGCTGATGGAAGCAGAGGCAGACTCCCATGGCTAAGCACTGAACTGAACTCAAGAAATCCAGTGACAGAGAGGGAGGACTGATGACCAAAGGGATTAAGACTGGGCTGGTTTAACCCCCAGAAACAGCTGACCTGACAAGGGTTAGCTCTTGAATCCCAGACTGATGCCTGGGAATCCAGCATGGGACTGATCAAGACCCCCTTAATGTGGGTGTCAGTGAGGAGGCCTAGGCAATCTGTTGAGCTTTGGGTAGTAGATCAGTATTTATCCCGGGTATACAAATGGACTCTGGGCTCCCATCCAACAATGAGAGATGCACTCTCACCCTGAACTCTATGGGGAGGGTCTAGACCCTGCCCTGGATGAAATGACAGACTATGGATACCCCCACGGTGGGCCACACCCTCCCAGGGGAAATAAGGGGATATTGGGGGGGGTTGGTGGGAGGGCACGGGAGGAAGGGAGGGAAATGGAGAGGGACCTGGAATTGACTTGTGAAGCAACCTTGTTTCTAATTTAAATTTAAAAATAATGTATAAGATTTGACTGTCACCTCAGGGACAACAGGGCTGTCTATGCAAAGATGTAGGGTAAGGCTTCCAGATACAGCTGTGGTCCACACGTTAGAAAGGGAGCCACACCTTCCTGCTTGCTGTAATTGTGTATCTCAATGACAAGCCATCCCAGGATAGTTTTTTCAGTGATGCAGACAGGATACGAGCCTTGTGTATGCCAGGCAAGCGATCTGTCATTGAGCTACACTTGCAGCCTTTTGAATTTTTGATAAAATAGTTCATTGTTTATGTAACAGGTTTTCTTATAATTAGTTTGTGAATTAACCTGCTGGCAGATTATTGTTCAGAAAGTGGTCCCAACATTGTCTGAGGCACTTTCTTGCCACTCTGAGTATCCAGAGTCCAGGGTGGTTTATCCAAGCAACAGTCAGATGGTGGCTGATGGATTTCCGCTTGCTGTCTTTAGCATTTGCAGCACGAACCTGCAGAAGTGGTCAGGATGGCAGCTATCCGCACATAATGTACATTCTGGAAACAAGCTAGAGGTTATTTCCTCCTTGATCTCCATTGCTGGAATTCTTGATCCAAAGCAAACAAACAAACAACAAACAAACGCATCACAGCATTTGGACCCTCTGAGTATTTGTCTGAAATAAGAAGAGGGTCGACATGGTTGAAGAACATATGACAGGAGCAGGTGGGGCTGGGATGGGGGGATGGGCAGAGCTCGTGCAGAGAGGACATAGGTAGAACAGAGACCTTGAGAGTTTTACAAGACACTGGTGGGGCCAACAGGAACAGAGAGCTGGAAGGAGGTTACTGCAGCTGGGCTCATCAGGACCAGAGAGGGAGTTCAGGAGAAAACATGTGACATTTTGAAATACAACTGTCTGTGTCTGAGGTTCAGAAGAGAAGTCCTAATGGGTCACAGTGACCTGGGCCAGAAAGACAGAACAAAGCTGCGTGCAACCTTGAGATAAGTAAGACTCCTTGGGAACTGAGGAACAAGATGAGTGATCCAGACATGAGGGCCACGGTGACTCACAGCTAACTCAGGACATGACAGCTGACAGGTGGTTGACGAGCTTTTCGCTTTCAGGAAACTTCCATGGCCTATAGCAGGGCATCTGCAGTGTGATCTGGAATGCCCAGTCTGTGTTCTCGGCTCTTGGCATGGGCCCCTACCCATTCTCCCGGTCACTGGCTTCCTCATTCCAGCCCCCCAAGTTATGAGCTCTCTTCCTGGCAAATTTCTCTTTTTCCTCTCTGCTACACCCGCTGCTGTTCTCTTCGGCCCTTCACCCTGCTAGACTTACCATTGCCTCTGAGGGCTTATGCCAGGTGTCACCCCTTATCCCGTTCCCTCCTTTCTCACCAGCAGCGAATACCCAGAACTGTGACAAACATTTGGGCTAAGTCCTTGTTTGCATGCTCTGGATCCTGCTCATCAGATGAAGAGCAAGGGTTTGCTCAAAGGCTGCTCCACAACTCAGTCAACCCCTGAGATGTCCAAAGGATGATGTTGGTCTCACAGCTAAGCACAAGGGACACCAAGCCACAAGGAAGATGACCATCATACCCAGAGTGAACCCTGAAGTCAGTTCATGTTGCACAGAGCCCCCGGTGTAACCTCAACAGCACTGGCTGTGCTCATCAGGCTGAGGTCCACTGCATCTGCCTCCATCCTTGTGAGCAGCTGAGAAGGAAGGCTTGGTTGCCATGCCAGTGGGGAAGTATCAGGTTCTGCCTTCAGATTGCGACTCAGATATCACAAGTGTGGTTGGGCCCTAAGTAAGGTAGCGCAGAGAGAAGATGACTCATGTCCTGTGACTGGATCGAAATGATCCATGCGATCCAGAGAAGAGAGAGAATGAACTCAATGGATCCCTAAGAGATGAAAGTGAACCTGCCAAGACAGGATGTATGAAGAGGGTCAGGCTTGAGGAGTCCAGAACAAATGGATTTAAGATGCTTCTGGGTTTTAAATGGGTTGTTGAATTTGCACAATACTTGGCACATAGTAGATGCTCAATCAACACTTGTCCTCTAGGCTGCTTGGAAGATGATACCCTAGCACACAAATATCACAATTTGATGGAAGAACATGGGTGAAAGGCAAAACAGGCTTATTTCTGCTGTAGTCCCTAACAGCAGAAATTGTATCTTTCTTGCAGAAAACAATACTCATGCTAGCATGGCCCATTTGTGGTACTAGGTCCTTGTCTAACACTCCCATTGGGGCCTGGCTAGTGTCCCAGCTCAGGGCTCAGTTTAAGTGTCAAGGTTTCTTCACAGTGTCAGTACCTAGAGACACCTCTCTCCCTACGTCTGTCACTTTCTTGATAACCACTTTACCATGAGTGTTAGTTTCCTGTGGCGTTACCCTGATGGCACAGCGGAGGGAACCCACGCAGGGTTTGAGGCAGCAGGCTAAGCAAACAGGGCATTTCTTTGTCATCCCATCTTATATTTACAAATTGTGTATATAGGCTTTGTTCTACTCTGTGAGATGATATTTCAGTATAAATTCCTGGATCAAATTTGTTTTTGACTACTGAAGAAAATGGAAATTACTGAAACATGTGCACATGAAGCTTCAAGTTGCTCTCCCATTCCAGGCTCTGCTGTGAGAGGACCCTGGGCAGCCCCATCCCCACCCCCTTTACTCCTGCCCTGCATTTTTGCACTCCCACCACAGAGCAGTTCTGTCCCTCACTATTCTTGTTCATGATGTTTCTTCACATCCAAGATGGTCCCTGTGGTCCCATATTCATAAGGCTGCTGAATTTGGAGAGGCCCAAGGGACACATCCGTGTGGCACAGGTGTCACGACTTAAAGGAGTCGCATTGTTCCCGGCAAGGACTGGGAGCTGCAAGTTGCTTTTGTAGTTGTCCTCCTCCTCTACGTGCAAGCAGACAGACTTCCGGTACTGCCATGAACCATTCCTCTGGACCTCAGCTTCTTTTCAGTGCAGCTCTCTAGGACATTGTGTGTACACACATAGGATTGTCACAGGGTTAAAACTTGCCTGGCATCCTCGACTCTCAGCTACCCCATTTCTACAGAAGGCCATTGAGTCCTAGAGGCAAGATTTGCAAATCCAACTGGGCTGGAGCCAGGCTAAGATGGCAGTATAGACTGCGTCTCCCATTAGAGTCACCTGTAGGACCCCTCTCAGGTGCCCTTGGAAGAGTTAAAGCTGAGAACAAGAGCATTTCTTTGGAGACATTCTATCCGTGCTTCCTAGCTTCTCGTTTCTGGGTTTTAGCAGGTTCTTAGTGCACATGCCAGTCAATCTGTGGTACAAGCCAAGGCAAAAGGCCACTACCTAAACCACGAGGATTCGCCGTGTGTGGTGGAGGCTGTGCTGAGGGACTGCAGACGGGAGCAGCTGGAGGTGGGGAGGAAAGAGGCAGAGTGGAGGGGGGGATTCTTGGTTTGTGTTCTGAAAACTTGGAACTCTACAGCCCATCTTCCTCAAACCTTTGGTAATAAGAAGTTCGTGTTTTATAGACTAGAGAGGTTCATTATAACTTCTCCCTGTTCACTTCTCATACCACACTGGCTGTTTCTTTGCATTCATTTTACAGAGTGACATTTTAATTTTTATTTATAAAGTGATAATTGGGTGAGTAAGGACTTTTTTCATAATATTTTATTGATTTTGGGGGAATTTCACATCATGAATTCCAAGCGCATTATCTTCCCAGTCTTCTCAAGCACAACCCCTCACCCTTGTGCCCTCCCCCAAAGAAGAAGATATTAGAAAAACAACAACAATAAATAACAACAAGTCCAATTTCTGTTGCCCATATACTCACTGGAGCATCAACTCCCAGTGGCCATCCCCTTAAGAAAACTGAGTCCTTCCCCACTGAAATCCCTCCACTAGAAGCCATGGATTGTGGAGAGCTACACTTCAGCATCCCTATCACAACTGTCAAGAGTTCTCGATGAATTTCTGTCTACGCTGCCACTTTCCTTAGGGGGTGGGGCTGGGTGTGGTAGAGGTTGTCACAGAAGTCCTCCATGTCCCTTTTTCTCAACTGCCAGTCTGCAGTCATCAATAACATGGCAAAGGTAGCTTCCTTGCCCTTTGCAGTCATGGAAGCGTGGATCATGGACTTCTACATGGTTTCTGGAGGCAGCATGGACCATGAACATGCACGTGGTCTCTGGCATCAGCATGTGCCATGGACCTCAGCATGGCCTCAGGTGGCAGACCACATACATCAGCATGGCCCATTGCTGCAGTAGAAACATGGGTCTGTGTAGAGATACATTATTTATGATCTAATAATGCCATGGAAGATCAGAAAAGCAAAGCAGCCTGCCAGTAGCTCTTACCTGTACTAAGGCTGGGGGAGAGATCCTGTCTTCCCTGTGACTGGAAATTAAATCTCTCATGAGACCCTTTGCTTTTTCTTCTAGTGCTGGGATTAAAGGTGTGAACTCTGTTATTCTTTTATACTGATTCCAGACATGGCCCTTGATGGAAGCACATACCTGGGCATCATCATGTGGGTAAGGACTTTTCTTTTTGGTTTTTCAAGACAGGCTTTCTCTGTGTTGCTTTGTAGACCAGGCCGGCCTCGAACTCACAGAGATATGCCTGCCTCTGCCTACTGAGTTTTGGGATTAAAGGCATGTGGCACTACTACCCAGCTGGGGGGGGGGTAAAGACTTTTAAAACAGGACTTTTGTCACTCAGAAAATAAGGTCAACAATAGGCAAACTGGACTTTGTGAAACCAAAACCATCTACATAGCAAAAAATACAACAATCAGGTAAGAAGCATCCTACAGAATGGGAGACATACTTCACCAGCTATATTTGTGGTGGAGGATTAATGTATAGAATATGGGAAGAACTAAAAGAAGAGTCATCAAGAAAACAAACAATAAAAGTTCATGGTTACAAATAGACAATTATTCAAAGAAGGACACAGGTGGATAATAAACACTTTAAAAAATTTGTCCATCAGGGAAATGCAATTAAGACTGTTTTGGAATGGCTATCATCAAGTAAACAAGTGACAACAAATGTTGGTGAGGTTGTGGGGAAAGGGGGACCCTTACTGATTCTTAGGGGAAGGGTAAACTGGCACAGGCTCTTTGAAAATCAGTGTGGAGCTTGCTCAGGAAGCTAAAAGTAGGACTGTCATATGACCCATGTATACCAACCACTCCTGGTCACATACCCGTGGACTCTGACCCCGGCAGACATACTGGCTCATCCATATCCTCTGTTGTGGTATTCACAGTGGCTATGGAACGGAATCATCCTAAATGCCCATCCACTGACGCGTGAATAAAGAAAATGTGATGTGGTTACGATAGACTGCTATTCACACTAAAAAGGGTAAAATTGTGAACCGTATAGGAGAAGGAACAGAAATGAAAATATTGTACTGGGTAAAGTAACCCACGAGGGGGTGGGGGAGGGAGAAGAACGTGGGTTGGGGGATAGAAAACAGGTGTGATATGGAAGTGGCGTGGAGGACACTGGGCTCAAAGGGGTTAAACGGGGATTTGGGGGGTGGAGGAAGGTGGGGAGAGGGGAATGCAAGTCAAAACTCAGGCTCTAAGGAAAAGCCACATAGAAACATAATACATTATGAGCTAACTAAAAGCTTTCATCAGTTTTCCAAAAACATTAGAACTGAAGTGCCCTGCATAGATGAATTTCACACCTCCCAGAACCAGTCTCAGGAGCCCCTGAGACTGACAAAACAATTCAGGTTATTGTTCTGGTTTGCCCATCAGAACTAGATAAGACTGTACTACTGAAAATACAACCTGTTGTGATGTAGCACAGAGGATTCAGGCTGGACTAGTCTGGAAGCCTCCACCCTGCTGGCTATCATACACAGTGATAGTGTTAATGCAAGATGCTGGGAGAGAAAGGACATCAGTGGTCCTAACCTGCTGTGGATTCTGAGTTCTTCAATACCCTCCTTGCAGGCAAGATATTCCCTTGAAACAATAGTGGCTTGGCTGCTTTTGGTGTTACCAACCATTTTCTGTTGGAATTTGAGGACTTCTATGTGGGAATAAATGCATTCCTGGTACTGTAAACATGGACAAAATCCTGTGATTAAGGAGGTAAGAGTGGAATTTAGAACTGACATTAAGCTAAATAGATACATAGCCAAATTGCCTTCTAAATATTTATATTTATACCCTTAAAGTGCTTGTATCCCATTGGACAGAGAAATTTCTTTTTGCAGTGGGTGACAGCAACTAATAGTCATAATTTGTCAAAGTGTTGAGAACAAACGACTGTGGAGGACTCAGCCTGGAATGGGACATTATATCACCACCCCAAGACCCCAAAAAAAGGAGCAGAAAGGTTGTAAGCGTTGGATAACGGTGGAGAGTTTTATAAAAGGCTATCTCCTGCATATTATACGGCCAAGGTAATCATGGACACACAGCAGCTATGGATGCCTGTGCAAGACCTGCACACCCACAAAAATGAAGCATGAATGCAGGGTGCGGCTGGTCATGAGGAAGGCGGTCTGCAGGGGTCTGCGGGAGTGAGGGGGGTGAAAGCGGGTATCACTTCACAACACATTATATCCATATATGAAATCGTCTGAAACTTACAGATAACCTAAAAGCAATAAATTAATAAATACATTTAATCAAGTAAAAGTGATAGTTGCAATCACTATTTTGCTCTTTGGGAGAAAATGGGATATTTACCTTACAGCTTATTTCAGATAGATTTTAATAACTATTTTTAGTAATACATGTGTATTAGAATAAATTGTATAGGATACGGAGCATTTCTGAGAAGGACTGGTAGCATAAATGCACTAAAGTAACATTTTTACAGTTTTGCAGTAGCATGTCCAAGTTTGAAAACAAAGACTAATCTAAGAGTAGGAAGAGAACTGGGAGCTGGGGAGATGACTCGGTGATTAAGATCTGTGGCTGCTCTTACAGAGGACCCAGGCTTGATTCCCAGCATCCACATGGTGACTCACAATCACCTGTAACTCCAGTTCCAGACAATTTGACACCGTTTTCTGGCCTCTGCAGGCATTGCATGCACATGATGCATAGACATACATGCAGACAAAACACTTACAGACATAAAAAATAAAACAAAACTTGAAAAGGGTGAAGAATGGGCCTGTTTGATTCTAATAGGCCAGAACCAGATAAATAGAAGGTCCCAGTAGAGGTATAATACATGAATTAGGTAATTTTAGAACACTGTAAATATAAACAAAATATTGTTTCCTACTGCTGGGAGAGAACAGATATCAGTGGCCCTAACCAGCTGTGGCCTCTGATCACCACAGCAGGAAGGGCACCAGGAGCAATGACAGCCATGGAGCCGAATGGTCAGGTTTTCCATCCAAGGCTGTTCCCTCCAGCCTCAAACCCAATTCCGCACATCATTTGTACCATATTAAAAATGCACCCCAGGACTGCTGTGGGATTAACGTAAGTGAACATGTTAGAATAACACCTGGCAGCATGCAGTAGCTATTATATAAGTTTATTATTATTGCTGTTCTCAGTGCATGGCAGATAGGACCATGAACCTGCATAAACTATTAAAGGGCATCTAACAGTACTCAAGAAAAATTAACATTCAAGTACTTCAACTTACATGTTTTCCTATTATTTTGTCCTAAATTAGCTAGAGTTGTATGCAGAAGTGTCCATTATCACAGTGTCTAAGGCTTAGACAGACATTTGCAGAGTGGTTCAAAATTTAACACTAAGAGACTCTATGAATGTCCGAGTCTGCCAGCCCGATAAACTTATTCATCAGTTAAGTCAAGGATGATGTATGTCAAAATATGAATGTGTATCTTGCTCTGTGCATGCTTTCACATTTTTTCTTAATCATCTAAATCTTGAATGGAACACATTACACACCAATGTTGATTTTTATTTTGGTGACATGGGGTGATTTGGATTTTGATATTTCTCACTTCTCATCTGACTTTTCAACAACAGATTCATTCCCAATGAGAATATTTATTTTGTTGTTTTTGTTAAAAAGTGTGGCAAATATTCTGAGATCTCAATAAGGAAAATCTCTTGAGTAAGTGCTGAAACCTCTGGCTTACCATGTTGGTAAGAGTTATCCTTGTAGTTTGATTTCACTGTACCTGCACATGGGAGCTATAAATGCAACCCTACCCAGAAACCTATAGTACACGAGGGTGGACGGTGGGGCAGTTGAAACCTTGTCTTGTTTTTCAGTGATCAAAATATCACAGATACCATTCTCATTGAGTATGTATGGATCTAATTTACTGCTTTAATGGCATGGCAAGTGTAGCAGCACATGGCTATACAATGAATTCTTCATGTGCATCAGCCGAAGCTTCTAGATGCCAAAAAGGAGAATTAGTATGTGAAAGTAACTGGAAATTTTAAGACTCTTGATGAGCATTTTAGATTACTTTTTTAAAAACTCTGGTTCTCTAAGCAGGGTTCAAGGACTATGGCAATGTGCATGAAAATATGCTTACATAGCTGTTGTAGCTTTGGTCTTAGTTTTCAGATAGAATTTTCTGTCTAAAGTCTAACATGAAGCAGGAGAGATGACTCTGAGAACTGAAAAAAGTTATTAATTCCAGCAATGAGTATCCAAAGATTCCACAGCAGTAAACAACTAATTTTCAAATGTCAAGGATGAAAACCATAAAAATTCTGAGTGTCATAGTTAAAGAGAACATAAGAAACAGATTTGTGGGCATCGTCCAGTTCTAGTGGAGAGTAAAGCTTTATCTTCCATCTCTCATTTGTGGCGCCTTCTGCCAGTTGGAAATTAGCTACAAATATTCAATTGGAATAATTTGGAACAATTTTTCATTATGCATGCTAATACACAGCCCTTGACTGTTGACTTCTGACTACATTCTTGCTTTGTAAAACATTTATCTTTATCTGACCACCCATTGGTTTTGGGATCAATAGATACCATGTATTTTCACCCCTAGAAAAATGCTTTGATAGTCAAACTTGAAGCATGCTGAAGGGATGTAGAAGTAAATGGTGTGTCCACAGGTAAAAGTGACATATCTGTGTGTACCTGTGTCATCTTGAGTGAACGCAGCAAAAGACAAAGCCGGTGAAGAAAGCTGGGGTGTTCACATGACCATTTTGGAACTGGATTCTAGAGTAAAGTCCTATATTTGCACTGGCTGTCATGGTTTCCTGGAAACTGACCCTCATACCTAGTGATGAATGCTGTACTTCCCTGTAGGCTATGATGACTGTAGAATTCCTTTGATGTTAAAGCTAGCACTGAAGCCCTGAGGTGTAAGAGAGAGGGATGGGAACTATCCTTCCCTCTGTTATTAGCCCACATTTGTCCACGCTGCTGTCTGGTGCCTTGCTTTTCTTTGTCTTGCTTCTGATGTACCAGACACTGGACAAACTTGTCAGGGACTGACAGGAAGTGTAGGTCTGATTATGTCCTTTTCAGGCACCTGCTCTTTCTGGCATCCTGCTCTGACTCTTCCAGTTGTCCCTTGGGTTTGTGAAGGACAGGCTTGCCCTTCATCATGCTTCTTGCATACGTTGGCCATAACGAAGGAGGCTATTTTCATGGTGTTCTGGGCAGGCAGGCAGTGCTGTGCTCTCCACCAATCCTCAGGATCTGCTGTTCTTTGATTCTCTTCAGAGACCCAACCGTGCTTATTGTTGTGCTGATTAATTTAATCTAGACATGAAAAGAATTAGCCAAAGGCCTAGAAACATGATCTCGAGACAGGCTTGCAGAATCTTGGACACAACTGGCTCTATAGAGAACTCTCATGGAAGATGCCAACCATAGAATGACCTTTTCTGTGGTCCCACTCAGTTGGAGAACACCAGTTTAGACCTCAACTAGCCTTGCCTTGAAGCAAAGTGATTCATGGCTTCAACTCCACGATTAGCTCAGCACCAGTATCATGAAGCCACTGGCAAAGCACAAAGTGTTGGCGAGTGTTCAGTGTCTCCCTCCTAGCGATCTTTCCTCTAGCAAGAGACCCCTTAGTTCATTCAGCCCTATATTTTTCTTCAGTTGGGCAATATGGCATTGTAGGAAAGGATTTACATGGGTTTTTTGTTGTTGTTGTTTTGTTTGCAAGGGGTATATCAACATTCTTCCAGCGAAAGTTGTTAATTCAGAGTCCCTGACCCAGGAACACACCAGTCTCTGGCACAATACCTCTGTGCTGCCAGAGGTCTGTGAGGCAATTCATTGGCCGTTTCCTGCTTTCTCTGCACTTGCCCTGGGCTGGTCCAGAATCTGATACCAACAGCATTTTCCTTTTCAAGGGTTTCCTCTGGTCAAAGACCTCTTCCTTTTCAAGCCAAACACCTTTAGCGTTTTTAAGTAAGATATAGAAAGGCACTCCAGGTTGAACACTTGCTTCCTGAGGTAAGTGGACATCTCAAGAATGTACAGTGTCTGCAGTGTTTGAAGACGCATTGGAGAGTTTCTCTAAATTCAGTATGGAGGACCAACCTTCCCAAATCAGGCCAGTGTTGTGATTGTTGAGATACACCTGTGTTCCAAATATAAGCCATCTCTGGCTGTGAGGGATTAAGGTACAGTGTGGGAGACATTCCAAAAAGTCCTTTCCTGGAGTTCAGAGTAGTGTAAACCAGTCTAGTGACCATTCTGCCACCTCACACAAATGAGTTCTTTTATAGAAAGTGTGTAAAACACCATTGCAGTGTGACTAAAACCCAGTTTGGTTATGGCTATCATATGCGTAAATGTCTCATTTATGTCTCAAGAAAACAAACCAGAACCTGGATGGCTCAGTGGTAGGAGTGCTGGCTGCTTTTGCAGGGAACCCAAGTTCAATTCCCAGCACCCATATCAGGTGGCTCACAACTGTGACTACAGCCTCAGGGGATCCAATTCCTTCTTCTCTAGTTCCTTCTTCTCAATTCCACAGGGTATGTATGCACGGACACATCCACACACAGACACATATTCACTCATAATTTAAAACTAATAAAAATATTTTGAAGTGTCTGAAAAGAAAACTAACAGTTAGTCACAATGTAGCAATTAAAAATAATATTCCTGAACACTGAGAGAGCTGGAATTTGGTTCAGGTGCTAATTGGCAGGAGGAAATCAATATTGATTCTGAGTCAAGTAAAGCTAAATTTGGCCATATAGGATACTTCATGGTTTATTTATATTTATCTTTAGGGATATAATATCAAGTCAACTATAATTCAAGTTTAAAGGAGCAATTTGAGAAGTAATTGTTCTAACCATGTTTGAAACATCTGCTAATATTTTGGGACAAATTGGCCATAACCACTTGCTTCAAGGGAAAAGTTGGTGACAGTTGGGACCTGAGGTTGTCCCAGATACCATGGAAACAACATTATCCCTCATTTTCCATCTCTAGGAGACACATGAATGTCTAAGAAAACAGTCACAGCTAAGGTAATGTGTCAGAGGCTGGGAGGGAGCAGTGCTGGCAGGCATTAGCCCCTCCATGCTCTCCAGGCACTGGGACACACAGGGACCTCTCAGCTATAAGAATGAACAGACCACCACACTCTAGCTCCCATCTCTGCCATGCCTTCTTAATGAGCTTGTCTTTGGCCCTTTCCACCATGACCACACCCCCACACACAAGTATTCTTCACAATGTAACTATCTGGCTCTTCATTCTCACTATCAGTCTCCCATGGTATACACACTGGGGGAGGCAGGAGATCCCTGCAAACAGCACATGATAAAGTAGAGACGCTTGAGACAAAGAGTATTTTAGATTACCCAAATAGACCCATGTAATTTCACACTGTGTTGGTTTTTTGACACTGTGGTAAAACTCTTAAAAAAATAACTTAAACTAGGAGTCAAAAATAAAAGGCTTTGCATGGAGACAGCCTCCCATGCATGGACAAGACTCCTCATAGAGACCAAGGGATATCAAGCAAAATTTCCATTGTCAGCTTGAGATCTCTCCCTATTGGTTGTGGTTAAGGAGGTATTAGGGATCCCCGCCCCATATAGGCTATTGACATTACTCTTGGTTACTCAATAGAGCTCAGACTCCACTGCTGAAGATACCATATGCTGTGGTCTCAAGACACAGCAGGATCAAGCTGGAGAGAAGCTGAAAGTTTTCTCCTTGCTAGACTGCAGAGTGCCAGGTGTCTAGGCAGGATCCCAGGAAGGAAAAATCATCAACAGTACTAGCCAGATGTGAATCTTCTTTATTTTCTTTTATGTATATTTTGCTCACATGCATGCTTGTATAACACATGTGCGCCTGGTACCTGCAGAAACCAGAGGAAGGCCTTCAAACTGGAGTTAGAAGTGGTTGTGAGTCATTACATGCATGGGTGCTGAACATCAAATCCTCTGGATGAGCATCCAGTGATCTTTTTTTTTTTTTTAAGTTTAAATTTAGATTAGAAACAAGGTTGCTTCACAAGTCAGTTCCAGGTCCCTCTCCCTTTCCCTCCCCTCCTCCCGTGCCCTCCCCCCACAACCCCCCCATTATCCCCTCATTTCCCCAGGGAGGGTGAGGCCTTCCATGGGGGTGTCCATAGTCTTGTCATTTCATCCAGGGCAGGGCCTAGACCCTCCCCCAAGAGTTCAGAGTGAGAGTGCATCTCTCATTGTTGGATGGGAGTCCAAAGTCCGTGTGTATACTTGGGATGAGTACTGATCTACTGCCCAAGGCTCAATAAATTACCTAGGCCTCCTCACTGACACCCACATTCAGGGGGTCTTGATCAGCATGGGACTGATCAAGAATCCAGTGATCTTAACCACTGAGCCATCTCCCAGCCCCAGCTGTGAATATTGTAAAGTATAACAATTATCTTCCAGGGAGATGGACCCTCCTCTGCAATAGTGGCATGGTTGTTAGGAGAGTAACTAACTGATATTCAGTTGTATGTGTGATCTGCTCCAAAGGAGGGAAATTGTGCTTGTCTCTGTAAACCTAATGAAGAACCTGTGACTGGGGAGATTACAGGCCAAAAGTTAGGGGAAGCTACTGCTATTGTTTAGCTAAATGGTCATGTTGTCAAGTGTATATCTTATGAATGCTCATAGGTTAGTATTACACCCAATTATTTCCAGAGACACTTCTTGCTACAGCATATGGCTGTTAGGGAAGAAACACACAACTAACCAAAGTGCCCGGATTAAGTGATGGCCAAGCACGTGGCCCTAAATGGGCCAGTTATAGCCACCCCACTCCATAGTTGAAGGAAACGCTGTGGAAGAAGGGGTCAGATGAATGCAAGAGTCATATGATGTGGCAATGTGCAGCAAAAGCATGTCTTCTGGGATACTGTAACTGACACACTCATGTACTCATTGCTGAATATCTGCACAAGACCTACACAAGGTTGTACCAGTACACAAGGTTGTGCCAATCAATGTTTCCACATAGATAGAGAAGACTTACGGGGGCCCATTTGTCCATGAGGTACTAGTGGTAGTTATGTTTGCTGGGTCAGAGGATTTCATATTCTTAAATGGTAGCCACTGCTATGTTGCCCTTATTCCAGTAAATAACCGTCCATCCATGTTTCTGCAAAAATCCTAATTAAACTCTGTGGGCCATACACCAAAAGAAGCCAGGACAGTGAGAGGGAAAACTAACTGAGAAGAAAGGTTGCTGCAAATGAGAAAGGTGAATGGGGAAGGAAAATGATGAAAGTCTTTATGTACAGACTTTTTTTCAAACAAAACTGATTTAGAAGAACAAAGGCTTATGGTATCAGAGAGTTCAGACCATTGCTTTGGATGTGAGGGAGTAGGGAAGAAAGAAGATAAAGATGATGAAGAAGGAGAGGAAGAGAGTACAAAGAAGAAAGGAGAGGTGAGAAAAGAAGGGGTGTGACAAGCAGAGGGGAATCTGCTCTCTGGTCAAGGACATGTTCCCCTTCATATAACCACGTAATTCCAAGCAAGGCTGAATCCCTTAAAGATTCCACCATCTCCAATAGGACTCCAGGTGGGAGACTACACCTTCCACACACAGCGAAGGCACATATATGGAGTCTAGATTGGAGGAAGGGACTTCCAGCTACAGGACATTTTGTAGCAGGAGGAAGGAAGGGGAGGGATCTTCCTCACTGCCTCCAGGAGTCTCCCCTCACTTCACTTTTGCTGCTCTCGGTCTTTAATGCACTCAGAGCCTTCAGACTGAAATGTCAAACACACCACCTGACTTGTGATTGAATACACTATCCTTCCCACATAGAAAACCAGACTATCTCTTAAGATACTACTATAAAAGCAGGTTTCGAGTGTACAAAGTCGGTGTACATAGGTACAGCCTCTCCAGAAAGGAATGCTGTGTGTAGCACTTCAAACAGAGCAGTCTTGCAGAGAATGGGGTCATGGGGAAGTGTCTCCTTACCAGATCTGTTCTGTGCTTTCTAGAGTTGTCCTTACTCTGCATGCCCATCATTCTGGACCTTCCAGATTGTTGGTTTTACAAAGTCTCCAAGTCCCCAGCACAGAAGGGCAGCTGTTTATCCTCCTTTGGCTCTTTTGTTCTGCAAATCTTTAAGTTTCTCTCTAACAACCCAATTAGAATAATTTAGCATGACATTGATACATAGCAAATTCTCAATGCCAGCTATTACTGTAATTATTGCTATTAGGCTATTCCTCTAACTAGCAGGCTTTTAGAAAATACAAATTAGGCATAGAATGTTATCAAATTTGTGTTATAGATTAAATATTTTATTGTGCAATCTACTACAAGGGACATTTCTCTATTAGGAAATTGCCCCCAAACTTTTGCAATTTTAAGGAAAAATGTTAAAATTTCAGGATTTATATTCATCAGCTTCCACAAATATATTTGCCCCATAGACTGTGCAGGCCAACACACATATCACCTACATTATGCCTTCAATTCCCTTGTAAAAACAGAGTATCTACCTTCCACCTCAGAATACAATAAAAATTGGCATCAACTATTCCTGAACTACTAATATTATACTGTCAATATTGATTTGGTATGTGGGGTTTATTATGTATGTCCATTTTTTAAATTTCTTTTTTGTAGTTAATGGTGCATATAAATTTATCACTCCATGCTCTCATTTATCACCTCTTAAAATTGTTTTTGAAATACTTTTAGACTTCCAGAAGCTACAAGGATAGTATAAAGTTCCTGTGTACTCTCCACCCAGCCTCTAAAAACATGAACATCTTACACAACATTGGTCAAACTAAGAAACTAATCACAAGTGACGCTATTCCATGAAACACAGTGTGTATTGCATTGAGTTCTCCGCTGTGATGGTTTGAATGACAATGTCCCTATGGGCTCATAGATTTGAACACTTGATCCCAGTTGATTGTTTGTGTAGGTGTGCAGCCCTGCTGAAGGAGGTATGCTGCTAGCGGCAGTGTCCATAGCTTCACAGCACTGTGGTTTGCTCTCTGCTTTGAAGGTGGGGCCACTCAGTGTTCTGTTTTTGCTACATGCCTGCTGTTTGATGCCATTTCTCCTTGCCTTTATGGACTCTCTGGAGCCCTAATCCTGAACAACCTCTTCTTCCTATAAACTGCCTTGGTTGTGGTGTTTTATCACAGCAGCAGAGAAGTAACTAATACATTCACCAATGTCTTCCTTCAGGATCTTAGGTTTTAGTCCTTCACTGGGAATTGCGCTTGAAACCAGTATATACAAGCTCTCACCACAGCAGCAGCTAGTCTTTGTGGAAGTTTGAACATCTCACTTGTTCTCATGCTTCCTTCTGGGGAGATCCTGAAGAGCCTTCTTGGTTCTAGAGAGTTCCAAGGTACAAAGGAGGCCTGAATCGTAGCTGTGTTGATATTTATCCTTTCCTTCCTTGTCCTATTTTCTCCATTTCATTATAGACACATCTGGAGAGAGAGAGCTGCTCCCAATAAACACACCACATGAATGTTTCACCTCAGAGACATTTTCCTAGGGAAATACCCAACATTGTTGGTACTGTGAGAGGTTTTAGAAGAGGCTAGAGAATAGAATTTGAAAGTGGGATCACATTTGCCTGGTTGGCTATGAGAACTTCACTCTCAAGTAAAAGAGGGACTTAAATGGTGAGATGTTGAGTGGGAGATGAGAAATAAAGATGACAAAAATAATAGCTAAGAACAAGGGGTCTTAAAGAAGCCAATGACTTAGGCCAAACAAGTTTATTAAGTAGGACAGCCTCATATACACTATTTGCAAGGGAAAATCAACCAAAGTCAGCAGAAAACTAAGTGAGAAATGTTGGCAAAGAGAACACAGGTTACTTAAGGACTGACAACCACAGCACACGGGGAAGAGTCAGGTCCCCAGAAACTATAACCTTGATTCTTTCAAGGCACTGGCTCCCATTCTAGACTGAATTTACCAAGTCCACTCCTAGAAGAGGACGCAGAGCTAAGGTTACCTTTGTCCTTCCATCAGGGCCTCTAAGAAGGTCTTGAATCTGTGTTGTCCCCTACAACAGTGAGTGACCCTTTCCTATTGAATGGGATGTGGAGTGACTCTAAAATCACAGCTCAGACATACCAGAGCTGGGAACTTGAGTCTTAGCAGCAGCATCTTGCAAGTGCACATGAGGACCTGGCGGTGTGATTTTTCTGATCTGTAGACTTGCATGCATGGTCCGCATATAGGATGTTGGCTATCATCTTAATATTGTAATATTGTGCAGAGGACTCCTTGTATTAGATGAACACCAGAGAGCTGTAATTCCTTCAGAATCTGTCTGGACTCTATCTAATGGATGTCAAACTAAAACCAAGGAATATATGTCATCAGAGCCCAAGTGGGCTTGCTAGGCTTACAGTAGGTACTATTGCTGTGTGACAAAACTTTTCCTGTAAAGATGTAACACACACGTCTACTGATGTCAGAGCCCATGACAGACCAAAGTAAGGATACCACCAAAGTCCAACCTGCTAAACCAGTGAGTTTTATTGGGATTACTTACAGGAATATGGGTGAGGGGTTAATTATAGGAGCATAAAAGACTCAGAGACAACTGAGTCTGAGTTTGTGACAGCTCACAAAGCTGGAAAGCTGGAGCACACTGCACAGCCTGCAGGCAGCTCAACATGTTGGAGAGTGTTCTGTCTAAATGACTTAGTTGATCTAAACTCTTACAGAGAGCTCAGGGGCGTGGTTTTGCCTCTCCAGGCAGCTAGTCTGGTCTCAGAGTCTTGTTCACATCTTGTGGCTTGTCTGAGAGTGACTCCCAGCAGCTTCATTGCTCATGGGAGCATGGATCTGATCAGTTCCATGGACTTCCTGAAGCTATTTTTAATTGTTTACCTTCCTGCTTAAAGAGCTTCCCTGCAGGATGGAATTTTGCAGTCTCAGAGGAAACCACTACACAAGAGACACAGATTCTAGTTAAGATGTCCTCGAAAAGGCCTAGAGTGGGCACAAAGACTATATGGACTTAAATGTGTTGGACTAAGATAACCAGGACCCGAGGCTAGATATAGGAAACTTTACTGAAGTGAGAGTCTCGTTCTATGGTACTTGACTTAGCTCCCTGACAGGAACTCAAGAAGAAATGCCTATAATCTGCTAGAATGACTTTCAGATACTTTGACAAAGCAATGGACCACAGTGAGTAAGGTAAAAATGTCAGAAATGATATGACAAATTGTAAAAAGAAGAAACAAAAGTATGACATGCTAGCTGAATTCCTTAATTGTGGGATACTTTTTTTTGACACCACTGTTTCCGTTGGGGGACTGTTACTTGATTTGTGAGCTGAATTAGCAGTGAGGAAATGATGTTTGAGAAATTGTTCTTTCTATGAACAGCCCTGAATTCTAAGAACAATAGGGGTTGCTGGTCAAGGACATCAGAGTCAATGTCATCACCAGCTTGTCTAGAAGTTAGGCAGCTGTTATTGGCCACAAGAGATTCATCTGCTCCAGTTAGTGGCAGATACAGGTAGCAGTGACTATGAAAATAACAGCGGTCTCAGGACTCTACATTGCAGAAATGGAGATGATTCTCAAAAATAGTTCTTTTAAGAACAAGATGGGTGATAACTAATAAGTAAGATTTAGCATGTGCATTCAAATTAAGCAGGAAGATTGAGTCAGACACTCAAGTAAAGAAAGCATCATGCTTACTCCTAGTTTAGAGATCTGAGTCACAAAGAAGTTTTTGAATCCACTGACATAGATGAAGAATCAGGAAGAATCCCTCCATACCATTGCTACAATTTCATGTAACAATTCCCACTGACACTTTCTAGAGTAATGGATTGTACAATGTAGCATTTCTCTTCAGAAGAAAGAGGGGCACCCAGTTAATGCAGGACTCTGAGTCACAGGGACACAATTTACACTGATACCCAGGGTCAAAAGGCTCACTAAGATGATGGATGTTGGTGGCGCACCCTCTGAATCCCAGTACTCAGGAGGCAGAGGCAGACGGATCTCTGTGAGTTTAAAGCCAGCCAGCCTGAACCCTCTCTTGAAAAACCGGGAAAAAAAGAAAAAGAAAAAAAGGCTCACTAAGGCATGCCTGCTAGAGTGAATAAGTTAATAACAGTGGGTACTATGGGCTATCCCTGACTGGAGGAAAGGACATCCATTTAGTAGTTGGCAGACCATTCACATAGCACTGTGGATAAGAGCTATCACAGTACCTACAACTAAGTGTAGGAATCAGTAAGTGTCCTTGTTGCCCACATACCTATACCAGGACAAGATTCTAGATAGAACTAATATATCTCAGACAGAATAGCAAATAATAAAGCAATGACTAATGACTAAGTATAGGGAAGTGATAACCTTGCTTATATCTGTTTCAATCAGCAGAATGGCATCTAACAACTTTATGGGCCTAACAAGGTGGAAGCAAAATGATGCAAACTTTTTCTACTCTCGGTGTCATTGCTCTTGATCAAAAATGATGCTACAGAGCTGACAGATGAGCTAGAGCTGATCAACAATTATTTGACAAGTAATGAAGATTTGCTTCTGCATGTCTACCAGGAGAAAGATGGTCAACAGCCAGAGGTACAAAGTACTCTGTATTTATAGGGCCATTCCTTAGTATCCGGGACTCTTCTGTCCTCTGTAAAAGAATATCCCAAAGAGACTCAGGCAGTCTACATAGAAGCATCTAGAGTATGTGATAGTTAGAGCAGGTGATAGTAGAGAAGGAATTGAGAGATAATAGGTAAATTTATGATAAAATACTGAAGTAGAAAAATTATTTAGCATAGTGCTTTGTAACACCAGTTTGAACAATAATCTGAACACTGGTTTTAATATGGTATACTGGGCTATAGGGTTCTCTATTGGACATGTGTTCTTTTGCATTTATGATGAGTATTCTGTGTGCAGTTTCCTGGCATCTAATTTATACCATATGAATGGGGCAGAGTCCAGATTGGCTGGTGTACAGTGTGGGGACGTTAGTGTAAGCCACTATGCACGTAATTTCCAGCTGTGCAATCTCTGCTATGCAAATAGGAGCCATGCAAATCAAGGTCATGCAAATAAGAGCAGTTCTGGTTAAAGCTCTGTTCACAGGACTCTGAGTTGTTAAATTACTGCTCTTCAGTCTAGCAGTTAGGAGTTCATTGACCTTGCTTGTAATATTACCTAATTTCAGACCAGCTTCTTTATTAGTGGGCCTTGTGCCACAAAATTGTTCCTTCAAAGAAAAAGAGAGATTGATGAAAGAAACAAAGTGTTTCTGAGATCTCATTAGTCTGCAGCATGCAACACACTTGCATGGTGCTCACTTGAGATGCTTCCTGGCCATGAATATAGCTGTCAGCTTGAGGAGAAAGAGAGGTAAAAGATTCTATAGTAAGCCCAGACTGTGGACTCTATGCCCCCAGAACTACCTTTAGTGGGAAAGACACCAGGTAGAATTTGTGGAAAACATCAGCTGGGGCTGGAGAGATAGCACAGAAGTTAAGAGTATGCACTGCTCCTGCAGAGGACCTGAGTTCAGGACCCAGGACCCATGTTAGCTGTAACTCTAGCCCCAGGTGATCTGATGCCTCTGGTCTCTGTAGGGACTGGCATTCACGTTCTCTCTGTCTCTGTCTCTGTCTTTCTCTCTGTCTTTCTCTCTCCCTCACATGCATATACCCACACACAATTAAAAACAAACTCGAGATCTTGGGGCTGGAAAGATGGCTCAGCAGTTAAGAACACTTGCTGTTCTTGCAAAGGACCCAGGTTTGGTTCCTAACACCTACATGGAAGCTCACAACCATCTGTAACTAATGTTCTAGGGGATCTGATACCTTCTTCTGACCTTTCTGCTGACACCAGGCATCCACGTGGTGGATAGACATGTATTAAAAAATGGCCAATATTCTAGATATGTAAACATTGCCTTTATTCAATACTAGATAAAACAACAAATAGAAAAATCAATAAAACATCTGAAGAGGCTGTTTACAGCAAGACAAGTGCAAATGGCCAGTTCACATTAGACTCTCTCAATATAAGACTTATTTAACCCCAAGGGCAGTTTCCCATTTGGGTATGCATGTTTAAAAGAGCAAGGAGAACATTTTAAAACATCAGTATGGCAGCATGTTCTAAGTCTGGTAGAATCTGTAACAAATCTAATTGATGTAGGTCTGTTAAAGAGTAATGCTTCAATAATTATTATGTCTCAATATAGAAATTCCATTCCTCACTAATATTCCCAGGAAAAATAACTATACAGGCTCACTAGTAGGCAGGTCCAGAAATAGAAATGCTGCTAATTACAGCATTACATATTGTGGTAAACATAAAGTCAAAATAGAAACAATATAACACCAACAGTAGGAATGGCAGGTGTTACATGATATGGGAAGGTACATACGGGTGGCCTAGAAGGTTCCCAAGCAGTGAAAATAATTACAACACAGTATCTGCAGTGTGACAAACACTGGAGAAGCAAACCAGGTGCACACATGTTCCTATAGATCAACAGGACCTTGCATAATGGTAGAACAGACCTACAATCTCCATTGTCCAATGAGGGAGCAATTGACCACAGGAGACCTTGAGTAATTATGGCAAATGTTGCTAAGTATTGCATTTTATATTTCACTTGATTTTAATTATACAAATGTCAGTTGTAGCATGTGGCTAGTGGCTCCCAAATGGGATAACGAGATACATGTGGAATTATCAGTGGTAGATTGCATTGAGGTGCTGAAATGCATCTTGGGAGTATATTCCTGTGTGATGGGAGTCAATGGACAAAAGCAAATTAGAATAGACTTCTGGGGTCAGAGAGATGGCTCAGTAGGTAAAGGTACTTGCCACTTGTAATTTTATATGTGTGCATGCGTGCATGCGTGTGTGCGTGCGTGCAAAGACTGTGGTCTGGGTAGTGAGTGCCCCTTGATGGAAAGGCTAAGAATCCAGTTGTACAGTCCATGAAACATGATGTCTCAGCAGTCCCAAATCTGACTCCGGGATCCAGGAGGAATCCTAGAGAGCTGATGGTTTCAGTCTACATTGCAATGCAAAGAATTAGGTTTTTACACCCGTTAGGCAGTGCAGGGTAGATGAACTTGTCAGCAGGCAGGCCAAAAGGAAAATTTTCCTTCTTCCATGTCCTCTTATGTGTGCTGCCACCAGAAGGCGTGACCCAGATTTAGGGTGGGTCTTCCCACCTCAAGTGATACACTCAAGACAATCCCTCATAGGTGCTTGGGTTTTAGTTCATTCCAGATGTAGTCGAGTTGACAAACAAGGTTAACCACCACAAGTCCATTATTTGTCAGCTTGACACACAATCACAGCTCCTTATGTCATGCTTAATTTCCAAAGGAAAACAATAAACTGGGTCATAGTTACACCTAATTTAAGCATCCATGTGCAACTGCAAACACATTATATATTTTAGAACAGGTGACAATGTCCCTTAAAGGATGTTTAGTTTTTAATGTCTTATCACTTAATATGATAATAACTACTGATGTAATCTATGTTACATTGCAAGATAAAGTAATAGAGGAAAGAAAACACTATTATCTGCTTAATGTCTATGTATATGTGCACAAACATGTTCTTAACAAAATAAGACCTGCAACTGGTCAGGTGACCTTAGTGGTGTGTAAACTGCTTTCCTGTACTACCCATTCTGCGTTTCTTCCGCATCTCAGTAGGTCTTGGTTCTTTTCCTGGTTGGGTGACCTATACCTTCATTCCTGAAGGGTCTATGCCCTCTGTCATCCTGCCTGGAGTGGATTGTTATCTTAATCACAGGACATGGCAGCATCAAGAGATGCCCCGAAGGATCTCCTGTACCCCAGACATACTTTACCTTACCTTTACTGTGGAGAATCAATCAAATTCTCCCCTGGGAGTCTGGATCGATCATTCCTCCTAACACTGTGATTCCTTTTTTAGTCTGTTGGCTTAAAAGTGGCCAGGATGACATGTGAGCTTCCTTCCAGCTTAATGGCATGTTGATTGTGGCTCCTGGTAGGAGTGCTCCCTACTTGGGAATCAAAACTAATAGACTAGCAGAACGTAAGGTTTTGGGAACAGGAAGCAAAAATTGTCCTAGTGGGTAGCTAGGGGGTGATGGTGAATGGTACTGTTTCCCCTAACTTTGATTCCCAGACCCATTCATCTTGACTATGGGAGAAATCATTCTATGTACTGGCCACTGATTAAAGGATATACCACCTTCTGGAGAACCTGTCCCAGCCTTCAAGGCTAATACCACCAAAATGGTACTCTAACTGTATCTTTAGGCCATTCTGCCATTCTATCAAATTAGTTGACTCAGGGAACATGGTAAGACCAGTGGATTCAATGATTGTGGGTCCACTGTTGTATTTATTTTGTTGTTGTTGTGAAGTGAGTTCCTAGTCAGAAGCAATATTATGTGAAATACCATTATGGAGGATAAGGTTTTATGTAAGTTCGTAGATGATAGTTTGGGCCGAAACATTATGATCAGGAAAGGTAAATACAGCATCAGAGTAAGTATGTACTCTAGCAAGGACAAAGCATTGTCCTTTTCCTGGAAGAAATGGTCCAGTGTAGTCAACCTTCTACCAGGCCTCTGACTGGTCACTCTGGGGAATGGTGCCATATCAGGGACTCAGTATTGGTCTTTGCTGATGTCATATTTGACACCTGGCAGCTGATGTTTCCATGTCAGCTGTGGTGAATGGAAGTCCATGTTGTTGAGCCCACGCCGAACTTCTATCTCTGCTGCCATGAGCACTTTGTTAATTAGTTCCCATTAATGAGAGGAATGGCTGGGCAGAGAGGGTGACCATTCATATAATGGATCATCCTATCTACTTGACTACTGAACTCCTGCTCTGTTGTTGTCACCTTTAGATGAGCATTTACTAGGGACACAAGTCACTTCATACCCTGTGCCCATTCAGAGCGATCTCTCCATATCTTCTCCAAATGTTATTCTCACCAATTTTCCAACCATGATCTTTCTAAGTCCCTGACCATTCAGTCAACTCATTGGCTGAAGCTCGTGAGTCAGTAAATGATTGCACATTAGGCTGTTTCTCTTTCCAAGCAAGATATACGATCATGTATGCTGCCTGGGGTTCTGCTCACGGTAAAGAGTTCCCTTCACCAGTGTCCTCCATAATTGTCATAGAAAGATGTAATTCTTCAGCTTTCCACTTCAAGGTGATTCTCACAGATGCAGAACCATCATTAATCATACCTCAGTCTTTTATTCTTTATTAGGGCACACCTGTGAGGCTACAGGCTTGTGTTTAGAAACATCAGGCATTATAATGGAAGTAGAAACCATAGGAATTTGGGCAACTTCGTGTAACTTTCTTTTACCCCCAGGATCTGCTCAGGCCTAGTCAAGTATATTCCATTTCTATTTGATAATGGACCACTACGATGCATATCCTACTTTATCACTTGCTGGGTCAGATAACAGTCAGCTCATGATGGGCAACTTAGATTGACTGGTAACTTGGTGGCCTATTGCCAAATGCTCAGTTCCCACTAAGGCTCAATAGTAGGCCAAGAGATGTTTTCCAAGGGAGAATAGTGTCTGCAGATGATGGTAAAGTCCTGCTCCAAAACCCTCCGTAATTCATTCACTGTTAGGATCCTAACAAAATCTCCAAACAGCATCCCTATCTGCCACTGCCACGTCACGTATCATTGGGTCTACTGGATCATAGGGTCCAAGTGGTAGAGAAGCCTGCATAACAGCCTGGGTCTGTTGAGGAGCGTTCTCCTACTCCAAGCCTCACTCAAACTCAGCAGCTTTGCTTGTTAGTTAGTTTGCTTGTTTGTTTTGTTTTTCGAGTCAGGACTTGTCTGTGTAGCTTTGGAGCCTGTCCTGTAGCTCTTATAGACCAGGCTGGTCTCAAACTCACAGAAATCTGCCTGCCTCTGCCTCCAAGTGCTGGGATCAAAGGTGTGCACCACCATCGTCTGGCTCAAATTTAGCAGCTTTAATGAGTCAGTTGGTATATGGGCTTAAGTAATGCACCTAAGTGAGAAATGTGCTGCCTCCAGAATCCAATAGGCATGTGTTGTGATTCTTTCTTGTTAATGGAGTGGTCAGGAGTATCTAAAAGGGAATGTCTCTGCAGTGCCCACACTACTGGACTCCTAGAAATGTCACCGAGATTGAAGGTCCTTGAATATTGGTTGGATTTATTTTCCATCCTCTGATGTGCATAATGCATTACCAAAGTCCCACTCATGTGGTCCAATAAGCATCATTTAATCAATTACATTATGACACAGGGATAATTTATATACCCCCCAAGGAAGAGCTGTAAAGGTACACTGATGGCTTTGCCATCTGAAAACAAATTGCTTCCAGTGGTCCTTATAGGAAGATACCAATAAGAGGGCATTTTCTTTTCTTTTTTTTTTTTTGGTTTTTATGAGACAGGGTTTCTCTGTATTGTTTTGGAGGCTGTCGGTCCAGCTCGGCCTCGAACTCACAGAGATCCACCTACCTCTGCCTCCCGAGTGCTGGGATTAAAGGCGTGCTCCACCACCGCCTGGCTTAAAAGGGCATTTTCTAGATCAATAGCTGTATATCATGTACCAGGCAGAAGATGTGTTAGTCTGCTCAAGTAAGGATACCACATTTGGTGTAATATTTGTAATCGGAATCAGTATTTGAGTAAGTTTGAGATATTCAATTGTCGTTCTACATGATCCAACTGTCTTTAGGCAAATAGACCTGAATGGAGATGTCATGGGACCCATTCATGATGGAGACACTAATTTCTGTAATCCCTCTAGGGATATGATATTTGTTTTGGTTCATCATTTTCTCTGGTAGAGGCAGCTCCAATGGCTTCCATTCCTTTTCAACCTTAAGAACCATCCTTCACCCCACAGGTCAGGAAACTAATCTGAGGATTCTGCTAATGTCTAAGCATATCTATCCAAATTATACCTTTGGGGACTCAGGAATAGCTACAGGTTAAGTTCAGGGGCCTACTAGACTCGCTGTGAGTCAGATTCTAGCTAAAAATGTATTAATCACCTGACCTCCATAAACTACTTTAAATGGAGGGCTGCAGTGTCTTTCGGGGTGTCCTGGAATCAGAGTCAATTCAGAACCAGGATCCATAAACCCAGAAAGTGTGATTATTTTCCTTTTCTCAATGTACAGCTACTGCTGTAAAAAGATATAGGTCCCTTTAGGGAAGGATTGAAGGAAGGCTAACAGGAAAACTTAAATGTTTCAGCAAGGTCCTTCTTCAGGGAAACCTGACTTCCCCTCTCTCAAGGGCTCTAGGTCTGCAAACAGGCTCAAGTTGGAATTTGGTTCACAAGCCAAGATTCCCTGTTTTTACAGTCCAGTGTAGCCATTCTTTTATTTGTTTGAGAATTGTTCTGCTTATATAGATTGAAGATGCATAAGCAGATGTAGTAGGCTTCTTCTCTGTTTCATTCCTGGGAGCACCATGATTGGTTAGCCAGTACAAAGGTCTATTTGTATCAAACTTCCATAAGAATCACTTTGCCTTGCTGCCCATTATGGATCAGGCCACTATGAGCATGGCTTAGCCTCTGCTGTCCACTTACTATATGATCACTTTGCCTTTGGTGATACAATGCTACAACCTGGCCCTTGTTGTCCTAGGGCCTAGTTAAACCCATCACAGTTAACTTATCCAATTGAGCAACCCTAAGGTCTATTACAAGGACAAAAGCAATGACAAAACTCCTCAAATGTGCTGGTGTCCCTCTCACTGTTGTGTGTTTTATAACATTAATGAAGGGTGTGTCTTTTGTGTCTTCCCATAGTGAAAGCTTAGGTTTTACACAGTGTACTCATGCTACCATTGCAATTTCATAAAGCCTTAAAACCCATTCACTAACACTAGCCAAGAGATATCCAGGCATCTCCCATTCCTTTTCAGTAGGCCATCTCTTGATGAATACTTCAAACAACCAATGAAAATGGCTGTCTCCTGATGAAAAAGTCAACAATCTGGTAGCTCTTCAGTTCATGAGATTGAATGTCTCAGCTATCCCAAACCTGATTCTGGAGTTGGGAGGGATTCTTAGAGAGCCGGTGGCTTGAGTCTGCATTGGAATCCCAGGGGAGCAGGTTCTTACATGAGTGAAGGAATGCCTTCCTAACAAGGTTGATGAACTTGCCAGCGGGAGTGACAAGCAGGCCAAAAGCAAAATCACCTTCTTCCATGTCCTTTTCCTGGGTTGCCACCATAAAATGTGACATAGATTTATGGTGGATCTCTCACCTCAAATGATCCACTCAAGAAAATCCCTCACATGAGTGCCTCGATATTTGGGTTTTAGTTGATTCCAAATGTAGTCAAATTGATAACCAAGTTTAGCCATCACACTGCCAAAATTGATAGCTTGAGTTTGATCCTCAGGAACCCTGTGATAAAAGGAAAGAACTTGCTCCAAGTTGTACTGTGACTTCCACACACAGTAACTAAATAAATATAAAAAATGAGCTTAAATGGTATATGAATCAAAAGTTGTGAATGCAGAACAAGAATAAAAGCTATTCTGAGTAGAGTCACATTTCATTAAAATGAGATCCACCTGGAAACACGAGCAAGTGGCCAGCTATCCATCTAAACATGGGTGTGGCCAGAGGAATGCTGCCAGCATCTAAGCTTTCTGCTCTTGTGGACAAGCAGTACTGAGAGGCAGATGCCTGTGCAGACTCTCTCAGCAGCCGAGTTCGAGAGTAGAGATGTGGTCATGCAGAGTACAGCAAGGGGTGAGAACAATGCTTGGAGTATCAGTGGCATCCTTATGTAAAAAGTTCACAGACCCTTGGTCTGATGGTGGATCTGACTGTTAGTTAAATGTGGATCATCCATTCTGGTCATCCAGAGGTTTTGTAACTGCGCCCTGCAGACCAACAGGAGGATGCAGGAAACTGGGTTTAATGACAGGGAGTGCCTTGGCACTTCCAAAGCACTGCGTCACAGAAGTGTTACACTGCCTGTTTCACAGAGAGGGCTCTTCTAGCTTTAAGTGGTAACAGACATGTTTTTATTTATTTCTACCTTCCTGGTGGGGATGAAAAAAATCAGATTTAATGAGACAAAAATATAGAAACAGCATCCTAAATCTTTCTCAACAGAAAGATCTAGTCTCAAGGAATAAACTTAAAAGCTGACTATTTGTTACAAAGTGCTAAGTTCTTTTCACTGCATATGTGCACAGACAACAAACATAGTGATGAGGAAAACACTGATTAGGAATGATCCAAGGCATGGGACTGGAGAGATGGCTTAGTGGTTTAGGAATGATCCAGGGCTTAAGGTGGTAAGACAAAGTGACCACTCCTGACTTTTCACCACACATGTAGCCTTTGAGACTCACTGCACCAGCCTCGGGACAGGCAGGGCTGTAGAAGTGAGGGAGCACCCTAAACCATTACAGATGTGGCTGTGTCAACAGGGATCAGGCCACCTCTTAGAGCAGATGGAGGGCATGACCTCAAAAGTATACACCAGCAGGTACAGATTTGAACTATACTGGTAACAGGCAGTGGAGCCTGGCTGGGAGGCACACAGTATCAACTAGGGACTTGGTCATCTTGAGAAAGGGATCTAGGATCAGGTGTCTGATTTGGGCAGTCACTTTAATCTGCTGACATTAAAATGCGCTAGAAACCCTCCCAGGGAGGCACTGTAAAGCCATCAAGAGTCTCAGTCAAATGACCTTCAAGTCAGAGTTCTAGTAGTAGTGGGATGCTTGCTTGCAAGATGCCTGCTTGCAAGACACCCAGGTAAATGGAGCACATTGGAGTCTGAGAAATACAGTAACCAGTACGGGGGCTGGGATGGCAAGGTTAATGTCAAGGTCCGCTGTTGGTGCCTCAGTTCACTGGAGTGTCCACCATTCCAGAACTTCATGTGCCTCCATCTGGAGCTGGGGAAATGCAGTCCAGGGCCAGCATGAACTGAGGCATGGGCAAATCAAAACTCTGTGCTAAGATCTAGCCTGAGGATTATCAGCCTGCTTGTACAATTAGAGCATTTCCTAGTCACCAAGAAAAATGGTTTGTTCTTGTAAGGGAATCATTTGCTTGATGCTAAGACTCTACAGACACAATCAAGTCACACAGATGTACATTACTCAGCAGACACGCTCAAGCTCTTAGACCCTTTGGGGAACTCCCCTGAGTCTTCATGGAGTTTGGCCACACAGCAATTCATCAGAGACATGAAGCTAAAGATGTGCAAATAATATTTAATTTTTAAGAAAGTTGAGAACTTACTGAAAAGTGAGTCTCTTTCTACTATCTTTAGGCCAACTTTTGTCTCATTCTAAGAATAGCCAGCCTCGTGGGAGATGTAGGAATCCTTAAAATAGAGACACTCAAGTTCCAGAATATAATTTTACTTTACACACACACACACACACACACACACACACACACACACACATAGAGAGAGAGAGAGAGAGAGTAGACCAACATAGCTAATGAGAAAAAGGAAAACAGACTATTAAATATTTTATTATTTTTTAATGGTAAGGCCTGAGATTGAACCACACCATTATCAACCATGTGATCCCAAAAGCTGGTGACCCCAACTTGCATCTGATCATATAGCTGACCTAATACGAATGACACTGGCAAAGGAACAAGCAACATGTCCACTTGTAGGCTTCAGACCCCACATCAGTCGTGGGAATGCACATACAGCCTGCTTTGTTCAGACTAAGGACTTTTAAAATTCACACAAGGGAGCTGTTACTTAAGTTACAAAGTCAACATGAATTTTAAACATTATCTCTCAGAACTGGGACAGACCAGGTGAGTACAGCCAGCTGTGGCACGGGCTTTGAATGCTGCTTTCAAGTTGTAGTAATTCAATATGAAAACAAGGAAGTCACACATGAGCCAAATGTCCCAGGACTTTTCAAATCCCTGCTAAGCTTAAACCCATGAGAACGGGACACATTTCATGCTGGGTCCCTGCACTAAAGCGTCCAGACAACTCCTTTACCTTGGCCCTTGTTCACCTATTTCTTGAGTGGAGTTCTGGAAAAATATAGAACTGACCCGTCCTTATGAAATATGCCTTGCTGCTTGGACTCCTCAACAAAAACATAGGGACTTCAGCCCTTGCAAGCATCCAAAGGAAAAGTCTCCCACATTTAGGGTACAGTGGCTCTGTCTGTTTCCAATTACTCTGGGGAGCTGCATCTGTTACCCCAACTCATGCTCATCATACTGTTGGAGAGAGGGGGAGGGCTATAAGGGAGAGGGTAAGAGAGAGAGAGAGAGACAGAGACAGAGACAGAGAGACAGAGAGAGGAAAGAGAGGTGTCAAGGAGAGAATTTCTATTTATCACAACCAGTGTGACTTGTGAGCAATGGGGATGAAGTTACATCAACAGAAATTTATTGAGCATTTTGATAGTTGGAAACTATTCAAGGCAGTATGGAGAGGAAAGTGAAAGCAGGTAAGACATGTCTGCCCTGTCAGGCTTTCATCATTGGGAGCAAACAAACATCTGTATCTCTACCTCTCAGTCTTCCGCTATGCGTCTATTGTTTGAACCGCCTGTCCCCCTTCTGTACCTCTATGTGAAGACAGCCATGCAGTGTTTGATGGCATACCTTCTGAGGAGTGCATTCTCATGCAATTTTGTCACTGTGTGAATATCACAGGATAGATACACAAACTAGGATAGTTACAACATCACTAGGCAATGTCTTCTTACGGTATCCCTGCTGATGACTGAGACATCTTGTGTGTGTGTGTGTGTGTGTGTGTGTGTGTGTGTGTATGTATGTATGTATGTGTGTGTATGAACCCCACTATGCATACATGACTATATGTGAAAATATGTATGAAATATGTATGTGTGTGTATCTTAATTCCATACGATAATGAGTCATGTTTTGAAATATGTGTCTCACTATATCTGGCTTTGAACTCCTAATTCTCCCATTTCAGCTTCCCAAGTCCTTAGATTGTTACATCACCACCTCACCTAGCTGAGCAAGTTTTCAGAAGTTAGATAAAGTTAACATAGCAGTGTGTGGTTGAAGGGGGGTTATTTTAAATCGTGGTTGCTGGCTGAATTGAATGGTCCTTTGGAGAAAGTGAGCCGTGACTGTGCTCAGGTGGGAGAAGCCAGCCCTTCACAAGAAGGGAATGGTAAGGATAGAATGTTAGAGCAGCAAGAGCTAGGGGGAGTGTGTGGCAAGGGGTCAGGGATGCCCCCAAGGCCTGTGTATACTGAAGATCATTCTAGAAGGCTTCCCTCCTTTTCACTCAACCCAGGGGAATACACTACCACAGTTCTTCCCAGCTTTCAAAGCAGGCCAGGATCATCCTGGTTCCTGTCCTCTGTCTCTTGCCTTCCCATTGTCCTTCTTATATGTGCTGAAACTTCAGTCTCTTATTCTTAGCATTTTACTAAGGTGCCATGAGCATTTGGAAAGGGTGCAGAGACCTGCCTTAGATGGATTTTCATGGACTCAAGCGTCACTGCATAGGAGACTTCAGAGGCCCCTTGCTGTCCTGTAGCCCTTCCTACCTCAGGAATCACAAGTAACTACTGACTCCCATTGGCTTGGCACTTTTCCTAGTTTGTAAAAGTGGATTCATAAGCCACACTTACCTGTGTGACTTCTTTACCTTAGTCACATATGTTGCTTGTGACTGTGTGTGATTGTGCATTAGTCATTTCATGCTGTTGAGGCAGCATACCATAACTGAATAATTTATCCTATTACTAATGGCCATTTGGACAGTTTCCAGCTTTGGTCTATTATAAGTCAGCTTGCTATGAGTGTCTTAGCTTATGAAGTTTGGTGAACATATGCAATGCATTTTTGTAGTGTGTATGCCCTGGAGGAGAATCAGACTGGGGCATGTCATTATGGAATATATGTTGCCAAAGGGTTTTCCAGTTCTAATGCACTTGAAAATAATATTTGTTTTTTATAAAAATAATAGTAATGCATATTTAGATGGGCGTTTGTATAAGAGAATTAAGTAAAATAAAATTATATATTAATCTTTATTTTCATGATTACATGCTTGGGTATTATGATGCACATATTCTATTTGCTGTATTCTGTTTTCACTGTAGTTGTTCCAATGTTATTGTTTTTCAAAAACAGAAGTTTTGATGGCAACATTTGGGTTTGTCAAAATAAATTTGACCATTTAAATGATTTTGCTTACATTATTGTGAACATCAATACATAAGATTTGTGTCTACTTCTGATTATTTCCTTAGAATATATTTTCACCTTTTGAGTCAAAGAACTGGACACATTTAAAGGTTTTTCTGTGTTCTAACTTCCTCCCCAAACCCAAGGCAGAGGCAGATGACAGTTTTAGGTTGATTTAGGTCTCTGAGAGCACAATGACAGAACATTCTGCTATAATAACTACTCAGGTTAAGTATGCGTTCATTGGCCGTTTTCATCTTGGTTATTTCCTTGTTCATAGCTTTGCTTGTTTTCTGGGTGTTTCACTTTTCCTCTTTTTTTGGTAGCCGCTTTATGTTTTCCTGTTATTAACTTTGAAGAGTGAATTAGACATCTGTTCTTTTTCTGTTTGTATACTACACTTGGGAGTAAACATATTCTGGGAGACTCATGTCTGATTGACAGAAATAGCCTAAGAACCCCAATTTTAGGGCCGGGGGTGTCATTAGGTGTAGAGACCTCTCCTGACTTGCAGGAGGCTCTACATTTGATCCCAGCACCTCAAACAGAGCAACAACAAAAAGAGCTCCGATTTACTGATTTACTTTCCTGGAGAGGAGGGCATATGAGGCACGGAGCAGAGGGGTACTACTGGCTAAGCTCCTATTTCTACCTGCATAGTACCTGCTTGTGATCTAGAAATGAAACAGCACTGGAATCATGACCCTTCATCCACTACTGATCTTAAATATATGAAAATGCTGGCTTAGACCACTTTGTCTCATGTACTTTTGTACAGATGAGGAAACAGAGACATAGGTAGTGGAAAGGTTGCTAAGAGCTGGGTACCACTAGCTGGTCTCGAGATACCTAGAGCTCAAGTGTCCTTTTGACTACTACCTTCTTATGGATTTCATTTGTGCTTTGAACACAGATGGACAAGTTCTATTTCTAGATTCGCTGACAATCCTCAGTCATGATATTTGTGGAGCCTTTGGCAGCTTGAACCCTAGCAGAACACCTGATACTTCCTCTTTGGCCCAGAGCAAAGGTTTCTTTGTTGCAGCATCTAGACTCCCTGAGGGGACACACAGCAGGCAGGCTTGTTCCTTTGGGTCTGCAGGGTCTCTTCTGCAACTAGAGCCTGAGGGCTGACTACTTTGTGATTCCTCTCTGTTATTTGGACTCCTATGAGAGTGGAGCCTCCTGGAACCTGTCCAGGGCCTTGTGGGAAAGCCGCAGTGAGGCTGGTGCCAAATGGGCCTATGTGCACCTTGGATGGGAGCCAGAGATCTAAAGATGTCTGAATTCCTCTGAACGCATCCTCTCAGTGGACATTTCCCAACGCAAGACTGGCCCCTCAGGATGACATTTCATTAGAGCTCCATTTCTTGGCAGTGTTCTCTGTAAATCTACAAGGGAGTCGACTTCAAAAATGAAAATCTGGAATATATCTCTTTTCATAAAATCAAACTTGCAGAAAATTTCAAAGTGGCATGGGAAATTGGGGTCTAGGGTTTATTAATGGTGCTGAGCTGCATGTCATGGTTGGCTATTTATGACAATGGGATAGATTCGCCACCCTTCTCAGACTGAAGTCATCTGGCTTCAAGGTGTGAATTTAGGACTGTCAGGTAATTTGGGAAGAAATCTTGCAGAAATTCATGAATTGCAATGCATACATCATCCTTAACTAAACTATTATCAAACACTTAATATACTAATGAGTTTCAGTTTGCAAATATATATATGCATATATATAAAATCTTCCAATGCGCATAAATTTACAAACATCCCATGGTTATGCTGCCTAATAGATGACTCACGTTAATCTTAACTGAGAAAACACTAGCTAATGTCACAATTAAAATGACCTATAACTCTAGTAGCTTTTCCACTTATAATTTAAATAGAATGGAGGGGTGTTCCCTAACAGTTAATTTTATTTTCCATTGTAGACTCCATATTTATTTGTAAAATAATTCAAGGCAATTTGAGGAACTTTTCAGATTTCACATATTCTGTTGTACAGCTAAGCCACTATTACCAAGTGGGAAATAATATTAATCAGCAGAAAGTCATGACTCAAGCCAACTGCCATGGAATTGAGTGATTCGGAAGAGAATGCTCTTGCATGTTCGCTGTGAAACTCTCCTGGGCTGTGTGTTTACACTTACCAAGGGAGCTGTAGAAGAGGGTAGATCACAATCAGACGACCCCTTGCTAACAATTGTCCACTTAGACAATACTGATCATTGCTGGAGTAGCTATGGCTCATCCCAGCCTGCCCACAAAGCAGTTAGTTCAATGCTTGCTAAAACAAATTCCTCCGTCTGTGAAACTCCTCCCCGGGAACTTGGGAGATGATGTGGGGAATGCTGTGTGCCTTACACTGCTCATGATACTGATTATCAGCTCTCTGCTTACAATAACATCATTCCAGATATCCAGCTCATTAAACTGAGGATGTCAAGGCTTCTGAACTGGTCAAAATACCACAGTGTGCTTTGGATCCCTGAAGTATTGGCAATTAGATGAGAACCGGGCATGGCTGACGTTCATATCTGCTATAGCAAACACGCCTGCCATAGTGCAAAGTTCAGAGTTGACAGAGGAGCATTTTCTTTGCCTCCTTGTTTATAACTTACATTTTACTTTTAATGCTGATAATTTTCTTTATTGTTAATGGCAAGGCTCAATGAACTATCAACAGGGCAGCAGCAGCTATCTCACAGATGTGCATAAGAATGAGGACCAGAAATGCTCCTTTTTGTTGGATATATAGCTAAAGATACATCACTTACACCCTCTGACCCTCAGCATCTGTATCAGGGAGATGAGAAACCAGCATCTGCATCACTTTTATGTGAAGGACAATGAAGACTGTATGAAGAGTATGCCAATGACAAAGGGTAAAGAACCCAGAAGTGAGCTGGAGAGATGGCCCTGTGGTTAAGAACACTTGCTGCTCTGGTAGAGGGCACATGTTAAGTTCCCAGCACCCATGTGACAGCGAGGAAAGATCTGCAACTCCAGTTCCAAGGCACCGACACCTTTCTCTAGCTTCCCTGGGCACCAGGCACGTGGTTGGTGCACTTACAAACACCCAAACAGACACTCAACACATAAAATAAAAATATGGTAAAATACAGGAATCCACAAATAGACCCACACAAATATGCCTCTGTTGTCTTTTGTGAAAGGTGGTAAAAACCATGTAACAGTTGAGGATCAACATGCATGTGGCAATTGAGGATACACACAAAACATCTCATTGCAACCTAAACCACATTCCTTACACGGAAATGATTTAAGACATATGACAGAGTCGCATACAAGATGCTTTGTGTTAGATGGCTTATTGGAAGGAAGCCTGGAGGAAGGCAGCTAGCTCATAGGAAGAAAAGGGTTTCTTTGACTCAGTGTTGGATGGTTGTTCACAGCAGCGGTCTGCCGATGACGAATCTGTAGTAAGGCAGTGTACCATGGTGGAAGGAGCTGCTCATTTCACGGTGGTTGAATAAGCAAAACAAAATACAGAAGAGGGGCCTGGGTCCTAGTGTCTTCTTTAAAGCCACGCCCTGTTAGCTAACATTCTTCAACCACCATCTATTTTCTGAAGGCTCCCCTACTCCGAAATCAAGTCATATGTTGTGAACCACACCTTTGGGGTACACACTAAATCTAATGTATGTCATGGCCTCATATGCCTTCATGAGCAACCCAAATGTTCCTCCATGGTAAGTTAGCCGAAGGATTGCAGATACCCGAGAAAAGCATCTCAAGTAAGGAAGGTTGATTTTGGCTCACAGGTCGAGAGTGCAGTCCATCCTGTCGGGGAGATCGCAATGGTGGGCACTTCAGGCAGCTGCCATGTTGGGTGCATATCAGGAAGAGGAGAGAAATGAGACTGATGCTTAGCCCACACTCTCCTTTTTACTGAGTGCAGAGCCGGGGCCCATGGAGGGGTGCTGCCCACAGTTAGAGTGGATCTGGAGGTCCAGCTTCTAGGTGGCTCTGGATCTCATCAAGCTGACAATCAATATTAACCATTACATCTTCGGAGGAGGATGAAAAAGAATGTAGCTTCATAGTATGATGGGGGATGTCCTTCTGTATATATGTTTATCTTCTTGGTTGATGAATAAAAGACTGATTGGTCAATAGCCAGGCAGGGAGTATAGGTGGGGCTACCAGATGAGGAGAATTCTGTGGAGAAAAGGACAGAAAGAAGCCGCCAGGGAGGTGCCATATAGAGACTGGGAAGCTAGAATGAGCCAGGCGTTTTCTGGTAAAATAAGGCCATGTAGAAATACATAGATTAGTAGTTATGGTTAATAATTAAGAGACAGCTAATCAATAAGAAGCCTGAGCCATTGGCCAAACAGATTCTAATTAAAATATATGTCAGTGTGTTTAATTTGTTCTAAACAACTTCAGGGCCAGTCGAGAAAAAAATCCAGCAGCAATAATATTTGTAAACCATAATCTGACAGATCCGTATCTAGAATATACAAAGAACTCCAAGGCTCACAAATCTAAAAGGTCAAATTAGAGAATGGGCAAAACAAAATAAACAAACCAACAAACAAAACAAAGATTCCACTGCAAAAGATATGTGAGTGCAATTGAGAACATGTTTAACATTAGTGACCACTAGAGACATGAACATTAGGATAGTGCACATTAAAAGCTACATGAGGTCTCCCTATACACATAAAAGAATGATAAAACAAAAAAAAAAACATAACACCAAAAGAGGTGATGGTACGAGAGCCAGATAATTCATGTAGTGCTGGGTGAGGGGCATAGAACAACACAGCCACTCTGGAAAGAGAACCAAGAATTATAAGAAAAGCAGAAATGTGACAGACTTATGACCTGATGACTACTGTTATGCATATATAAAAATAGAAACAAGCTCAAATAGAAACCTTGAATATTTTAGAGGTATACTTAGTGCATCCCATAATGTAGGCTCAAGAGAGAAAAATAGGGCACTGGTGGGCACAGTAAACTTGGGTGGGACTTAAATGAAAAAAGCCATTTCAAGATCACATACTGGATGGTGCCTTGTGTACAGTGTTTTAATGATGAGAACCACATATACAGTTGGTAGGGCTGGGAAACAGTAGTGACCATGAAAGATAATACCAAGAGTTTATTCGGTGATGCTATTCTTTGTATTGTCTGTGCTATTGTTACATGTAACAAAGTAGAATAGAATTAATATGTACATATACACACAAGGGCAGGTGTTATATTAGAGGAATCCAAATATAAGTTTGATCAATATTGTTGGTGCCATTTCCCTCTTGTGAGATTGTACTGTAATTACGCAATATTTATTATTGGAAGAAACTAGGTAAAGAGTTCATGGGTCTCTCTGTATTATTTATCACACATATCAGGAACTGGTAATTAAAAAATAAAATAAATGAAAGGAAAATAGAAAAAAATAAGCTTCAAGTTGCAAAACAAAAGACATGAAAAGGAACATTCCGAGAAATGGCTTAGTTGGTAATGAACTTGATTTGCAAACAAGTTAGATCTTCAGCACTTACAAAAAGCTGAGTGTAACAGATCACACTTACATTTCCAGCACTGGGGAGGAGGACACAGGAGGATGCCTGTCAATCAGTCTAACTTAATTGGTGGGCTCCAGGCCAATGAGAAACTTTATCTCAAAGACAATGGACAATTTCCTGAGGATGACATCTGAGGTTATCCTTTGATCCACCACACACATACATATATGTGTAATCTATAACACATGTAAATGTGCACAGTCACATACATACATGCATAAAAAAATTAAAAAGACAAAAAGGTAGATAACACTGGCTAAAGGGTCTAAGACAAAAGCAAAGGCTGAGCAATAGTCACATACAAAGAAACCGAAGACACACTTGGTGGACGTTGGCGCTCAAGGATGCACTCCACTAAATATGTAATTAAAATATGTATTAAATATGAAATTAAAATATGTATTAAAAAAGAAAGAGAAAAACAAGGGCTTTCAAAGGTGTAAGAAAAACAGTGTGTAAATAAGTCGTGGGATGACAGCTTTGCAGTTTACCCTTTGGGGCTGTGGCAGCCAATCAGGCAGAACACATCAGAGGAAGGACAGAGCACGCCATGCCACAGACACTGCAGTTGAAGCTCTGATGCACTTGGAGGCGTGGTGAGGGCACATTACTCTTTCGACAAGAGAAAGGCTATAAAGACAATTTGGGTCCCCAAAGTAAGCAAGGAAGCTTTGGAATGTGAAGATCTAAAAACTAAATATGCCAAATCTTGAGCAATTAGTGCAGAGTAAGAAAGCAATGCATTTGACCTCAGAGTTTGCCATCTAGACATTGTATCATGGGACTGAACAAGATTATAACTCTGGAAGGCTATGTTAATATGAAAAGCATGATATTTTTAGTCCTACAAATATTTACACTTTCATACATTTCAGTTTAACAATAGACAAAATATGGAAAGTGTTATGAATACAAAACAGAATGTACCTGTGCAAACTGTGCCCTTTGGCTGGGTAATAATGCCACTTAGTATGTATTCAAATTAAATGAAACAAAGTTTCTGTGTTAAAAATATCTGTAGCTGAATGTTCATTACAGCAGTAGTCACAAAAACTGAGATATTAATGGATAAAGAAAATAAATGCACATATGAAATGAAATGCTATTCAATAATAGTAAGATGAAATTTGCCATTTACACCAGTTTAGGTAAACCTTACAAGGTACTCTATTAAGTGACTGAAATGAAATACAGAAGATATATATGTTCCATGTCCTTACCCAGACATAGAAGCTAAAACAAGTGATCTCCAAGTAGTAGTGGAAACTAATGATAAGGAAAACCAGTGAATATGCAAACAATAGAAATATGCCACTTAAGATGAAGAAGCCTTCAGGTTTGTGAGGAACATGCATGAGTTTGTGTTTAGAAAGTTCTCAGACCATGGCTGTCAGGAGTAAGAGCAATGAAGGAGAATGAACCACTGGGTCTTGGAAAGGCTTAAGCACTGAAGATTGGGAGTAACCTGTAGGGGAGTTGAGTCACCATGCTCACTCTGGCCCATCCTAGGGCTGAAAAAAGCATGGGAGATTGCATGCTCCTAAATCTATGAAAAGATGTAGCAAGAACAGAACAGGCCAAAGACAACATTGTAGGAGTAAGATGGCCATGAAGACAGATGAAATGTGAGACTGGTATATAAAATACACACACACACACACACACACACACACACACACACACACACACACACACACACAGTCATGCATAAGGCAAAAGGAAACCCAGGCCTGACAGATTAACCCATAAAGGATAACCAATCCTTTTAAGGAAAAAGCAGCTTATTACTCACATAGGCAGCTGCTGTGGCCTTTGCCAGGGTGACACTGAGATGAAAGTGACTAGGCAATAGCTGGTCACATGAGTATATAGACTCTCCCCTTCCCCACCCTGGCTGTCTTCTGCCACAGTGAAGGGTTTACAGTCTTGCCTTGTCAGGCCTGGGAGGAGGAGACCAAGTATCTCATGGCAACCTCCCAGACAAGAGGGAAGAGACAGGGGGTAGCCAGCCAGCAGCCTCTGAGGCTTGGGTGCTTGGCTCTTGATAATGTTCTGCAAAGACTGAAATCAGTTGGCCTAACAGTCACCTTGTATAGGTGCCTTTGTAGATACATGCAAGGCTGCTCTGACCATGATACACTCACACATAAAACACAGTTACAGCTGAAGTTTTATTAGTTTTGTGACCTATATTTGGGTGGGGGCATAACATGTAGACTAGAGTAACAGTGCAATTGGCTGTAATATCAATGGCGGAAGCTGGAGTGGTCACTCAGCAGAAACAAGGGGAGTTAGGGAGTTAAGTCAGCACGAACAGCAAGAGGAGCTGGAGATGATCTGTGCTGGAGCTGCCTTCATCCAGCTTGGCCAGCCAGGAAATGAACCTCCATGGAGACTCCACAGTTCAGCAAAAGTACAGCACTGCTGGGTGGTTCGAACATGAATAATGGCTGTGACTAAGTTGGTCCGAAATGAATAATGGCAATGACCAAGTTAATTTGTCTCATTCCCAAACATCACCTTCTCCCTTGGAAGGGTCATTGAGAAAAACTTCAGGGAGAGAGTGGGTAGTAGAGTCATGGGGTGGGGGGCAGGGAGTAGTGGATTGTTATTCAAAACCCTTGAGATACAAATGCTTCCCAAAGAACAAAAGTTGGCAGCAGGGGAGAAGTGATGAGATGGAGTTTTTCAGTCATTAAGAGCAGGATGAAAAGTTTTACCTGCTCATGTCACAGGGCTCTTGTGGAACACCAACGAGTGCATGAAATAACTCAAGCTACACAACCTGCACACACACCATGCAGATCATTGCCTGGAAGGATCTAAGTCTTCAGTACTGAGATGGTCATTGGCTGTACCCATGCCCTAAAGTCATACCTTAGACTCAGGAGCCTGTGATTAGCTGTGGGACCTCACACAAGTGCTTCATATCGGTAAAACTTACAAATGTGGCTGATGACACATTTTCTATTGCATTTTAAGGGTTTTATGAGTTAATTTGTTTAAGTTCTTAGTGTATGACAGGTAATAAATGGAGCTAATAAAAGCACCATTATAAGAAGATACTTATTAGAATATTATTGTTAGAAGATTGTTTTGTTGGAATCACTGTTATAATATATAATGTTCCAACTAGAATGATCATTGATACTTGAAATCTCCATAGACTGAATTGGGCCATTTTGGGTTCCAAATAATAAGTCCTTATATAAATAGAGTATTTTCTCTTTCACAGAATGTCCTTATTTAGAGTCCTGTTAGTTCCTCATGTCAAGGTGACGGAGGGATTCTTCCCATTACACTGTCATGGACTCTGAGACTCAGAGGATACCAGCGGTAAAGAGGGGCTTTCTGTTCTTCCACACACCCTTTACTACACAATGCCTACTACCCTGCATTATTTCACCATTTGAAACCCATTTTTCTTAATCCTACAGCAAACAAATCTTGATTCATATATATTTTATTTTTAGCACTGAATGTCAAATTATAATGATCACTTAGAGGAAAACTCTCCAAACTCCTTAAAATATAGTTGTGGAAACCTAGGTGTCTTCTCCCATGTGGAATCACTCAGCATTACATAGCTAATAAATACTGTTAGCAGAATCCAAATGTCCTATATTTTAGGGAAAAAATTTAATTTGCTACATGGCTCCACTGACTTATTTTTGCTTTTGTGTGTATTCATATTTTGCATATTGTTGCTAAATTGTACTACAATTTGAATATGAAATGCCACCCAAAGTTCATGCATTATAATTGGTTCCCAGTTATGAGATATTATGGAACTCTTAGTATGTGGGCCTCTTAAAATAACTAATACAGGAAATTCGTACTGAGAATAGAGTCATTGTTAGGTTTATGTGAAACCTGACCATGTGGCCTTAAGTTTTCAAGAGGAACAAGAAAGAGTTTAGATCTGTAAGATTCAGAATGCTATAAGCAGAGATGAATTGCCTATTGTGGCTGGAGTAAGGAAAACCAGAACACCACAGACATGTGTACAGTGATGCCCAACATCACATGTCTTCAGTGGTAAACAAAGACTCTATGGGGAAATGGGCTAGAGGCTATTTATATCATATTCTGGCAAAGAATCTGGCTATATTCTGTCCAAGTCCTGAAATTTTGCATCAGGATGAATTCAGAAGTAACTAGCAAAGGTATTTGGTATAAAATACTTCAAGACAGCATAGCATTCAGGGTGTGGTAAAGCTACTGCTCACTGTTTTTAGTCATATTTACATAAAACAAGAGATGGGGAGAAAGGAAAAAAGAAGAAAGATGTGAGGAAATGTGTATCTGGTTAAAGTTGAGGACAGGATAGATAAGGCAACTGTACACAGAGTAACCTTAATTATTAAAAATATTACCACTATTTAGGAGGAAGTATCCATATTGCCTTCAGGGCAAGATCCCACTCATTGACGGTTCCCGTGAAACTGAAAATCAATTTGAAAGACATTAATTTGAAAGCTGAGTACCAGAGAAAAGAGTGCCTGAAGAGAAAACCGCTGCCATGGCCCAAGTGGCCAGGTTATACCTCAGGCTGGTACCAGAATTTAGGATGTTGTCTATGTAATTCTGATTTTTCAAATATTCAGACTGCAAGAGTTATAGAGTCACTGAGGATTTTTTCCAATATCCCAGAAATCTTATAAGACCAGGCAGTGAGTAACAGAGTTGGCTCTACAAGGACCTCCTAAGGAGACTGTGTGTGATGTTGTGAAGGTGAAGCCTAAGTTCCATTGGATCCCCAGAATGTTGGAAATGCCAGAACCATAAGAAATCTATTGGACAAGCTTCAGGTAGGTACCGCTGAATTCGGTCTTTAAAGATAGTTCATGTACACTATCATTAGCAAAACTGTAAGGGCACTGGAACATAGATCATACTACAAGGGCCCCAAATTCCAGACACAGAGCTATAACACTCAGTATTCACCTTTCTGGGTTATAGTCTAATCTTTAATACTGTGTCCACGTGTCTCCCTTTTGGCATGGAGATGTTTACTCTGTCGCTGTATATTGGAAGCATGTAACATATTTTATTTTACAAGGGTTCATAGTTAAGAGAGTGCCTGAGTCTCAGAAGGGACTCCTGACTTTTGACTAGTTTTGGAGCTATGAGACAATGCAGCCTTTTGAAATTAGACTAATAAATACACTTTGCATTTTGAGAACCGTGAGCCCTTAGGGGCCTGAGGCTGAGTGTTAATGTTTAAATAAGAATGGCCTTCACAGGCTCATGTTTTTGTACACTTGTATACAACTGGTGGTATTCTGAGAAGTTGTGGAACCTTTAGGAGCTGGAGGAAGTGGCCACAGGGATAGGGATCTTGTAATTGTAGCTCAGTTCTACTTCCAGTCTGAGTATTTCCTGACTGCAGTATGATGTAACTAGCCACCACCATGCATGCTTCCATACTTTCCACACTATCATGGATTGTATCCTTGCAAACTGTGAGACAAAATGAATCCTTCCCACAAAATGGTTTGTCAGCTATTCTATTAAGGAATAATAAGACAACTAGGGATTGTTGATTCAGACATAGCATGCAATTCACTTGGCCATCCCATCAAAGTAGGTAAGTATGTCCATAATATACATACCTAGTTCATTCAACACATTTAGCAAAGTGGGTATTCTATGCTGAAACAGATTTACTAGCAGACCAGCTCTTACGATAAAGTGAATTATGTAGCTGGGTCTCTAGGGACTTTTAGACTTTCAAAGTCATTGAAGAGTTATGGGGAGGGGATTTTCTTCAGGCTCCTGCCAAACTGGCAACAGGACTTGAGGAACATGTTGGTCTTCAGGGACTGGAGATGACACATGTGAAGTGTGACCTTAACTCCGATCATGTCAACTCAATAGTGATAGCACTAACCCATCCACAGGAGTCAGTGCAGTCATAGGGATGAAATATTGTTCAAGTCATCAAACTACCTAACTGTGTCCATGGATGGGGAGTATATAAATAGTGATTAGAATCCCTCTCTCACATGAAATAATCGCCCATTTTCTGCTGCCAAAACCAATAATCCACCTTCTTGGCTGAGTCATCCAAGCATTTCTTTTGACAGCAGCAGCTTTCAACTCCAATTGCAAGGCCAAGTTGTATGACAAACAGCCCATCCACCCTGTATTAGGATATGAGTGATGTTTTCTCACAGCCAGTAAAGACATGCCCTGCCATTGTGGGTGCAGCACCAACAGTTCCTGGAAAGCACATTGGAAGGAGGACCTGCACCATTTCCTTTAGCTCTGAAACTGTAGACGGATGCTCTCTAAGATACATAGATAGTAGCCATGAAATATACCTTCTTCTCCTCATTAATGATCTTCCCATATGTGTGTATACACCAGAACCCGCCACAGGATCTTCAAGTATGGTGTTAGAAATGGTGCTGAACCCCACAGGATGTATCCCACCGATTGCTGGGAGGCCTGGTGCTCCTCTTCTCCTGGGGCCCTAATCTTGAAAAAGGTCAAGAATTTGTGGGCTATAAATTACTCAGAACTCATGTGACATTCTCCAGATTCAGTTAGGGATCGTTCCATGCAAGCTTGCCAGATACCTACACCCAGTACCTGTGGCTAAGTCAGATCACATGTCAACACAATTGGAGTTTATTATATCTGAACTACATAGGGAATAACAAGTGCAAAACCTTACAGCCAATGCTGTGACCAGGGATGGCTTGTCAGAACTCACAGCCAGTGCTGTGACCAGGGATGGCTTGTCAGAACTCACAGCCAGTGCTGTGACCAGGGATGGCTTGTCAGAACTCACAGCCAGTGCTGTGACCAGGGATGGCTTGTCAGAACTCACAGCCAGTGCTGTGACCAGGGATGGCTTGTCAGAACTCACAGCCAGTGCTGTGACCAGGGATGGCTTGTCAGAACTCACAGCCTATGCTGTGACCAGGGATGGCTTGTCAGAACTCACAGCCAGTGCTGTGACCAGGGATGGCTTGTCAGAACTCACAGCCGATGATGTGACCAGGGATGGCTTGTCAGAACTCACAGCCAATGCTGTGACCAGGGATGGCTTGTCAGAACTCACAGCCAATGCTGTGACCAGGGATGGCTTGTCAGAACTCACCAGGAAGACAGGAGCTTCTAGGTTTGTAAACATGACCTTGGCTGCTTTCTTCTAACTTGAAACATGAATGGGAACATTCTTCTTTCTTGCATAAACCACCTATAATAATTTGAAAATATGTAAAGTAAAATGCATAAAGCAGTCTGAGTGCTACATTCTGACATACTTTTTTATTTTAGTGACATAAGACCATTTTCATGCTCTCATACAATACATTTTAAGCACATTCTCCATCATTTCTTAATACCCTACTCTTTCTTACCCCTTCCCCTTTCTGTTAGTACCCCCTTTCCCTTTACATTGCCTTATTTCTACTTCAATGTCTTCTATACAAATACGATTTTATATATCTATATAAAAGTTAGGACTTCCAATGAAATAAACAAGAAGTACTTATCTTTCTAGAGTGACCTACTTTGTTTAATGTTTATCTCCAGTTGTGTGAAGTTTCCTGCAAATGGCATAGCTTCATTATTCTTTCTAACTGAAAATAATTCTACTGTGTAGACATCACATTTTATTTATTCATTGCTCTTGTGAGCGGGATATGAGTTGGCTCCCTAACTTAGCTATTATGGACAGTGCTACAACAAACGTTGGTGTGCAAGAATACCCTATGGCATGCTAGTTTGGCATAGCTGGGTCATACAGTTTTTGAGAAACTTCTATGCTGATTTCCCTAGTGCCTAGACAAATTATGTTTCCAACAGCAATGTGTAAGAGCTGCCTTTTTGTTGCAGGATATTTGACCAGACTGTGATATTCTGAGACTGTTAATAAAGTTAACCTTAAACCATGGGTGGGCTAAATGACTAGCTGACCAGAATTAGCCAAAGAAATTTTGGAGGACCCAGGATATGATAAGATAGAGAAACATGGAGGGGCTTAAAAAGATTCATGGGCCCTTTCGATCTGAGAAGTACAGGGATACAGGGGCAGCTGGTCATTCCTCCTCTGCTTTCTATCTGTCTATCTGTCTGTCTATCATCTATCAGGCTTTTATCCCAATATCTGACTACCAAATTTTTATTAGTGATAAATGCTTCACCTTTTGTCTACATTCTTGCCAGTATTTGCTGTTATTTCTTTTCTTAATCAGTGTCATTCAGACTGGAGTGAAATGGAATCTCAGTATAGCTTTCCAAAAATATTAATTTTTTTACTTTGAGAATTTCATATACGTATACAATGAAACATGATTGCATAAACCTTCTGTTTCTCCCTCCAGCTCCCTGAAGCTTCTCCTTACATCATTTCCAACTTTATATCCTTCTTGCTTTTTTTTTGATAACCCAATAAGTTTATTTAGTGCTGTCAATAGGTGCATGGGTGTGGGGCCATCCTCTGGAGTATGGGAAATCTATCAGTGGTTACACTTTTTTGTTTGTTTGTTTTTTTAAAGGATGATCATCCCTTTCCCAGAAACTATGAACTACTGATAGCTCCTCAGTAAAGGGTAGAGCCTAGAGAACATCTCCCCATTTATGCTGGAATTTGCGATAGCTTGATCTTGTGTGGGTAACCATAGATAGTGTGAGATCATGACTACAGTAGCCATGCCAAGTCTAGTAATTTGAATTTCACAGTTCAGGTGGTGATGCTGACCGTTTTTTGATGTGTTTATAGGATGTTTGTAATTCGTCTTTGGAGAAGTGTCTGACATTAGCTTGTTTGTTGACTGGGTTGATTCTTCCTTTAATTTCTTTGTGTTATTTGTATATTTTAGATATTATTCATTGGTCAGTTACATAGCCAATATTTCTCCCATTTTATACACCATAATTTTACTCAAATGTTTCCTTTGCCATTCCTAAGCATTTAAATTTCATGAAATTCCAGTTATTAATTGTTGAATTCCAATTATTTCTTTTTCTATTTTCTCCTGGAATTTAGACATGAAGATATGTTCGATTTTGTCAAAAGCCTATTATCCCTCCTATTGAGATAAACATGACTTTTGCTCTTTATATTTATTTGAGACTTTATATTTAATAACTCTTTTGTACTGAATCATTTCTGAAATCAAACCAACTCAATCATTTGAATGGTCTTTTTGATAAACTCTTGAATTCAATTTCCAGATTCTATGAGAATTTTTGCAGAATCACCAGAGGGATTGACCTCCTTTTTTCTTGTGTCTTAATTGTTTGAGAAGTATTGGTATTAATTCCCCTTTAAAGTATATCAGGTTATTAACTACAGAACCCATGATGGTCACTTCCCAAACCAATACACTCTAGCTGCATTTCTAATACTTACCCTTAAGTCCACAGATAAATGTACCTGTCACTCAACACCAAAGAAGTTTCTTTATGCAGTAGATAGAGATCATCATAGAAAACCATAATTGCTCAAAATACAGAAAGCAACTGGCATTGGGTATGCGGCTTCAATTGATATATTTATAATACATGAGACTCAAGAAATGTTATGGAATGATTGTAAGATCCAGAGGTCCAGGATGTTTTTTGAAAGACTTTTTCTTTTACATATGACAGGTAAGCCTCACCCATGAACTGTCAACAATATGGTGCCTAAACAAGACCTGAATAAAGGTAGCACTATTTGGCATGGCAACATGGATGGAGGAATCTCACAAGCCCACCCCTTTCTCCAGGTGAAGTGCTACAGGCAGTTAATGGCTACTGAGGGAGGGACAATATGGTAAATGGATTCAGCAGCATATATCTATATGTGTGTGTGTATATATATATATATATATCAACAAAGTAGGAGATTCCAGGAATTCTTGGGAGATGAGAAGGAGTGGAAAGCAATGGTAAATACAATATACTTATATGAAATTTTAAAATAAATTAAAATTTTTTCTAAATACATAGAAAATCTGTAATTTTCTCATTTCCTAAAATACTACAAGGCAGCAGATTTACACAGATTAGAACACCCAAGAAAACAATAAAACACATAATGAAGTATTAAACTTATTGTTTAAAAAAGAAACAAAGGTAGAAAAATAATTAAAGAGAACATCGAAAGAAGACACAGTGTTGGGTGTGTAAGGAAGAGTTGGGGTGGGAGGGAAATGTAGTGAAGACACATTGCAGGAAATTCTCTGAGAACTTTTAAAGGAAATTAAAGGACATGGATGAGGATGCACTGACTGTGAGAAAAATGTCATGGTGAGGAAAGCAGCTGGGAGAAGAAGGTTGAGATACTGCTAAAGTCCATGGAGTTCAAAGGCCATGTAGAAGATTATAGTCGAGAAGGAAAAAGAGGAATGGATGGAGAGGAGACAAAGCAGAAAAGAGGCAGAGTTGAATAAGCGTATCTGTCATGTGTAAGAAGAAGAGTAGAGAGAGTAGGTGAGTAGAATGGGGGAAGGAATACAGTGAACCACCGACAAGCAAAACAATATTTAGACAAAAGCAAAGTGACTTGGGAAGTCTTATGCAAGAGTAAAGATTTAAAATTAAAAACATTAAATATAGTAACAAAAAAGAAAGCATGTGATGAAAAACACATTAGATTAAAAAATATTGCATCAGCTGGCCTTTCTTTGTTGGTGGGATGGGTTTGAATTCTTTCTCTCTCTATGATGCTTCATGATGAAATGGGAAGAGATCATAATGTGCAATTCTAGTTCCAATCTTTAAAAACAGGTTTGGAGTGTGTATTTCCCCAGTGGACTTTGGACCAATTACTTTCAGATTGAGTTTCTGGTGTTGCCTTACAGTTTGGCTTACTCAAAGAACTGATGATTTTACTGGCTTGGTAGCACAGTGCAGCGGAGGTGTGGTGAGAGCGATTGTTGCAGATTTCCATTGACTAGACTGGCAGTCTTGGCAGGGAGACTGCCTTATGCTGGTAGTGCCACCTTTCAGCCCTTACATCTAGTCAGAAATGGTCCCTGGGTTTTCTGCCCAAGTAGATACCCTTGGATTATATCCCTACCCCTAGCAACAATGTGGGCAAGTGGAGGGTGTAAGCCATTGGGTGATGATTCTCACTGACTGCAAGCAGATCTGCAACAGAACTGAAGCTCTGCTCCAACAGCCTTATTTCTGGGATTCACTACCAACTGTATCCAATTGTCCTGCTAACTATTCCTGCAATTCATGTGCGTGTGAGGGCAGGCGCTTCCCTGGCAGCTCCCACTGACCTTGTTGGTGCAGCTTTACTAGATTTTTATAAATGAAAAATTCCAAATAATTTACAAGTCTGAGTTTGATAAAAATTTATTAATGTCTTGGCTTTATGGAGTTCTTCCAAAATATTCATCTTAAATTCATTATGTTCAATAGCTCTCTTCATGCTGGCACACTAAATCAATAGTACTTGATTATCATACAGTAATGATGCAAATGAAATAAACACTTTTGGGAGGTGCATATGCTGGAAAATAACTTTCTAGTCCTAAGCACTTGGTGTTGGCATATGCAGTGATCAGTGCATTCAAAGAGATAATGGACAGTATTAATTCAGAGGGTCTGAGTAATTAAGAAGAGGATGGCTTCTGCATAGGATTTGGTGGAAGGAGAGATGAAAACAAAGAAGGAATGAAGCAAGAAATGTCTCCCTCACTATCCATATTCCCCTCTATAGCGGTGCATTGATCACAACTGATGACCCAACAGTGATATATTATTATCGAGTGAAGTCATCGCTGATATTGAAGCTTATTCTTACTGTGTGTGCTTCGGGGTTTAATTTATAATGACATGTGCCTACCATCAGAGAATGAATATACCATGGATTCCATCTGGGCCTAAGCTTTTTTTAGTTGGAAGGCTTTTTCTACTCTTTGAATCCCCTTATTTGTTATAGGGCTCTTTAAATTGTTGGTATCTTCCTGGTTTAATTTTGGTGTCCTTGAGTTGGGTGAAGGCTCTGTCAGTTATCTTGTCTGTCTTCTCAAAGAAGGAGCTCTTTGATTCATTAATTCTTAGCATTATTTTTGTTTCTACTTCATTAATTTCTGATCCATTTTTTAAATTTCTTTAAACCCACTGGTTTAGGTTTGTTGTATTCTTGTTCTTCTAAATCCTTCAGTTCCATTGCTTGTGCTTGTCTGATTTTTCAACCTTGACCCTGTCTGAGGATTAGGATGAATGCAGGTGGTTAGGGTTATGCAGAGAGACTTCTTATTTGTTTTACTGATGGTGGTTATTCTCATTAGCATGAGAAGGAATTTTAGTTTTAATTATTATTTCTATGGTGGTTTAAGATGTTTAATATTTTCAAAAGTATTTATGGGCCATTTCCTCTTTTGAGAACTCTGTTGAAATTATTGCCTTCTTCACTGATTGGCAATTTGGGGGCTTGGCGTTTAATTTTGAAGTTCCTAATACAGTCTAGCTACTAATCACTTGTCTGAAGTATAGATGGCAAAGATAATCCTATTTGTCATTTCTTAGGATTATTTCCCATTCTATTGGGGTTCTATTCAGAATTTTTTGTCTATATCTATGTCTTGAAGTGTTTGTTTGTATTTCTTTAACAATTTCATTGTTTCCAGTTTAAATTAAGGTTTTTGATACGCTTTTAATAGTTTTGTGCTAGGTAATATGGATCTAATTTAATTCTACAGGTGGATATCCATTTTTTAGGAGTACTTGTTGAACAAGCTTTCTTTATCCAGCATATGATTTTGTTTTGTTTTGTTTTGTTTTACAAATTTGTCAAAACTTAGGTGTCGATACATGTATGGTTTATCTTACTACATGGTGTTTGTCTACATGTCTGGTTTAGTGCCAGAATCTTTTATTTATTACTATGGCTCTGGAGTATAGTTTGAGACCAAATAGTGTAACCCCTCTGTCTGTTCTTTCTGCTTATAATGATCTTTGGTATTCCCATACAAGTTTGTGAGTTTTTTCTAGTTCTGTGGAGAATACCTTTTGGATTTTTGTTAAGATTGCATTGAATTTGTAGATTGCTTTTGGTAGTATAGCTATATTCCCAATACTAATTCTGCCAATCTGAAACATGGACAGTCTTTCCATCTTCTGATGTTTTCTCAGTTTCTCTTTTTAGTATCTTAAAGTTTTTTCTTAGAGAGTTCTGTTATCTTCATTGCAAGGTGTATTTCTAGGGTCTGTAAAACATTTTAAAGACTATTTTAAATGGACATATTTCTTGGTCTCTTTCTTGGAAACTTGGTTGTCGATATGCGTAAGAGCTGCTGATTTTCGCATGTTGATTTTCTGTCCTGGTACTTTACCAAAAGTATTCATCAGATCCAGTGTTTGCTGGAGCCATGGTTTCCTAAAAGCATGGAGTCATGCTTTAACTTTTTCTTCCCAATTTTTATCCCTATTATATTTTTCTTTGTCTTGGTAATTTGGCTAAGACTTTGACCACTGCATTTAATAAGAGTAGAGAGACATGACATCCTTGTTTTAGAGAAAATGGTCTCAGTTTTCACCATCTAGAGTAAAGCTGGCTACACTTTATGACATTAGTGTTTGTTCAGTTGACTCCTGGTTTCTTCAGGACTTTTATCGTGAGGGCATGATGAACTTTGTCAAATGCCTTTTCTGCATCAATTAAGATCATGTGGTTGCTGTCTTTAAGTCTATGTGATCTGTTTATTGAATTAGTATGAACTAATTTTTCATCCCTGGTATGAAACTTATTAGTAATACATGATCTTAATGTGTTCTTGAATATGTCTTACTAGCATTTTATTGATTCTTGATAATGTTCCTTCCCTTTATGACCTGTGGAACAGTGAAGTGCTGGTGAATTTGGTAAAATACAACAATGGAGTCAACCAGCCTTGGAGTTTGCTTTATTGCTTTAATCTACTTGCTTGTTTTGGACTTGTTTATGTTGTTGATGTCTTGTGGCTTTAATTCTGTAGGTCATAGGCATTTAGAAATGTATCAAGTTTTTAAAATATTCATTTCCAAAGTATTATGTGGTGATACATTAGATTTCATTGGAATCTGTTATAAAAACTCTCTTCTGCTTTTATTTATTGAGTCCCCCCACCCCCTGGTTAATTTGGTAAGGAGTTTGTCAATATTGTTAATTTAAAAAAATCAACTGTTTGGTTAACTCTATATATTGTTCATTTAGTCTTTATTTCATTAATTTCTGTCCTGATTTTTCTTATGTCTTATAATTTGATGCATTGGCTTTGGCTTCTTCTTGCTTACCTAGCATTCTGAGAAATGTAGTGAAGTTTCTTTTACTCGAGGCTCCTCCCACAGGACCACTCCTGTTTTCCCCTTATGATCACTTGGCCCTGGCCTCCCTAAAGTGTATGGGATCACTATTATTTTCCATTTCTCTTATCCTATCATTTAAAAAGGATATAATTTACATGGCACAGAATTTAGCCTCTTAACAGACAATTCAGTGATGTCTGTCATATTCACAAACCTGTGCAAATTTCACCACCGTGGAGCTACAGAAATATTTAGGTATCACATATCCATTAGCAATCATTCTGCAAAGATTCCTATGCCCAACTCAAAAACTCCTGGCAACAGCTGATGATGGCAGTGACTTAAGTTATGGAATGGAGAAACGGGATGTTCCAAGTTAGTTACAGGACGTGGGGAGCTACACTCCGATTTGAAAATAAACTTAGTATAGGTAAAGATGAGTATTGGAAAATATATGGCAATCATAATAAAATAAAAATGACAGGATGCTTCACATGCAAACAGAATGTAAAGCAGAATTATATAAAATGCCAATTAAAATAAAAAATGGCAGAAGGATCAGCAGACACACACAATGGCTAGAAAACAACTGTGAAATGTGTTGAATTTGTGAAAGAAATTGGAAAGTTACCAGAATCAAATGGAGTCACTTTTGTCAAATTCAAGAAAAAATAAAGTAGGACTTGTTTGTGTGATTGGCTGCTAATAAGTATCATCAAGGACTGCACAAAGGCTACAGTAACTTCATTCAAAGTCTCCACAGGGACATCTGTCGTAGGTGCCTGTTAAACCTCACACTGACACCACTTGTGTTGTTAAGACTTTAACTGGACAACTGTTCCATGGTTCTGAGATAAGACTTCTTTTTCTTTGAAAACCTCTTAGTTCCTATTTGCCCAGCCCTGAGCCATAGGAGTCCTGCATGTGCCCCATAGCCATGACTCAGCCAGTGTCTGATACAGAAGGAGCCCTAGTAAGTGTTCATAGTAAGGGAGCCCGGACATATTCCTGTCCATTTTAGTGCCTTCTCGGAGCTTCAGCTACAGGAGGAATTCAGCTGCTGGAGGCTGGGCATCCACAATAGCTGGCCCGAGGCTGCTACATCCTTTCTGCAACTCCACAAGAGGCAGTTCAGAGTCATTTACCCAAAACAAAACTGTATGGAAAGTGAAGGCACTGGCTACACAAGCACGTGAGAGCCCGTATCTGTCCAGGAAAAGGGTAGAGTGGGCCCAGTGAGTTCTCAGATACAGTGTTAAGCCAGAAGGGTTGTACCCAAGAGGCCTCTGAAATCAGATTGTTACACTGGTACAGATGCAAGCTAAAACTAAAAGTACTGGTCCTGGCAACTCTCTAAGCCACTAACAAGGCCAGATATCAACTGGGAAAGTATCAGCTGGCCTGTGTGCTTTATAATGAAACTTTGGAGAGAACCAGCATAAATTACATTGATTTATACTGGCTAGAAAACAGTGTGGAGTGAACAAAGCCTTGGGTGTGAGATGATCCATCGGAAGAGTTAGTTGCTAAGTAATTGAATGGTTCTGAAGGCACAACACAAGGTCTTCTGGTGACTGATCCTCCACACAAATGAACTGTGGAACAGTAGTTTTTCTTTTATTTTTTGCTAGCTTAGTAATTAAACTCTTATCTCTTCCATCCCTCCATCACAGATCAGTCTCAGACTTTATTTGGATACTTCAGAATTCTTGCCAACAGTCATGAGCTGTGTTAATGGCGTGGCTTCAGTAACTGTCTGAAGTCAATTATAATGAATCAACATTCTTACTGCCTAGTGATGCCATGACTATGGAAACTTCTTAGCACAACATACCTTCCATATATTTCTGGTGATGTTGGTATCAAGCAACCCACTGTACTGACAGTCACAGGACAGCAGAGCAGAGTCTGTAATCTCAACTGAGAGAGGGGACCATGAAGTCACAGCCAGCCTGGGCTGCATAGTGAGTTCCTAGCTGTGTGCGATGACGTTACCCAAGGCAGAACTAGTGGAGGTGTGGTGGGTGGGAGGAGTTCACTAAAGGAGCACACTGAGTGTGAACAGTAGACTTCCCTGCTAAGTCCTCCAGAGGCTCCAGCTCAGAAACCGTCAATGGTCACCACTCCTCTCTGTCCTGCTTCCCACCGTGTTAGGGTGGTAAGCCCTGTACCTGAGGACACATTCGTTTTTATGATTCCCATGTGACGGCTGCTGGTCCCAGAAGTCTGCTCCTCTCTCCTCATTGAACCAAAGCCATCCAGGGACTCTGCTCTCTAATGGCAGGCTTAGGGCCGTGTGCTTTTCTGATTAACACTGGCCCCTGGAGTAGGCCTTAAGCTTCATTGACTCCAGGACTTATGGCCTCTGGTTGTTGTTGTCTAACTTAGCCTTGTTAACCCTCCAGCACAGAACGTTCAGCGACCATTTGGGAGTAAATGACCAGGGGCCTTTGCGTTAATAATTAAATATATTCACTAGAGCATATACAATCTGTCCCTGGGAAAATTCTGCTGCTTTTAATAAAAAGATGTTTTTCTTCCCATACATGTTTTTAGTTACAAATGTAGTACTTTTTTTTTCTTTTGAGAGTGGTGATTTGGGGGTAATGACAGTCCGTAACATCAGTTTTTAAATTGTTTCTATGACTCTGATTTTGAAAAGTAATCAATTGTTGAGTCATCACTGGGTTATAAACAGGAAGCAAACTGGCTGAGCCCAGGAGGAGAATCTGGGAGGAGACTGGGGTTCAGATATTGTCTGTGGTCTTGGCAACTGTGTCCCTCTCCAGTACTTTAGAAAGAGTAAGTAGTAACAGCTGACTCCATACATCCTCTAGGTATGTGACATAGATTTATTATAATTTTGGAACCTAAGAATTTTATACTTAAGTTAACTCTGTTAAGTAGTACATATTTTACTTCAAAATATATTCTTTTGTTATGGTCCCTTTGATTGTCATAATAAAATTAATACATTACTATGCCGAGAAATTCAGAAAGTAATAAAAATAAATTTCATGTAATCACATTATTTGGGAAAATAAATCTACTTCATCTGGTTTTTGATGCCATGGTTCTTGATGCCATTTTGTGTTTTTATACTTAATATTGTGATATAAGATGCTTAAGGCCATTTAGTATTCTATCACGTATAATTGTATATAGTATTCTATCATATATCATTTTGTGTTATTTAAAAAATAATGCTCTTTTATTATTATAAAGTAGATAGCAAAGGATATTTTTACAAAAACATTCTCTATCTAGTTATCATCTGTCTGTCTGTCTATTAACCACCCATTTATTAATTATCTCTCTTCCCATCTACCTTCTATCTTCCTGTTAACATGAACTGTTTCGTGTAGCTCTGCATATTGAATTGTAACACAACTTTATATATAAACAGACTATAATATATCTACTTTTGTACCGAATAGCCACGTCTCAGCCAGTCATAAGCACCACTATTCAAACTAGTGCAAATAAGCCAGGTGCAAGCTGTAGGCACCAGGACTGTCTGTACACATCTAAATTCCTGTACATCTCTTTATTTTCTCTGCGTGTGCTTCGAACACATGTCATAGAGTGAAGCATTCTCAGCCATTTTGATCTGTACTTTGTTTTAATTCTAGAACCACAAATAAAACCAGTTAACACCTGTGAAACTTGATCTAATGTAATTCTGTCTTTTAATATATCTGTATCTTTCATAACAATCTTTCTTAAGACAAATTCCTCAAAATGAAGTTACTGGATCTAAAAACGGAAACTGTTTAAAGGTCACAGTATAGTTTTCATTGTAAAAATTCCTAATCCCATCTTCGCATGTACTAACTCAGACAATGTAATGTGGGAAATTGCTGTCACTCTCAGTTTCAATGTGTACTTTTTGCTTATTATGCTTTTTTGTGAGTTATATCATCCATATTCTTCATTTACTTATCTATTATTTTGTTAGATTGCATAATGCTTTTTATGTTAAGAATAGCACTATGAAACATCCATTTTGACATTGTTTGCATTTCAATCCTATGTATTTTTAAATTATAATAAACAATATATATTTAATGTGTGATATTTGATACCTATTTATCTCTTGGGAATCAAATATCTGTCTCCTGATTCTATGACTTGTATTTTAACTCTGTTTACAGTGTCTTTCATAAGTGGAAGTTTCCATTTTTTATGCATGAGATGTTATTTCCAAGAACATGGACTACTTGTCTTTGGCTGAAACTTGTCCCCAGTACCATTAATTGCCAACTGTTTCTCAGGAAGGGCTGGGCATCATGGACTTCTTCCTCTTTCCTGATAAAATGGGCCCAACCTTGTGCAGGTCTTGTGTAGGATACCACAGATATGTGAGCTCATGAGTGCAAAGGCAGTGCCATGTCTAGGAGATAGCTTTTGCAGCACACCATCTTATCCTCTGACTCTTACGTTATTGTCATCCTTTCTTCCATGTTTCCTGAGCCACGGGGGATAATATGATACAGGCATCTTGTTTAGGGCTGAGCACTCTGCCATCACTTATTGTTGGCATTCTGACCAGCTCTGGACCTCTACACTAACCACCATCCATAGCTGTAAGACGCTTCTCCAGGGAAGTCTATATGCCGCGCCGGGCTTGGGGGGGGGATGTGAGTATTAGACGGCAGTTTAACAACATGTCCTTGCTGAAACATTAGTAGTAAGTTCTCCTTTAATGCCAGTGACCTCCTCAGGCACTGGCTCTTCACCAGGTTTATAGTACCATTCATGGATCCTTTCTTGTGGGGGTGGGCCTCAAATCCTATAAAAAAGTAGATGGTCGATCTCCTTACATCCATGTCACTATTGCACCAATGGATAGTTTGGTTTTTGCCTAGTAGGTCTGTAGTCTCAAGGTTCACAAGTTGGGTAAAGCTGCTGATGACTTTTTTTCTCTCAGCATCTGATATAACATCTTCTGATACTATGGGTCCTGGCACACAAGAAGGCAGACTCCAGATAAGTTCCAGCTTGATTTCGCTGTGTTCTGTATCCAAAGCGTGTGGTTGATAGCTTCAACATCAAATTCTAGTGGGATACCCAGAGCAATGACAGTAGTTTATATAGTTTTGGGGGTGTCTAGGGCCTCCACATTAATCTCTGCAAAGAGATATTTCTTTGATGAAGTCCAAGACTATCACTAGTCTACATCTATAAATGCAAATATTTAAGAAGCAGTTTGACAATATGTCCATTTAGAAAAAACAATACTCACAGATTTACTCCTTGTGCTATGACCTTCCAAGCTGTGTGCTTTGCCCAGAGTCACAGTATTGGCATGAACTACCTTCTGTGAAGTAAAATTTGAAGCCAAACACAGAGCAATTGGTTACTTCCATAACAGTTGTGGCATGACTGCACTGGTAAACATATCTTGCCTAAAGAGTTGGTATTGTGGTATGGCAAGGCCCAAAGCTTAGAAAGAAAGTTGTGGCCTTTCCCCACAAGCTGCCTACACAATCACTTGTGGCACTGTGAAGGCTAGCCAGAAGGGAGGAAGCTTCCATCATGTGGCTTCCTCGTGTTCTGCAACCAAGCTGCATGGCATCTTCAGAAACGGGGTCTTACTATTCTAGTTCTGGTTCATGGGTTTTGTTTTGTTTTTTGTTAGAACTGTTGGTCTGTACATTTTAATGAAGGAATTGAAAGCAAGTATATCCAGCATTATCACTAGAAATTATGTATGAATTTCTGTCATTCTGTCAATTTGAATTTGTGATGATTTGCTGAGCTGCTGTCTAGAATGCTTCACTGCTTCCTGCACCTCCATGGATGGGGTTCTTTTTCTTCAGTCTAAAGGATTTCTTCAAGTGTCTTTTGTGGAGCTGGCTTTGGTGTCCATGAATTCCTGTAGCCTCCAAATAATGAACTGTAGAAGAAAAGCTTTGTCTTCAAGAATTTCATCTTAATTTATATTGGACTGTCAATAAATATTTAAGAATAAAGATCCTTATTTTTTGTGTCAAAAGAAATGTCACAGTGTCTTTTATGTTTGTTAATATTTAGTAAAACTGGCTCTGTTTCCAAATCAATACACAGCACATTGTTTTGGGAAATAACCCCATTGTCAATTTGTCAAATGCTGTAGTTCTCTCTCTCTCTCTCTCTCTCTCTCTCTCTCTCTCTCTCTCTCTCTGTTTCTGTGTGTGTGTGTGTGTGAGAGAGAGAGAGAGAGAGAGAGAGAGAGAGAGGAGGGAGGGAGGGAGGGAGGGAAGGAGGCAGGGAGGGAGGTTGGAGAGGTTAATAACACAATGGCCTCATCTGTATTTCCTCGGTGGATTCAATATCTAGCAGCATTTTTCCTAACACTAAATCCACCCATCTCAAGACATTCTTTCTTATCCCTGGGAGGACTGTTCTCTTCTCTAGCAGGAGCCCCATGGGGAGTCTCAGATGACTGAGGTGTCGGGAAGATACTTACAAATGTTTTCCTTTGACCCCTATGAGCTCTTGTGAGCTATTTTCACATTTCTTCAAACAATTTTGGCTGGAGAAGAGGGAATGGATTTCATAGTAACTTTTAAGTCATGTCTTGGATTGCCTACAGGAGGTTGGAAAGTAGAAGGAGATGCCATCTGTGGAGCACCTCAATAGCTTCAGGACAGCTGTCTAATAGCTCTGATGTTCACGAACATTCTCCTACAAGCTTTGTTCACTGGAGTTTGCCAATGCACAGAATTTATGGTACATTCTGGAATTCACTAAAGATATGAATGGCTTTCTGAATAATTTAGTTTTTATACTACCTACAGGCATACTAATTCCTGACTTGAATTCAATGTGTTGTGGAAAATATCTTTTTCTCTATAAAATCTAATTGTCAGCAGCTTGCCAGATGGGATTTTAATCGGGAAAGTGGCTCACGGTGCCAGGACAGACATGTCCCAGAAATGTGCACTGGTTTGGGAGTAGGCAGAGATGCCAAAGTACAGTTTGTACCTATTCCATTTTCTGTGGAAATACCACATAATTGTTGGGAATATTTGTGCTTTATGTCTGAACTTTATGAGGCATTAGCAGAAATGAGTTATTCTGGAGAAATAGTAACTTTTTCTCATGGAGACAGCTATAAAACACTCATGTTGAGTGCCTAATGTATATAGTTTTCCAGGCCATTCCAGGAGTTTATTTTCCAAGGATACCTTGCTCCCTCCACTAACAATAATCTTAAATATTTATACACTTCTGCTAGTGTCCCAGACCGGAAGTTCAGTTCTGAGGTCCCAACTGATTAGTTCCAACCACTTGTCCATAAGGAAGAACAGGAAGAGATACTGGTGGCAACTCAGGAGAAGGAACTTACATTTCCTGCCTGGCCACATGGGATGGCAGGTTAAGGGCTACGTTAAGGGTATCAGCATCCTTGGGTTCCATAAGGAAAGCACTGAGGCAGGAGTTGGATGGAGATGCTGCATGGGACACATGGTCTTATTAGGGTCAGGGATATTGCTGCTGCCCAGAGAACAGTCTCCATTTTCTTTGTAAGACGTTTACACAAAAAAACTATGACTCTGAATTTAAATAATCCAAGAGAAAGAACAACTCAGAGAAGGACTGGTAACAGAGACAAACTGAAGTCCATGAGGTAGAAAGCAGAGTCCTTCTTCAGCACCTTTCAGTGGCTAGCCAAAACACAAATTCCTGAAGTGAACTATTATTTTGACAATAGTCAAATACTCTCTTTTACATCTAATCCAGGTCTGCTGATATGGTCATTTTCCTCATCTTTGTTATGTAGAAACTCTACTTGCTAAAGTTTTTTATTCAAATTGGTATTTATTTCATTATTGGAGTTATTTAATTATTAAATTTTAATAAGTTTGTATTAAGAATAAATCCAAAATGCCTGTCTAGGGAAAAGCACACCAGCTGGTTATCCAATACTATGTGATCATCCCTGAAAATACACATACAAGTAACATTCTACAGACCAAGCAGGTTGTTTTAGTAATACACATGTATATACATAATATGCATGTAATAACAATTAGTGAAAAAGAGGTCCTGAATTTGAAAGAAAGCAAGGGAGTATATGGGAGGGTTTGGAGGGAGAAAAATGAAAGGGAGAAACATTGTAATTATATTATAATATCAAAAGAAAGAAGGAAAGGAAGGAAGAAAAGAAGGAAGGAATAAAGGAAAGAGAAGGAAGGTTAGGAGCTGGGCAAGCCTGGGGAAGCAAGCCGGTAAGCAGCATCCTCTCTGGCCTTTGCTTCAGTTCCTGCCTGCGTTCCTGCTTCAACTTCTCTCAGTTATGTACTATAGGCTGTAATCCAAATATATGCTTTCCTCCCTTTAAAAATTGGGCAGCAGATCAGTACCCATCCCAAGTATACACATGGACTTTGGACTCCCATAGAACAATGTGAGGTGCACTCTCACCCTGAACTCTTGGGGAAGGGTCTAGGCCCTGCCCTATATGAAATGACAGACTATGGACACCCCCATGGAGGGCCTCACCCTCCCTGGGGGAATGAGGGGATAAGGGGGGGGTTGGGGGGAGGGCACGGGAGGAGGGGAGGGAATGGGAGAGGGACCTGGAACTAACTTGTGTAGCAACCTCGTTTCTTATCTAAATTTAAACTGGAAAATAAAAATAAAAATAAAAAAAGGAAAGTAAGCTTATGGAATATGGAAATATATTTATAAAAAATGATTCTTTGAAAAATAGATTGAGGTCTTAACTTCCTAAAAGGTGGAGTGGGATCTTGGTGAACTTCCTACCTTATAATAGCTGACATACAGCTGATTGAGGTGGGAATGAAGGTCGGAACACAGTGTTTGCTAATGTGGGGCCCTGGGTTAGACCCCTAAGATCACCCCAGACAAACAAACAAACAAAATGGGAAAAAATCTCTGAAAAACTAAAGTCAGCCATTTCAAAGTACAGTCAATAAAGGAAAATCCTAAGTGGACTTTAAAATTGTAATTCTGACAGAAACTGCTGTGGGCTGAAACTAAATATAGGTTTTGATGTTTTTAAAAATATTTTATTAATGCTCTGAGAATTTTATACAATGTACTTTGATCATGTTCACCCTAACATCCCCCCAATATAATTTAAACATAGTTTTTGATGAGGGATTTGTGATATTTTAACATGAGTTATTCTGAAAAACTTAAGAAACATTGTGCTATTAAAATCTGTTAAAAACAGGTTGATTATATAAAACATAAGTTTTATTCTCATAATTCTTGGATTTTCTAAGTAAATAATAAATTGTTCATTGAGTTAAAATTTTATTTGGGGATTGAATTCTATTGTTTTTTCTATGATCTCCTTTTAAATTTTCTGTCTTGTTGAGACCGTGGGAGGCAGAAATAGATACAATATAAGCAGTTCAATATGAAAGAAAGAGTTCATGCTGCCAACTTATATCAGTATCACACATAGAGGTCTTAGGGAAAGATAGGAAATTAAATTATATGTCTGAGTTTTGGCCAACTCAAAAATCTATGTGTTCTGGGATAACCTCACAAGAAAAACTGCAGACATGTCTGAGTGTGGTGGCACAAGCTACAACCCAACATTGGAAAATATGGTGGTTTGAGCGGGAACTGCCCCATGGGTTCACATATTTGTCTATTGGGTCCCCAGTTGGTGGAAGTGCTGGGAAGGATTAGAAGCATTGTCTTGTTGGAGGGAACGCATTGCTAGAGGCAACATTGACATTTCAGAATACACCCCCCCCCACTCTACCTCATGGTTATAGATCAAGAAGTCTACTCTCCACCATTCCTTTGCTCTGCCATCATGGACTCTAACCCTCTAAAACTGTAAGCCAAATTAAACACTTCTTTTATAAGTTGTCTCAGTCATGGTGTTCTATCACAGCAACAGAAATGTAACTAAGAAAGGCAGAGGCTAGAAAACTGGTGGTTCTAGGCTAGACTAGTCTACGTGATAAGACCCTACCTCAAAAGTAAACACATGCAATAGAAGCAGAAAAGAATCGGATGTTTGTCTAAGTCCCAAGCAGAACCTATTTGGAGGAATGATAATAGATTTCCACAGCCAGTTAGAAATATGGAACTCACGCAGAACACTTGGTTCTCCTGTCTGTTGCTGACCAACAACCCAAGTCACTCAGAGGACATAATGGCGACCAGCTTACTAGGTTCAGACATTCTGGCTGAAGAACTCAGAAGGCACAGAGCAAATTGCTGGGCTCTGGTCTGCAATGTCTAAGGCTCCTGCCATGTGAACTCAATGCCAGGAATTATCATTAGTAACTGAAGCCTATAATCACTGTATTGTCAGAGTACCTGATGTGGCCTTTCCAGGTGGCTTGCGCTCCCTCTGAAAATGTAGCTATAGGGGAGTTGGAAGTTTTCCATAAGAACTAAGGGCTGCAAGAACAAATGTCTTTAAAATGTGCTCACTTTAGTCAGTATATTGCTTGATTCTTCACATTTCTATTGCTTGAAGAAATCACAAGCAAGTCAAATTCAAGGAAATGACACAAAGGTGTGCTGATGGGAACAGCTTTTCAATAATTTGTGAACATGTTCTAAAACTGACCCTATTTAGGTTCTATTTAGTTCCTTCTCTTCTGAAACAGAAATGATCAAACCCAATGAGATCAATGCTAAATATAACTCAAAATTATTTCATAGTATAACAAATGGTGAATTGTAAAATGCTAAAATGCTATGTATGTTTATTTGTGTTTTAGATCCTTTGTCAACAACAGCCACCTGCACAAGTTAGTGGATCAGAACCTTTTGCTCATTCAGTCTCATCTAAATGTGTTATGGAGACTGCTCCCCTGAGTCAGAGCCCAGGAGTCCTGAGGGAATGATATGTCTCCTCATGTACTAGCTGAAGATTATTATAAAGATTATTGCCAGATCATTATGATTTAGGAAGCCTTAGATATGTGCAAATGCATATTACATGCCTTAAATATTTTCTATGTGGCACATATTATTAATAATTCAAGAGAAGTCATAGAACTCGGAATTTTCTTTTATTTAAGATAGACTCATAATTTTGCTCCTGCTGGCTTCTAAGGTTACTTTGTAGCCCAGACTGGTCTCAAATCCAGACTGGTCTAGATTCACTTGCCTCAGGCTGCTTAGTCCAAGGATAATGGGAGATTCCCTATCTGGCAGAAAGTTATATTTTATTTTGTGTGGGTGGTGCATACGTTAGTGTGCATACATAGGTGTGCACACTAGGAAACCAGAGCAGGAAACTGGAAGTCTTCCATTTTGGATCTCCACCTTAATGGCTTGCTTTTTCTTGAGTAAGCTGGGTGTCCAGAAAGCTCCCGAGATCCACCTATCACTGCTCTCTAGTTGTGGGTTTGCAGGCACACATGACATTTTACAGGGACTCTGAGGATTCAAATGCATGTCCTCATGAGTATAGAACAAGTGCTCTTACCCACTGAATGGTATGCCATTCTGCCAGCATGTTATTTTTAGTGATGTCAAATTATAAACAGTTACTATCAGTCCACATTGCCAGTCTTCCAAAAATAAAATAATGGTATGTATGCAAAAACTTCAAATCTTCCAACATATATTTGTTGATTACTTACCATGTACCAGGTATAAGTTCTTAACTGAAAATATACTAGTGAATGAAATCAAAGGTCAGACATACTACTTAAAAAGAAGTTCGCTGAGAAATTCTGAGGTCCTCAAAATTTCCATATTTGCTGAAAGCTAAATATGCAGCTTTGGACACCTGTTTTGTACCCTTTAGCCTCTCCCACTTTGAATCTCATTTTCCTGGACATAAGAAGCATATTCTCTCTATAGTTGGCTGTTCTACAAAGAACAATTGGGTTGGATAATCAAATCAAAAGGAATACCCAGTACAGTATTGGGTGGCCCTTGCTAGTTTGAGTTTGTCTTTCAAAGGTTCATGTGTTAGAAGCTTGTTCTACAGAAATAGTTTAGTAAGCAATGAGACCTTTTGGAGGTGGGGACTAACGAGTAGGAGGTCTTTATGCTGATTGGTAACATCTTCCTGAGCTTCTGTGCTCTCTCCCTCAGGTACACACTTCCCACCAGACACTATGCAGCAATGGTGACTTGACCAGTGCCAGCACCAAAACTGTGAGTTAAATAAATCTCCTTTCCTTATGAATACTCAACCTTGGGGATTTCCTTGCAGTAAGAAAAATGGGCTAAGAAACACTAGGGGCAACCATATCTGAGGACACTCAGTCCTCTACTCCCATTAACATGGCCTTTGGGAGATTCCTTTCCCAAGGTCGTATGTGACTGGGGCTCCCTGTCTCAGATATTGTAACCATGATGAGCAGCCCTCTGAGCCTCAGGCATAAGGGTGTGGGGAGTTTACCCACTCTAATTCTATACAGTCCTTCCTTTTACAAATAAGGCTTTCTTACAAGACAGATCTTCTCTTTTCTCCTCTTGATAAAGATTGCTTCAATTCCTCATTTATGTCTTGAAAGCTGTTGAACAACACAATGAAATGTTAATCTCCCATCTTGCATGCTGCTATAGTCTGAATGTTTGCATGTCTCCAAAAAATCACCTGCTGAAATCCCAGTTCCCAAGGTGATACCTTTGCGAGACCCTTGTAGGTCATGAGGATGGAGTTTTCTGGAATGATGTTTATAAAAAAACATTCTTCTTCTATCCTTTGATGGTTCATTGGGTCAAAATGTACCTGCTACCAAGCCTGATAGCCTGACCTGGATAGGAAGGAAAGAGCCAACTCTTCCTAGTGCCCTTTAACATTCACACACACACACACACACACACACACACACACTCAATCATGTACACAACACACAAATACACACATATAGATACACACCCATGCATATGCACACACATATACATGCACACACACACATGAACATATGCATACAGACACACAAATGCACATACAATAAATAAATAAAATGTAATAGAATAACTTTTAGAAAGAAGATATCATCTAAGAGGAAGCGCGTCCCACAATCCTGTGTTTGTTGTGTCCTGATCCACACTGCCAGCCTCCAGAAGTGCCTGGGCTTATGATTCCTTACAGTGATCCAAACGTGGACACATCACTGCATATTTTCAGATCTTGAATATTAACATTAACATTGCCCAAAGTTACCCTAAGAAAAGTGTGAGTCCTACCCCTCCCAAAAGAAATTAAAGTGAGTTTGCTTGTCTGGTGTGTTCCAGACTTCCAGGCTGAGAGTGAGATCCACACACACTGGAACTTCATGTCTGGGGTTGCTATAGCCAAGGCCAAAGTTGCTCAAACTGTAATTCACTTAAAATAAAAAGCTGGGCGGTGGTGGCGCACGCCTTTAATCCCAGCACTCGGGAGGCAGAGGAAGGCGGATCTCTGTGAGTTCGAGGCTGGGCTGGACCTACAGCCTCCAAGACAATACAGAGAAACCCTGTCTCGTAAAAACCAAAAAAAAAAAAAAGTTAATTAAACAATTCTTCTACCTCAAGAACAGCACAAACAGCTCAATGATCTTCCAGTAAACTGCATGTGCTGGACCCCACCCCCCAACACACAGGCATACACCACCCTCTTACCCTCCCCCACCCACACACCACAGGACTTTCCTGTGGGAACATTCCAACCCAAGCCTTGACTTTGGCGGCTATTTAGCTCGAAGCCCCCTCTCAAGAGAATGTGGTGACTGTGATTTCTGGCCCAAAGAGTTCAGTTGAAAACAGATGAGGTGTTTGGGGGAAATCCCCAGGGAGAAGAGAAATGAAGACACAGGCCCTGCATTATACCTCCCTCCTCACACGCTTCATCTGACCCACGTGACCTGGTGGGGAGGAGGTGGCTTTGGCTTTAGTGCCTCACTAGCTCCAGCAGGTTCCAATTGTTCGTGACTTTGGAACATATTCTTATAGATGTCAACTGCTTGTGCAATGAGATACCAAAATTCATTTCTACAGCACCTCTCTCTGTCCCAGGTGGGGGAAGCATTACTCGAATAGAGGCTTTAAAAACCAAAACACCAAAATTCTATTCCTTGAGCTATAAACCAAAGTCTTATAGCAAAAATGAGAGATGAGAGAAAACAAACAAACGCAAAACAACAACAACAACAACAAAACTGTTATTAAGGCATAAAAAGGCTACAAAATGTTGGGATATAGAATATCCAAGACTACCTACTATGGAGTTCAAGTTATTCTTAAGTACTAAAAGCAAGTGACAATGAGTTAAGCAATTTGAATCAGGAGTTTTCAGACTCTGAATATAATGATGCTATTTTGTTAGAGGAGATTAGTTTTCTTACTCACTATCACATTTTAAAAGTATATTTGTTCTCACAAAGTCACAGGTAGAGAAGAGAAAGAGCCACCGATCAGGGCTGTGGAGTGAGTGGCTGGGTAACTGGGAAGAGGTAGCTGAGAAGAAATAAAAATAGGAAATGCCAAGGAAAAGAAGAATGCTCAAAAATTAAGGTACTGGGCAGGGAATGGGCTCGATTCCTGTAGTTGTTTGAATAAGAATGATTCTTATAGGCCCATAGATTTGAATGCTTGGTCACCAGGGCCAAACCCAGGAGCCCTATTGCTGCTGCCTGTGCATCTGGATGGAGAACTGTCTGTGTGCCGGCAAGCTTCACCATGCTACTCACCATGCTGATAATGGATTAAACCTCTGAAACAGTAACAGGTTCCACTAAATGCTCCCTTTATACGAGTTGCTGTGATCATGATGACTTTTCACAGCAGCAGAACACTGACTAAGACAATTTCTAAGCAAGTAGACATTAACGTTTGTCTTGGAAAGGCTTGGGGGACAGCCTCATTGCTGAAGTACTTGCCTTTATGAGAACTTGTGTTCTAGCTACAGAACACCCACCCACCCACCCATGCCCACACACACAAAGCTGTACATGGTACTTTAACTCTATTGCTGGAGAAGTAGGCATACACACAGTATAATAAATACATAGAAGGCTACTCACACACACATAGCACTACACACAGAGTGCTGAATACACACAAACACATATGGGCACACACACACACACACCACAGGTACACACATGTATGCATAAACACAGTATCATACACAAAGATGGGGCTACACATAAATGACTTAGTGCTACACACACATGAACACATACACACAGTATAATAAATACATAGAGGGTTACCCACACACACACAGTGCTATACCCAGAGTGCTGAACATATACACATATGGGCACACACACATATCACACAGATATACAAATATCTGTGCACACACAGAGTATAATACACACACAGGGCTATACATAAGTACATAGTGCTACACAGAGTACTGGACACAGGCACATATGGACACACACACCTCACATTGGTACATACACACACACACACAGAGTGCTGATGTCTTTGCATAACTTTAAGAATGTTGACTATTTTGCTTTCTTTCCTTACCCATAAAAAGGAGACAAGCCTACTCAAAGGGTTGTGGGGCTTGAATTAGACTATGTAAACTAAGTATCTGTAATACATGATGCTCAGCCTTACGTATGGCACACAGACACAACCTTATTGGTAGGTAGCATTCTTGTCATTGTTGTCACTGCCATCATGTGCCTTATTAGTGAGAATAAAATACATTATTTTAAGCCCCGTATTAATCTAGAGAATAGCTATGTAGGCATCTGTGAACTGGTAATGGTGGCCACACCCCTTTGGGATGGAAGTGGAAGGAGGTAAGCTTTCCTTCCCTCGATGTTTTTAATGGGTCAGCCAATCCGGTAGGATAGTCAGGGAAATGCTCTCACGGTTCTTTGCATATTTTGTGTAATTGTTCCCCAATAAACATCCATTTATCATTTATCTTTGGTTTAGCGAAGTCATTACAACCTTACCTTCATTTTGGTGCCCAGCATGATTGGGTATGTCCCTGCGACCACCCAAGTGACTGGCTGTACAGCCCATGGCTTTTGCATTTGGTCCAGTCACTGAGTTTTCTGCACAGTTCTGCGGCCTGTCCTGGGAAAAGCCAGTACTTCATTGTGTCTTTTGTGTGCTGTGGATTTGTGGGTAGCCCAAAGCTTTGAGTTGCAGTAGTTTTTCTTTTCACTCAGATTTGCTTGCTGGACTGCAAGATTCCCTATGAGCCAACAATTACCCAGATCTGCATGTTTCAGGAATCTACTTAAGTACAATTAACTACCCCAGAGCAATGACAGATAATATTATCATACAGGAGGTAAAAAATAAATAAATAAATAAATAAATAAATCTTTTAGTTTCTTATATGGATGGGATTTTGGAAGAGGTTTATGACTTACCTGGAACATATTTATTATTCATGGTGGCAATTAGCTTAATAATATATATAATATCCTTAAAGAAATGGTTTGATAATAGAGCAAAGAATGAGGAACCTATAGGAATCATACAGACTTTACAGACTGGTAACGAGACCTTAGTAAAAAGGATTCATACCATCGAAAACACTTTACAAATAATGTGAGATTAGGAAAAAAGGATTCAGAAAATTGAAAATGGCACATAAAACTGACCAGCTAACAGAAAAAAAATTGTTCCATGTCTGATGACTCGACAAACAGAATGCAAAAAATAGAGCATAAGACTGAAATACTAACAGCAAAAGTTTGTTCCATGTCTGAGACTAATGACAAGCTAGAAGATAAAACATTGCTTTTGGAAGACAATTACATGCCATTCAGATAATCTCTAAGGATGAGAATACTAAATCTTTGGAATCATATAAAAGAAGAGAACAAGAAACTGACTGATTTAATGAAATCCTTAGAAATTTATAGTGTCCAGGAAATTCAAACACTCAGAGAAACAATGATGACTAGACTACAGGCCATAGAAAACCTTAAAATTTATATGCCAGAAGCGGAGGTACAAACAATAGAGGATGAAAGGGATTTAATATTATCGGTACCTTTCAGAGTCAGAGATGATTTACCAAAGGTCATAATGTCATCTCTATGGCTTAAGCTGTTACTGTTACTGAAAATCCAGCAACTAAAATAACCCAAAAGGATTTGTTGAATGTCATTGGGAGCCAATATGCATGAAAGATTTAAAAAGTATAAAGGAAGCAATAGTCTCTTATGGCATGCATTCACATTATGTGAGGCAATTAGTAGAGTCATGGATAGCAAGATACAGGGTGACTCCTAATGGTTGGGGTCAATTAGTCTCAGCAGTACTTGAAATTGGGCCTCAAATTGAATGGTGTGATTTATGGAGGGAAAAGTCACTTGAACTTCAAGACCAAAAGAAATGTTATAAGGCCCCCCAAGACAAAATTCATGGTGAGGTTCTTTGTGTTGATGCAGAGACTCAAGCAACATATGATAAACACATCTTGTCCCTATGCCATACAGTAGCCTTGGGATAAGATTCAAGAACTAGGGAAAATAATTGAGTCCTATACTAAGGTGTTACAAGACCTGAAAGAACAATATAGTGAATTTCTGCAAAGATTGACGAGAATGGTACAAATAGGGGTAGCAGATCCAGAAGCTAAGTGACTACTCATAGAATTTCTAGCTTATGAGAATGTTAATTCACAATACAAAAAGGTGTTCTGGCCCTTAAAGATCAGATCTGCTCCATTGGATGAATGTATCCTGCACACAGCCAATATTGAGTCTAATGATTATGACACTGAGGTAGGAGAAACAATCTCCAAAGGTATGAAAAGACATCAAAATAGTGTCAGCGAGAAGGCCTGGGCAACCTAAGGGGCCCTGAGCTGTGGATCAGTGTCTATCCCTGGAATACAAACAGTCATTGTGTGCCCATAGCACAAAGAGGGATGCTCTCTCAGCCTGGACTCTTAGGAGAGTGCCTGGACCCTACCCGGAGTGAAATGACAGACTCTAGATATCCCCTATGTGGAAGAAATTGGCAATAGGGTGGGAGGCTGGGGGGGGGGGGAAGGGGAGTGCGGGAGGAGGGGAGGGAGAAGGAACTGGGATTGACATGTAAAACAAGCTATTTAAAATTAAAATAAAAAAGCAAAAAAAATACCAAAAATTTTAATTATGGTAGAATAGGACATCTGAGAAGAAATTAAAGACAAGGCATTCCTAGAAATACTGTTTCTTCTAGTAATAACTCAAACAGAAGGTCCCAATCTTCTGGATTATGTAGAAGATTTGGCAAAGGACCAATGAATGTAGATCGACCAGTGACAAACAAGGAAACCCTTTACCATCTGGAAATTCCTTGGGGGGGGCCTCTCAAAGACCCCTATGTGGAAAGTGGTTCAGTCATTCTCAGTCACTTTGGAGGACAATCCTCCTTAAAAAATTAGAAAATCCAGTGTCTGTTGTAAAAAATCATACCACTCTGGATGGCAGATTAACTTTGGAGGATGAGTCAAACATTCATGGAGGAAACAAAAAAAACATATATTTTGGCAGACTTCTATAAATGATAGAAGACCTAAATTAAAAGTTCAAATAAATAACATTATACTTGAATGGTTGCTGGACATAGGAAAGGACATTACCATTAAAACTCAAGAATCTTGGTATCCAAGTCAGCCTCTGCAGGTCGTAAACGTTCAGTTCTTCGGGATTGGAACCCTATCTCAGGTAAAACAAAGCATAAGATAGGTTGAATGTATAGGGCCAGGAAGACAAAGAGGAAGGCTGAGGCCATATGTGACTGTATAGCAACAAATCTATTGAGTCATGTTCTATCGAAGTCATGGAATACCCATATTAACATTCCTCCAGTATCAGATATGAACCATAAACAAATTCATGGTTGTGGAAAAAATATTGTAAGGAACTATATAAAACAGTCTGTACAAAAACAGAATACAGGCGCCAAACTAACAGAAGAACCAAAAGCCTTACCCTTAAAGTGGCTAACTGATGAGCCTGTTTGGATATCTAAAGAATGGCCTATCATAGTTAATGATTTAAAAGACTGTTTCTTATTATACTTTTCAAGAAAGGGGTAAGGAGGAATGTGCCTTCACAGTGCCTATGTACAATAATTCTCAGCCAGTCAGGAGATATCTTGCCACAGGGAATGTTAAATAGCCTCACCCTGTGTCAATATTTTGTGCAAAAAACATTGGAAATAATTCATAAACAGTTTCCACAATATATAATTTACCATTATATGGATGATATATTGTAGGCTGATTATAAGGCAGCAACATTAGAAAAAATGCTTGAGGAAGTAAAGGAAGTCTTACCTCATTGGGGATTACAAATTGCCCCCCAAAAATGCAAAGAGGAGATTTTTATTAATTATCTAGGATATAAATAGGTCTACAGAAAATTAGACCACAAAATGTATAGCTCAGGAAGGATCAATATTAGACTCTCAATGATCTTCAAAAATTGTTAGGAGAGATTTTCCAGCTACAGACCATAATTGGAGTAGAAGGACATGATCTAAAAAAAATCGAAAAAGACCCTAAAAGGGGACAAGAAAATTATCAGCTGAAGCTGAAAAAGAATTAGAATGGGTAGAAAAGAGAATACAAGAGGCACATGTGGGCTGATTCTTTTATTACACACCTATTATAGGTAATGGCTATTATGGGTATACTTGCTCAAATGAAAACTGACAATTCTCCAGCATATGTCTCCAGTAAATTTGAACAGTTTTTAAATATTATAACATAAAGCATGTTACTGGTATACCACACAATCCTACAGGACAAGCAGTTGTTGAAAGATCTAACCTACTTTAAAGGAAATGCTCTATAAACAGGCAGGGGGAACCAAGACCCCCCCAAAAAACAGATTACATAAAGCTTTACTAGCCTTAAACTTTCTTACTGCTAATGAGAAAGGAAAAACAGCCACAGAAAGATATTGGACAATAGAAAAACATTCTGAGCTAAATCAGCTGGTGTACTTCAAGAATGTATTGACCTCAGTATGGAAACCAGGATATGTGTTACGTTAGGATAGGGGTTTCACTTTTGTTTCTACAGGAGAAGAAAAGCTTTGGATACTATCAAAGTTGATCAAGATCTGATGTGAACAGAAGAAACCTCTTGATGAGGAGAAATGATAGGTATATCCCACGAATTGTATGGAGACCTCACAGAGGTAGAGGGAGTGTTCTATTCTTGTCTTTACAGGAAAGCAGAAAACACTCATCTTCAAGAAGCCAAAAGACATTGGATGTGTAGATGCCTAAAGAAGAAAGAATAGCTATCCAGAAAGAACCATCCAACAAAGAAGAATCTGACTTATGATACCAATATCTATTCTTAGTAAGCTCCTGCTACCTAAAAACTTATATCTCCTTACTTCCTAGTACTCTGGTAGTCCCAATTCATGTAAAACAAATGCTGACTTTGGAATTGGATTTGGCTTTCCTCCTCTAAATTCAAGCATGTTATTAAAATAAAATTCAGAGTTTCTGTCTTATATCAAGAAGCCAATTGGTATAAGACAGAAGAAAACAGCATCTGGTGATTATCATTTGCCTAAAATCTGTTCTCTCTCAAATATCCTAATTTCACTCATATTTATTTTCATCCTTACTGTTATATTTCCCAGAATTCTCATCTCCTGGTATGAAAACCTATTCAAGTTAAACTTTCTGTGCTGGTAATAATGGTTACGTCTTCCACAATGATCAATAATATTTCTTAAGAGCAATCTTTGAAATCTCCACTTGATTCAACTTGTTGTCTTTGAACTAGTAAGCTAGTAAACACCACTCTAAGACTGGTTTAGGACTATGCTACTCTAGACAATTCCACACTAGCTATCTGAAATGCTGCACCTTCTTATAACACTCTGGTTAGAGCTTTAGATAAGAACTTCAGTCAAGCATCTCCTGCCACTCAGAGACTAGCTACAAATGTTACAGCTAGTCCTCTTGAGGTTTTCTGTTGCTTTGTTTTTGTTTTTGTTTTCCTATAGGATCCCATAGAGTCACCATAATCCCATTTCAGCAGGAAGTAACTCTAAGAAAAACAATGCCTGCTTTCCCTACAGTTGGCATTAAGGGTATTTTAGTTTTTTAGCTCTGGTCACTGAAAAATGGATAATTATCACCTGCTTAGGGCTGGTTTTAAGTTGTGTAGAGTTGGGTATGGAAGGTGATAGTTAGACTCGGGTAACTATTTTAGATAAGTTTAGGGGTATTGATGGGAAGGGTATGGTTAGGATGGGATATAGGTATACTAACATATCTTCTTGTGAACTAATTTTAGCAACTATTAGGTATAGATAACTTAAATTATTAGATTCTTGTATGTTGACTAGTAGGGTCTCCTTTCCGTTTATGATATTTTGCACACAAATATAAAACTGTCTTTATGTATATATTTCATATATTGATATAACAACTTAGGATATTTGATCATATTGCACTTTACAGTTCTACCTTTCATCAGACATTTTGGTATCTTTCTTGACGTCATTGTCCTTGCTAAATTATTTTGGGAAGCTTCAGCCATTGAGCAACTATGTTTCTGAAAATTACAGATTATAGTTACCCATGTTTCTTATACCTATGAGGTTAGTCAGACATATTTATCTTCAAACAATTCAAAGACCTGAGACTATGGCATTTCAATGTTTTAATATTAGTACTCTGTTGACTTAAGACACAATTGCTCTTGACAACATCAAGCTATACCCGAGAGTATGTTGGGCACTGATGACACTCCATCTAGAGTTCATTCTCTCCTTGGCTACTAGCCTCTTTGGCAAGGAACTACCCCCACCTCTACCGTTGACCTTGGACATGCTGTCCTAACTGAGCTTGCAGGAAATAAACTTAAAGAAGACTGCTGAACCCTGCCAAGTCTGGGTAAGACAGGTTTTCATTTTCCCTGCTTCTGAGATGGTCCATCCGATACCTTAGGCCTTAGCCAAAGTTGGTTGCCCCGACATTGCTGTGAGACCTTGGGTGACTGTCCAGGCAGCCTGCTGTTTCTGTCTTCACTGCACCTTTGGAAGTCTCACGCTTGCCCTTCCTGCCTACCCTAGTATTGTTATCTTCCTTCTCAGGTCTTTGATGAGACTGAAGACTAGACAGTCATAGCAATAGCCTCTCTTATCTTAGACAAGATTTAGACTTTCCAGATTAGGACTGCTATCAGAGTAATCTCTGTCATGCCTTTACCCTGATACTGGACGTGAATACTGGACATGTAGTATATATCTATTGTTCAGAGTTGCTCTTGCTGATAGTAGGTTTTAATTAGTGTATGTTTACCATTCCTTTTCCTGGAGTATACTTGACATTTATTATCATTGTTTATAGTTTTTGCATCAGGCTTAAAACCTTCTTTTTTAGACTAAAAGGGGAATTGTAGGTGTCTGGTTTGTGAACCAGTAATGGTAGCCACAGCCCTTTGGGTGTGACTTCAGGCAGATGGAAGCAAAAAGAGGGAAGCTTGAGGTTTCCCTTGATTTTTCTGGTCAGCTGATCCAGTAGGAAGCTCAGGGAAACGCTCCTGTGGTTCTTTCTAATTTCCTGTGTAATTGTCCCCAATAAACACCCATCTATGATTTATCTTTAGTTTAGTGAAGTCATTAGAACCTCACCTTCACAACAGGTTTCAGAAAGTTCGTGCAGCTAAACAAGCAAGTGCACGAGACTGTTGAACAGACACAGTCTGGCGTTCAAAAGCATCATCCTCAACAGGAAGAATTGCAAGGATTCATGTGCGAACAATAGATGGAGGTTCCTTTAAAAACTGAAAACAGACCCACACATGACCCTATTATCCTGACTACAAGTTGAGTCCCAGAGAGATAACCCCTGATAATTAACAACAGAGACTAAATGGCAGGCTAGCATATGTGTAATGAAGTCATGGGAGAGTAGATTGGAAACATAAACAGAAAAATACTAGAAAAAATAAATGAAAAAAATATTGTATAGATTCTGTTAAAACTATACACCTAGGGGTTTAATAAAATCACTTGACTCTAAAATAAATAGAAAAAATAAACCAAATCCTACCATAAGTAGATATAGATAGACCTTTCTAAAAATATTGAGAGTAAGAATGTATCACATACCATCCTGTATCATACACAATAATGTATTTCTTGCCATAAGCTAAAAAGCCCTAAAGAGTATGAGACAGCATATTTTTTATTTGGTTTTTAAAGTACTTTATTTTTTTCTTTTTCTTTATTATGCGATTATATAATACATCCTGACTGTAGCCTCCCCTCCCTTCCCTCCTCCTAGTCCCCCCACATATGCCTCCCCTCTCCCCCAGCTCCACTGATCCTCAGTTTCCCTTCAGAAAAGAGCAGCCCTCCCAGTAATATCAACTGAACATGGCATAACAAGATGCAGTAAGACTAGGCTAGGGGTAGGAGGGATTAGGTCGGAGAGAAAGATTGAAGAAGAGATGACAGGGAGAAACAACTGGAAAAGGTGGGCATTTAGGGGGTGATGCGGAAACATAGTGTTGTGGAAAATTCCTGGAACCCATGAGGGTGACCCTAGCAAGGACTTACAATAATGGAGGCTATGTAGCCTGAGCCTGCAATTTATGTCATCAAGCCAGGCTCCCAGTGGTGGAACTGGGACAGCAACCCAGCCTCGAAGTACTTTTATTTTATTTTATTTTTTGGTTTTATGAGACAGGGTTTCTCTGTGTTGTTTTGGAGGCTGTTGGTCCAGCCTGGCCTCGAACTCACAGAAATCCACCTGCCTCTGCCTCCCGAGTGCTGGGATTAAAGGCGTGTGCCACCACCGCCGGGCATGAAGTACTTTATTTTTAATATGATGTTTTATCAAGTTTTTGATAATTCATACAATGTACTATGACTATATTCAGCCCAGGTTGCTCCCCCAACTCCTCTCAGACAAAAGAACAAGTAAACCAATGGCAAGCAAAGACAGTCTGAACTAGTCACATCTGTAAGAAGAAGAAAGAGGGCTGGAGAGGTGGCTCAGCATTTAGTACTTACTGTTCTCCCAGAGAACTGGAGTTTGATATCCAGTGGCCATATTGGCAGGCTCACAACTACCGTAACAGTTTGATATCCAGTGGCCATGTTGGCAGGCTCACAACTACCGTAACTCTAGTTCCAGGGCTCCTGATTCCTTCTTTGGGCCTCCATCGACACCCACGTATATGTGCATATACCTAGACACAGACACATGCATATGCCCATAAATATTATAAAAATAAATCTTTAAAAAGAATTATTATCATGCTTCTCTTTGTTTTCCATTTTGTTTAGTTTTGAGACAGCATCGCTCTATGTAGTCCTGGCTAACCTGGAACTCGCTGTGTAGACCAGGCTGTCCTTGAATTCATAGAGATTTTCCTGCCTTTGCCTCTGCCTGCTGAGTGCTGGAGTTAAATATTTGTACCACCATGCCTGGCCCCATTGTTACTTTAATATAATTATACTGAATGTTATAAATGGTCTAAAGATCATTAATCAGCAAAGGCTATCAAATCAATTTAAACAAAACATTAAAGTTTTAATACAGAAGTGAATAAAGAAAAAAATCAATATGCAATTTAATGGTGACAAGGGTCTTACAAGTATTTTTTGTTTATAACTAAATCTGTATGCAGTATGGGTGTTGAAGGTGTGAGAGTTTAGTTCTTAAACAACATGTATAAAATCTGTTGCATGTAATCCAAATCTCATTTTTGTAAAGAGCTAGATGTTTGCTCTAATGCCATCCTCAAAGGGTTAAGAATTACTCTAAGTAAACTTTATAGTCCTAATATGCTGACTTAGTCATTTATAAACCACATTTATGAGGCTTGAGAGATGGCTTAATGGTTAAGAGCACAAGCCACACTTCCAGTAGCCCTGAATCTTGTTTCTAATGCCTCTACTGGGTGACTCTGAACTGTGTATAACTCCTTATTTATTGTGTCAGTCAGTTCTGCCCAGTGTACAAATATGAAACATGAGATTCTTGGCCTGACTAGATCCCTTTCTGGCCTGACAGGTCCTGCAGCCCTTGAGCCCCAAATAAACACGAAGATGCTATATTAATTATGAACTGTTGGCCAGTGACTAGGGTTTCTTATTGGCTAGCTCTGTCTTAATTATTAACCCATTTTCTATTAATCTAACTATCCCCACGAGGTCTTCTCTTACTGGAGAAAGGCCCAGGGACTTCTTACTCCTCTGGTGTCCTACATCTTGACTGTTCAGCATCTCCACAGAGAAAAGAAGAGAGCTATTTCTTGTTTGTCCCTGATTATATTCTGATCCTGCCCAGTTATGTCACTTCCTGCCTGTCTGTACAGACCTTCAGACCTCTATGGTTAGCTAGTGGCAGTTTTTGCATAGCTGTGTCACTTCCTGGGATCACATGATGACTCCTCTCTGCCTATACTTCCCAGAATCCTCCTCATCTCCTAATCCCACCTATCTTGCTGCCCTATTGGCCAACAGTGTTTTATTCATCAACCAATAAGATAAACAAATACACAGAAGAACATTCCCCATCACAAATACCTTTTGGAGTTTTACCATTTGCTATATTTAATGCTTGATAAAAATGCGTACTGTATACAGTATATGCTATATAAAACAAGAATTTAGTTCCAAATCTCAAATGCAGAAATTGAGTTTTAAGTAGATGAAATGTGTGACTCATAATTTACAGTGGCAGTGTAGCTTACATGAGCTCTTCTTCTTCTTTTTTTTTTTTTTTTTTTTTTTTTTTTTGGTTTTTCGAGTCAGGATTTCTCTGTAGCTTTGGAGGCTGTCCTGGAACTCACTTGGTAGACCAGGCTGGTCTCGAACTTACAGACATCCTCCTGCCTCTGCCTCCCGAGTGCTGGGATTAAAGGCGTGCGCCACCAACGCCCGGCTTTACATGAGCTCTTCTATCATCTCCTATGATCACTGTCCTAGCTCCTAGAAAGGGGTTCTGAACAAACATTCAGGTTTCTACTAGTTTTTTTTCTTTTACTTATAGAAACCTTACTATTTCTCTTCCCAGCTTCAGTGTTGCCAAGACAATAGATACTTGCCTCTTTGGTGCATATTTAAGACCACAGAGCACCATTTGGCATCCGGCTTCCATAGACTGAACATAATGTCACAAAGGCCTCAGGAATTGTTCCCACACCTATCTGTGTATATGACAAACAGTTCTTGGCTCATACAACCTGGATAAAGTTGAGTAGTGAAAAAAACTCCAAGTGTCAGGTGCTTAGCTGTAAAACAGTGCTTATCAACCTGTGAGTTGAGATCCCTTTGGGGGTCAAGCAATCTTCTCACAGGGGTCACATATCAGATAATCAGATATCCTGCATATCAGATAATTGCATTAATAAATAATGTAAATTATTATAAGAAGCAAAATTATAGTTATGAAGTAACAATGAAATAATTTTATGTTGGGGGTTGCCACAACATGAGGAACTGTATTAAAGGGTCACAGCATTAGGAAGTTTGAGAACCACTGCTTAAAGAATACAGTGAGACAGGCTGTCTCCCCTGCTTTGGTAGAAAAGTCACTGAGGTCTGTCACGTAAAGTTTTTACCAGAGTGTCCACAGTTACAGCATGTTCTAAAAGCTGCCCGTGTTTGGGTTACTGCTCTTGTGACTGATGGACACAGGTAATATTTTAGTGGCAGTCCTTAGTTCTTTCAGATTCTTGGCCTCTCACCAGTCATGTGTGGCAATGCAGGAGTGAATCTTCGCACACTGAGCTGGTAACCAGGGTGTCATTTGACCCTTTCATTACAACGCATCAAATGTAGATATGATCACAGCACAGTACGCAGGACAAATGTGTTACCTGCTGATTTTCTATATCGATGTTATGTTAGATGGCAAAGATTTAAGTATTGGATTAAGTGACACATATGATTGACATTAGTTTACTATTGATTTTAGTTTTTTAAACAAGGCTATGGGAAAATTTAAAGTTGCAGATACGGGTCCCTGTTGTCTTGTATTAAAAAGCAATGTTTGTTTCTTCAGTTAACACCACTATTGCAGGATGATCTGTGTTGCCAAGCAGCTTTCCTATCAGCTTAGACAACCAAGGAATTTCTGAAAAATTGAAGAACTTTTTTTAAATTATTATTTTAATTTTAAATAGCTTGCTTCACATGTCAATCCCAGTTCCCTCTCCCTCTCCTCCTCCCTTACTCCCCCATCATCCCCCCCAGCCTCCCACCCTATCGCCACTTCCTTCCACATAGGGGATATCCAGAGTCTGTCATTTCACTCAGGGCAGGGTCCAGGCACTCCCCTAAGAGTCCAGGCTGAGAGAGCATCCCTCTTTGTGTTATGGACATGCGAAGTCCGTTTGTATGCCAGGGATAAACACTGATCTACTGCCCAGGGACCCGTAGGTTGCCCAGGCCTCCTCTCTGACTCTCACACTCAGGGGGGCTGGATCAGTCCTATGCTGGCCTCCCAGATGTTGGTTTGGGGTCCAATAGCTCTCCCCTGTTCAGATCAGCTGTCTCTGCTGGTTTTGCCAGCCCATTCTTTGCCAATTTGCTCATCGCTCCTCTCTCTCTCTCTGTCACTGGGTTCCATGGGTTCAGTTCAGTGTTTAACTGTGGGTGTTTGCCTCTGCTCCCATCAGTCACTGGATGAAGGCTCCAGGATGGTTATAATGAGTTGGTATAGGAGACCACTTCCTGAACATAACACCAGTGGCATAGACCCTGAGATTGACAATTAACAAATGGGACCTCCTGAAACTAAGAAGCTTCTGTAAGGCAAAGGACACAGTCAACAAGACAAAAAGGCAGTCCACAGAATGGGAAAATATATTCACTAACCCCACATCTGACAGAGGGCTAATCTCCAAAATTTACAAAGAACTCAAGGAGCTGGTTTCCAAAACACCAAAGGACCGAATTAAAAGGTGGGGTACAGAACTAAATAGAGAATTCTCAATAGAGGAGGCTAAAATGCCCAAGAGACACTTGAAGAGCTTTCAGATGTGTTTAGTGAAGGAAAATACATTTAGGAGTGGACACAGAAATCGATATGCCTTAAAAAGGGGAACCATTTCACTTTCACAGCTGCCGTCTTTCCAAGCTCAGCAGCAAGCAGTGAACCCTAGCAATGTTCCCTGGAGCAGCAGGTCCCATTAAAGTACCCTAGTAGCAGTGCCGGGACATCCGCCTATATCCCCGGAAGCCATGGATGACACAGGGGAGATACATAAATGGCAAATCGGTGGTTTGCTTATGAGTGCTGTAGAGAATGGAGGCTCATGTGAGGACTCTGGGGATGCTTGCTGTTCCTCAAATTTTCTGGGAACGGACTGGCTTCTCTGCTCTGGGTCTCACCCCCTGCTGTGGTTTCGAGGGAATAGAGTCTTCCTGTGAGGTGAGGACCACTGGTAATTTCTCTGAGGGCCGTCTGCCAAGTGTTCACAGTGTTTAACAGGTTTCCACCCGAGTAGTTCATCTTCTTCCTCCCACTCCTTGTTTCTGCTCCTTTTGATTCTAAATAGACTCGGGTGGACAATTTGGCCTGCTCCACTCCTTCCTGGCCACTGCCTGTGTTAGCGCCTCCAAATAAAACCTGAGCTGACAACAGTGGAATTTATGAGGACCAGTAAGAAATGAGGAACACAGAGAGATACTTGCATGGAGCTGACCCAAGGAATGCCGAGATCTCCATTTCTAGGCCAAAATGCACAAATAATAGGGCCAGGCCCCCTCAATTGCAAAGCTCAAATATATCAGTGTGATTTGTAGAAAGCTAGTTGGTCCTGGACACGTATGGTTGGGAATATGCTGTGGGAGTCATGTACCCCTCACCCCCAACACAGCTCAGAGTTCCCAGTCGTTTTTAAGGACCACCTCCTGCTACAACTGGGTGGGATCCGAGGGCTCTACCCTAGGGAACCAGCTGCATCTTGAACTAAGACAAAAAATTTTTCAGAGATTTGCTTGTATGCTTTTACTTCAGATGTTTTATTTATAAAATACTGCGTTGATGCAAGCTGGGTAACGCTTTCCAGATCTCGAAAGGCATCCAGCCCTGCTATGCTCCCTAGTGTTGCTTTCCCTGGAGTGGAGACGTGGGTATTGTCTCCAGTGACAGGCAGAGCTTCATGGAGGGTTAGGTTTCACTGGTGGAATGTGGTGCCCTCAGGGGTCAAAAGGAACTGATCATAGAGGCTGATACGCTTCCTCAATCAGACTCGCTTGCCCCAGAGCTCTGCTTGGTAAACTCTAAAGAGCCCCCTGCACACATGATTGGAAACATGCTCTCTCAAACCTGAAAGTCCAAAGAAAACAGACATCTGTACATCAAATCCCCATTTGATCTTTATTAAGAGCATTGTGTATGTGTGTGTGTGTGTGTGTGCTACATATACATGGTCCCTCAGCTAATAATATTTTGACCTGTAATTTTTCAGTTTTGTGATGTTGCAAAAGCAAAATTGTAAAACAGTTTTCCACCTTTGGTTCAACATTTAATCGATTACTCAAGTTATTTAGTGCTTGGCTAGAAACCACTGTTGTGTTAGGCCACTTTGCCAAAGTGTATGTTAATGCAAGCACTCTGAACATAATAGAGGTAGACTCAAAGAGCTAGGATGTTTGGTGGGTTAAATTACAGTGTTTTCAACTTATGATAAGTTTATCAAGCCATAATTCTACCATAAATTAAGAAATATGAGTATATATTTACATGTATATATTACAGATGTGTAGGTGTTTGCAAGCATATATTTATACATATGTATGGATGCACACAGAATATACATATATAAGCATGCACAGATATATGCATATATACAAGTACTTATGTATATGCGCATCCAATGCTAACTTCAACACATTGGCTATGGTTGAGACACACTGAATTCAAACTCCAGGACCTCATGATATCATTGGTTAACTTTGGAGATAACTTCTGACCAGACTGTAGTAGAGACATTTGTTGTAGTGACATGGAAGTCCCTTTATAGGAAGCACTTCCTCCTAAGTAGTAGGAGGATCCTTGTGGATCTGGGTCTCTGAAGGTTGGAGTGAAGCAACCAAACCCCAAACCCTTCATAATAGGTTCTGCTCTGGCCCTTAAATAAAAGCAGCCCCGGACATATTTCTGTTTAAAACATATGTGGACAATGAAACGTTCTCCCTTAAAGTAACGTACCCAAGGGTCACCAAGAAAGGGCTCTCCTTTTCTACTTTGCTTCAGTTATGAACCTTATTCACCCAAAACACTGTTTTACACCAAGTATTAGTAGTAATAGAAAAGTTACTCTAAGGAAGTGGTGGAGGGTTTGAGTGAATGACATTTTGGAGAAAAAAAAAAGGAACCTGAATGATGCTTAAGTAAGTTGGAGTTTGCTGTGTGGCAGCATCTACTCTGTGGAGAGACTGCCTGCACCAGCCCAGGAACCAGGCACTGACAGGCACTGACGTTGCACAGGGTGACATGCCATCTCTGAGTTCCATCAGGGGACGGTGTCTCTGCATGTAGGGTCATTTCTCCCCGTAGCTTTTATTTGTTTGTCCAACCTTCCCAGGAGTACTAGGAAAAGCAATTCTGATAATGAAAGAGAAATAACAGAAGGAATAAGTTTAAAATGTTCTACATATAGTATGACAACTGTTTATGGCAGTATGTTAGTTTATGATTTCATAATCCCGTGAGCCAGGTGGAGGGCGCATGCTCTGCTTCATGGAAGTCAGTTGTGCTTGGGGATGAGGTGGAGCAGAATGCAGGCTAGCAGGCCTAGGATGTGATATTTACACGGCAGGAAAGTCATATCTAACCCTTCTTCATTGTGGAACTAACCCTTCCTTTGGCAGCTCACTTGTTCTGCGCATTTAGAGAAAACAAACATGACAGGAGAGGGGTCTGTGCTGATATGTACATGAGAGAGGGGTCTGTGTTGATATGCACATGTCTGTCTGAAGCAGCTTGATCTACAATGGCAGGCTATGAAATTGCCCTGAAAATGTATGTATTGGACCAGTTGGAGTACTGTTTTCCTTCTACGTCTGATGCAATTTCACCTCCAGGTGGAAGAGAATTCCCTTACCACTGCCTCTGACAGCCACTTGGTGGATCATAGCCCATCCCTGAGACTCCCTGGCACTAGGGCAAGGCCATGTGAGAAGATGGAGACAGGGGAACATGAGCAAGGATGGCAGGCACCATTTCTGGTCTGAGGCAGTGTGATGTCTCAGAGCTACTCCCCAGCTCACTCTCCCCACCTAGCAAGCTTCAAAGCCACTTTCCAGAAGACCATGTCAATTTGGACAAGGAGACCACCAGATCCACTTGCAGCTTGGTGAAAGCAGCAGAATATTTTGGTTGCACTGGGACAGGAACATTCTGGAGTTAGTTTATCACTAACTCTGTCCTCTAGGTTTACACAAAAGCAAACAAGACATAAGCCATGAGGGGACTATTGGAGAAGGACCTCTCACCACCATTGTCATGGCAGCCAAATGTGCTGGTCCTTCATCCTCCAGCCTTCTAGTACAGGTGTCTTTGCTGTACTTAGGAGTCCGTCGTTTCCACCTGATCCTATGGTTATAAACAGTGAAATAAGACTCCAAGTAGGGTCTCTACCCAGGCCACTTGCACAGTGCTGTCCAGTCTCAGCTCCAGGGCACTGGCAGCTAGCCCTTGGCCTGCAGTGAATGAAGCAACAGCAGAACACAATCCATGGGAGAGCAGTGATGCCCAAACTGGATTCCAGGAGCTAGAAGGAAACCAAACAAAGCAAACTGATCTATAAACCTCACAGCGTCCCACATGAGATCCTGGTAAGGTATTTTTTGTAGAGACAAAGCTTGTTCTAAAATTCACATGGAAAGGCAGTGGCCATAGGGGAACTGCAACAAAAGATTGAAATGCAAGGACAATTTAGTAGTTGAGTGAGTGGATATTGGCAGCTGAACAGACACAAATACCAATGCGATAGAATAGTTCAGAAGCAACTTGCTAATAATCACAATTGATTTCTAATTTTAAGGAGTCCCACTACACAACTCTGCAGGCAATTAGTAAAATGATGAATCTCTGCATTACCATCCTGCCCTTTATATAAATTAACTTCAAATGGATCCTGCACGCACACAAAGAGAATGAGCCCTAGATCTTAGGGAGAGAAAACTTACTGAAAGTCCTCCGGTCCTCAGACTTGAGTGACAGGTTTTAGATTTTCCGTGGACAATCTAAGCCAATAGAGGAAAAACATGATGAGGTCTCCAGCATGGGAATATGTCATTTGTTCAATGGAGGACCATTTCTGCCCGAGGATGTGTGTGTGATCTGGTCCTGGTGTCTTCAGCAGCTCTGGTGCTGTTCCTGTGACTCTCAGCCCTTCAGAGGCTGTGGCACTGTATCTCAGGTGGTTTTAGTTTACCTCTCCCTGGTGGCTAATGATGGTGAGCATAGCTCTGTGGATTTGTTTGCTGTGTAGCTCCTTTACTGAAATATATGTTCATGTCTTTTTGTTTATCTTGGGATTTTATTTTTAGTGTTGAGTCTATGAATTGCTTATGTGTTCTAAGATAAAGACCATCATCAAATAGGCAGTTTGAAAAGTTTTCCTACTCTATGGCTTCTTTTTTTATCCTCTTTTCAGGGTCTGCCATTGAACTGGGATATGTGTGCTATTTCAATGCACATGTACAACATGTATGAAGTTTCTGTATAGCTGTGTTTGGCAGATCTTTAGATATTAACAGTGACCCTATAATTGCAGCCCAGCATTTTAACCTCATGGTTACACATGAGCCTGCATGTGAGGGCTGTGGCAGTTTCTCTTATATAAGCTAAAATGAAATGACCAGATGTCCTTTATGGGGCGAATTTAATAATGATATGTCTACATCACAGAATATTACTTAGCAATAAAAAGGCAAGAGTTTGAAATGTGTGAAGGTTCCTCAAAAAGCTATCAATAGGCCTATTGTATATTATATGCCACATCCGAGCCTATATCCAAAGGTAATGACATTAGTGTGCCAAAGAGACACCTGCATACCAGTTTACTGTAGCACTATTCACTAATAGGTAGCGATGGTGCCAAACTAGGTGTCTATGAACAGATGAATAAGGAAAATGTGTCATATATGCACAGGATATTATTTGGCCATATAAAGAATTATAGTCTGTGATTACAGAAATGGGTGGAGGATACGTTATACTATTACATCAAAAAGTCAGAAATAGACAAATTTGGGATGTTCTCTCTCATGTGGATACTAACAAAACATCTATCTGAATATACAACAGTGATCATGAGAGGCTGGGAATTGAGGAGTGTGGGAAGCAGAGCCTGGATCAATTCCAGCACTAGAGACGGGGACAAGAGCTTGTCACTGAATGATTGTAAGCTGGGCCTGGCCAGAGTTCAATGTGCAGTGGCAAGCAGTGTGCATTGGCCTGCAATGTGGCCAAGCCAAGTATCCCCATGCTGACCTGGAAAGAGCGTTGCCGGAGACAACAGACCCCCTGGATCTTAGCCATTGAGGTATCAATCAACTAATGACCAGGCACATGAGTCCTTAGTTCTGAAATCAGTTGCTAGCCTTCTGGTTCCACCTTTGCTGTTACAGTGGAACCAATTTAGGCAAGATTCCTTGTCTCCTTGATGACACAGTCTACATGACACTAATATCTGTGTTTATGGTTATGATACGCCACACTATCCTCTAAGGAAATGACTGAGAGCACTATATAAGCACTTGTTACTGTTACTTTCCCCTGGCATTTTAGTCCTGGAGACCTCTTAGCTTGTTTCCAGAGTGCCACTGCCAGTGGGGGAGGGGGGCACTTTCTCCACCCTGGGGCCACCAATTCTCCCAGTTACCCTGGGAAAGCAGGCCCCAGTCACACTTTTATGCAGACACCTGGAAGCTTCTGGTGCAGGGCCAGTGTGGACAGGTAGAGCTTTCGAGTGTCATCCAATCTTCTCCTTTAGCCCTTCTTTATGGGTTTGAACATATGCCAAGCCCCTCATTTCCCTTCCCCAGGCTTTGGAGGTGACACCATAAAGAGCCATGACCCCAGGGTGCACTGAGTCACAACAGTCAGGAAAGGCATCTCACACACCCTTTGATTTCTTTCCTCTTTTTCCCCCCAGGAACACATTTTCCCCTGCCATTGGCTTTGTCTTCTGGAAGAAGGATTAAAAGAAAAAAAATCTTGCAAAACTCTCCATGTATCTTTTTGAAGTGGTAAAAATAGAACCAGCTGAGCACAATCAACTCGCAGAGGTGCTGTAAGTACCCGCCGCGCTGTAAAAGCGCAAATCTCTCTGATATGGCGAAGGAGAGGTGAGAGCTCCAATGGGAATTCGGTGGCCCTCTGACCCCAGGATAAACACTTCTCAGAGTCGCTTTGTACTCCTGTCTGTCAGATGTTAGAGGGCAGTCTGAGGCCTGGAAAGAAAGCCTTGCACAAACACTCTCAAGGGTCTGTGCCCAGGATCTGGTCCGCGTGCCTCAGCTCATCAGAAGAAGCCAGCACAAAGGATTGAGACTCCATCTAGGGTAGGCGCACAGTGGGCGGTGGCTCCCTTCCGGGTTTGCACAGCACGGGGTCAGTACCCGTCACAAATCCCAGTCTGAACTTGGAAGCCTTCCTGCAGAGGACTTGACTGAAGTGGAAACAGCGAAAACCCTCAGAAAGGGGAAACCCAGGCAACAGGACTTTTGTTCCACAGCGACCATGCCTAGCGACACCTGAGGTGGATGTGGTGCTGTGTAGCCTAAATCAGATGTCCTGGTGGCTTTGTGGCAGCTGCACAAAAGTGGGCAAATTGTCTGCTCTCCCCAATCTCCAAACACAAATATTAAAGATTACTTTAAATTGGCACGTGCCCTCTGTAATCCCACTGGTGTCCAAAGATTTTGTCACTAGTCAGTCATCGTGCGTTTTATCCATCAGCCTGGCAAAGTCTTGGAACCCCCTGGTGCAACCTTCTACCTGCAAAATGAAGTTGGGAGGCAAGACGACATTTCTCCAAGTCGACATCAGATGCGCTTGAATAACTGCTGTCAAGGAAAGGCGGTGAAGATAATCTGTGTGAAGGGTAACCCCTGTCAGGCTAGCAAGCCAGATATGGGTCATAGCCACAGCGTTATGATTTGTCCAATGGCCAAAAGAGTACATGCATCTGAGGCAGCTAAAGGGACCAGGATTTGTGTTTTCTATTTAGTCTTAGAAACACAGGATCAGTTTAAACTGTGCTTGTGTGGGGTGTGCAGAAACTTCATTTTCTGGATGGAGGTCAAGAGAGACTTGCTCTGTCAACAGAATTTCTGTAGGATGCATCAGTCCAGACAGCTCACAAGGCTGCATTAGTGCCTCCAGTTCACAGTCTATTGACTCAGCAGCCAAGACCCTGGGGGTTCAGGTGCCAGCTGTCCTCTCAGCATTTCTGGAAGAATCTGGAAATTAGTTCCATAAGCTCAAGCTCAACTCGTTACCCCACTCCCAACCCCACCACCAGCAATCAGGATCACAGCTTCTCTTAGGGCACAGTCCTCAGCTGCCATTCCCTAGACACAGAGCAGTTTGTGCCTGGAGAAGAAACTATCAGAACTTAACCTTTCCTACATGCTGCACAACATTCCACCCTGTCTCACCAGAGCTCTACTCCCTGCTCTATCTGGAAGGACTCCCTCTCCAGAACTCCTATGTTGCCAGGAAGCACCAAGTTGTTAATGTCTGAACTAAAATGGGGTGTAGGGCTGTGGGAGTGCATGAGAGTAGCGGGCGAGCAGCCGCAGTGTTCCACATTCAGGAACTGAGCTAAGAAGTGTGAATGACCCCTCTCCCATGCTTGACTACTTTCCTCATTGCTAAAACACAATACCTGCCATCGGGCGATTTATGAAAAGAAATGTATTTATTACAGTGTTGGGCGGTGGGGAGTTGAAGGTTGAAGGGCTGCATGTGGGGAGGACATTCTTGCTAGCAGGTGTTTCCTGAAGATTCTGGATTACCTGGTGAGACAGAACAAATATGCCAGAGGGAACTTGCTTGCATAACAAAGCTACTCGCATGCTAGCTAACCAACTAATCCATGTGTGTATCAATCACTCCGCCTAAATCCCATTTCCAAATACTGTTGACAGTTCCAACACACTAGGTTGGGGAAGACACATCAGACTCCAGCAGAGAATCTGATGGCATGATCCCAGGTGAAGGCTGGGACAATTCTTTTGCTTTGCAGAAGCCTTTGTCATCTGAAGTGTGCCAAGCATGCCACCCCTTCCGCTGGAGCCGCTGAGACGATGCCCCTGTGCCCCCACAGGTAAACAGCTTTCTCTTGGTCTGATCACATTAGTCTGATGTGTTAAGACTTAGAAAACAATGGAAAAATATTGGCTTAAAACTGTGTGTCTCCAGTAGTAGAATTTCCAGAACGGTGTGCAGGAAAACCTTCATAGAGCCACTTCATTTTGAAAACTCATCAACTAATGAGAAAGTTTAGAAACGAATCAATGTCATCTCTAGGAAATTGTCCTAAGAACAATAAGAGAAACCATTATTTAAGAAAGTCTTCTAAGCATATGAAGCAAGCCTGTTTCTTATTTACATTTTTTAAAAAGTTAAAAAAAGAAAGTTTGTTAAAGCTTAGACCAGCACAATGGCATCATAGGAGCAGGAACATCTCTCCCACACCTCCAACTACCTGTGGAAGAAAGTCTACTCTGCTGCAATGTGTTTGGCTGCAAAGACAGAGGCTCCCATTCCTTCTTGTTTCCGATGTGCAGGTCCAGTTTCACCAAGAAAGGGACAGAGTGGGAAACCTCTCATGCCCTCCAGTCTGTGTTACATGAGCTCTGCTCTAGGTGGATGTGGTGAGAGGAGGTGGTTCTTCCTCCACTTCCCTCTCCCAGAGCAAGGACTTCACCCAAGGCATGCTGGTTATCCATGCCCCAGCTTGCTCCATGGGCCATTGGTTCATACCTGAAGCAGTGATCCCGGATCCTCAAAGATAGGCCCAAGCAAGAAACAAACTCTTGTTTATTTCCACATTTCCACGGCTCTCCATAGCACAATTCTGCAGAGAGGCCGATCTTAGAGAAACATGGAAAATGGTCACGCCTATGGGTGCCGTTAAAGCAATGGAAATGTTTAAGAAGAACCCAAACACTGACATAGTAGTAAACTGCGCTGACTCGGAAGACTGACTGGAACCAGGCTGATGGATACTCACATGCATCCATGGAAGTCTAGGAGATAGCATACATCCCAAACTTACCCTTGCTCAGCAAGGACACTACTAGTCCCTGGCTGACCTTGAAATAATCTTGTGGATTTCCTGAATAACAGAAGCAGCTTCCACATTATTCAAACATACATGGCAAAATGTGAAAACCTAATAGATAAAATGGCAGAAGCAAAATTTTTATCACTATGTGGGTTATCCTTACAACCAAGGGGAAGTTATAAGGGGAAACAATCTATATTGTAGGGCTAGGGAGAGAGCAGGTTCACAGCAGATTTAATCAGACAAATCACTAAGCACATAGCAAATGACCATGAAAATAAAGAAAAATCAGGGGGATGTATATTATAGAAATTGAATCAACTACAGTTGGCACAACCTATTGTCCCAAATATATAGGTTAAGGCTAGCCCACGAACATTGTGGAAAGTCCCACATCTTCCAGAAGCTTATGGTAAAGTTTCAGACGAGGGTGAGGACTGGGTTTGACTCTGGATTAGACTCATATCACATAGAAAGGTCTGCATCTGCTGAGGTAGGCTCACATCACACAGACACAAACCTGCGGGGTGAGGCTAATATCACACAGAAAGGTCTGAATCTACTGGGATAGGCTCACATCACACAGAAAAGTACACAACTGCTCAGTTAGGCTCACATCATACAGAAAGGTCTGCATCTGCAGTTGCTACTGACCCAGTGTTCTGACCAGTCCTGAACCAGGGTAAGGCCTGTTTGTACCTGGGGCGTCCCATGTCTTACTGTTACTTCAGAAGGAGCTGAAGACCAAGGGTGGGTCTGATTTAACTCCACTAGGGCCCACAGAAGCTGGGAAATTCCACAGCTCCCAGCAGCTTTAGAAGTAGCTGCAGACCCAGGGTGGAGAGAAGATCTGAGTCAGGGTGAGGCCCTCAGGCATGCAGAGAATCCAACTGACAGGAAAAGCTGCAGAGCCAGACAAAGGCCAAAGCTGACATAGGACAACATCTGGTCATCAGAAAAAGTCTCCAGAGCAAGCTTCTGGCCCTAAAACACCAGCCTCAGAGGGAAAGGACACCTAAGCCCCATGAGGTCTGAACAGTGTCAGTGCCACCAATGGAAGAGAAAAAAGGTGACAAAAACTGCAAAAAAAGAAAAGGCAAAGAAAGAAAGAAACACTTGAATTTAAGACATGCTAAGAATCAGGAATGCGGGACTCATACACAGTAGGACAATGGGCAATAGAGATTCTGCTTGAAGGGAACAACGCTGGCCTTTGGCATACCCACATCAATGCAGCTACTATATTTAAAAACGAAGAGGAACACGGTCAGGATGAACAAAGGATAGCACGGCAATATCTCATTAAAACATGAAAGTAGCAACGAAGCCAAAGTGTGAGGAAAAGAAGCACATGGGTGGGTGTTCTAGAAATGGAAAGTAAGTTGCTAAGAAAACAATTTTACTAAGGGAAGTGCCTCAGTATACTTGAAATGTTTCAATCCAGGATAGCTAAATTGGAAGATAAAGATTAGGCAACTTGGAGAGTCCAGAGAAAAGGGACTAAAAGGAAAGAAAGAAAAGTATTTAAGAAACACTATTGAATCCTCAAACCATGTTAAGATTACCCAGAAAGAACAGAAGAGAAAAAGATGTTTAGGTGGTGGCTGAAAATTACTGAATTGAATGGAAACTGTGACGCAGTGCATTGAAAAAGCTCAACAAACAAACAAATCAATAAAAGATTGAATAAGCTCACATGCTCATGTTGTAGTTGAAAGCTTAAGTCAAAGAAAGAACCAGAGATAGATTGTAAAGGGTGCCTGTTACACATATCAGCACCTTCAGCTCCCCCTGTAGATAGGCACGGGCCCCTCAAACCTTCAGCCATGTCCGCTGCCCCACCGGTATCCGGAGAAGAGAAGGAAGGACGGCATGTGCCCTGTATCTCTACAAACACTTTGGCCATGCGTCAGGTTCCACCTTCTCCACTTTCCTTTTAGCACAGTGTTTGAAATCCTAGGGAAGGAAAAAATAAAGTTATTGACACATTTCAGATAATATGATTCTATACATCAAAGACCATGAAGAAAGTTCCTACATCTGAAAAGCACTTTCATCAAAGTAACAGGTGACAAAATTAACACATTAAACTAACTGTGTTCTTATATGACAATGACAGATGTACTAGGATGCGGTCTCATTCACAATAGTCTAAAATATGTATCTTGAAATACACCAAACAAAGGTGATGAAAGAGCAAGGTGAATAAACAATTGTAATCAATACATGCGTATTATGTATTTATTTGTTTATACATAACAACAATGACTAAAGGAGAGGAGGCTATGATTTTGGGAGGGAGCTAAGTGAGGGATATGGGAAAGTAGGAGGGAAGAGAAGGAGAAGGAAAATAATATCATTATATATTTTTAAATTTTGCTTATTCATTTTATGTATATGGGTGTTTTGCCTGTATGTATATTGTGTACACATGTGAGTGCTGGGAATTGAACTCAGGTCCTTTGAAAGAGCAGCCAGTGTACTTAACCAGCTTGCTCTCTCTCTAGCTCAATATAACTGTATTTTTATTTAAAACCCTTTGAATATATATATACATATGAATATATATACATATGAATATATACATATATGTATTATATTAATATTATATTATATAAAATATAGTTAAATATACACTATTGATGGGGAAGTCCTGTGTATGTGCAAATAAAGCACTGTTGGTCAATAGGGAAGCAAGATAGGTGGGACTAGGAATCTAGGAGGATTCTGGGAAATGTAGTGAAGGGAGTCGTTGCCATGTGATTCCTGGGAAAAAGGGACACAAGTTTGCATTCTCCGTAAGATAAGACCTTATAAAAATATATATTAGTAATTATGGGTCAATAATTAAGGCAGAGCTAGCCAATAAGAAACAACAGAAAATGGCCAACAACTTCATAATTAATGCAATCTCTTGTGTGTTCATTTGGCACTGACGTGGCTCTGGAACCAGGCAGGCAGGAAGACTACACATTACACAATATATTATATATAAATATATAATTTTATATTTAAGCTGAGTACTGGTGCATGCCTTACATCCCAGCACTCAGAAGGCAGAGGTAGGCAGATCTCTGTGAGTTCAAGGTCAACCTGGTCTACAGAGTAAATTCCAGGACAGTCAGAGCTACACAAAGAGTCCCTCAAAAAACAAACAAAATCAATCAATCAATCAATAAATGTGAATAAAATGGAGACATTCTACATGCCTGGATAGTACTGCTCTTAGAAGTGATTGTTTATCAAACAAAAAAAAATCCCCCAGTGCCAGTGTGGTATACTTCTTCATAAGTTGTTGGTCAAGGGGGATCCAAAGGCTCCCAGAGCAATATAGCTATTGCTTTCCTTTGCTTGTCCACTGGAATCAGTTGATAAGTCCCTGTTGTGGAAGACACCGTCCCTCTTCATTACAAGATGTAGAAAAAGATGCTCCCTGGAAAGATGCTCCCTGCTGAGTAGCTCTAACAGTGCTGGATATTGTTATGCCAATGAGTCATCACTATTCTTAGTGATCTGTGTGAACCTTTTGAACTACAATGCCAACCTGCTAGACAAGATGCACCTACTGCTGCAAGAGTAGCACAACTGTTAGTGGGGTAACCAATTGTTCTCAGATTGGATTGAGGCCAACTCCACAGGAGGGAATACATGCCTAGTACTATAGACCCAGTCAAAAACCAGTGGCTGTGGAGATCAATGCCAGATTAGCTATAATCAGCAAAGACAACTTTAAAATCAAATGTAAAAGTACTGGAGATAAAGATCAAACTTAAAAAAGGCTTCATCTTTTGGGAAGATATAACAAGTACAAACATAGACACACCCAGCAAGAGAGTCAAAAAAGAAAAAAGAAAAAAAGAAACAAAATTTGAGCAAATATAAGGAGAAATAGGCAATTTGAACATAGTAATCAGAGACCTTCACACCCTATTTTGGATGATAAATAGATCCATGGGTCAGGTGACAAACTAGAATTCAGATGAGGATAACCATTAAATAACCTACAGACAATGATAGAACTCTGCCCAAAGCATGCTGAATGCATACACTTTTGAAGTTCCTAAAATCAACCTTAATATCTATTTTTCTATTGAAATCATATAAAGCATCTTCTCAAACCACAGTGGAACAGAATTAGAAATCAACAAGAGAAACTTGGAAGAGTTTCAAATTATGTGAAATTAACACACTCCTAAATAACCAGTGAGCCAAAGATACCGTCACAAGGGAAGTGAAGAAAGCCCTTAGCTAGCAAGTCCTTGCCCAACGGGATGATTCATTAAGGTCCTAATGAGGACGCAGTCCCACTCCAGGGAAAAACTCATCCATAGGACAGGAAGAAGCACCCCCGGTTTTACTGTGGGTGTGGGTACATGGTCCTGGATTGTGCAGCAAAGAGGGAGGTATCTGCAAGCATCTCAGAGCTCTGTGGATGTGGAAAACAGGAGCCCTCCTCCTCCTCCTGGTATCCTCTCCTGTCTCTTGCCATTGGCCTGGATGTAGGGCACCCTGGGTTTGCTATGCCACCAACATGGGCTCATATGTCATTCTTCCTACCATTAATTCCGTGAAGATGAATCTCTCAGGGCTTTTCTCCCGGCAAACTACATCCTTGGTTATCAGTAGAAACCAATGCATCCTTTCTTTGATGAATGGATACAGAGAAGCCTAGACAGGTGTGGCACACACAGTAGGTGTCTTTGGGTGTTGAGCACTGTTAGGGTGGCCTAGTTGTGCAGCTATTCAATCCCCTTTGTGTATTCATCACCCTATTGTTTTTCTCAACAGCCCTAAACTGAAAGGTGGTAGGGATAATGAGCCCACTCAGTAGTACAAGGTGCCTTTAAATCATACAACTAGTTAATGCTAACAAACACAAAACTATACTCCTCTAGCCCCAGACTGTCTGCTTTTCCCTGCATGTTAAAAAATGGAGGAAACTTTGGTCATAAGAAAGCCAAGGCAGGATTGGGGAGCGATATTGGATGTTGGATCAGAGACACTTTGTAAATCAGTAGTTCTGCACAAGTTGTTCATTAGGACCACCAAGGCAGCTACAAAGATTAAAAAGTAAAAATAAAGGCCTAAATAGAAATTTTTGAAAAGAACTTGCACAAATGGCCAGCAGATATGCCAAGAATACTCAGCATCAGAAATTGTCAACATAATGTAAGTCAAAACCACAAAGAGATATCACCCGTCCTAGTAAGAATGACTGTTTTTAAAAGAGACAAGAGATAATAAGTGCTGTTAAGGATTTGGGGAAAAAGCTACTCTTACACAAATTGTAGGAACATAATTTAGTATAGCAATTGCAGAAGCCAGAATGGAAATATGGCAATTCCTCAAGTTCTGGGTGATCTACAAACCCTTCTACTCTGTGTGTGTGTGTGTGTGTGTGTGTGTGTGTGTGTGTGTGTGTGTGTGTGTGTGTGTTTATACAGATCTCTACACTCCCGTTTTCATTGTGGGGCCATTTACAATGGCTAAGAATGAATAGCCTAAGAGTCTATCAACAGATGAATTTTAAAAAATGGAACCTACAGCTGCAGAAAAGAATAGAACCCTGTTTCTACAAAACACAGATGAGCTGGAGACCATAATGTTAAGTGAACCAAGACAAGTGAAGCATAAAAAGATTCAGTTCTATGTAGGATCTACTAGAGTGGATCAGAACCTAAGAGTATACTATTGTTTTCCAGAGGCCAGGAAATGAAGGGAGTGCTGCTTCTCCAGGGAGCTGCTCAGTAACTCCTTTTGGGCCATGTGAATGTTTGAATCAGTGGTCTCTTACCCAGAAGAATGTATATGAATGGCTGGTCTTAGACAACTAAGGACAGTGTTTGTATTACAAAGAGGCATGACAAACTCTGGAAGAGAGTTGTATTCCAAAGGATGAAGAACAAGGAACTCTGGGTTCAAAATAGCAAGGCTAAGGACTTAGACATGTCCATGTTGAGTTCCCTTGGAGGCCTGGTAAAGGAGAAGGTGGTTGAGTTTGCTGTCAGAGGTAAACCCTGAGGAGGTTGCACCGGGAAACCCATCACACAGCATCTCTAAGGCAGAGGAGGATGGACAGTGGACCCACCCACAAGCAGGGCTAGGGAAGGGGGAAGGACTGAGTAGGTCTCCCAGCCTTATTTATACAAAGAATATTACATACAATATTTCCCATGTCTCATTATGAGGGAATGACCAATGGTTAAAACCACCCCCCTAGTTGCATCAAGGCCTCTAACCTGTCACCTCCAACACAATGGGCAACTTTGTAATCGGAATCCTCAGATAACTAGTAAATACAGAATTAGACTCTGAAAGTAATCATGGACATTTGTAGAATCTTCACATTCATTCTCATTTTTACAATTAACAGTTCTGACTCAGGCAAAAGGACTTTTTTTTTCCCGAGACAGGGTTTCTCTGTGGCTTTTAAGCCTGTGCTAGAACTCGCTCTGTAGACCATGCTGGCCTTGAACTCACAGAGATCTGCCTGCCTCTGCCTCCTGAGTGCTAGAATTAAAGGCGTGCCCCACCACTGCCAGGCAGGCAAAAGGACATCTTAATGATCAAATGACATGGGAAAACCAAGGTTTTAATCCAAATTCCTTCCCTGACCTCCTCTCCTCTGGACAACAGTTCCAGCAAGGCCTGGTCTGTAAGTTTGGGTCCACCATGTTCTTCTAGCTAACAAGGCAGGCTCACTTGTTCCAGTTGCTCAGGGAAGGGCCCCAGAGGGCTGGAGACTTTAGTTTTTGCTCTGATTTGGGCAACGTTTTTAATTTTTCAGAGCGTCTGTTCCCTCCGCTGTAACACAAGCTTTCGTAACAGTGATCTAAGTCTGTTATGAAGATTGTGAAGAGTGATTCATGTAGTGGGGACACAGTAGACACTCACTAAATGGCAGTACAGAGAGCTGATTTGCAACTTGAGGCGAGAGCAAGGGAAATCCTGTCATTTCTGTTTGTGAAGAAAGCGGTGGTAGGTTTGTATTATCAATTGGGTGTTTGCAGAGCACAGCCACAGAGTGCTTCAGTCAAATAAGCCAAGCCTTGGGGGTGCATCTCTGGCCCTGTGCCCCGTCAGGCTTCAGAGGGCCATTCGAAGTGAACCCAGGACTGTGAACATGGACACATGCTGGGGCATGTCCTCTGTGGTGAACAAGCCAGTTAGAATGTTAGAATGATGAAGCCCACAAGCCCCATTCAACCCATGGCAGTTCATTAGGAACAAAACATGACGAGTCCATTTGAATGGAGGCTAATGGCAAGCAGATGTGCTGGCAAAGCAAGACCCCAAAAACACTGTCTCCAAAAGCGCAGTTATGTTCTCTAAACCCAGAGTCCTGTTTTCACTTTAGGCTTCAGTCCTCCAAGTTCAGGGAGACAGAGGATGGCTAAGAGGAAACAAGGCGTGGCCAGAGAGTGTGTTTATCCCTCTGCTGCACTAACATGCCCTCAGCAGGAAGAAAACAGGGTCTGTGGGAAGAGAAAGGGGCTGGATTGGGCTCTAGAAGCCCATCTAACCTGTGCCTACCTGTGGGATGCTTGAAATAGTTTTTCCAGAAGGTTCTGCTGTAACACAAAGAGAAGAAAGTGAGCATTACTCACCGAGGCTGGTGTCTAGATGATGTGACAGATTATGTGAACACACATATGCACGCACATGCACACACGTGCTCACACACGCATACAAACAGACACACACACTTTCAGAATGTTAGTCACTTCTAACAGAGCAGTAGAGGGTTTGGGTTTGCTTTTTAGTTTTAGTTTTGATTTGCCACTTTTTGGTTTTTTTGTTTGTTTGTTTGTTTATGGGCTCCAAAGTCTTGTGGAGTGACTGGTATGAGCCCCAGTGGCATGAGAGGAACAGATGTTAGTGAATCAGTGAAGACAGACAGAAGACAGCACGCTCTGAGCGCCTCCGAAATCTTCATAACACTCTGTCTGATTTGATCAGATGGAAATTCACAAATGTTGCAGTTTTGTGTCTGTGTGGACTCCTGTGGGGATGAAACAGACACAGTAAAATAGAAACTGCATACAAGGGAATGGCAAATGTGTAAAGTCAGGCACTTCCAAAAATTTCAGGAAGGAGTTTGCCTACCACATGCTGCGGATTTGGGGTTTAGTTTAAATAAAACTAAGCTGACTGTGGTACCCATAATCTACTTCATTAAGAACACTCTAGGGCTAGAACTCTTGGCTGTGTGTCCTTGGGAGATCAAAGGAGGAAAAGAAAATACAGTCACAAGGGGAATCCCACACCTAAGCATTTCTAACTAGAAGTTGTATGACTGACCTGGGACACACAACTGCCTATCCTCTTGACCTGGGGTCCGTGTCAAGTGTTTTTCTCACATCATTCATTACATGAATTCTCATTTAGATTTCCAAAGATTTTAGCAAAATACTGACCATTCTGATTTGGATTAGAAATGTGTGTAACTTTTACATAAGGAAAAATAAAATTAGAACCTATAATAAGGTGTGTGTGAAAGAGATATGAGAGAGAGACAGAGAGAGAGAGAGAGAGAGAGAGAGAGAGAGAGAGAGAGAGAGAGAGAGAGAGAGAGAGAGAGAGCACAGTTGTACTTAGAGTTCAGAAGAGGGCATTGTGTCCCTTGGAGCAAAAGTTACAAGCATCTATGACCCATCTACTGTGGGTGCTGGGATCTGAACTTGTATATTCTGGGAAAGTAGCAAGCACTCTTTCCAGTTTTTGCAGAAATCCCAGCATTGCAAAGTATAAAAGGTAATGTATTCAATTTATCTGTGCTGTAATTGAAAGCAGGTTGGCTTTCTGGCTATGGAGAAGAGAATTATAACATAAGCAACAACAAAAGCAGTTTCACTCCCAGACAGGTTTAAAATTAAACAAAATTATCAAACAATAAGCATTTTAGTCCTCTAGAGAGTGACTTAAGGCAAATAACCATGAATTTCTGCTGGAAGCTTGAGCACGAACAGCGGCCCCTGCGACTGCCTGAGGCTGTTGTTCAGTGGGACAGCATATAAGGACAGTGCTGGCCATGAACACCAGACACTTTGCTGCTTAGGGGTGGGGGATGGGGGAGGTCGTTCATTAGATCTGGGGGTGAAAAAATCTAAATGGGAAGCAGTGGTGGTGTCCATAACAATGCTAGATTGACACCGTTAGTCCTGGTGGCTGTTCCTGGCAGAACAGCCTGGAATTTCAGGGAGATGTTTCATAGAAGACTTCGTAGGCTCAGCACACACCTGTGTAAGACTAGGAGATTCCATGTGCAGATGGGAGACACTAAAGAGCCCAGGGGAAGTTCAGGCCAGGGTGGTTCTGCTGACCTCCCAGTCATAATGGTGGGACCTTCCCCACATCCTTCTGCAGAGGTTCGAAGCCCTGTGCTCCCTGGCATCTCTGAGCACACAGACTCTTCTTGGTATTCAGATGAGGGACAAGCCATAGCAAGCAGCAGGGGCCACATAAAGTCAGGGAGCCAGTCTACAGAAAATTCCAGACAGGTTAGCCAGAAACGACAGAAACTCAAAACTGAAAATTTCACAGCTCTTGTGATATACCATATAAACATCCAAATATCCAGGAAAAAATAAGTATAAGATGTGAAGAGGATGGCAAAGAAGCTAAAACTTACAAAATTTGTAAAGCAGGCGGCGGAAACAGAATACTAGGACTGCAAGCTCCTACTGTGAGCACACAAAAACTTTAATTTGTTGTATGTTAAAGGTCAGAGATCCTTCTTAAAGAAGTAAAGGAAAACGCAAGAACAGTTATCTCACAAATACTCTAAGTAAATAAATCAGAAAAAGAAACAGGTGTCGATCATAATAGCTGAGTTGAAAATCTCACTAGAAGTTTCCAAAATGGTGTTTGAAATGAATTCAATGATTGGCACACAATTATTATGTTTTGTAAACATTGAAGAGAAGCACACTAAGGTAGGAAAATGGAGAGCCTAGTAGTCTATGGGACAGCGTCAAGCTCTCCCCCTAGGTTTCTATGAGACCAGCTACAGTGTGGGAGAAGAAAGGCGTCGACCACTCCTGCCAGTGACAGCAGCTAGGCCCATCCGATGGCTTGGGTGACATTCCTGCAGTCCTTGTGGGTTTTATAAGTGTTCCTCACTCACCACAAATAACTTCACACCAAAGGCACACTCTACTGGAACCCTTTCAAGGGAGCATCATCTGCCTCTAGTTCCTTCCGGTTCTGGGTTTCTCAAGGCCAAGGTCTGCTAAAGCTAGTTTTGTATATGGTGGTCCTTTCCTGGGTCACTTAAGGAAAGAGAGGGGGGACACTGACTGCTTTATCAAAGGGACCCTCTACTCACAGATATGACCTGGCTGTGGGTGGGGAAAGGCTCCACAGAGGCAGGGGACTGCCTCTTTCTGTCCTTCCTGATTGGTATGTGGCTTTTTGCTTTATTACAATGTTTTCCCTTCTAAACACTACGTCACCACAAGAAAAAGAAAACATTTGAAACACTAACATATTTTTAAATATGCAAATTCCATTTCTCAATAAAAATAAATAAAATATGTTTTATATTGAGGCACTGAATTATTGCCTTATAATGGAGCTAAATCTTGTTTCTAAACATAGAAAATGTTTTTCTGTTGTGTTATGAAAGACAGAATTACATTAACTTTATTGCAGTTTGTTAGGATTGAATTTTTATTTAGTTAGTTCCCAAATGGAGTTTCACTTGAATATGTACTTAATACACGAAAGCCTGCAGTTTAATAAAATGCCATTTTACAGCTCTAAGGCCGATACAAGTATTTGAAAGTCCAACGATGCCAAATATCCACAAACAAATACTGAAATGGGAGTCCTCCCTCCTACAACAGTGTAGGGCTGTAAACTATTAGAATTCCTTGGGGGAAATGGTAACAACGAAACTGTGAAAATAGACTTGGCTCTCAGTGGTCTGGCAACTTCTGCCCTGGTTATGTGCTTGGAGACACACCTGTGTCTGTATGCAATAGAAACATAGAATGCCAGCATTGGTGGGTCTGAGAGAGACACAAAGTCACTCAAGTGTGCTCTCACCTACCAAAGAAGCTGTAGTTCAGTTCTGATGGGCCTTCCTTGAGGAGCGCTTCCCAGCATGAAGACTCAGCATGCAGGGATTTGATGGGGGATGTTCTTCCATATATGTTTCTCTTATTGACCAACCCAGGACTCTCACTGCAGAAGTGTGTGTGCAGGGTGACTCCATTTGTGACAGATCAAAGCTGCAAAGTAACAGCTGACACTCCGGAAATAGACACACCTCTGTGGCAAAACTTGGAAGAATAAAGCCAATGGCAACTGCATACTAGAGAAGTAGTTACCGCCAGGGATGAGAAGGCGTGCACCAAGAATGGAGATGCGAAAGGACACATGATATTGCATGATTTATCACTCTGAAGGTCTCATGTACAGATGGTTATTTTTATTAGTCTTCTGATCTTTTGTAGATGCAAAACAAATTACAAAAAATTAAAAGAGAAATTCTTACTCCAGTAATATTAGACAAATTTGAAACAGTGCCACTTACAAATATTACTACACTTTGTTTTTACAAAATTGAAAGCATTGAGAAAACTCATCTTTGTTTCAGTTTTCACTTCATTTATTTATTGCACATGATGCTGTGTTATATAGGGTCATTTCCATATGAGTATGCATTGCTCTCTGGGAGTATCCCCATTCTACCCAACTACTTCCTTTCCTCTCTCCTCCTACCAGTCCCTACAGAGTTTTGTTTCTATTTTCTTGTCATATATACATATTCATGATTTTATGTATCTATATACAACACAGGAATCACATATAAGGAAAATCATATTTGTCTGAGACTGGCTAAGTTTGCTTAATGTGAATATATCCAGTTCATCCATGGTCCTGGAAAAAACAAATCTGTTTTTACTTTATGGATGAAAAAAGATCCAGTCTGTCTGTATCCATACCATGCTTTCTGGAACCTTCCCACACTGATGAACACATATATCTCTGTGATAATGCTGACTTGCAGTCCTTTGAGTAGCTAGGTCACATGGCAGACCTACTTTTACTTTTCTGAGACACCTCCACACTGACTCCCCACATGCAGGACATAAGATTCCCTTCTTGGCATTTTCTCTAGCATCTGTTACAGTCTGAAAAAAAACTTTGTTTATTTATTTATTTATTTGCCTATGACATTCTGACTGGCACAGAATCTCAGTGTAGGCTTTTGGGTTCTCCCCACTGCCATGCCAGGGTTTCTTTGTTTAGCCTTGGCTGTCCTGGAACTCACTCTGTTGACCAGGCTGTCCTGGAACTCCCAGATATTCACCTGCCTCTGCTTCTTGAATGCTGGGATTAAAGGTGTGTGCCACCAGCAGACAGCCAGGCTCAATGTCTGGGAGATGTCTGAAGCCTAGTGAGTTTGAACTTCTTACTATGTGTTTACTGATTCATTATGTCCTCTTTAGGCTACTTATTCATTAGATTGGTATCTTTCTTTTCTTTCCTCCTTTTGTATATCTCAAGCAAGTGACAAAGATTTTTTTCTTTCTGTGTCATTTTATACAACTAACTGTTTCCACTGGTGTCCAGAAACTTTTTTCTGAGACCCCATTTGTCAGGTGTTGGTGTTAATTCATGAATGACTGGAGTGAAGGGAACCCTTGCAGAAAGTCCTTGTGTATGTCAATGTCTTGAACTCTTTTATGCACTTTTTTTCTGTTATTTTCAGAGTTTCAGAACTGACTTTAGGGTCTTTGTCCCATTTAGAACTGAGATTTTCTAGAGGCAGAGAGACAGGGATCAAGGCTCACTCTTCTGCATATGGGTATCCAGTTTTCTTAGCATCATTTGGGGTAGAGATCATGTTTTCTTCAGTGTATATTTTCAGTATCTTTGTAAAAAATCACTTCTCTATAGCTGTGTCTATGAGCATTCTATATCTACTCTATTTTATAAATCTATGAGTCTTTTGTGCTAGAAGCATGATTTTTGTTTTTTGAGACAGCATTTCTCTGTGTAGCTTTGGAGTCTGTCCTGGCACTCACTCTGTAGACCAGGCTGGCCCTAACTCATGTAGATCCGCCTGCCTCTGCCTCCCAAGTTCTGGGACTAAAGGCGTGTGCCACTACCACCCAGCCTCAGAAGCATGCTTTTTAAAAGTCAGTACTACCGTGCAGTAGTAAAAATTGAAATCGGGTATTCTGATGTCTCAGCACTGTTCTTATGTGGGATAGCTCTGGTTATTGGGGGTCTTTGTTTTTCCACATACATTTTTTTGGTTTTACGAGACAGGGTTTCTCTGTATTGTTTTGGAGGCTGTTGTTCCAGCCCAGCCTCGAACTCACAGCGATCTGCCTGCCTCTGCCTCCCGAGTGCTGGGATTGAAGTCGTGTGCCACCACCGCCCGGCTCCACATACATTTTAAGATTATTTCTGTGAAGAATGCCATGGCAATTGTAACAAGGATTGAGTTAGATCTGGAGATTTGTTAATGATGTGGCTATTTTTACAGTATTAATCCCTCTAATCATGAGTATGGGTGTTTGCTCCATCTTCTAGTGTCTTCAGGGTTGCGAAGTTTTCATTCTTTGGTCTTTCATGTATTAGTTTTTTATTTTGAGGCAACAGTGAATGGATTTATTTCTCTACTTTCTTTCTTGGCATGGAGAAACTCAAACTTAAAAGAGAAAAAGAAAAAAGAAAGAGAGAAAGGAAGGAAGGAAGGAAGAAAGAAAGAAAGAAAGAAAGAAAGAAAGAAAGAAAGAAAGAAAGAAAGAGAGAGAAAGAAAGAAAGAAATTACTAGTTGTAATTTCTAGCCCAGGGGGCGCCAAACACCAGCTAATTCAACAGGCTTGGGATTCTGCAACTGATAAGCACCTATGTCCTCCTTTCTCAGTCAGGACAGGAACTCCAAAGCCTTCTCTGAGAACATTTAGATATCAGTGTTTTGATTTAAAATTCACTGTTAGAATATGACTTTTTAGTATCCTATAACAATATCATTTGTGACTTCATTAACCAACGGTGCTATTGGAGTGTGGAGAACAATATGCTAAAAATGAGATGCTTGGGAACAGAATCCAGCACAATAAAAGATTATAAAGGAGAGCTAGACATGATATGACATTATCAAACCAATATGTTTCAAAATATTAGAGACATGTAGGAGACAAGACCTAGCACGCATATATCATCTGGCTTACTGAATAGAATATTACATCATCATTCATTTCTAAATTACAATATGCAAATGACATATGTTGACAAATGCCACATAGCTTCCCCACCCTACTAGTGACATTGAGCCACAAGATGATCTATAACATCAGCCTTCATTCCAATTGGGGAATAAGTGGGTAGAGTTGGGTGGCTGCTGAGCCCATTACGTAGGGTAAGCAATCTCTACTCACCACTTTCTCCCCCAATTTGTGCTGCTTGTATCTGGGTTTTGAGAAGTTAGTCTGAAGGAGAGTTTCCTATGGGGCTTTTTTTGTTTGTTTGTTTTTTTGAGACAGGGTTTCTCTGTATTGTTTTGGAGGCTGTCCTGGAGCTGGCTTTGTAGACCAGGCTGGCCTTGAACTCATAGAGATCCACTTGCCTCTGCTTTTTAAGATACACTGAGAAGATACACTATAGTGCTATTCATAGAAAGTTCTCAGTAAATGCCAACTATACTCTGTTGCTGATTTCTTGCTTTGATATCAACAAGGTGCCCTGTTAAAGTTTCTCATGAAAGACAAGAGATTAACTCAGTGAAAATCACCCAATAAGTTCTTTAAATCACAGGCAGTTGGGTGTGTATAAAGTTTATAGGGCCTGTCTCAGTATTTTTGATTTGGAAATAGACCATTGGGCTGTCTTTAAACAGCTGCATCCGCCCACTTAGTAATTCCTTAGAAAAAGAAATACCAAGAATTACTGCATGCAATAAAACCGATTGTGTATTGAACTAATTTGAACACTGGCTCACTGGTTTCACATCTGTGGAGCTAGTGTTCTTTTAGGGGACCAATCTGTTTATCACATAGTACCCAGCCACACCCTGTCACCAGCCTGTGATCTTATATGTGAGATGAGGCTGACATTGCAGCTGAGAGGAGCCCTCTCTGAACAGGAGCCCTGCCTCAGGATCCTTGCATTGTGCAGAGGGAATCAGATGTCGGCGCCCAATCTCAGTTTCTTTATCTGCCTAATGAAGGGGACCAAATACATCTTCCTGCTGGCTGTCTGCATGTAATAAATATGAAGCCATTTAGTACATCATGGGAATGAAGTCTATGAAGCCTTAATGAAAATAAAGTGCATAACAGGAAAAGAAGGTGCAATATATTTTGGGCTCTCGTGTGGTCATGAGGATAGATCTTTCCCGGGAGAGTATAACAGAGGAACATTTTAGTTGCAGATGTGGGATGAATGTAGCTTCTAGCTGCATATTTTCTCTGGCTTTGTCCATGTGAAACACAGATGTTTTACAAATCATCTTTCTATTAAGGCTGTGATAACCCGACGTAGTTTGAAAATGGTCCCATGTTTTCAATTAGATTGTTTCCAGTGTGTAGCACTGTGGACAGAACTGGCCTTAGAAGGTGGCTTCTAACACAGTTTCCCATAGTGCCCAATCCTGTAGTCTTGGCAAATAAGGAGACAGGCAGAGGACTCACACTGCCTGTCAGAGTCTCCTCACACAGGACAAATGAGGAGACGTGGCATGGGTGGTTTAAGGAAAAGTGGAGGATCAGGAGCAAGTCCAAGTCCCTGATTTCATCAGTCAAGAACCTGCCAAGGCTGGTCCTCCAGGTCCAGCTACAAAGGGCTTGCATTAGCCCAGCTACCACTGTGGAGAAAATGAGTTTTCCAGGGATTATCTGGCAGTGTCTGTATCTCCGAGGTAATTGCCGCTCTTCCATGAGGCACAGCCACGGAATAAGCTCTGTCACAAGTTGTTTGATTTCAGCTGACAAGGAACCCACCGCTGCTTCCTGAATACCTCCCTGGTGGGCCTTTAGAACATGGTCTGAAGTTTCTCCCTCTAGACGAGAGCTGTCTCCATTCCTCTCAACAGACAAGCATAGATTTGGCTTAAGTGACTGGAACAGACCACAGGAATGGAATCTTATAGATGTCACTAGATCAGTTACATAATAATCCAAACCTAGTATTTAGAATTACTCAGTTTCTGGTAGCTTTACCTAGAACATGAGAATGAATAGTCTTTTATTAAAAGGATGGTACAGGTTGTATATTCATTATTGAAATGCCTGGCACAGGATTCTTCCAGATTTCAGAGATTTGTAAATTTTGGAATATTTGCAAAAATCCCACGAGTTGAAGATTTTTAATATGAACATCTGAAGTATTTAAAAATCCCAAACCGTTTGAGAGTCATGACAGACACAAAGATTCAGAATTTTGAACATGTGAGATTTTGTACAAACCAGGCAATGCCTAACTTGTATAGTAAGCTCTGTATGCATTTGCAGTCTGAACTCCACTTGGAGCAAATGGATGACAACCCCCACCTGATGGTGCAGCCTTATTTGCTTGGATTTTCCACGATTGCCATCAAGAACACAAAGACATAATCACCCAAGGATACACGCATGCCCATAGTTGTGTCTCACTCCAAGGGACGTAAATATCTAGCACCAGTCTAGATCTTTAAAAAAAAATCACCAATGTGACTTGCCTCAACTCTGTACTTTTCTGACAAAGCATTTGCCTGCAGGTTAAGGATGGTTTTGATTTTACCCTGAGGCTAGGCCTTTCCTAAACACTGAGAAAAATTCCCACAGGGGCTGTGAGGAAGCAGGAAACAAGTTCAGCCTCTCAGAGGCATTTCTAGGCTCTAGACATTAACATTTTAGAAGCCCTACTACTGGATTCTTACACTTGCATACCCTCAGGATTAAACCAATGTCCAAAATAGCATCAAACGTTTTCCCAGTGTCATCTAGTCATTGGCCAGAGAAAGTTGTTTTGATTCCATATCTAGTGCACCCCTGCTTTGCTACATACTGGGCCCAGTTACTCACATGATCTCTTCATCAGTGGATGGTACGGCCATGAATCAATGATGGTGAAGTCAGTGGCCACGACATCTTCTCCTAGGCCACTCGCTTTCTAGAGGAGTCTGCAGTCCATAGAGTTCCCATGGTCTGGGAAAGTTCACAGAGCCAGTGAGCACCAGACCAGAGCGCAGCCCAGAGACCCAGAGCCCAGGTCACTGAGTTTTTTAGGCATCTCCACTCACATTTCATCTTTACCTTTCTTCTGCAAGGGAAAAAAATGCAATGGAATCAACACTGCCAAGAGTCCATTCCTCTAGGGGAACTTTTGTTTCTACAAAGTGATAAGAATATCAGTTTGCAACAGGCATCTGACATTTAGAGGACTTAAAAAGCCATTGAGCTTATTAGAGAGAACATTCAGCTTGGATTTTTTTCTTCCAATAAAAATTTATCTTACAAACAGGAAATTAAAATTTTCTGACCGATTCAGCCACCCAAATCCTGATAGACTCTGCTCCAAAGATGATGTGAGGGAACGAAGGTTTCAGGGACAAAGTGTGAAGTTCTTCCCAGACTTGAAGATTCAACTGGTGATGTTAATTAGAAAGATTTTAAAGATCACACCATGTCCCACACATGAATGTCATAGATCTCTTTCATTGTTTGTATGCAAAGTTAGATAGATATCCCTTTGGACTTGAGTTAAACAAACATACAAACAAACAGGATTTGAAGATGATCTGGCAGGACTCACAGCTCCTGCTTTAGAAGTATCTGGAAAGCTATTTAAAAAGAAAAAAAATGCTATTCATGCCAGACACCATCTTTCCCAGGAGCCTCTGCTGTAGATATCTTCCCAAGCTCACTGCGGAGTTCACATGGAGTCAGTGTAGACAGTGCTCGAGAAAACCTGATTTAACCTGTACTCCCAGCCTCTTTTTCCATACTCTTCCCACATACTCCCCTTTACATTGCAACCAGACTTGTATATGTGCTCCAAATCACTGGAACCCTCTTAAAGCGTTTTTGCTTGTTTGTTTCTGGAGATCCTGCCAAGGACAGTGACATGAACCCTCAAGAAGTCCGGACATCTCTGAAATTGAGCAGATGGTCGGGCTCTGGAGACAGAGCAATGACCCTGTGACTTTTCAAATCCATTCAGCTAAATCTGAGTCTGCAGAACCAGCCAGTCATTAAGTCCACTTGCTTCCAGATCCAGGACTATGCTGCTGTTTTCTGCTTCTCTCCCAGAAGGTCTCAGGTATTGACTGGATCTGGATACTAAGGGGAGTCCTCCTGCCTCAGTCACTATAGCATCACTACTCGGTTGGCAGCCATTTGGCAGATGGAAGGAAACTGCTAAATAATGGTCCTTTTAGTCACGTGGTCTCTTTAACTGCATTCTCCTCACCACTCAGAAGAACATGGACCACATGTTCCCACCCGACTTATTCTCCTGTCTATGCCTTAGGGTCCCCTAGCTCTGGCAGGTGCATCTTGTGCCTAAAGTCAAAAGGCTCAGGTGTCTGGGTGGGGAAATTGCGAGGGATTTTATTCTCTTGTTAACCAGAAAGTAGGCACATTTCACCACGTGGAAGGAATCACGATGGTCTTTCCCATGCCCACTTAACCAGGATTCCCTCTGACAAAGGACTAAAAATTGCCGGAAAACTCAGGGAGTCAGAGGTTCCTTACTTCCCTAAATAAACTCTCCATAAGCTGTTCCTACTGCTGAACAACTCAACAATGTTTTCTTTTCTTTTCTTTCTTTTTTGGTTTTTCAAGACAGGGTTTCTCTGTATTGCTTTGGAGGTTGTCCTGGAGCTCGCTCTGCAGATCAGACTGACCTCAAGCTCACAGAGATCCACCTGCCTCTGCCTTCCGAATGCTGGGATTAAAGGCATGTGCCACCACCTCCTGGCCTTCAATAATGTTTTCTTAAAATCTCTCCCTTGTATTGATGGACGCCCTCCTCTCAAGAGGATGTGCCCACTGACCTTAACTTGCAGAGATTGTGGTGACACTGGAGTATGACATGAGCTTTATCTCTGATCTGACAGGAGCTGTCCAGATTTGGTGTGATGAAGGGGCGGGGGCTCCCTGAGGAGAGCAGGGACCAGCATTCTCAATGGCCCATGAAGAATGGAAGGTGGCAGCAATTGTTCACCTGTAAATTCTATTGTGTTCTGAGTGTGTTTTAACTTTTAAAATTGGTTCTTTGGGAATTTTTACAATGTATTTTATAATATAATATGTTACATTATAATACAATACATACCACCCCTCCTCTAAATATAATATCCATGCCCTCCTCTAAATCTTCCAAGATCCACCCCCTCCTTACCCTTCCAACTTTGTGGCCTCTTTTATTTTTACATCCATTAAATCCATTTTTGTTGCCCACATATTATTGGATATGTGGCCATTCCCTGGAACTTGGACTTTCAGGGGCTACACTCCCATGATGTTTGTGTAGTGCAGGGCACCAGTGGCATGCCCTGTCATGTCACTCATTATCATAGTTAGTTAAGACTGATAATGACTTTTCTCCTCTAGGAATGTGCATAGCACCTTCCATCACTGCCAAAACCAGGTGGTGGTGAAAAGGCTTCTATGCCAGTGCAAGCTTGATATCTCTATGTTCCTGAACTCAAGTACATTTTTATTTAGCAATAGTGTCTTATCATCAAGCTCTAGAGGATAACCAAGGGCATTGACAATACCCTGAAATGTTTTGGTGTCTGTAGGATCTCACTGGCCAGGAATTCTAGGAGGTAACTCATTCCTGCCATCTGTCTTCTTATTAATTATCATGTGGTGTCCAGTGAGGACATTGTCACCCTGTTGTAGTTAACTCCTATATATGCTGCCTATGACTTTTCCCAATGGTCTTTAGTGTTTTTACCCTCTTCCGCCTGCCTTCCCACCTCCCATCCTCATTTAACCTTCATTTTCCATAATTTCTCTTTAACCCTTTATTACACTGCATCTATTTCCCCTTCCTGAAAGTCATCCCCCTCATAGGAACTTACAAATCTCCTGACCTCTGTGTGCATTCCAAATGAACCACATACATTTAACATCCACAAATGAGAAACTATGCAGCTTTTGTCTTTCTGGGTCTGGGTTGCTTCACCCAGTCTGTGTTCCATATTTACTGTGAGATTTATCTTTCTTTATTAGACAATTCTTTATTGTGAATGAATTACTGTCATTCTTACTTTAATTATTACCTTTCTTGCTTTTGTTAGTAGGCTGGATTTTGAATCTTAACATTTGGGTTTTACAGGTATGATCTGTTGTCAATCCTAAGGCTTTGTTTCTGTTTTTATGGGTGTGGTCTTTTGTAAGCCCTAAGACTTTGTTTCTGTTTTTATGGGTATGTTCTTTTGTAAACCCCAAGACTGTGCAGCAGAGGATGATCTTGAATTATCTATTTATTTAGACAGGGTCTCACTATATAACTTGGCTGACTTGGAATGTATTGTGTAGACCAGGCTGACCTAGAACTCACAGTGATCTGCTTGGCTCTGTCTCCTGAATTCCACCATGCCCAACTTTTGCTTTTTTAGTGGCTGAATAATATTCCATTCTCTAAGAACATTTTTACAACGTGTTCTTTACCTTTCTCAATTTAACATACCAGATTCACAAGGCTCTTCCCTTTCCAAGGTTATATGAATAGTAAATGGTGCTGAAGGGAGGTGACTTTCCCATTTTTAAACTGCCTACAGGTTGTACAGGAGACTCCAGAGTTTCACCTTTTGTGAACCATCACTCATGCTGGAGTACACTTTCAATTATGCAGCTGTCATTGAGTTTCCACAGTCCTGTAAGCAACCCCTCATTCTCAGTCCTATAGGCAAACCGGATAAACTCATTGATCCTCCAAGTTGGACTTGATGGCATCTTACTTGGGTCTTTTGTCAGTTCTTCATCTGGGGTGAGTAGACATTTGTTCAGTTCTCCCTGGTAACAGTGTCACACAACACACTGCTATGGGGAGTTTTTCCCTCATGTTTGAGTTCATCAGTCTAGACTCAGTTTCTCTATTAGGGCTCTTGAGGCTGTGCTGTATTTGATTCTATTATGTGTTTCATTCTCTCCTTGTCCTTCTTGACGTGTCAGTGAGTGCGATCTCCAGGATCAATGTTCTTCTAACGACACTGAAAAGGCCCTGAGAAGCGGCCACATCTGTCTGTCTCCCTCGGCTTTATATCCACATTTTCCCCCACATCATACACTCTCTGCACTATGCCTCCCCTCTGAATCAGGCCTAATTTAAGATCTTAGCCAATGTTCTTGTAAAGTGCAATCCCTCTGTGGGGCTTGCCTCTTAATAATGCCCTGTGTTGTTATCCCACTAAGCAACATCCCACAAGCAGAACTAAACTATTGCAAGAACAGCAAGGGAATTGAGTTGGTTGGATCTAACTGGTCAGCAGCAGCCAAGCCAGCTTCCTTGCAAAAGCTCCAGGACCCACAAGACACTGAAACATGTTGTGCAGTGGGTACACATTCTAGACGAATCACAGTGGTATGAATGGTCTCCCTGTGCTTCTCCAGGCAGCTGCGTCAGTTTGTTAAGTGGGTCCTCCAAAATTTTCATTGACCAGCATCCCATTCAAAATGCCTGTGTATGTGCAGTAAGGAGGGTTAAATGGGAGACATGTGAATATACCCCACCTTCCTGTAGGGCACATGAGCCGGTCAAAGATGGCACTGAGGGGAAGTCAGATGGGTGAGTACTGAGTTGTTTACAAAAAAAAAGATGATTGGTTGCCTAGATCAAACCAGATGAGGGAACTGTTTGAACAGCGTGTGTTCACTAGGTAAAGCATAGGGCGCCGAGGCACATGATAGGCTGACCTTTAAAACCATTGGCTGGCTGTTTTCCCACCTTGAGGGTTTTTTCCTTTAAAAGATGCTTGCTGTGGGACAATAAATGAGTTCTTGCTTGACTAGAGTCCCTGCTGTGTCTGATTATCTCCAGGATCCTGGGAGACTGGGAAAGGGGCTAGCAGTGAACGCACTTACCCAGCTCAGTCTTCCACGGTTGGGCTAAGACCCTGCACTTCCCTAGCTAGAGATGAGCCCTAAGTGGGCTTCTGCTATTTGACATGATGTTGGCTTACCCATGCTCGGCCTATGACTATATGTGATTGAATGCAGCCATGTGTCATAACTATTCCCCAGAGCTAAGAGTACTGGGTGCTCCAACACCCCCAACCTTCTCTGAGGAATTTGCTTAATGGACTGCCATGCTTATAACTGCTGGCTGTCACTTTTGTGAACTCACAGGTAATTCATACTATATTTTAACATTACTCTCAGTAATAAGAAAAAATTGAAGTTAGCCATTAAGGAACACTGTATTTTAATTATTTCTAACTCAACAAAAGCCCAGTTCTTTGGAAAATGTTATCCTAAAGGTTTAAGTGTATAGAAGGCAAGAGTTCGGTATAAACAGACTAAAATAATCTGAAACCTGAGAGATGTGGGGTCTCATCTCACCCTTGCAGCTGAGTAATCACCTGGAACTCAGGCCCCCCCAGTTGGAACTGTGGAGAGGAAGGACACAGTCATGCTGAAATGTACCCAGAAAGGGATGTAACTAAAGAAGTTAGCATGCCAGGAGAAAGGAGACAAGCCAAGAACAAAGAACTGAGGACAGGTAATGTGCCTGGGAAGTCATACCACCCAGAGAAGACCATAAACCCAAAGAGGGAGTTGGCAACTGAGGGCCACATTCTGATGGGGCAACAGTAGACACATGCATGAGCTGTTGTGGGTTGGTCTACGGCAACCTCACGAATGTGGCAGGCATGAGAGTCTTCCTGTTCATGCCAATGAGACAAGTCTTTGGTGTTACAGAGTCGACATACTTGCAACTCGTTGTGTGGCTCTGAGAAAGCCACTTAACCTTTCCAAGAATGTCAGGTCATCTCATTTGGAAAATGAGGAAGGAGAGCCAGTGTATTCCCACTGCAGTCTTAAAATAACCAATTCTATGAAGAGACAGTTCAAGGATATTAGTATGCCAAAAACACATATTCAAGTAGAATGTAATTAAAATATAACACTAAATCACAATAGAGTTTATTCTGGATGCAACATCCACTTGCTTTTTGGATTACCTAGTCTCAACAGAGCTGTCAAGTAAGCCAGGCAAATCCCCTGGTGAAGTTTCCTATAAATCTATGCCATGCAGCCAAACCATTTGCCTCATAATGGGCTCATTGTGTATAAGGGGGATGCTTCCCAAGGTCTGTGTGAAGGGAACACACACCAACATTGATGGCAGCATAGGTATGTTTAGAAGCCATGGAGGATTTTTCCCAGAACTGAGAATAACCTATCTTGGAGCACCGTTCAGAAAACCATTTAGGTTTCCATAGTAAGAGCAGATGTGAGCCAAAATGTACATTCAGAGTTCCTTTGTTGCCAAGAGGGAAACTGGAAACACACAGGAGCAAGGACTCGATTGCACATGCCTGTGCATTTCTTACTTAAGCTTGCCATCTTTCCTAATGAAATGCAGACCATGGAGCAGCCAACAGCAGGCCTGGTGCAAGAAGGTTGTCTTGACAGACCCACAGACAGAAGTAAGCATCTATCAGAGTAGATGGCGCTGGTCTCACCTAGACAGACCACTGAATTAACAACTGTAAGAGCCCAGATTAATGCTCTTAAAGAACACAATGCTGAGCCCTCTTTAATGAGGGGAAGCAGTAGAAAACATAATAAGGCCACACAGTGACAGCAAAGTCGGGGCCAGAACCCTAGTAGGGACTCCTGCTCAGCCCATGACAGGTTTCTGAAGCTTAGGGGCCCAGAGGATCAGAGCCTGAGACAGAGCTCCCAAGCTTCTGTGTCTGTTGACAGGAGTTTCCCTTATAAACCCTTCTTGAGGATTTAGTCTGACATTTTGGTTGAAAAAAAAAATACACCAGTTAAGAAAGAAACTGTAAGAATTATTATAAGCTGATATAACCGACTCTAATCCTGTCATTTGAAGTTTTCCTCCAAGTTGCAGGATTAGAGTAGGCGTGAAGAGGAGGTGAAGGACAGAACACCCACTCCTGGATGGTGACTCATCTTGCTATGCTCAGATTCTACTGAGGAGACCTGGCCTCATAACTCTGGATACTGCAAGGGACGTTGGGAAATGCAATCTGACTGTGCTCACAGGAAGAAAGGAAAAGGAGGCTTGGATAGCATGTGCCATGGGCTTTTGCATACATTTCATAGTTATGTAACTGCTCCAGACAGAATCTGCTGGGCCCTGGCATTTCAGTCAGAGCACTGTATCCTGATTTGAAGCACCGGTTCGTCATGTCTATGTCCGTCTAAGATTTGTTATCTGTGGCTCGCAGCACTTTCCCTCTCCCTCCTCACTTGATTTTCAGGCTCTAAAACTCCGCACAAGGCTCCTTGACTGTCTTGGCATGATTAGTCTTTATTCTGCCTGTGCATTGAAACTTTACATATAGGTTACGACTATTACCAAAGTTGTAATTTTATATGACTGGTAATTATTTAGCAATCTCCAAATAAGAATGTTTTATGCTGATCTCAAGTTAGTGAATTGAATTTTGTTCCTTTATAACCAGGTTTTTGGTCAAGTTGACCAAGTTATTTGGTCTTCAGGGTACTTGGTGCCTTATTTGATGATGATCCTGTGGTTTAAATGGGGTTGACACACAACGGCTTTTCATAAATGAAAATCTAACTTTGTGACACAACTCTGGTGATTTGTGTAGGCATGGATTCTTCTAATACTTCTATAACAGATTTTATAATGGTGATATACTTTCTTCTCATTCAACATCTTCCCCACTACCCTCTTTCACTCACCATGAGCCCTCTTGCTTGTCCTTCTCCCCCAACATAATCCCCCTGCCCCTGCCTGTAATATATACTCTTCCCTCCTCATAGTACCCTTCCACTATTACAACCCCCATACATACACACACACACACACACACACACACACACACACACACAAATAGAAATTTAAATCTATGTTGTACATGTATTTGCTGTTCTGAGTCTGCTTTATTTAGCGTGACATAATTACCTCCAGTTCCATCCATTTTCCTACAGATGATTTCATTCTTCTTTATGACTGAATAAAATTCCATTGTCCATATGTACTCCATCTTTTATTACTTTCATTGAGACGTGGGTGGAGAGAAGAGATCAAAGGACAACTAAGGAGTTTGCTTTCTCCTTCTACCATGTGGAGTCTAGAGCTCAAACTCAGGTTGTCAGTCTTGGCAGCTCACACTTTTATAAGCCATGGAGCCAACTCACCAGCCATTAACTTTTTCAGGAATCTCTACACAGTTCTCTAATGACTTCACTGGTTTCCATTCCCACAGTGGTGAGTAGGGATTCCTTTTCCACACGTCCTCACCAGTACCTTTTACCTTGGTTTTCTTACTGACAGCCACTCTGATGGGGTGAAATGCTATCTCAAAGCATTTGCATTCCCTCATGGCTAAAGACATTAACACTTTTCCAAATAATTGTTGGTCATTTGTGCTTATTTTTCCTTTGAGGTCTGTTCAATTCATTAGACTTTGTTGATTAGCTGATATTATGGTGCCAAATTATCAGTTCTTCATATATTCAAGATATTAAGTGGCTGTCTGATGTATATATACTTGGCCTTTGTGAGTACTGGTAGCTTCCATAACTGTGCAGAAGCTTTTGAGTTTTATGTAATAACATCTTACATTTTAGGGACATTGTTCTATTTGGGGTCATTATCAGAAAATTCTCACCTATGCTATACCTTGAAGTGTTTCCCCTGCTGCAGTTTCAAAAGCTTCAGGCCTTAGAGTTAAGGTATTTGGTCTCTTTGAGTGGATTTTTCATGTGGGGTAAGAGATATGAAACTCTTTTGTTCCTCTTCATATGGATTCTAGTTTTCTTAGCACCATTTGTCTAAAGCTGCCTATTGAAATGTGTTTATCTCTTACATAAGAAGAATGAAGCTCATACTAGTTTTAACCTTTTGTCTTCGAATTCACTTAATTCACTCTTCGGAATCTATTACTTTGGGATTTGTAAGTTTGGTGAGTCATGTTGTCTTGGTTTCCTACGTATTTATTTATTTTTGGCTTTGGGGTTGCACGTGTGAGAACTAGGTTATTAATTAGGTTTTGCTGTTGCCCTCATTCTTTCAGTGAAAGTATTTGCAATGCTCTAATTGACTAGCTTTAGTAGAATTGAGGTATCCTTTTTCTTACCACCCCAACCAATATCAACAACAAACAACAAAATCCCTACAACTCCCTTCCGCTCTAGTCACTGTATAGACAAGGGAGCCCTGACAGTAATGCACCAAGATGCTGGTTAGCGGGGGTGCGAGCTGAAAGGGGTGTGAACAAGTGGAAAGGGGAGAGGGTGGACTAGGGTGTGAGCGGACAGGGTTGTGAGGTAAAGAAAAAGAAGAGGAGTGAAAAGCAAATTGAAGCTGAAACAAGAGAACGGCACAAGGGGAGGGGAACGGCAGCTTTGCCTAAAGGTAGAAGGAAGAGCGAGGTAAGTTAGATAACCTAAAACAACCCCAGATTTCAGAAGGCGTGGGCAAGGAGATCCCCCCAACCAGATCAGCATATGTTCTTTGGAAAGCCTGTCTTAAAAAAACCAAAAATTAAGGTTGGGGGAGAAAAACAAAAACTTAAGACATTGAGTAAGCGGCTGCTAGGTTGAGGCAAATGCAGAGCCTGAGCTGTCTCTTACTTTGTCCCTTGCCTCAGCCTGGACTCTCCAGCTTTCCTTCCTGGGCCCAGCTGCCAGTCACACCCGGCAGTCTTGTGCAATTGTTTGGGTGGCAGATGTGGGTCCCATTGATGGGCACTGAACCAAATGCTGGTCAGACCCACTGAAGTTCCTGCAGGAGTCAGGTTGCAAATGCTGTTCAGGACTGGGTGGTTCCAGTGTCCGGTCTTGAAAATGACAGTCTGTGTTTCCCTGAAGCCTCTGGCTCTGATTCAAATTTCTTCCCCACAGTCTCGAAGTATCCTTCTGGCCAGGTTTCAACTTACAGCCCGACATTTCCTCTGGTCTCCTGAGTGTGTGGTTCCAGTGTGTGGTTCTGGGTGTATTTGGGGTGGCAGAGTCGCTGACTCAGCATGCAAATTTTTTAAAATGACTTTTTGAAACTGATTCAGCAGAGTACCAAAAAGCGGGTTTTCTGGGTGCCTCCCTCCTCCCCGATGCTGCTGTGTGCAACTTCTGTCCACCCCACCCCACCCAAAACAGCTGTTCCTGGAGCACAGAGCTAGCTTTCTGAAGCTCTGTCTCAAGCTAGGCTCCCTGATGTTGCACTACTTTCCCTGGAGGGGTAATGCTCCAAACTGCATCAACCCAGAGATGGACTCTGGGCTTCCTCTCCTATTCAGTTTTGCAAAGTTTCCTATTTTACTTGCTGCTGAAAATACAGATTTTTTGTTCATCACTCACTTATTCTGATAGCTCTTATCCAACTGGTTTATTCCCAGGAAATTTTTAGCACACCTGAGTTTTCATTTTTCTCATCCACCCCCTTATTCTTTAACAAAAATGTTATATTTTTATTGTGTATGAATGTTTTCCCTGCATGTATGCATGAGCATCACATGAATGCCTCTGCATGCACATGCCTAGTACCCACAGAGGCCTGAAGAATGTGTGAGGACCCCTTGGAACTGGAGTTGGAGATGGTTGTGAGCTGCCATGTGGGTTCTGGGAATTGAACCAGGGTTTTCTGGAAGAGCAGTCAGTGCCCTTAGCCATTGAGCTATCTCTCTGGCCCCATCTTCTGATTCTGTAATGCAAGCACTGATAGCATCAAGAAGGCACTCATATTAACAGTGCTCATGGAGACAGCACTCATGAGACAGCACTGATAGAGACAGAGACAGAACTCTGCAGCAAATCTGCAGCACATCTGCATAGCATCACTCTTTGCAACAACTGCACTCTGCAGCAACATAGCACACCATGCAACTCTTGGAAGACTGCCTCACCAGCACTCTGTGGCACCTATGCAGCAACAGCACTCAGCATTTATTTCCAATGGACCGGCAAAAATAGACAAATGTGCATATATGAGGATAAACACACAGGGAAGGGCAGGGAGTGGCAGGGGAAGGAAGGGAAGCAAAGGAAAGGGGAGAGAAAGCAGGAAAAGGCAGAGAAGGGCAGTGAAAGGCTGGGGGGAATAGGGAGGGCAGGGAAAGGCAGGGGAGGACAGGCAGGGAAAAGAAGGCAGGGAAAGGCAGGGGAGAATAGGGGAGGAAAGGAGAGAGCAGGGGAGGGCAGGGAAGAGCAGGCAGGAGGGGGGAAGCTGCTGATGTCTGTCCCCTGCTTATTTTGGGCACAGGCTATCAAACTCAGGTGTTCTTAGCTGATGAGGTCTGCTCCTGGCTACTGAGGTGGGGGTGTATTTCATGGGATCCCTGCAGATGCTACCTCACTGTTTCTTAGCTTAGGTCTCCACAGCTACCCTCAAGGGCTGTCTCCTACCATGGAGCAATAGCAGGTTAAACTCAAGTTCTTTGGCTTGAAGTTGTCAGGGAAGCACTGCAAGTGTTCTCATCAGGGTGATCTGGCTTCCCTTTTGGAGGTCGTCTTTATCCACCTGTACAATCCCTCTACACACACACACACACACACACACACAAACACACACGTACACACACTTATACACTCGCACACATACATACTTATGCACTCACATACAAGCTCATGCGCATACTCATACACGCATACTCATATACACACATACACAAGCACACCCTTACACATCCACATCCACACATCATGCATACTCTCACACACACTCTCACACATATACACACATACACACTGAAAAGCAGGCAGTGTTTTCTGGATTTCCCTGTAGTCGCTCACTTATTCTTGAAGGAGTTTCACAGAGTGGGTCATCCCCCTCCCCTCTTGCCTCTCCTTTCCATCCAGCTGTGGTCTTCTGAATTGAAGGCTGTTGAGAGCCAGTTTTGAGTGTCTTTTTTTTAGAAAAATGAGACGCTTTACCATCCTCTGCTTTTTGCACCAGACTCGCCTGCTTTGTCTGTCATGGAACTCTCTATGCATCTTCCAAGCCGGAGTTCTGGTCCTGATGCAGCTGACGCATTCAAAGGATATTTGGAACTGGCAGCTTGGGCATCAGTGTTTACAATGTCAACTTCTCTAAAATTAATGTACATAGCAGTCTGTGAGGCGCAGAGAACATGAAATAAATTGACCTTGTCAATGATGTCCCTTTTGCCTGGAAAGCTGACATTTACCCACGTTATTATGTGGTGATATTATGTTAATAGTTTAGTATTTTTTGCCTGTCTTTTGTTTTTCTTTTTTGCAACCAATGTTATCAAAGGTTTAGTAGTCTATCCGACAGGTAAGGGTGTGGCACAGCATCTTGGTGCCTGGTGGGTGCAGCTCCTGATTTTGTGACCCTAGAACCTTAGAATGTCTGACAGGACCATGTTTTAGTGATGGCGACAGACTGTCAGAAGTGTGACATTTAGACAGAGTACTCTTGACCCACATGCTAGCAGCCCTTGGTTTAGGTTGCTGTGACAGACTGGATGCCATAAACAGCAAACACATGCTTCTCAGCTCTGGAGTCCGGGAAGTCTAAGATCAGGGTCCCAGCCACACAACAGGGATGTTTCTTGTTATTACTGTTATAGTGTAAGTAACAGTATTAATGTGACTGGTGGAACTCTATGGAAAGCCTTTGTGTCTTGCCAAAACCAAATTTACTGCCAAATAAGCTGGACATAATTGCATTCCACTGCATTTTGGTAACAGCACCAACTTCCGGAACACTAAGCTTTCCGAGAATTAGAAAGATGAAGCGTCCTAAGGAAAGCCTCTCTTGCCCTTCTCCAGTGGGACACCATTAACAAGAGTAAGAGTGGTCATTGGGGCACATGTGACCTTCGTCATTCTCTAGAATAATGGGGCCCAATTATGACTGACAATTGGCTATTGCCCAAGTGGCCTATGAAATGTATAGGCAAGCATTCATTTTACAGTCCTTTTAAGAGAAGGTTCCAAATGTTGTTGGCTATCTTAAAGTCCGAGTTGTTACATGGGGGAGAGACCACCCACTGTGTGCATAGGGTTTCTGTTTTAGAAGCAGGAGCTACTTCCAAAAGCTGCTCTTGGTGTGTCTTGCAAACCCAGCACTTCAGGTTGTTAATATAAACTATTCTTAGACGATGGGCTCTGGAGTTACTGGCTTAAACTGGAAGCTTTCTCAAAGAAGAAAGCTTAAGTACAAATCAGACATTGGACTGGTACATTTCAAGCTAGCTGCTGAGACAGAAGACATGGTCTGAACTTGGCCACCTTTAGTAACAGCAGCCTGTACCTAGCTTGCTGAAGGGTCACGGAGTCCATTCTGGCAGGAAGAAAGCCATACCAGCCCTAAGGATGTGATGATTAAAGGTTGTCTGCGCATGTTCCATAGGCTCACAACAGTTCCCATGGGTAAAGTAGCTACCAACCATTACAGATGTCAGTGCTGCACAGTGACTTGAACAGGCTGTTATCAAACAGCAGAGGACACAGCCTATCCAAGTTAGCAAGCTTCAGGAAGATTACCCTTTATAATGGTGAGGTGTACCTGGACTGCAATGATCAGTTAAACAGCAAAACCTCACAAGCACAGTATTAAGAAAAACAAGTACATCTTCCAGTGAGGGATTTAAGAGTGTTAGCAACGAGTCACTGCCCACAATGATTGTTCTAGCCATGCAAGTACTCACAAAAGACGTGAAAGCAGTCAGCAAATTCTCCCTGCACGTATTAAAAAGGGCACAGCACTGTAGCTTCCGAGGAAGGAAAAGCTGAAGCCTCTCCAAAGCGCTTCCCAGAGAGTTCTAACAAACTGCCATTCAGAGCAGCAGGTGTTCCTCATTGTTTTCCAAGAGACACTAGAAAGGCAATTTCCAGCAAAACGGAACATCACACCTGTTCTGAACTCTCTGCCAGGCAAAATGTAGTTAAGAGGGGTAGACTGGGGGTGATTATCTCTTCACAGAGGCCTTGTGTGCAGTGCGTCCCAGGTCCCATCATCAAGGTAAGGCAGACCTGGTCTGACAGCCACGGTGTGTCTAGAGCAGTAGAGGACAAGTCAGGTCAAGACCTGGCTCCACCTGTCACCCAACTCATTCCTACTGAGATGCTTGGGATTCCTACCTTCCCTTAAACTCCACTGCAAGATCTCAGTGTTGCTGGGTTTTCTACCCTCCCTCAGCTTCCCCTGCAGGGTCTGTGGGTGGTGCTGGGTTTTCTCCCTTCCCTTAACTTCCCCTGTAGAATCTGGGAACACTGCTGGGATTTCTACCCTCCCTTGGCTTCCACCGTAGAATCTGTTAATGTTGCTGGGTTTGCAGTGGGTGGTACTTTGAGCTCAGCGTTTCATCTAGATTTTTGAATACCATTTATTCCATTCACTTTCAGTTTTACATTCACATTCCTCTAAGTACGACCATGGGGCTTAGGAAGTGTGGGTATTTATGCAAACAACGTCTGCGGTATCTGAGAGACAGCGCTCTTTGCACTGTTATGCTCGGCTTCATCTGAAAGCACCCGTTGGGCTAACATGGACATACTCTTCCCTTTGCATAGCTCACACCGGTAAGGGAGAACATTAACTGCTGGTGCTCACTCTGCACGTATCTGGTGAGCAGCTGTTTCTGGGACTGCCTCAGCATCTTTTCTATACATCTCCTATAGAGGTAGCTGTTATTTGTGTCATCCCAGGGGTCATATTCAAGTCCCCAGAGGCTAAAGGCAATGCCAGGATGCCAGGAGGGGATTGGTCATCCCGCTGATGATCTGGATACTAAGCATTAAGTTGTTTCTAAACTATATCTTCACTCTCTCTAGGTTTTGAGTAGATAATTCTGATGCCTTTCTCTTAACAACAGAGAAATCACACAGGAGAGTGAGGTTTCTCCCATCACCTTTGAAACACAACATTAAGAATGTACAGAGCCTAGCAAGGAAGGGGGATATTTATCAAGTCACATTAGGTACCAGGGCTAACACCTGGAGCTTTATTCAAGTCATATCAATCACTACACTGAGTAGCACGTGGTTTTTCCACTGTGTGGATCAGTCACTTTTGTAATCACCATGACAAAAATGCACCAAGAACAGTTTGAAAGACAAAAGATTAAGTTCAGCTCACGGTTTCAGAGATTTCAGTCCTTCATTGTGGGGAGGGAAGAACACACTCCTTAGCTTCCAGCAGTGAGGAAGCAGAGGCCAGCAAAGACACAGGAACAGATACCCTAGCGAACTGTTCCGAGTAGCCTTCCTCCTCTAAGTAGCCTCTACCATCTAGAGTTGCCAGAAGCTCCTGAGATAGTCTCACCTGCTATGAGCCTAGGCTTGAACACATGTGCCTTTGGGGGTCATTTCATATTCAAACTATAATACACAGGCAAGAAAAGCAGTCTAGAAACAAAGTGATCTGACCCTGCTAGTCCCATCAGAATCTGCACACCGATTGGGTTCGCTTGGCTCGACCTCACTGTGCAGTTTCTCTGGTGACCATCAGGCCCCTGTGTGGAGGCATATCTGACACATGAAGGCTCTGTAGCATTTCAGACCCAGTGTAAAGCATGTCTTCCTGGGTGAATAGGCACCAAGTCTTGTTTCCCTTATCTAATGCTGAACTCACATTTTCCTCCTCAGCTTTCATCTCCAAGTTCCATTGCACGCCTTGTGGCCACGCTGCAGCTCCCACAGCTGCTCAAGATTTGAGTTCTGGCTCACCACTTACTGTATGAACCCATGTGATTGACATATCTATCTGTGCCTCAGTTTCTCCAACTGTGAAAAAGTAGTAAACAGTACCTGTTTGTGAAGTGTGTTTGGATATACAATGCTTGGAATTGTACTTGGTATACAGTAAATACAGTGAATGTTGGTATCATCTGATATTGCTACAGTAATAAGCATCACCATCCAAAAGAAACCTTATAAGTTGTTTATGCCATCCCTTTCCCTGCATGTTTCTTGACTCCATGCCCATGTGTTATGATACTCCTGTGAACAGTCCAGAACAGCCGCTTCATGCCTGGTTCTCTGTTACCAACATTTCCTTTCCCATCACTTACACAGTTGCAAGGTCTGTCTAAAGTCAAGTGAACCATGTTATCAGTCAAAATCTGTTTTTCTCTCCACTGCCCAGAATATCCATTCCTAACACCTTGGTCTAGAATTTTCAACACTTTCTGTTTTAGTTAATGTCCTATTGCTGTGAAGACACACCATGACCATAGCAACTCTTATAAAGGACATTTAATTGGGACTGGCTTACAATTCAGAGGTTTAGTCCATTATTATCATGGCTGGAAGCATGGCAGCACTCAGGCAGACATTGTGTGGAGAAGGAATTCAGAGTTCTATATATAACCAAATCAGCAGGCAACAGGAAGAGAGAATGAGTCACTGGGTCTGACTTGAACATTTTAAAACCCAAAGCCCACCCCACAGTGACACACCTCCTCTAACAAGGCCACACCTACTACATTAATGCCACACCTCCTAACAGTGCCACTCCCTGGTGACCAAGCATCAAATCTATGTAGTTTTATGGAAGCCATTCCTATTCAAATAACCAGACTTTCCAACTTGTCCATTATCAAGTTTGATTTTTGTTCATCCTATCATCCCTGTTTCTTCATCTGTCCAATCACATTTCCCTACATTGTCTAGGACAGAGGTTCTCAACCTGTAGGTCATGGCCCCTTTGGGGGTCAAATAACTCTTTGACAGGAGTTGCCTAAGACATTGGAGAAACACAGACATTTACACCATTATTCATAACAGAAGCAAATTTACAGTTATGAAGTAGCAATGAAGTAATGGTTGATGGCCACCACAACATGAAGAACCGTATTAAAGGACTGCAGCATTAGGAAGGGTGAGAACCACTGGCCTAGGATGGTAATTTGCCCTAAGATGCTAATCTCTGCCTTTGACACTCTCAGAATGCTTCACTCTGCACAGTCTTTTCTACTCTTTTTAGAATCCTTTCACAGTTTCATTTACACACACACACACATACACACACACACACACACACACACACACACACACACACACACAGCTTTCATTGATCGTCTCTCCCTGTCCTTTTTTGTCGCCCCAATCCCTTCTTCTCTTCTTCCTAAGCCAGTACCACCTCTGCTTTCACCTTTCAGCCTTTCAGGTCTGGTTTTTTTTTTTTTTTGGTGAGGCTCAGTGCAGTCAATGGGACCATTATATGAGCATTTTATAAGATAATTAAAACATAATTTTATAAGCAAAGTTTATAAAGGCAGTTACCTGCAAGGATGAAAAGCATGCTGCTCCCAGAAAGCCATAAGTTATTCAATGAAAATTCTAGTTCCAGGTGTGAGATATTGCCATATGAATTGTTGGTCAGGGAGGTCCCAGTGGCCTCAAATCAACACAGGCTTTCCCACTGTTCTTAGTGGCCTGCTGTGACTAGATGATGCTATTACTAAAGGCACTGCACATGTTGGTTATACAGCATTGAGAAATCAATATGGAACTGATCTGGAAGCTTCCTTCATGCTAAGTAGCTTTTATGGTGCCAGAAGACACTATGTGGGGATAGGTGGGGGTAGAGGTAGGTGTGGCGGGTGATGGGTGTGTGGGAGGGGGTAAATCAATGATCTTACACAGTATTACCCTGCTGTAATACTGTGGAACTTTGAATGAGAATGTTTCCCATTGGCTCATACACTTGGTCCCCAGTTGGTAGAACTGTTTGGAAAGGATTAGGAGGTGTGGCCTTGCTAGAGGAGATGCATCACTGGGGATTGACTTTGAGGTTTAAAAAGACCCACTTGATTCTCAATGCTACCTTTCTGCTTTGTGCTTATGGGTTAAGATGTAAGCTCTCAGCCAGGCTGTGGTAGTGCACACCTTTAATCCCAGCACTCAGGAGAGATGCAGGCAGATGTCTGTGAGTTCGAGACCAGCCTGTTCTACAAAGCAAGTTCCAGGACAGGTTCCAAAGCTACACAGAGAAACCCTGTCTCAAACTTGCCGCCCCCCCAAAAAAAAGATGTAAGCTCTCAGCTGCTACTCCATCACCAGGCCTGCCTGCCTCCTACCACGCTCCTTGCCATGATAGTGAAGGGTTCCTATGCCTCTGGAACTATAAGCCCCAAATAAACCATTCTTTCTATAAGTTGTATTGGTCATGGTGTCCATTATAGCAATAGACAAGTAACTAATACAGATACAAACTATAATACCAACCTACTAGACAAGATGTGCCCACTGGTACATTAGTGGCATAACTATTATAGGGGTTACCAACTACTTTGTGTTAGATCTTATGTCTGTTCTACAAAAGGAATTCATATTTGGCACTGTAAATCCTGGTCAAAAGTTCATGGCTGGGAGCTCATAGGCCCTGGGGGTAGGTAGTACTGTTGATCTGGCAAATAAATACACTGCAAAACTTTCTTCTGAATATTTATGTTTATATCCACAGATTAATGCCACTTTCAACCTTAGTCACAGAACCTTCTGTTAATGGTGGACGGTTAGGAATGCAAAGACTCATAAATGGTCACAGTACTGAGAATAAGTGACCACAGAGTTCTCAACCCTAAATGGGATATCTATGAAATTCTTGACTATTTCTTACCCCCACCATTTGACAGAAGGCCTCACCTACGATAGGTGTTTCATGAATGTTTGTTGATTGAAACTTTATTCCACATTTGAGACTAGAATAGACAAAAAGTTCCTTAGCCATTTTGTTTTTAGGGGAAGGGGAGAGACAAAGACTAAATTGGGATTGTATTCAATATACTTCTCCAAATTAGGTCTTAAAGTGTTTCTTTTTAAATTAGTAATTCACAATTGCAATTTATTTCTTAATGTGTTTTCCTTCAAGGCTAAGCTCAGGTGTCCATGTCCATAGTGAAACAGCCTAGGAACCATGGAAATTTTGATGAATGGTTTGTCTTTTGTGGGAGCCGGTAAAAAAAATCCAGGATGCTTGGATTAACCTTCAAAAGGACAGGAAATCTCGATTTTAAAAATGAAAACAAAATGGCTTCAGCTCTTAGGACTTCAGCCAGGCTGAGGACTTGGGCCCAGGGGATTCTGTGGTTTCTTTGCTGGAGACAGAGCCTCCTCCCACCTGCTTTTGCTAGGCTAGACTATGGTGTGGAAGGAATTTATGTGGATCTTCTCTTGGTCCAGTAACAAAAAGACCTCTTAGAACACATGGATCAAGGTTGAAAGCTATACCTGCTTAGAAACGTACAATCATTCAGGTTAGTGTCTCTGAATTTGAGTTTTCAGGGTTGTGTGTTGTTGCTGCAGTTGATGAGCCTGGAGCCCAACAACTTGCACGAAGACCTTTTATTCATCTCTCCCTCTCATAAGTCCATGGTCCAGTCCCCCCACCCTACCATGGGTGGTTGAACAGGGACTAGACTACACTTGGGCTCTTTGGTCCTTAGCTTAGCCTCCCTTGAAAGCCTGAAGAAGTGCCCTTCATTTTCTGAAGACGTGCCCTTTGAGTTTCCTCCAGAAGAACCCAGCTTCATGTCGTGTCCCAGCTGCCTCATCAGGAAATCACTCACATGTGTGTCTTTCTGTTTGAAGCAATGTTGAGCTGAGGTTATAGGAAGGAGCTCCACGGCCTCAGCGTGGCCAAGGCCAGCAGCATCTCTGCCTTCTGAGCTAAACTTTTCAGTTTGCATCGCTAGTTGTACAGAGAAAGAACTTACAGCTGAATCAGCTGCAGATAACAACAGCTCGGTTGACTGATCTTTTCCAAATGCCATGTGTGTACTTGAGGAGCTGTTTTCCAGGTGCAAGAGTTAAATAAGAATGATCCCACCCAGCAATGACTGGCACTGGCAGTGTAGTGTTCTGGTCTACCCTGTGTGCTGGTTCATGCCCTTGGCAAGCTCCTGTCTGGTAAGGGAGAAGAACGAGCCATCAGGGAGCCTCTGCACAAAACAGCTGTGATGAATAACGTGTAACAACGTCACAGGCCAGGGAAGGGGGCTGTGGAGGAAATGGATGGAAACCTGGGGAGGATATGAGGAAGAAATGCAAAGATTCATTATGAGACGGGGAAAGGAGAGACAGAGGGGCCACAGAGGCAGAGAGCCGGCAGCAGTGTCTTGACGGGAACATCTGGATTTGGCCACTGTATAATGCACACGCCTGTGACTTGAGGTGGGGAGAAAAACGGGGGAGGAAAATCAGGGAAGCGATGATGTAAAAAGAGACCTAGTGGGAAAGGCTGTCCTCCAGATCCACACAGTACCCCAAAGAAAGGGCTTTCCCTGCCTGCCAGGGCTGAGGCCACCAAGGCCTGAGGAGGACTGTGGGAGGGCTGGATTCCTGGAATCAATTAACTCAGCGGTAGCTGCTCTGATTGTCTTGGGGGTTAATGATACCTGGTCACAGAGCTGTTTGTTTTAACATAGACTGTGGTGTCTCAGTCAGAGGAGTGATGGTGAAAAGCCTGGAAACTGAGTGACATGACAGCCCTGAACTATTTTCATAGGCTCCCAGCGGAAGTTCTCTCGAGTCTCTGCCTGTTTGTCTCCTTCATCCTGGCTCCAGACTGTCCGTCCCTTTGGTAATGCCTAAGGATCCTCCTTCATTCCCCTCTGTCTAAAAGGTCAAACGCTTGGCAGATTTCTATCATCACACGATTGATTTTGCATCTTTGAAACAGAAGATATTGTGGGGGCTTTCGGGGTGTAGGCACAGACGGGGTTCACGGCAGTGCGGGAGTGGCAGGCCTGAACTGATGCAGCCACGAGCCCGCTTCTTTGTGAGCTGCCGTCATGCTGAGAACCAGCCTGCAGCCAAGAAGGGAGCCTTTCAGAGTCTGTGAGAACCAAAAGTGGCTTGTGCCCCTAGTTCAGATCCCTCAACTAATAGGTGAGAAAGTTCAGACCTGAAGAGGTCCCTGGGCTGTTGATGTACACGTACTCTGTCTGTGAACTATTTCCCCAGGAAAGAGATCCCAGTTGCTTATCCAATGCCAGGTGGTCAGCCCTGAGATCATACACATTCAGGTAACATTATGTGGACTGAACACGTTATATTTAAGTATTTAGGGGTGTGTGTGTGTGTACAACTAAAGAAAGAAAAGGACTTTATAAACTTGAGAATGAACAGAGAGGGATGCATAGAGGGAGGAAAGAAAGGGGAATGACCTAATTATGTTATCATTTCTATCACTGGAGGGCCCATCTCACTGTGGGAGATGCCACTCCTGGGCAGTGGTCCTTGGTTCTCTAAGAAAGCAGGCAGAGCAAGCCATGGGGAGCAAGCCAGTAAGTAGGACCCTCAATGGTTCTGCTTATTTCCTGCCTCCAGGTTCTCCCTTTGGCTTTCCTCAGTGGATTATGGCCTGGAATATGCGAACTGAATAACCCTTTCCTTGTTTTCAGCCATGGAGTTTATTGCACAATTGAAACCTAAGACAAATCCCAAACATGGTTCTAGGCATCTGGTGTGGTATTTTGGTGAATAAAACAATGAATAAGAAAGACTATTTGAGAGTTAATGGTTGTTAAGAGGACTTAAAATTAAAACAACTGCTGGCAGTTGCCCACCAGAACTAGTTGGGTTGACCCTAGAGCTTATGGCATCGCATGCTGTGGTCCTAAGGCACAGTGAAGTCAGGCTTGAACTGGACTGGAAGCTTCCTCCCTGCTGGATCATGGTGTTGGAAGGTGTTTTGCAAGCTGCAAGGGGATAGCCATTGTCAGCAGTCTCGCTTAGCTGTGGACACCGTGTGCCGAAATACTGACTGTCCAGGCACGAGGAGCTCACAGGTCCAGTTGTGACCAGTCTGTCCTGGGGATAACACACTGCTTCCTGATTGGATTTGATGCCCATGTCAGAGGAGGGAATACATCTGGTACCATAAGCCTTGGCAAAAGATTATAGGCCCTGGGGGAGGGGTGGAATCTATTGCTGTTGCTTTGTTAAGTAGCCATGAAGTACTTCTTAAATTGCTTTCCAAATAACTATGTTTATACCCAAAGAACAGTGCCCTTGTCAGCTTTGGGCAGAGAGCCTTCCATTAGAGTGGTTAAAGGTGTCTATGTAGATCTGTAACTGCTGGGTAATAAACAAGTTGAATAGGCTGACATGACAGACGTCTAATCACCCCTTTCAGGGCTTGGGAAACATGGGACAGGGATGGAAGGAACACAAGAACCAGAGGAAGTCAGGGCAGGGAAGGTGGGAACGCTGACAAGCAGGCACTCTTGAACTCAGCGACTGTAAGTTCCTCCACAGGAGCACTGTCAGGGAATCAGGAAGTACTCGTGGGGCCTTAGACATTTATGTGCAGACCTATATACAGATAATAGCTGATGGTGGTGGAGACATTTTCTTCAGCAGTGTAGCCATTGGTAAGGAGCATGTAGCCCTGTAGACTTAATGAAATCCACTGGAACACACATACACACACACACACACACACACACACACATGTACATACACATACACATACACTCATGCCTGTGCACATACATACACAAGTACACACAGACACTCATGCCTATACACACTCACACCTGTGCACACACAAACTCACACCTATACACACACTCGTGCCTGTGCACACACATACACATGCCTATACATACACACTCACACCTGTGCACACATGCACGCACGTGTTTGCACACATACACTCATGCCTGTGCACACACATACACACCAATGACAGCAGAAAGGGAAGGCTTGATGTGGAGCACTCACAGTTGTGTACTCCCAGGTTTTTTACTGGTTATACGTCTCTGCATTCACCACTTCCAAACCGCTCTGACAGGAGTGGTGAGCAGCCAAAATCAAGGGCAGCAAATGTAATTTAGCAGGCAGTTTGACAGCAAGACAGTGTAACACAACGACAAAGGAGATCCTCTCTCCCCGACGAGGGCTTACGACCTCCTCAGGCACGGTCTTTCGACCAGGTTAGCAGGACAGGCATGAAATTCCTCCTGCGAGGAAATTCCTCATATCCAATCAGAGAGAGACTGTTCCCATATCCACCATGCCACTGTTGTCCCAGGGAGCAAGCGGTCTTGCCAGGCAGTACTGTAGCATACAGAGCACGGGGCTGGGTGCAAATACTGAATCCCCAGCCCCCAAACCCCAGCCTGCATAGAAATTTCTGGCACTGGGTAAGCATATGTCACTCGGTTTCAAAGTGAGTGGTGTGTTCAGCAGCAGGGGCTGACTATCTAGGTATGGGGAACACCCGAAAGGATCAGCAACGGCCTGTTTGGGGGCCTCCCTGACCAGTCACGTCCTGTGCCTGCCACTGAGCTTTCTGTTTATGCTAACCCCCTCCTCCCCTCTCCTCTTCCCACTTCCACTACCGTCATTTAAAAGCATTAAGCCCAAGAATTCCCTCCCCATCTCCTTCTATGGCACTTGTGTCTTATCACCTTTAATTAATTTGTCTCGGGTTTCAAGATCATTGTGTTCCCTGTAACTTTTTATGAACCTTCCACTTTGTTGAAGACTCCCACCACCTCAGTTTCTCACTCCACCCTCTTCCAAGCTTGAATTTTTCTGCCCCCAGTGTTTTTCCCCTAGACTTCACGTTATTTAAATATCACCCTCTCTCCTCCATCACTGTGTTCATCCCTGTTTCCAGTAGTTTCTAGCCAGCTTCCACAGGTATTCCAGATGAAACACACAAAACAGCAGATCTGAAGTTCAAATCCCCAAAGGAGAGAGAACATAGGCAATTTTCTGGGCTTTGGTGACTTCCCGCCCTATAATATTTTCTAGTAACATGCGTTTACCTGCAAATTTTGTGACTTCATTTTCCTTAGAGCTGAATAATATTCCACTATGTATGGGTAGCATATTTTCCTTAACCCTTCACCAGTTGATGGGAACGTAGATTGATTCCACTTCCTAGTGACCATGAGTAGACTAGCAATGAACATGAATGTGCAGTATCTCTGTATCAGGATATAAAGCCCTTTGTGTATAAGGCAAGAGTAGTTCAGCTGGGTCACACAGCAGTTCTATTTCTAGTTTCTTGCGTAATCTCCAGGCTAATTTCCAAAGGTTGCATGAGTTTACATTCACTCCAGCAACATGTAAGGGCTTCCCCTTTCCTCACATCCATACCGGTATTTGTTGTTATTGATATTCCTGATCACGGCCATGCTGACTAGGGTGAGAAAGGAGCTTAGTTTTAATCTGCATTTTTTTCTGCCAGCTAAACATGTTGAACACTTATAATTTAATTACAGCAATTTTCCCTTCCCCTTTCTCCCTCCAAAACCTCCCATATACCTCTCCCCATTCTCCTTCAATTATTATTTTTTACTAATTGTTATTGCATGCATATATATATATTCCTAAATAGAACCTGATGTTGAACACATTTTAAAGTGTTTACTAGTCATTTATATTTCTTGTTCTCAGAAGTTTTTGTTTAGTTCCCTAGTCTGTTTTTAATTGGGTTGTTTGTTCTACTGATATTTAGGGTCTTTTTTTGTATATTCCAGATACTAATCTGTTGCTGATATAGTTGGCAAAGATTTTCTCCCAAATTGTAGGCTGCCTGTTCCTGCAATTATCATTTTCCTTTGCTATCCAGAAGCTTTTAACTGTGTGAGCCCCAATATGTCAGTTGTTGCTCTGTGCAACCAGATTTCTTGCTTATGCCTGTGAATTGAGGTTCACTCCCTACTTTTTTTTTCTAGAAGTTTCATAGGAGTTTGGGGCAAGTTTTCAGACCTAATACCAAAGAATGGTCCATGAAAGACAACTTAGGTTGGAACTTCCTAAAACCAACATGCTAGTGCTGTGGGAGAGCCACATCCTGGGAGAAACTATTTATAAAATCCATGTGTCATAAAGTGCTAGTGAATTTCATTAAGAGTATTTACAAGGGTATGTGCATCTCACCAATGGCTATGCTGCTGAAGAAACTGTCTCACAGCACCATCAACTATTATCTGTATCTAAATCTGCACATAAATGTCTAAGGCCACATGAGTCCTTCCTGACTCTATGACAGTATTGACAGGCCTAGTTTTAGGGTGCTCTTGAGGAGGTACTCACAGTCGTTACGAGTTCAAGAGTGCCTTTAAAAACACAATAGCAAGAAAGCAAAGCATCCAATGGTAAAATGGGTAAGAGAAGTAACCTGGCCTACTAAGGAGGCAGCATGTATAGAAAATAGTTCATGATGATGCTTGACTTCACTTGGCATCTGCATCAGTTGGTGTTCTCAAGAGAGGCAGAATCAATGGATGTCAGCTTACCTTAAAATAGCAATGGCAGGTCTTATTCTTGGTGCCTCCTAGGCAGTAAACTGCCTAAAGATGAAACTGAATATCTCTTTCCCAGCCAGAAACTCAGTGGGGTGGTCAATGAGCACAAACTTTACACTTTCTGTGAGAAGCTCATGCCACAGAAGAGCTGCCGATGCTCTGAGCAAGGAGTGAAAGGGTCGTGTGGTCCCAGTCAGCAGCGGGAACAACAAACAAGGGTTCCCCCTGCAGCAGGTGTCTATACACATGGCAGAACGTGCCTGTGGTTGAGTAAATGGCATCCTTTTTATTGACCAAGGAGAACTGGAGAGAGGAAGTATATGTTTGTTCAGGGATGTATTGTGGATGAAACTCTGAGTGTTCTTGACTTTTTTAAAAAAATAAAAAAGGAGAGAAGGATGTTCCTGGACTGACAGATACTTCTGCACCTCTGCAGTCAGGGACCAAAATGAGCTAGTAGAATCCAAAAGCTTTTGAATCTCTCTAAAGACGATGTCTACCTACATGTTGTCACAAATCCCTTAATAGAAGGTAAGAAGCCAGGGCCAAAGCACCCAGGATGCAGCATCTTGCTACTCCACATGTCCTGCAACATAAACACTGATCATGTATGTATGCATGAATGTATGCATGATGTATGTATGTATTATGCATGTATATAAACTTAGTGAGCTTTAGAATAGTAATGGCAGCCCATCTGTCCTGTGGCTATGGCTGCTTCTTTCTTCACTGATACCAGAACCAGCATTTTCAAACTCTCACCCTGGACTAGGGACCGTTGGCTCTCCAGGAAGTACCCTGCCTTGTGGACTGAGTAACTACCAAGGCAGTTGTCCCTCAATGAGAGACAGGTATTCTGAATTATCTCTGACTGTCAAGGTCAGGTGTGATTCTGCTGCCATTACTATTCTAAAGCTCACTAAGTTTATGTACATGCATAATACATACATACATCATGCATGCATTCATGCATACATGCATAATACATGTGGATGTGTCTCTCCTTGGTTCTGTTCCTCGAGAGAACGCTGACTAAAAAAGACAGAAATTATACGATCCCTTTGATAGCAGCAAAAAGTGTATGATTTCAACATGCTTATTAATAATAAAGATTCCTACAAAGTTAAAGATAGTTGGAAATTTATTTGCTTATTTGCAAAAAAGCATAGCTTTACACTATACTTCATAGCAAATACTCTGTAGTTGGGAACAAGTAACCCAGGTTACCCCTTTATTCAACACTCTCTGAAGGCAGTGCAAAGCAGAGACAAGAAGCAAATATTTTTCAAGAATGAAAATGGAAAAAGAGAAGTGCTTTTATTTATAGGTTATATGCTTTTTCATTCTAGAAAATTCAAGAGAATTTAGAAAAAATATTTTAGGATTAGTATATGATTTTCATGTGGTCTTTGGAAGTAAAGATTAAAGTACAGGAATTGATCTGTGTAGCAACAACTGAAGTACAAAATTAAATTTAAAATTTTAATTTATAATAACATGAGAATTTAAGTATTTAGTAATACATTTAAACAACAAAAGGCAGAAGACAAGAAGACAAAGATTATTTGAAGATGTCATTAAATTAATAAAAGTAGAGGATATATGATGACACATTGAAATATTCTTTAATTGTTCTTCAACTTACAATTGGCAATGTACAAACAGGACTGCAATTTCACTACTACTAGGTCTTATCTCTAAATAAAGATTTCAGTTTCACATAAGAAAAAAAAGTAGAGGATATATACTCTCCATTTTTGGGCTGACAAGTTTTACTTTAGCTTGATACAAGCTAAAGTCATCTGAAAGGAGGGAATTTCACTGGGAAAATGCCTCTATAAGATCTGGTTACAGGATATTTTCTTTTAAAATTTTGTAGACAATGTACTATTTTATTAATAAATAGTGCAAAAGTATCCGTGATAACTGTTTAAGCATTAATTTTCTTTGAACACCCATTGTCTTGGTTTAAGCTTGTGCACACTGGACTCTAAGGCATTGCAAATAAACACATGAAAATACTTTATATTTCCATGCACAGATATTAATCTATAATACTGTTTACAAATTATTATGGACAAGTTAAACTCTACAATAATTAATGCACATTTGGATAGCCACATTATATTAGTAGTAATTAAGAAACAGCCAAAGAATGTATTCCTTGGCTCATAATTGAATGTCTACATGTACAGAAATGTATCCTTGAGTGGAAATGAGAAATTGTTTTAAGAACACTAAATATTACAACATGACATCTAGAGTATATCAGATACATGATGTTTTCTTAATTAGTGATTGATGGGGGAGGGCCCAGATTATTGTGGGCAGTGCCATCCCTGGATTGGCAGTCCTGGGTTCTATAAGAAAGTAGACTGAGCAAGACACAAGGAGCAAGCCAGTACGCAGCACCCCTCCATGGCCTCTGCATCAGCTCCTGCCCCCAGGTTCCTGCCCTGATTGATTTCCTGTCCTGACTTCTTCAGTGATAAACAGTGATATGGAAATATCAGCCAAATATACCCTTTCCTTCCCAAGTTGCTCTGGTCATGGTGTTTGATCACAGCACTAGTAACCCTAATGAGGACAACTATGAAACAAAAGGTAAACTTAATTTTGGAGGCTATAATTGACAAGCCTAGTCTAAACTTTGCCCAGAAACACTAAAATCTGAGACTAACCACAAAATCCTAATGAAAAAATAAGAGAAATACTATCAATTGTCATGAAATATTTTAAGCTTATTGCTTACTTAGAATAGCACAGTTGACTGCTGCAATAGACTACCACCCAGTAGACTACCAAAAGGTCCAAAATCCAGCTCACACAAGTGAGCAAGAGGGGACACTGAGGCTCATTCTAGGAAATTTTATTGCTTTTAGTGGAAGGTGATGGACCCACATGGCACAAAACTTTTGGGAACAGAGATAGGTCCTGATCTGGGCACATGTGAGGCAAGCTCTGCTTTAGAGAGGCAGGACAGCACCCTGCATGGACTTGGTGGGGGTTGGTGGAGAGCTTTCATGCATCCTAATCACCAGGAGCCTGGGGACTGAACATGTACTGCAAGTCCTCTCTCTCCTCTTTCTTTGTAAAGCTATGGGAGCTGTGGCCTCTTTCCCAGCCTGAGAAATCACCAGGCCAGGTAGGCAACTGGTTGGTCAGCAGTCCTTGCAAAGAGTTTTGTTCCTCCCTTTCCTACTTCAGTGACACTGGGCAATTACTAAATCAGGTTCCTATTCTAGTCCTAAAACCAGTAAGAACACCGTGATGCTTTAGATCCACAAGTGATACTCAAGAGAAAGTAGATGGTGAATCCTTGACATCACCTGACTTTTCTTCCTTGAAAACACGATCTTCAGAGAAAGGTGTGCATTAGTGCTCCAGGTTGAGTGTGGAGGGTTCCTGAAAGGCCATGTGTTAGTCCCCAGCTTGCTGCTACTGACAGATGTGGGAAACCTATGAGATGGGGCTTGGTCATGGGGGCTGCAGCATTAGAAGAGAGTACAAGATTATGACCAATTTCTCTTCCTTTCTTTTCCGTTCCCACCCTGAGTTGGATGGTTTTACTCCAGCACAGGCTCACACCACCGCAGACCCAAAGCAACCAGGCACCCAACCAGGAGCTGGAAGCTCTGAACTGGTGGGAAAAAGTCAACCTTCCTCCGCTGTAAGTTGCTCATTTCAGGTATTTGTTACAGCGATGGGACAGCTGTCTACCACAGTTAACTTCCTAATCACAAGTGTGAAACCTTGAAATCTTGGATTTAAACTTGCTTTGTTATTTCCCAATCAGAATGACAGCATCACAGTCAATGGTGTGTGCAGAAACGAGTCACCCTCCCACATCCTGCTTCTTCCACACAAGCGTCACTCAGGGCCCCCAATTAACTGCAACTTCACAGTACTGCTGCAAAGACCAACAGTCATCATTCTGGCCAGGTGTCCTGCCTGGTGCCTGCATGCAGTAAGCACCTAGTAAATGTCACCTGCATTATCTGTGATCATTGACTAAAGATAGCAGTGGGATGCAGCTTTGCCTCCGTACCAGAAACTCACTGTCACAGTGATGAGCAAGCAGCAAGTGAGAAAATCTGGCCCACTGCCCACACTTTCCCTGCAGTTTTCAAGTTTTCTTTTCTAGGAATAGAAGCAGGAAGAATGTCATTTGGCAGATTACCTTCCCTCTTCTAGTCTTGTTTTATTATTATTTTTCCTTCAGGCATAACATCAAAAAACAGCGAAAATTATTTTCTAAAACTTCGTAGCTCAAATTATTAAAACCAGATTTCTCCATCTGCGGCCTCTTGTTTCTCGGGTCAGGTGGCTTTGGCGGTGCTCCCTGCCTCCACCAGGCTCTGCAGGCTCCTCCTGCCCCATCACAGTGATGTGCCAGGGACACAGCAATGGTGTTCGGAGCCAAGACAAGGGGAGCCTGGGGCTCACGTGCAGATTTAGATTGGTTGAGTGTCTGTCAACTAGATTAGGTGACTGCAGCAGTCACTCCTTTAGAAAATGTGTTGTGCAAATTAGTTCAGTGAAATTCAGAAAAGTCTCTTAATGAATTATGCTGGTCAATTAAAATGCAATGCACATCTTTTGTATTGTCCAGCATTCACCTGTGACAATAGGAGGAATTATCCTCATTCAGTACACGAAAAACCTAGGTTTGGAGATTTATCCAAAGAGAGAGAGAGAGAGAGAAACAAAACACAGAGCTAGGAGTTATAATGGTGATTTTTTTCTGGGCTTTCAAAAGTTCATGATCCATGTGAATAGAAGTCTCCAGTACGTGACCCCAGCCCTGACTCTTCATTACTGCTTCTTAATGTTGCAGAAGAAACAGAAACAGAAGTGGAGGGAGGGAGAGAGGGGGAAAGTGGAAGAGAAAATGAGCAGTACCATGGCATCTGGTGGTTCTGCTAAAGAAATGTTTACTCTTCAGCCAAACCAAGAAGGCACCAGCTTTTCATTTATCTGGAGGAGATAGCATGAATTCTTCATAGCACACCAAACAGAAAACCTCACCCAAATCCACAGATATGTTCTCTCTCCAAAGCATTGCATGCAGACATTGCTAATAACTCCAGTGTGTTTGCAAGTTATCCTGTGAGTACCACACCCTCCTGGATGCTTCCTGGGCTCAACACTTGTGATCTTCTGGCTAGCATGGATGGGTCTCATTTGCCCCAGCTTAGAAAAAGAAATTAAATGCAGAAAAAGAAAGAAAAGAGAAAGAGGAGACGGCACTAGAAAGACTGGAGACTGGGAGGTGGTTACAGAAAGGTTGGCAGTTGACTTAGCTATTGAAGATGCAGATACTAAACACCAAGGAAGATGCAGGGATGGAGAGGTGGTACCCCATACACTATGTCTATGTCTTGGACTTAGTCAGTGAATGGAGGTGGATCATGTTCATCAAACATATTTGAGATTTTAAGAATGTGATACTGAATGCGTGTACCTGCTCATGTCTTGGAATGGCCCATTACTCTTGGATGTTTCAGGAGAATTTGGGAGCTCTCGGCCACTTTTGTGGAACCATGGGGGTTGAAACATGATGATGACTAACCAAGGCCTTGCCCCTCTGAACTGTGGCTTTTTCTTATATTCAGCTTGGACATTCAAATGTCTCAATTCTTGATGACATGAAAATCAGGGAAAAACTTTAGAAGCCAGGCCACATATTTGTGGGCTTCTAACATTTTGATTGTCTGGCTGTTGTACAGGCTTTTATTAAACCCAGACCTCTCTCACAAGCACACAAATTCCTCAGAAAAGCATCAAAAGATACCCAAGCATCAGGAGGCCTGGCCCTCCAGGCTTTCAGTTCACTAGTTGTGGGACAGGAGAAGAGGCATAAACACGAGGTCTGGGCTGTGTGTCTCCTCTCAGGGCACTGAAAGCTCTTTCTCAGGAGTCACTTAACCATATGGCTTTGGAGAGTTTGGCTCAAGCAGGATCTTGAAGACTGGTCCACTTTCAGGGAGTTCTCAGTGGATCCCTCTATTTGACAGATTTGGGCACAGCTTATATAAAAAGTCACTGCAAATGTATTGAGTGATTGACAGAATGAATCATGTGTGAAGGAGTGAATGAACAATTCTACCAATGCAAGAGGAATCATTTTTAACATAATTTCTGTATTGTGACTCAGTGATGGTCACAGCTCCTTCAGAAGAACAGAAAAGTCAAGGTCAACGCACAGCCCCTGTCAGGGGCTGGGAGGAGTCTTCTGCCTAGGGATGGGGAGGACGTCTTTCCAGTTGCTGCAAAGCAGTGTTTAGGGAGGCATCGTCAGGTTGGAAGTGGACCCAGCTCCTTATGAAAAATGAGGCAAGAGCAACAGCCTAAGAATGGAGAGGGTGGGGACGGGGACCTGAGAGCTGGAGAAATTGGGGAGAGTGTAGACAGAGTATGATGGGGGGCTTGAGAATCTGAGCATAGGGAAGGTGTGGACAAAGCTATGGGAGCCCTTTTTTACTCCTTCTATTTGTGTGTGTGTGTGTGTGTGTGTGAACATTAGCAGACTTTTAACTGGATAGAATATGTTTGTGTGTATACATATGTATTAATCTAAGTGAGTTGGGTGTAGTGTTTCTAACTTATATTTACCCGATCTTTCCCTTTCTGATGAACATATCATCAGAAGATAATTCATGATTTATTTCCTCCTTCATCATGTTCCTTTAATTTATTATTAACAATTGAGGGGACCCAACACATTGTCAGGCAGGTAGAACATGTCTCCTCCTCTTTGGTCTGACACTTGCCATAGCACTTTCAGAGACGGTTTCTATCCCATTATAAATGCACCATATGCTCCTAGTTTAAGGCTGTAATCAAGAAAGCATATTGAGAGGCTGGGAACATAACTCAGTTGGTCACCTGTGTGCTATGCAAGCCTGAAGACCTGAATTTTGTTCCCACTACCCATGTACAAAGCTCGGTGTGGTGGCTCTGTGCTTGTAATATAAGCACCAGGAAGGTAGAGGTAGGCTGTCCCTGGTACTCCCTGGCCAGTCAGGCTAGCCTAATTGGTGAAGCCCAGATGTGCACAAGAAAATACAAGGTGGGTTCTGGGGAAAATACTGAAGTTGACTTCTGACCTTTACACACACACACACACACACACACACACACACACACACACACACACCAAAGGGTGTGGGAGATACCCACCAAAAAGAAGAAGGAGGGAAGAAAGGAAGGAAAAAAGGAGATAAAGAGAAGAAAATGAATATATATTGAGCTGGCTGGACATGGTGGCATACACTTGTAATCTTAACATATTAACACTAGAGAGGCTGAGGCAGGGGAAGTTCAAAGTTAGTTGGGTTACATAGTAATTTCTTGTTCCTAAACAACAACAAAAACAGAAAGAAGAAAAAAAAACAAAAACTGTATATTATATTGGAATTTCTCCAACCTATTAAAATGATTACATAGCATTAAATCCATTAGTATGGATGTTTTAACATCTAAAATATATAAATAAGTGATTTATACACATAGTATGAAGTCAGGCCATTGTCTTTTTTATTCTATAAGGTTCGATTTGATTTGCTATTTTATTTTTAAAAATCTGTATGGATGAAACAGCTGAACCACAACTTTTCTTGTTTCAATGTTTGTTTTGGTATCAAGGTTACACTCAACCCAGAGCTGAAAAGCATCCTGAGTAGGAAAGTAGACAGAAAGTGAGAGACCCTTTACAAAGGCTCTAAACTTAGTGTATGAAAGAAACCAGTAGGCAAAGAGGAGAGCTGGGACTGCAGGAGGCCTGGGGTGGGGACGAAGGTTTGAGGACAACCTATGACCATCATACTAAAGCACACAACTGTGTGAGTGGAGACTTCATGCTGGGACCCAAGCAGCATGGAGTTGATGAAGAACTATGGTAGATGGAGACCAGAACAAGCCTACTCTATGGAAATGCCGTACAGAGCCCGTCTGTGTCCTACAAGCCCTGTTCTTAGGGTCTGATGTTTGGGTGTTTGAGCTCTGTTGTCCAGGGGCCTCACTAATATACTGTCCACTTATGTTTCTGGCTAGTATCTCTCAGATTATTTGTTCCAGGATGCAAGAAAACAGCTTTAGCCTTTCTCTTTTTCTTGTGCACCTATTTGAGGGCACAATATTTTTCCTCAAATCATTCTTCCTATCACATCTCAAAGAACTGATATATAACATTTATTGTCAGATAGTCTAGGAATTTCCAAATTCTGTTATAATTTATTGCTTAAATTCTGCTATTAGAAATTTTTAAATAAATTTCAAAATGTGAAAAGGGTCTATGTTTAGATATTTGATCATGGCTCTAACTTAAGTATTATGGTCAATAAACACAAACTCCACAATCATATACTGTGGAGGTTATTGAGGCTCGATTTATGAAACAGTGCCAAAACTTGTGGTGAAATAATATTTATGATTTATTAAAGCTTGCCTAAGGATTCAGAAAGCAAAGCCAGCCTCAAGCTATCAAGATCAGGTGGTAGTGGTACACACCTTTAATCCTACCACTTGGGAGGTAGAGGAAGATGGATCCCTGTTAGTTCAAGGCCACACTGAGCTACAGGTAATATATCCAGTCATAAAGAAAAACAGCTCAAACAAAGATGATCTAAGCACTTGGGATCACATGCCTTTAATTCCAGGACTCATGAGAGGTATTTAAGACAGGAACAGGGTCTCAGATCTAGCATTCATTCTCCAGCTATATTGAGGATAGGAAGGCATTGATTCTCCAGCCACACTAAAGAGAGGCAGCAGTCTGAGACTTGCTAAAGAGCTCGTGAGTGAATCAGCCATTTCAGTCTGAGCTAGAGCTAAGAGCTAGTGGCCAGCTGCTTTGCTTTTCTGATCTTTAGCTTGAAGCTTGAACACCAACATCTGTCTCTGGGTCTTTTATTAATCATGTTATAGTCATACTACTTGAATGCTTGAGACTATGTGTAGTATCTAGATATTGCATACAAATTCAACTATGTTGGTTTTAGCTTCAATTTTCTTGGGAATTTTTGTCTTTGATATGTTGATAATCAAGAGAAATATTTTAAAGTTAATATTATATTGATGATATGTACTATCCTCTGAAGTCCATAACTATGTGCTTTACATATTTTGAGAATAGTACAAGATACAGGCATGATTAAAATCTCTAAGTCATTTCGGCATGTATCTTGCCACAAAGGAGTGATGCTCTTGGTGCCTAGTAGGCATCTGTGACTTCAAGCCCAGTTCTCTGCATAAGCTTTCTTTTACTTAGAAGTTTCTCAGAAGGTCTTTGTATATCGTTTGTGTGGAAGATGTCAACAAGGGTGGTCATGAAGTAACAAAAGAAAAACAATGAGTTAATGCTATATGCTATATAAGATACAAGAACAGCCTGTTCTCACCACTAAGCAAAAACCTTTCCCAGAGGCAGAAGACTTGCTTTATGGTCCCCTCCCAGGGAGTCCCTGCCAACAAGAAGCAGAGCTCTGAGCCCTCTGGCTGCCTCTGTCCTGCTACTGCTGGAGCACTGTGTGATGTCACTGAATCTACAGCCACCCTTCCCTTAGTATCCCAAGAGGAAACAGCTGTAGAACCCAGAGTTTGCCATAAGGGGCCACATGATATAGCATTCCATCAGCTTCCAAGGTACGCTCAGGTAATTATGTACCCTGAGGTGGAGGGTGTGATTAAGGACTTCCAACTGTGGTTTTGTGGAATCTCTGTGAGTTTTTCTTTTAAGCTATGTTGTGTATTTACAGTTTTAAACTTAAGAAGTATGATGTTGCATATAATCTCCCAGGCTTACTATTATATTTAATTATAAAAATTAAATATTATCTTGGCTCATGGTATCACATCTCTTCAGTCTGTTCAGATTTCATTATGTAAACACTGGAGTTTATTTGCATGCTCTCTGTTGATAAGCATGGGGATTTTTTTAAAAGTATCTCTGGGAAGAGCACTGTTACAAACTTTGCAGTGTGAAAAAAATTGCCTACAGATACATAAAAGGTGAAATTTAGGGTAAAAAAAACCTGAACATTTAACTATACCAGTCCAATGAGTATTATTGTTTGGATCTCAAATGCAGCTGAAAGACCGTGCATGGGAAATTTGGTCCTCTACCTACAGCACTACTGGGCAATGGCAGAGCCTAAAGGAGGCAGAGCCTAGAGGAGGACTTGATGCCTTAAGAAGACCGGGAGATGGTTCCCTTTGCTCTTGCTTTGGTTCCCAGCATCCCTGAGATGGGCAGCCTCCTCAGCCACGGACTTTCTGCTCCCTATACTATTTTGCTCCAACACAAGCCACAAGTCAATGGAACTAAATGACCTTGAACTGAAATCTCTGAACACTGAGTCAAGTTAAACCTTTTTCTATGATTTAAGCATATTGTATGGGCATTTTATTATAGTAATGTAAAATGGCTTCCCCAGTTTCTAATAAAGAAAGGTACTATGGAGTTGTAGTTTACCTCAACTTTTAAAATAAATTCATTTGGAACAGATGTAAAACAATCATTCATGGTATGGAGGTCTATTTACTCCCTGATTGGTAACAACATTAAACATTGGTCTGTATGTGTGGAAATACATATAATTGTAGAAGATTAAAATAACACTAATAAATTTATCTAAAAGATCTTTTGGATTTACAAGGGAAGAATTTATACAATTTTAAAAGTGAGTTTAGAAATTATGTGGTAGACTATTAAAAAATTCTAAAAATAAATTTAAAGACTTGATATCACTTATAGTACATGTATAATGTAATTAATTTAGAGTGAAAAGGCAAAAAGAGCTGCCATCTGGTGCCCTGCTTGAGACCTCCTGAGGCCTGGCGACTGCACAGAGGGAACCTGTCCCAAAGGACCAGGCCATCCAGAGTCTACTAATGTCATGGTGTTATCCTGCCTCCACCCATAGGAAGAGGAAAGCCATGAGACTATTGGACCTGCTTGCACCCACTGGAAGAGAACCTTGAATCTGTACCAACCAGGAAAGGGAAAGACCCCCCCCACCAGTACCCACTGGAAGAAGGACTGGGAAAACAATTGTATAAGAATACATTCAACAAAAGAAAGATCAATATAACACCAACAGAGTCTAGAGACTCCACACTAGCAAGACCTGAACATCCAAACACAGATACTGCAGAAGAGAATGACCCTAAAAACAGCTTTATGAAGATGATAGAGGCCATGAAACAGGAAATGAGAAAATCCCAAAAAGAAATGGAAAAGACAAAAAATTAAAGAAATGGAGAAAAAGACAAACCAAAACTTGTAAGAAATAAACAAATCTCTTAAAGAAAACAAGGAAAGCCAAGAAAAAAAACCAACCAAACAAGTGAAGGAAACAATTCAAACACTGCAAGGTTTGAAAGCTGAAATAGACAAGTAAAAAAAAGCATAGCCTGAGGGAATGCTGGAAATACAAAATCTGGGTAAAAGATCAGGAACTACAGATGCAAGCATAACCAACATAATACAAGAGATAGAAGGGAGACTCTGAGGTGTTGAAGATACACTAGGAGAAAATCTTAAGTCCAACAAGTCCCTTACACAAAATATCCATGAAACATGGGACATTCTGAAAAGGCCAAACCTAAGAATAGTAGGTATAGAAGAAGGTAAAGAAACCCACCTCAAAGGTGCAGAAAACATATTTGACAAAATCATAGAAGAAAACTTTCCCAACCTAAAGAAAGACATGCCAATGAAAGTATGAGAAGCTTACAGAACACCAAATATAGTGGACCACAAAAAGTCCCTTTACCATGTAATAATCAAAATCCCAAACATAAAGAATAAAGAAAGAATTTAAGAGCAACAAAGAAAAAAGGTCAAGTAACATATAAAGGCAAACCTACCAAAATTACACCTGACTTCTCCATGGAAACTCTGAAAGCCAGAAGGCCCTGGATAAATATTCTACCAAAACTAAGAAACAACAGATGCAAAACCAGATTACTATACTCAGCAAAGCTTTCAATCATCATAGATGGAGAAAACAGATATCCCATGACAAAACAAGATTAAAAAAATACATATCTACTTATCCAGCCCTACAGGAAGTTCTGGAAGGCAAGGAAGTTAACTACAACCAGAAAAACATAGGCAATAGATAATCCCACTTTACCAAAAGCCAAAAGGAAAAAAAAGGAGGGGGAAACCCACATGCAATACCACCACCAACAAATGCAAAACAAATAAGAATTAGCAATCAATGGTCATGAATATCCTTCAATATTAATGTTCTTAGCTCACCTATAAAAAGACACAGCCACACTGAACCTGTTAGAAGAGAAAGTGGGAGGCACCCTTGAATGAATTGGTACAGGAGACCACTTCCTGAACATAACTCCAATAGCACAGACACTAAGATCAACAATTAATAAATAGGACCTCCTGAAACTGAGAAGCTTCTGTAAGGCAAAGGACACACTCAGCAAGACAAAAAGGCAGCCCACAGATTGGGAAAAGATATTCACTAACCCCACATCTGACTGAGGGCTGATCTCCAAAATTTACAAAGAACTCAAGAAGCAAGTCTCCAAAACACTAAAGGATCCCATAAAAAAGTGAGGTACAGAACTAAATAGATAATTTTCAGTAGAGGAGTCTAAAATGGCTGAGAGACACATAAAAAAGTGCTCAACATCCCTAGCCATCTGGGAAATGCAAATCAAAACAACTCTGAGATACCATCTCATTCCTGTCAGAATGGCTAAAATCAAAAACTCCAATGACAGTTTATGCTGGAGAGGATGTGGAGAAAGAGGAACACTGGTCCATTGCTGGTGGGAATGCTGACTTTTACAGCCACTTGGGAAATCAGTATGGAGATTTCTCAGGAAAATAGGAATCAGTCTACCACAAGACCCAGCAATTCCACTCTTAGGCATATACCCAAAAGATGCACATTCATACAACAAGGATGTCTGCTCTACTATGGTTATAGCAGCATTATTTGTAATAGCCAGAACCTGGAAGCAACCTAGATGTCCCTCAACTGAAGAGTGAATAGAGAAAATGTGGTACATTTACACAATGGAGTACTATTCAATGGAAAAAAATGGAATCTTGAAATTTGCAGGCAAATGGATGGCACTAGAAGAAACCATCCTAAGTGAGGTAACCCACTCACAAAGAGAAACATAGTATGTACTCACTCATTTATGGATTTTAGACATGAATCAGGGGAGTGCCAGAGAGTCTGGGAAACAGAACCTTCATCCAGCGACTGATGAAAGCAGAGTCAGATACCCACAGATAAACACTGAACTGAACTCCTAGAATCCAGTGTCAGAAAGAGAGAACTGATGGGCAAAGGAGTTAAGACTGGGCTGGCTTAGCCCACAGAAACAACTGACCTGATCAAGGGGGGAGCTCTTGGACTGTGTGGAAAGCATGGCACTGACCCAGACCCCCTGTAGGTGGGTGTCAGCGAGGAGGCCTAGGTAATCTATGGAGCCTTGGATAGTATTTATCCCAGGCGTACAAGTAGATTTTAAGTGCCCATGCCACAATATGGGATGCTCTCTCAGCCTGGACTCTTGGGGGAGGGCTTAGGCCCTGCCCTGGATGAAATGACAGTCACTGGAGATCCACCATGGAGGGCCTCAACCTCCCTTGGGATTGGAATGGAGATTGGGTGGGGGACTGGGGAACCAGGTGGGGAGGGCAGGAGAAGAGGGGAGGGAGAGGGATTGACATGTGAAACATGCTTGTTTCTAACTTAAATTTAAAAAAAACTGAAAAAAAATCCAGCCATACTGACCCTCTTAGAAGAGAAAGTTGGAGGTACCCTTGAATGAACTGGTACGGGACACAGCTTCCTGAACATAATACCAGTAGCAAAGACACTGAGATCTCCAATTAATAGATGAAACCTCCTGAAAATGAGAAACTTCTGTAAGGCAAAGGATACAGTCAACAAGATATAACTGCAGTCCAGAGAATGAGAAAAGATCTTTACTAACTCCTCATCTGACAGAGGGCTGATTTCCAAAATATACAAAGAAGTCAAGAAGCTAGTAACCAAAATACCAAACAATCTAATTTAAAAGTGGCATACAGGCTGGATGTTGGCAGCACACACCTTTAACCCCAGTACTTGGGAAGCAGAGGTAGGCAGATCTCTGTGAGTTCCAAGCCAGCCTGGTCTACAGAGTAAGTTCCAGGACTGGCTCCAAGGCAATACAGAGAAACCATGTCTCAAAAAAACCCATAAAAAGCCAGGCGTTGGTGGCGCACGCCTTTAATCCCAGCACTCGGGAGGCAGAGGCAGGCGGATCTCTGTGAGTTCGAGGCCAGGCTGGACCGACAGCCTCCAAAACAGAGAAACCCTGTCTCGTAAAACAAAAAACAAACAAAAAAAACCCACAAAAAAGTGAGGTATGGGACTAAATAGAGAATTCTCAACAGGGAAATCTAAAATGGCTAAAAGACATCCTTAGCCATCAGAGAAATACAAATGGAACTAGAAGAAACCATCCTGAGTGAGGTAACTCAGCCACAAAAAGACAAACATGGTATGTACTCACTCATATATGGAAAAGGATTGTCATCTTACAATCCACACCTCCAGAAAAGCTAGGAAACAAAGAAGACCCTAAGAGAGACATGGTCCTCCAGAGAAGGGAAAAGGGACAAGATCTCCTGAGCAAATTGGGAGCATGAGGTGGGGAGGGGAAAAAGAGTTAGGAGAAAGAGAAGGGGAGAAGAGGAGGGGGGAGGAAGATATGAAGGACCAGGAAGAGCAAGAAAAGAGATACCTTAGTGGAGGAAGCCATTATAGGTTTAATAAGAAATCTGGCACTAGTGAAATATCCAGAGATATACTAGGATGACCCCATCTAAGAATCTAAGCAATAGGGGAGAGATTATCTTAAATGCCCTTCCCCGATAATGAGATTGATGGTTACCTCATAGAGCCTTCATACAGTAGCTGATGGAAACAGAAGCAGAGACCCACAGCTAAGCCCTGAGCCGAATTCCTGGAATCCAGTTGTAGAGAGGGAGGAGTGATGAGCAAAGGGGTCAAGACCATGCTGGGAAAACCCACAGAAACAGCTGACCTGAACAAGGTGGAACTCATGGACCCCAGACTGACAACTTGGAAACCAGCATAGGACAGACCCAGGCCACTTGAACGTGGGTGTCATGTAGGAGGCCTGGGCGGTCTATGGGGTCCCTGGTAATGGAACAGCATTTATATCTAGTGTACATTATATCTAGTAGCCCATTCCCTATAGAAGGGTACCCTCTCAGCCTAGACACGTGGGGTAGGGCGTAGGTCCTGCCCCAAATGATGTGACAGATTTTGATGATCCCTTATAGAAGGCCTCACCTTTTCTATGGAGCAGAGAGGGATTGGATGGGGATCAGTGGGAGGCATAGGAGAATGCGAGGAAGAGGGAACTGGGATTGACATATAAAATAAGATTGTTTCTAATTTAAATTAATAAAGGAAAAGGCAAAAAAACAGATCACCAAGAAATCCGTGTATTTGAAAATAAATAAGCAAGTCTTTAGAAAGGATATGGTCTTGACTCATTTTTCCTAGAGATATTTGGGAAGAGAAACCCCAGTTGAGAAAATTCCTCCATCAGATTGTCTGTAGGCAAGTCTATAGAGCACTTGCTTGACCACCAGGGCAGTTTTTTGGGGTGGGGTTGAGGTTTAGAAAACTGACTGGGGCAGTCATGGGTACAGAAATCCTTCACTGCCTCTGCCTCAGTTCCTGCCTTGAGTTACTGCCCTGACTTCCCTTCATGATGTGCTGTGATTTAGACACAGAAAACAAATGAACTATTTCATCCCAAACTTGTTTTGGTCATGGTGTTTTGTTAAAATGACAGAAAGCAAAATAAGCAAGGATGAAAGAAGAAATCATGTTGGGTATCAGAAATGTTTAGGAAATATTAGTACATAGAATATGTGCTCAAGAGGATGTTTATGTCATTGAAGATTGCATTATCAAAAGGCCTTAAGAAGCAGACATACACATAAGACATAGATGTGAAGGGAAGGCAGAAGATGCTTCTAGCAAGAACTGACTAGTTTGTGGAAGAGATGCTTTGAGATTTGTGAATATGAGCACACATAAAACATCCACCCACAATCATCGTTAAAACAATCAAACTTTAGCCTGGTTGTCTGAAGAAGCAAAATAATACTTTTTGGATAGTGATAATGATACTAAAACCTTGGATTCCCTCTGGGGTCTCCAAGCACTGTGCCAAAGATTAAATTTATAGTGCTGAGGCTGACAGAAACAGTCAGAAGAAGCAAGGCAATGACATATGTGTGCCTTGCAAATATTATCTCCTCATCTGTAGCTTGTCTTTTTCTTTTTCTTAACAATGTCATTTGAAAAGCCAAGTTGATGACTCATGTTGGGCAGTCTGAAGACATTAATGTTGGAGCTATCTTGACAGCATAGGTTTAGATGAACACACAGATAATGGGGCCCAAAAGACCAACAATTGACTCTCAACCAAAATTTAAGATAGTTAACTGAGAAATTACAGTAGTTCCAACAAATGATGCTAGAAAATAAACTTCATGACACAAAACAAATTCCCAATTCTTTGTTAACACATGGAGAAATGAATGGGAATTGATAGACTTAACGATAAAACTTAAACACACAATATTCTAGAAACATACACAAAGACCTTTGTGGTCTCGTATTGAAAAAAAAGGTCCTTAACAGAACACAAAAGCACAAACCAAGTGGGAAATATGATAAATTAGGCTTCACCAAAATTAAAATTTTCTTTTTGATGACTTCCAACCCACAAAGCACCATGTGAATTAGGTGCTGCTATCTTTATTTGACACATGACAAAGTCAGAGCACCAAGCAGAATTTCCATGACAAAGCCAGGAAGCACTAAGCAAGGGATCAGACTCTGGAGAATTTTTTCCGACCCCTTGTCTTTTCATAAGCACAGGAGTTTGCCTATTATAACCTAAGTGCAAACATAAATAACTCGTGCTAGCTATGCCACGGTTCTGTCAAAGATAATTGGAAACGGGATGTGTGCTATAATGTATATAGGCCTCTTATCTCTTGTGTATGTAGACAGACATTTGTGCAGCTATTTAATCCCATAGGCATTTGGCAGGACCTTGATGAAGCCACCCTCAAATGGATTTTTCCTAACTACTGTCCAAATTGATCTGATCAGAAACAACAACAATTGCCAACTAATTGTGAAAACTTCCAAGAAGTACAAATCCCAACACTTGTAAGGGCTTGGCATTGGAGGCTTTTCTGCAGAGCTTTTGTAACCCCACTCTAAACGACATGGCATTGGCAATTCAGGGAAGAATACTTACCACATGATCTCAGATGCTAATACTCAGGATTGCTTGAGTCCTGGGTGCCTGCATTCTCACACGCAGTCTCTGTATGCATGCCTAGGGTTTGCCTAATTCCCAGAGCAACATCTGATCAGACTCCACCACCGACAATCACCATGATGGGGACTGGAAACCATTCCAAAAGCAAACTGCAGGCTTATATCAAATTATTCACAGAAAACCGAACTGGTGGAGTTTAAAGCCAGTGTGGGAATTCTGGGGGAGTTGAGAACAAGGGTACGAGTCCACAGCAGGGACCATCCATCACTGACAAGAAGACAGGGTTCTTTCATCCTTGTTTGCACAAATTAATTTATTTAGAATAAATGCTTGGTGTGCAATTAGAGTCAAATAGTTGGAATCTGATAAAACATACACAAAACAACTCACTCATTTAGTAAAAATATACACCAAACTAAAGCCTTATCCTTGGAGGGTGTTGGCTACTTGAGACAGGGTACTGCTATGTTACCCAAGTTAGCCTTGAAATTTTGATCCTTGAGCTTCACCCTGTCGCGTTCTGGGATTACAGGCCAGGGCCATAGTGTATGGCCTCTGACAACAGATCTTATCATTCATTACAGGTTTAGATGCTTGTGTAAGTTCTATGATCAAAATGAAAAGCACCAGGTGGGGGATGGGGAGCTGGTGATGCTGTTAAGAGCACTTGCTGATCTTCCAAAGAGCCAGAGTTCTCCTCTCAGCACCATGTTAGGTGGCTCACAATGAACTCCAGCTCCAGGGCTCTGAAGACACCTTCATTCACGTGAATGTACACACATGCAGACAAACACACCTACACATACGTAAATAGCAAATAGGGAAATCTTTATTACTATAATAAATTTAAAAAATGAATAGACTAATACTAAATCATTTTTAAAGTAAAATTTCATGGATAGCCTACTCATATGTTCTCAAAAATATTAGCTCACTTGTGAAGGTAGCATTGATTAAACTGGACATTTTAATTGTATTTGTCATAGAATGCAGCCTTTAATGTGTCTCTTCTAGTATAGAAAGCAAAACTCGTAAGCCAGACAAGAACACTTTGTTCCTAACCTGGTTCTGCCCTTGGATCATCCGGGTAGAGCTGAGGAGCAGGATGACCTCCGTGCACAAGGTCCCATTGTGTCATGGCTCTGTTCAGGTGGGAGAATCCAGTGCTTTCTATGCAGCTGCTTCAGTGTCTGTCTATTGCTTCCAATGCCCACCCTCCATTCTTCTTCCCTCGCTCAAGCCTGTTAGGTTCCACGAATGGTCTCATTACACAAATCTTTCCAACTCCTTAGAAATAAATAGGCAAAAGTTAATACTATTTGAAAGAATGAATACTCAAATCCACCAATTAGTCAATTTGGGTAGGCATTCCACTAAGTTTCCCATGCTTCTTTTTGCTTACGTACCAACCACAGTGCCCAAAGTAGGATCCCTGCTATATTGTAATTTGCTTGTTTTATTCTGATTCATGCTTCAATGTCTTGTCATAAAATATGGCTACATGTGGAAATACTTTAACTAAGATTAAACACTAAAATCAGAAACATTTTTAAAGAATGAGCCCAAACGTTTACAAAGCATTTGGCATGCCAAGAACAGCTCTGAGCACTTTACCTACAGTAATTCATTATATCCCTATAAGAACTCCATGAAACAGGTACTATTGTTACACCAACTTCACAGAGGAGGAGGCTGAACCACAAAGAAATTTAAAAACCTCAAGGAAGTAGTGTCATACAATCATGTGTCTGCCAACTGCTCTTAACAAAGAGATCTCTGCCTTTGTCGAAAACATTCAGCACTCTTCATAATATTGTTTAGGTTTTAAACATTTCATTTAGCTCACATTTCTTGGCATCCTCCAGGGAATAAAATCAAAACATACAACAGAAGGGTCAGAGGCTGGCTTCATGGGTATACAGCCTTGGGAATTTGAATGCTCTATTGCTAAATGTGTGATATATTTTGAACAGGGGCCTTGAATTTTTTTCACAAGAAACTGAAAACCACGTGTCCTTCTTAGAAAGGATATAAAACTTCCAAGAAAGTTCTTATCAAATATATGGCTGATTTTCATTAATCGTAAGTGATAATTACGACTTTGTTTTTCCTTGGAGAATGAGAAAATACACTCTACTGTTTATTAATCATTCTGTAAGGCAGAATTATAGTTTTGGATGAGGTACTCAGAATGGCTTCTTCCTGAATGGAGGGAGATTAGTTTCCCAAAATGTCCAAATTAGTAAAGACATTCACTTCTTGGGAAAGGGAGTTCAGGAAGTGTGCTCAGGAAATAGCCGGAGCTGTGCCATTGACAGAGGGTCTTAAAGTAGAGAACAAGGTTTGGTGGCATCCAATTGATGGAGTCTGAAGATGCCACAGTGAAAGTATTCTATAACTGATGACTGGCAGGCTACAGGGCAGGAGGACTGGAAGCTTGGGAACTTGGATCTCTTGGGTCAAACAACATGGGGATGAGAGGATAGCTTGGGAAGTGATGGAGTAACTCTACTGTAGACGCTGTTGAGTTCATTCATGTGACCTGAGTCATCTGATGACAGCCCCACAAAGGCAGGTTGATTTCTAATCTGTATGGTTCCTATGCTTAGCTCAGCACAGCAGAGCACATCCACCGACCCTTTGTAGTCCAGAGCTCTGTTCACCAGCCTTGAATGACAGAGACCAGGAATATCAATGTGACTCAAGGAATGATGTGTTCACAGGCTGGCAGAGAGCATAGTGGTGAAACACACCTGTTTCTTGTGTTTCTCACAGAACTAAACTCATGTAGTACTGACTACAAAATGCTTCACCTGAGAAGACAAGACACATAAAAACATAAAACACTTTGAAGGAATATTTGAAATGTCACTGCCCTCCCATTTCCCTGGGTTCACAGATCCAAGTAAGAGATTCAGCCCTGCCATCATGTATTAGCCATGGTTTGATGATAATGGTGGCAATATATGGCAGCCTCACATCCAGACAAATAAGCTTATTTCAAACTTAGCTTCAAGGTTATATGAAAGCATTTAAAATATGGTCTCCCTAAACCAGCAGTTCTCAACCTGTGGGTTGCGGCCCCTTTGACAAACCTTGATCTCCAAAAACATTTACATTATGATTCTTAACGGTAGCAAAATTACAGTTATGAAGTAGCAGTGAAAGTAATTTAATGGTTGGGGGTTGCCACAACGGGAGGAACTGACTGTATTAAAGGGTTTCAGCAGGAGGGTTGAGAACCATTGCTGTAGGCACTTCTGTGTATGCTCCACTGTGCTACCCTCCAGCAGCCCCGGTTAAAGGTTTCAGTGGACATGTGGAACAGTCTACCCAACAATGTTGAAAGTGACTTTCCTCATGAGAGTACACGAGTACTCTCTCTCTCTGTCTCTCTCTCTCTGTCTCTCTCTCTCTCTCTCTCTTCCTCCCTCCCTTTCTCCCTGGCTCCCTCCTTACCTCTCTGTTTCTCTCCCTCTCTTTCATTAGGACAAGCTCTAACAAATTCCAAAGACTATGCACCATTCCGGGGAAAACTTTCTCAATCTGACGCTGGATAATTAAAAGCAGCTTCATATATTTCAGACTTAGGAAACTAATAATGAAAACCACTTTGGGTACCCAAGAAAAAAGTCACATTCTTGTTATCTCGTGGACCAAAGAAAACATTGAAATTTCAATAATTTTGTGAAATTGGAAATATGGATGGACTTACAGTGTCCTGTGAGAGGATTAAGACAAAGGAGACTTAAATTCACTTTTTGTTTATATTAAAGATAGGGCTGGAAAGATGGCTCAGCCATTAGAGGCTAGGCTCACAACCAAAAATATGAAGAAAAGGCTTTGAACACTGAATAACACTGAAAGACAAATAAGTTAAGCAGGATAAATTCTAAAGACTGTAGAAAAAACAAGTGAAGTGAGAACATCAAGAAAGAACATGTTCAATAGACAATGTTAACCAATTTAAAATTATGTTTTTGAAAACACTGTAATAAAGCAAGCTTCTGATGAAATCAGTTAATAAAAAAGGAAATGAAAGAATGAGAGGGCATAAGAGAAAAATACAAAGACTTAAAGAGGCATTGTTCTGGGCTGGGAGTGGTGATGTACATCGGTAATCCCAGGACTGGGCAGCCAACAGTTCAAGGATGCCAGTGAGTTCCAGATCTACATGGTCTATATTGTGAATTCCAAGGCAGTCATAGTAAGGCACTGTCTGAAAAAAAAAAAAAGAAAAACAAAGCAAGTCGGGTGGTAAGTGAAAGACCACTGAACGTGTCTCTTTGCACTTGTTAAGTTTAAGACAGGGTCTCACCAAGTTGTCTCAACTGGCTTTGAAATCATTTTTTAAGCCCAGATAGGCCTTGCACTTGTAATCCCCCTGTCGCAGCCCCAGAGTAGCTGGAATTGTTTTAAGTAGCAGCAGCTCTACGACAAGCAACATGTTTCCTTGAAACTTAACTAAGTCTGCTCTTAGCCTTCACCTGACTAAAGTTGCTGCTCTGAAGAGTTGTTTGAACAACTTTCTCTATACCTGGCTGGGTCACCAACTGTACACAATGAAGATTATAATTATTTTATTTTGAATTCAGTTTCAGGGGCTTGTTTCAAGTATATTTTGTTTTATAATTATGTACAGTATCTGCATGTTACCCAGTTATGTTTATAAAATCTAGATGGTTTGGGATCAAGTACTTTAAACTCTACTCCCTCCAGCTTGTTTTATGCCCTCTGTAGAGAGTGAGTTTTAAAAATATTTATTACAAGCCGGGCGGTGGTGGCACAGCACTCAGGAGGCAGAGGCAGGAGGATCTCTGTGAGTCTGAGGCCAGGTTGGTCTACACAGCGAGTACCAGGATAGGCTCCAAAGCTACACAGAGAAATATATTGCATTTTATTTATTTATTGTGTGTATGTTTATACCTTCATACATACCCATGCCTTAGAACATACATGGAGGCCAAAAGACAACGTGAGGAGCCAGCCAAGTCTTGACTTACCATTATGTGGCTCCGAGGATCGAACTCAGGTTGTCAGGCTTGGTGGCTATCTCACCTTTCCCCTAGTAACTTTTATCTGTTAGGTTGTAATCATCGTAATACAGGAGAATATGTACATATGTAATTTGATCGATAGTAGCATACTGCTATGACTTTCTTTAGCCTCTTCTTCACTGGGCTGTGAGCTGGCTTTTCTCACACTCTCCTCAGCCTTAGATTGGCTTAATCGATGACCTGTGCACAAATATTCAATTTTTTGTTGTGTTCTATGAATAACGGGGCAGGCAAGACTCTACTGTGTGCATACTTTATAATTTTTTCCTAGAATTTTAAATTTTATAATGAGCACATTTCTAGCCTCTTCAAATGCCGTTTGTGTCTCTTGTTTATATTCACTGGTGTTTTTCTTAGTTTTATAGTGTAATGAATTATATGGTTTTTCTAATTGTGATCTAATTGTGAACAACCCATTCATTTCTAGACTCTTATCTTGCATTACTGTAACAATTTCTTTTTTTTTTTCCTTTTTCTTTTTTTTTGGTTTTACGAGACAGGGTTTCTCTGTATTGTTTTGGAGGCTGTCGGTCCAGCCCGCCCTGGAACTCACAGAGATCCACCTGCCTCTGCCTCCCGAGTGCTGGGATTAAAGGCGTGTGCCACCATTTCCCGGCTTAATTTCTTCTTTCTTAAATATTTTCTTGATAATCTAAATGTTAGTCTTTTACTTTTATAAGCTTTATTATAAAATCTAATAGGCATCGGGTTGAAGCTATTACTATTATTTTGCTAACTGGGCATTGCATCAAACTGCTTTTAAATATGCATCTCTGTGTCTATAGATTGGCACTGCACTCAGGCTTCATCAGAGCAGTTTCTTCATTTGGTGCTGGCAGTCAACTCAAACACAAGTGGTCAGAGTGCAGAGAATAAGTGTATGTGGCGTGCTCAACCACAAATGGGACATTCACATGACACCAACTCCTGGAGGTTCAGGAGCCATCTTAGAGATTGTCAGACCAGAAGCTCAGGAGGACAGAAGCAAAAAAGTGTCTTCTGGACATGACAAGGAGGCCTTATTAATAAACTCATAGCAGCCGTGGTTGTCTACACAGGGTCAAAGCGGTCAGATTCCAACATGGATGATGAGCCCAGACCTGTATCAGAAGACCTTTTGACAATTGACTCTCCCTTCCTTAGAAGGGAGAGTCAGTTTTAAGTGTGGACCCTGTTTGTGTGGTCCCACTTCCATGAATATAGGGGCAGCACAATGTATATTGTTCCCATGTATGAAATCCTTAAAGAATTAATAACACCATGACTTGAAAAACACGTATTACAAACCCTGGATCAACCACTAGAAAAATATAAAATAAAGAAGTACAATTGATACTCTGAGGGATGGGGTCAAATGCCACTGGAAACCATAGGCAGTAGAGAAAGGGTGGAAGAAATGAGGGTAGCAAAGAAATCCTAACAAACAGGGCAGGAGCTAAGGCAGCTACATCAGTAGTGAGAGGGATGTCTGAGGACAGCAGGCACCACTAAGAAGATGGGAGAGATGTGAGGCTGAGATGGAAGAACAGGAAGTGAGCAGAAGACCCACAAAAGGTCTGAGTGTCACAAACCCACTTCCAAACAGCACTTGAGTAAAAAGAGAAACCTTGGGAATAGTTTTACAAATTCCAAAAAAATGGAAAACCTTAAAATATTTTGAACTAACATTAAGATGTGTTTGCAGGGAGATTTCTAAAAAGTCTAGCAAATAAAAATAAACACACACACACACACACACACACACACATTAACCAGATTTCTTAAAATGTAGTTAGTTATGTGTAGTTTGCTTTTCTTTTTGGGAGATCTTTTTAATCCACATTCATTGGTGGGATTGATCTATGTGTTTCTATTTTGGTTCAGTTTGGGGCAGATTTTGAAAGAGGTGTACTTATGTTTTAGTTTTCAATGTAATCTATCAACTGATCCCTCACAAAGTGTTAACCCCAGGCCAGACCTCTGCCCTCTCTATCAGATCTGCTGCCCTTTTAACATCCTGCCTTGCATGCATGAGAAAACACATTCAGACTCAGTTCCCAACCCCCTCACACGTCTTCAGCCACGTGGAGAACGGAAGTGTTTCAGAATTCACATTGTTGATGGCTCTTCTCCCCCAATAGCACACATAGCACCTTCCAGGGTTATGAAGCTAGTCAGTGGGGAGGAAGTTTTGATCAGTGGTCAGTACTAGTTATTTCTCTCTGTCCTGTGACCAAAGTATGTATGTGGTGCTTTAGCAAAAGGGACTTAATCATAAAGTTCTGGCGGACAATGGCAGTAGCCTGCATTGGTTGGGGGGTGACCAACAATCAGGGAGTTACCCAATATCTCATACTGGGACACACACACACACACACACACACACACACACACACACAGTATGGATGTTTTGCCTGCATGCATGTCTTCTATGTACCCTGTGCATGACTGGCATCCATGGAAACCATAAGAGGGCCAGGGATCCTCTGGAACTGGAGTTACAGACAGTGTGAGCTGCCCTGTAGGTGCTTGGAATCAAACCTCTGGAAGAGCAACTGGGCTTTCTAGTTAAAACTCCCCATTTCTCTCCCTTTCCCTTCCATATCACCCCAATTCTACTATTCTCTTCCCTTAAGATCTTCCTTCTCCCATCAGTGGCCTCGATCTAGTTTTCTGGACTCTACAGGTATCATAAATCTAAAGATTTGATGCTAGCATCAATCTGCATTTAAATGAGAACATGTGGCATTTGTCTTTCTGGGTCTGGATTACTTCAATCAGAGTAGTATTTCGCACTTCTATACACTTACCTGTGGGTTTCATAATTTAATTTTTCTTTATAGCAGAAGAAATCCTACTGTTTAGATACCACATTTTTGTTACCATTCATCAGTCAATGATACCTAGGCAGTTGCCATGTCCTATGCGAATAAAGCTACCGTGAACATGGCTGAGAAAGTATCTCTACAGCAGGATATAGAATCCTCTGGGTACAAGCTCAGGAGTGATACAGTTGTATCATATGGTAGATCTATTTCCAGCTTTTTGAGAAATCTCTGAGCTGACTTCCAAAGTGGCTGCATCTCTTTACAATCCCACCAACGGTGCATGACTTCCCTGTCCCCTTATCCCTGCCAGCATCTGTCATCTTTGCCTCCTTAATTTCAGGTCTTCTAACTGGGTTAATATGACACCAAAACATAGTTTTAATTTGCATTTCTTTGATGACTAAGGATAGTGAACACGTTTTAAGATATTGGTTAGCTGTTTGTATTTATTTCTTCATTTGAGAACTCTGTTTAATTCCATAACCTGATTTTAAGCTGGATTTTTTTTCTTAATGGTTTTTGAGTTCTCTGTATATTCCAGACACTAATTCTCTGTCATGTGTATAGTTGGTGAGGATTTTTTTCCATTGTGTAGCCTTCCAGTCTTTCTCTCCAGCAGACTGACATTTTCCTTTGCAGCACAGAAGCTTTATCATTTCATACGTCCCACCTGATTACTGGTTCTACTTCGTGGAAGGCCTGGCTCCTATTCAGAAGGTCTTTACCAGAAGTGTACACTCTACTCTTTCTTCTAGAAGTTTCAGGCCTTAAAATTTAATGTTGAGATCTTTGATATACTTGAAATTGATTTATGTGCAGGGTGAGAGAGAAGGATCAAGTTTCATTCTACATGCAGAAAACTTTTTTTCCCCAGCACCACTTAAAGATGTTGTCTTTTCTCCAATATTTATTTTTGGCACCTGTGTCAAAATTCAGTTAGCTGTAGGCACACGAACTTGTATCTGGGCACTCGAGTCTATTCCACTGATCAGTGTGTCTGTTTTTGTGTTGGTATGATGTTGTCTCACCACTATGATGGTGTAGTGTAAATTGAAACAGGAACAGATGTCTCCCTGGAACTTATTAAGCAGATATCCTTGCTGAATCATAGGGCTCCAGGTTCACTGAGAGACCTTATATCAAAGACTAGGTGGAACAAGACCAAGGAAGAAATTGACCATGGCTTCCAAGTGCATGCATACATGTACATACACACATAAATACATACCGCACACAGCATGTGTGTGTACACACATGGGAAAAAGCCTGTAGTCCATCAGGCTTGTATTCCATCTTTGGTTATTTTCTCCCTCCAGTGATCTTACATTATTTAGGTTCAAATTTCTGACCTATATCATTTTCCTTGTCTCTAAATATTTTCAAAACATCCTTTTCAGATAATTCTACCAGCAACAAATCTGCCCATCTTTGTTCCTTTGGAAACTTTTTGTTTCTTCTTCAAACGATAAGGCCACAAGGTGAATAATTCTGGGTTGCTGCTGCTATTCTTTAAGACCCCTTAAATATGTGCTATAGTCCTTCACTGTTTATGCAGTTGCTGTAGAGAAGTTGACTTAAATTTGACTCCTGTTCCCCAGTGAATACTATTTCAACCCATCTCACTTCTTTGAGGATTTTCCATACTTGGAAATAGTATGCCCTGCTATAATTTTCCCTGTGTTTATTTGGGCTTTCTGGGTCTGTGACCCTATCTGACACTAATTTGAAGGAAGTTTGCAATCACTGATAGTCCTACCGGTTCTTCTCTCTCTAGTGTTCCCATTGTGTTTAGCCTTTTATAGCTGTCCAGAGTCTTGGCCACTCTGGTTTTACTATTTGTTTGTTTTCCAGTCTTTTTTATTCTTTTGTTTTAGTTTTGGGAATCTCAACTGAAGCATATTCAAGACCAGAGAGTTTCAATTCAAATATATCTATTAATATTCTTACAAAAATACATATTTCATTTTTGTTTAAAAAGTAACTACAGTCTCTAGTTTTTTGTGTGACTGTTCACCTTTCTCTGCTCACATAATCCATCTGCTCTTAATGCTGACTTCCCTTATCTGTGAGAGCTCTTAATATGTTCAGCATGGTTGTTGAAACTTCCAGTGTCATAATTCCTATTTTGTATCATATCTGAGTTTTGGTCCAGTGTTTACACTGTCTCTTCCAAAATGTATTGCCTTTCAGTCTGTTTTGAATTTTTCTTGATAGACGAGCACAGTGTGCTGCTGAGAAAGAAACTGTGGCAAGCAGACTTCCGATGCCACGCTAGGGAGCACAGGAAAGGTACAGCCTTGTGATTGAGTCTGTCTTTTAGTGAGCCTGCACCTTGGACTGTGAATTTCACTCATTCTTTTTCCTTGCCTTAGAAAGAACTTGGAGACATCCAAAGTGGTCTGGAATTGGGCATTTCCTATTCCCACACTGGCTGAGTTGTAATAGAACCACAGCAGGTTATGCTCTGGTTAGCACTTTCTCCTGAAGAAACATTTGAATGCAAAAGAAAGCTGTGGCATATCAGAATGTTTCCTCCCGTCCCCCACTCCACACTGACCCAAGCAGAAGAACAACTTGTCAGATCCAAAACCAACCAACAAATACTCTGCTGTTAATTCCACCAATCCAAAATAAGACCACCACCACAGTTTAAAGACAAATTTAAAAGAAGTTTTAATTAAATACTGGCCAGGTGGATGGACATTTGCCAGGTCCACACCCAGGTTCCTGGGAAATGGCCCCAAGTCATGGTTTGCAGCAACTTAAGAAGGAAAACCCATAATTCATTGCATTTCCATCAGGTCCAATCACAGGCAAGCATACATCCTTACATACCTCTAGCTACATCCAATCAGGGGAAAGCATATGTCATTACATATTTCCTGCTTGTGAGCCTCCTGCCCACATGTGATCAAACACACCCATACAGATGGGTCAGACAAACTTGTTTAGGTGATTGATAAAACGTGTGGTCTGTTATCTCCCATAAACAACTGCCTCCAGTATTTCAGGAATTATCTGCCCTTGGGTAAGGTACATGCAGATCAGAGTCATTTTATTTCATGGCTCTCTAAGGCATAGTAATTAAAACTTAAACTATAACTCTGACTCTCAAATCCCCAATGTTTAGGAAACACCTGTAATTCCAGCACATTGCTGAGGTTAAGTCAGCAGCACCTAGATTATTCTATAGTGTAAGAATATCTATCAGAGCTCAATTTATTTTCTTCATTGAATTACAAGGAGAAAGATTATGGATTAAAGAATTAACCAATATTAATTTATGAACTTTGCTTTTGATCTTTTGTTTGTTTTTAAGACAGAGTTTCTTTGGATAGGCTTGGTTATCCTGGAACTAGCTCTGTAAACCAAGCTGGCCTTGAACTCCTACCTCTGCCTCCTGAGTGTTGGGATTAAAGGTGTGCACCACTACACCTGGCCCTAAACTTGTCTTTCTCTCCACAAATTGGAAGGTTAGCTGTGTGAAATCTTGCCCTGAGGTCGCCACTCCCTTTATTCCATTTAATGGCTTTCCTTTAATCTGTTTATCCCCTTGAACACAAGACAGCTCCATTCCACTTCCTGGATCCCTTTTCTCCTTGAATTGTACGTTTTGTATTTTCTTGCTTAGCTTTCCCCTTTTCATTACAGATTTTCATAAGAGTGAACACTAATAAGCACACAACAGCATCAATATTAGGCTGTTTTGAGATCTCCTCTGCCAACACAATTAATCCAAAACTCTTCAATTTAGCTTCAAGTAGATTTTTTAGACAAGGGCAAAAAGCAGCCACGTTCTTCACCAAAATATCACAAGAAGAGTCTCTAGGCCACACACTAAGTCTTCTCTTCTGAAACCTCTTGATCTGGGCCCCCACAGTTCAAATCACCCTCAACACTACTGTCTTAAATGTTCCTACTAGGATGGCCCATTAAGCCCCACTTAAAGCATTCAACTGCTTTTCTAATCCAAACTCCTAAAATCCACATTCCTCTAAACAAAAGTATTGTGAGGCCTATTACAGTAACACCCCAGTCCCTGCTACCAACTTCTGTCTTAGGGTTTCTATTGCTGTAAAGAGACACCGTGACCACAGCAACTCTTATAAAGGAAAACATTTAAATGGAGCTGCCTTACAGTAAGAGGTTCAGTCCATTATCATCATGGCCAGAAGTATGGCAGTGTGTAGGCAGACGTGGTGCTAGAGAAGGAGCTGAAAGTTCTACATCTTAATCCACAGGAAGCAGGAGACTGTCACACTAGGTCTAGTTTGAGCATCTGAGACTCCAAAGTCTGCCTCCACAGTAACACACTTCCTCCAATAAGGCTGCACCTACTTGAACAAGGCCACACCTACTCCAAAGACTCCTAATAGTGCTGTTCCCTATGGACAAAACATTCAAACACATGAATCTACTGGGGCCATTCCTCTTCAAACAACCACAGTGACAGAGCCTGTTAAGGGATTTGAAAACCTACTAATAAATTATTTAGAAGAACTAACATTAAAAAAAAAAGCTGGGCAGTGGTGGCGCACGCCTTTAATCCCAGTACTTGAGAGGCAGAGGCAGGTGGATCTCTGTGAGTTCGAGGCCAGGCTGGACTGATAGCCTCCAAAACAGTACAGAGAAACCCTGTCTCGTAAAACCAAAAAAAAGAAAAAAAAAAAAAAAAAAAAGAACTAACATAAAGGATGGAGAAACTTCTAATGGCCCAACCAAAGATCAGCCACTAAAGAATACTCTTTCTAGTTCTAAGATGATCACAAGATTGTTTTCAATATTGAAAGAAAAGGTTAAACTTACTGTTAATATGGAGTGGTGTAATCAATTCAAAAGCTGTTATTCCTTGCCTTAATAATTATGAAAAATTACAAGTAAGTATTCCTTACTCATATCAAAAAGAGTGACAAGTCTATAGGAACTGATGAGAAGGCAGTTGAAGAACACAGATTTTACATAGGTGCATTGTGGATGAAAACTGCAGGCTAGAGCAAATCTCTAATAAGGGTGAAGCTCTTTTTTCGGGAAACAGATGTCTGACTTTCATCCTCAAACAAGCCAAGTCAGTGCCAGGTTTCAGGCTCTTCTGGCTTACTTGAGGATGGTATGGCAGGCCACATCCTGAACCTTTTTGCCATCTAGAACAGTGAGAGTCCCAGGCCCTTCAAGCAGACCAGGAAGCATACACTGCCAGTGGGTCACATGAGCTGTGAGAAGGTGGGGAGCTCTCGGCTTCTGACTAAAGGAACCTTCCTGCTGCTGGAAGATGTGGGAGCGCTGTCTGGTGCCCACTGCACCTCTGAAGACTTGCTTGTTGTCAGCAATGCCTGGGCGCGTCCTTTCTTCATGGACGTAACAAAGCAGTGTTTCTTCTACACAGCATGCCCTCTTTGATCCAGTCATTGCATCAGGGAGTCATGGCACATTTTAAGGTCTGTCATCTAAACAGGGCCTTTGCTACAACAGAGGAAGATGCTGAGCAAACTCTGGTGGGATGCTAGAGGGACTGGACATCAGTGATTACATCAGAAGCGTTGCTGGAATTTTGATAATTTTGACATTGTTAGGAAACCTGGAAATGGCTTCTGGAGGAGGCACTTGAGGTTTGTCCATGATTTCCACTGGGCTGTTGTGGAAAAGGCACTGTGAACACTCAAGAGGCCATTCCTGGCTTTCTTACTAGATAAAAAATCCCTGGAGATGGAACAGGATCACAGAGCAGCAAGAAGCCAGAGAAGAAGAAGCTGCAGTGTCAGGAGTGGTGGCATTCAGTTCCTGCAGTCAGGACGAAGATTCAGATGGTGTCTGTGAGTTTCAGGCTAGCTAATCTACATAGCAAGTGGCAGGCCAGCCAGGGCTATACAGTGATACCTGTCTCAAAAGCAAAAACAAAGACTTCACACACACACACACACACACACACACACACACACACACACACACACACACACAAAAGCCCCCAGAGAATTCACCCAGAAGAGAACAGGTTTTGTGTTCAGTGTGTTCTTTCAACCCATGAAAACATATCCCCACATAGAATGGGTTGCATAATAGAGGATTGACTGCTCATGGCGCCTTAACTGCTTACACACACATCTCTGACGAAAAAAGAAGTGATTAAAGCAATCCAGCGTAAATATATTCCTGAAAATAGTGTTATCTTAAAATATACCCCTCAAGGAGAGCCTCAGGTGTGTCCTCAGATGTCCAGAGCCCAGAACTGCTGTCATGGGCGATGACCTCCATGTGTGATGTCTCCAGAAGACCTAGGGCAAGAAACAGACATGGAGGCAAAAGACCCTAGCCGTGGTGATTAGGACCTTGGTAGTTTCAGACTGTATATCTCAGGCTTTTAGCAAAAAAAAAATAAAAACAAAAAATACACAGATAGTGTGTTTTGTACTGTTCCCCAGTATGTCTGTGGTTTAAGTGTCACAAAGGAGACAAAACTTAAGAAAAAATCAGGTCTTTAAGTTTAAGAAGAAGAGTAAAACTTAACTTGTCACTGAAGAGAAAAGCAGCTTTTATGGGGTGAGTGTCACTCAGAGTGCAGCGTTCCGTGGTGCCCAGCTGCACACAGGGACTCCCTTGCCTCACACTCGCTCCTTGGTTTTCTCTGACTCTCCCAGAGCAACCTGAAATTCTGCAGACTCCACGCACATATGCGGTGATATATTGTTTGTGATCTAATAAAGATCTTAAAATTAGAATGCAAAGATAGCCACAGGCATAGAAGATTGGGAGTGGTGGCACACACTTTTAATCCCAGCACTCAGGAGACAGAGGCAGATGGATCTCTCTGAGTTCGAAGCCATTCAGGGCTACATGAGAGTGAATCAGTCTAAAAGAGAAACAGAGTTCATGCCTTTAATCCCAGAACTAGACAGGCATGTAAGATGGGAACAAGGCATTCAGCACTCTCTCTGGGCAATTAGTCTCCAGTCACATTGAGGTCAGGATTGCTCCAGCCCCGTAGAAGTAAGAGCTTTCTGATAGCTTGGCTGCTTTTCTTTTCTGATCTTCAGCTTAAACACCAATATCTGTCTCTGGGTTTTTATTATTTGTGCTACACACATGTCCTCCCTGTTAGGCTCCGTGTTTGCCCTTCAGTATCCCATCTGTACTGTACCTTCTAAGCTTACACATTTCACAGTTTTACCCTAGAAACAGGGGAATGTAGCATAAAGCATAGGCGTACAGTAGGCTAATGGGGGATGTCCTTCTGTTTGTTGTGAATATGTTTCTTTTATTGGATGATGAATAAAGCTGTTTCATCCAATGGACAGATGGGAAGTATAAGTGGAGCTACCAGACTAGGGGAATTCTGGTAAGAGGAATGCAGAGAATGAGTCTTGAAAGAGATGCCATGTAGCTGCCAAGAAAACAAGAGATCTGAGCATCACTGACTAGGCCAAGACCACATAGAGACTCACAGATTAATAGAAATGGGTTAATAATTAAGAGAAAGCTAGCCAATAAGAAGCCTGAGCCATTGGCCAAATAGCTTATAATTAATATAAGCATCTGTATGTTTATTTGGGACTAAATGGCTTCAGGATCAGGTGGAACAGAAACTTCTGACTATAGAGGGCTATGCTATCTAGTTTGTTTGGTTTTGCTTTTCAAATTAGATTTCTATTTTATTTCTACCTTTTGTTCTATATTCTTATTTATTTCAGCATTATTTCTATTTTAAACTTTTTAACATCTATTTGTTTTATTTGTTTGTTTGAAGAGTGTAGTATTCTTACCATGACACATGTGTGGAGGTCAGAAGACAACTTTCAGGACTTTGTTCTTTCTTTCTGTTATGTAGACTTCGGGGGGGGGGGGGGTCGAACTTAGGTTGTCTATCTTAGCAGCGAGTCATTTATCTGTAAGCCTTCCAACTATATTTCTTTTCAAATTCCATGGTAAATAGTGAAATGGTGGAGACCCAGATCTTGCCAGTGTTAAAAGGGCCAAGGCCTCCTTGCTGGTCTACTCCCTAGTCTGTGTGTTCTCTCAGTGTTCTTTTCAGAGTGACCCAGCTGCTTCCCTCTTTTTTGATGAAGTGGGAAGATAATCTTGTTTTCTTTGACCAGAGAGAGACTTTTTACTTTACAGCAGCAGCAATGGCCTTCCTTTCAGGCTGGGTTTGTATCAGTGGATCTGGTGATGTTTGCACAAAGCTGAAATGGCCTAATGATACTCAAACAGCCGCTGCTGTTTGGCAGTTCATAGCTAACAGAAAAGACATACATATTTATTTATTTATAATTACATAGACGTTCAACACACAAGACAGTGGTCTCTGTATTATCATAAACCAAGCCCTGACAGGAGAGTTGAAGCATAGGAACTCAGTTTCTAAAAGTTGTCAGCCAGGCCTTGGTGTATCTTATACAGGGTCTGAAACACTCTTGTATATTTTCCTTAAGTGGACACGAGACCATTCTTCATTTGTTGTCTTACTTAAAAACAAAGACGAAAGATGTCTAGAAAACAATGAATGAAATGTGGTCCACCAGCAATGGCTGGAACACGAGTGAACTATGGCAGCACCTATGGCATGCGGAGATGAAATAGTGAGTGAAAAAGCAAATCCTGAAAGCCTCGTGCACTCCATTCTACAAAGGTAACTTTGTAAAACTGACAGTGTGCTATTTAAAGGTCCAGGCCCTGTGATTCATTAAGAAAGGCAAATGCACGGAGGCTTTCAGAATGATGGCCACTTCATGGTACGCGGGGGACATGATTAAGGAAAGAGGCTTGAGGTTCTGGATGTCACGATGCTTATTTTAGGTGCTGGGGACAGGCATGCTCATTCTTACATTATCATCATCAACTGCTGATGCGTAGTCAGATACCATTTTCTGATATTATTCAGAGAAACCAAAAGCAAAATCAAAGGGTTAGGGAAGCATTTCTTCACAGCACTCGCAGCAGTGGTGAGTGGAGCCTGGGTGCAGGGACAAGTGACAAAGCCTCACTCAGCGTGGGAGGCTGCTTCAGACAGGCAGCGTGTGCCAGCATGGCAGCAGGACGGAAGCACACATGCCCTGGGGACCAGCAGCCCTGTGGAATTTACAGACACCTGCTGCTTGGCGCGGTACAAAGAAGCCAGGTATTTGAGCTATAAAGGCTTGTTTGTTCTTAGGAGACATGGAAGAAGAACAAAGGCAAGACAGGGGACCAATAAAAGAGGGCACTGAGCCTGTTTCATTGCAAATATACCAGGAACAAATCCCACTTTTCCAGCCCCTCAGCTGATTTGAGAAGTCACCTTCGGCTTTCTCCCTTGACACAATTACGGGTTGGCGGAGTTCCATCTGAGTCTGCGTCTTTGCTCTTCGCGCTCACCGAGCCCAAGCATCAGCACTGTTGATTCAGCAAACATTTGCTGACTTTCCATTGTGTGCTTTCCCTAGGAGATAACCAAGGAAGCAGAAAACTGAATGAGGCCCAGGTCCATCTGCAGAGGAACTCACAGCTTGGAGAAAGTGAGAAGGGCCATGGGGGAGAAAGGGATGCCAAGACAGGCAATCACTCATTGCGCCATTCTTTCCTTCAGCAAGCTTTCATGTGTCAGTCCTCTTCTGGCCTCGGGGGATAAACATCATACACACACAGTTTGTGCAGCCTTCAAAGGCTCACATCCTAATTGAGGGAGGCAGGAAGTTACAACCAAACATGGAAGTCCAATGATAAAGCTGTTCAAAGTGTATTCCTGTTCAAAGGATGTTACTGGGACAGAAACACGACCTAGTGGAAGGAGGGAAAGATCTGAGAGTAGAAATTTGAAGACGGCTCTGAGTTAAAATGTTACATATTTCACGTGAGCTAAGCAGGTGCAGAATACAGGGACAGAATTCCCACCAGAAGACTCAGTGTACAATAGACACCTAGGCCAGAAAACAAACCTTGTGCAATTGGAAGTTAGGCGGGAAAACCACGGATGTCCTCGGCTTTCTGGGGGGAAGATGGGTTTTTATTCTGAAGGCAATGAAGACTCCAGGGGATGACTTGACAGGCTGAGTAACACTCTAACTGTATGAAGAACAGCTTTGGAGAAGCCAAAATGAAATTGGAGGGGACCCTGACGACCCAGAGAAATCAGCCACAGCTGAGATGCAGGATTTGCTTTAGGATGTTGGGATGTGTTTGTGTGGAAGGTCCCAAGATGCTCTTGGGAGATGTGTAAAAGTACTGAGTGCAGATCTGCATATGTCCAAATCACTATGGAAGGTCCAGACTGCATTGCTGCTAGATGGTAGGACAGGGACAGCCTACCTCCAAGGGGCACTTATGTTCAGAGTTCTTGCAGAGCAAGAGTGAGATAAGAGGAATGCAGTGATGGGCCAGGGCGGAATCAGCATTGGCCCTACGTGCCTTCCTCCAGCTTGTCAGCTCTAGCGGAAAGCATTTCCGACGTTACAGCCAATCCTTCCTTACTCTCCAGGGGAGCATGATAGAGAAAGCACACCATGTGTCTCAGTAGATGTAAATCAGACGCTAGGTGGCCAACAGGAGATTTTGTCTAAATAATAGGTCAGACCTTTTCAGGCTCCATAAAAAGAGCCATAAAGATCAGTATCTCCAAAAACCTGAATTCCATTTTCCTCCAAAGGAAATTTGAAATCACCGGGGCCCCTGTCAACTTCATTTTATTGGTGGATGGATGGAGAGAGACATAAGCCATTTCTCATTCAATTTGTGGATTACAGAATCTCAGATCCAGACTCATGTAGCTAAAAAGGATGTACAGGGTCAGTTTACCTGACTGCTCCATTCAGAAACTTAAAGCACACCCTATCAGGAATATTACAAGAAAGAATTTCCTGAACAGCCTTAGTGGAAGACAGGTAGGACCCGCTAACATCCAGGGACCACTCCAGAGATGGAGGAAATGAAAGGGACCCTTGGAACCGCAGTGGAAGAAGGCAGAGTGTGAAATTGCCAAGGGAAAAGCCATCTTGGCATTTAAGCTCTCTGTATAAGCTGGGTCCCACAGACTTTGAAAAGATAAAAGGCTCTGTGGTAAGTCAAAGTAACCAGTTTAAAGAAAAGAAAACCAGGAAATGAAGAACAGATAATATCATCCCTAGCCATCTACCTGCGTTAGTGAGCAACTTTGAGATCAAATACATCACATAAATCAACTGAAAACTGACTTCTGTAGCTAACCACACAAATGATTAAACCTAGATTATATCTGATAAAGCTGGAAGTGGGTGACAAGCCCACATTCACACAGTAGGATGCAGAGTGAAAACAAAACAGTGGTCCCTGGAGGCATCAGTTCTTTCAAGAAAAGAGTCCTTTCAGCCAAGGTGATTGCATAATTAATTTTAGTGTGGTAAGAACTAAATTTGTTTACATTAATCGCATTCACAGTTTGTGCAACTATTCCCACCATTTCCATTTTGTCATCACAAACCTGAAGCAATGAGCAATAACTGCCCACTCTCCCTTCTACTGAAGCCCAGCAACCTTTTGCTCTGCCTCCTGTTTGTAGGAACATTTTGGTCTCGATGTATACCTGAAGAATTTCATGCTTTGATCTCATTCTGCCTGGCTTATTCCAGCATGTTTCAGTTAGGAGAAGTTACCTGCATGGGTCAGGACAGGTAACCTGCATCAGATAGGACAGGTAACCTGCATCAGATAGGACAGATAAACTGCATAGGTTAGGTGAGGCACCCTGCATCAGATAGGACAGGTAACCTGCATAGGTTAGGACAGGTACCCTGCATCAGATAGGAAAGGTACTCTGCATCAGATAGGACAGGTAACCTGCATCAGTTGGGACAGGTAATCTGCATAGGTTAGGATAGGTACCCTGCATCAGATAGGACAGGTAACCTGCATCAGTTAGGACAGGTAAGCTGAGATTTGTCTCAGATGGTCCAGAGAATATGTAAACTTTCTGTCTATCTCATTGTTTCTGGGTAGACACTTGGATGACTTCCACCTTGTAGATTTGAGTAATGCTACAAGAAACATGAGCACACGTGCATCATTTTTAGCCCCTGATTTTGATTATTTGGGGACTTACCACCTAGCAGTGAAATTCCTGTGTAATAATGCAATTCTGGTTGGCTTTAAGAGGACCCCCTGCAGTGTGTGGGAGTCTGATAGCACCTCACACAGACTGTTTTCTGTTGGGTATGTATGTTTGTTTGTTTTGTTTTAACTAGTCTTGTATGATGGGAAACTCATCATGGCTTCAATCAGCACTTCCATAATTTATTTTTTCCACTGGATATTTGTCTATCATCATTAAGTCTGCTTGTATTCTTTGCCCATGATTTCCCTTGTTGTTTATTTTTGGTTGGGTGATAAGACATTCCTTTTTCATATTCTGGACATCTGTCCTTTATCAGATATGTGACTCCTATTATTTCCTCCCATTTGTGGGTTGCCACTTTTCTTTTTTGACAATGTCTCTTGGGCACAAAAGTGTTTAATTATAGAGAAATCCAATTTGATTATTTTTTCTTCTTCTGATTATTCTTTTGGGGTTATGGCCAAGGAATTATTGCCAAACACAATTTCAAACGCTTTGCTTTATACTCTATTCTAGGGTAACTATGATTTCTGCCCCTTCCACTCATGTGTCTGCCTGTTTTGAATTGGTTGTCTGTGTGAGTGTTCATGGAGAGGACAGAGGTTAGCATGAGTTGTGTTCCTTGATTGCTCTCTATCTTCCTCAATCTTCTGAATGTGGGGACTGGAGCCATGTGTCGCCATGTCTGGCTTCTCACTTGCTGTGAAAGACAGTTTATTCTGAGATGAAATCCTCAGCCTTAAATGTCATCACACTGCTTCAGACACCCATATTTTTACTGGAAGAAAAGTAGTTGTTGATCATACTAATGATTCCTATGCATGATAAGTTAGTTCTCACTTGTTGATAAGAATTCTGGCTTTGGCTGTGGCTTCTGACTGTCGGGCAGCAGTAAACCTCACACAGGTTCCTTTGAATCTACCCTACTGCAGTTCATTGAGGTTCTTGGATCTGGTTACTCATCTATTCCATCTCTTCTTTCAGGAAGTTTGCAGCCAGGATTTCTTCAAATATTTTTCTGTCTGTTTTTTTTTCTAGAGTTTGGGTAATGTGTGTGCTGTTTCCACTGCTCCTAATGGTGTTCACAGGTCACATGGGGTCTTTATTTTCACTCATTCTCTCTCTCTCTCTCTCTCTCTCTCTCTCTCTCTCTCAGCTTTGTTCTTTGTATTCAATAATTTCAGTTATTCTATTTCGAGTTTATTGATTCTCTCTTCTGCCAGGTCAAATCTCCTCTTGACTTTTCTAGCAAATACTTTATTTCAAATACATTTTCAAATCCAGGAGATGATGGCACATGCCTTTAGTCTCAGCACTCAAGAGGTAGAAGTAGACATATCTATTATGTGAGTTCGAAGACAGCCTAGTCTACAGAGCAAGCTCCAAGACACTGGGGCTACCCAGAGAAACCCTATCTTAAAAAAATAAGTAAATAAATAAAATTTCCTGGCAAAACCAGCAGACACAGCTGATCTGAACAGGGAAGAGCTCTTGGACCCCAGACCGACAGTGGGGAGGCCAGCATGGGAATGATCTGGACCCCCCCCCCCCCCCCGTATGTGAGTGTCAGTGAGAAGGCCTGGGCAACCTATGGGGCCCTGAGCAGTGGATCAGTGTTTATCCCTGGAATACAAACAGACATCATGTGCCCATAGCACAAGAGGGATGCTCTCTCAGCTTGTACTCTTAGGGGAGTGCCTGGACCCTACCCTGAGTGAAATAACAGACTCTAGATATCCCCTATGTGGAAGGAATTGTCAATAGGGTGGGAGGATGGGGGGATGGTGGGGGGCTGCGGGAGGAGGGGAGGGAGAGGGAACTGGGATTGACATGTAAAACAAGCCATTTAAAATTAAAACAAAAAAAATAAAAAAAATAAATTTTCCAGCTGTAGAACTTTTTGGCTTTCCCCCCTAATTCTGTCTCTTTTTTGGTATTTTTGTTTTGTTTTGTTTTGTTTTTGAGACAGGGTTTCCCTGTGGCTTTGGAGGCTGTCCTGGAACTCGCTTGGTAGACCAGGCTGGTCTCGAACTCACAGTGATCCGCCTGCCTCTGCCTCCCGAGTGCTGGGATTAAAGGAGTGCGCCACCAACGCCCGGCTCTTTTTTGGTATTTTAATTTTCTTCTTAATTGTTTTATGGGGGTCCTGTAGTTATCTGTGTGTTTTGTGAACAGTGTCACCTGAAGTCTGATGTCTAAGATTTTTCTGAACGGTTCCTGCTAATTCATTCCATCTAGTTGACCAAGTCATATTTAGTCCTGTTTTCTTACATCCTTGCATTGGAGCATGGATGTTTGAATATCACACCTCAAAATCTTTTCTTTCTTCAGAATTGCCCTTATCATTATTGCTGCTGTTGTTGAAGGTTGTAAGAGTCCATTTGTTTAGTGACTTCCAAAAGTACTTTGTGTGTGTGCATGACTATGCATGTGTGTTCATATATGTTTGAGAGTGTGGGGGGGCGCGCGCAAGTATAGTCATTTGTGTTTGAGTACACATCTGCATGTTTCTGTGTGTGTGCATGCCTATACATGCATATTGAAGTGTGCCTGAATGCTCACATGTGTTTGTGTTCACATCTGTGTATTTGTATACACACATACACACACACACACGCAGCACGCATGCACACACACATGCATGACAAGGTATCTTTTCTCAGGAACGATTCATAATTTTTTGTTGTTTTTTTTGTTTTTTACTGTGTCTTACTGGTGTGAAAGTCACCAATTAGGCCAGGTTAGCTGGCCAGCAGGCACCAGGGGTCCACTTTGTCTCTGCTTGCTGGAGAGCTGTGATTACAAACACACACCACCATGCCTATCTTTTGACATGGGTTTCGAGAACTAAGGTCAGGTCAGCAGAGCTCTCTACCCAGGAACTCCAAAGTCACTTTTATAAAGATTGAATACTTTGCTATGTGCAGCCAGTCAAGCCTGTACTCCATAGCTTGTGTTATCTTGTGTGCGCACAGGGAAATCTTAAATGCTCGGAGCTGAAGCAAACAACCTTAAGCTGTCCCAGGCTTTGCAGATGATTGGCTCTGTGCCAGCTCACTCCTACACTTTGCCAAGCTGACTACAAGCCCAAGAATCAGCCAGAGGTGAAAAGCAGAGTCTGACACGGGGCTTTTCTGAACACTGTCTTGCACTGTTCATGCACATGGCTTTTGCAATCTCTATACAGCAAATTTGTCTCTCTTAATTTTCTCCATGGAAACAATGAAAGCCAGAAGGTACTGGATAGATGTTCTATAAACACTAAGAGACCACAGATTCCAGCCCAGACTACTATTCCCAGCAAACGTCTCAATCACTATAGATGGAGAAAACAAGATATTCCATGACAAAACCAGATTTATGCAATACATATCCACAAATCCAACCCTACAGAAAGTTCTAGAAGGAAAACTCCGACCCAAGGAAGTTAACTACACTCAAAATAACAAGGGCAATAAATAATCTAAGTTTACCAAAAATCAGAAATAGGAGAAAAACTCGCACATAAAACCACCACCAAAAAAGGATCCAAAGCAAACAAGAATCAACAATCAATGGTCATTAATATCCCTGAATATCAATGGTCTTAACTCACCTATAAAAAGACAGAGGCTAACAGAATGGATACGAAGACAGAATCCATCCTTCTTCTGCATACAAGAAACAAGCCTCAATTTCAAAGACAGATGCTACCTCAAGGTTAAAGGTTGGGAAAGGACTTTCCACTCAAATGGACATAAGAAGCAAGCGGGTGTAGCTATTTTAATATCTAACAAAATAGACTTCAAACTAAAATTAATCAAAAGAGATGAAGAAGGTCACTTCATATTCATCATAGGAAAAATCCATCAGGAAGAAGTCTTAATTCTGAACATATGTGCCCCAAATATAAAGGCACCCACGTTCATAAAAGAAACATTACTAGAACTCAAATCACACATTAAACCCCACATACTTATAGTGGGAGACTTCAACACCCCACTCACACCACTGGACAGGTTCACCAGACAAAACCTTAACAAAGAAACAATGGAAGTTATCACCCAATTGGGTTTAACAGGCATCTGTAGAACATTCCACCCAAACAAAAAAGAATATACCTTCTCAGCACCACACAGAACCTTCTCTAAAGTCGTCCACATACTTGGCAGTAAAGCAAACTTCAACAGATACAAAAAAAAATGGAATAACCCCCTGCATCCTGTCGGACCACCACGGCTTAAAATTAGAATTCAATGTCAACAAAAATTGCAGAAACCTCACAAACTCATAGAAATTTAACAATGATCAATTGCATGAACCCTGGGTAAAGGAAGAAATAAAGAAAGAAATAAAAGACTTCCTAGAATTCAGTGAAAACAGAGGCACAACATACCCAAACCTTTGGAATACTTTGAAAGCAGTTCTAAGAGGAAAATTCAAAGCACTAAGTGCCCACATGAAGAAACTGGAGAGATGTTACACTAGAGAATTATCAGAACATCTAAAAGCTCTAGAACAAAAAGAAGCAAACTCACCAAGGAGGAGTACATGCCAGAAAATTATCAAATTGAGAGCTGAAATCAATAAAGTAGAAAAAAAACAATACAAAGAATCAATGAAACAGAGTTGGTTCTATGAGAAAATCAACAAAATAGACAACCTTTATCAAATCTAACTAAAAGACAGAGAGAGAACATGCTAATTAACAAAATCAGAAATGAGAAAGGGGACATAACAACAGACACTGGGGAAATCCAAAGAATCCTCAGGTCATATTTTGAAAATCTGTACTCCACTACATTGGAAAATCTAAGGGAAATGGATGATTTTCTAGATAGATCACCAAAATTAAATCAAGAAGAGATAAGCAATTTAAACAGACCTATATCCCCTAAAGGAATAGGAGCAGCCATAAAAGTCTTCCATCCAGGAAAAGTGCAGGACCAGATGGAATTCTACCAAAAATTCAAGAAAGAGCTAATACCAATACTCTTCAAATTGTTCCACACAATAGAAACAGAAGGATCACTGCCAAGTTTTTTTTTTGTTTTTTGTTTTTTTTAGTTTAATATAAGTCTTTATTGTCAATAAACAAGAGATTCAAGTCATCACACATTTGTGTCATGTAGCCTGTGCAGTTACTTTGTGTAACTGCCAAGACAGGATACAGGACTGTAAAGGCTGCACACCCCTTTAGTCCCAGGTTTTAGGAAGGAGAGGCAAACATATCTCTGTGATTTGTTGAAATCCTGCTCTCCAGTGTGAGTTCAAGGCTATTGAAGGCTACAGAGCAAATAATACAAAATTAAAAACAAATTTAAGTCTGATACATCAGGTTCATGAAGATTTTTAACACAGTACTCAGGAGGCATGGACTGGGGAACTCTGAGTTCCAGACCAACCGCATTTACACTGTGAGTCTAGGAAAGTTGAAATACACAGAGACATTGTTTCAAAACAATGTTAATTGTCCCACAGGGAATAGCTTTCATGCGTCTATAAGCACCAAGCTACCTTCCAAAGAAGGGAGCCAAACAAGGAGCTCAAATCAAGTCAACTGTCATCCTGGCACTAAAGTATTTAGTACTGGCAAAGAATCAAGAATCACTTGCTGGTCACCTGAAACAACACCTTAATTACTCTTTTTTTATATATTTTATTTTCCAGTTTAAATTTAGATAAGAAACAAGGTTGCTTCACAAGTCAGTTCCAGGTCCCTCTCCCATTCCCTCCCCTCCTCCCGTGCCCTCCCCCCAACCTCCCCCATTATCCCCTCATTCCCCCAGGGAGGGTGAGGCCCTCCATGGGGGTGTCCATAGTCTGTCATTTCATATAGGGCAGGGCCTAGACCCTTCCCCAAGAGTTCAGGGTGAGAGTGCACCTCACATTGTTCTATGGGAGTCCAAAGTCCGTGTGTATACTTGGGATGGGTACTGATCTGCTGCCCAAGGCTCAATAGATTCCCTAGGCCTCCTCACTGACACCCAGATTCAGGGGGTCTTGATCAGTCCCATGCTGGATTAAGAGGCTGGGAGTCCAGGGAAGAGGCTGGGAGTCCAGGGAAGCAGCTGTTCCTCCGGCAGCATCAGGTAAACAGGCCGGCTTCCCGGCCTGTGTTCCAGTGCCTGCAGATCGCCTGGGAAGTGCACAGAGCTCCCAATCCCAACAGGAGCCAAGCACCTCAGACTCCAGATCTTCTCTCCCACCAACGAGACCAGGAAATCAGAGGAGGCTGGGAGTCCAGGGAAGCAGCCAAGTTATTTTTACTAGGCTACAAATACATTAGTAGCCAAACCACACAAATACACAACCAAGATAGGGAATTATAGACCAATCTCCCTCATGAACATTGATGTAAAAAATACTCAATAAAATACTGTCAAATCGAACCCAAGAACACATCAGAAAAAGCATACACCATGATCAAGTAGGCTTCATCCCAGGGATGCAGGGATGGATCAACATACAAAAATCCATCAATGTAATCCACCATATAAACAAACTGAAAAAAGAAAAACCACATGATCATCTCACTAGATGCTGAAAAAGCCTTTGACAAAATCCAACACTCCTTCATGATAAAGGTCTTGGAGACATCAAGGATAACAGGAACATACATAAACATAATAAAAGCTATATACAGCAAACCAACAGGCAGTATCAAGCTAAATGGAGAGAAACTAAAGGCGATTCCTCTAAAATCAGGAACAAGACAAGGATGTATACTGTCTCCATATCTCTTCAATATTGTACTTGAAGTTCTAGCTAGAGCAAGAAGACAACAAAAGGAGATCAAGGGGATACAAATTGGAAAGGAAGAAGTCAAACTTTCACTATTTGCAGACGATATGATAGTCTACATAAGTGACCCAAAGAATTCTACTAGTAAACTCCTACAGCTGATAAACACCTTCAGCAAAGTGGCAGGATACAAAATTAACTCAAAAAAATCAGTAGCCCTACTGTATATAGACAATAAAGGGGATGAGAAAGAAATCAGAGAAACATCAACCTTTACAATAGCTACAAACACCATAGGATATCTTAGGGTAACTCTAACCAAGCAAGTGAAAGACCTGTATAACAAGAACTTTGAGTCCTTAAAAAAAATTAAAGGAGATACCAGAAAATGGAAAGATCTCCCATGATCTTGGATAGGTAGGATAAACGTAGTAAAAATGGCAATCTTACCAAAAGCAATCCCATTGCTTACCAAAAGCAATGAAATCCCTACCAAAATACCAGCACAATTTTTCACTGACCTCGAAAGGACAATCCTTAACTTTATATGCAAAAACAAAAGACCCAGAATAGCCAAGGCAATCCTGTACAATAAAGGAACCTCAGGAGGCATCACCATCCCTGACTTCAAGCTCTATTATAGAACTATAGTCCTGAAAACAGCTTGTTACTGGCACAAAAGCAGACAGGTAGACCACTGGAATTTAATCAAAGACCCTGATGTCAACACACACATTTTTGAACATCTGATCTTTGACAAAGAAGCTAAAATTATACAATGGAAAAAAAGAAAGCATCTTCAACAAATGGTGCTGGAGTAACTGGATGTTGGCATGTAAAAGACAACAGATAGATCCATATCTATCACCATGCACAAAACTTAAGTCCAAATGGATCAAAAACCTCAACATCAATCCAGCCACACTGAATCTCCTAGAGGAGAAAGTGGGAAGTACCCTTGAACGAATTGGTACAGGAGACCACTTCTTGAATATAACACCAGTAGCACAGACACTGAGATCGACAATTAATGAATGGAACCTCTTGAAACTGAGGAGCTTCTGCAGGGCAAAGGGCACAGTCAACAAGACAAAATGACAGTCCACAGAATGGGAAAAGATATTCACAAACCCCACATCTGACAGAGGGCTGATCTCCAAAGAACTCAAGAAGTAAGACTCCAGAACACCAAAGGATCCAATTTAAAAAATGGGGCACAGAAATAAATAGACAATTCTCAATAGAGGAGTCCAAAATGGCCAAGAGACACTTGAGAAAGTGTTCAACATCTTTAGCCATTAGGGAAATGCAAATCAAAACAACTCTGAGATACCATCTCACTCCCATCAGAATGGCTAAAATAAAAAAAAACACTAATGACAGTTTATGCTGGATAGGATGTGGAGAAAGGGGTACACTCCTCCACTGCTGATGGGAATGCCAACTAGTGCAGCCACTTTGGAGATTCCTCAGAAAAATGGATATCAGTCTACCACAAGATCCAACAATTCCACTCTTATGTATATACCCAAAAGATGTAACCTCATAAAATAAGGACATCTGCTCAACTATTTCCATAGTAGCATTATTTGTAATAGCCAGAACTTGGAAAGAACCTAGATGCTCCTCAACTGAAGAATGGATAGAGAAAATGTGGTACATTTACACAATGGAGTACTACTCAGAAGAAAAAAAATGGAATCTTGAAATTTACAGACAAATGGATGGCACTGGAAGAAACCATCCTGAGTGAGGTAACCCAGTCACAAAAAGACAAGCATGGTATGTACTCACTCAAATATGGATTTTAGACATGGAGTAGGGCATTGCCAGCCCACAACCCTACCGCCAGAGAGTCTGCGGTGCAGGGAGGACCCTAAGAGAGATATGCATGGTACCCCAGAGAAGGGTTATGGGACGAGATCTCCTAATTGGAATGGGGGGGAAGAAAGGGAGGGTAGAAGAAGATGGGAGAAAGAGACAGAGAAAGAGGAGGGGAGAGTAGGACATGGGAGAGCAGGAAGGTTGAGCCAGGGTAAGAATAGAGGAGAAAAGGATGGGAGATACTAGAAAAGAGAGAGCCAGTATAAGTTGGAGGAGAGATCTGGCACTAGTGAGATCTTCACAGATCTACAAGAATGACACCAACTGGCATTAAGGCTACCTTAAAAGCCCTCCCATGATAATGAGAATGATGACTACCTTATATGCCATCCTAGAACTCTCATCCAGTGGCTGATGGAGGCAGAGGCAGACACCCACAGCTGTGAACCGAATTGAACTCCTGGAACCCAGTTTCAAAGAAGAGTGATGACCAAAGGAATTAAGATCGGGCTGGCAAACCCACAGAGGCAGCTGACCTAAGCTAGGGGGAACACATGGATCCCAGACTGATGACTGAGGGGCCAGCATGGGACTGGAATTAAAGGTATGTGTCTCTACTGCCTGATCTATACAGCTTGAGGCTGACTTTGCTTTTCTGAATCCTCAGTCAAGCTTTAATAAATCATAAATAATATATCACTACACTGGTTGCTCTTCCAGAGGACCTGAGTTCAATTCCCAGTACCCACATAACAGGCCTTCCAAAGAGAGCTTTAGCTTTCTAAGTTCATAAACAGACAGATTGGTAATGTAGATAGGAAAGATAGATAGATGAGAGAGAGAGAGAGAGAGAGAGAGAGAGAGAGAGAGAGAGAGAGAGAGAATAGATGAGGAGTCTTAAATCAGTGGCCGACAAAAGGCCCAATTAATACAACGTGATTATCACTTATAATTCTTCCCACATTTTAAAACTCCATCCTTTATTTAGGTACCATGTGAAAGTCTCCTTGTCTGATACACTCTCCTGGGAGGAAGACAGTTGACCAAGGGTGAAACCAAGCTGCATAACTGAGTGGAAGACCCAGCCAGGTGCAGGTCATGCCGACAGCAGCGCTGTCACCAAGTCACAGATGGCCAGTGCCAAAGGAGGGGAACAGTTACATTATGAGGTGTATAGAGATGAGCAAGTATCCCAAACACATCCATCCTGTAGTACCTGGGCACATCTGGCTCCAATTGCCCCATTTCCCTTTCCAGAAAGGAGAGGGTGAGAGAAAGAGAGTGCGAGAAAAAGAGAGAGGGCAATCTAGGCAGCTGAAATTTCTATCCATCAAGGACAGAGAGGTGTCACATGACAAGGACAAGTTAAGGAAGAGACTGTTAATGAAAAACTAAATTTTTAGAGGCTCCCAAGGTCATTTCTGCAAAAGGGAGAATACCACACATTTCCTCTTTGTCTTTCACAAGCAATAAATGCTAACTTTTCAAAAAGAACGGAGATAAACTTTCCATTCTGACTTAGGCAGTTAATTAATCTGCCTTCAGACAGAGGTCAGTGGTTTATTCCCAAGAATCTCCTTTTGTCTCTTCCTGGAAATCTTACAATCTTTTTGGTGACCAAATGTCTGTGGTCTTTCACCTCTGCCTCGTGCCAGACCAGGCCTGCCTCTCTACCTGCCATGTGGTCCTGATGAGTCTGCAGTGCTTGTGCTGTGGACACAGGCTCGCTCATCCTCTTCCCTCTTCCTGTCCACCTGTGTGACCCTATTCCTAAGCAGATGCCAACACAAACATCCATACAGGGATCAACAACAGACCAACGTAAGGGTACCATGAAGTTCAATTTGGTGGATCACTGAGTTTGATTTGGGTTACAAGTACATGGGTGATGGGTTACTTACAGGAACATCAAAGATAGCTATATCACCAAAGTCCACCCCAGCATGGGTGACAGCTCATGAAAGCTGGGAACCTGGAGTGCACCACGCAGTCTGCAGGCTGTTCAACAAGTTGGAAAATGCTCTTTCTAGGCAGATCAGCTTGTCTGAGAGTGTCTCTCAGTAGTCCTCACTGCTTATGTCAGTTTGGGGAGGAAGTGGCCTAGTGAATCAGGCCAGTTTCAGGGACTTCCTGAAGCTTCTGTTTGCCTTCTGAGTCTAATGAGCTTGCCTGCAGAATAGACCATTTCTGCTGTCCTTGGAGCCTCCTGTTGTCTCAGCTCCCTTTTAGCATCCATGTCTTGGCAGGCTTCCTTCCAAGATGGGAAGTTTTCGTCTTGGAGGAAATTGCTATGCTACACTGAGCCTTTGTTCCCCAACCCACAGGCCCCACTTTTTACAGCCCATGCTTCCCTGTTCTGACGTCTCCCCGCTCTGAATCCTATGCAGCCTTCTTCTTCTGGTTCACAGAAGCCAATATGTGCGTTATTATCATTCCTAAGGTCAGAAACATGACTGATTGTGAAACATCCCTGTAGGGATGGCATGACATGTACTCTGTTGACTTCATTTCTTATACCCGGAAAAAGAAAATATTAGAGAGATCCTACAAGTTCATGGATGTGGTTTTAATACTCACTGTCCTTCCTGGAGTCCAAGGTCCTAGCTACTACTCAAAGCACCTGTTCCTCTTAAGACACTCCATACCTTGTACAGTGCAACTACCCAGGATACACTGGCAGCTTTGTCAAAGAAACAGCCTTCAAGCAAGTAACACATCTGTAAATCTGACCAAAGATATAATGCGCTACAGCCTTGTGGAGAATTAACCCCTTATTCCCAGAAGTCCCACAGCCCAACAGATGGGAACACAGCCCAGCAGCCCAGGGCTTTGTATTCACACCACAATCTGATGTGATTTCTGTACTGGGACATAAGTAGAGAGACAATAAAGTTTCACCATCTCACAGTGATGGTGGCTTTCTACATTTACTTGTCACACTCTAACAGCCCCTGGAATAGCTGGCCCAACATGGGTCTGTGGCTTGGGGTGCATATTGCAGAAAACAAAGGGAATAACAGTTGCCTGGCTGCTGAAGGATGAGGGGAAATGCAAACACAGTCACAGCAACAATTACTTTTGAGAAACATCCTCAGGATCAAATTGGCCGTATATCTTCCCACTGCTTACAGGTAGGAAGTTTTACTTTCTTTTGTCTGTCTGGTGAGAAGTGTTTGAACCAGTCTCTCCTAACAGTCAAATGGAATATTTATGCAAACAAGCTTACTGGAAAATGAATCCAAAGGATCCAAAATCCATGAGGTTTCACTTCTACATTAAAAAACAATAAACAAACAAACAAACGAAACAGGCTGTCACCTATGCATCCTAATCACATGACTAGATTATAAGACTCATTCCTCTTACATATTGTTTATTGGTTGATGGCCCCTGGTCCTGAATAATGGGACAGCCAGCCAACTGTCACCATCTGTGGGAAACTTCTCCAGAGGCAAGGTAGACCTTTTTCTGACAAGACGAAAGAAAGGCAGTGCTCCTGATATGTGTTATCTGCCACCAGACTTGATGCCAATCTGCTTCAGATAGCATATCAGCCTGAGGGGCTTCTGTGTGGTCATATGTCTATGCCTTGCATTGCTTTTCCCTTCAGTACCGGAAACTCCACAGCCCACCTCCGCCAGAAGGGGAGAATCCACACTCTGCACAGTAAGTCCTGAGAAACTCAGCCCCCATCACTTCCCTGCTCCCAGCCCACGACCTTCTTCTTCGCCCATTACGGCTCACATCTGAAAGAGACCATTTCACCTCCTTGTTTGAAACTGTCTGGGAGCCGCTGTGTTGCTCCACAGTAGAGCACTTATCTAACATGCATGAGGCCCTAGGCTTAATCCTAACATAGCCAACAAACAAACAAACAAAAAACCCAACCACAAAGCAAATATTGTCCAACAGGTTTAGAAATTGAAAGTCCGTGAGTGGGTGGAGTTTGTCGTCTGTAGCACAGAGCAGTCCGTGGGCCAGACTCACTCTCATAACATCCTGCTCCTCAGGGAACTAATCGGGATCTCATGAGAACTTCACTGACTTTTTGAATGCAACACCCCCTCCCCAAAAGCCTCAACACCTTGCAGTGGACCCCACCTACTAAAGCTTCCACTAACGCTGTGATGCTGAGGGTCAAGCTTCCAGCATATGAACCTTTAGGGGACAAATTACATCAAAATGACAGCAGATGAATTCTCTCATTGCTTTTTTTTTGTCTTTTATGCCTGTATGTGTACATTTCCATATGGACATTATATTTTAATAAAATATTAACCTAAAAGAATAATAGAAACACCCCATATCTCTATCAACCGGAAAATAGAAAATAGAAAAATCTACACTATGGTAATGAATTCAAAGTTTCAAACATCTGAAGGAGAGCTACGTGAACTGACTTAAAGAAGATGTTCAAAATAGTACTTGATAAAGGAGAATCAAACCTCTGCATGGTCCCGTTTGTGGTTATGCATAAATAATGATTTGAAAGAAATAGTTTAGAAGAAATTAAGTGGTATTAGGCAAAAGAAACTTTTTGTTTTACCTATTATGTGATCTGTTTATAAAACTTTTTTCATGTTTCTCTTGGGTAAGAAGAGGACCATCCACTGCACGGTTTCAAAGGACAGGCTGGACTGACACCCAGACTGTTCTTGGGGAACATAACACTGCTTTGCTGGAGGTGTCTCACTGGCGGAGGAGGGACAGTGAGCCTGCAGAGTCAGGACTCCCCTGTGACCTTGCAGTAGCTGTGGAGCTTGAGCAAGTCCCTGAGACATTAATGTGTTGTCCTTGCAGGACTGAAGAAGCACAGGCAGTGTGGATCAGGCCCCCAGGCTGTCTTCCCTCTCTGCCTCCTCACTTCCAATCTGAAGCTCTCCTCTCTCAGCTGTGAAGGTATGTGAAAGAATCGGACTTTCTAAGGGGACTCTGACTTTCAGTTAACTTCCATTCCCCAAACTGGGGAGAATGTAACCTTAGGGGTTATTGCTTTTGGAAGTACTGACTGGTGATTCTGGAGAATGGGGACCTAGTCCCCTGACCCCTGCACACACTGACTTGGGGGGTAGGGCACCCCCCATCCTATTTCCCTAGATTCATTTCAAAGATGCCTTTCCATTTGTCCTTTGGTGTCTGAATTGGAAGACAAAGTTGGTGACCATTATTTTCACAGGAGACATTACAAATGAATAGCAAAGGACAAAGCTGAATTTGCAAATAGATGGTGGTAGACACTCCCCACAGATGCCCAAGCCTTAGTCTGAGTCTGCGCAGTGAGGCAGTGTAGTGCCCTGGGCCAGCAGAACTCACTACCTGCTAGTCTAGTCTCAGGAGCTGCTCGGTACAGATTAATGACCCTTACTGTAGAACAGACCCGAACAACTGACACAGGGCTTTCTTCGTAACCTGCCCTATGTCTACCTAGTCTTTTTTTTGCCCTCCTCGCCCCACAGTGACAATCTCTGCCTTAGCCAGTGCAGGGTGGCAGTGGCATCGTGTTCTCCCAGAACAGCACCAGCAGCATGTGTCATATCATCACAGCGTCCTGCGATCCCCAGCTGCTGATGAGATAAACATCAGTGTGAGGAATGGCAGCTCCTCAGTAAGTCATGTAGGCCGGTGTGGCTCATGCGACAGGAGAGTCTCCCACAAGTCACCTACCACTGCTGCTGTGGGGTCATGCCTCTGGGAACTTGTCAAAAGGGTCATCGCCTCTTTTCAATGGGTCCTTGTTAATCCGTTACTGAGAATTTAACTGGCACCACCTTGGGGACAGCATGTGTTTATAAAATGATATACAACTGTAGACATTCATTAGCACTGTCAGTGCCTTTGGAATGATAAACAGTGGGACGGCTCAGTCAAAATGCTCCTGGAGCTAATCCCAAATTAACTTTTCTATGCCCTGCCAAGAAGAAATATGAGTGCAATGAGGTTTTATGGTAGCCAGTAATCTCGCAATTAAACAAAGGGGACAGAGCATTATGTTTTAATAGAAACATAGGAACAAAAATAAGCACCAGAGTCTAGGAATCCCTCCAGTGACAAGCCCTAATGCACCTACGTGTTAGCACTAAGGCTTCGTGTGGCATTCGTGAGCTTGCTATTTTATCAGGATCCCTGGCCAGCCATCTGTGGGCTTGCTTTTTCAGGGCCTTGTTATTCCCGCAGCCACCAGTATAGAACATCAGAAGTCTATGGGAAATTGAGTTCAGGACTTAAGCCTACCTACACGTTAGTTCTCCTGGGAAGTAGGGATCTGCAGGAGGAAATGAGGAGACTGGTGTTCCCCCGGTTTCCCAGGAGGGAGGAGGAAGAGGGTGGGAGGCTGCTGTTTTGCCCTCGTCCCGCCCTGCTCCAGGCCGTGGAGAGCTGTGTACACCAGACTTAGCTTTCCCTCAGAACACCCCATGGTATCTCACATTTGCGCATTGTCTCCAGAGATACCCCTTCTTGTTCTTAATTAGCAGGTGGCACCAGCAGGCTGGGGATGCTCAAAAGCCAGTTCCCGAAAGAATCCTGCTGGGGATGGCATAGTGTCCTGAGATTCAATTGTCTTGTCCCTTTAATTCTCTGAAAATTCAAATAACACATTTGGCATTGCTGTGGTCTATGCACACAGGCCAACGTGGAGATTCCTGGGGTTGCACTTTAGACTCGGTTTCTTACTTGTCACTTGCTGTCCCTTTCAGTATCTGAGAATTAAAACTCATTTCTGTTGACAGAAGTTTAGATCTCCATCCTCATTTTAGGCAAGGAAGGAAAGGACACAGATGGCTTCTGGGTACTAGAGGGACAGGACTGTAAAGTCGTAGGTGTTCATTCTGTTGCCACTGACCCTCAGTGTTATTATCCGGGAGCACTTTGAATCCGGATAATGAGGTCAGGCTTGTTTCCTGAAGACAGGCAGGCTCTCTGTCTGCAAGAGTCTGGACCTGGAGATTTGCCTGTGGCTTTCCTCAGCTGGGGTCTGGGAATCTCTCTGTTTTCCCATCCCGGGCAGTCAGTTAGCCAAAGAAGCCATGGAGCCCGCCACCTTATCCACAGCAACCCTCTGGCCATCAGCTGCTTAGACACTTGGCATTTACAGTACTGGATCCAGTCCTTGGATTTCAAGCCTGAACCTCGCTATGGCACTCAGTGTGATTTTAGGAGAAAGTGAGGAATTCTGGAGTTGCTGACTCAGTGGCCACACTGTGTGAACCTGTGCCCTAAAGCACTGTATGCCTGAGCAGGGAAATGTGAAGGTACCTAGTGGTACTGAATGGAGTTCTTCCACCCTGAGAATCTGGATTCAGGACTAAGGGCGCCCTTAAGTGTGGTTTGAAAGGGGCTGTGTCTACTTGCCCTCTCAGCACTGGGACCCCATGGGAGTTAGACCTGTGCAGGTCCTGTGCGTGCTGCTACAGTTTCTGTGAGATTATATGTGTATCCATTCTGTTGCGTCTAGAAGGCCTTGTTTCCTTGGTGTTTTCCATACCCACTGGCTCTTTCCATATTTCTGCTTCCGCTGCAGGGTTCCCTGAGCCCTGAGGGGAAGAGTTGTGGTATAGACATCCCATTTAGAACTGGGTAACCCAAGGTCTCTCACTCTCTGCACACTGGCCAGTTGTGGGTCTGTATTTGTCCATCACTGAAGGGGGAAAATTCTCTGATTATAGCTGAGGAAGATAGTGATCTATGAATAGCAGAACAGTAGGATTTAGTTTTCTCTTAGGTCCATGGCCTATCTAGTCTCAGGTTCTTGGCTACCAGAGTGGGCTCTAACTTGGGTACCACTTCACGCAGCGAACCTTAACTCCAAGCAGTGGTTGATTATCACGGAGAGACCTTAACTCCAAGCAGACAGTGGTTGGCTATCACAGAGCGACCTTAACTCCAAGCAGGCAGTGGTTGACTATCACAGAGCGAACTTAACTCCAAGCAGACAGTGGTTGGTTACCCCCACATCTTCTGGGCCACTATTGTATCATTGCATCTCGCAGGCGGGTGTAGACTGGAGAGTTTGAAGCTGGGTTGTATTTTGATAGTTTGTATTTATCTATGTAAAAGGATTCATCTTGTTGTCTGGAAGTTTAGATGATATGCACTTTTATTGTAAATAAACTTAAGAAGATATGGGGCAAAGAAGGAAGCTGATCTAAGATACACAGACTCCTGTAATACTCTGATCCTAACCCTTGAATCTAGCCTCAATTTCTTCTCTTCCATCTAAAGATGGAAGACTCTCCCACCTTCCTGCTGACACTCCATATTGTCTGCCAATCTTTGATCTTCATCTGTCTTCCCAAGGTCAGGCACCGAACCCTGCTCTCACTGAGGTCACCTAAGAGGACACTCAGGACACTGTCCCAATCAGCCCTCCCCGTGTGGGCCTCCTGACTCATTCCTTCTCTTCTGCCACTCCCTGTGTTACAGATATGCATGCTTTATAAGCGCCATTTCCCAATAGTTTTCTACCAATGCTTTCATAAGAATCACATAAAAATGAAGGAAATGGCCTGGAAAACGATGCCATTGCTGCAAGATTAATAGATATCTGGTAACTGAGCATTTCTCTTAGCCTCCCATCTAGCTCTCTGGAGAAACACACGTTTGATTTTCATTGCTTGGCCCTGCATATTTTTCATCAGGCTAACCACTAGCAATGCAGGCCCATCTTATATGACAAATATTGGCTATCTTCAGAAAATATCTCTATAGCACTGAATCTCCTAATTACTGCTTGTATGTGGAATGGACTCATTTTAATCAATTTGTGCCACTTCATTAAACTATTTATTATCAGATTTATGATAATCTTGAGTTTAGTTCCATGGTAATAAGCTAAAAACTTGAATGTTCTTTTCAAAAACTCATATTTTTGTTGATAATTCTCTTAATTTTTGTTGACTTCAAAGTAATGTGAAATTGCTGTGGTCATAGATGGCTATGCTGTTCTCTTTGCTGGTTTTTATTTTAAGAGCTACATGACAAGCTGCTTACAAAAAGCATAACTTTACCAGAGTTCATAGCCAAGAACTTCTACCTCTGTCCTCTGAGGAATTTTTTAGAATGAAAAAAAATATGGGTATTGATTTTCATTAAATTATTTGAGCAGTTCTTGTTTTATTGTTGTTTTTTACATTCTATTACATTTCTTACTATTAACCTTTTGTTCACCAAGCACATCAGACAGGCTGATGGTAAATTGCAAATTGCATGTGCTATAGGAATCTAGTCACTTTTTTATCATGATCTTTTATATCTTAATAGATACTTAAAAATCATGGGATGGGTCTGGAGATTGTAATAACTCTATATTTTTCTTGCAAAACATAACAGATAGGTACTTCATATTATTAGGACTTAGCTTTCTGGTTAGTTTTTCAGCATTCATTTCTCAGGAGGACGCCTCATAAAGCAGACATGGTCACTGTCCTGTTTGAATCACTGTGAACGCAGGTCCAGAGATGAAGACTTGGGTACAGGTAACTTAACTTATCTGAGGAAGGACTCCAGGAATCAGGATGTGGCTTCCACTCATCTGACACAATGCAGCCACCAAGTGGGGCTTCCTCCATTTTGTTTTCTTTCCTCCCAGGTCAAACTGCAGATCTCAGCATCAGGGATGCTTCTGTAGAAGTGACACTTTGGGTATGTCTTGTTCTTACAATAACAACAGCACTAGGTGAGGCGGCAGCCCGTGAGACACCAGGCTCTTTGGCGGTAGACTGAAGGGGAAAGATACTCCTTGCTCTGTTTGTCCTTCCTCCCCCATCCTCTGTCACTCCTTGTCAGTCTCCCTCCTCCTCCCAAGTAACATCCCCTTTCCTTTTGTGTCCTGTGTTCCATTGTTCTCTCTCACTCCCCGCCATCTTGTATTTATATAAATTTCTCCCATGTCATGATCCCCTTTTTATACTCACATCTTACACATACACATGCACATTCTGCATAGGAGAAAGCATATTATCTTTATTAGTCTGTTTTCTCTTAACATAATGATCTCTACTTTCATCTGTTTCCCTCTGTTCTTACAGCCAACTAAATGTCTGCATTATTAGCGTGCTCCAGGATATCTAGATTGGCTCCCTATCTCCATTGCTATGAAGAGTGTAACAATAGACTTCTGTGGATATGCCCCTATTTCCAACCCCAGTTACTTTAATACATTTTTTTTCTTCTGGATATGCGTCAGGCACTTGTTCCTGCCCCCAGGAGCGCCTCTGGAGTAAGCCATCCCTTCCTGTTGCCATCCTGACTCTGCACACCAAACCCCATCCCTGTGTGAACTTCACCAGAGACATATTTACTGCTTGTGTTATTCGTGGATAGACCGAAGAGGCTGCAACAGTAGGAAAGAAAAAGAAGCTTTTGTATCCCCATCATTTTGCAATGAAGCGAGTTTCAAGTTTAACATTTGACACTTTTAAGTCATGCTAGGAGGAAAGAAACACTATCTGCTTCCCCTGAGGCCCCCCGTTACATAGGGGGAAGTTTAAAACACACTTCCCATGCATCACTTCTGGGAATGAATCAGATACCATCGAACACCTTGGTGTCCCTACATGGTCACTGTGTGAGGACAACCAGTGCCTTTGTTGTGTGAATCAGACAAGGGGTTTGGGCCCCATTTGCTCATATTCATGTATGCCACAAAGGATGTGAGCCTTTGCACACCAGCACCATGAACCTTCCACACACCTTCCTGACTCCATCTTTCCCCCTCAGGCCTTTGTTTGAATGTCACTTCTCAAGTAGGTCTTCACTAAGCACTCTCCTCAATGGCAACACTGCTCAAGATGCTCCCCAGATGCTTTCCCCGAATTCCAGGATCTTATTTCATAGCAATTTCCACCAACTGACCCCTACATACTTAATTCATCTGTAATTAGAGTCGTTGCTAACATGTAAAGTCCAACTAGTTAATATTTTTGCTAGACTGAGTACTTGCTGAAGCCCCAATACACGAGACAGCACCAGGAATACAAAAACACTCAATAATTTTTACAGAATATTAAAATAGAGTAAATGAATACATGACTAAAATAATTTCCAGTGTCATTATTTTTCTCAGCTGATGCCTTGAGACATGAATATTGACAATATCAGCAAACACAAGCAAAGCTAGCAGCTTTCATGTAAGTTGGAATATAAGTGAACTGTTAGCAGATTTTAGGAGAAAGGCTGGGCCATGAAGAATAAAAGCTACCTCCAGTGAAAGATAGCACAGCAAAGATAGCCCTGGTGGCCAGTGCTCAGGAACCCTTCACAATTAGGCTATTTACATGTTCACCACAGAAAACTCTAAGGATGGGGATTTGTTTTACTCATAATTGCTAAACACAGGAAACAGTCCTGTTGTTCTTCAGTGGATAAATCATTAAACAGCTGTCAGGGTTCTTCAAAGGAATAAAACCAATAGGAAGGAACAAAGGAGAGGAAGGGGGAGAGAGATAAAGAGAAAGACGGAGAGAGGTGAGGACTTCCATGTCTGAAGGCCACAAAAGCAGGAGCTGGTGATATGGGCCAATCTGAAGGCAAAACTCACAAAGAGACAATGGTTTGATTCAAACCTGAAGGCAGGAACAGCCTGAAGCTTTGGCTTGGAGACCATCAGATGGAAGGTATCTCCTACTCGGAGACAGTGAGCAGTTTTGTTCTTGTCAAGTCCTCAACTGGCTGGACAAGATTCTCACGTATTCTGAAAGGCCATGAGTCCGCCTATTTAAATGTTAATTTCATTGCATATGCAATAGTGTTTCTGTGACTAGATATCTGGGCACCTGCCACCCAGTTGGCACACAAACAAACCACACCACTGAAAGTTACTTTTCAATGAAAAGGTGAGGGTCGGGTGAGAAACGGTTCAGTAGAGCTTGGGTAATTCTCAAGTGCATTATTCTAAATTTTTAAAAAGTCACAAGAGGTAATGCTATGTGATGTGACCTTATTTATATATGCTTTTCTCTTTTGCAGTACTTAACTACCTGCCTCTGAGCTGCATCCCCAGCCTCTGGACTTTTGAGACAGGATCTCACTGTGTAGTCCAGTCTGTCCTCTAACTTTGTATCCTTCTGCCTCTGCTTCATGAGTTCTGGGTGTTATGGGCTACCCTGTAACTGATTCACATAACATTAATACGTGGTGAAAAAATATCACAAGGTTGTAAAATAGTTTAGCAGATATGCAATTGGTACTTGTGACAGGAGGGAGTATGTTAGGTTTTAACAGAATATAATGAGCAGCAGAATATAATAATAAATATGCATAATGTAATCTGAGAAACAGACTATATCTTGTATTCTATTAGACCTAAGAGCCAATTTATACAAGCGATAAAATAGCATGGAAACACACACACACACACACACACACACACACACACACGGGAAAAATTTGAGAGCTAGAATGCTGTTGCTTTCCGTTAATGCCAGTATCTAATTTGGATATTGCACTAAGGCTTTGTAATCTGACACCACTGGAGGGAACTGGGTAAAGAGTATACAGTGTTTTCTGATATTTACATATGAATCTATAGGTGTGTTAAAAAACAAAACATTTAACTTAAAAAATAAATCATTGGCAAGGATAGAGTCTGCAGCACTCCCCTCATTTGGCTGAAGAAAGACCAGCATAAGGACCTGCGGCTCCTCCGCTATGACCTATTTCCACTTCTTTTAGTTCTCCTTCCCCTAGCTGCCCCTTCTTTCCTCAGCAAACGTAGGCAGTTTCCTGTGGACATTCCTTCTGAAAATACACTTTACACGTAAGATTTCTCTCAGTTAGCTAGGGACACCTTCCCCTTGGCTATCTGTCGGCGACAGTGTCCTCCATCCGCCTTGCTTCCAACCATCTTTTCCTTTACCACATCCCCCTTCCTTTGCTTCCAACTTCACCAGTCTCTCTGACCATGCGCTTTCGTCTCTAGACTTCTCCTTATGGACTGGCCTTCAGCTTATCCCTCTTTTTTCCCCACCCTGGACAGCTGTGCTCCCACTGTGTGCCAACAGCCTGCCCCATGCAGTCCATCCATGGTATAATCGCACTTCAACTCATGCTTTTCCTCTCTGGACACCAGGAATCACGCAGCGATCTCTAAAAGAACGATGTCTTGGCCATCCACCAAACTTCCTGATGTAAGTGATCTCATGGGTAACCTGGTAACGAATAAAGCTCTCGAGGTGTTTTCTGTAAAATGTAAGAGCCACTGTTCAAAAGTTTCCAAATCTATCTGTCCACCATTGCATTCCTTGTTCCAAAACAAAGCCTTACTTGTAGTCAACAGCAATGTTTATCAACACAAAGAGTGATTTATCAATATCTTCTTGGAAACTCTTGGTTCACAGAGCCTATGAACCTCTCCAGGTGCAAAGGCTAGAGAGAGGGTACCTCATAGTCCTTGGGGTGCATCCAGGCCTTGTGGCAGTGAGCCCTGTTCTTTCCCCTAAGCTTTGACTTGAAAAGCTGCACCCCTGGGGCAGAGACCCAAGCGCACTTGTCTGGCTCACTCAACCTTCTCCTGTTCCCTGAAGCATTGCAGACCCAACCTTTGGAGCTTGGGTTTGGCAAACTTTGGTTTCTCCCTTTAGAGCTAGAGCCAGGATGTCAGATTAGATGAACTGTAAAGGAATCCACATTCTGCAGATGCCAGCACACATGTTCCTACCATAGCTGACGTGCTGCTGCCAACTGTGAGTACTGGGTTTCGAACAAAAGTGCTATTGGTGAGGACAATCACATCCCAGGTGATGTAGAAGCATGCCCAGGAGCCCTGTACCCATGCCTGATGTGCTCCAAGAACCAAGTGATGGAGAAGCATGCCCAGCAGCCTTGTGCCCATGCCTGATGTGCTCCAAGTCCCAGGTGATAGAGAAACATGTCAAGTGGCCCTATACCCACAGCTGATGTGCTCCAAGTCCCAGGTGATGGAGAAACATGCCCGGGAGCCCTGTACCCATGCCTGATGTGCTCCAAGTCCCAGGTGATGGAGAAATATGCCGAGGGGCACTGTGCCCACAGCTGATGTGCTCCAAGTTCCAGGTGATGGAGAGCATGCCCAGTGGCCCTGTACCCATGCCTGATGTGCTCCAAGTCCCAGGTGAGGGAGAAGCATGCCCAGTGGCCCTGTACCCTCACCTAATGCCCTCTAGCCACGTAATTTGACTGTATTGACTCAGGAAGAAAAATATTCCAATGATGCAGATGGGAAGTCAGACTTGTTTCATCTCACTGAAATGTTTGTTATTGTTGTTTTTGATTGGAAGGGTTGGAATCCTTTGACATAAAACAAAAAAGAAGATAGCAGAGAATTTAGGACCCAGAAATGTCACCAGTGACCTCATCCTACATGTAAGGATACTTAGACTTAAGTATGGAGGAATTAAATGTCTAGGGTTCAGAGTCAAAAGTCTAGCTGCTGGCAGATTCAGGGACAGAACTCAATGTTTGGAAGAACATTTTAAAGGCTTTTTCAATGTCTTTCAACAAATAACCACCATGATGGGTTCGGTTCGCTCATATGAAGAGATGTGAAGCACGGAGCTTGCTTCCTCCCCCTCTCGCAGCCATGAGAGCATCACAGCTTTAAAATTGCTTTGAGAAATCACTTTATAGTTGGCAGTGGTGTTTTCATTCTAAGGAAGTTGTGTGACTGTTGAGAGATACATAAAATAATTATGTCAGGTCCATTTAGGATTTGAAATATGAAGTCAATATGCTTAAGTAAGCCTAATTGCTTTAAATAGGATTTGAAAACATCAGGAAAAACATATCCTACTTAAGGAGTTACTTATTTCCTGGTGTTGCCCACTGAAAAGACATGGAACAGTTAAAATCCCATAGCAGTGGGTGTCAACGATGCCTCAGTCATAGTTTCTAAATTTCATTTTCCACCAGAATATCCAGGTGTCTTTGGAAGCTGGGCAGTGTAGTTCTTGGTCAGGACTGTCCCTGTGAGCTGGCAGCATCTCTGTGGGAGGACAAGGATGTAATCTTCATTCTGAAAAGGGATGGGGACAGGGAAGGAGCAGGCCCACAGAAACCGTTCTGGGACAGTTGAAGGATGCTGCCAATTTCTATTTTCCCTCCAAGTTGTAGTAGAGTCATGCAGACAGAAAGAAAGTGGGCAGGTGGGGATTTCTAGAAAATAAACTAGGAATTGAACTGCCATGTAACAGACAGAGAGACTGGGGACTGAACCTCAAGGGACCAACACACGAGGTTCTCCTATGCCAACCTCCACTCTCACAATGGAGGATGGGGAAAAGAGGTGCTTGAACTCAGGCAGGTATTATTTTGGTTTTGGTCTTATTTTAACGTTTGAATAAGGAAAATACTTTTAAGTCCTAGGAGTGAAGCGTTTAATGGAAATAGAGACATTGAAGACAAAGGACAGAGATGAACTCTGAGCACTGGTGCAATTACACAAGTTAAAGCAAGAATTCTCAGTGTCATCTGAGACATGCAGCCCAGCATCATCCAGGACAGGGGGAGAAAGTAAACAGAACTCAGTTCTGGTGAAGAGAGCATGCCCTGCAGCTTGTAACATAGTGACCTTCAAGGTGCTGCTGGTGCTCACAGACTTTGAGCAGGCAGTAGAAAGGGTTAAAAACTCGGCAGTGTGGCTTAGGGAAGGAGAAAAACCTTGGCACCAACAGAGGGGAGGGGCAGGTAAGGGCTGTTTCAGGAGAGATGAGTCATTGAACAAGGATCTATCGCTGTCACTGTCTTTTGAAAGGAGAGAAATTGGAGGGGAAGGGGCTATGAAATGGAGAGCTTTTCATTGTCTCCAAGACACACACACACACACACACACACTAAAAAGAGACCACCTTGGCTTTTGTATAGCCCAGTGGATCTCAACCTTCCTAGTGTTGCAACCCTTTAATACAGTTCCACATGTTATGGTGACTCCCAACCACAAAATTGCTTGCATTGCTATTTCATAACTCTAAGTTTGCTACTGTTTCAAATTATAATATAAATATCTGTGTTTTCTGATGATCTTAGGTAACCCCTGTTAAATGGTTGCTCTACCCAATAGGGGTTGTAACCCACAGGTTGAGAAGCTCTGATATAGGCTAAAGTCTAGAAACCAGAACTTAGCAAGCCAACAGGCAGGTAAACAAGCAAGACACTGTAGGATGTGTAGCAGATGCCAGGGAGGGACTGAGGAGGCTGGTAGGCATTTGGTTTAGATGGAATGTACAAGAAAATCATCTCTAATGGCTGGGGCAGGGGGGTTGATGTGAGCAGAATAAAGCCAGCCATCTTGAGAAGTGTGTCCTTGGCCAAGAGACGATCCTTGTAGAGGAGTCTTGTGGTGAGGAGAGAGGAGTCATAGCCTAGAGATGGGGAGAAATGGCTCCACAGTCTTTCCTGGGAGTCACTGAGCCCATAGGCCTTGGCAAAGGCTAGAATTTAAACATGAGAGGCGTCTCAGGCTTTTAGGCATAGGAGTTGACACATGCATGGAATTGTACAGGGACATCCCCTGAGCAGCACCGGCTACGCCTTAGAATGACACGGAATGTCTTCAGAAACAACGCCCTCCGTGCCCGCTTCCTTATCACAGAAAATGTGCTGTGACTGATCTGGATCTAAGAGTTGTCTTTGCCGTGTTTGTCTCTGAACTGGGTGCTGATTGGGTGAGGTGATCCTGCAGCTGAGGATGGGGACATGGGCCCCAGGTGGATCCACAGCCAATTCCTCCTTGTGCAGCCTCCCAGACCAGAGCCTCCAGTACCCTGTCAACAGCACTTTCATTCTGGAATGTCGCTTGATTGCCTTTAAAAAGCATCTTTAGAGTGTTTTGCCAAGGAGGGGTTCAAGATAAGGGCATCACTAACTCTCTGACCTCGGGGGAGCCACCATAAGTCAGACTCTTTCCTTAGGTGCCTGGCATTCTCAGGTGCAATCTGTATAGCATAGGGGCCCAGAATATGACTTCCACAATAGAATAGAGGTTCGGTCCCCCCTCTTCACACCCACGTATGCTTGCACGCACACACCCACGTGATTCTCTGTGAGAGATCTTTCTTGTTTCTGTCAGAAGTATTGCAAATCTTGCTAACCAAAGATGATTTCTTGACCAACGTTTTAAAGGTTTTCACTTTAGACATAAAACATCAGTAAGTGTTTCTTTGGGGCATGTTGGGGCATTTAAATAATGTGTCTAGATCCTCTTAGCTATAGGAGCTCTGGGATGGTAAGCAGTGAGCATCAAAGAACAGACCACATACCCTGGGGTCAAGTTCCTGGGCCTGGGCTGCCTTTCACTCCCTGGGTCACTCATGCATTGCGCTGTTGGCTTCTTGCTCCTGGCCTAAGACTGAGCTCCAGCATGGAGCAGACCCCGCCTTCACTGTACAGAGTCCTGCACTCAACTACCCTGCTCTCTCCTTCAGGCACAATCTTGTCCTACAACCTCCCACACTGAGGGTCATCACAGAGGACAGAATCATCCTGCTGCCGGGTTCACATGGCTAGGCAACACAGGCCAGATGCTCACCGAATGGCAAGGTTTGGGCTGCCTTCATTTCCCATCCGTCACTGTCCATGCTCATCCATGAGCAGGTTCAAGTCTGTTCCTCAGAGTGGAGGAGCTGAAGCCGGAGGAGCAGAGGCGGGCGTGAAGGGAAGATGGCTACAAAGTCTTCGAGGTCACTGACTTCAAGAGTGCATCACTCTAATCCAGTATTACTTCCTCCTCTCTGCATACAAGGCGGGAAAAAGCCTAGGATGGGATCTGTGGGAGGATGTCTTCAAGAGCAGGATGCCTTCCTGTTTGATACAAAATCAAGGGGGAGCCTCAGAGTTTGCTGTTTCTGTGGATTCATTTATCCTCACTTCAGGTCCAGAACTCTTTGATGCTGTCTGCTGATAGGAGGACAATAACATGGGAAAATTTCTAAACAGCTTTCTCCTCTGTCTTCTAAGAGGTGTCAGCACCTACTGAGGTTCTTGGTGAAACCCATTGGGTTTCCAAGTCAAGTCTCAGTGTCTAGCGCTCAATACCATCTATGTGACAGGAACTGAGGTTGACTTGTGATGGATAAACATGACCCTGAATTTCCCAGGACTCTCACTTGGGGGGATACTAGCTGCCAGAGCATAACTATCTCCAGCCTAGGATCTGGAGACACGGCCCTTGCTTCCTTTACTCTAGGCCCTTCACTGGTCACAGCAGTGTCTGGCGCGAGCTAGTGGTGCTCTTACCCACTGACCTTGAAGCACAGCAGCCACCCACTCCTGCAGCTCCCTCCTGGTGGCCAGTCAAAGACCATTATTCACTCCTCACCCAGCAACAGAGCTGATTGAAGTACCCAGCACCTCAGGGACACTGTGCCACACTACTGGGTCTAAATAAGGCTGACTCAAGCCATTACTTCTTTGGGAAGTCATTTCTCCCATTCAAGGTCACAGTGTTGGAGTCCCATGAACACTCAGCAGAGTCCCCTCAGGCCTCCAGCCGTGTGGTCATGGATTGGCCCAGGCCCCCCAAACTGTGAGGAAGCAGGGAGTTATCCAACCCAGGTAGGCTAATGCCAAGCCCTGATCCTAACCTGGCTGAATACCAACCGATCCAGGCTTCTATGGTGCCAGCCGGGAGCACAGCTTGTCACAACCCACTCTGTAAACTAGAGGGTTGCAGCAAGCAATACACACCAGCGAGAACCGAGGGAACCCTCCTCTCTCTCCACACTTCACACGCCTGACTCTGTAGGCAGACCTTGTATCATACGGAAAACAAACTCTGTGATAGGTCTGGGTGGGGGAAAAATGCCCACTGGCTGATAGCATAAGCAAACAGGTTTAAAGGGAAATGCATTTTGTGTCAAGGTATTACACTTTTAGATTTTTATCCACAGTGTCACATACTGTTATATTTTCATCTTGTGGGCTTCTGATATTCTTGATTCAAATGACTGTGCTTGGCTCCTGGTCCTTACATTACCTTCTCATCTAGGGTGGCCTCCCCTGACTATTTCCCTCTCCTCTTCTGGGTAGAATTGTTCACCAGACAGGTCTGAGGAGTCCCAAAGTGGGTGACAATACTTGCTGCCCTGGATCAGGGTTTATGGTGTTTCTCTTGAGACCCAGCACTAATACCTATGGTGGCAGAGCTGGTGGCTTATAAGCATTTTAGATAATGGAAAATGTACGGCCCTGTAAGTGGACAGTGAAGACATATATATTTGCTGCTTTTTGGCCGTTTTCCAGGATCTCAAAGTGATTCAAGATTGAGCTTCATGATAGATGCCACTAAACATCTGGCTGTGACTGGGTGCCCTCTGAAGCAACAGTTGAAGTCCAACAGGACTAAATACTGGCAGAGGACCAATGGATCACCCCTCTCCAACTCAGCATGTCCTTGTCTAGGCCATGTGCTTGAAGAGGAGAGATTGCTGTGTGAGATGGGTGTCCGTACTGAGTTAAGGTTCTGATGAGACGCAGTTCTCCTAGAAGCCATGACCAGGCCTGAAGTGATTTTCCCCTCTGAAACTCATCCTGGAATGTGACTGTCAATGTGGCAGCATTGGAAGCCACCAATCATGGAGGCTGAGCCCTCTTGAGTGGTGGTACCTTTCTTATAGGGGAATATGTGGGCTTCCCTGGGAGTCCTTTTCCATCTGTCTGTCTGTCTGTCTGTCTGTCTGTCTGTCACACACACGCGCACACACACACATACCACTGTATTTTTCACTATATGAGTTAAAACAGCACAAAGCCCTCATCAGAAACCTGGAAAATGTTAACACCATTCTCTTTGTTTTCTCGGCTTCCAGGTTATGAACCAAACTAACTCAGGACACCCTGTTACAGCAACCAAAAGTAGGCCAAGAAGAGGCTCACTTGATTCTTTTTCAACAGTGTGATATCCAGGGTCACGTGTATATGTGGTATTCCAAGCCTATAATTCTTGGTGTCATCAACTCCTTAAGGGGGTTTGGCCAGAGTCTGTTTCTGACCATCTCACAAACAGCTTGTCCTTAATCACTGCAAATATTGACTCCTGCAGAAGCCTGTCAAGATGTTCTCCAGTCCGTATGCTCTGTTCTTAGGAAGTGCAGGCTGAAACAGAGTTCCAGGGTAGTCAGAGTGTCAGGCCCAGGACCATAAGCTACCCTAAGACCTAAGGGCTGGTGTCATCAACATAGGAAGTGCTGTTGAGTATTTGAGGGAGGGAACTCCATCAGGGGAACACTCCCTGTAGCCCCTCCTCCCCAAAAGCAAACTGCTATGCTCTGACAGCTCTGAGCACTGGGCTGTAAGGATGATAGTGGAGGGTGGTGCATCTACCTTTGGGGACTCTGACTAAAGCCTACTTTATAGAAATATTTAACCTGAAGTCCCTGAATGCAGCACAATGAGAGGCAAGGTACTTGAAAACACAGCCCCAAGTGGAGCCCAAAGGCCACCCACCATCCAGCTCCATCTTCCGCCGAAGGGGAACTAAGAGGGAATGGAGAAAAGGCTGGACCCAGGTCACACCCCAGTCCAGCTTGCTCCATACCAGTGTGTACACAATGCCCCTGGGCTATCAGTGCCCTAGTGTGGGGGTGCACTGAGCTTTCACCACCATCAAAATCTAATGAGCGCCTACAAGCTCTGCCAAACCATGTAGGCATCTGGAAAGAATTGTGGGCTCAGCTGGGAACTATGCTTAAAACGACCTTTTCCTGAAACACACGGCCTTCTAAAATGGCACATCATGGCAGTTAGAATCTGATTTCAGGGGCTGACGTTTTCACAAATTCACACTGACTAGGAAGGAAGCAGAAAGATACGGTGGCAAGGAGCGCACTGGGCAGAGAAGCACAGCCTGTCCCCAGCGACTGTCCCAGCAGCAGCGGGCAGCGAAGACTCCACCCTTCCCTGGGAGAAGCCCTGACAGGGCTCCCAGCGGGTGTCTGTGTTTTCAGTCCTTGCCAGTTGGCTCGTATTTAATTCACAGGCATGATGTACTCTGGTGCTGCCGCCTTCGGCTAAGAGAGATGGCTCATGTTTCTTTCCCTTGACTAGCAGGGGCATGGAGAGAGAGGCTGACGTTCCTGAGGTGTAGATGTGCCAAAAGAAAGCCCTACAGGAGGACCATAAATTCCTGGGAGGTCAGAAGATAGTGTCAAATAGGTTCCTCCTTTGTGTAATGAATTGCCTGTCGATCCACCAGGATGGACAGAGGGGAATCTCAGATGGTGAGCCAGTGATGAGAACTAAACTGTAGACAGTTGCTAGCACATGGTATTTGGTAAGTTGGGTGCATTGAGTACATTTTGAATATATATTCTAAATTTTAGAGTGATATTTTTACATGACTTCATCAAAATGGAGGAGCATTTGTATTCTCTAGCTGGTGAGATTTCCACCTCACACACACGTGTACACAGTGGGCATCCACAGTGATCCCAACAGGCACATATTTGGCCATCTTTCTGAGTCCTACATTAAGTACTAGGATTGCTGAAGGAAATGCTTTACATTTTGCCCTTTTGACTGTGAATACTTGCTGAGGCTGCAGGTCCCCAGATCTCATTCCTAGGGCTCTTGCTCATCTTCTTTCTCTTTGGAGACATCTCACAGGTGTCTGGAGGGTGCTGATGACACACTTCTCCACTATCCAAGTACAGTGTTATGGGCTCTCTGTCTCCAATGCCGGTTCTCTGTGAGTGAGCATGGTTTTATATGCTACTCTTACAGCCCAGGCTGAGGCTGCAACCAATGTTCTGCTGAGGATTCAATCTGGATCACATCAGTGAAACACAGTGCCTTTTCCAGTGGGCTTTGCTAGCCTTTACTCCTAAAGCTTGTATTAATTTCTGTGTGAGGTCCCAGCAGTGACCTCTGACTTCAATGTCAATGTGGTAGGCTTGACACCAAGAAGTAGTGGTAGCCACTTCTCACTCTCTTCTGGTTTTCCTTCGTCTCCATAGACACTCTTCTCTTCTACTCAATGAAATATAAACAATAAGGGAAACGCAGGGGCCTCCAGAGTCTTGCACTGCTACACCACTTGCTAGCATTCTTCCCTTCCTCCCTCTCACCTCAGTACACTATTCTAAAAACCAGACACCTTTCGTTTTTATTTCTCCTAGACTGCTTAAAACTTTTCATGTGTTATTGGCTAGATTTACAGTGCCAAGCAAGAGTTCGCTCCTGCTGAGTAAGCCTTAAGTCCAGTTAGACAGCTGTTGGTTATCCCTGAGATGGAAGTGACACTATTGTACTTTTGTGAACATCTTGCTGGTTCAGACATTGTTGTGTTTCTATCCATGACTGGCAAGGTCATAGATCTGAGGGAAAGCCTACTACTTCCAGTTTCCTAAACCAGTGTAATTCCTAACTGCTTTTTAAATACCTATCCTTTATACACACAGATATGTGTAGTTCTTTTTCAGTAGATGGGGATTGTTACAGAGATACACAATGGGTCAAAATTCAGAGAATAAGTGACTGTTGGGTGACCAACTCCAGCTGATGCAATTCCTAAACTAGAGACTCGGGGGGAAAATCACAAAAGAGGGGGGTAGAAATATTGTAAGAACCAGAGGCCAAGAACACTTGTTGATAGATTGTGTCCCTAGACTTGACAGGAAAAATGCACCCATGAACTCCTATCAATATGGTTGCCTGAACAAGACCAGCATAATGACATAAAATTTGGCATGCCAATGCAAACGGGAAAGTTCACATGGTCTCAGCCCTAAACCAAGAGCTATAGATAGACAATGGCTACTGAGAGGATCAGCAGCTTCCAGGGACAAACTTTTTCACGGGTTAAATGGTCAGCCTTGGTTGGATACATTTACATACAAGCAAAGTTAAATGGACTCAATAGTATATACTGTATTCATATATTCATGCACACATATGTATGTGTGTGGTTACATATTATTTATGATTTATTAAAGCTTGTCACAAGCCATAGAGCCAGGCAATGATGATACATACCTTTAATCCCAGTAGCCATACTAGTTAGCCATAGAACCAGGCAGTGGTGGCACACACCTTTAATCCCAGGACTCAAGAGACAACCAGATGGATGTCTGTTAGTTCAAGGCCAACTAAACTACATGAAATTGATCTAGTCCTAAAGAAAAACAGCTCACACAAAGAAGAACTTAGCACTTGGGATCACACGCCTTTAATCCCAGGATCTGAGAGGTATAAAAAGAAGGAGCAAAGTCAGTATGAGGCAGTTAGTCTCCAGCCACATTGAAGAGAGGCAGCAGTCTAGGATTATAGTTTGAGGAAAGCAGTGTGGTTTGAAGATGCAATAAGAGGACACAATCCTTGTGGTCTGAGCATTGGTAGAGGTGAGAAATCGCTAATACGGCCACAGACTCCCTGTGACCCTGCGGGGACCATTTTCACTCAAACCACCACAACACACTACCAGCACCTCAGCCGGGTCCTGCCGTTCTTGCACCTTTAATATGACCCCTGCAGCAGGTTTTCAACTTTCCCTGCCGGGGAACCCATACCTATGCTTATGTTTTCTAGAGTGCTCATCTTAGGTGCATGCATGTGTGCGTGCGTGCGTGCGTGCGTGCGTGCGTGTGTGTGTGTGTGTGTGTGTGTGTAATGTATGGAGAGCCCAAGTCAGTTGGTGCTTTCCCACAAACCTCTTCTACCCACGCCACTTCTATAAACCCCTGCTTCCAGAGCAGCAAGGCAGCTGTGCCCCACACCATACTAGAACATTTGTCTGTGCAGGGTTGTGCCGCCTCTAGGGACCCCATGGTCGGAACTCATCTGCTAAGCTATAGCTTCACCAGGCCATGTGTTGTTAGTGCACTTCCCTCCCCGAGAGATGGAATCCTAGTTTTCTCTACCATAGTGCCTCCAACAGAAGCAATTGCACCTTCAGGAGTCACTCAAGGTGATGCAAAGTCTCTCATCTCCTTAGGTGCTAGGGAGTACTTGAGAATCTGCAGCTCAGCATCCCATGTGTCTGTCACCAAAATGTGCTCATTTCATGCCTGAAAAGTCCTGTGACTGCAGAGATAACAATCTCACTGTTGGAAACATAAATCTGCAGAGCCCCTGAGATGATGCCACACGGTCCCCTTCCTGTCAGATCATAGGAGTTCATTGGGACTCCATTGCAGCCATTTACATTCCTGAGGCCATACTGGAAGCTTTCCCAACCCACCTCAGGCACCACATGCTTTTCATGTCTTTTCCTTCTGATTTCCTCCCTGTGGAGGGCTGACAGTGATAGATTTGGACCTAAGCCTAACCAGTCAGTGTGTCTTTGAGAAAGTCGGTCACCTTTTCTCACTGCTAAGTTAATAGTTAATGTCTGCCTACCTCACAGTGGTTCTGAGAACTGTGGACAAGCAGTGAAAGCATCACCAATCTTACAACACCAGAGTGCTCATTGACGTTGATGCCACACATTCAAGGACCTGTGAGGTACCACCTGCATCCGAGTCCTCCATCCCCTTGAATCTGTGCTACAACCATCTGACAAATGTTTTGGAAATTTTGATGGAAATGTGCTCAAAACATGTACAGTGGGAGGGACCTGAAGCATAAGGGTGCTTCTACAGCATCTGTGCTTCTTGTCAGTCATCCCAAGCTTCCTGTCAGTACTTACTGCCCTCCCACCAAACACCTGCCTTTCTGTCCCAGGGACCACTATGTTCTAAAGCCTTTTCCTGGTTCCAAGTGCTGCTTGCAAAGACACCGTCAAAAGCCAGGCTCACCCTCTTCCCATCCAATCCTTTTCCATTCCTCCATTCAGTGTGGCATGAATTTCATGCAACATGCCATTCCTGTGTATAAGAATGGTACCATAGGAACCTTCAAATTTTATGGTCTATCAAATAATCAAGAATATTGTCAGGTTCAAAAGTACATTTTCCCTTGAGTATTTTTAGTTCTATATTCATTTTTTAAAAAATGGATGGACATTTTTCTTGTCATTATCTCATCAATACTGTATTAGACAGTAGGGTTTTTCTGGTTGCTTATCTTACTTTAGGTGTATGGGTATTTTTTCTTGCACATATGGGTGCGCACTATATTCATGCAATGCCCTTAGAGACCAGAGAGGGAACTGGGACTCCTGGAACTGGAGTAATAGATGGTTGAAAACCATCAAGTACATGCAGGGAACCAAACTCAGGTCCTGGGCAAAAGCAGCAAATTCAATCACACCGACTCCCAAGATAATATAATTTTAAAAACAGAAAAGCAACAAATAAAATGTAAGTCAAAAGGTATCGGCTGCTCCATTAAAGGCTTCCCTTCTTTGTGCATGAGGTAGTGAGGAGACTGAGAAAAACTGTGACTGACTTCCTAAGAGAGTGTTTATATTTAATAATAACATAAGAGTATACGTGTTGAAAACTCTAAAATTTCATTCAGGGAAGGAATCATTTGAAAGCACATGAGACCTTGTGGGCCTGCTGTTCGAGCAAAATGTCACAAGGACAGAGCAGGAGCAAGGTAGAGCCTGAAGGTTGAAGGGCTCACAGCCTCATGACATCTAATCTCCATGAGCTTGTACCCATCCAGCCTGCTCTGTGTCTGTTGCCTGCCCAGTGGGTAAAACCCATCCAACATTAGAGAGGTAAACTTGGAGTTGACAGTTGCAAAAGGAAGAGAGAAAGAGAGAGGGGGATAGAAGCAATAATTTACTTATTTGGACTCCTTTTCAAAAGCAACCACCACAAAAATAAAGTCTCTTGGCAAGAATGGAGTGAATGAGGAGGAGGACTGAACTCATAAAATGAGGCTATGATGAGCCGTGTTTACTCACCGACCATCTGCAGGGCTGTCACAGTGCGAATGGGATGCTGAGTGCCAAACTGATGTTGCATGGGCTTCATTTTAACATTTGCAAAATAGAGAACTGCTCTCAGCAACAGAAAGCAGTAACAGATTGTTTTGCCCGAGACAAACCTTTCCCCTACTTTTCTCTCTGCAACTTGCCTAAGTTGACACGTTTGTTGTTTCTCCTGCATTTGACAATGACATCTGGGGAACAGTCATTATGTTCTCAATATTTAATGTAGAATTAATACTGAATTAATTAAAATTGTGCGTTAGACAGCTTTACTTATCTCCACTAACATAGTCTCCCTGGCTGCTGTCTCACTTGAGTGGGAGCAAACAGGCACTTGATGTATCCCTGATACAGAAAAAGTGAAGACAGGGAATTAGGGGGAGCCTAGGCACCCCCTCCACTCCCAATCCTCATCAATCAGGTACCAGTACTGTCTCCTCCTCCGGCCTCTCTCTTTCTTTTGAGCACTCTGCCCTCTGTCCCCATGGCTTTGCTTCGTGGAAATGTGGATGTTGTGCAGGAAGGATGTCAGGAATGTGTTTGCCAGATCACCATGGAAGATTTCTAGGAAGACTTGAGAAACAGACATCCCAACACGGGGGCTGTGAACTGACAGGCAGGCAGCCTCCCTAGGAGAAGGATGATGTCAAGAAGAACTCTAAGAAGAAGTGATGCATGGAGTCACTGGGAAGTAACTGGCTATAACCACCTTCTAAGGGAGTTACTCTAGAAGATTGGGGCTGGGCACCATGATGAGAACTGACACTGGTGTCCACAACCCTTTCTGAAGAAAAGTAAAATGATCATAATGATGAATATATCCTTTGCAAGCCATGCTTTAAAAACGCCTTTGTAGCTATTACTTCATTTGTCCTTTGAAGCATCTTGAGAAGCAGACAGTTTTATTTCTACTTTAGACAGGAGATAAATAACAAAAGGGAAATGGTGAGTTTCTCCAGCAGGCAAGTCAGAACTTGCACACAGACGTTGTCCAAATCCTTCTTAGCCACTGTCTGAAATGAGTTCTGATCATTACCTCATTGGCTTGTTGTGAAATAAGTAATTAAAACAATGCCTAGAACTTAATGAACATATGCACCATGAGCTCTTATTATAATAGGATTGTTAAAAACTGTTCTGTAAGGATAATTTAACTTGGGATAGACTACTCCAAAAGCAAGCTGCCAATGAAGGGGTGTCTCCATTAAAGCTAAAGTCCAAGCTCTTCTCAGTATTAAAAGAGAAGCGATGTGGATATAGAAAATGGATACGGATTTTGGTCTTCCATCCCCATGATAATAAAAGTCTAAGCTGTCAGTGTAGTTACAAGTCTGTTCACAGTGGGGTATTAATATTTTTAATAGAGAAAGGCTGGAGTAAACACACTCTGTGAGTCAGTAACTGACACAATGAGCTTAGATTGCACAATGGAACCATCTAAGGCAACAGGAAATGATGGACAAATCTCCACATTGTTACCATGCTTGTCCAGGATATTGTTTAAAGTGAGCTAAGCAAGATGGATGAGAACATAAGTGAATGAGAGAACTCATTCAAGAAGATGGCCAGTAAACACACACACACACACACACACACACTGAAATGTCAATACAAATGTATTACATCAATGAGATAAAATAGAAAAATCCATTTGAGTGAGACACTAGAAAATACTAACACATGTTAGATGTACAACTTCTTAAGAGTTAGGAATACAGAAGAATGTGTTTAGCCTGATAAATAAGTTTTAAAATCCTCTCAGCTCACATTGTACCTGACAGGAAGACCGCCTGCTGTCCCTGTGAGTAGGGGACAGGACATGCGGCTCCTAGCTCTCCACTCTTTTACTCAGTGCAGGATGGTCTGCAGTGGAGTGAGGGAAGAGAAGGAGGAGTAAACAGATTGGAAACGGATGGATAGGAACCTTCCTATTTTCATCTGGTATGAATTATCTCCCAAAAACATCCTTTACAGTTCCCAAAAATACATCTAGAACAACAACAGAAGACTTCATCGTGGTTACAGTATACAAAATAAACATACAAAGACTATACTTCTACATCAAATACATGGAAATCAGAATGAAAAATAGGCTACCTTTTATAAATACTCACAAACAAACAATCAATCAACTGAATGTGCACAAAGTTTGTGGCTTAAAAGTTCAAAATGCCCACAGAAGGTTCAATGAAGAGCTTTACTCATTTCCTGGATTGGAAGATTCCTTGGTAGTAAAATATCCAAAATTCTTTCATAATTTGATGTGTGGGTCTAATACCATTCCTGTGAAAAGTACCACAAGAAGAGATTTTAAAAAACATTTGGCAATATGGAAAAGTGAAAAATATGCAGCTAAAATAATTTTGAAAAGGAGGAATAAAATGAAAGTGTGCCTGCTTTTAAGTTACATGTTCCATTAGTAGCTAAGAGCCTGTGGTATTGGCACAGACAAAAGCACATAGGTTAATGGGCCGAAGAAGCGGTGCATAAACACATCTGAGGAGATGCCCAAACTTTGACAAAGATTCAAAAACAATTCGACAGAGGAAAACCAGCCTTTCCACCAACGGTACTGGAAAGGAAGGGAAACTGACAAGAGATTCACATCTTATTAAAGACTTTACAGTTCCCAAAACAACAAAACTGTCAAAACTGAACAGGCTAGTGAAAAAACTCAGTAGTTAGGAACACTTGTTGCTCTTGCAGACAACCTGGGTTCAATTCCCAGCACCCTCATGGTGACTCAAAACCATCTGTAAATCTAGTTCCAGGGGAGCTGATGGCCTCTTCTGACTTTTGGAGGCACCCATTTCACGCACATACATAGGCCCATGGCAAAACACTCACACACAAAACAATTAAAAACAAAATGCTCAAAAGAGTACTGAAGACACAGAGAATTTAAGCTACCATACATTGCACAAGGAAATATTCAGCAAGAAAAGCTACTCTGGAAAACTATTCCCAGTTGTCTACATTGAACACATATAACCCACTAATTGTACTTGTAGACATTTGCCTAGAGAAATTATACACATGAAATATTTTAATGTGGATTTTCATGGCACATTTGCTGATAATAGGCAAAGCATTGGAAACAGCTCAGATTCCCTCCAGTGAATGACAGGTAAAGGCGTGCCGCAATGAGCCTGTGCCGTGGAACAGCCACAGCAATAAGGAAACTACTCATAACACCCGGACAGTCTGGGTTCGGTTATAAAAAGTTACACTGACAGGAAAGGACCCATTATAATATGTTGCATGCAGTATGACCATCATATGTAATATTCCTTTAAAATATTATTTTATTAATCTTTGAGAACTTCATGTAATGTGTTTTATCATATTCACCCTAAACTCCTCCCATTAAAGCTCTTACCTTCTTGCCCTCCAACTTGGTGTCCCATTTCTTATTTTTAGTTTAAGAATCCAAGAACTTCAATTTGGGCTGTTTGTATGATCCTGAGTGTGGAGACATCCAGTGGAGAGTGGCTGGGCTGCCAGGAAATATGCCATCGAAGGAAACTGACTCTCCCCTCCCCAAAAGTCAACCGCTATCTACAGTTTATCAATGAGGGGTGGGAACCCATGTGTCCCTTCGTGCTCCTTGCTAGAATTTTGATTGGATTGATAATATGCTTTTCTTGTGTGAAACCACACCTACCGTGTGTGTGTGTGTGTGTGTGTGTGTGTGTGTGTGTGTGTGTGTGTGTGTGTGTGTGGTGTGCTTTGGTACTGCCATGTCCAAAAGACACTGCTCTGCTCCCGTCTTCCCCAACCTCTGGCTCGTACAGTCTTATCAGACAACCTGATTTATGATTGCCTCTAAGCTTGGGGAGGGAGTGCGATGTGAGTGCCCCACTTGTGGCTGAGCACTGCAGGCTTATTCTCTGATCTTTGGCCAGTTCTGAATTCTTACATTAACTGTAACCCACTGCACAAATAAACTTCATGAATGAGGTCTGAGAGCTACTCTAATCAACAGGTATAAGGATACAGAATTAGAGTACACCTTAACACTGTGCCCATTTAACACAGTAACAGTAATAGCCTGACCGCTGGGGCTGATGATCATCCCAACCCTGGGCTCTTTGCCCAGATTTTCAGTACCACACTTGTGTTTCCTCCAGTAAAAGTAGCCTTAAATCCAATCAGAAATCATTAGTTATCCCCATGACATTCATACCAGATTGCACCTGTGTTCCTGTCTTGCCACAATTGTCATATTTTTTGCATCACAGGATTCAAAACTGGGTAACACAGTTGATGACACCCCCCCCAAGCAGCTTCCATAGCATGTTCCAGTCCTGTGAAAACCAGCCAACAAGTAGGAGGCTTTCTGAGGAATGCTGACTTTATTTCTCCATGTTCTGTGACTAATGTGTGTGGTGTTTTCAGCAACAGGATCTTACCGTCATGTTCTGGTGAACAACCAAGAGCAATGGCAGTATCCTGCATTGATTTGGGGGGTCTCTGAAACATCTCTGATCAGCACATGAAAAACAGTATTACACTTGGCACAGGCTTTTTATTAGGCAATCCAGGTCTTATGTGACCCTCTGTAGGATAACTCCAAATAAACTCTTGTATATGTATGTAAATACACACACACATATGTACATACATATATACATATATATATATAAAACCTATCCTCCCATCCCTTCCCCCACTTAAACTCTCTCTTCCCATTATTCTCCTTTTCCCTTCATATCACCTATGTTCTATACTCTCTATCTCTTAAGATTTTTCTTCCTCCTTCCCACCATTAAGACTTCCTAGTTTTCTGGGTTTTGCAAGTACTACAAGTTAAACACGCAAATATAAAGAGTCAACACTAAGAACCACATATGAGTAAGAACATGTGACATTTGTTTTTCTGTATATGTGTTTTTCCACTCAGTTTATTTTCCAGCTTCATCTATTTACCTGTAATTTTTGTATTTCCACTTTTCTTTTACAGCTCAATAAAATCCCGTAGTATATAGATATCACATTTTCACTATCCATTAGTCAGTTGATGGACGTCTGTGTTGTCTCCATGCTTAGCTGTTATGAATAGATAAGCTTTGCTGAACATGGATAGTGGGAAATTAAGTTATTTGATACATGTCTAGGAATGATATAGCTGGGTCATATAGTAGATCTATTTCTGGGTATTTTTGTTTGTTGTTTGTTTGTTGGGATTACCACACTGATTTTGTGTTGGGTTCACTAATGTGCACTCTCACCAGTGGTGCATGCATTTTCCCATTCCACACACCCTTGTCATAATTTATCAGATACTAGAACAGCTACACCTGATTGGTCTTGTTTGCTTAAAATAATTTTTAATCCTCTTCCTCTAAGGTACTGTCTATCTTTGACAAAGATTGTATTTCTTAGAGGCAATAAAAGATGGATCCTGTTTCTAATCCAAACTGCTTGTCTGCCTCTTTGTCAAGGAATTGAGACCACTAGTATTAAGAGTTATTATTGAAAAAAGGAATTATTATTGAACAATGTGTATTAATTTCTGCCTTTTTTGTTTTGTGGTGTATTCTTAGACCTCTTTTGATTAACTCTCCTGAATAATTGTTTTTTTTTTTGTGACCTATTGGGTGTGTTTATCTTTGTCTTCAGACTGAAATATCCTTTCCAATAGTCTCTGTAGATCTGGCTTAGTAGTCATAAATTCCTTTGTCATAGTACTTTTTACTTCTTCAAATTTAATAGATAGTTGTTTAGATATACTATTCTAGGTTAACAAATGCTACCTTTCAGAACATACAATACATTTCCCCAGATCCTTCTGGCTTTAAAAATTTCTGTCAATGAGTTCAAGGCCAGCCTGGTCTACAGAGAGAATTCCAGAACAGCCTCCAAGGCTACACAGAGAAACCCTGTCTTGAAAAACCAAAAAAAAGTCTGTCAAATAACCAGGTATTCTTCTGATGGGCCTGCATTTATAAGTGATCTCTCTCTCTGTCTCTCTGTCTCTGTCACTCTGTCTCTCTGTCTCTGTCTCTGTCTCTGTTGCTCTGTCTCTCTGTCTCTGTCTCTGTCTCTCTATCTCTCTCTCTGTCTCTCTCTCTCTCTCTCTCTCTCTCTCTCTCTCACTCACACAAAAACCAAAAACCCTTTTAATATCTTCTCCTTACTCTATAGCCAAAACATGAAGGTTAGATATTTTTCTGGTGTCCTGGAGCTCTCCTGTTTTTTGTTTATACTTCTTTTTAAATTTATTTTTTACTTATATTGAGTGATGAGCCAATTCTACTTGTTTTCCTGTCTTCCACTCCAGATTCTGATTTTCCCTTGTTCATTGTACTGATGAGTCCCCACTGAGGGATTTTGCTTTTTGTTTTGTCTCATTGAGTTTTTCCTTTCCAGCATCACTTGTTTGGACTTCCTTCAGAAATTCTCTATCTTTGTATCTTTAGTTGACTTTCTTATTTCATCCACCTTTGTTTTGTTCTTTTGGAGTATATTCATGTCTTCTTTGAATTTTTTAAATCATTCTTTTGAATTCTTCATCTGGTAGCTCTTCCAAGTCATTTTTATTAGATGCTATTACTTTGGGAGTAGTGATGCATGGAGTAGACATGTTGTCTCGGTTTTTCATGCTGTTTCTATTTCTGCCCTGGGACTTATACACCTGGGCTTCCTTCCTTCCTTCCTTCCTACCTTCCTTCCTTCCTTCCTTTCTTTTGTATTTTTAAAATTCTAATCACCTATTTTCTTTCAGTGGTATCAATTACAAGTTCAGTGGACAGCTAAGTCCTAAAAGGGTTGAGGTGTCCTTCCCGCTGTGAGGTTGGTATTTAGGGCAATGGTCTCTAGCTGGAGTCTTCCTCTGAAGAGAAAGCATTGTCCTGTGTCAGATAGGAGCTCCTTCCTGGGCCTTAAGATTTCCTATTTGTTGTGGAATTCTCCAGATCCCTGTGGGTCTTACCCAGAATCAGTTCTAGCTTTCCCATGGTTTCTAAGCAAGGGCCATTGCTTCTGGGAATGTTCCTGCTTACCTGTGGGCCTAAAAGTGTTGAACATGGTTCCCATCCTGTGTCTGAAGCTTTAAATGAAGCAAGATGTGGAACTCCCCAAGCATCACAGGCCTTATCCCAGTTCAGGACTGGCATGCTCCCTGGGCATGTTCACTAACAGATTATGAATATAAAGTAGATTAAAAGTGAATAAATAAAGTATATACATGTATATATATATCATACATAGAGTAGGGCATTATTCAACCTTAAAAATGAATAAAATCTGATACGTGTTTCAGCATGTATAGACATTGAAGACACTTTGCAAAATGAAACAAGTTATATACAAAAGGATAAATATGAGGTACTTGGAGTGCTCATATATTTAGAGATGAAAAGTAGAATAATGGAAAATTATTTGGTGGAAGGTTAAGGGGAGTATTTCGTTTTCCATTGCTGTAATAAAATACTCTGACAAAAGCAACTAAAAGGGGAAAGAGTTTGTTGACACACAGTTCCAGGCTACAGTTCGTAATTCTGGGAAAGTTCAAGCATCAGGAACTTGAAGCCCCTGGTCATGTTACATGTTACATCCACAGTCAAGAGCCGAAAACAAGGAACTAATTCATGCTAGCTCAGCTTGCCCTATCCTTTTCATTCAGTCTAGGAACCAGACCATGAAGTGGGTCTTCCCATCCCAGTCAACCCAATTAAGAAAATCCCTCACAGGCACACTCATGGGCCAACCTAATATAGATTTTTTTAATTGAGACTCCAGTCCCAGGCGATTCTAGATCATGTAAAATTGACAATTAAAGCTATTAATAGATACAGAGTTTCATTACACGATGATAAAAAATATTCTAGAACTGATAGTGGTGATAGTTGTAAAACCCTGAGTATAGGATTCATATTAATGAATGGTACTATTAAGGTGATGTTGAGTATATTCCACATGTAATATATACTACTATATTATAACACACACACCCCACCCCCAAACAAAGCAGAACAGCATCAGAAAGATTTGAAGACCACAACTGGTAGAGAAAGAGAATGTGATAGGGAACAGGGAAGTAGACTCTTGTTAATATGCTTTTATTTGGCAGATCAACTTTTTAAGACCTTTTACACAATTATAACACAATTCAATCTAAGATGTAAAATCTCTATGGAACAAAAGATCACTGAAAGAAATAGGTCAAACTTAACTTCTCACGTCACAAATATACAGTAGGTAAAGACTGCAAAAACACTTTATAAAAATGTAAACCGTTTCATCTGCACAGTGAGGCTACTCTGAGACTACCATTTGCATGCAGCAAAGAGGTAAAGACAAAGCAAGGGGGGGTTTATTGGAGTTCCTAGGAACTGGGACTTTTACCATGAGAGAATAAAGAATTATAGCCATCAGTAAAGTGGAGAGGTGACAATTTTGTAGTCCCCACACAGATTCCTTTCTAAGTGGAACAGAAAGTCTTGCACACAATTCATTGTGTAAGCAAAGCATCTCTGTGAAGCCGAAGGCAGGCTGTGCAGAATAGGCAGTATTTTCACAGCACTGCACTGCAGGAGTCTGAGCTTTACCATATAGCCTAGACTGAGCCTCAGTCAGGCCACCGCAGCCGCCCATGTGCAAAGGGGAAAAGGTAGGGGAAAAGCTTGGCACACAACAGAGGCCAGGCAGAGTCAGGCTGTCTTTCCTCCATGCTCAGTCACAGATCCTGAGCCTGTCGAGCCAGCCAAGAACCGCCAGGAAATATAGGCAGTGCTATGGAGTCGGGGCATGGAAACTAAGATGCTACATTCCTAACTCGCAATGCCAAGAGAGCCAATAAACCATTTACCTTGAGTTTTAGATTTAGAGACTTTTGTCAGAGTGAGTTGATGGCTTTCTTGGGGCCACTGCCACTGTTTCAGCAACTCAAGAACTACTGGAGGTGTGTGCTCTTTTCCACTAGGGAGCGCCGACAGAGTTCGCTAATGGTGACATTGCCTACAACCCTTGACCTGTTATTATTCCTCAAATGACACAGGAGGCTGGGACTGATCAATTTTTAGGATACTGCAGGGCACCCCTACCCACAAGGCATGAGGTCATCACTGCTCACAGGCTGCCTATCTGTTCTCTCTAACATCAGAATAACTGTACACCCCACACATGATGCTGCCGCTGACTAAGACTTGGCATGACCTTCTGAGGGAGGTCCACTGTGTGTGGAGTAACTGGGCCACTCTGCTGCACAAAGGGTGGGGAAGAGACAAAGATGCCAGCTGACAAGGACTACCCAGCCCTGAAGTGTGGAGAGACAGACTCAGTCACGTTCCTGGAGAGCTGCCTTTGATGGCCCTGATGGCCAATTCTCTTGCTTCCCTGTGGGGTTTTTGCATCTTACTTTAAGGGATTCTGTGGTCTGGAATACTCCATAAATCATTATGCGCCTTTCAGAGTCACTCTGTATGCTTCATTCACACGTCCTGACAGTTCCTGCACCAGGAGAGGTCTATGCAGTGGTTGGTAAGGCCCAGGCCGGCCTCCTGAGCTCCCAAAAATAAATCTATCAGTCGCCTGGCCGGTCCATTCTGGTTTCCCAGCTCAGATATGTGTGTAGGATTGGGACCTAGATGATCACAAGTCTGGAAATGTTTAATGACAGCAACACTTTGCGAATGCAGAAGAAAGCAATTCCAGAATCCCCTTGCACCCCGAAGATTAAACAGTGGCGCAACAATGGTGCTAAAGCCGGGGTACATTTTCTTGGCTCATGTACAGAATCTGGTATTAATTGGAGTAGGTGTAAAACAGAAGTCCTGATGTGAGCCATTAAGCTATCTTATCCTAGGAACTGGCATTGAGCTGGGGTAGTGGACAGACAGCCGTGGGAAAGGCCCACATAGACCACTTCTACTCTGAGCTACTGCACTCCTAGACCACACACACCTACCCACCTTGCCTTGCAAGTCACTTACTTGGGGAGCGCCTGAGTCAGGCATTTCTGATTTCCTTCATGAGTTAGAAGGTAGGATCACTCCCTCTTTCACTTGCAGGTGCTGGATTCAGGAGGATGGGCTCAGAGCAAAAGCCCAAGATACATATCAGCAGGTGAATGGCCTTAGAAGTCTTTGGAGTCTTAGACCCTGTTAGTTCCTTTGGAACCAGCAGGAGAAACTGATCTCCTTCTTGATTCTCCTGCTAACCAGGCAGACCCGGTGCTGAGCCCACAAGGACTTTCAATAACACTAGTTCAGTTTCCTCTTCCTCTTTGCACTTCCTTTCAATTTGGAAGTCACCACCATGCTGAAGTAAAGTGCTAATTTGCTCCAGGGTACAAACAGCAATGCTTCTCTTTATGCTAACATCAAGCGCTACAAAATGCTGCTCAGAGATTCCAACTTTGTTTCCTTTTCTTGTTTGTTTTTGTTTGTTTATTTGTTTGTTTGAGACGGGGGTTTTTGTGTGTATCTCTGTAGACCAGGTAGGCTTCAAACTCAAAGAGAGCTGCCTGCCTCTGTCTCCCGAGTGCTGGGACTAAAGGCATGCGGCACCACCACCCATCTTTGTTTCTGATCTGATGACTCTTTCCCTAAAAGTGGGGTGTTGGACACTGCAGCAGTCCACATGGAGATATGAGGAGTTGTCAGCATATTCCAATAAGCTGCTTCCTAATCTAGGTAAAACTGCTTCCCCATCCCTGTGCAAGCACCATGCATGCCTCCATCTGTGTCTCCACAGAAGGCAGATTTCTCTAGCTAATTCACAGCTGCTTTGACCTTTGTGCAGTACCTGACCTTGTCCCTCAGTTACATCATGACCTCAGGAGTGTATGACACACAGCCCCAGTCCTAGCTGTGTGGCTATGGAACCTTGCATAACCTCAACCGCTCCGCTTATAAAATGAGTCTAACAAGAGCACCCACCTCCAGTTTTGTTGTAATGCTGAAATGACATAATGAATGCCCTGAACATGTAGTGGAGAGAAGCTTATGTGTTCCTGACTCAAGGGGGAGTGTGCCAGGTGGACTGTCTTTAACATGAGCCTTTCTTGGGAGCCTGAGTCATGGATTCAGAAACATCCCCCTGATTTCTCAGTGTTATCTGCATCCTGATGGCTGGTGCATTATTTCCTAATATGTGTTCTGGGGACACCATGGGACCTGAAAAATATACAATCTGTGCTACTAAAGGAAGGCATGCTGTCTTAAAAGACACCATTCCATGAAATGGTGCACAATAAAACACATCCTGTCCCTTCCTGAGAAAGTCTGCTGGAGAGCACTACCTTAACTTAAATATGAAAATAAGACGTATCCTACAGAAGCGAGACGCAAGCCTGCCATTGCAGGGAAAATTAGTTCTGTTCAAAGTGGAGCTTGAGCAGCGTCGCACTCTGAGCCTCCCTTCATGTGACTGTCCAACTTAAACTCAAATGCTTGTCTGCCAGGGAACCCAACATTTTATAAGGCTAATAACGACACACACAGAAGATGCCGTTTTGGAAAGCTCTTTATAGTGAGCATCTCCATAGATTCGAACCCATGACCTCTCTCCCCCAAACAGGCTTCAAAGCAAGTACTGGCACTCTCCCACACTTCAGGGAGCTACGAAGAACCGTCACTCCCTTACCAAAATAATGAATAAAACTATAAGTGAATAAGAAGAATGTGCTCTTAATTGGTATCATAAAATCATGTATGTATATGTATACATATCCACATATGCATTTGCAGTTTTTTCATTTGCATATGCATAAACATTTCTGGATATAAACACAATGGACTATTAGGATTGACTCAATATGGTGACTTGAAATGGCTCTCATAGACTCACAGGGGGTGGCATTATTGGAGGTATGACCTTGTTGAGTAGGTGTGGCCTTGTTGGAGGAAGTGTGTCATGGGTGCGGTGTGTGGGGGTGGAGGAGGGGGTTGCTTTGAGGTTTCAGAAGTTCAAGCCAGGCCCAGTGGCTCACCCTCTCTTCTTGCTGCCTGGGGATCCAGATGCAGAACTCTCAGCTCCTCTCCAGCACCACATCTGCCTGAGTGCTGCCACGCTTCCTGCCATGACAATAATGAACTAAACCTCTAAACTATATGTCAACCCTGATGAAATGTTTTCCTTTGTAAGAATCACCGTGGCTATTGTGTCTCTTCACAGTAATATAAAACCCTAACTACAGCATTCAAACAAGCATGATTGGAAGATTTGACCTTAGAGGACATTTTATATTGCAGCCTAAATACCACTATGTTTGAGGAGAATAAATAAAAGAGGAGAAAAATAAAATAGAAGAGAAAACACCCAATTTTATTATCACCCAGCCTCCCTCATCAATTTCACTTCCTCCCTGCACACTATCTGATGAGCTTGCCTCCTCAACCTTCACCCAAATTTCCCTTTTCAATTTCATGTTGAACATAAAAGGCAGAGGAGCCTGGGGTCATTCCTAAACCTTCCACCAGGACTGTCCTGTATGAGGATAGCTGTTGAGCAGCACTTTCAACCAGACCCCATTTCTTCATCTGGACCTTGGGAAACATTTATTCTCTTCAAAAGGGAAATGTGAGCATGTTGGATGCCATGTGGGAATAATTCTAACTAACTCCTGTAGACTGAGGCAGGGGCATCTGGGGCTCTCACTAAGCAGGACAGAGAGACCCTGTCCCAGGAAAAAGAAAGAAAGAAAGAAAGAAAGAAAGAAAGAAAGAAAGAAAGAAAGAAAGAAAGAAAGAAAGAAAGAAAGGGGAAGAGGGAGGGAGTGAGGAAGAGAGTCAGGAAAGAAGGAAAGAAAACACAAAAAAAATTTAGAACTGGTCTTCGAAATGAAAGTGAAAGGCAAATGCACCCGTTAGGCGTTCTTGTCCCATCTCCTCCTCTAGAGCTCCCATCACAGGCTTAGAAGTCTATTCCTATTCTGTGCTGCCTCTCTCCTGCAGCACTGTGACAAACACAGCAGGTCTCTGCAGCAGGGTCCCCATAACAGAAACGTTCCTACAGTGCAATGTTGCACCCCACAGATGCTCGGCAGACCTCTTGAGTGTGCACTTCAGGAGTGTGTCTCCTCCATGTGCTCAGTGCAGTCCAACTTCACTAGGAGGGCACACCAGCCACGGAGACACCCTGAGCCGAGGATTTTATCCTCATCTGCATTCCACTATGGGATGGTTCAAGTATAGGAAAGCCTAATGACTTCAAGTACAAGTCCTCTGGCTTGCAAAATATGCTCTTATTTCCCTCAACAGAGCAGAGGAAAACTGTATTCGTGAGCAAGGAGTATTTGGTGAGAAACCCTAACAGGATTTTACACAATCCTTGTATCTAAAGCAGAATGTCACTCAGTACATTGAAAAGATACACCAAACTGCTCAAGACAGGTGGGCCTTGCTACCCATCGCTCACCTAGTGGTTTTCTTCTCCAGCTCTCTCTGCATCCTCAGATCTTGCACACTTATCCAAGCTCTATAATGTGCTGTATTCATCTTCCCATCCTCTTAAAGTGGCATTGAGCCCAGTGGCCACATGTTTATGAGCACCAAGAGAATCGATGTGTGTTTTCCTCCATGGATCGTTTCATATTCCTTCTGCCCTGGAGACTGTCTCCAGTTGGCTCTCAAACTCAGCCCCATTAGACTCAGCCATTCCACAGCTTCAATGTAATATCTCCAAGGCACTCTCCCGAGTAAGGCTTGCTATGCATTCACTCCTAATTACACTCAGCATCACAGGACGTATTATCTGGAGTGACATGAGAGCCTATGCGGGAAACACTCATCACATAGACGAAATTATTAGACAAAAATATTGCTCTGACCGTGGTGTTATTTGAAAGTGGGAGACTTGCTAGATTTAGTGAGAGGGAAGCTATATATAACTTGTTTGGATGGAGTTAACCTCTGTATGGACTTCCTCGGGGATCTAGTGCATTTATCACACACCAAAGCTATTAGTGCCATGGCAGATTGTTGTAATATAACACACGCTTGCTGTCATCAGCCCCCAGTAACGCAAATCCAAGATGTTCACTTGGAATGGTATGGGCCCTTTGGCAGTTCCAGCTCAGTGCCCACTAAATTCACTGCACAGGTCCACATATTCCTAGAACTCGCTTCACATTTGTAAGTGCATGAACTAAAATATACACAAGAAAATCGAAAAGCTCCATAAAATATCTCAGGTTTTTTTCTAAATATCCAGATCCTTCACTTTGTCTAGCAAAAGCGTCTATAATTTTACTGCTTTCTTGCCTCCATATTTAATTTCTTTTTGGAAGGTTATGGACCCACGTAAGATGCTTTCCCATTTGAATCTCAGACATGAAGCTGAAAATGACTTATAAGTAATCCACGGCCTCTCTTCTAGCATTTCGGGCAGTCTTTATGAATCCTGGACACGCTGTGGAGAGCAGTCTGAAAGGCTGAAGCCAAGGAGCATCAGGGACCTGAGAGGATCACCACAAGATCTCAGCAGGGCATGCTCACCTGGACCCAGTGTTCTGCAGGGAAACCTTGCTCTCGAGTGACAAACGGCGATCCCTTAAATGTGCTGCTCAATGAGAACTGAAGGAATGCACTGCTGGCCACGTGATCATGGTACCCTTGTCTATAACACCAGTATTAGGAAGAGAAATGTCTGTGCTGTGACCTCCTACCCAGGAGTCCCCAAGAATACCCTTTCCTAGTGGACTCTTCTATCTTAGCCAAATAACACTGGAGAGCTGGCTTTTTCCGGTTAAGAATCTCCGCGCCGCAGGACTCATCTCCCCTCCAGGACTGATGTCTTTCCCATCCCTCCGCCATTGCCTTCGCACTTTTAAGTGGTGTAAAGCAACCCTAACCAGGGTCACATACCTGAATGGGGCTTTAAAATTTTTGCCAATCCTAAAAGATTTTAGGAATGTGCAACAACCAAAACCTAAATCAAAATCAAACACATAATAAATTCCTTCTATTGTAGCATACGATTTCACTTGCAGCCTTGGTTCTGAATAGTGTTGTGTGTTCTCCAAGGCACCCGATGGCTCCTAACACTACCTGAAACAGCTCAGCTCAGATTCAAGACTATTACGCGTTATGGACTGCAGTGGTTTTATGGTACACACAAAGTTTTCTGCTCTTCTAGAAGCATAATGGGTTGATTACAGAAAAGCAAGGTTTTTACTATTCTCCTACCATTCTTCTCCATGTAAGTACCAAAGTTAGTGTATCTTTTTTTGTTTTTTTGTTTTTTTTTTTTTTTTTTGGTTTTACGAGACAGGGTTTCTCTGTATTGTTTCAGAGGCTATTGGTCCAGCCCGGCCTCGAACTCACAGAGATCCGCCTGCCTCCCGAGTGCTGGGATTAAAGGCCTGCGCCACCACCACCCGGCTCTAGTTAGTGTATCTTTGGTCAGGGTTGTATGGGGATTCTTGATTTTAAAACTTAATTGTATGAGTTCCTGACTTGAGGCTTATGTTTAAAAAAAAATCAGTAAGTTAATTTTGGTTTGGTATCAGGACAGAATTCCCAACACCTCTTGAAATGGTCCAAAACATACTTCTGTTTTATACCATATATTTTTCCCATCAACTAATGAATGGTTTCTTTTTAGGTGGGACATATGTATAATCTAGTTAGCTATAAAATGGATGGAATTTTTTCTTTTTCAACTAACTTTGCTATGAAAAACTTGAAAATATAAAGCACCACACATTGAAATTGACCAGACACAAAGTCTATACATCTCAGTTAAAATAAGCGTTCTGAAGCTGTGGGGCTTCACAGTGGACTTTACGCTTTCACCATTGAATATATTTTATGCATTTGTCTGATATAACACAGTTGGAACAAGGAAAACAAATGGTTTTATATTCTTTTTCATAGCTCAAGTATATTTTTATTTAATTTTTTATTTTCAAAAGCATCATAACTAGTATATTTGCTGTTCACAACATTGTCGCTCCTAATATATTTACAATTTACAACATTGTCCCTCCGCTCCCCTTGCAGACCCTCCCATAACCTCCTTATTCCCACCACTTTTAGATAGATAGATGAATAGACCAATTAGATGATATATGATAGATAGATGATAGATAGATAGATATGGATGATATAATGATAAAGATGTAGATTTAGATATAGATAGTCCATATAGTGTTAGCTCCTTTCTTGTTAAATATTTTTGTCTTCATGATATTATAATTTTCACTTTGGTCATCAAATACAATTTCTAAAGCCTAGGTAAAGAAAGATTATGCATTTCAGTTCTTTTCCTTTTTCTTCCTGATGCCTTAAGGTTTTTCTTTTTTCATTTGCATGTTGTTTGTAGAAATCCCTAAACCAGTACTCAGAGGAAATACCTCTAGTAGATATGTTTCCTTGTTTAATTTAGATAATTTCATTCCCAAATGATTTTGCTAGGCACAGACTTACCAGGAAAGCCCTTTTCTTATTTCTGAACTATAAAATCAACATACCATTCCCTTGATTAAAAAAACAAACAAACAAAAAACAAAAAGACAAAACAAAATCACTCCTTCACCCTGGAGTATGGAGTAGAAGTGAAATACCTGAAAAAAAAGGAAACTGAAAGCCCACAGTGGGCACCACTGCAGTAAGACTTGATGCTTTTACACTAAGCGAGGAAAGAGTTCAATCAGTCTATCTCCATCACAATCTTCCACACAGTGCTGGGAGCGCTAGATGGTGGAGTGAACCATGTGAGCAGGATACAAATTAAGATGAGAGAAACCAAACCCTGCCTAATTTAGCGGGTATGACAGAAGATTTACACAGACATGCCTAAAAATCCGCTTATGTTAAATTCCTGAAATTATTAAATTAATTCAGTGGGATATACAACCAGTAAACAAAAATCAAGTGTTTGCCTACACATCAGTGATGAAAAATCCAAAGATAAAATGTAAATGTCAATTCTGCCTGTTATGGAATGAAAAGGGCTAAGACAATAAGAAGTAAATCAGATCAAAGACATAGGAGACATATGTAACAATGAATTGTGAAATATGGCTGAAATAAACAGACCTCAATAAGTTGGAAACATATCCTGTGCTCATAAATTGGAGCACTTAATGTTATCAATTGCATCATTTCCCAAGTTCATCTGTATATTGATATGATTATCAAAATAATAAGTAAGTTTCAAAATATTTTTATAAAAATGAACACAATTATCTTAGGGACTTATAATGTCCCCAAACAATACTGAAAAGTTTGAAAATTGGAAAACTCACTTCCCTATTTCTAAAATTACTGCAAATCTACAATAATGAAAACAATGCTAAAATAGCAAATAGACATATGTCAATGAATAGAGTGATCTTAAAACTTACTGTCAATTGATTGTTGGCCAAAGGCATTTTGAAGGGGAAGCCTAATCTCTCCCCTTGTAGATTTTTTTCTGTATATGAGTGTTTTTCTTAAATGTTTGCTTATGTACCCCATATGTGCCTGATGCCAGAAGAGGGCACTAGATCACCTGGAACTGGAGTTGCAGATGGTTGTGAGCTGCCATGTGAGGACTGGGAATCAAACCCAGGTACTATAGAAGAGCAGTCAGTGCTCTTAACCATTGAGATGGCTGTAATCTTTTCAAAGCACAGCTCTGGAACAATGGAAATTTGGAGTGATCTGAGCCCTTTCTTACTCCATATATAAAATTAACTAATATGGAACTAGAGAGAGGGTTCAGTGGTTAGAAGTGCTCAATGCTCTTGCAGAAGACCCCATTTTAGCTCTCAGTACCCATACTGGGCAGCACAAATTCACCTATAACTCCAGTTCCAGGGGATGCTATGCCTTCTGGCCACTATAGACATCTGCACACACATACACTCCAGCCAACAAGCATACTCAGAAAACAAATCTTTAAAAACAAGTGTCTCAAAACAGATTAAATGTAAGGGCAGAGCCTATAAAAATCTCACAAGAAAACAAGGTGTAAAAAATTGTGACAGCTGACTAGACAACACTTTCTTCAATATAACACACAAATACAGGAAGAAACAATTAAAAGAGACAAAAAACTTCATGATAATTTTCAAAATGTGTGCTTCAAAGACAATGTAAAGAAAACCCCTGTAATAAGGATGTTTCATGTTTCAATATTGTTTTAAATTTTTATTAGCTTACAGTTGGCAGACGTTTTTCTATAAGATTTTATGCATGGTTAGTTTTGATTCCCCTTCCCCTCGTGCCCCTGTCCTTTATCTCTACTTAAATCCATCCACGTTCAGTGTTTCTCCTTCTACAAGCGTAACATGTGTTCTGTTCCCCTCCCTACCCCTCCCCTTAAATCCTCGTCTTGCTCCATCTCTTAGGTATTTACATGTACTCACAACCACATGGAAATGCATAGATGGACATTAGAGACTAAAATCTGCATATGAGAAGGAACATGCAGCCTTTCTCCTTCTGACTCTGGGTTATCTCACTTAATATCATATTTTCTGGCTCCACCCACTTTCATTTTTTCCTTTTCTTTTATGGCTGAATAAAATCCCATAGTGTGTGATTCCACATTTTCATTGTCATCTTATCTATTGATGGACATCTAGGCTGATTCCATTTCCTTGCTGGATGGGGCAGGAATAAACACGAATGAGCGAGGATCTCTGTAGCAGACGACAGTGCCATTTGGGTGTGTGCCCAGGGGTCTTATAGCTGGGGCATATAATGATTCTATTTTTAGCTTTTTGAGAAGCCTCCATCCTGATTTCCCCAGTGGCTGTACTGGCTTACAAGCCCAGGAACAGTGCACAGGGACTCTTCTTTCCCCAAACCCTCATCAGCGTTAGTTGTCGTTATTTTCCTGATGATAGAGGCTCTCTGTTCACATCTTATATCATAAAAAGAGCTTGCATCCAAGATAAATAAGAAATATTTAAATTCCAAATAAAGTTGAATAGCACAATTAAGAATAGGCAGATGATCTCAATAGGCCTTTCTTCCTGTAGATATTAGTGAATAAACACATTAAAAGGTCTAAACACCAACATCAGGCAATTGCAAATGAAAGCAGAATGAAGTATGTTTCTCTTCACACAGTGAGGATAGCTGCAATAGTGAAGAGTTAGACAGGGAAAAGTCCTGGGAACAGCATGAAGAAAATGGAATCCTCGTTCATCACTGAGGGGGGATGTAAATAGTGCATTCACATGGGGAAAAATTGGCAGTTTCTCAAAATACTAAACATAGATATAGAGTTACTTATGAGCCAGAAATTTAACTCCAAACTACAGACCCAAGAGAACTAAAAATATATGTTTATACAAAAACTTCTACATGAATGTACCTAGCATACTATTCATAATGTAACCCTGAGTGGAAACAACCCAATGTCCATCAAGCAAGAAATGGATAAACAAAATATTATTCTTACACAAAGGAATACTATTCAGCCATAAGAGATGAAATACAATGCCAATATGTGATAGAGTGAATGAACATTGGAATGAAATAAAAGAGTGAAATATGCAAAAGACCGTATGTCACATGAGATCATTTATATAGTGTCAAGAATATATAAATACATAGTAACAAAAAGCATATTAGTGAGTAGGATTTGGAGGCATATAGAAAAAGGAATCAGTTGGGCGTTGGTGGCACACGCCTTTAATCCCAACACTCGGGAGGCAGAGGCAGGTGGATCTCTGTGAGTTCGAGGACAGCCTGATCTACAGAGTGAGTTCCAGGACAGCCTCCAAAACAATACAGAGAAACCCTGTCTCGAAAAACCAAAATAGATAGATAGATAGATAGATAGATAGATAGATAGATAGATAGATAATTAAAATAGAAAAAGGAATCAACAGGTGAAGCTATGGGATTCCTTTGGGTGGTGGTGACCATATTCTTGGGTTAAATGTGGTGATAATTGAATAACCCTATGACTATATTAAACACTGAGTTTTGTAAATAAAACAGATGAATGCATAGTAAGTTATGCATACTTTTTTAATTTTTAGAAGCTAGCACCTGTAAATAATTGTGGCATACACTGTGACAGTTTGATGCGTGAGTTGTGTAATGATTAAGTCATGCCAATTAACTATATGTTAGAGTTTTCATTTTATTTGTTTTAAGTAGTTTTGCCTACATGGCAAAGCAGCAGTGATCTGAGCAGTCACTACAGTCCTGCTTGGTCAACGACTTTGTTTTAAATGACACACAGTTTCATACACATTTGTGGAGTTCAGTATGACAATTCAATAGCAGTGTACAATGGACAATTAAGAGTCCCTTGAAACAGCATGCTCTTGTTCCTGGTCTCTGCTGCTCTAATGAGCACAATGACACTCGGTAGCTGTTCTTCCTGGGTAGGTAGTGTTACTTCTCGCTTCAGGGTGTGTCTGCTCCACAGCCACTGCGTTCTGTTGACTCTTCATTTCTGAAGATCTGTCTCTGCTCACTCCCAAAAGAGCTTTTCAAAGTTTCTGCAGTGATCTAGTTGTCTAGGACTTCCCTTGAAATCTCAAGTCTCTAAATGAAACCCAAGCCCACCATTATCCATTTTCTTTATTAGGAGTATTCAGCTCAGAGTTCTGGAGGCCGAAGATCCAGAGACTGCAGCCAGCGAGGGCCTTCAAGCCCTTAGGGAGCACTGAAGCAGCATGGGATGTCACAATGCGAGACAGACTGAGCTTGTCAGTCCCATCTCTCTTCCTCTTGTTTCAAAGCCACCAGTGTCACCATGGGATAGGAAGTAACATTATGACCTCATCTAATCCCAATGATCTCCCAAAGGCCCCGCCCCCAAATACCATCAGTTTATGAATTTGTGGATTGTTTCCAAAGCATGAATGCTGGAAAACATACCAAAAGCATGATAGAACTTTAGGCAGCTGGGGTGCTAGGAGAAGCCTTTCTTCCTTCCTTGTCTCCCTAGCTAAACGGAGCTAATCTCTGAGGCAAATCAAATTGCCACTGCACTGTGAAAATACAGAATTTTCTAGGGGGCTCCAAGTTGGAACAAAAAGCTTGCTGTTTTCTGGGGCCTCCTCCTGCCCCCATCCTACCCGGGGAACTTTTGAAACCACCTGTGTATTAGCAGTGGGTGTCTTTGAGTCTTAGGACAACTTCCCCTCTCTCACTGGCTCTCTGGGTGAGTATGTCACGCAGACACTAGAGACAATCAACTAGAATTCTCTCACCCAAAGCTCTTAACATTCAAATGCTTATCTGGGAAGTGCAAGCACCCCCTGGATAGTTGGCAGCAAAACAACCTTCCTAGAACTCATCCTGTTCTTAGTCCTGGTACTCCAAAATCTTGTTCCTGTTTCTCCTGTCATCAACAGATGCCCTCACAAGGAAGCCCAAGCAGTGACCCTAGGCACTTCCTCCCCTCATCATTGCAGCTTGCAACTCATCATTCTAGAATCCAGTCTGCTCCTGAACACTCATTATTCATTTCCCCTCTCTCTGTAGCACCCCGGCCTAGGAAGTTTGCCCCAACTTCCCAAAATCCAGTAGACACATCCCATCCTGGCTCACATTCTTTCAGGGGCCTGTGATGTACCCGCTGAGAACAGATCTGATTCTGAATTCTGATTGTCCTTGGTGCATCCGTCTCCCTCCCAAAACCATCAACTCTAGGAAATGTCCAAGTCCCATCTACCCCTATTCCCTAGGTACTCAAAACAAATACATGGAGAATAACTGAATATGGGTAACAGCCTTTTGGAGCTGTAAAGATTTTCAGGGAGAAAATGGCTGATAGCTAATAAAACAATGAGCAATGCTGAAAGGGCTTCAACGCGGATCAGATGTGTTCTCCTGAGGCATCGCTCCACGCACGTGTGAAGGGAAAAGCCATGAGAACATCACCAAAAGCTTGGCGGCGAGCTCAGTGGCCTTCCTTCCCTCTGCTGAGGACCTGGCTGGTTCTGCTGTAGCTAAGGAGGAAATGACAGACAGCTCCATCTGTCCACATTCCAAATCCTGGTTGGCTGAAGACCCTCCAAGAGTTGACTTCAGCTTTCTTGACAGTACAAATGTATTTCTTCTACTTACTGGCAAGTCAAACAATTTCTTTGTAATATTCCTCCTTGACAGTTCCCAGAAAAATAAGATAACTTTGACCAGTGTTTAAATTTACAATGATGTCACTGGAAGAGTGAGTTTTAAAATACAATCACCTACTTAAAAAGTATCGTTCTCCAAGATATGCAATTGCAGATACAGTCCCCCATGGCTTGTTCCGAGGCTTGATTTCTCTCAGTCCTGGAAGTAATACATGTATTTATCTCTGTCCTTAGTGGAAGAGTACCTCCCCAGTTGCCAAAATCCACATAAAGCTTATGAAATAAAAGATAGTAGGTCTCCCTGTTCTGTAAGCAGAAAATCAATAATACAGGACAAAATCTGGTAAAAAAAAATTTCTAGCTGTTGACGGGTCCCACTGCCCACCAATTTCTCCTTTCAGCTAAAAAAGACCAATGTAATATTAGTGAAATATATATTTTGTCTTTGTGCACATTTCCTGAGACACAATTCCTGTTACATAGAACCCATGGGATGTATGTTGTATACTGTATTAGTTAGGGTTTCTATTGTTGTGAAGAGACACCATAACCACAGAGACTCCTAAAAGGAAAACATTTAGTTGGGGTGGCTCACTTACAGTTTCAGAAGTTCAGTCCATTATCATCATGATGGGGAGTGAGGTGGCTTGCAGGTAGACCTGATGCTGGAAGAATAGCTGAAAAGTACTACGTCTTTCAGACAACAGGAAATAGACTGAGACATTGGGTGTATCATGAGCATAGGAAACCTCAAAGCCCATCCCCACAGTGGCACACTTCCTCCAAGAAGGCCATGTCCACACCAACAAAACCATACCTCCTAATAGTGGCACTCCCTATGAGATTTGGGGAGACAATCACATTCAAATTCTACTCCTTGGCCCCCACATGCTTATAACAATATCATAACACAAAATGCATTTGGTCCTGAAGGGACAAGACCCTTACCCAGGCCTCTGCTTTGACAGCCATGACAGGCTGGAGAAAAGACCCAGCAAGATGTAGGCTTCTGACTCAGCAACATGTGCTGAGCTCCAGACCTTCCCTAATTACTGGGAATAAATTGCCAGATACCCTCCATGTGGCAAGGAACCAATCAAAAGTTATCTAGTGGGCTCTGGAATGCAGAACATAGCAACCGCCCTGGGAGGGACTCTAAGCTATAGCAACCATTCCTGCAGGTGCAGCTGATCAATCAACACAGGGCAGGTTGTCCAAGCTCAGAGGTTCACCAATCCTGAGACTGTTGCTATGCAACTAGTGGACCCCCCCAGACACTCCCCTTACTCTACCCCCAATACATCCCCTGCCCCACAGTCCCTCCAGGCCCTTCTTGCTCCAACCTGCTGTGTCTGATGGACAGAGGACCTGAGCTAATACAGTTAACTCATTAACTAATTAGAGACTCTTTGCTTTTGCATTGGATTGAGTCTCTTGGTGATTTGGGGGTTCAGAGTTTGGGTACAGAAGTCCATCTTCAAAAGTTCCCATATAGTTGATTATAGTCTCAATAATGTTTTCAAGTGCAAAGTCTCTTCTGAGATTCATACAATCTCTTACCTTTAATCACATAAATATCAAAATCAAAAATTAGATCACATACTTCCAACATACAATGGCACAGGACATACATTACCATTCCAAAATGCAGGAAGGGAGCATAGCTAAGAAATACTGGACCAAAGCAAAACAGAAAACCAGCTGAAAAAACTAACTCTGAATCTCTATGTCTGATGTCAAAATGCTCTTCAGCTCTCCAACTCCATTTTTTTTTCTGCAACACACTTCTTTCTCTAGAACGGGTTCCACTCCCTGTTAACAGCTCTCCTCAGCATGTACCCCACAACACTGGCATCTCTAACATCTTATTTTCTTCAAGGCAATCCAGGCTTCAACTTCACAGCTTCACGCAGTGGTCTCTCTACTAGGCCTCCATGCAGGGTCACCCATGACACATACCTAGCCATCAGTGGCTTTATTCCATAACTCCTTTTTCTATCCTTAACTCTAAATCCAGAATCACTCACATAGTCAAAACTGCCAAGTTCTGTTTCTTACTTGGGCTGGAGTATGGCCCCTTCATTCGATCACATCTTCGCCAGCTTTCTGTTATTCACTGCTTAAGCTTGGCTGTTCTGAAACTCACTCTGTTGACCAGGTTAGCCTTAAACTCAGAGATCTGCCATCCTCCACCTTCCTAGTTCTGGGATTAAAGGTGTGCCCTGCCACACGTGGCTCTAAAGTTTTTCTTCAGTTCCTTTTTACAAGTTGGAAATTTAGTTGGATAGGATTTTGCCCTGAGGTTACCTATATTTCATTTCTTAATCGGTTTATCACCTTGAATGGAGTTTTAGCTCCATTCCACTTCCTGGCACTCTTTTTCTCCTCAAAATTTACATTTTGTAATTTACCCTGCTCAGCTTGCTACTTTTCATTATAAATCTTTATAAACACGCACACTAGAAATTGCAGAGCAGATACTAGGCTGTTTTGAGATGTCCTCTACCAATGGAATTAATTCTAAATTCTTTGCTTTAGGAAGACTCTTGGACAAAAGCAAAAGTTAGCCACATTCTTCACCAAAATATCGCAAGAACTGTCTCTAGGCAACATACTAAAATCTTCTCTGAAACCTCTTGAGTGGGTCCCCAACAGTTAAGTAACTCTCAGCTCCCCTGTCTTCCATGCTCCTACTGGTATGGTCCATTAAACAGTGCTTAAAGCATTCCACTGCTTTCCAAACCCAAAGTACCAAAGTCCAAATTCCTATAAACAAAAACATGTCAGAACTATCATAGAAATACCCCACTCCCTGGCACCAACTTCTGTCTTAGTTATGGTTTCTATGACTGTGAAGAGACACAAATTACTATGACAACTCTTATAAGGAAATATTTAATTGAGGAGGCTCCCTTAACAGTTTCAGAGGTTCAGTCCATTATCATCATGATGAGAAGCATGGTAGCATGTAGGCAGACATGATGCTTGATCTGATAGTGATACATCTTGCAGATAACAGGAAATGGATTGAGACACTGGGCTGGTACCTGAGTGTAAGGAACCTCAAAGCCTACCCCCACAGTGACACACTTCCTTCAACAAGACCAAACCCACTCTAACAAAGCTGTACCTCCTAATAGTGTCACTCCCTATGGGATTATGGGAGCCAATTGCGTTTAAACTACATGTTAACAGATGGCTGGAAGGCTGAGGAGTTTCAGGATGGTATTTAGTCCCCAGAAAGACCAAGGCAGATTGGTCCTACTCCCAACCTCTGTGGAACAGGGGGACAATGACTTAATCAATTATGACTATAAAGAAACTCTTAGGACTGGAGAGATGGCTCAGAGGTTAAGGGCACTAACTACTCTTCCAGAGGACCTGAGTTCAATTCCCAGCAACCACATGGTGGCTCACAACCATCTGTAATGAGATCTGGCACCCTCTTCTGGCATGCAGATATGAATGCAGGCAGACTAATGTATACATAATAAATGGACACCCCCATGGAGAGCCTCACCCTCCCTGGGGAAATGAGGGGATATTGGGGGGGTTGGGGGAGGGCACGGAAGGAGGGGAGGGAAATGGAGAGGGACCTGGAACTGACTTGTGAGGCAACCTTGTTTCTAATTTAAATTTAAATTTAAAAATAAATAATAAAAAAAGAAACTCTTATAAGCTTGGCAGTAGAGGCGCATGCCTCTAATCCCACACGTGGGAGGCACAGGTAGGCAGATCTCTGTGAGACCAGCCTGAAGCAAGTAAGGGGGAAATAGATGCCCTTATGAACTCTAAAGGTCAAGGTACTAGTAGCTTGCCAATAACAGACTCGTGGAGGCCAGCAGAATGTAAGATCTACAAAGACGTCTATGGGGACAGACTCTCCGAGGAATGGAGCCCTTTCAAGGCCTCACCACAGGTATCTTCTCTGAGAGTAGAAGTCTGTTGTGTGGCAATTTGTATAAACATTCCATCTTCAGGGTGGCTCATGACACTCTGGACTAAAGCAAACTTCATGTGTCTGGGAAAGCTGAAACCTAAGAGGAGTCACAAGGCCCCTCCCCAAGGTTCCAGTTGCAATAGACAACTGGTGGGGGTGGGGAGACTTTGACCAAGTGAGCTGCCTTGTGTTGGGGCATTCTCTGACTTTTTGAGCTGCCTGCAAGTCATGCGGTGAGTTCCAGGGTTCCAGCTCCCATCAGCTGTCACCCAGTGATGCATCTGCCTCTGAGTGATCCACACTTCTGTTAGCAATCCTGAGAAACCCATTGGCTAACCAAGTTGAACTTTTAAGACAAAAGCTAAATAACATCAGTACAACAAGGGGAGTCAGCCCACAATGGACTGTGTCATATGAGCTGCTGAATAGACCGTTATCACCAGCTGAGGTCCCCAGAAATGCTACGGACTGGGAAACAATGGAGGAAGAACAAGCTTACCGAGGAAATTGTGCATTCGAGGAGATTCCAAGTTCACTGGACCTGATAGGACTGTTGTGCACTGGAAAGTTAAGAAGGAAGTTATCAAGGACCTTGAGACACATGAGCTAGGAGGTGCAGGGGCCGATGTGACTGACTTAATCTGGCACAGGAATCAGATTAATGAAGGAAAGCAGCCCACTGTGGGGTTGAAAAGCAAAAAGCAGAGAAAAGTGCCTGACCAGGTCATTCTAAGACAGACATGGAAGGCTTGGCTTTGAACTTGGAGTTCCTAAGGAAGATATTGACAAAACACCAATGCTGAGCTAGTGGGATCTTTTTTTTTTCCAAGACAGGGTTTTGCTATGTAGTCCTGACTGTCCTAGAACTCGCTCTGTAGACCAGGCTGGCCTCAAACTCACAGAGATCCATCTACCTCTGCCTCCTGAGTGTTGGAATTAAGGGCATGTGCTGCCACTGCCCAGTTGCTCCTAGGAGACTTTAAAGCCAAAGTAACAGTCCACAGAAGGCACACGCGATTTACTTTTTAATGTAAGTGAAAAAGACTAAGTTTCCAGGGGTAGGAAGTCACCAGTAGGAAAATATGCTGATGCTGACTCATTCGCCTAGTCCAGATGTGGCCGAGAGAGAGAAAGCAGGAGGAGTAACTACAGCTGTGGTGCTGCCCCCCACCTCCGGACAGACCAAGGGCCATCACAGCAACTGTGGCTGAAGGAGAGACAGCAGTCTGACCTCAGCCCAGAGCTTGTAAGAACAGAGGAAGCCGGCTAGGGCAGGACCATGTGCTTCTTGGCCCTGGGCAAATCAGAGCATTATGAGCCAGTAATGGCCACCCATTAAGGGGAAGGGAAACTCAGAAGGTCTATTGCAATACCATGGGGTGAAGGAAGTGGGACAGCTCACCAAAGTGTCTGAGGATTAGAACTCATGTCTAACACTGTAAACCAATACAAGAACCTGTTTCTAGGGAAGTCATAGGCCTTAGTGAGGAGACTGCTGCTGTCGCATATGGTATGATGCGCCTCAAACTGCCTTCTAAACATTTGTGCTTATGACAGTAGATTACTGTACCACAGAGATTCGTAACCACTAGTGAAGTCTCTGAGAACAAATGACAGTTGCTGTGGCCTAGGAACCCAATGCTCAGCCATAGATGGGCATCTATGTCACCCCGTCTGAAGTTCAGGGAGCATCATGGAAGAGAGTGTGAGACGAATCTAAGAGCCAGAGGAAAGGAGACCTGAAAGCAATCCTCTGGTTGAAATAGGTCATTCTGGAAGGAGACTCTTGAGACTAAAGAAATAAATGAACTTCAAAAGTCTGTGGAAGCTGAAAGTTACAAGGGTCCCAAGACCTCTTCCCAAGGTTTTAGAAGCAGTAAACAGCTGCCGAAAGGGGAGACTTTAGCCCACTGACCTGCTTGGGGAGGTCTATGACCCATCAAGATGACTCTAAGTTACATAGAGAGCTCCAAGGTTCCAGCTTTCAGGAACGGTAGCCCATGATGAGGTGGGCATTCAGTGATGCAACCTATGTTGAGTCATCTACCATAAGTAATCTGTCTCTTGTTCCCCTGTTAGTAACCACAGCAAACTCATGAACTGACAAGCTGGCCTTTGTGGTATTGTTACTTTGATCTCTTACTAGCTTCCTCTCTGGGATGAGTTGACATTTGTTCACATCTGTCTAGGAATGGTGTCATACAACAATATCTTACAAAGCACCCTTCCCAATCAACTAGTAAACCTGTTACCCTGAATTCTGGGAGCCAAAGGTATGCCATAGGAATCCAGCCAGTAGGATACAAGCAAGACAGAAAAATATCCTAAGGATTGTGGTTAGCATCTGAGGTAGGAACAGGATCAGGGGAGTCTTGTGCTCAAAGTCTTCAACCTGTGACTCTGATGCCAGTGGACAGTGTCATCCTGAGTGAGATTAGAGGTGACTGCTTGCTTGCTGGTGAGAAACTCTACACACTTGGGATCACACCCACCTTCTGCAATGATTAGTACTGAGGGGAGTGAAGGAGAAGCTCTGTCTGGGCTTGTCCTCTTTTCTGGAAATCAGTTAGCTCTGTTTGTGTTCCAGCTGGAAAGCAGGCAGGTGACCTGGATTTGGCCAACCAATTACTTGAACTCATTATGTTGAAACTGGAAAGAGGTGCATACGTTAAAAACTGAGAAAATACCCAAAACAGCCAAAGAAAGACCCAGCAATCACATCCAGAAAGCCATTCCTGTGGTTGCTTATCTGGGCTGTTTTCCCTGTCGCCCAGTCTCACCTGGTTCCAGTCAGTTCTCCAGTCTTGGCTGCCTACCTCCCCATGAACTCCGGGTGTGCCCCCTCTGAATCCAAGACATTCTTCTGCTACTAAGTTATCCAGGACCTGGATCTGGCTTTGGCAGCTAAACTTCTGCACTGAGTCCTCTCTTGGAGTGGAAAATCCACAGCAACCTGGCAGGTCCTGTCAGTCTCACCTCTGAGCTCACTCCTGGACCAGGCTCAGAATCAGAACCAACATGAAACTACTGACTAAATGAAATCCCAGTATAAAACATATGTGTGTGTATGAGTGCATGAGTACACATGTGCATTTGTGTGTGTGTGTGTGCATATATATATTTGGGATATTGTGCCTTAGACTTTGAGGATTTGGAAGGACCTTCTTAGCTTCAGGAACTCTGCTTGTCACAAGAGACGCCATTGAGTCTATTTTTTCAGATTCTCTGGCATGAGGAGGGGGCTCCAGTCACTTGTCTTTCTCCTGGGTAATGCTGAACAGCTGCTCTGAAGTGAGCACCAGATGAAGCTCTTATAAGCCCCTTCTAAATGAAATGTAATAAAGATGACTTTCCCTTTCATAAACAAGGCCAGGAACCCTGCCAAGGGATCTTGTCTTCTCCCTGCTTGGGCAACTCGCTGGCATCTCAGACAAGGCGAGGAGAGGGCAACTGCTCCCTGGGGACACCATCCCCATCCAGGCAGCTGCCATCGCACCCCTGACTCAAGCTGCTATGAGGTCAGTTGCTGCTGGGCGTGGCATTCTTTGTACCTCTGCAGAGCCAGGCTGATCCTATCCTTTCGATTACTCCCTTCCAACAGCATTCAAAGAGGGTGGAGGCCCAGCGGCTGGGAATCTGCAGTCTAAGGAATGAGACAGATGCAAGGCCACATTTTCCAGACAGATGACAATATGAACAAATGTAGAACAGCCTAGAGGTACAAGAAGGAGTCAGGATAATGTTGAGAAGGGAACAGTGTCTTGCATGAAGCTTTTAGGGAAGGGGGCACATGGTCTTCTTTTCTTGTGTGACTTGGAGGACTAAAGCTTAGCCTCTTCAAGTAAAAACTAAGAAAATGTCAATGTAAGCCTGGATGTGGGCTCTTACATCCTTCATTAGGCAAGACTAAGATGAATTAAATGCCTTTCACAGATAGTCATGCTTTTATCATTCAAAGATGGTATGCAAGGTGAAGAGGGCAGATTTGTGAGTGCATCAACATTATCATTATATCCTTCTGGAATCCATATTTTCACATATAGATAAGGCATCTTACAAATGTCAGCATTGTCCTGTACATAACGTATTTGTAACATGTCTTTCTCCTTAGAATAGAATCGTGCTCTAAATCACTGCCTGATTCTTCCCTGTCACATTCAGCAATTGGGTTATACTTAGTCACACTCTTGTAAAGAATGTACATTCATTACTTTTGGACCATGTGCCCTCAGCCCAGTGCACCAAAGGTGCTCAGCAAAAGTGTAAATACATGAATGGTTAGAGCTGTGTGACCAGATCAAAGGTCATATTGCCCTTGATGACTACTGAGACTTTGACAACATTATATTGAGTCATGGAGTCAACCACAAAGGACTACATGGTATATGATTCCATTTGTATGCAGCATTCCAAATAGGCTGGTATACAGAGACCAAAAGTGACTGTCTGGAATGAAGCCAGGGCTGAGAAAGAGGATGACTGCTAAGGGGGTCTCCACAAGAGTGATACAAGTGTCCTGTGACTGATGATAGTGATAGTGTCACATACTCTGAATATACCAAAACCTATTAAGTTGTAGACTTGAAGTAGGTGAATTGTCTGGTCTATGACTTACATATCAGCAAAGTTATTACTTACAAAGAATAAAGGAAGAGGGGATCAATGAAGAGAGATAGTGTAGGGAGCCAGGGTTGGCTTGGCCTGCTTCCGCCAGAGCCATTTGTTATTGTCCCTGAGAGCCAGGGAGTTCTTCATTACCACTTCTGACCAACATCTGCCCTAGATCACTGGTGAGGAATGCCCCTATAAACAAGCATCTTACCTGCCTCAGGTATACGGAGTCTCCACAAAGACTAGCAGCGACTCCTGCTTTATTGATCCTTAGATACCTTTTGGGTATTGATTGACTTAGTACTTTGTTGCCAGAGCCAGGAAGCCCCATTTACCAGCCTGAGAATCTCAACAACCCCAATCTCCCCACTATAAATGTCACAGATGACAAATTGGAGGTGAGTCTCCTGTAGGAAATGGTGGAACCCTATATCTGGACTGAGGAAAACATGACCAGGCAAAGCTCTTAGGCTACTTTCAGCCGGGTGCCTTAGGCTGGGTTGGAATGGGGGCAGGAATGAAGGCTGGGTTAGGGGCTGACTTTTCTAAAGGCCTAGCCCAACGTGGTGGTCTGTATCTACCACAGGATGGAAACAACATCAGAGGGAAGCAAATAACCTCATGATAAGCTAGAGATGCAGAAGAAAGATACTGTTTCTTCCTTTGTGGAGAGAATGTCTATCCCATTGAGCCAATGCAGGATATGGCCTGGGGTCTGGGAACTCAGTTAGGAAGCCTGCAGGCTCATCAGGTAAAGTGAGGTAGAGCACTTTTTGTTGAGACTTTTAACAAATCCATTAGAAGAGGGGTGTGCCACAAAGGACCAGAAACACATACATGGTAATGGTTTTTATTCAAATTGGAGTGGCTTCCAACTGCTTGCTTCCCATGGGCTGATGTGGGAAAACATCCTCTTTGAGGAGTGCTTTGGAACCCAGGAAGTACAGGAAAAACACTGCCTTCCTTCTCTTCTGGTCTCTTCTATGTATTTCTCACTCCATTTGTTTCATCTCAGGGGAGGACAAGTCCATTTCTTCCTCCACTGTCCAGAAGGAAGCCAATCAACATCCTTCAGCATTGCCTTTCAAGGAACCACACACTCAAACCCTTGGGTTCTTAGGAATAACTCTTTCTAGGCAGTTTTCCAAATCCCTGCAACCACTCTGCATCAATTCATAGAACGGTGAGATGGAAGACTGGGAAGCAGTAACAAGATACTGGGAGGGACACCGAAGCTCAGAAGTGCCTAGACTCAATAACACATGGACGGGGTACAGTCAGTCGCTTCTTGGGAGGCTCAGCCCCCTCTATCCACAGTGCTGAATCTACTGCCCATGTCACTCTGGAGTCAATGAGCACTCTAGTCCTCCTCTCACTGCAGCCTCATCCCCAGCCAATATCACATTCAGCGATTCCACAAAAAGTTTTGGGTACTTCTCATGAGCACTGAAGCCTTTGATGACCCAAAGCCAGAGCCCCACTGTCATATATGTTAGAGGCCATCGCATGAAGGGAAAACCAGGTCCAACTGGAACATGCCTGAGACTCTTAGGGTTACCCCTCTCGCCACCAAGAAGAAAGATTGCCATTTCTTGGAAAGTACATGCTTCTTTTAATTTGCCGTTTTGGTAGGAATATACATACATAGAAATATATCTCCCCTAAAGAGGGAAGAGTAAGACTGTGACAATGAATGAGCATTGACCCTCAGCTCCTACACTGGGGACCCAGAGGAGGGAAGAGGGAAGGAAGACCTACCAGAGGACTTCCCACTGTTAAATCATCATCTCTGGATGCCAAAATCTGTGTCCAGTTTTGTAAGATTCTCTGATTCTGAAAAACAGAACAAAAACCCAACAACAATAAAAAGCTAAAAACCTGGAAGAATGCCTCCTGAGAATAATCCCCCCATTTCCTAACTTGAGAAAAGCATGGTTTCTTCTGAATTTCCATGGAAACCAGCAGTGAAAAATTCCATGGTGGCCAAATGTGGCTCTTAAGTTGAGACATGAATCTTAAGTTACATATGACACTGACTGTGATTCCTCCCTCCAAGCTTCCACAGGTTCCAATAGATGGTAACTTTGCCCCTGGGGAAGACACAGGGATCCCCAAACTCATCTTCTTAAGAATACTAAGGGATGGCCACCATGTCATGCCGTTGCTCTCTCTGCTACTCTGAAGACCAACCACAGACAGTATTTGTTTTCCTAATGAAATAAAAATAGATATTGATTCTTCACATTCTTGGCTTCATTATACAAAAGAAATAAAAAGTCCATATCCCTCCAAAACCAGGGACGACTGTGTAGGTTCTGTTCAAATGACCTGAGCCATTCGGGTAGCAACATGTGTTTCCGGGTGAGCATCGGTATGGGTTTGTGGGGGGCATTCAGCCTTAGGGCCTGAGTTCCAACTTCAAGTGCTGATATCATCGTAGCATAAGCTGTGCACCTGACAAAGCCAGGTAGAAAAGCCAACCAGGGTGAAATGTACACTCATCCAGAGAGAATAACTTTCTAGCTTTTCTGGAGAAGCCTTGCTCAGCCTGGAAAAGATTTACCCCTGAATCTCCCCAACCTCTGATTTCTGGGCATTTTGGGATAGTCTAAGTGCTGTGCATACCATATGCTGTGGAGCATAGTCTCATATTGGATGAGTGCTGGGAAAATTCCAGAGGCAAGAAGAGCTTTTATATACATGTCCCTGCCTGCTCCTGATTTACTCTTCTCTCACCAGTGAGTATCATACGTTGGATGATCTTTGGTCCTCATACATAACTGTATCTTCCTCTTACTTATACCATAATGAAATTTTTATTAAAGAAATTGAGGAACATCAGACCTCTGGCATAAGTGAGCAAATAACTTGCTTTCCTCCTGTGGTCTCTTCCCAGTGATGCAGAGGAGCCAAGAGATCTCTCTGGACCTCCAGTAGCTAGCTCCCTGCTTCTCGGATGAGACCAGCATCTTCCAAATGGTCTTCAAGTTCTAGTGCCTCTCCCTATTTCATCTCTTCCTGTCTCTCATCTGTGCTCTCATCCCATGATCTCTCCCTCCTGTGTAAGCTCGATTAACCATGATTCCTCAGGCACACAGATGGATCCTACCTCGGACATTTACACTGTCAATAGTTCACCTGAAACTTCTCTAGCAAGCGATGGACCTGACAGCTTCCAATTACTTTTGGTCAGGTTGCTGAGTTCCTCTCACTCCAACCCTGTCATCTCTCATTCTCCTTGGTCCTTGTCACCATATGCCATGCCTTGATTTTTTTATATATTTCCTTGTCTTTTATCTGCCAGGCCACCACCTCTGTGAGAGCAAAACTCTATTTTCCATGCCTGGCATATGGTTAGCCCTCAATAAAAAATGAAATTACTCCTCTTTTCAAATAAGTTGGCACAGAATAAGGAAGTGTGTATGCCATGGCTGATCTTGATTGTCAAACTGATCATGGGGGCCGTGAGATGGCTCAGTGGGTAAAGACACTTGGTGCCAAAACTGAGGTCCTGGATTTTCCATCCACAGAAACCACATGGCAGAACAGACTCCTACAAGGTGTCCTCTGACATCACTCATGCGCAGTGACATGGGTACACACACACACACACACACACACACACACACACACACACACAATCACAAAGAAAGAAAAGAAAGACAGAATTGCATTGCCATGGAAACAAACCTCTGTGTATGTATGTGAAGGAGTTTCTAGATTATGTTAATTGAGTCAAAAGACGTACCCCCAATGTACCCTTGAACCGTCTTAAATGTAACCTCCACCATGGCATGGGCTGAGTCCCCCAGTGTATAAAAAGAACAAAGTGAGCTGAGGGAAAGCATTCTGGTCTCTCTGCTTGTTGACAGAGGATGTAGTGTGACCAGCTGCTTCCAGATCTTATCACCATGACTCCTCTGTGACAATGGGCCTTACCCTCAAACTGAGTTAAAATAAAACTCTCCTTCCTTAATTGCCTTTATTTTTTGAGGGTATTTTTGTTACAGCAACACAAAAGTAACTAATACAGCATGAACCTGGCAAAGGAACTCCTCCAGTGATCGCAGGAGGGGAAGTTGATCTCCTTCCCAGTGCTCCAGGGTGGTCTGTGCAGTTCGCCCCTCCTCTCTGGGTGTAACCACACTCTAAGATGGATGCAATGACACCTCCATGTGTCCTCTCACAGGAACCTGGAGATAAGAGCAGTGAGTATCATGTGGAAGCTGGCAGGCACTGGACCAGGTTTGTCAACCTCAGCACCACTGCCTCACAGAACACTCGCCCTTGGCCTCAGGCTGTAGGGCACTTACAGGATGCTGAACAGCAGCCTGGTACCTTGTGTTGGGTTTGGTATCAAGCCCTGGATTCTGACAATCAAAAATGTCCAGAAAAAAAATGTCCAGGAACAGGGCTATGTGTCCTAGTAGCAGGATATAACAGAGTAAGAGTTGTCCCCAGTTGGGGATAGTTGCCCTATAAGAATGTGTAATTGTAATAAAACTACAGCCTTTACCATTTTGAACTGCTAGTTGCTCTATTGTGACTAAAATTCAAATTTCAGGTTATGCCTTAGATTGCCTTGAGGTGAGTGTGGAGCGCAGGTCGTGGCTCCCAGCAGTGCCTGGATGGCCCCAACTGCTCAGGCTCCCTTCCACCACCTGTCCTTTCCTCTCCTTTCAGGGCAGTACAACACTTCAGAGTTTACATCTGAGTGTCAGAGCCGTCAGTGTGATTCTGAAGGGAGGGCAGGGTGTGTGCAGCATGCCTATGGAAGCCTAATAGGAGGCGCTGCTGAAGTCCATTTGGAAAGCCTCCAGCATGTCTGCAGAAGGCAACTATGGATTTATGCTTACAGCCAGCTTAGTCAGAGCAGACGCTTCATGAAAGAAACATGCTACAGACCTCTGTCTCTGAACCTGTGTCCTGCTCACTGTAACACTTGGGTTCCAAAGTTACCTGTTTGTTGGTGAGTGTAGTCTGGGAGCTATAGAAGGCCACTGTGCCTTTCCAATTAGATGTGCTGTGTCCTGTTTCTAGCTTTTACCTTCATAGATAAATAGGTCATTGTCAATTCAGCTCTTCATTCAGGCTGGGCTGGTGTCTGGGTATGAATCACATTATTACCCAGCCTCTTAAACTGTGGGTCATTCCCCTGGATCAGGTCATTCCCCTGGATCAGACCACATATGTAAGTTCAGGGTGGTGAAGAGTCTGGCAACAGCAGAAGCTTTGTGAATGCACAGCAATAACAAAATTACCAAAAAGTAACCAGAATCAAAATTCATGGTGTGCCTGGATTCAATGCTTGCCCCTGTTATATCACATGACTTCACTACAGCCTTCATTCAGGACAAAGCACACACACATAAGGTCACCGAACACTGCATGGAAACACCTTGGCCCAGAATGGGAGCTGCTGTATATGATGAACTATGGTATTTCTGCTGTCCACACAAATCTTTCTGCTCTCAGAGAAGCACAATGGTCTAATGATGGAAAACAAACACAAAATTTTCTCAAGATCAAACCTTTTGATTGCATTGTGCTTAATGTTTGACTTTAAAAATTGTTGTTTGAGAGGGCTGGAGTGATGGCCCAAGAGATAAGACCACTTCCTGTTTCCAGCATACATGTTGGGAAGCCCCTAGGTGCTTGAGGCTCCAACACCAAGGTTATCCTTCTCCCTCTCAGGCCTCCAGATACAACATATGGCATACATAATACATTCACAGTGGTTCTCACCCTTCCTAACACTCTCACCTTTAATCCAGTTTCTCATGTTGTGGAGACCCCCAACCATGAAATTATTTTCATTTCTATTTCATAAATGTAATTTTGCTACTCTTCTGAGTTGAATTTGTTTTCCAATGGTCTTAGGGGACCCATGTGAAGTGCTCATGATCCATAGGTTGAAGTCTACACAAAGAAACTGCATCACAAACATATTCAGGTCAATATGCAAATGTACTTTTGTCTTTAAAAATGATAAAAATAAAAGCATACCAAAGAATTGATTTAAAATAAATTTCTTTATCACTTCTGATCAGTGAATGTTTGATATGTATACATACATACTTACATACATATATACATATATAAATGTATATATATATATTGCACCTATGTATCTGTGTGCCCAGGGTCATGTAAAAACTATTAAGTATAAACCAGTTAAAGTAGATTCTGTGGGTATTATAGAGGCCCTGGAAGTCCTTGCTGTTGCCCCACAAAAAAGGACTACCCACTGTGGCCCTTGGTGCTCCTCACTTCTAGACTATATACTCTAGAGTCTAGAACAATGCTGTGACAAAACACTTAAGAAAACTAAATTATAGAAGGATCATCTTCTATGCTGATGGAGCAGGAGGCAGGGAGCTGCACCAGGAACAGGAACGGGGTAGCCTTGAAAGGAGAGACCCCCCATCTCTAAGATATCATCAGTAGATGGGGACCAGATGTTCAAAACATAAGTCTATTGGTGATATTTCAGATTCAGCAGTAAAAACTGGTTCCCACTGTACTCCCAATGCAGCTGCAAGCTTCTGGAGGCTTTACATGCCTGGCTTGGGCTGCGGAGGCCAGGAGAGCTGCTCAGACCTCAGGCTGACAACCAACAGCTATGAGCCAAGATAAAGCTTCCCTCAAAAGCCTGGAGCCTTCTGAGGTCATGTATTCATGCTGTAAACAGTTTACCAAGCAATCGTGTTATATTTGCAAAAATGAGCCAAAACAATCAAGAAGTGAGCAGAGCGAAGTCTCTTACGTGGTAGGAACAGAAAGACAGAGAAACCAATAAAACCCAGAGTGCGTCAGAGGGTGGCAGGTGTGGCAAGGAAACCCTACCTCTAGATGGGATCACTCACATGCTTCAGTCACAGGAGCTGGGAAACCATCTCCAAAAGATCAGCTTTCAAAAGGATTTGGCTGGAGACACCATCGAGAAGGAGCAAACAGAATGGCTGGTGGGATAATATCCCTGATGGAAAGAAGAGCATGGGCAGACGTCTTGTGTGCTTGCAGGACAACATGAAGCTTAAGCAGCAGAGGTAACAGAAGGTTTGGGAGCATCAATGTCTGTTTACAGGTGCCTGAAGCATTATGGGGCTAGATTCCTATGCCAACAACTCCTAACTTTCCTCCAGTCCTACTCTGGCCACTTTAGGAGATCTGAAGACCTGTGTCACAGGGACAATGGCTGAAAGCTTCCCCTACTCCACATGGTCTCATTTCTTGTTCCATCTAGATGGAGAATCCTGTCTTTATGTCCTGAACTCTTTCCCACCGCAATAACATTGTGTAGTCAGAATTCTAGAAAGCCCCACTGTGTCTAAAACTGGCATTTTGAGAATTTAGAATTCCCTCTTTCTTCTTCAACTTTGTCTCTGATCACTGGCTAGTTTCAGCATGCGAACTAGAAAACATGGCTATGTCTGAGGATGGAGCCAGTGCCTGATACACAGAGTGATGTGTCAGCTGCAGGAGGAACTTTATCCCTCTCTCAGCCCCTCAGGAAGAATACTGCAACCTTGCCCAGATGAAAGCTTAACTCCAGCATCCCTGGGGACTCGAAAAAATTAACTCAGTGTTTGGGAAGCACCAGTATGAGTCTTTGGCATCTCAAGCTTCAGGTGTGGCTTCCTAAGTAGAAGGAATCCAGAAATGAGACACGTGAAGTAAATAAAGACACCACCCACATTTCCAGAAAAGTCTACAGAATCCATTTTGAGTCTTAAAAATAACTTTTGTCAAACAGGGTGGTGTTTGCACATGCCTTTAAGCCCAGCACTTGGGATGCAGAGGCAGGAGGATCTCTGTAAATTCAAGGCCAGGCTGGTCTACAGAGTGAGTTCCATGACAGCCAGGGCTGTTACATAGAGAAAACAACAATTACAAATATAACAAAAACAAAACTTTTTGTCCCTTTCTTTCTTTCTTTCTTCCTTCCTTCCTTCCTTCCTTCCTTCCTTCCTTTCTTTCTTTCTTTCTTTCTTTCTTTCTTTCTTTCTTTCTTTCTTTTTGTGACCTAACATGTAGTCAGTACCTAGAATTTAGTGTTAGATAGAATAAGAAGTTCGGGCAAAGAACATATTTGCAAATCCCTGGGGATTGCTGGCCAGCCCAGCCTATCAGGCAGCTTCCAGGCCAGTGAGAGGTCCTGTCTCAAAAACAGAAAGAGTGCATGGGGCCTGAGGAATAATTCCTAACTCCATCCTCTGACTTCTACATGCATGCATACCTGCTCTCATATACACACACAGACACACAAACAGACACACACACACACACACACACACACACACACACGGTGGTGGGGGAGAGGGAAGAGGAGGGGGGAGAAATAGCATTTCCATAGAAACCATGCAAAAAGATTTTGCATCACAGAGAAACCTAAGTGTTTTATAAGCAAACTTGACTGTAGCTCACTGGAGAGGTGAGACACCATTTCTGTTTCACTGAACAATAACCATGCCTGTCCTTCACTCTGCCCAGGTGATGTGTATGTTCTTAAAGGTCAGTCTGGAACAAACCCAGATGCTCACTCCACTCACAGGGAGTATGAAAGGCACACAGAGAAGTATCTCCAACAGAAATAAGGGCACAAACTGTGAATGGGCAGAAGTTCAGAAGTTTCCTGTTCTTGGTGAGAAAGAATGAATGAATCATCGGGAGGCTAGAGCCAGGCTGTGTCACTGGAAGATCAGCTTTCACCTCCAGTGTCACCTCAGAAACGTCAAAAATGTGCCGAGTATAAAACACTAGCCAGGAAGCTCAGCAGTGAGCATTCCTCCCACAGGGCACTTTTGTGGGAGGTCACTGGCCTTGTCTCTCAGGACAGGGAGCTGCTCCATTCATCACTGACATCGGCCCCTGGCTCCTGGCAGCCACATAACCAGCCTCTGGAGCCACATCTCTAGGCAAGGTACCAATAATTGGGTGTTTAGGTTCAAATCAACATTAAAAACAGCCTCGGGGGAGTTTTCATACCCTGGGAGACAAAGCAGGCTGCTAGTTGTAAAATGCTCTGAGCTGACCATTTGTGTGCCGACAACTGGTTTAACGGGAACTTCAGTTTGCCCCTTACCGCACCCTCTGCTTATGTAGGAATATTAACGATTTGCTAATCCATTGGATTCGGGTTAAATGGAATTTTCTAGAAAGGAAACTACTGAGCATTCCATTTGAAAATATGAGAGTGAGAACAAGAGACAGAAAGGTTTTTAGAGAGAAGCCAAGAACGTGTCCACCACGTTCTTAGGAAGCTTGGGGGTTGTGGGGGAGCGCCTTGGAAGGAGGCGAAAGCGCCAGAGTTAGGGATGCAAGCCCTGCTCATTGCAGGCATGGGATTGATTCCCATTCTCCTGGCTTCGGGTCCAACTGCCTGCCACTGTCCTCTCTGATGCTGTGTTCCAGCAAATGTCCATAAATATATCACAAGTGTAGAAATGTATAATGGTTCACTGAAAAGATTACAAAGTAGAATTGTCATATGACCCTGCAATTCCACATCCAGACACAACCCAAAGAACTCAAGGATTTGGGCAAATACTGATAAGACACACTGTTCACTGCAGTGATATTCGAGATAACAGAAAGGTGTAAAAATATTTATCACCAGTGACAAAGTGTGATCCATAAGCAAGAGAATGGTGCCTGAGGGGAGAGTTCAGTATAGATTAGCTCAGTACCCCGGTTCAGTCCCTACCACCACAATGAAAATACTAAGCATTAGCAGTGGAATATTACTCAGCTTTGAAAAGGAAGAAAGTAACAGCAAACACTACAGCATGGATTGAGTTTGAAAGAAGCATGATTTCACTTATATACGGTACCCAAAGTAGTCAAATCCATAGCAGTGGACTGCAGAGATCGGGGAGGGAGAATGGTAAGATTATTATTTAATGGACGCAGAGCTGATACTAGGGATTAAACATTACGGGAGATGGAGGGTGGTGATGATAGAACAAAGAAATGTGAATATACGGAACACCCCTGAAATGGACACTTAAGAACATGAAATAGTAAAGTTATGGATATCTTACCACCGTAAGAAGAGGGGAGGAGGTGTACTCGTGGTGAGTCACGGGTGGAAAATGGATGGCATTTTCACTCTTTAGCCAGATGTTCAGGCGTCATACTGACATAGCCACAATGCAGTGATGGAGAATTGGGGAATTGAAGCCAGGGCTCAAAGTCTCAAGTGACTGCCATAATTACAGCATTTCATTTCCTGCATATAAAGCAAGCTGAGTTCAGGACTAAAATCAATATTCCAGTGAGCTGTGATTAATTGCTTCTGCCGTGTTTAAATAGCCCTCTGCTCCACCTTGGCTATTGTTCTGCACAAATAATTAGGATGGCTTCCACTGCCAAGGTCATTTTTGTGCATGCTCTGGTGAAGGGAAAAACAAGGGGCTGTTTCTGTTCGGTGCCTGGGAGATTTCAGACCTAGGGCATTCTAAACCACTGTACATAATGAGCACATATCACCCTCCGTCGGCCATCCACACCGCTTGACCTTCTCTCTGGGTCTGTGATATGTGTAGTATTTCTGTTGCTTTATGGGTGAATCTCACTGGGGCTCAAGCATCCTCCCACAGCTGCACAGCTGGCATGTCCCCTGCTCTGCTGGTCACTCCTTTCATGCTCTCCTGCCCTCTGCTTGGTGACAGGCACCAGAAACTGTGGCTATCCCCAAACCTGGGTTATTCTTGTCTGTGGTTTTTCATCCATGAAACAAGCACTAGTTCTTCACATCCTGTGTCCCGTGCACAGTGAGAGTCTCTGTGAGCCTGTGCTTCCTTCATCTCCATGGCTGCCTAAACAGATCACCATCGCAGAGCGGCCAAAAGCAACAGCATTGACTCTATGTCAGTTACAGGTGAGGCAAGTCTAGTCAGGGTCATGTCCTCCTGGAGATTCTGGAGGAAATGCTGACCTCCGCCTTTCTCTGAGCTTCTGGCATTGCCCTCAGGATCATTCACTCAATATCTCCCCTGCCTGGCCTACACATTACAACTTGGTCACACCAGCAAAGATGGAATTTCTAAATGAGATCACACTCACGGGGTTTGGGACTTGGACGAGTCTTTTCAAAAGACATAACCAACTTAAAACAAAGACAAGTTGGGTCAGCTGGCTGAGAAACAGTGAGGACTTAGCCAATGCACAGGCGAGGGGCAAAAGCAGTGACTGAGGGGGCAGCCGGGCTGAGGCTGATGACAGCAGGTGAGGCTGGGCACAGGTGGGGCCTAGGACGAGGGCTCTGTCTTTCCAACTCGAAGAGAAGGTGTTGACAGAAATAATGCCAATTCCCCACAAAGCTGTAACTGCTGTCTACAATGAGGAATGCCAATTTTTCTTTGGACAGGGAAATCATGCAAGTCTGGCCTACAGCTCTCTCCATCCTCATCACCCACATCCTTGCTTTTCCTGGCAATGTGTACATGCCCACAGCCTGAGAAGTGGCCCACTCCATTTGCCCATGCATCCATAATATCAGGATCTGTGTGTTCTTACAGGATGTGGCTGAATCTACCTGGTGCAGAAAGCATGATAATGATGTGCAGTGTGGGAGCAGGTATGGTCCTAACCATGGTGCATCTCTACCCATCCAACTCCATGCCCCTCATCCCTCTACATGTCATCCTGGAGGCAAGGATGGAGAACCTGTGCCTCTCTGCTTCCACAGTGTGTTGAGTCTAATTTGCATGCAGCGATGACACATCGCAACTTACACACATTGTCTGTTCTGTGCCATAGAGTGAGTACAGAAGGCAAGGTCTGTGGTTCACTCAGGTTTCCACCTCCAAGATCCTCCTGGTCCTCATTTAGAGTACATGTGCTTGAGCAATGTTGGCTTCTGAGAAGCAATGCACACCTACCATGTCAGCATTCGGGAGGCTGAGACAGGAGGAATGGAAGTTCAAAGCCCTAGGGATACAGAGTGAGAATCTGTCTTAAAACATTTTTTTGAAACAAATGTTGAACAAAAATACTTCAAGTGGAGTCTCTGGAGCCAGAACAGGAGTGAACTGCACAGGCTGGAGTGGGCAACCTGCGTGTGCATGTTCATGGAATGTTAGCATCTCTGCCAACCTGCTTCGTTCACCTGAAAATGGGATCACTCAGTAGGACGGCTACGATGTTTTCATGAGGTCATATTTGCAAAGCACCCAGCACAGTGTGAGTCCTGAACAAGGTCAAATATCACTCAACCCTCAGAAACCATAAGTCCCTTCTGATAGACCGCCCTTCATAAGAACAGACTGAGGGGTAAGTCTATATAGTCCTAACCTTCCCACCCTTCCCTTTCTCCACGGTCACCACAAAAGTATAATGAGAAGTATGGGAAGAGTTCATTTCAGCCTTATGAGCTGAGTGTTGAGTGACCACGAGACCCTGCAGCAGCATCAAAGACAACTCCAGGAAGAACTTAGGACCAAAGGCATTCCAACAGAGCATGTGCTGTACAGTTTGCAGCCTTGTTCCACAGCCCAGCTTTGCTCTCACGGTTAAACCTGGCTCCATCTTACAGTCTGTATAAACCAGAACACTGGATTGCCTTCCCGTAACCCTGTCTCCTGTTAATGGTCAAAAGAATTGCAAATAATCCCCATGGATTTATGCACCCAGATGCTCCAGTACACTCACATGCACACCTCTGCCTACAGCCTACTTTGGTGTTTTGTTGTCATCACCACGAAGGTGGCAGGGTTGAAGGTAGGCACTGGAGCTACGATGTATCGTAACAGGTGGGTTCTGTCACACAGCCTCAGCATCCTTCTGATACTAAAGGAGATTCCAAAGCCTAAGAGAGTGCTGTGGACTGACGTTGCTCGGAAAGTGCTGCCTCCTTCAAGTCTTCTAGGAAACTCCCTTGTGCCCTGGCAGAAGACCGTGCACCAAGCCAGGACCAAACTCCAAAGCACCCAGGAGGTCAGCCACTTGACAGCCAGAGGAGGAAAGCCTATACAGCATAGGAGGGTGCCAGAAAAGGTCACCCCAACCAACAGAGCTACCATCTTCAGGTGGGGGGGGCATCTTCAGAAGCATCTGTAGGGTCCTGTAAGATAACGTATGTTGTCACTTAAGCTCTGTTCTCTGACTACAGAGACCTTGCAGCCTTGGTGACATGGACTGGAGGCTAGAGGATACAATTTCCATGCCTCTCAGGCACTGTGGTTGAGTGACGTGATTAGCCCCCTCTCTATGCTCGAACCAGCTGTCTTCTCTGTAAAGAATAGGCTGAAGAACTTGACGTCTTGGGCTGGGTTCCTTCCAACAGCATTTTGTAACATTTGGCTTTCAAATTCCCAAGCCCTCCTTCATCTCCATTCTAATTTTTAAAGAAGTGTGGGAACTAGTATTTGGGTAAAGCATACTTCTGGGTTCATGGTCTGTGTCTTTCCCTAGACTTAAGGCTGTACCACAAAAGCTCCCAGCAAACATAGTGGAAATACTTAACCTCGGGGCCCTCCTTTGGGATGGGACCCGGGAACATCTGTAAATTTAACAAGCTCTGTAGGTGATTTTTTATGATTACACTGTAATTAGCCTAAGCAGCCTGAAAATATAACCTCATAAAACAGCTGCTGAAACTCCAATGTGACTCTGCTCTTAAAAGGCATGTCTTCAAGCCAAGGTCACTGCTGGGGAACTGGAGCCAAGACTCCAAGTGCACACAGTGATGACCACCATCCCTCTTGAGTGGAGCCTGTGGATGGTTTGAAACCTCAGCGGTTGAGATGGTTATTTGGGCTCTGGTGTCTACAGGGTACGCCCTGTGACCTAAGGTCTTCTTGCACCAACACTCTTTTTATGGGACATGTTGACCAGACTTCTTGTCCACACTATTGCCCAGGCCTTCCTTGTTTCAGGCTATGGCGTGCACTTTGGAGTATTTTACAGGAGACACAACCACTGCCATCCTACAGGCTCACAGGCAGGTGACCAATGAGGATCTGGTATCTGGTCACACTGTGATTGGGAGGCGGAGCAACACAAACTGCTTGCCATAGGAAAATTATCACTCATGGCCACCCAGAAACAGAGTAGTGTGGGGGCTGGTTCCCTGGGGGTCACAGGTGGACAGAGGGCAGATGCTCAAGCTTTGCTGGTCTCCCTTAGTGGCTATTAGAGGCCCATGTACAGCCAGCCCTTGTTACTGATGTTAGATATAGCGTGTCCCCAAGGGTCCCTCTATTGGAGATCTGCTCTTCAGTGTAATGATATTAATTCATGAATGGTAGGAATTTTTAAGAAGTAGAAGCTACTGCAGAATAATTATGTCACTAGGGGCATTGTTTTGGAGGAATCGGGTAATTACTGTAGACCCTAATGAGTGCCCCAAGAGTGAGTTGTTAAGACACCAGGAAGTGTAGGCCTGTCTAGACTTTGGTTTCTTGTCTCACTGGGTCATCATCCGTCTTACCTGGCCAGATTGATGCCATTGGCATACAGTTATCACCAGATGCTCCCAGTATGACATTTGACATTTCCTCCCTCTCTCCTTCCCTCCCCTACCCATGGTGTGTCTCTGTGTGTGTGCGTGTGTGTGTGTATGTGCGTGTATGTGTGTACAGGTGTAGATGCCATGGAAGGAGTGTGAAGTCTAGCAGAGGCCAGCAGATGCCCACTCTATCCCTTTGAGACAATGACCCAGAACAAGGCTGGTACCCTGCCTTCCACAGTGATGGGGTTACAGGAACGTGCTTCTATGGTCAGCCTTTCCACCAGTCGGGTCTCCGTGCTTGTGTAGCCACTACTCTCATGCTCTGAGCCATCCCGCCAGCTTCCAACCTCCTTAGTGAACCAGGTATCCCAAGTTATTTTATTACAACAACGGAAAACAGTCTAATGCACTCATTCAGTTTTCTGCCAGCTGTGCTTGAGACTGGAGTCCTGACAATTGGCGCTCACTGAACCGGCAAAGAGTAGGATGGACTGTCGGCCTCCTGCCTTATGAACATCTTCTCACCTACGCCGTTATCCACCTACACACAGCCTGCATCTGACTTCTTTCATTTGTTTCACTAAGGAAGTTTCAGCTGCCCTCAACAAGAGACAGTACAGATGTCTTCATTTTAAAAATAACAATTATGCTTACTTGGTTGGCTATTGGTAGGGAATTTTTCCCTTTAAATAATGTTAATAGAACGTGATGTTGAAATCATCCCTAACAGTCCTTATTTGGTTTTGACCTGGTTTGATTTTTTTACTTCATTTTTTTAAAGATTGATTTATTTATGTATGCACATGAATGCTCTATCTGCATGTATGATGTTATGCCAGAAGAGGGCATTAGATCCCACTATAGATGGTTGTGAGCCACCATGCAATTGTTAGGAATTGAACTCAGGACCACTGGAAGAATAACCAGTGCTCTTAACTACTGAGCCATCTCTCTGGCCCCTGTTATTTCTTTTTCATGCTTGGGTGTTTTGCCTGCATATATGCCTTATACCACATGCTTTCCTGGTGCCTTCAGAGGATTTAGAAGAAAATGTAAGATCCCTGAAACTCTATTTATAGACAGCTGTGAACTGCCACGTGGGTGCTGCGAATTGAATACTCTTAACCCCCAAGCCCCCGAGTCCATGTTTTTGAAGAATTTCTATGGACTGTTTTCTAGTGGAGCAATGCTCCACTGCTCTCCCTGTCTCTCCCACCTGGGCATTTTTACATACATGCATTCCCAACCTACATTTTATCCCAACTCCCTTCTCTTCCCCTACATAACCTCTATTCACCTTTTCAAAGTTAAACCTCTCCTTTTAGAGGAGTTTTAGGTTAATAGAAAAAACATAAAGACAAGTCCAAGTTGGACAAATCGGGCCTGAAGTTCCACCTCTGAAGGAGGATCTCCTGGCAATTGTGAGCTGCTGGGAAATTTTCTCTAAGGGTCAGTTTTCTCTAAGAGTACCCTGATAAGTCAGCCACACTCCACACATCCAGGAACATTTGGGAAAAACAAATTGGCCTTGGTGGGGGAAAAGGACACCGAGTTGTGTGGGAAGGCAAAGCGGTGAAAGGCAGATCTGGGGAGAGCTGCACGAGGGAGGGGTTATATGATCAAAACACATCATATAAACCTTTCAAAGAACTCAAAAATATTTCCAATTAAAATAACTTTAAAAGCATTTTGTATACTGCAAAGTGTACAGTGGAGCTTTATGGGATGGAGAAGGTACCAGCTAGCTGGTAAAGAGGTACTTAGAGGTGAGGTGACTCTTGGGCTTGGCCAGGTGACAAATAACACATCCTATGTCCAGATTCCCTCCAGCCATGGAGACACAGCTTCCGCCTGCCAGGGAGCCTCCTCAGAAGGGGCTTTTCTCTTGTTCCTCCCACACACTGTGAATGAACACTGGTTAAATGTGGTTCCCATCACATCTTATTAAGGCGTATGCATCTGTCATACCTAGGGACTGTGCCATGCTTTCAGTACCCAATTGATACATGTACAATGCTACGCCAGGGGACATCCTGGAAGAGGAGGTGGAGAGATTGTAAGAGCCAGAGGGCCAGGGTATCTACCACAAAATTGTGTCTTCTAGATATGACAAGGAGACTACACCCATGAAATCTCAACAATATGGCTGCCAAAATAGGCCCCGAACAATTACAACAATGCCAACGTGGACAGAGAAACTTGCCCAGAGGCCCAACCCCTGAACATATGACAACTGACTGCTAAGAAAGGGGGAAGTAATCTTCTCCAGGAATGAACCCCAAAGTGGTTATCCAAAACCCAGTGGCTAGTCCTAAAAAACATATAATAGAAGCACAACTAAACAAACCCAGTGTGTTGTATTTACATATTCATTTGAGTGTGTATGTATGTAATAATAATGATAAAAAGAGACCATAATTTGGAAGGGAATGAGGGAAGGGAGGGGAAGGATTAGAAAGATAAAGAAGTGAAATGGTATAATCATATCTTAATTTAAAAATGGAGACTGGGATACACTTTGGATATAGTGTATGTAACCTTATTAGTTGATTAGTAAGTATGGGTTTGTACCAACCTCACCTTCAGTCTAGTACTGTGGGCATCCTTGACCCGGTTAGAATCTTTCACTCTTACAGTAAGAGATCTAGCCCTGAGAGTGTCTACATCCGATTAGTCCATCTCTGTGTTCATGTACTGGAGGTTCAGAGTAATCACCTCCTGTTTGCCTAAAAAGCAACCTTGTGCTGAACAGTCTATGTGTAGTTGGAGTTACAAACTCCACTCTCCAGATCACTTAGAGCAACACCTTTTCCTGTCTGGATACTCCAGGCAAGCATTCTCTCCCTGGGCTCTACCCCTAACTCTTAATGTATTGAGATGATCTCCCTCTGTAGCTGGGGCTGGCCTTGAACTCGTTGTTCAATGGTCGCTGTGAACTGGAGTTTCATATAATCTCTTTATTTATTGGTTCATTTGATTGAAGACATTAATATTTCCCTATCTTTTCAGAGAGCTTGCTTTTGTTTTTTTTTTTCACCCCGAATTGCCTCCCCTTTTTCAATTTCACAGAAGTTTTCTTTGATTTTTATTTTCCTCCTTTTTCTTGCATTAAGTATGGCTTGCTCTTACCTTTTCCCTAAGGTAGAATCTTACATCACTGGTTTTACATGTTGAAATGTACTTTTTAATATATGTATCTAATGCTACAAATTTTCCTTTCAAAACCACTTTATCTACATGAGCAAATTTTTGAAAAGCTGTAACTTAACTTTTACATAATCTTTATTTTAACTTTACTTTTATAAAATATTTTTTAAACTCTCGATATCTTATTTCACTTATAGATCATTCACAGATATATATTTTTAAATATTTGAAAACCTTTCAACTATAGTTTTTCCATTGATTTCTAGTTTAGTTGTGGTATTAGAATTTCCATTTTATGCTTTTGAATTATGCACTGTATTTATGGTCTAGAATATAGCTGTAAATAACTATCCTCCTTTTGATGCTGTTTTGTTTGTCTGGAATCCACAGAGCCACTCTGGGTGTCTTTTGATTAATATTAGCATGGTCTGTCTTTCTCACCCCTTCACTTACAGCTGATATGAGCCTTCATATTTACTGCTTCCTGCACATAACTGTAGCTGATGCTTTTATTTTTCTCCATGTGCTGACACTCCAGCTTAAGGCCTGGAGTACTCTAGGCAAGCACTCTGTCTCTGGGTTGTAACCCTAACTCTTGGTTTATTGAGACAGGGTCTCCCTCTGTGGCTGAGCCTGGCCTTGAACTCATTGGTTTTCTACCTCCTCTTTGGAATTCTGATGATACAGACATGCACCACCAGGCATGTTTCCCCCTCCCCTTCCTCCTCCTCCTCATTTTCCTCTTGTCAGAACATGTTGATAGCCTTTAGTTGGAATGCCTAGACCATTATTTGTGTTTAAAGTTTATCTGTACAGTTGTGTTAACATATACCTCATTTGTAACTTTTTCTTTCTAGTTGTCTCATCTTTCCTTCCTTGTTTTTTTAGCCTTCTCTGTTTCCAACTGCATGTTTTACATGACTCCATTTTAAATCTGTTCTTCACAAATCTCAAACACATACTACTTACACATTCACATATTATTTTATATTCAGGATAATAGCCGGTTCCCATTTCCTGAACACTGACCTGATTGAAGGTCAGGGCCATACACTCAGCACTGTGAAAAGTGTGACACCTCTGTGCCATAGCCTGCAGATTCTCCCAGTGAGTCTGAAAGAGCAATTGCACCCCTCCTACAGAAAAAACAAAAACAAAAACAAAGAACCTTGAAGCTTGGAAGTGTTCAATTCCCTCAACATGAGTAAGACAGCCCCCACTGCCAGAACTACAGCACCCCAAGCTTAAGGGAGCCCCCACAATGCTCATGCAGAGTTGATACACAGTGTGCTCAGCCAGAAAAATGAACAAGACGCATGTCCGTTGCGTGCCGGTACTTCCATGCAGGAACTGGGTACTAGAGTTTTCAACCAAGGACCCACTCAGACAGCCTGACAAGGGTTATGACAACCGGAGCAGGGCTATTTAAAGTACTTTTTTACTTTGACTAAATGTGAATTTGCAAAGAAGTCTGTCCTATTTCCCGTGACTTTGTTGTCCGCTGTGGCCATTTGCTAGTTCTCGCTCACTGGATTGCTTTTTGCCAGGCTGTGGTGGGTGAGTTCTCAGAAAACAGCACACAGAGGCTCACAGAGCCAGCCTTTTTACTCGGGACCACAACCGAAGCTACAACCTACAAAATCCTATTCCTCTGGCTCCCCTCATGCCTCAGGCCTGAAACAGTTGCTTCCACGTCCCTTCCTGTAATAGCTGAACAGAGAGCACCAAGCCAGTGTTTCTGAGTAAGACTGGAACCTTCTAAGCTCCTTATAGCTAAGCCACCTGGACCAGGTCCCAAGGCCACAGCAACTAGTGCCCAGATCCAAGTAATGACCCATGTTTGGGCCTCCTGGGTCCCATTTGATGGCTAATGAGATCCAGGACCCTGGAAATTTCCCCTGCAGGATCATCAGAAGGTTGGGTGTAGTTGGTCCAAACAGCAGCCAAGGGGCAATTTATCAGACCACCCATGAGGCAGGGCCCTCCACACCTGGCACCTCAGACTAGCCTTGCTCTCCAGTGGTGCTAAGAGAGAGCAAGCGGTCAGCACAGCCCTCTGAGGCAGGGCCCATGCTGGGGAGGGGCCACAATGGGCTGGAGTCCTCGGAATTATGATGCACAGTAGCAGCTCCAGGGAGAGCCTACCTGGTCAGTTGCCTGGAATGACTGTCTTCAGTGGTTCTCCCTGAAGCTGGGGCAGGGTAAACCCTGGTGGGAAGGGAAGAATCAGGAGTTAGTTCCATGACCCAGAGGTAGAGATAGACCAGGAGATAGATGTAGATCTTCACAAGAAAGCAATAGAAAATAAGCTAAGTGAATGCTGGGCTTTAGAGTGAGTTAACTAAACGCTGGAGTTAACAAGGTGGATGAGGAAGGGACTGATCCTCTGCTTAGATGAGTGGCTGAATTGGCTCTTCACTGAGAAAGGAGAGGTACTGGAGAACAAGGATGCTCGGGCCCAACATGCTGCGGGCAGAATGAGTACCCTAAAAACCCACTCCAGAAGCCATCAAAGTAGGCTAGGGAGGCTCAGCCAGGTCCCACTGATGGTCTTTGCAGTTTGTAGATTATACACAGCTCTTTCTCTGTCTATAAAGGCAATGGCATGAGCAGGGTTTTATTTCTCTCTCAAGAGCTGCTAAGATCTAATGAGTGTAAGCTAAGTGTGTGCTCTCTTTTAGAAAGTGAAGGACTTTGCTGTGCTTTAGGAAGGTCTCTGGCTACTGAGGAAAGGGAGCCTTGCAGCAAAGATCCCATAGACCAGGGATCCTTAGGCAGGTGTTTAAAGATGTGAGAGGCCAGGAGATATCCATTACAGATGTGGGCTTTCTATGGACAGCAAAGGAGGGAAGGAGCTCCATTTTGGAAGACAGCAGTGTCAAGATTTGGCAAACATGAATTGCACAAAGAGGAGAACACCAGAGTCTTATGTTTGGCCCTGGTGCCTGGAGGCAGGATAGTATGCCGCTTTGGCTCACTGAAGCCAGGGTGCAGAGCAGAGAAGAAGCCATGTGGCTGGTGAGAAGGCAGACTCTGGACAGAGCCGCAAGGACTGGTGGTGTCCCATCTCTCAGGAGCACAGGTGGGAAATTGCCTCCCTTAGCCATGGGGGTATCTTGTCTTTAACCTGCCCATAATCTGAAAAGGCTAAGCAGTGGCCTCAGTGGGAAGAAACTACTTATCCTGTCTCCTCTGGCTGATTTGGCCTTCAGAGAAGCTGAGGCTGGTATGTAGAGCTTCCTCCAGGACTACTTCTGAGGTAGACTCTGGTACCTCAGAGCAGAGGGATTTGGATCCTCGCTTAGAGACAGATGGGCCTGTCTTAGTGGATGAGTTCTACAAGATCTAGAGAGCCCTATTCAGAATTTCACTGTCTTGTTTCAGAAAAACACTGGCCACAGGGTCCATGCACTGTGTCTGGGGTCTGCCAGATACACTAATGAGAAGATCATTCCTGGCTCTATGGTAATGGTGGCAAGGTTGAAAACTATGCTCTTGCCTCCATGGATCCCTGTTGATGAGTAGTCCCAGAGCAGAGAGCATCGGACCAACTATTCTGAGATTTTCGAGGTGTTCAGGATACCACCCACCCAAAGATCTGTGGGTAGGAGCTAGGGCATGTATGAGATTAGGTCAAAGAGATGTCTAGCTGACCAAATACATGGGGCAGAAGGCAGGATCCAGGCTGAGTCAGCTGAATTGAAGGCAGCTTCTGGGCCTGACACTGGCGTTATCATGCACACCACGGGTAAGCATTGGAAGGGGATCCTACCTAGTGAATAGGCCCAGACACAATGGAGTGTCCCTTGGCTTGGGGCACTGAAACCATGTGCTGCCCTCTCTGGAGAAGAGCATCTATTTTATGAATCCCCAGGCATGCTAGGGTTTGCCCTGAATGTCTGGACCCATTACGAGAAAGCGCAGAGGCACCCTAAGGCAAGTCTGGCAAAATCCAGAGCATAGCAGCTCAGGTCTGGCCTTAGGAATGTATCTGATGGACAAGTGGGGTAGTGATGGACAGGTGGGTTGATGTGCCAAGATTCAAGCTAACAGCAGTATAAGAAATGGAGGGCAAGACATTCTACATATCACCAGAGACAAAGAGAGACATATGGCAATAAGAACATCTGCCTAACCTATATATAGGTGGCTGTGATCCTTGGGGCTACAAGTGCCACCCCTGGACAATTGCCTCCACTTATCCATGGGAGATTCATTCCAAGGATGCCCAGATGTATAGACAGGATCTAAACTGATAAGAACTAGGCTTTTCTTTACATATGCCTATGAGAAAATGTAACTTGTAGGTTATAGAGAGAGATCAATAACAACTAATAATAACCAAACAAGAAAATTATAATGATAACATTATAAGAGTTACTTAAAACATATAAAGTATTGATTTCTAAAATTCCTCTTTAATATGTCAAACTGTAATTTGCCACAGCTAAATTAAACTACAAGTAAAAGGGACACTACAGTGCCCTTGTATATACCATGTACTGTGACACATGTTCCAGAGAGCACTCTGTGGGAGTTATCTGTCCTCACCCAGGCCAGGCAACCTGATTCCTAACACTCATGCACACACCTTCAGCCCAGGACTCCTTCCAGTCTTGTCCCTGGCCTGAGCTTCTGCAAAATCTCATGGCTGTGGCACCAGGACCACAGCAAGGCACAGGGGAAGAGTGTGTCCTGAGTCCTGTCAGCATTTACAATGTGGTGTGTATACCTTACCAAGGCCCTCTCTTATTTCAAATCCTGTAACAAGTCAGCCAAGGCTGCAGGCATTACAACCATCTTCCACTCACAGGAAGAAAGCTGACTTCAGACATTAATGGGACTTGCCAAAGTTGCAAACCTAGAAGGTGGCAGCATGGTACTTCAGACAGAGAATAATGGTAGCATGTGCCCACTGTGCCCTAGTGTGAGCCATGCAGAACAGAGGGGGAAAAGTGGATGTTGTGACTTTCATGCATTCGTGGGGATTGAGACTACAAAAGTAAAAATCATGAAATGACCCAACCTCACGAAAAAACAAGTTGGATGCATGCAGTTCAAGCACATGATGAGACTGGCAGTACCTGTTGGCATCAAGGGTCCTAGTAGGTGTCTCATCCACACAAGCTGTAGTCCATCCAGACCTGTCTGTTCTGTTCTTGCCAGGGGATTATGCTCTTCTTTGGTTCATTAACTTGCCAGTGGATATTTCTCCATCCCCCTGGCAGTTGGGTTCCTCCTTCACTGCAAAGGGAGATTAGCTCTGTGGGAGAGGCTATCCAAATGCCAAACTAGCAGCACAAAGACTGGAGCTGGAATTGAGTCGAAAGTCCAGCAATTTCTCCACCTGAAGTCACAGTTCTGTTTCTCCACGTGTTTAAGAGGATGGAAGAAGAAACAACTGATCTCCAATCCAATTGGGGAAGTCTTTCTATATGCTGTGAATATACGTTTCTCTCATTGGTTGATGAATAAAGCTGTTTCAGCCAATGGATAGGCGGGATTTAGCCAGGTGGGAAATCCAAACAGGGTTAGAGAAAGGTAGTAGGTGGAGACAAGGAGACACCATGTAGCTACCGGGAAGGTAGGATAACCAGACATTCTCCCGTAAGCCAAGACCACGTGGTGCTACACAAATTAATAGAAATGGGTTGATAATTAAGAGAGAGCTAATCAATGAGAAGCCTGAGCATCGGCCAAACAGTTCATACTTTATAAACCTCTGTGCATTTATTTGGGACTAACCAGCTGCAGGGCCAGGCAGGACAGAAACGTCTGCCCAAACTTGGAACTCTTCATAGGGAATGCACGGGCAGGAGACCAACAGCATGGTGACTACTACTACCACTTGGTGGTTATGAAGTCTGTGAAGTATTAACTAGGACATCAGCATAGTTTGTCTCCAGTCACTGTGGCTCTGCTTCCTTCCTTCCTGGATCATGTATGAGAGGGGATGTATCTAATCTACTGCACTGCCTTCATCCTTCACCACAATCCAGAAGAATGCTTAGGGAAGGAGGACAGGGCCTGTGAGCACTGAAGGCCAGTGGAAGGTCTGCCAGAGAGACAGACATTAAATTGTTGTGCAGAGGGAGAAGGGTCCAACTCAAAATCCAGCTTTGAGCTTGAGTTCTGGTGCTCAAGAAAGGGCCTGGTAAATGGGTCAAGAACCCATCACAAAGGCTAACTGGAGGGGCTGGGGAGATGGCTCAGGGTTTAAGAGCACTGGCTGCTATTCCAGTGGTGCTGAGTTCAATTCCCAGCCACTGCATGGTGGCTCACAACCATTTAGAATAGGATCTCATGCCTTCTTTTGGCCTACAGGCATGCATGCAGACAGAGCAGTATATAGATATGAGATAGAGATAGAGTTAGAGATGTATAGCTATACATCCTAACTGGAGAGGCCGAGGCTTCAGTTGTCCTGGGAGGGGCTACAGGGGCTCTGGTCCTGCTTCTGTCTTTCATGTTTCTGTTATCTCCTCTGCCACAGTGAGCTTTGTACAAACTCATGAACACTGTTCTGGAATGGAACCAGTAGGTCACCCATAGCCAACAGCTTCCAAGACCCTGTCCTTCTTTCCTGAATTCACCTTAAAGTCTAGGATTGGAATTCACCCCATTCCCAGAGATATGATGTACTCAGACCAAGTGAGCCTTTGAGACTCATCTATCAGTCATTGGTCCCAGTATCCTCAGCTCCCCAGGAGTCCCAAGGATAAGATGTCTCAGGGAACTCAGGGAAGGATCCCAACCACATCCCCAACTTCTATCAGCTTCACAGACCACAAGGCTCCTGATGGTACACTGTGAATTTGAGTCCCATATGCAGGAAGGCCTATGCGGCCTTGGCCTAAACTCAGAGCTTCCCAGAAGAGGCTGACTTCCTTGGAGCCTGACTGCCCACTCCACCAGTGGGTGCCACCAGATAAAGTCCCTGGTGGCCAGATGCTGCCGGAGCCAAGACATGAAGGCTATGCCCATTCATAGCTCCACCCCCACCTGGGCCCTTGCAGGATGCCAGATTAGCCTGTTGACATATCACCTAGACATGGCAAGTCCATGAAACAGTATTTATGGTGCACAGAGAAAACCCCACTTCCGACCTCCCCACAAGCCCAGGACTGACCTAGAAAGAAGCACAGTGACCTTTCCCACCAAGCAGGCCTGATAGCAGCTCAGGGCCCTTCCCACTCCTCACCTGCCCTGCTGAGCTGCCCCTGACCGATTCCCTCAGCCCTCCAGTAGATGTCAGCTTTCTCCACACTGGACTTATCCTGCCTGCCGGGGCTCTGTTCCTCCCTGTCTTTTCCACTGTGACAACTTACAGGGCCTCTGCCACCTCTCTCTGGGGTCCCCTTGTTCTTAGTTAAGGAAGATGAGATGTGAAAAGAGAAGAAACCCCAGATCCTGGGTTCAAACTTGCCCTAAATCTGCTGTCCCGCACCAAGCCAAGGGGAAAGCCTTTCTGTGGAGCTCCAAGAAGTCTCCACCTGTCTAGCATGTCACACACCACAGGACCAGGCCAGTCTTTGTCCTCCTCAAGTCACTCTGAGTGCACAGAAATTTTGTTCCTCATGCCAGACCCACCTGAGGAAGCAGCTAGGCCTGTGAGATTGGGAGGGCTAGCCTGGGATCAGGGAGCGCCAGGGGATGCTGAGGTATAGGAATCTGCACGTTTACACAAACATTCAAATGGGTGGCGTGGGGACACAGATGAGCTGAATAGAGAGGAACACTAGTGCAGACTGCCTTCTCTTGAATCCCTGCACATCAGAGATTGCTGCCACTTACCAGCATGACAAGTGTCAGAAGGGCACTGTCCATACTCAAGTCACAGGGAAGAAAGGTGCCACCTAATGAGTGAGTGTCCACCCAGGATTCCACACCTGGTGAGGGCTGAGCCATGCTTGCTGCCATATACCCTCAGTCAGGAACCCTTGGACTTTGCCTCCTCAACTAGCACTCCAGGTGAAGGCAGAGTCACCCCTCATAACTTCCCCAAGAAACCCAAAGTGAACTGTTCTCTGTTCCCTTCCATTCCACCAGCGGCCCTCCCCATATACAGTTTCTGGGCCTGTGGACACAATGCAGATAGCTCCATAGTATATCTCTTGAGTGTCTTTTGCCAGCTTATGAGAGAGGAGCCTGGGCCTGAGGCCTGAAACTCCTTTCTGTTGTATGTATCCCCAGTAACCCTTTATCAAGTTACAGCATCAGGGCGAAGAAGAAATAGCAGACTCCTGACTGAGGCTGTTGGACAGAAGCCACATTTGTCACTGGGCTTATGGCCAAAGTAATAATCATTTGTTAAGACTGACCCTGATGGAGAAGAGAAGCAAGGGCCACCAAGGCAGCGGGGGTGGGGTGATGAGGAATTCTTCCGTGGGTCCATCCATCAGCATCAGGCCTGACAAATGCCTCATCCCTAAAGCAGGCACACAGGGACTCCCAAGTTGATGCCGCACCTTGTTTTCTTAATAAGCAACGAGGTGGCAGAAATGGGTGTCTGGTAAACATCAGGGTCAGACGTCTTAGGGAGTCTTTCGTGTCAAAAATGGGAAAGCTGTCTGGGGAACACAACCAGCATGGGGGCTCCTCTTCAGCGCTCATGGGGCTGGGCTGAACTTAGTTGCGCCTTTGTCTGCTTGCCAGGGAAGAGGGCTTTGAGGACCCATTTCCCAAAGCAAAGACTCTTCCTCTCTTTGATTTGCACCGCGCATGTTGCAGATCCTCTGTGCCATGGGTATGATGGGGTGTGAAGGGAGAAGTGGGCTTCTCGGGGTGGGAAGGTGGATTTGCAGGGATTCCCAGGAGGCAGAAAATGAAGGTCAGCTTCAAAAATCAGAGATTACAAAATATTCAAAAGCAATTCAATTCTAGGAGCTTGGAGGAAGGGCAGAGCAGCAAGAAAGCAGGGGTTGCTCTGAGGCAACCTGGAAGAGGGACCAGTGGACTGCTGGGGAGTCTGATGTGCTTCCAAGTGTGCCCTGGGGCTGAGAGCTGGAGCACCAGAGCCAGCCTGCGGGTGCAGCATCTCTGCCTGGCCAGGATGCTCGAAGGGATACAGGAAGGGTGGCCCCTACCTCATAGCCTCCAGTCACTGCATATTAGGGCAGGGTGCCTCTGTTCACGCTACCCCTCTGCCTAGAAGGACCTTCCTCACACCCCTCGTGAAACAGACCCCGGCTTCGCACTCTGGGAAGTCCCCAAATACACCGTGCCTTCTTCCTCTGTACTTTGGCCAAGGCTTCCTGCTGAGCGATGTTCAGTCCCCAGATACACCACCGTGCCTTCTTCCTGCTGAGCTCCCTGAGCGATGTTCTTTGCATTCACCAGTTCTGTCCCTACCCCGCCCCCCGGGGCCCCTAATGGTCTGTGCTCCTGGGCAGGCATCCGCTCCTGTGGACGTATGTATCAGGCTCTTGGTAATAAATGTGCTCGTTTATGCTTGTGGGTTGGATGAACGAATGAGAAAGAAGCATCGGTGGCGAACAGGCCTCACAGCTCAGTAGAAAAGAAACTGCTCTGATTTAGGTGTGGCTCTCATGTGATGCTTTGGCTGCAATCTGCAAACTCAAGAAGAAAGAAGAAAAATGAAAACTTCCAGACTCGGGTGTAAACGCTGTCCTTGGCTGTTTAACAGACACCTTGGATGTGCAAGCAGACTCCATGTCTCCCTCAAAACACGGAGAGCTCAGTGGGGGCAACAGCCCTGGATGTGTCCAGCCACTTTTGGATCTGATTTATACACTTCTGTGACACCAAGAAGTCTTCTGTTCACCCTCATACCTTCAGTCTGTGTTTTGTTGTTTTTCCTAGTACAAAAATCTGCAGTAGATTTTCCCGAGGTTCTTAGCTCCTACAACTCGAGGACAGTCTGTGCCTGCTCAGTAGGAAGGAAAGCTTTAGCAGTAGTGGACTTGAGGCTAACTCGGGCTTGAAACTGGAGAACAACTTGTCTTAAAACATGAAATTTCAATGACTGTTTGGAGACACACAGATCGATTTGCTCCATGTGAGCGCTGTGATGGAGTTGACCCGTGTACTGGGCGGAGCCTACACATCTCCCCTGCCTTGGGGAAAGCCACCCCTAACCCCAATACACACAAATACTTGGAGAATATGAGAGAAGAGGAAGGCCCTGAAGCCCAGGACTCTTTGAAAGCTAGATGAGGTTTACTCCTCACACACTAGAGAAGCATCCAACAGCTGTCTCCAAACTATAAACAGCTCTTATGTCCCTCGCCTTCCACTGTTCTTTTATAAGGCTGGCCTTATTTATTGGCTCTCAGTTTTATCCTTGCTGTTTTCTCTTCCTTTGAAAGTCTTATGGTCACTGACCTGCACATTTGTGCAGTGTCTGATTCAGGAGCAATAGTCAGAGGGGCAGAAATTCTTTTTTAACTTATTTGTTTTTATTTTATGTGCATTGGTGTTTTGCCATGGGTGTTGGGTCCCCTGGAACTGTGGTTACAGATGACTGTGAGCTGCCATGTGGGTGCTGGGAATTGAGCCCCGGGTCCTCTAGAAGAGCAGTCAGTGCTCTTAACCACTGAGCCATCTCTCCAGCCCCCAGTTTTCAGAAACTCTAAGTGCAGCTGGGATATAAAGGACAGGCATGCTTGTGCTACTGCTCTGCTCTTGGAAATCTCAGGCAAGAAGATGCCAGTACTAAGAGCAGATGACTGCACTGGTTCACACCTACAGAAGGGATATGTAAACAGGAGTGTCACGATCCTGATGACAAATCCAACTGCAAAAATTCGCAGGCAGACATCAGATCCACGAGCAGCGACAGAACTCTGGTTTCTGGGGGAAATGATAGGTAGTCTGTCCCAAAGGAGAATGTGCAGAGACACACTCAGAGAAGCAAATGAAATGCAGCCAGACAGTGTGAGCCTAAAACTCAGAGGTTACCTGGGTGAGGAATGAAGTTCGGCTCTGGGAAGATGCTCTGAGATGGATACCCTGAGGCGGGTTGGGTCCAGGCTTGCTTTTCAAGGGAAAGTGATGGCTAAGCACACTGAGTCTGGAAATGTCTGATCCTGTTTACATCGGACCCTGGTTCAGACATGGCAGGACTTGTGCTTTTCCTGGGCACCCTCCTCTCCAAACCGAGGGATAACTTCCGGTAATCAGCAATGAAGAAATAAACCATGTGAACAGTTTAAAATCACAGCTTGACTATCAGCAGCAGTGGTCCCACCTAGACATGGCTCATCTAACTTAATCCACGTTAAATCAGTGCAGAGTTCATGTGCCTCCTGCTCAGGGGTCTCATGCCCATATAATATATGCATCCTGGAATCCTCTGCTAGTGGAAGACATCCCCTTCTACCTCTTACTGCTCTGAGCCTATGACTTCACTTTTGGGGACAGAGTGACAGTGTTCCCTGGAGCTAAGGAAGAGACTTTATACATTCCTGATGTCTTAGATGTCCTGGCCAAGACAGCCTAGGACAACTGCCTGTGGCCATGGCCTTGAATTCTTCTTTTCTCTTCCTGTTTTCTAACTGTACAATTAGTTTCCCATTCAGATTTCTATAGAAAAACAATAATCGTGTTTTGCTCAATGTTTCCACCTGGACCCCTGAACAGAGCATACAGAGAAATCTGGAGGCTGGTCAAGAGTCTTGGGCAAGCATCCTCTGATGCTGAGGAGCGAGAGCGATGCTGTCTTTCATAACCGGAAGGAGGTGGCAGGCAGATGTTCATAGCTCCAAAGCCCCTGCAGACCAGAATGCAACATCAAACACACAGCTTCAAAAGACTCCTGTCGCCTCCCAGCGTGTCTCCCCCAGCATGCCTCTCCTGGCTGTGTGGAGAGGCACAATTTGAGTTCTAGTTTGTACATTTGGGTAATCGGATCCCTGAATCCCTTCCTTCCAGCCATCATCTGGTTTTGTCATGTGTCTGTGTTCTACACTCCCTTGCACAGCCCTTGAAATTCTGAAGATCTCTCCCTCCAAGATGTCCAGCCTCAGTCTGTTCGCTAACACTAAACCTGTGACTCAACCCTAAGCTCTGTCACTCATTGGCTGCTGACTGAGAGGACCAAGCACAAACATGACCTTGGTACTGCCATTTACTTAGTAGTTGTATGATCTTGGACTATTTGCCCTGCTTCTGAGCTCCAATTTCCACAGCTTTCATGTAGATTGGCAACACTGATTGGTTGTAATTCTGCCCCTTGGTCCAGTGTCTACCATGTGATAGCACTCAGGACAAGGTTCCACGAAATAAAAGGAGCTACAGACCTGAGTGCATTTCAGTTAATAAGGCTCCATTGGTCTCCAATGGGCAAGAATGAAGAAGATGAAAAACAGGGTGTGTTTACTAAACACACAGAGACATTTTTCTTCCCATTATTCCATAATCAAACAGTATAACAACCATGTGCATATCATTTACACCATATTAAGTATCAAATGTATTCTAGAGATGATTTAACATATGCAAAAAGATGGCATAGTTTATGTGTAAACACTGTTCCATTTTGTGCAAGAGATTTGAGGCTTTGGTATCTGCAGAATTACTGGGAATAAATCACCCTGGGACACCAAAGTGTGACAGTTCAGGCCTTGCCCCTCTGTCACAGGGTGTCATGGTCACACAGTCACAAGGAATGATTGTCTTAATTCTCTAAGACAGTCTCCACCAAAAAAGGAGAAAATATCATAGGTTGAGATCTTCCTGGATTCAGGGAAGACTATATGTACCACAGCAGCGAATGCCCACACAACAAGACCACAATACTTCTGTCAAAAGCTGTATGAAGATGTTTCTTATGCAGGAACTGCACATAACACTAATAGAAAACATAAATAAATGCCTCCATTCAACTTCAGTCTGCTAAATGTCCTGAAATCATGTGTACTTCTCCTATGCAAGATCTTAAATTCAAGTGAACAGGAACTTTTGTGAAACAAGCAACCGCCGCTGCCCACCACCCTACTCCATCCCTTGTCCAGGAATCTTTGACCTAAGAAATATTTCCCCTCAGCTCTTGGAAAGGGTCTCCAGACACACTGGCTGTACGTGTGTATGTAGCCTTCTGGAAGCCTCCAGCCAAACCCACTCTACCCTCCCTGTACCTGAGTGAGAGAGGCTGAGGAGTGGCAGGGTGGCCCTGACCCTCTCTAGGGAAGGGATGTTCCTGGTTGATCTCGACACAGCTGCCCATGCCTGGAACCCCAGAAGAAGCCCACTCAGATGTCCTTTTTCCAGCCATGGAAAAAATAACCTTGTCCATGCTCATGGAAAATTCCTACCACTGTATCCCAACAATATGCAGCCGGGACTTAACGGGAGATATAAATAGATGACCCTTCACATCTCTTCATTAGCCCCTGGTTTCAGCGAGACTAGCAGCCAAGCGAGGGTCACAGAGGTTCTGGAACAGGGTTGTATAGGGTTACATGCCCAGGCAGTCCAGACGTCCAACCTCACAACCAAGGCTCAGTCTAGAAACAGAGCTGTGAAATCTCAATGAATGTCACCCATTGAGAAAAGTGGGTGCTCAAACAAGGGAACAGGAAATTCCTCCAATGTGGTCTAAGCAATATGAGTCTCACCCTGCTGTCCACTTGTGTTCCCAAGGTTTCTGGTGCCCCCATTGTCATCGCATGGCTTACAGGGAGCCACTATGAAGGCAAACATGTGTCAGAGTCAAAGCTTCATGGAATGAGAACACACACAGTTCCACATTCTCATATGCTTAGGCCAGAGGGAAAGAAAAGCAGTAGGAATCAGCTTTCTACAGCCTTTCTTCCTACAGGAAGTGATACGGGAAGGGTACCTGGGGAAGAAGGAAGGGTTAGTGCTTATGAGCAGAGTTCGGCTCTCAGGACATCATGGGGAAACATGGTGTTTAGAGCAGAAAAAAGAAAAAGAAAAAGGCTGAAAACAAGGGAGACTCACTACTGTCTCAATCCTAGTTGGACACCACCACAGTGATCTGATTGTCACAGGCACATAACATAACCAATGCCTACAGAAGTACATGGTAGTGTGACTCAGGGCTACAGTGTGGCTCAGGGGGACAGCGCTTGATTCCATCTCCAGCAACAGAAACAGGAAAAAACCATGGCCCATGGGCATTCACCGAGCCCATGTGGTGCAGCTGAGATCTGAGATTCAAACCCACAAGGTGACTTTTTTCACCCTTGACATGTTAAGCATCCCAGCTGCAGGTCACTAAAACTGTGGGTGTACCACTTATGGAAGGAAGAAGCCAGACACCTCACGGCTGTGCACACGCATGTACGTATTCATAGACTTTCATTATGCCATTTTAAACCACATCTCGTCAGCTTATTCTCTTTTCCCTCCTTTCTTCCTTACTTTTTCCTCCTTTGTCCATCTTCTCTTCTTGTTCTCCTCAAACATTGATCCCCTGTTATGATGAGAGAAGATCTACCAAGCCTCACCCTCAGTACCACTTCCAGGATTGGAGAACCTCACGCAGAAGATCAAAACCGGAAGTGGCAGATATCATTCCTATGTGCTAAACATGGAGTCACAGTTAAGCCATGAGGTTTGAGACCTAGGAAGAGCATTGTGGACCTCTTTGTCTATCATGTCACCAACCCAAAAGTGTCCTCTTCAAATTTAAGGATGGTCAAGTAGACACAGAGTTCAAATCCCTCCACTTGCTTCCTGTAACCTTAACATGGCACCTATAGCCCCTGTGGTCCTCAGAAGCAGGATTCTTCCCCAACTTCACTCATGATTACTTCCCTCTTCCCCACTTCTGCAGCCCCACAGGCTAAGCATCTCTGACTGATACACCCCACTTTGGAACACTTCTCTGCTAGACTGTTTCCTGGCTGCCTGCTTATGATACAGGCTCAATTAGCCTCCCTCCCAGCATGCCTGCAGCTCTGTCTGTATGCAATGTACCATTTTCTCTTTTGTTTCTCAGAATCCTTGCCCCTCTGTGGAACTCTTCTCTGGGGAAGGATGTTGCTAACAGGTCAACTCATTAAAACAGTAACTTCAAATGACCAAGAAACTGGCTAGGTTCAATAACAGCCTTAGTCAGTTCAGATGGCCCTCACTGAGTATCAGGTATGCACTGTTCTTCATTTACTTCATTTTCCCTCCAGGTCTCAGTAGTCAACCCCTAAAATGAGGAATGGTGTAGAAGGAATTGTCACCTACCTCTAAGAATGACATACACTCTTAACCTCCACAACCTCAGCAAAGGATCTTATTTGGAAACAGTGTTTTGCAAAGGACACTGATTGACGTGGGGTCATACTGAACTAGAGTCCTTACAAAAAGGATAATTGTATGCATGGGAATACATGCACACAGATGAAAGGGAATGCACAGGAGAAGATATATACACCTAAAGAGAGGGATCTGAAACACTTCTTCATGCCCTCGGGAAGAGCTGGCTTTGCCGGTGCCTCAGTTTCTACCCCTGACCTCCAGAATTGCAGGGCTGTACATCCTGATGCCAAAGGCAAACAATTGTGGTTGTCTCTGTCACTGTAGCCTGGGCAAGCTCATTCAGTGGAAAAGTCATCTCCATGTTTTCCTTCTCCTACCTCCCCTATTCCTGCAGGGAGGAGGTAGGGCAAACATTCTCCTTCCTGGGCTGGCTTGTCCTTCAGCAACCGATGTAATCACTTCCTCTGGTAAGAGTAAAGTCCTTAGCTAGACACATCCTAAGAGCTGTATTCTTCCTACCATTTCCTACAACTATGCCAAGGGAATAGATGGCCTAGTTTAAAACAGGAAGTGTTTGCCTCCTCTCTACAGCCTTGGTCCAGTAAGCTGCAAGCCCTGGGTGCTGCACTTAGCACTGACAAGGACTTACACCAGCAATCCCAATGCCTACGATTTGGTTTCTGTTGAAGTTCCATCCCGATCGTGACACCCCCAGCTGGCTCCTCTCGTGTTGGAGGACACGTGTGCAAGCTGAAGCACAGCTCAGACCTCGTTTCTATTTTCCACAGCCCTTTCCGACATGAGAAATGGGAAAGTTGCCATGCTCAGGAAACTGGCTGGGCGACTTGAGGTTTCTTGGCAAGCTCAGCTCCAGGCAGATGTGCCTCTCCAAACAAGAGCAGGCCCTGTGAGCTAGTTCACATAGGTTGTCTCTCCAGGAAAGAGAACCAGTAGCTCAGGATCACACATCTGACTGAGAGCGCATCTCTTTCTGTGTAAGACTGGGGAAAGGCCTTCCTTTGTCAGCTCAGGCAGCAAAGTGTTGTCCTTGCATGGGGTTGGATGTGGGTAAAAGCAACACACAGACATAGACAAATTTCCAATGAGTGAGTTTGTCATAGGTCAACCAAATAACCCAAAATCTGGATAATAACAAGTTCCTGCAAGGACAAATGGGGTTTAATATCACTTACTTGGGCAGACATCTCCAAGTTAAAGAAGAGCTAGTGTATTTGCACCTTTTTTGGAAGTCAACAGCTCACAACAACATGGAGACTTACTAATAATATGAAAACTCAGCCTTATCTTAGGCTTGTTCTCAACTAGCTTTTATAACTAAATTTAGTCCATTTATATTAATCTATGTTCTGCCACATGGTATTACCTTTCTTCCATCCCTCACCCCTGTTTCCTCTCCATGTCTCATTGGCAAATCAGTGTACCTAGATTCCTCCTCTCAGTTTCTCTCTTTGCCTGGAAGTCCAGCCTATTCTCTCCTGACTAGCTATTGACCATTTAGCTCTTTATTAAACCAATCAGAAGGCACCTTAGGCAGAGACCCATCTTTACAGTGTAAACAAATATTCCACAACAAACCAGTAAGAGGATTTAGTTAAAACTATTTTAATAGCCACAGGTAAGCTATTGTGAAAAGACAAGCTAGGGAAATGGAGATGCTGGGACCTTTTTCAGGATTTCCCTTCTTGAGCCCCTGTTGTGTGACTTTTTTTGTTAGAACATATGAATAAATGTCTGCTTACTCCAGATAAGACATCTATGAGAGACCAAAGAAATACTTCTACCAAAGTCTCTTAGTGAACCAATGACTGGCTCAAAGGTGGCTTCATCCAAACTCACAAAAGCTGGGTCCCAGTATCTCCCTTCACATCTTATTGGCAACTTGGCCAGCCATTCTCTTCTTAGAAATGTGCTAGGTTATGACCTCGAGGAGAACCCTCCTGAATCCTGTATATTTCAAGAGTTTCCTTCATCTTGTAAGTTCTGTTTATTTCCTGAATCTTAAGACCTCCAGGAGAAAATAGCCATGTTTTCCATTGGCCCTTATATTCTTCATGCTTATTCTACAACAACCTCTGAGTCTCACAGGTAGTAATAGAGATGCCTGATTATCTTCTTTCATTTACAGCTGAGCACTGGGCTACTGTGCAACAAGACGTCACTCATTCCTAAGTGCTGGACCAGTTATGAATCTCTATAATACACTGCCTCTTACAAATAAATTTCCCTTTATGACTAACAGAATAACAGAAACAGTAATACATGGTCATAAACACAAAAGGTGAGAAGGCAATTTGACAAGCACATCATATCCATTTAACAAAACAATAGCATTGATCTTTTCCCTGGCGTTTATGAGCTCCCTTGACTTACAGTACTAAATGTGAGTTCCCTCTATTAGCTTGGGCCATAAATCTAATCAGAAAACAATTGGCTGTACCTGTAACAGTTGTGCCACCATTTCACATGTGGTCATATCTTGCCTGATATGTTGATACTATAACACACAGCCACCGAGCTGAGCAGAACTTTTGATGAGAATTGTCCCGCAACTGCCTAAATGACACCTTCCAGTTGCATGAAAACCAGTCAAGAATCTGTCTCACCTTGATTTTTCCATACCTTGAAGCCAAAACATACGGGACTTTCAACAATAGGGTCTTGCTATTCAATTCTGGCATGTAACCAGCAGCTGTGACAATAGCTTATGGTTTGCAAGGCCTCTAAGACTTCCCTGGCCATTAACTCACAAGGTAATGGCCCACTTCTACTACTGATATTTACACACACACACACACACACACACACACACACACACACACACACACACAAAGGGAGCCTGGGATGTGCCTGTTCCTGCTGAATGTCTTCTTTTAAATTTCTTAACTGCTCTTCCAGATGCTCTCTACAAATTTGTGAGACTCAAGAGTTAGCATCTTCTAGAGAGACACACTATATAGAAGGTCAAGTCTGATCTCTGAATGCTCACCATTGTCTGCTCCAAGCAGTGTCAATTGGTCTTGGACACCTGAAGGGATACAATGACAGAAATGTTGGCAAGGTCCAAGACAGTATGAAATGATCTCATAACTTTTATTGATTGCTTCATCAAAAGAGCAACTTTGCAAAGAGTGCTATAGATGGGAGATACTACTCCACCTCATTTTCCATAATCCATGGTCGTTTTCCACAAGCTATCCAGTTTCCTCATCCTAGGTTATGGTTGCTGGTGTGGGACCACTAAACATCTTCCCACCTCTGATGATCTCTATAGGAACTGTTTGCACTGCTTGGCCTGGCTGAGGCCCAAGAAGAAGCAGAGTTATGTTCTAACTTGCTAGAGCTAGTCCCCTGTTCTAAAGCCTCTAAGTCAACACCATGGTCGTTAGCTTTCCTTTGACTAAACCTAGCTACTAAAAACTCCCTGTGCTGTGTAAAATCTCCACTTCCAGTATAGTCTATTGAAAGAGAAATGGTGGTAAGAATATAGCACCTCTAGGTCAAACTTGACCTTTCTTTTAAACTGTACTGTTTTATTATTTTCATCTGTGAGTTGTTGCTCAGGTTTTAAAGCCTTCCAAAAGCTAACTTGGACAGCACTGACTCTGTCCATTTCTTTCCCAGAAACTCTAGCTCAACATAAATCTTGCCACATTTGCCTTCAAGTAGCGTGGACAGGCCCCTTTGTCTGTTTTGCCTTTTTATGATCCCCTCTGGATTTGCGTTACACTTTGCTGATCTAAGTTATTCATACTTGACAGAGCCTCGTGTACTTCACAATGATGGCAGACCACCATAGGACTTGTCCACACCACTAACCACCCCATACCATTTCTGAGGTCCTTGTTGACTTAACCACTTTAGTAACTCACTGAGAATATAGTCTCTATGAACATAATAAAATAATCATTTAAATATTTAAATGCCACCCCTCTCATACCCTGTTCTAGTAATGCCTGCTCCATCTCTATTGTCTCCCAGTCCTAGATATTCATGGGGATCTGAGGCAGTGGGAACCAATTATCCCCATTGGCTCCCATGAGCCAGGTCATTGGAAAGCGATCTCCTTTGTATTACTGCAGGTTGTGCAGCCTCTGTATCGAGGAGGGGAGAGTAGTTACACACTCCTCAGGTTCTCTGGTGGCACTCAGACTGGACCCATGCGACACCATATTTGTCTTCACACGGGACACCCACTCCTGAAACAAAATGATGTTGTAACGATAAACGGCACACTTACTGAAAGTAAAACTAAGTATTTATTGTAGAAATTACTCACAGGATACCAAACAAGTAACCCTGATGAGCCAAGTAGTTTTCTGCCGCCGAACTGGAAGCCAAAAGCCGGAAAAAGAGACCAAGACTTCCGTTGTTCAGTCTTTTATACCTTCCCCCCAGTAACGCCCCAGCCATGCCCAAAAGTGGGCCTGGCTAGTGATGTAGTTCACCACCTACGTCTGTATACATCCTTACGTCTGTCCATATACGTCTTTAGTCATACCTAAAGTGGGTGTGGTTAGCGGTGTGGTAAACCGCTCTTTTATTACCTCATCTGTGTGCACCTCTAGTAAGTCACATGGTTAATGGCGGCATTGCTTTCCTTCTACAACCATATCCCACAGTCACCTGAGCAAGCCTGAGAGGATCTTACATTCCTTGCTTTAAGACCTTTCCCAATTCAGGCAGCTTATAAGCAGAGTGGTCCTTAAACTGTCACAGTGTGGTGGCTTAAGTGAGAACGGTCCCCTCAGGCTCATATATTTGAATGCTTGATCCCCAGCTGACAGAATTGTCTGGAAAGGACTAGAAGGTGTGATTTTGTTGGAGGTGGTTTTCACCAGGGGTGGGCTTTGAGGTTTAAGAAGTCCAAGTTATTCCAAATTCTCTCCCTCTCTCTCTCTCTCTCTCTCTCTCTCTCTCTCTCTCTCTCTCTCTCTCTCTCTCTCTCTCTCTCTCCCTTCCTCCCTCCCTCTCTCCCTGTCTCCCTCCTTTCCTCCCTACCTCCCTCCCTCTCTCTCTGCCTTATAGCTGTGGGTCAGTAAGGGTCTCAGCCTGTGCTCTAGTGTCATGCCTGCTGCTATGCTTCCTGCTATGATGATCATGGATTCTAACCGAGTGGAATTGGAGCCCAAATCCAATGCTTTCTCTTACAAATTGTCTTGGTCATGGCATTACTTCACAGCAACAGAAAAGCAACCAAGACACATGGTTACCTTTAGTGGACCTTTACCAAGCCCTCATCTCCATGCTGAGTTATGGCTCCCTCTCTCCTGTATTAAAAGTAGAACTGAGGGCCCTCTTCTACACTTCAGCCTGACTCTTCCCTTCTTTACCATTGGATTCTCTCCAGTGGTCCCAAGTTAGCTTTTCCCACGCATCTTGTCAGAGACAAGAAATAACAAGCAGACTCCTCCATCTCATCCTCCCTTTTCCCACTTTCCTTGCCAAGTCAGAAGCTAATGTATACCATATCCTCTACTCCTAAAGGCTCAATCCTTACTTCCACTCAGAAATGCATTCTGTGTGGATTTCTAGTTGTATTCTACTGTGGTGTTATAAGATACAATAAGTCCAGGCAAATGGACGGCACTAGAAGAAACCATCCTGAGTGAGGTAACCCAGTTGCAAAAAGAGAAACATGGTATGTACTCACTCATATATGGATTTTAGACATGAATCAGGGGAATGTCAGCCTACGATCCCACTGCCAGAGAGTCTGGGAAACAGAATCTTCATCTAGCAACTGATGGAAGCAGAAGCAGACACCCACAGCTAAACACTGAACTGAACTCCTGGAATCCAGTGACAGAAAGGGAGAACTGGTGAGCAAAGGGGTTAAGACAGGGCTGGTTTAATCCACAGAAACAGTTGACCTGAAAAGAGCGAGCTCTTGAACACCATATTGATGGCTGTGTGGAAAACATGGGATTGATCCAGAACCCCTAAGTGTGGGTGTCAGTGAGGAGGCCTAGGCAATCTATAGGGCCTTGGGTAGTATTTATCTCTTTGGCTGCCCATCCCACAATGAGGGATGCTCTCTCAGCCTGGACTCTTGGGGGAGGTCCTAGGCCCTGCCCTGGATGAAATGACAGACTCTGGAAATCCATCATGGAGGGCCTCACCCTCCCTGGAGATCGGAGTGGAGATTGGGTGGGTGCCTGGGAAACCTAGTGGGGGGCAGGAGAGGAGGGGAGGGAGAGGGAGCTGGGATTGACATGTGAAGCAAGCTTGTTTCTAACTGAAATTTTAAAAAAGGAAGAAGAAAAGATACAAGAAGTCAAGTCATTCTAGTTCTCTTGTATTTGCTAAGAGTTCCCACACTCTGTTGAGGAGAATGCTTATTCTGTGTCCATTAGATCAAATATTCTGTAGATATCTGTTACATCTATTGATCTGTAGTTTAATTCTAAGGTTTTTTACCTTTAGTTTGTGTGTCTGTCTAGACATTAAAGTTGGTATTAAATTCATCTACTATTATTGCATCAGGACCTATCTGATATTTTAAGTCCAATAGCTTTTTCTTTGTAAAATTAGGAGTGATGACATTTAGTGCACACATGTTATAACTGTATCATCTTAATTATTTGTTCCTGTTACTAATATAACAGTGGTCTTTTTTTATATCTCTGACTTCGCTTTGAGATTTACTTTTTTCAAATATGGGAATGACTGTGCCAGCTAGCTATTGGCTTCCATCCATTTGATAGACTGATTCCTGTCTTTTGATTCTCGTTCTGGGGGTGTCTTCCCAGTGTGTTGTGTTCTTAGTAGACAACAGATACTTTTTGTTATTTGTTCGTTTGTTTTTGCTTCAACGGTCACCTAGGCTGCATCCTTTTATGTATGAGCTGAAGCCATTTATGCTTAACATTTATTATTCAGAGAGTTTGTTGTTGTTGTTGTTGTTGACATTTTTATGGTTAGTAGAATAGTTTTTTGTTCTTTTATTTCTCCCTTATTAGTATTAGGAATGTTTTGGCTTACTAAATTAGACATGATGAACTTTTTCCTTATTCCGATGTTAGCCCATTTCTGTCAAAACTCTTGTGATTGAGACTGTCTTTAATTCCCTTTATTGTTTTGCAATGCTGGCTTAATGACTATAAGCTATGTTACTTTGTTCCTGTCTCGTTTCACTGTCAATTTTGAAAGGTAGATTTACCAGATATGAAAATCTTGGCTGTCAGTTATTTGTTTTCAGGACTTGGAATATACTATCCCATGCTTTTCTGGCTTTTGGGATTTCTGGCAATAGATCTGAACTTATTATATGTTTGCTTTTGTACGAGAGTTGGTGATTTTCTCTACAGCTTGTAATATTGCTTCTTTCCTTTGTATTTCTGACACCTTGACTACAAGACACCATGGAAAGCTTCTTCTTTGGTCATACATGTTTGGGGCTAATGGTTCGTGTGTTTGAGTATCTATTATCTATCTTTTTACAGTTTTAAATTTTCCGTTATTTCATTAAATTGATGTTTCAAGCCTTTAGTTTTTCATCTCAGCTCCGTCTTTTATTTTGACGATTCTTAGATTGTTAGTTATTAGACGCTTTTTCTTCTCTATTGATATTTGATTGCATTTCATTGATCCTCTCCACAACCATAACACTATTTTTTCCATTTGGTCAGGTGTATTGTTGATATTTTCCTCTGTGCTTTTTATTTGTTCCATCATTTCTTGTTTCAACGATTTTCTGTTATTTTTTTATTTTTTATTTTTATACAGTTTTGAAATCTTTATCCATTTCAGTCTTTGAATCTGATATTGGAGGCATTGTGGCATTTTGGAGGAGTCATGTTGCCTTGGGTTTTTTGTTTTTCTTTTTCTTGTGATTCTTTGTCAGAATTTATACATCTATTAATTTGGACATGTCTATTCAGGTTTTATTTGGGAGTCTTATTGAGTGATTTACTCTAATGGGCCCAATTCTCAGTTACATCCAGAAGAATAAAGTCAAACATTTGTGAGAGCAACATCCAACCGTATGGGCTACAGAAAGACCCTGAAAGTCCCTCTAATATATCACTAGTGAGCATAAAACTGAAGAGGCAATTCTAATGCAGACATCTTGTGATGTTAAAACTTTTCATTGAAAATGTGAGAAGAGAAAATGGACAAGGTTAAGAAAGAATACATTGAAATGAGATAAATAGATGGCAAGAAATGTTCAATGAATGCAAAGACGAATGCAGAAGAATCTTATGGGTGGTAAAATAGTGCAATATTGCACAGAAAATTTTAAGAAAGTAAAAGCAAACAACAACTAAAACAAGATTTCTTACTAATGAGAACACTCAAAACAAAATTAGGTATACATACATATAAGAATATATAAAAAGAGAATAAAAACTAAAACATAAGCATTTTAAAGTAAATTCTATCAAAATTATAGTAGAGAACAAACAAAGGGGACACTAAAGATGGAAAGAAAGGTCAAAGATTGCCCGATAATGGGAAGCATATAGAAACGCAGTTAGATGACCACATAGTGGGAATAAATGTGTAGAAAAAAGGGAAAGAATGAAGGGAAAAGTGATGACGTGTTGGAGCAGCCTCCATGTTCTTGAAAATTAGAGACAGCCAGGTTTATATAAAATAGAAGGAGGAGCAATAGATGTTTTTGTGGACTCTCGTGTTCTATGACTTATGCTGGAATTGAATCTGTACTACGACAAGTGACCAGTGTCCATCTCCTTCGCATTAGCAGCCTCCTTTTGTTGCATACCAGGGGTCTTTGCTGACCCTCTGTAAACTGTGTTTTCCCACCTTCAGGAGACTGATATCCTTCCAAGAGTGTTGATCCTGGGGGAAGCAGCCACAACACTGCGACCTGTACAGCAGAGGGACTTGTCTTCATAGTTTCAAGATCACATGAGTATTAATTTTCCCATTGGGCTAATACACCCAGAGATGTTATTGTGCCCAAATGCTGAACCCCAAAATCACCAAGAGGTCCATTTCGATGCAAAAGCAAAGAGTCTTTTATTGTAGCTGTTTACCAAGCTAACCCCATTAGTTTGGGCCTTTCATCCATACACTGCAGTGAATGGCTGGAGAAAAGACCCCGAGAAATTACGAGGCAGGGATCTTATAGGGCAGCATAGGGGAGTGTCTAGGGGTATGCAACAGTCTCGGGATTGGTACACTTCCAGACTTGGACGACCTGCCCTGTGCTGATTGGTCAAGTGGTTGTTATGGCCCATAGGCCCTCCCAGGGAGGTTGCTATGCTCTGTATATCATTGTCGTGAACTTGTCTGTAAAGCACACCCGAAGCCAGCTAACTTCTGATTGGTTCCTTGCCACAAGGAGGGCATCTGACCTCCTAGTCTCCTACCAGCACAGATTGTTGAAGCATCAGTGCATTAGGCTCTAGAGGTATGAAATTAAAAAAGGTGGTGGCAGCCGGGCGTTGGTGGCACACACCTTTAATCCCAGCACTCGGGAGGCAGAGGCAGGCAGATCTCTGTGAGTTCGAGGCCAGGCTGGACCGACAGCCTCCAAAACAGAGAAACCCTGTCTCATAAAAACCAAAAAAAAAAAAGGTGGTGGCAGAGGTTGATCAGCCTACTGAGCTAAGGCTGAGAACTACCAGACTCCAGAGTGATTCATAGCATCTGTTACTGGCCACAAAGCTGGCTAGCCTTTGGAGCAGGTACTAGAGAGAAATGTGGATGTGTGTGGAGTCATAGGTTAGGGAAAGCCCTAGGATGCAGTAAGCAGAGGTCAATGGGCCATTATGGTAGAAGTTAGGAAGGTCAGAGTTCCTAGAGAAATGGAGACAAGGGAGACCCAGCTCTTGAGGTTTCAGAGAGGAACCAGGCATGAGAAACTGGGGAAGCAGCCATTCATATTATGTCCCAGCAAAGACTCTGTGTTCCATCTATCTAGGAACTTGAATGAAGCAGGACCCAAAAGCAATGAACTAATTTCTTTGGTGGAGGAAATTTCAAGCAGGATAGCTTAAATTTGCATTAAAATATGGCATGGTTCCTGTTTGCTCCCTTTGTTCAGATCTACAACGGGAAATAATGGAAAGACCTGAAAAATGTGCTGTTTGATAAGGAAATGAGTGTGTGTTAATTTAGTTGAGGACAAGGAGGACATATTAGTTACTTTTCTGTTTCTGTGATAACACAGTGTAACCAAGACAACTTACAAAAGAGTTTATTTCACCTCACAGTTACATAGTGATGAGATTCCTCTAAGGCAGAGAGCCATGGCATCAAGTGGCAATCACAGAAGCAGGGGCAGGAAGCTGAGAGATCACATCTTTAACTGAAAGCATAAAGCAGAGAATGTTCAGGCCATGAACTGTCAAAGGTTCAGGGTTGGCAAAGAGCACCTTCACAGGCTGAGCTGTCTCAGCCCATAATTCTTGTGTGTGTGTGTGTGTGTGTGTGTGTGTGTGTGTGTGTGTGTGTGTGTATGTTTGCAGTGTTGAGACTGAACTCAGTGATTTACACATCCTAGACAAATGCTCTACCATCAAGCTATGTGCTCTCTCTCTGCCCTGAGCTGTTAGGCAAGTTCTCACATTGTACCCATACTAGGCTCTGTGAGATTCTCCTGCCTCCTGAGCTTTGAGATGTCAGTATTGATGAGTTTTTAGATTATTGTATAACTTCAAAAGATGAAATAAGACATATTACAGAGCTGTAACATCTGGGATGCTATTGAAAATCCAGATTGAAAAACAGATTGTAGGTCAAGAACTTTTGGCTTCATTGCTTTTTGTTTTTCCTTGGTAGTTTCCTGTGACCTCATGCTGTGACCATGCAGCTCCAAATCTCAGTTTCTCACATGGAAGCCTGGGTCAGGGAGACAAGATGTTCTATGGTGGGGGCACTGTTTTTGTCCTTCTGCTCACTCTGACCAGTGCTGGACAGAAGATGACAGTGGCTAGGATTTGTTATCCCCCCATCCAAATGGGCCTCATTGGGAGCAAAGAGTTCCCTCCTTCAGCTAAAAATCTCACGCTGTCTGACTTTGTTTCAACTCTGATTTCTGAAGTGCAGTCCTAGCTGGCCAGCAGTTAAGAGTTAGTTTTTCACAGACAATCTAGGATGTCTAGATTATATAATTAATAATAACCTGTTTTGTTATTCCTGCTTGTGGTAAGATCTTTGATACAGGTGAGAAGTTATTGGGTAGGAAACTTTTTAATATTTACTTGATACATCATCTTTCCTTACCTCTAGATCTGTTTGTCTTCTCCAGGAATTGAATTCTTTGAAGCAGACTCAGATTTCCTGTTCTTCTGTGGTAGCCTTTTCAGGTGTCTGAGGTTGATTGCAGTCCAGAAATATCAAGTGGAGAACTACAAAAGTAAGTAATGTAAGGGAGTCCCATGCTGTCTGACTCTCTCCTACCCAGGAAGTAAAATGCCTACGGGGCTAGTGTCCACAACATACACATTATCTGGCTGATAATCACTCAGCCTTCTCATTTGTCACGTTGCTTTCAAAGCCAGTGTTTGTTTTCAAGTAGTCTAAATCTGTGTCAGAATAACTGTGTCCCTTACCTCACTGCATATCATGGAGGCCTCCCAAGTCCTTGGAAGAAGGACATAAGCAACACACCAAGACACAGTACAAAGGAGAGAGCACGTTCACATTTGCATTAAAATGTCTTCTTTATAATTATTCTATTTTCTTATTGCGTATTACATTAATCTCTTGCTGTGTCTAATTTATAAGTTAAGCTTCATAATAGATATGAGTCTATAGGAGAGACATGATATATACAGGAGGTCTTGGCATATCTTTCCCTCGGATAAAGGGAAATGATTGCTCTTTTCCATAATCAGAGATCTAGCAATATGTGTCTTTGGTTGGGAAGGAGAGAAGGAACATCAATTGGCCCACTCAGGAAAAACAAACCAGTAACATGAAAACAGAGTCAATATAGTCAGGGTGGGAGCATGGTGAGGGGGGGCGCGGGTGAAGTAGCTTAGAGTATGAGAAAGCACAAATATCCACATCCAAACAGGTATAACAAAAGAGAAACAGATTTGTACAATTCTATTCATGACCACATTTTTTCTTCCTTTTTGGAGCTAGGGTTTCTCTGTGTAGCTTTGTAGACCAGGCTGGCCTCGAACTCACAGAGATTCACCTGCCTCTGCCTCCTGAGTGCTGAGATTAAAGGCGTAAACCACCACAGCCCAGCTATGAACACAAACTTGAAGTGCCCACTTTCTAAGAGCAGGCAAATGACCCAAGTGACCAGCATGCCTAAAGTGCAAACCAAATCAAGGCTGACTGTGAGAGCCACACCCACACAAGCCTGCCCCAGCCTTTCCTGCGCATTCGAAAGAAATCTCTTTAGCTGCCCCTCAGCATGGTGTGCCCCAGGTGGAGGTTGGGAACAGGGACCCTGGATTGTCTCTGCAGGTCTGACATGGAAATCAAAAACAGTACAGAAAAGGAAAAGCCGAAGACACGTTTTTTCAGTGCCCCACCCCCACCTGGGCCGCCTAAATATTAGCATTAAAAAGGACAAAGTGAGAATTGGGAGTTAAGAGCTATCCTGACTTTGCTGGATCCCTCCAGCATTGCTTTCTGTCAGGGAGCCAAGTGAGGCCGAGATCTTACTAGAAAGGAAAAAAACATACCACTCAGGTCACATGCACTATGAAGCCTCGGGATGGTTGAGGACGCCAATGTGGGGCACCCTGGTATGTCTCAGAGTTTAGAGGTGAACCTGGGACCCGGATGGTCGAGCAGAGAGCCAAGGGTGAGACCCTGCAGGTCCTTGAGTATATTCCAACCCTCTTCACTTGAGAATTTTCTAGAAAATAGAGGCAAGGGCTGCCTAGTCTGAGGTGCTAAGAAACAGGAACCCTGGGGTCCTGGAGAGTGGGGGTGACCTCCAGTGTGTCCGGGAGAGAGCTTTCTCTGGGTACCGCAGGAAGTCTCTGGAGGTGGTCCAGGTCCCGAGGACACTGTACACAGGAAGTGAGAACTGGGAAGATTTATCCTCGGCGTCTCAGGGCACTTTGAGATGGGGGTGGAGCAGGGCAGAGCTAGTATTTAAAAACATGAGAGCCGCATCAAAGGACAAAACAGATACAAAAAATCCCGGACCAGATCTCCCAGTTTATGGCTTATCCCGTGTTTTCTGGCATTTAGTCCCTTTTTAAAATTCAAGGTTTAGAAAACGACCACCCCAAGAACACCATACCTTAGGCTAACTGGGCACACTAGGGAGCTACATCTTCATTCCTGGACACTTGTCCTAGCTGTGAGAGACACACCAGGCCTGTGCTTGCTGTCGGCTCTATCAAGCCCTTTCTTGGGACCTCCTTGGGCTTACTCCCTTTGCAGCAAAAGGCTTCACTCAGGCCTCATCTGAACCCCTTGCTAACTCCACAGGCTCCGTGTCTCCTCAAGACCCTGTAGAAAGCCATTTGTGTGAATGACACTGTAAACCAAGAAGGTTATAAGGCAGAGCATGATTGGCTCCCTGGGGCTTATTGCAATAACTTTAATCTTCTGGAACTCATCTGGTATGAATTTAGGAAACGGACGGCTGAAACTCCCCCTAACACAGCTCTCTGGCCTTGGTGTGCTGTGAGGTTGGCTATGTTTTAAGGCCTGGCCCTCGGCTCCTCACTAACAGGCCTTGAAAAGCATGGCATACAGGAGGGGTGAGGCGTTTCCCTGGCTTTGTCCTTTGGGGAGGAAACAAATATCTACCTTGAAGTGCAAGTGAGCCAGGCCTTCCTTGAAAGAGCATCTGTCACTAGGGGTGGAGACGCGTCTGGCACCTGCATTGTCTCTGGAGCTCTCTGTTTACAGGTCCACGAGAGGGCGGGGAGGCTTCTCAGGTCTTTGTGCCAACAGTCAGGTTTTGTCACCACCGGGCTCACCAGGGTCAATTACAACCAAGACCCAGGCTTGGGGACCAGCTTCCCCCACGTTTACAGCCCTCTGTGTCAAAGATGACAACACTGACTATCTCGGGTCATATGGCATCTCTGACCTCACTTGTCACAGGTTGCTAATCTCTCTCCTCGTGGTCACTCCAGGTTCATATAGTGTCAGGGTCCTAGTGTTACCTTGGAGGATGGAGTCCTAAGAGTGTCTTTAGTGCTTTGCATTTGGATTGTGTGGCTGGAGGGGGTGGGGTGAGGTCTCTCTGATGCTCTGAGCTTTAGGGTCAGAGTCTTGTTTGGAAGGTTCACACTCGCTTACAGATAAAAATAGGAACCTGTATTAGGGATGTGGGCTAAGCAGCCAGGGAGTCATATGCTTCTCTCTCCTAGAGGGATTTTAAAATGCATACCCTTGTCACCAGTGTTCCCTGGATAGTGACCAGCTTCATGGACAAGAATCATGACACCTCCAAGGGTGAGGGAACACCACTTCTCAGTTTACAAGGCTCACACAGGTTTAATCCCCTTGCAGCAAAAGGCTTCACTCAGCCCTGTTGCTAAATGAGGATGCTTGCTCGCAGCCTTGCAGCCTCGGTGTGAAATGACTTTCTCTGGAACGCAGCAGGAGTAGCTACCTGACAGACAGGCAGGCAGCTGGACTCACAGGCCAAGCAGTTCAGCCATTCTAGAGTTGGGCATATCTCGGATGTCTCCTGAGCCTGTTTTTCTTTTTTCCTTAGATTAACAACTGATGATACAGTTGTCTGATTAACAGAGTGTGCTATATGTCTATTGTAGTAAATACGGACTATTTCCATGGTGTATGTTCATACATAATAGATTTTCAATCATCCTAACTTCAAACCCTCTGTCACTCAGTATTTCATATATTGATGACTTCACACAAGTTTAGAAGATGGTTCATTGTGGACCATGGGGTGGGGCAGGGCAGGGAATGACTATGAATACCAGTGACTCTGGACCTGACTGCTAGACCACATCCTGGTTAACTGTGAGCTCCGGGTGAAGGGGCTGGAATTCCAGCACCCACAGAGCACCCACGCAAGCCATGCTGTGCCGATTGGCCTTGCCAGCATCTGTCACCAGAGGAAAGGTAACATTGCCTGTGCCCAGATGCCCCGGGTACCTTGCTACAGTGTGGGAAAGCCAGCAGTAAGGGACAGGGGGTGGTGCTGTCCTGAAGCCACTACTGGCCAGCTGTGAGTGCCTGGGTGGGATTCAGCAGCTGGCCAGGCTCCAGCCCCTACACTTGCCAATTCCCCCGTGGTCTCTGCTAACTGCAGTAAGGAGGTTTTGAAGGGTTTTGAACATTTCGTACTGATGAATGTATGTTTTTAATTTTGTGGAATTTTGAGTGTCAACTTAGGAATTTTCAAGAAACTGGTCTTTCAAAAGAAATGGAAACACTTGAGCATTTTTCTTTAAAGTCCTTTCTGAATAGAAAAGCATCAAACCTGAGAAGAAGCCAAAAGACGGGATCTAGAGAAATGTCACTGACTCTTTGCTTCCTTCCTGTAAGAATTTTCTCAGAGAGACAAGCCTGTGTGACTGGTTAGGTGGCAAAACAAAGGAGGAACTGGACCGGAATCTAGCAGAGCTAGCCTGGAGTTATTGTCCATGCTTCTGCTGAAATGGCCAGCATTTCTCAACAAACAGTCCTGCCTTGTTTCTTACTAGGATCATGTGCAATCCAGCAGCTAAGGTAGGAGAGGGGAGCAAGGATGTCCCTCCAACTGAGACCAAGGTAGGGCCACACCACCCAGGTCTACTGTACCCCAGAAGGATGTTGACACCAGCTGCGAGGGCTCTCCTCCCCTTGCATGATCCATAGATGGAGGAGTAGGTGATCTGGACTCCCCTGGGCCCAGCCTACCTCTCCTGCCTTCCCTTCTCTGGTCTATTTATGAGAACTAATAAATTCCTCTTCAACCATAGCCTCAGTTAATTTGGTTGCGTTTTAGTCACTTCTGACTGTAAAAATGTTTGGCTAATACAAAACGCCTTGCAAAAGGTTTGTAGACACGCTGCTCCAGCAAGCTGGTGGAATTTTTATTGCTGTTTCCATGATAAAAATTTCTCAAAATCACTTAAGCCTGGCCAATCCACAGTGTCCCGTGAAATTCCCACTGAACATCCTGAGACGTCACCAAAGCCCTGTCCCCACAGGCTGACCAAGCTGGCCAGCCCCATGTGTTAGCTTACTATTTGCAAGAATTCTTCTCTTCTGTCACAGAGCCCTGTTGAGGCATGATCTGGCAAGACAAGAGGAACAAGCTGAATGCTCACTGTGGCTGCTGCTGGACTGAAAGACTAGTTTCTCCAAGATTCTACATATGCCTCTGGCTGATAGCCACCTTGAAGCCATTGCTGGCCACTCTATCTGAAAGAACTTTGCCCATGATCACTGGTCTTCACTGGGCAGCAGCAGCCAACAACCCATCAGACTGGGTGCAGAAGGAGGCCCCCCACTTCTTAGGAGCTGGAGCCCCTTCAGGGCCAGCTAGAACAATTCTTAAGACTCCTTCACAGCCTGAGCTCTCTTCTGCCTGACCCTGTTTCCTTTATTCCTTCTCCCTGGATGACCCAGAAAACATCACAAATAGACATGCCACATGTTACCACTGATCTCAGTGACCCACTCTCAAGCCTTGAGGGTGGAGGGGCTCCCTTTTCTTCTTACTATGAAGAATTAAGCCACCTTCCCAGATGCTGTCTGCCAGGGCCAGTCTTGAGTCGTCCTGGACATCTTCTCCAGGTTCAGTTGATGGAATGAGATGGGAAGGGTCTCCTGAGAGAAGAGCAGGGTGGCTCTGAGGTCCAGCCACCCACAGGGGGCTTGTGCTATCTTTGAGAACAACATGGGCAAGAGAAGCCCGGCCCACCGTGCAGAGATCATCAATCCTGCTGTGTAGCTTGGGCAGATGAGGCTGACATGGTTTGGGGTTGCTCTTATTAGTGAAGCAGGTGACAGCGTGGTCTCAAATATGAAAGAAAGCACAGACAGGACATCCTGGGTGCTCCTGAGGTCCCTTCCTGGGAAACAACGAAGCCAGGCCACAGTGAAATGGAGAGGCACGTTGCTTCTTAGAATCTACTAGTGCCACAGGCTAGGGACATGGGGAACACTGGCACCTGAAGAGTGCCTTCTTGTTCTCAAGTCTAACTTTTCTGGGATCACCTACTCCTTCTTTGGCCTTATGATTGCTTCTCGTGCTCCCCTCAGATATGCTCTGTTGTCTCCAACACAACCCCCATCCTCCATCTCATTCCTCTGCCCCCCAAATGCCTCACTCTATCCACTTCAACTCTACTTTTAACATCTCTTACCCTGTGACGTTCAGCTGAACTAAACCTCCTTCACTAGTTGTTCTAGTTGACATAGCACGCTCTAACTATTGCCCCTACAGTCCTGTCTCTTCACTGACGAGCATGCCTATGCTGGTCTGGCTCAAGATCCTGGGCCAATGCCTGAGAGGCAGCCAGTCCTACAGATAGCAGCTGGAAGGAATGGGGAAGCCAGGAGAGGTACTTCCTGGTAAAGCCCAAATTTACCCTTTCTGCTTTCTAATGTCAAGCAACCTGGCCCTGGCAAAGGGAGGTGTGCTGACTTATATGCCTCTGCTTCTCAGATGGGTCCTTTCTTCTGCCTTGGGATGGGCTTCCATGCTATTCCTGGTTACAGGTAAGGATTCTGAGTACTCCAGGACTTTTGGATTTTGCACGAAAGTAGTATTAGATGTGCCATCACCAGAACCTCTAGTTACCTCATGTGTTGGTCAATTTTTGTCACTGTGGAAAAATGTTCCTGACAATCTATAAGGAGAAAAGATCTGCTTTGGTTCATGGTCTCAGAGGTCTCAGTCATGGACAATTGGCCATGCTGCCTTGGGTCCATGATAACAAAGGACATTGTGATAGAGAGAAAGTTCACTTCATACACCTAGGAAGCAGAGAGGAAAAGTGACCAGGGTCCCAATATCTCTCTAGTGACACCAATAACATAATTTGTTCCCAATAGGCCCTTCCTCCTAAAGGTCCCACTACCTCCCAGAGACACCACTTTGGGGATCAACCCTTTAATATATGGGCTTTAGGGAGACTTTCAAGATACAAACCATAGACCCTTAGAAGGGAAGAACAAACCTTCCAGGATACTCCTGGGTTGTGAGTATCCTTACTGTGGTGTTTTGAAGAAGAATGGCCCCCATAGGCTCATATATCTGAATGCTTTGTCACCACGGGGTGGAACTCTTTGATAGAATTAGAGGGATTAGGAAGTATGATCTACCTGGAGGAAGTATGTCCCTTTGAAATTTCAAAGCCCAAGCAAGACCCAGTCTCTCTCTCTCTCTCTCTCTCTCTCTCTCTCTCTCTCTCTCTCTCTCTCTCTCTCTCGTGTGTGTGTGTGTGTGTCTACGAATGGATCAGGACATAGCTCCTGCCATGTTCCCCGCCATGACTGACCATGCCTAAATCCCTGAAACTGGAAGCAAGCCCCTAATTAAAAGCTTTCTTTTATAAGAGTTGTCTTGGTCATCGAGTCTCTTCACAGCAATAGAAAGATGGCTAAGTTACTCACCATAGAAGGGGAGGTTGGAGGTAAGGACACTGGCACCCTTGGGGACAGTCCTATATGTCCAGGGCACACAGACATAAGACTAGAGATCCTGGTGCTCAACAGAACTTCCCGGACTAAAGACATGGCATTTAGGACTTGGTAGAAGCAGATACTGAAAGAAAGAAAATACATCATTATGGAAGCCAAAAGTCCAAAGCCAGGATGCTGGCTAGCCTGGCTCAATATTGACCTCCTTTCCTGAAACCAGCCTCCCAAAAGTGAAAATCCCTAGGCCCGCACTGAGCTCAAAATAGCCCTGATCTGTAGCTGTAGGCCACACAGTCCAGAGACTTGAGTGTAGAGATTTGGGCTGGCCATGATTCCAAGTTTACCTCTTTCTCCTTCACACTCATCCAAACTGGGCTTAGCATCCTCAAGCTGCTGTGTGATCCTGCCAGGACACTGCTGCCCAGTTCGGGCTAGGAGGGATGGGCTCTTCCCACAGACACATTGGATGTTCTCACTAGGTAGAGACACTATCCCTCCTCTGAGCTCGAGTTGAGAAGCAGGCCTCTGTGAAGTCCGACCATTGGTTTTCCATCCAGTTTCTTCTTCCTTTCTCTGAAAACTAAACACATCTACCATCTGGAACCCTGGAAATGGAGGTCAAATTCTGCACACATGAAGCATTTCCGCCTGAATAAACAAGTTCCTTTCTCTCCTTTTGGTCCACCATCATTCCCAGAATTGGTCCAGCTGTTCACAGCCTGCTCTACCTCCTGGCCCCAGATGTATTCTAGGGCAAGCACACACCTGGCCTGGCTAGATGGAGGAAAGCAACAGGAGAGTTTTACTCCTACAGCCCAGGAGAGGAAGAAGCAGGTGGCGGCTCATCCCCAGGTCAGCCCTGCCCTTGGTGGCTGGCTCTTCTTCTTCTTCCTGAGGACCCAGTCAGGGCAGTATGTGCATCCCAGCCTCTCAGTGGCTCCCCAGCCTCCTCCAAGTGGCTCCCTGGGCCTCCATTCCTGCTTTCTTCTGCCTCTTCCTCCCCTTCTCCAACACTAGCTGACCAAGGATAAAGTGTTCCTGGACCCTAGGCAGGCTGGTTTTCCCTGGGACTCAGGCTAGGATCTGGCTGTTTAGACTACTGCCTGAGCAGCCCCTGTATGAAGGCTTAGGGGGGTTCCAGGTCCTCTGAAAGTCTTCAGGAGCCCCCAGGGCCTGCTGGAAGGGAATCATTTCCCACCAATGTCCTGCTGCTGTAGCGTACCTTTCACTAAAGTTCTTCCATGTGTAAATTCTTACTTCCTGGACGGGGCTGTGGGGAAATGAGGCCCAGGGAGAGGTCTTCTGGTGTTTGCCAGCGAGTCACCAGAGGGAATCATGAGACTCAGGTCTCTTCCTTCCCTCTCCCTTTCCAGCCTTACAGCTTGCTCCACCTTGTGCTGTCTGCCATCATGGGGGGAGCAACCCATAAACTTTCAAGATTGAGTCAAAATAAAGTCTTTTTTCCTCTTTTTTTTATGAGACAAGGTTTCTCTGTATTGTTTTGGAGGCTGTCGGTCCAGCCTGGCCTCGAACTCACAGAGATCCGCCTGGCTCTGCCTCCCGAGTGCTGGGATTAAAGGCGTGCGACACCACCGCCCGGCTCCTCTTTTTTTTTTTTAAGAAAAAATAATTTTACATTGTGTGTGTGTTCACATGTGCATGTTTACGTGTGTGTCTACACCGGTGTGCCAGGTACCCAGGGAGGGCAGAGGTGTCAGATTTCTGCGGAGTTTAAGTGATAGGTAATTTTGAGTCACCTGACATGGGTTTCGGGAACTAAACTTGGATCCTCTGCAAGAGCCTATGAACTGCTGAGCCATCCTTCAGCCCCCAGTTTTTTTCCTTTTACAGTAATAACCTTGAGGAAATCGCTACGGCTGCATAAAGCTGACTGACAGACACACTAAGGTCAGATATGCCGGAGGACGTGGAGGAAAGTTCACTGCTCTGCAGCCCTCCCGTCGTGCTCCAGCCTGCAGGAAACACACACCCAAGAGATGCTACTCCACGCACTGTCTGCCTCCTCCACTCAGGCAACCACCCTCAGACCCCGTCGTGAGTTCTAGATTTCTCAGCTGCAGATGGAGTTGAGCACTCTGCCTCACCACACACGAAAGAGCTGCTTCAGGAGTCAGCCATAAATTGGGAAGTGATAAACAAGAACAGATGCCCTCACACCTCTGCAGGACATGTGGAGCTTATGCTGCCATCACAGGAAAGAACAGACCTTGCCCCCATCTCCAGCTTCTGTCACTCTCCAATGCCTATCTTAATCATTGCATTCTAGAAACCTGTGTCTGGGTTTAGGCACAAACATCTCAGGTCCACAAGGGTAGGGACGAGGGATTTGGTCTTCAGAAGCCCAGAACACTGTGCCAAGAATGCTCCAGGAAGGTCTGCCTGTCGAAGAGTAATGGGAGTTGGTGCCATGGCCCACCTGTACTCAGTCTGTCCCAAGCTCCAATCCTAGCCCACTTGGGTTTCCATGAACTACAGTCCCCGTGGCAGACTGTTCAACAGGATGAGGAGAGGCTCAATTTTGCTCTTTATGGTCAGTTGTTCTATTAAGTCTACTGAACTGCCCTCGAAACTTAAAAAACAACCTGAATTACATTTCCTTATTTATGTGCGTGCACGTACACGCGTCATGGTAAACGTGGAGGTCCTGGAAGCTCTCAGAAGTCAGTCCTCTCTTTCCATCATGTGGGTCAGGCTCAGGAGCAAGCTGGCCCCAGAGAGGAAGCTCTTTAAGTCACATGAGGAGTTAAGACCAAAGCCAGACCTCAAGGCTGACTCACATTGTCCTGAGAGACGACTTTCACTCTGAACCTGCGCACTGCCTCAGAAAATGGTGTGAACACACCACCCCTGTCTGCAGTACTGTGTGGTCCGTCCCAGTGATCATTTTGTCCTGACCAACATTTGGAGACAGTGAAGCTTTCATAGGGATGCTACCGACTGTGGTCAGTTCAAGAACCAGTGTAGTGCTTGGTCATTACAGAAGGAATCCTTGTCCTTGTGAGTTTAAGTGTCACGTTCTCTTTAAACTTCAGGGTCCTTAAGGGAAGCTAAGACTGTGCATGAAGATGTATGAAATGATCATGCATTTGCACAGTAGAACACCAAACACAGCTGGGCCTCCAGATTGAAATACAGCCAACAGATGTGTCAACCATCGGTACCGTCGGCCCAAATACAAACAAGCTGTATATCCCACTGACAATGGCCTGGTTGTGCGGGACCCTCACCTTGACAGCCAGGACAGTACCATGTGCTTTTCTTGGCACACCCTGGGAAGGGTGCCTTACTCTTCCTGAGTTATGAGTGTTTGGGGTTCCGGCTTCCTGCTCCAAACCTCAGCTCCAGTCAACTGGTCGACAGAATTATACCCACAATGACCTGCCGAGAAAGCCACAGAAGTAAATATTGCCTTGGGTCAGATCCCCTCCTGGAATCCCAGAACTGTTGAAAGCTGCCAAGGCAGGGGTAATAGATCACTACAACCCGCCTCTGTTTACAACCGGGTAATGCCTTTTACGACCGCCTCTCTCTGTCCTGAATATTTATTTTATTGCCCCTGTAGGGAGATTTTTCCATTTGGTAAAAATCATCAGATGGTTTCAGTCATGTTAACAACTGTTCATTAAATGCAGAGGGGTAAACAGAAGTTAAGGTTTGTTTCTTTCCTCTTTCTCTATTTATTTTTAACTTATGGAGGAAATTCATGGATGGACCCAGGCAGGGAGATATATTCAGATGCTGTCCCTCTCAACTGGGTGGCTATTCCCAACCATGCTTCCTACCTTTCAGAGAGGGATAGAGCTTCAGCAAAATGAAAGGTTAAGGTTTCAATCTGCACAAGACTAAAGTTTGCTGAGTGACCTTCATGTTTAGAGACCCTGATCTGTTTATTTTTCCTTTTGGTCCAAGTTGCAGAAGACATGTATCTTCATCATGGAGAAAGCCCTTTAAGTTTTGAACAACTTCAAGTCACTGGTATGGAATGGTTGAAGAGAAAGAACCAGATAATGGTAAATAGATGAATAGATGATGATGATTGAGTGGATGGATGGATGGATGGGTGGATGGATGGATGGATGGATGGATGGATGGATGGGTGGATAGATGATGGATGGATGGATGGATGGATTCATAGCAGCTTAGGCAGATGGAATTGCTGATTGCATATGAGTGAGTATGGGCTGGAGAGATGGCTCAGCTGTTAAAGGCTAGGCTCACAACCAAAATATGAGTGAGTATAATGGATGGATTGATGGGTGGATGTGTGGATGGTGGTGGAGACTGGTGAAGAAATAAAAGGAGAAAGGTATTTATGGATGGATGGATGGATGGATGGATGGATGGATGGATGGATGGATGGATGGAGAAATGGAAGAGGTGAGTTGGCATATGGGTGAATAGACAGTGAGTGGATGGATAGATTGGCGGGTGATGGCTGGGTAAATAGATGCCTATGTATGTGAATGGATAGATGGATGGTATTAAAGTTACTGTTGCCAGTTAGACACAGTCTAGAAGCACTGGGAATATAGTCTAAGGGAATTATCTAGGTCACATTATATTACAAGACATTTTTGGAATTGGGTTTTGATTGGGATGAGAGGACTTATTCTTAATTTTAGAGCATGATTTCATGGGGTGTACCCTGGAGTGAATGGAAGGGGGGCAGAAAGCTGAACACACATGCATTAATCTGTTGCTCTCTGTTCTTCACTCTGGATACAATGTGAGGGTTTCTCTCAAGCCACTGTTGCTGAGACTTCCCTGCCATGTTGGACTCCAACCTGGAATCTTGAGCCAAATAGACCCTTTCTCCTTTCAGTTGATTTTATGGAGTATTGTGTCACAACAAATAGAAACAAAACTAAGACAAATGATAAGGTAGGTGAAGGGTTAGGTAGATGCTTCAGAGGTGCTGAAAAATCCTTTTTACAAGAGTCCTTCTACTCACATCTGGGTGAGGCTCTCAGTGGTACCTATCTTCCAACTTGGCCTTGAAAGTTTGTCTGGGGAGTCTCTGCACCACAGACTCCTGATATCTAGCCAAAGTATCATGGAGTGGAGAACAAAGAACAGGACTCTCCTCTAAATAACAGCAAGGATAGAAGTCTGGCTTATCTGACATGGGAGTGGGGACTGTCTGTACAGGCATCAGGCTTAGTCCTCCACAGAAATTCTTGTCCTCTTTCCTGGTTTTCAACTGGGATACTGTTCACAAGCTCTCTGTCTTCCAGAGTACCACTTTTTCCTTCCCCACAATCAGTTCATGCATATGATATCAGAACAGATGTCAGTGCCTGGGCTTTGTGCATCTCTGCTGGAGGCTGAGGGGTACCGGTGATGCTTAAGAGAAACAATGTTTGGATATGTGTCTTCTTGAACTGCAGAAAAAAGAACAGAGAAAGACCTGATCCTATCACATCAACACACTACCATCCATCATCCTGTCTTGATAAAACTCAAGATATCTCCTCGGTGAGAAAGTGGCTGATTCAAGAATACACCTCCCTTTTCTTTCTATCCACATGTTCTGAATGGGCAGAAAGCCCATGGGGGTGCTTCTTAAAGTATAGATGTTGAAGTAGGGTTCTCAGATCCATCAAAGATACTACAAGATACCTAGGAAAGCTTTCATCTCAGATAAACAATAAATAATTCTTTTCAGCATAAATATGCCCCATGAAATGTGAACTATTTTAACAAGAACAACAAAAAAATCTCAACTTCTCACTCACCCGAAACTCAAATGCAACTAGATGTTTTGAATTTCTGCAAAGCAAACCCACTTTCACCCTTTACCAGGACAGCCTTCTTCGAAAGTGTGTTTAAATTCCAGGTCTTCAGAGTAATAGTGGCAGCATCTCACACCACAAGTTGAAGAAGTCTGGGGATGCAAAGGAGACAAGTGTGAGGTACTGGGTGATTCGGTGTCATACATGCTCCCAAGATTATGCTGTCTATCAGTTAGGTTTGTGGTTCACAGAATGTGCTACACACGGTAGTTGTGGGTGTGCTCTGAGAACTCCCGTGGGTATCTGAAACCATGTATAACAGCGAGCCCTGTAAATGTTACGGCTTTCATCTGTAACTGAGACAGCACTAAGAGACTAATGAGTTGGTAGTGTACACTCTGTGAAAATGCTGGGCAGAGTGATGATTTGTGTCCTGGACATGGTAGGAGAGGAGATTTTATCACCTACAGAGCAACACACAATTTCAAACATGAGTTGTTGATTTCTGGAATTTTGCACTGGGTATTTGCAGAGCACGGTTGATGGTGATGGAAACCACAGACAGCAGTATCTCTGGTGAGATCCTTTAGTGATGCCCAAGCTGCTGAGCCCTGGCTGCTGAAAGGAAGGGTAGCTGAAGTGAAGGTGGAGAGCTTGGGGAGTGGAATGAATCCAGACCTAACTATCTTGCTTGAGAGCTAGTGTGGGCCAGTCTGAGGTCTGAGCCCTGCTGGCCTTGGACTTTCTACAGAACATTGGATCTAGGAAGTTGTTCTTCTGGCTGTGCTCTGGGAAATACCTATGTCTTAAAGTGTCTGGCCGTTTCTGAGCAGGATCATGTTAGATAGACACCCTGGTTTGATCGTTGTGCATGCTTCCTGTAGGTGGCCTTGCCTATGTTTGTATCCCAAATCCAGTGGAATCTGGTTCAGATTTCCTGGGATCCTATCCCAAACAGTGATACAGGAGTTTTTAAAAACTCCGGTTTGGAACCGAGTAAGGGAACCATAGTCAGCTCAACACATAAGTGCTGAGCCTCAGCCCCCAGTACAACCTTCAAGAGCCCTCTAGATGGCTGTCACAGAGTGACTTATGTCTCCAGATAGGCTTCTATAACTTACTGAAGGTCACAGATGCCATTTTTCCTAAGGAAATAGAATTTTTTTTTGTTTTTCAAGACAGGGTTTCTCTGTGGCTTTGGAGGCTTTCCTGGAACTCACTCTGTAGACCAGGCTGGTCTCGAACTCAGAGATTCGCCTGCCTCTGCCTCCCGAGTGCTGGGATTAAAGGCGTGCGCCACCAACGCCCAGCTAGGAAATAGAATTGTTAAATATCTCCTGAAAGACCTTCTCTGGGCCAAGTCATTCTCCACTTGGTAAACTCCACACCATCTTCAATGGATAAGCTCAAGGCATGTGTCTCCTTCAGCATCTTCATTACCATAGATCATTTACTCCTGAGCACCATACGGGGTGTCAGAACTGTGTGAGTCAGTGGAGGGGAAGACAGCATAAGCCCCTGTCTCCTAACTGGGCCCCATTAGAACTGCCAGGGAGGAGGGACAAGGGCACTGTTGGGGGTGGGGGAACAAAGGTGCCCAAGGATCCTTCATGTACTCCTCCTCTTCTTAGGATCTGCACACTCCTAGATCAGCTTTCTTCTGCCTAACCTGGTGGGTGAGTGAGGAGGATGATCACTCCTTTTTGATTTTATGTTTTACCATTTTGAAACCAAATAGTTTACTTTAATAGGAGAGTATGAATGAGACAATGTACAATGTCAAACTTTAGGGATTTTCGTATTATTTTCAACATTTGCTGTCCCTAACTACTTAGATCATTTTATACTATGTTAGCATATATCAACTAACTTTAAGGAAAGGTTGTTTGTTTGTTTGTTTGTTTTTGTTTTTCTGACAGTTTCTCTGTGTAGTCCTGGCTGTCTTGGAACTTGCTCTGTGGATCAGACTGGAATTGAACTCAGAGATCCAACTGCCTCTAGGGTGCTGGGCTCAATTCACTTTTTAAAATTTATTATTTATTGTGTATGAATGTTTTCCTTGAATATTTATCTATTTGCCATATGTGTGCCTGGTGCCTGTGGAGGTCATAAGAGAGCATTGGATGCCCTGGAACTACAGTTATAGGCTGTTGTGAGCCACCATGTGGGTACTAGGAATTGAACCCTGATCCTCTCTATAAGAGCGGCCAGTGCTCTTAACAACTGAGCCAGCTTTCCAGGCCCTCAACTCACTTTTTAAAACTAAAATCATACATAAAAATTAAAACCAGTCCTGAGCACTAAACTTAAGGTTTGCACCAGTCATATTTTCTTACTACTTAAAAAATACACAATCTAGAAAGTGTGTTTCCCATGCTCATCTTTAAATATTTGCACCACCAAATTGTGGAAACAGCCTAGATGCCACCAATGGATGAATGGGTAATGTGGTATATATGGACGATGGAGTTTTACTCAGCCATAAAGATGGGTGAAATTATGTCATTTGCAAGGAAACATACGATCAGTCTCATAAAAACAAACATTGGTTGTTTTCTCTCATATGTGGAGTCTAGAGAAAAGAAGAAAAGAGGGATATGCAATTAAAAGGGACGCAGAAGGAGGAGGAAGGGAGGAAAAGAAGGGAAAAGACTAACAAGTAGGTGAATATAAATAAGCTAAGTGCGCTGTGGGCAGGCGAGTGTCATGGTGGGACTCCTTGCACGATTCCCTATCATTGTATTTTAAAACGTAATTTTTAAAAGACCATAAGAATACCAGTTCCAGAAAGAGGGCAAACTGAAGTTGTCTTGCCAGTTATACACTGCAGATGGGGACTTACTGCAAACCTTCATCTTTGCTCTGAGAAACCACCTGGGAATGCTAGGCACTGACTGACCTTTGGAGTGAGTCGCCCTGTCCAAGGTAAGCGGCAGACACTTGTGCCAGGGACCCAGAGCAGGGCCTTGCCATCTTGACTTCTGGATATCGGACACTGCAAGCCAAGGAGCAGCACACCCTCCGTTCCCGTGCTGTGGGAGGGATGAGAGACGCAGCCTTCACAGAGAAGGTGAACTGTTTTACACCATCCCAAGAAATGAGCCTTCCCACAGAGGAACCGGGTGGAACTGAGTAGAGATGGTAGCATAAACAAGCATAGCCCCAAATTTGGGTGACACAAATTTGGTCGACCATACAGCAAGTTCAAAAGGCTCATGGCCCCCATCTGTCTCTGTGGAGTGTCCTAAAGTAGACAGAGTTTTAAATGAAAGTCATTCATCAACTATAAAACCGGAGATGTTTTAACTGAAACCCGGGTCCTTGAAGACCCTGTTTAAAACTCCAAGCTCCTCCTCTCACTGCTGCTTCTCCACGGAGCACTTCCTGGCATTTTATGTGTGGTGTGCTTGGTTTCTGGCTTTAGCACTGCCCAGCAATCCTTCCCTACCCCAGGATACAAACTCCAGGAGAAGAGAAAAATTTTTTTTGTCTTTTAAATATTTCACAAATCTTAGGCCATGTCTAGCACACAGTGAGAGAACTACGGAAAGTCTTAATGAATGAAAACAGAAGAGTCGGCACAGATGTGCCCCACACTAGCTTCTGTTCCAGGGCCTCAGTGTGTCTCTGCCCCTGGTTGGCCTGAGGTTCATTCACTCTTAACCTGCTCAGGACACTCCTCCCCGCACCCTCACCCCTGGATGGTGAGTATGTCCTACTCACCTGAATTTGTAGCAAACATCAAGTAGCAAGAGAGCCGAACACCTGTTCTGGACAAACCTACAGAAGAGGTTCGCCTTGCCTCTATGCCCTGGAGAGGAGCACCAGGACAAGCTTTGTGTTCAGGGTAGTGGTGTTTGCCCAAGAGCATCTGGCTTCTCTCTCTCTCTCCCTACCTCCCTCTCTCCCTCCCTCCTTCCGTCTCTCCCTCCCTCTACCCACTCGGCCCCTCTCCCCCCTCACAGGTACCGAGACCCCACCGATTTGAATCTCAATCTCTCGGATTACGAGAGCGAGGGAGATGGGGCCACCAGAGGGCGCTGGAGTCCAGCCTCTGACCATCCTGCAGCACAGGACCTGCAAGTTCAGAGTTTAGCATCCCGAACGCTCAGGACAGTGCAAAAGCTGGTGGAAACGGATGGCGGCTTTTTCTAGAAAGTTACTGTTTAAGCTCATGGGCCAGATCAAAGCGGTTCCTGATTTGAAGTTTAGTCCCCACAGTGCGCCTGACAAATGAATGCGTGCAAAGTGCTTGCCGGAGTCGCAGAAGACACTCTTGGCTGGGACATTTTCTCTTGACCCCTGCCTCCCTTCTTTAGTCCCTAGGTGGAGCCCCAGGTCCAACAGTCCTGACCACTCCTTCAAAAAGATGATCCCCGGATTGCCCCGATATACAAGGGAGACAACATACTCCCTTGAGTGGACGTGGTAACAGGATCCAAATCACTAAGAGGCTGTGTGGGAAAGGAGCTGACAGAATGGCCAGTACTGCCTGTGGCACAGGAAGGCCCAAAGGGTGCTCGCTGCCCTCAGCCTCTCGACGCCCAGGCTGGGGTCCATGTGTCCCCTTCGTGCCCCCCCCCCATCCACAGGCCCGGGTTGCTTTGGTTGACCGGCGTGGAGAACAACGGCCCTACCGGCAGGGCTGTACACCAATGGGTGTATTTATAAAGGCACCAATGTCCACCTCCGGGAGCACCGTCCTAGAGAGCAGGGCGGCAGGGAGATCTTTGGTCCTTTGGAGAACATTGGACTTTCTTCGGAAAGGCAGGAAGTACTGAGGTTTAAGAAGCTGTTTCCAGCTTCCATTAACCGAGCGCACATTAAAACCAAGTGCTAAGTGTGAGTCACGAAGTGTCACGGAGTGAGTCTTTTCAGTCAGCGGGGTGAAAGCTGTGATCATCCCCACTCCCCAGCCGACAGAACAGGGACACGGGAGGGCGGGAGACGGCAGAGAACCTTCACGTGTACTGAGAATCTCTGGGACAGCCTGTTGGTCTCTTTCCACAGCAGCACAGCTCTGCAGCAGAACGCGGCTTCCCAGAGTTTGGTAGTGAGATACTTTGCTTGGGAGTCCCAGGTATTCTAACTGCAGACCGGTCACTGTTCCCTGCGGCAAAGAGCCTGGGCGTGCGGTGGGTCAGCTTAAGGTCCTGGCACCAAAAACAGGATTCTGTAACAACTTTTGGATGGGGGGCCGGGGGTGGGCAACAGACCCTCGCGTCTGGAAGCGACTGTTTTGACTCACTGATGCTTATTTTGCCGCTTTCCCCTTCGACAGCCACAAGCCCTTAGTTTCTCCATCTGCATGATGTGAGCATTACGCTCTACAGCCCTGTCTTTTTGCGGTTCAGGTCCAAGCAGCTGGTCCAGGTTGGAGACTGGGAAGATCAAAGGTCCCATCACCCAGCGGGGCCGGGGACACCGAGGGCGCCAAAGGAGGTAGGAAGGACTGGAAGGGCGGCCTCTCCGCAGGGGATGCGCGTCAGAGACCCCCGCCACACTCCAGACCCGCCCCTTGGCGAGCGCCGCCCCGCCCCGCCTGCCTTTCGCCTCTAAAGCGCCCAGCGCGCGCCTCCCGCTGCCGCACTTTCACTCTCGGTCCACCTCGGTGTCCTCTCGCGGTCCAGCCCTGCAGCCTCCGGCGCGCCCTCCCGCCCACGCCATGGACGCCAAGGTCATCGCCGTGCTGGTCCTGGTGCTGGCCGCGCTCTGCATCAGTGACGGTAAGTGCAATCCGTGCCCGGGAAGGGCTGGCAGCTCTGCGCCGTGGCTCCCGCAGGTCCCGGGTTCCTGTGCCCGCGCCCGAGTCGCGGAGAAAGAACTCGGTTGGCGTCGGTCACCGCAAGCGAACTTGAGGCAGCCACTTTACAGGGCGCGCTCCCTCCAGGTGCCCTTTCCGGTGTCCCACGCACCGCACGGAGGTTTTCTACTGTATGAAGTGCGGCAGTAGGATCTAAAGAGGGCTGCAGGAGAGGATCGCTAGGATTGTTGGACAAGAGTGGGGCTAGCGTGGAATGGAAGCGTGGGCGGCGGTGTCCGGGGCTGCGGGCCCCCGAGCGCGCCAGCTGCACTCAGCTAGTGTCCACCCGCGCCCAGAAGTTTCCAGAGGCAAAGGGCAGTGCGGTCCGGGAGCTTACGGTGCGGGAGATCTGTTCGGTTGGTGCGTGTGTATGCAAACTCTTGACTGCCAGTCAAGTAGCTCAAAGTGCTTGGCTTGGCTATAGATACGGTGCAGCTGAGTTTCCTTCGTCCCCTCCGAGCGGAGAAGGTCCTCTTACAGCAAGCACCCTTAAGGGGCTCGGGGCCAGGCGCGGCGCAGCTCGGGCAGCGCTTCCACACAGTTCGTTGATCCGTAGCGACGCGGACCTGAGCAGGCGTCTCTTTCGCTGCCCCCTATTTTTCTCCCCGGGATCACTAGACAAAGGCACAGTAGTCACCCAAACCATGCACACCTCTCCCCAACCCCCAAACACACCTGCAGATGGACGCTTTTGTAGCCAGCCCCAGAGCCCTCTGCTCTGGAATGGGAGCTGCAGCCGAGCTCAGTCTCCCAGACCCAGGGTGGTGTCCCGTTTCACTGGGAAAAGGCTTTCATTTTGTTTTCTTTTTTGACACTGAAGAGAAAACTCTCTGCGCTGTTACCAGACACCACTGCTGCAAAACAAAACAAACCATTGCCTCTGAACACACAAAACAAAACCCTACCCGTCGGGCCCCTGCCTTCCTGGGCCGCGATGTTTCCTGACGAGAACTAAGGGACAGTCGGGGCTCTCGGTGAGGCTGCGAGCTGTACACCTCCCAAGTGCACCAGAGGTCTGGGTTCTCACCCAGTGAACAACGGGATACCAGTAGCTGTGGAACCTGCGTTCGGCTGAGTTTGGATGGAAAGGCTGGAAATGCTTGGGCGGGGAGAAATGCTCTCTAGAATCATAATGAGTTGCTGGTCAGAGTAGTAAAATCACGAATGGCAGGCAATTTAGATTTTTTTTCTCTGTTAATGAGACCGTCTGGGAGGTTGCAGCTTCCTTCCCACTGGCCCCACTATCCAGTCAGGGAGCGCGTTGATTTGGGCATTAAGAACAGCATGAGCTGGTGAAGTTACAAGTGTCACAGTTGGGACGTTGGGTGTGAGACGAATGCAGGAACCCAGGTCCTCAAGGCTGAAGTGCAGTTGTCAGAATAAGTGGGGTGCCTTACCCTCAGGCATATCGGACCCTAGGAAGAGCCCGATTGATCTCTCTACTATCCGGTGTCAGGATGGGACCCTGTTCTCTAGGCGGGAGCCAGTGCGTTGCCCAAATGAATTGTTCGCTTTACCTTCGATACCTATGTGTTCTCTGATCCTACACAGCCCCCAAGTTGCAGCCTGGCTAAACTTGCTGTGGTTCCTGTCTTTCCCAATCAGTTGATTTACTCAACGGGCCTAAGCACCCTAGGCTTCCCTGGACAAACCCAGGGCAGGAGGCTTTTCAGGCCTGATTAGAGAAGCCACATTAGCAGGAGATGTGCTCTGGCTCCCCGAATCGAACTCTCTAGGTCCCAAGTCCAGGGTGGCAGCAGAGCTGGATTGGACTTTGGCCTGTACTCAAAATTTGCTTTTTCTTTACTTTAGAGTCTAAAGGCACGCTCTTCCCAGGCCACACCGTCCCTTGACTAGATAATACCTGCAAAAAAGATAAGCCCATCATATATGAGATTTGACTGCCTTCTCCAGCTGCTTCCCAAAAGTACAGAACTTTAAGTACCCAGAAGTCCCCTGGAACTCTAAATAAGCAAACTTAAAATCCCTGCACTAACTATTCTCAGCCATACTTTTGAACTTTGGCAAAAAGGTCCATAAATTCAAACATTTGGGGGATATTAAATAGAGCTAGGATAAAATCCTAGGAGGGGGGCAGCTATGAATCTGGTCTCAGGGCTTTGCAATTCTAGACATAAAGGGTGGGTCTTAAGAGGACTTCTAAAGGAGCCCCTTGCTAATTTACACTAATGAGTGTCAATTATGGCATTTTGCAAATTGGTGAATTGGCAAACAAAGCTGGTAATAGGATCCAGGAGGCCTAGGCATCCAGGTACTGACCATAAAAGCCACATTTGCCTCCAGCCTTTGGGGGAAGCTGGATGGAAGGTAAATCCCAGGCCTCCCTTCTGAATTCTTTTGTGATTTCCAGGGCTTAGGGTGAGAGGGAGGAGGGAAAACTGCAGGTGGTAGGTGGCATCCCTCCCCAACTTCAGGCTGGGACCATAGGGAGGGAGCCTAGAACCTCCTCCACTTTCCCCAGGTCCTTTGGTCCTTTGTCCATAAGAAGCTGGGCCTAGTGGGCTCTCACTGTGTTCCCTAGGCAGTGCAAGAGTGCATCTGTAACCATTCCTGCTGTTGTTCCCCATTCTTCACTGGCCATCAGGGCACCAGCCTATCCCACAAGTCCCTGGCAACAGGTAGAGCGCTGAGCGGCCTTGTTCTCTCTCCACACCCTTAGGTAAGCCAGTCAGCCTGAGCTACAGATGCCCATGCCGGTTCTTCGAGAGCCATGTCTCCAGATCCAACGTCAAACATCTGAAAATCCTCAACACTCCGAACTGTGCCCTTCAGATTGTGTAAGTCTCAGGCATCATCCTCCAAAGGTGGGCGCAACAGAGAAAGCCTCAGCTTTGGCATAATTAGTGGCAGTTGCTACCACCATGCACACTCTGATATGCCATCAGACATGAGCTTCAAAGGCTACTTTTGTTCCCAGACCCCTGTTCCACTCAGTGTTTCTCCTTCTTTCCAAGCTGCTTCGTGCAGCACTGTGGGGCCGCCGCTGCACAGAAAAAGCCATCGACTTTACTGGGGTCAGCCTTCAACTAGCAACAGTCGTGTCTGTTGTGTCCTGACAGTTTCAAGTCTCTGAAGTCCAAACTTAACTGTTCCTCATACAGCAAAAAAGATCATGAGACTTGGCTGGCGTTGAAGTTGATTTTAATCATTTGCCGAAAAGTCAACATTTTAAGGTCACTTAGTTTTGGAGTTTTGGTTTTTGTTGTTGTTTTGCTCGATGCTGACAGCAACTGCCAACATTTGATTGAAAGTTGGGTGGGAAATAAGAAAAGCCCAAAGCATGTAAATGAGAGATGTAAAAGTCTCACTTAGCACTGGAGACTGACAGATGTGCCATGCCTAGTCTGCTCTCCCACACTGGAGGATGCTGACGGCTCTGTCTCCTAGGAGGGGTTCACATCCTCAGACGACTTAACACTAAAAATGGACTGAGGACTCCGTAGCTGGGATAAAGCTGTGCTGTTCCTTCTGAGGGCTTTCCCACCCAACGGAAACTGCTTAGGCGTTCTTTTTTTCATGAACATCTCTTCTAGCCTTCGATGCTGAGAATACATTAGTTACATGCAGTATGCTTTAGAGATCTGGATGATGATTTTTCCCCTATTTTGATTAAAATACAACACTCTTGAGAAAGGTATTTTAAAGATGATGAATTTAGTTTTGCCTAAGCCGTGCTGGTTCAGGCTTGGGAATGGCCCTTGAACCCACAGTGCCGAATACAACTATTGGGCTAGGGAGATGCTAAATTAATAAATGCTGTACCCAGATGGGTACTCCGTGTTCCCTATTTCAAGTCACACCCCTCTGCACGACTATTCAATTAATGGACAACCTGCTATTAGAGGTTTACCTGTCCCAGAACACTGAGCAGAGGTTAGTTTTCCCCAGAAACCATTCAATAACTGGAGAGGAGTATTTCTTGGAATTACCTGCAATCTAGGACTTCAATGGAAAATTTCCTGAAGACAAGTTCATCAGTTATCTCCCCATTAGGAAACTTTAGGGGTGCAAAGAAGAATATTGGGTCAACTTTAACCAAAAACAAGACCAGGGAGCATTCTGTGAACTTGAAATCCCCTCCAGCAAGCCCATGACAATTCAGCTATACTAGTCTCTGCCTGCCTGAGCTGTCCCATTTTTTACCTGCACTGTCCCTCCCCTCACTGAACAACTGCAGTCTTCCTCCTGAGCTACACTTAGATTGGTTCCTATGCTATCATGGCAATCCATCGAATTTTAAAAGCTACTTCTGGCACTTTCCAGAAGTTTCCAAGATGTTCCCCCATAAAGTCACTGCCGTTTGCCCCTTCTGCGTGGCTCTGTGAGCCTCCTGTGCCCACTCTTCCTTCACATCTGCTGGGTACTTGCTCTCCATCAGTGTTTGTGGTCTCTTCCCCGTGTCCCCTAGGAGCATCATTAGTGCACTCCTAACTCTGCGGCAGCGGTGGACCTGCCACACTTCAAGGGCCATGGGCAGCTTTCAAACCTGAGGCTTCCAGGGTAGCAGCAGGTCCTTCAGTGAGGAACCTAAGCTTGGGTGTGTCGGGTGAGTCCAGGCAATGCCTCCCTCCCACTCCTGTCTCCCACACAGTCTCCTCTTCTGTTCCTACAGCGCAAGGCTGAAGAGCAACAGCAGACAAGTGTGCATTGACCCGAAACTAAAGTGGATTCAGGAGTACCTGGAGAAAGCTCTTAACAAGTAAGCGCGGCAGCCCAAAGGACTTCCCAGTAGACCCCCGAGGAAGGCTGACATCCGTGGGAGATGAAGGGGCAGTGGTGGGGAGGAGGGCCTGAAACCTGGCCAGGTTGACCAGTGGGACAGCGCTGACCGGGGTCATGCTGAGGTTTGCCAGCACAAAGACACTCCACCATAGCACATGGTACGATATTGCAGCTTATATTCATCCATGCCCTCGTCCATGCACAATGGAGCTTTATAACTGGGGTTTTTCTAAGAAATTGTATTATCCTAACCAGTAAGCTTCATCTTCATCCTCTTCATCCTCATCCTCATTTTTTAAAAGCAGTGATTACTTCAAGGTCTGTATTCAGTTTGCTTTGGAGCTTCTCTTTTCACGGGGACCTCTGGGCACAGTTGCAGGGGGTGGCTTTGCAGGGAACCCTAGAAGAGTATAAAAGATTCCTCCGAGCTGGAGGAGCACTGCAGGGCTGGTCCTGCAGGGGGCGCCCCTCGACAGATGCCTTGCTGTGAGTTTCTCTCAGTTGAGGGCTGGGCAGAGGCTGTTGCCTTCACCTCTGTTTTCCAGTTCAGTGACTGGACCTGGGTACAGACAGAAAGCTTCCTGTAGACGTTATCCCCGGGGTCTGTGCTCAGAGGTCCTTTCCTAGCAGTCCCCGCTCTCTGCTTGCCTCCAAAAGCATGCTTCATCTGACTTCCGCTTCTCGCCACTCTGTCCTGATGGACCAATGCTGCATCAGAAGAGAGGAATTAGGGGTACTCCCCTCTCCCTTCTCTGTACTCTCCTCTCACTTGGGCCCTCTGTGAGATTTCTCTTTGGCCTCCTGCAGAGTGGAGCCAGCCTCCCCTGGATAATGTGAGAACATGCCTTTTTTTACCCAGAAACACAAGTCTGAAGAGTAGTTATAATCAAAAATTTAAATTTGGGAACTTATTTTGAGTAATTTGATTTTTCTAATTGCCTGTAAGGCTTATTTATATACACCATGGTGGCTCCATGGGCTCTGAGTTTTCGAATATCAGAGATGAAAAAATAATAATAACGAGCAAGCCAGAATCTTGCCATGAAGTCACAGTGGGGATTTCGGGTTCCAATCAGAAATAGAGACAAGATAAAACTTGGATACATACTTATGATCACAGATGGCCCTGGTGGTTTTGGTGACTATTTGCAAGGCATTTTTTACATATATTTTTGTGCACTTTTTATGTTTCTTTGAAAAACAAATGTATTTCAGAATATATTTGTAGTCAATTCATATATTTGAAGTTGAGCCATAGTAATGTCAGTAGATAATCTCTATGATCTCAAACTACTGGCAATTTGTAAAAAAATATATATATATGACATAGAAATGTATTGCAGCTTTCCAATGTCAGCCACAGTGTATTTTCCACTTGTACTGAAATTGTATCAACTGTGACACTATATGCACTAGCAATAAAATGCTAACTGTTTCATGCTGTAAACCTCCTACTGTATGTGGGAATTTATTTACCTGAGATAAAGTCCATTAGATGCTAGATGGAGTGTGTATACATTTCTGAAGACTCCAGACGCAAGCCGACCTGCCAGCCAGGTGCTGTGATTGCCCCTGCAGAATGTGGGTGAGCGGCAACACCAGGCAGGATTGTCTCTCGTGAGCAGGTCGAGTCTGCAACGACAGCTTTGGTGTATTTTTTTAATCCAACGGAAGTAGAACTCTAGTTTCCTGGTGAATAATACCTGACTCACTAATTTCTCCTCCTCCCCCTCCTCCTGGTTCTAACATCCTCATGTAATCCCCAGACTCAACTCCAGTAATATCAAGCTTTCCTAGTTTCCCATGTAAAACTCCCATGACTCCAGTCCATGTTAATATCAAGCTTTTGTGGGAACAGGTGGCCTCACCCCATAAATCATTAAATACCATTCAGCTTGAATAATTTTAATGTGACAGTCACAAACCAGTTGCTCTAATAAAACTCTGCTAACCATCTCTCTCCCTAGCTCTCTAGAACAATCTCAGTTATCCCTGGGGATGCTCCCCAGCATCCAGAAAAGAGAGGTGGGATCAATCATGCTGGCTTTCCTAGCCTCTCCTGGAGGGCTGCCCGAGCCTGGGGCCTCCAGCCTCCAGTGCTTTGTTTCATTTGAAATGCAGATTTGTAGAGAAGGCAGAGTTCACCTCTGCATCGAAAAGGAAGGCAGCCCTGGGCTTCCTCCACACCCTCTGAGATGTACATTCCTGCCTCAGGGTGAGCGATGGCTGGGGTGGTAAGAACCAGGACCGGCCTGGCATGGCAAACTGGCAGTCACTGGCAGCAGATCTGGGGTTATAGGGGTTAAGTCAGCCTGTTTAACTTTTGGGTGGTGGGAAATGTCTAGTTTACTTTAATAAATTGCTTATGAACCTCATTTTGCCAAGGGGCCTCCAGGCCTCCAACTGAAGACAGTTACATTGGCTCACGAGGCAATGTTAAATATTGTGGGAACTGAAAAGCACTCCTGTGTGTTGCAATGTGATTAATGGTTCTACTAATTTTATCTAAGGGGGCGCAGAGAAGAAAAAGTGGGGAAAAGAGAAAAGATAGGAAAAAAGAAGCGACAGAAGAAGAGAAAGGCTGCCCAGAAAAGGAAAAACTAGTTACCTGCTTCCTGCAGATGGACCGCAGCGCATTCTGCTATGGCGCTTTGTAACTCGCCCTTCCCTCTTCGGGCGCAGACCCCACACCCCGGGCAGAGGCTCACACTTGATGGTAAACTTCCCTCTCCCCAGGGCAGACCCTCACACTCTGGACAGGTGCTCAGACCTCCCTGCCCTGGTGGCCTCACCAGCTGCTGTATTTATGTGCTTCTTAAGGCCCTGCTCTGTCGGCTCAGCTTTGAAGAAAGTAGATTTGCACTGGGGCTGGGTTGCAGGCTAAACCACAGAGGATCTGCCCAGCCTAGCAGCATTGCCCCGAGCTGAGCCCCTGGCCAGGAGTTCCCAAGGCTCACACCCAGAAAGTCTACAATCCTATGAAGGCCAGGGTTGTCTGCTTAGCCAGGAAAGGGCACAAATGCCTTCCCCTCAGCCACACTGCCCCTTGTGGCCTTCTCACGACTTGAGGTGATGAGTGACTTGCTCTCAGGCTCACCACAAGCTTTCCCAAGTACCTGCAGCCTGGGAAGGAACTTCAGCTTTGCTCCCCTGACTGTGTGAGCAGCTTTGCCCACAAGGGTTTCCACAGACTTTTGGGTGAGCAGGAGGAATGATGAATTCTCAGAAAACATTTGTGAGCTGCTTCTCAGGGAGTCTTTTCTTTGGACAACTTTAGAGTCTTTAAACGGGTCCCTCTTGGGAAGGACAGATGTGTTCTGGAACTTACTGAAGGGCCAGCAGCTTCAGGGACTTTTAGTTTGTCCTTTTGATCCCAGCAGCCCTGGGATGGTATGCTATCTGGGCACAGCTGCCCAGCCTTAACTCCTGAGAGATGTCTGCCTTCAGTGAATTGGGTTAAAGTTCTAGAACATTCTATTATCCCACCCCACCCTCGCCTGGCGATTTATGTCTGGGTTGTTTTGTTGTTGTTTTTGTTTTTGCTTTTTTTTTTCCAGTTTGGATTGGAAGGACAGAGGATTTTAGTAGTGTTGTTTTGAAAGATGACTCTTTGAGTCTCTTGTGTCTCCTCTTCACCTTGTGTAAACTCACATACCTTGTACTCCAGACCTCTGAGTATAACTTCTGTACCTAGAGCAGAAAAAAGATGAAGATGAAGCAAGTAGATGGCAAAGGAAGGAAGCCTGGGGGCCCCGTGTGTCACACTCTCTTGAGTCCCTAAGTTCTGTGTCCCTTGATGTGCTCCTTATGGTTCCAGCACGAAGCCCTTCATGGTTCTTGCTAGGGAGCTTTAGGGAAGACCTCTGTTACCAGCCGTTACCCTTCATCTGGACAGCTCAGCCAGCCCATATCCTCTCCTCAGATCTGAGGATGGCAAGCTGGACTATGGGTGGGCACCTCTTCAGGCCCAGGGTCACTGCCTGATCCTTCTTGAGGTAGCAGCTGCAGTCTAGGGGCAGAGTGGCTTCAGCTGGGGCTTTCACACTATTACTAAAACACCTTTGAAGGCAGATCTGTGCCCAAGCCACAGCTCTGCTTAGAAAGGGATGCCTAGCCCCTCCAGGACTCTGGGAAGAACTGTTGCCCCCTAGCAACCAAAGGTCAAATTGAGGCTGCCCTGAGGTGGAAGACCACTTTTGAAAACGCCCATGGACTCTGCCTCCTGCCATCCATCTCCAAGTCATAGAGGAGCTGGCGGCAGAGGCTGAGAGAGTAGACTGTCTCTTAGGAACCATAACAAGTTCTACTTGTCTTTATGTGGCTCCTGGGGACCCCTCTGTGCTTATGTGACTCATGAAACCCTTATGATGGGCAACCCCAGCCTGCTGTACAGTCACTATGGAAATGTCCACGAAGCTGATTTCATCTTGTGATAGGTTGAAGTAGGATGTGTTCCTGAAAGTTCACAGGCAGGTGAGAGGGATGGTCCTTACACTGTCCCACACAAATGCCTTCTGGGAGGACATGCAGCCCAGAGACCATCTCCTGAGTGCCAAGTCCTTCTTGTGACATGGTACCAATCAAGAGATTTCAAGGAAAAATTAGTTTGATGGAAGCTGTGGGAAGTGCCTCTTGGAGTTCTGAGGCCTGGGGATGCCCAGGACACAGAGCGCCTGCTGTCACTGAGGTGGATGCCTAGCCTCAGCGTCAGTGTCCTGAGGTTAAGGCAGTGTGCCTTGTCCTGTGCTCCTGGTACCATCATGCTCCTATGCCAGTATGTTCGTGCCTTATCATGTGCTTGCCATGTTCATCTGTCTTCTGTGCTTACCACCGTCATCCAGACCCTGAGCGCGCCCTTCCCTGCCTTCCCACTCTCTCCAGCCTCGGAAGGAAGACACTTGGCAGCAAGCTGAGACAAGGGGTGGGGCCTGTGGCTCCTGCCCGGCCTCGCAGCATCCCAGGCACGTGGTGGTGAGCATCTACCTTAATGGTGTCTCCTCTGTTCTTGTCAACAGGAGGCTCAAGATGTGAGAGGCGTGGGTCAGACGCCTGAGGAACTTACAGAAGGACCCTAGGTCTGAAGTCAGTGTTAGGGAAGGGCCCACAGCCTCTTCCTCTGCTCCCGAGCAGGGCTGAAGCCATTTCCAAGGGACTTGCTTTGCACAATTTGCTGTATTTTCACCATTTGATTATGTAGCAAGATACATGGTGTTTATTTTTCATTTAGTCTGATTGTCCAATGTCATTGGTGAAAGGCCAAAGCCACTATATTATCTCCTTTGTTATAGCATCTTTGCCATGGAGGACCTTCTCTGAGTATGGGCTTCCCAGGTTTGTCTCTGAGTTGAGACTGGAGGCACACCCTTTTTCTTAATGGGAACTGGGTGTCCCCACCCCAAGGACTGCAGAGCTTTCCCAAACTGAGGCAGGAGAGTGAGGCCAGGGGAGAGTGAGAGCCACCCTCAACCCACGCTGTCCTATTCATCCATCATGCTCATCATTCTCCTCACCCATCGCCATGTGTCTCCGAGACTGTCTCCATGAGCCTGAGAAAGAACTCTCCCAAGATGAAATCTTTGGTTCAAATGGGACAGCAAGAAAGAAAGGAGAATGTCTGGTGTTCCCCAAAAACCCTGTGCACATGTATGTCTTGTTTGGAGTAGTGTCTGTTCATCCCCCTGCTTTTGTTCAAAGTCCATGTCCTCATCCACGGCCAATGTCTCGTTCATGTGTGCACTGTGTCTAATCCAAATGCAAAGGCTGAGTATGAGAAGCTGGCCCTGGGGTCCAGGCTGTGGTCCCGGAGGATGCAGGCACCCTTGCTTTCCTCACTCCTCACAGGGCTACTTAGGACACACAAAGCCAAAGAAAAGTGGTTTGCACCAGCACTTAGCACTGAGCACTGTCAATGTTTCCATAACTGTCGTCTTAAAACTGTGGTGTTGTCTTCTGGTATTCTATTGAGGAATAACAGTTCTCAATTCCTTCCAATTATTTTTAAAGTCAATGAATCAAAGAATCAACCCTAGATTGATTTCCTCACTTCGGGCAGTGCTGCCATCCCTTGCTTTAGTCACAGGACGTCTTTGCTGTCACTGATGGATCACATTGTGTCCCTTTGCTTGGGACAGGTGGGCTTGAGGCTGCTGCTTAAAGTGCGGCCCTGGGAGTGTTTTGTCCTCTGCAGCTTTTATGCAGCCGAGCTCACTAAAGCACAGTAAGTGCCTCCAGTTCTTCAATGGAAAGGATGCAGGAAGAAGAGATAGGGAACGGGGCCACCCAAGTAAGATGGAGTGAGCTACAGTGAGGGAATTATCAAAAACAGGTGCTTAAGAGGGACTAATCTGTAGAATTGTTACGTTAGCAATGCATGTGGGGGAGGGCATTTCTATAAATAGTCCTTTAAATTGGCTCCACAGAAGGAAACCCCATCCAGCAAGATTTTATCAAATTGGAACAAAAACTAAAATACCGGTTAGGATGTGGGGCATGTGGGCTAGTTGCAGCTCTGGATCATCACAGGGATACAGATTGTTTTGAGTCCCCTTGAGATGAACATTCCATGCGGCTGGACTAGATACCACACAACTGCAATGTTAGTGCAGCAGCCCCTTTGCGTCCAACCCAAGGTTTTAGGGGCGCTGCCTGGGGACAAGTACAGCCCTCCATCCTCACCATCGTTATTGGTCCTTTCAATGTCTCCTCCACGGGGTAAAGGATGAAGGTAGAAACTGTAGGGAGACTTATTTGTGTATCAATTCCTCTGCTAACCACCAGTTTCTGAATGGAGACAGCCTGCCTAAAGCCAATATGCATTTAAATAGCACATTTACATAAGAAAAATCTCCCCCGCCCACCCTAGTCTCCCATCCCTTTGCTTTCAAAAACAAACCCCGCACTTCAGTGAACTGTTGCTGACTAGAGACACCTAGCTGCCCCCTGCCCCTTCTTCCCTTGGGCTCCCAGTAACCTGGCAGGCGCCAGCCCTCCATCAGCAGCCTTTGCATCTGGATAGGGAAAGGGGGTTGGAGACTTACAGTCTGCTTTGTGCTGAGACCCGGATTTGTGCCTTGTGCTGTTTACACTGTGCTGCTAGCTCCTGAGGGCAATGGGTCACTAGCAAGGAAGAGCAGCAGAACCCCCTGGTTCATTGCCTGTTCAGCTCTGAGGGTCCCGAGAGCAAAAGGTTGCTTTCTTCCTTGGGCCTCTCCAGTGGGTTATGTTTATCTCCTCACAGGGGCCTTCCCCCTTCCCCGGTAATGTATCAGTTTCTAGCTGGATGAGAACTGGGGAGCGTTCCCTTACACAGCTTCCCTGGTCCATCTTAAGGTAATCTCATTTCTCAAAATGTTCCATAGAAACCTCAAAATTCCCCCAGGAGACGCTGGTCATTGCCAAGTTCACAAAACCAGCCCGCAGAGTCATTGCCAGCCTCAATGGTCTGAGCAGCGATGGGTTCAGTGTTGTGTGTGGTGAATACTGTATTTTGTTTCAGTTCTGTCTCCCAGATAATGTGAAAATGGTCCAGGAGAAGGCAGCTTCCTGTATGCAGTGTGTGCTTTTTTTTAATCTCATCTTTAATATATGACAGTTATTTGAGAAGCCATTTCTACTTTGAAGTCGTATCAATGAAAATGATGTATCTTCACCTACAATTTTCCTAATAAAGATCTATATTCAAATACAGCTGCCAAGAATTTACAGTGAATGTTACCATGTGGAATTCTCCATGCCTAGTTTTTGCCCCCTCAAACCTGACCCTAGGGTGCCATGCAGTCTTAGCTGAAGAGTTTAGCAGGCAACAGGACCTGGTCATACTTCTCGGTCTAACTGAAAGTGCCGGACAGTCTCTACAGGGACGGGCTCCCTTTTCTCCAGAGGACCTGGATTGCTCCTTGGAGGCCAGCCTGTTGTGCCCTGTACAAGCAATGGCTTAGTGTGAAGTCACAGAGTTTGTTGGGGAGGAAGGCCCACCCTGCACACATAGGCCATGGTAGAAAGCAAGAGAGGGAGGACTCTGTTCCCGTGACACAGCTGAAAACCACAGCATTCTGCACGCTCCTACTCTGGGTAAGGGAGCTAATGGAAGCCAAAGGCTGATTTGCTCACTGATGCAGGCCTGCTTCCTCCACAGAGCCCTTGCTTCATACGGTTTGGTCTTCAAATTCTCTCTAGTCTGCATTCAGTCATTTTGTAAAGGAGGCCAGCACTGAGCTCCAAATGTCCAAGTGTACTATGTTAGTAACCCAGATGTCACCACATCACCTCCATACTAGCAAATTCCCCATTACTTGCAGGGTAGTTATCGTGTGAGCTCTAAGTTGCGTACTACATAGGAGAATAAGAATGTTGGCGGCCGGGGGAGAGGCAGTGTGAGATTGGGACCACATGGGTGTGAAGATAAAATGAATGGACAAGAGCTTGAATTCCTTTCTCTCTTTGCCCATCTCCTGGCTTGAGCCATGCACTTACTCTGGGGGTCTCAGTCATTTGCCTCCAAGAATAGAGAGTTGGACTGGGAGAATGTATAGGAGCAGCTAAAATGGTGGAAAAGGCCCAGCTCTGTGCTCCCCTCTCTACCTCCTGAGAATGAAGTTCACAGAGCAAAAAGAATAGGAGCTGAATTTACTTCTCCCCATCACCCAAAACTCCAATGAGGTTGAGCCCACTACCCGCCCCCCCCCCCCACCAGTAATCTGGAGAAGCTTACCATTGGTCCCTGTGGGGTCAGAGAACCCCTCCAGTGATCTGGAGAAGCTTACCAAGGGTCCCTGTAGGGTCAGAGCAGAGCTCTCTCAAGAGTACTAAGCTGCTGTTCCAGCACCCAGACCTGATAAGCAACTCCCACTGCAAACAGTCCATGTTCTCAGCCTGTCATGTCCCTCTACATCCCAGGACAGCCAGTGAGAGGCAAGGTCAGAGCAGAACAGTGTCTAATTTAGGCCACAGCGAAGACTCCCAGGACAGGAGAGAGAAAGTATCTTCTCTTGAGGGCCAGTCTACTGAACACATTGTAACTATGAGGGCCCATGGATACCTGTGTGAATTAGAAGCAGCAGTTACATCATAGGGGCTGCACAAGGTGAGTACAGTATAGCAAAGGGAGCAAGGGTGACCAGATGATGGCCACCCAAGGCCAGCTGTGGGCCAGCCTTGTTGCCGAGGGATAGAGATGTTTCAAATGGCCTCACAGTTTGCTTCTCTTTCTCTGTGTTCATGCTGAGGACTTGACACTCAGGACTGTGGACAGTTGGAGGATAAGCAGAGAAGGCTAAAACTTGATCTACAGGACTAAGAAAGAGGGGGGTGAGCATAAGAGACCAGAGAGCCTACAGTAAAGAGACTCAGAAGGCACTGGCATTGGTCCATACTCCCTGCCCTGGGCTCCCTGTACTCTCCAGAATAAAAACTTCTTCCAATAGCACCCAAAAGAGCCATTTCTAAGTCCATTAGGCCACATGGGCCAGGTATGGAGGCCCCAGGCTGGTGCTTAGGCACTCAGACTTATAAAGAGCATAGTTACTGTGGTCTGCTGGCTGACTCATGGAATGCTGGATGAGGCAGAGGGCCAACTGTAAAATGCAGCCGACAGTCTATGAGACATAACTTAAGTGTGGAACACCCTTAATAGTCAAGTAAGAACACTCGTTTGCCTTCTAAGCAACACTAAATGTCTACCATTTGTAATGGTAGGTTAAGACTTCCTGGACAATGACCACATTTCACTCTCCAAGTTACCATTAACACATGTAATCGAATGATGCCAATCTGAGTGTCTGTGCTTGGAAGATAACACAATTGGAAGCCATAAACCTTGGTAAAATTGATGCCATACATGCATACAAACATTAAAAACACACATAGCATGATACAATCATCCTCAAAACTCATTCTCAAGAGCCATGCAATCAAGCTACCAAAAATAGTCACATAATGTTTTAAATAAGTTTGTGGCTATGTTCGTAACTTTCCTGGGTTACACAGAGCAGGTTGGATGACCCTGCTCTATGTCAACATGCTAACACTATGTATCTGGTGAAAAAAAAAGATTGTGGTTGGGGAGATGCTTCAGTGGTTAAAAGAACCCTCTGTTTGGGGGGAAGACCCAGGTTGGGTAACCAGTACCCACACAGGATAGCTCACAACAGCCTGTATCTCCTGCCTTTGCACATACCGGAACACATGTGGTGTGCATACCCTACATGCAGGCACTCACTCACAGGTACATGGAGAATAAAAGTAAGTAAACTTTAAAAACTTTTTAAACAAAGAAAAGAAAAATAAAATATTGTCTTCCAGTGAAGTTGCAAACTACAAGTTGCCTAGCTGTGACCCAACAAGGAAGAGACAGAATAAGAAAAAAAAAACTCTATTCCAGAGAGGAGTAACTGCTGAGCCATCTCAATGATCTGTATTTTGTAATCGTTCTGTATGACTCAGAAGACAGTGGCTTGGCTCTGTCTTGAGAGTGAACCTATTGTTTAAAACTGAGCTACGCTGGGGTCCTGAGAACTGGAAACCATCCCAGGCCACAGTGCTTGAATTTAACCAGGACAGTGTGAGAAACAGCCCTGGAAAGCAAGTGCCAGGAGGGTCAGGGAGCAGATAATGAAAAGTACAGGTAACCCCAACAGCAAAGAGTAACTCAGAACTTCCCCAGCCCTGAGCCTGAGGTTTGCGAGGGAATTAGTTTTTGAAGCCATCCATCTTCTATTACTGCTGTTGAGTCCCAAGACTCCGAGGCTCCAGCATATTACTTTGAGATGCCTGTGTGGATCTCAGTGCTGTTGTATCCCACATTCCCCATACACTTGGGAGATATCCCCCAGATGGAACGTTAGCCAGATCAGGGAGGAGAATCTGAGGAGTCCCAGAGACCTCTGGTAAGCACAGAAGGTAAGCTGCTGCACTGAGACAGGGAGTAATTGGCTAACGCAGACGGTCACAGTTCGTGGAGCCTGTGGACTCTTCTCTTTCCCAGGATTTACAGCAAGATTTGGGGATACAGCAAAGACAATTGTAAGATGAAAGTTTGTAATGTGAGTGTTCACATTCTGAAATCAGAGATAGCACAAATAACTTAATGATGTACATCAACGTCTTTAACAAACAAGAACAAACTAAACCTATAAGCAGATGGAAAGAAGTAATGAAAATCCGGGAAGAAGTTAATGAAATATAAGGTAAAAGAACAATCCAAGAATCAATGAAACAAAAAGTGAAGTGTTTGGGGGGAAGAGGGTGGGGATGATACAAATAGGAAAAGAAGTTAAATTATGCCTATTTGCAGATGATGTGATCCTATCCTTAGAGACTTTTAATGACTGCACCAGCAAACTTACAGATTGGATTTAAAAACAAAACTTTCAGCAGAGTATCAGGATAGAAAGCCAGCAAACAGAAATCAGTAGCAGCCTTGGGAGATGGCTCGGTGCTAAAGTACTTACCTCAGAAGAGTGAGGCTCTGAGTTCAACCTCTGAAATCAGGCAAAAATATAGGGTATCTTGGTACATGTTTGTAATCCCAGCACTGGAGAGGCAGAGGCAGGAGCATCCCTGGGGAAGGGGAAGGAGAAGGAATAAGAGGAGAAGAGAGAAGAGAATTATGATCAGATTTAACCTGCCACAGTCCAGTGTGAGAAACAGCCCTGTAAAGCATTTATGGTGAGTGGGTAGGTTAAGCGGCAGATGTCAAAGTAATCATATCAATGAGAAACAATGTCTAAAAGGAGGTGGATGGTGTTCCTAAAGACAACAATCAAGGTTGTCCTCTGGTCTCCACACTCTACATACTTGCATGTGAGTGCCCATACACATACACACATGCATTTAAAATAAATCAGTGATGGGGTATTGGTCGCACACGCGTTTAATCCTAGCACTCAGGAGGCAGAGGCAGGCAGATCTCTTGAGTCTGAGGCCAACCTGGTCTGCAGAGTGAGTTCCAAACAATACAGAGAAACCCTGTCTCAAAAAACCAAAATGAATGAATGAATGAACAAATAAATAAATAAATAAGTAAAACAAACCAGCAACCTTTCTATATGCCTATAATGAATTTGTTGAGAAAGAAATCGGGAAAAATCACCATTCACAATGGTTTAAACAGATAAACTGTTAATCCTAAAAATGTGAAAAGATCACTGACCCAAATCATCATAGCCAAATTAATTAAAGAAAGCAATTAATTAAAACAAGCTTTTTAAAGAATTGATGTACGCAGGCCGCCTCCCCCTAAGACAGGGATGTGGAGAAGATAAGGATTTTATAGCTCAGGAGTTTCCAAATGGGGAATTTGGCAGGCAAATAGGAGGGGTTTCAGAAGCAGAACATAGCAAGGTGGTCATAACAACAAGTAGTAATAACAACCTTTGAAACAAAGGTAGAGTTCCAAGTGGTCACAAAAACCTCCTGAAACACAAGTGTGGTTCCTGTTTCCTGGATCAGGCAATATAGAAACATTTGTAGTTAATGTCACAGGTGGAACATAGCCCATTCTTTGAGAAACAGAGGTTTAATCATAAACAGAAATGAACCTAGCTTATCTTCATTATAAGATGGCTTTTAAATACAAGATAGAGGCAGACGGGTTCATCAAAACAAAACAAAAAACAACAAAATCAACTTAGAAAAAAAGGCTTTTTATGAAGGTGAAAGATTTCTACAATGAGAATGTTAAGACAATGAAGACAGCAACTAAAGAAGACAGTTGAGCACTGCAAGACTTCACTCACAAATTGACAGCAATATGATGAAAATGGCTGTACAATCAAAAGCACTCTGCAGATACAATACAATCCCTATCAAAATTCCAATTCTATTCTTCACAGAATTATGAAAACTCAATCTGAAAACATGTATGAAAGCACGAAGAGCCCTGAGTAACCAATGCAATCCTAAGAAGAAAGCAATGCTAGACACATCACAATATTGGTCTCAAATCATATAACAAAACCAAAGTAAAATAAGTAGCATGACATAAAAACAAGCATATCTACCATTGGATCAGAATTAAGGATCCTGAATTAAACCCACATGGTTATAGCCACCTGTGCTGTTACAAAGAAATTGGAAGAAAGACAGACTGCTCAACAAACAGTGCTGGGAAAACTGGATGCCCACATGTAAAAGGATGAAACTAGATCCATATCTCTCCAGTGCACAAAAATCAATGCAAAATGAATCAAAGTTCTTAACCTCAGACTCTGAAACTGCTAGAGGAAAATGCAAGCAAAACATTTCAATACACAGGTGTAGGTGAAGGCTTTCTGCAAAGGATTCAGAGAGCACAAGAAATAATCAGTAAGTTCTTCCATCAACAAAAACTCTAATTTCTGCATATCATAAGAAGCAATCAGCAGAATGGAGAGATAATCTATAGAATGTTGGATCACTGTACATCTGGTAAGAGATCAGTATCTAGAATTTATAAATAACTGAAATTTAAACAGGGCAGGGGAAGCAGTAAAAGAGAACAAACAAGACTCAACTAATTCAGTCTGTATATAGGATAGCAAATTGCACATAGTTCTCAAAGAAAGTAAGACAAGTGATCAAGAAATATTTGGAAAAGTATTTGACACCCCTAGCAATTATAGAAATGCAAATTAAAACTGCTCTGAGATTCCATTTGACCCCAGGAAGGGGGAAGAGTAGGTAATGTAATATATATGTCATGATGACAGGAAGGATTCTGGGTTTAGGACGGGAGCCAGTAAGATGGTCTAGAAGGCGCTGGAACAGGCAGTGAAAGGAAAACAATGATCGTTATACATGAAAATGTCACAGGGAAACCTATATGAAAAGAGAAATAGAAGCATGGTTACGCCTTGTGAAACCTCTTCCCTTGTGTAACCCTGAAATGTCTGCTTCTTGTCACACAAACATCCTCCAGCGCTGTATTCCCATCTGCTTTCTCCCTCTTGTCTTCCATGACTCAGTTTTAATTAAAACACTGATCCTTCCACCTACATCATGAGGACATTCTTTGTCAAGGTCACCAGGAAGTCACCAGGAATGAATTGTGAGTTTTGTGCTTCCTGGGTCCATCAGCATCATGTGACATCAGAGAACTGAAAACCCCCTTCTGTCTTCTCTCACCACCCATCATCCCCTATCTGCAAACAGCCACTGCATCCTTCCGATGGTTCAGACCAAAGACCCATAGTCATCTGATTTGGTGTTTCCCTTTCACCTCTGAGTTAACTCACGAATAAACTCAACGAACTACTTGAAAAACACTTCCATAACCCAGTCACTTCTTATTGCTACCATTTTGGTCCAAACCACATATATTCCTAGTCTCCTGACTTGTCACTTTTCAACAGGAGTCAGAATGGTCTGTGACAATAATAGTGCACAATACCACAGCTCAAACCCTCCGGTGATCCCTTGGCTTATGCAGAGAAGCGTGTAGAAAGGTTTGCACCACCATTTCCATTCCCTCTGACTTGAGTCCTCTCTGTCACAGCCACTCTGACCTTCTTTTCCCTGATCAAACCAGACTCCTATCTCAGTAGGGATTTTGTACTAGGCAGTCCTCCATGACCTTCATAACACATGACTCAGCCCTTCCTTCTTGCAGTCTCTGCCCTCGTAGCATCCTCAGAGAGCCCTGGCAGATGCTGGCCCCCACCAGCGTGCCCGTGCTTCCTCCTCTGTGCTCCCTGACCAGATGCACTGGTTCATTCCTGGAGGCCCCATACCATGGACTTTGTCTGTCTTTTTCGCCTAATTGATCTTTCTGGCTGACATGGGAAATACTAAAAGAGTTTTTGAAGGATCCTGATAAATCAACAGGATCTATAATATGTTACACATGTTCTTTGCTCATTTTGATAGTAAAGGCAGCAGTGGCTGCCTCTCAGGATTATGCATTTCTTTGTATACTCACAACCACACTGCTAAGTTGTTCGTTGAGCCAAAATTCAGTCCATGCCAATATTTTTCAGAATCTGGCATCTGACCCTTTCCCCAGAGTTCTATCACAAGATAGACTGAAGTAGCCCATGTGCTGTAAGCCACGTTAAAAAACTGTCCCTTTACCCAGAGGCACCTCCTTCTCAGGGCTGTTGTCCCACCTCAGACCCTGTGCACACTGCTTTTACAGACCATAGGGCCACAGTGGCGGTCACTGCTGGGCTGGGACCCTGTCAAGCTGGACTGTCAATCTAGATCAAGTGGGCATGGCAAGCCACCATTGCAAGTGCAAATCCCTCTGGCCAGGTGCCAGCCCCTGGTGCTTCTGCAAGGCCTGACTTGTAGGAGAAGGCTAGCACCCCAGAGGATCATGATTCTACAGATAGTGTCAAGCCGAGAAGTAGAAGCCAACAGAAACTTTAGTGAAGAGTAGGCTACTAGAAGCCATTTTCCTTACAAAAGGACCCAGCCAAGAAGCAGTGCACTGGAGGTCCGATACCTGTTTGCTTTTAACACAAACCCATCTCTGATAGTTCTTCTGCTTTCATTCTGGAATTTTCTGGGCCTTTCCCACAGCCTTGCCCAGGTATAGGCCTCACTCCTTGGACTGCTAGGCAGGCTGACAGAGAGATGCTCACTGTCTGCTGAAGGATGGCCAGCTAAGGGAGGAAGAGAGGTTAGCTTAGCTGACAAGAGCTTGGTTTGGGTTCAGTTCAGTGACAGCTGCCCTCTGAACTGTAGCCATAGAAACAGGCCAGGATGAGCGACTGGCCTTACTTGGTCAGTCTTGGAGGCCCTCAGATGCAGCCACAGGTTGACCTTGTCCTTCCCTCTTTTCAGGAAGTTCCCAACATGGGACTGTTGGCCCAGGTCACATGGGCTTGTAAGTCATGAGTGACTAACCTTTTTGGGCATTCCTGAGCCTCAGGGCACTAGCTTTCCTTTTGACCACCATGGGAACCTTCCAGTGCTCCAGCACCTGGGACTGAGGCTCACCCAGGACCAGCTCATTCCAGTTCATACTTCCAGAGAGCACCAGTCCAGCATGCTGTGCAGGAGCCTTGCTCAGGAGGCCAAGGGGAACAGAAGCTATGCATTCACATAGCTCTGCAAGATCGAGTTTCCAGGGGGCAAAATGATCAGGTGCTTTCTGTTCAACTGACATTTCCAGGGGCTACTTGTACCTGTGGCACTTTGACTTCATCTAAAGTTGTTCAAATACTCACAGCAGATATTCAGTACTGTCTCTTGTAATGGACACAGAGAAAGTAATCTTCACATCATGATGCAAGCTCTGTTTCTTAGAAGTTGGACATGGGCAGGGGCAGGGCATGTCCTGGGACTCTTTGGTGGCGATGTTCAGCCTATCCCAGGCAGAGGTGAGGGGTTTCGGGCAGAGGATATGGGCTCAGAGCCCAAGGATGTTTCTGGGTTTGAGTGAGCGTCATCTTAGAAGTGCTGTGAAAGCCTGCACTGTGTAACCTGTATGACTTGTCCTGGGCAGCAACGCGGGAGAAGGAAGAGGAGGAAGAATGAAGAGGAAAACAGCAGCATCAAATAGAAAAGAAAGAAGAAATCAAAATGGAAGCTGTTGACATGTGTCCCATCTTCTAGGGAGAGCAATCTGCATGCCCAGAACTATGAGAATCAGAGCACAATCTTCACTACAGTTTGTGTTGCACACAGACATGAGCCCAGCTCCGCTTTCCTAGGTCAAAGGGAGGCTGAACAGACAGAGGCTGACAATGGATCTTCTTAATTTGAGAGGCTTGGAATACTCTAAATTCAGAATACACTTTACAGTTGAAATCTATTTTTTAGGCTTACTTTTGTCTCCTAATGATAATTACCCAGAGTCTTTAAAACAGTCATATTCCTACCTATACCAAACTTTTGGCTCTATGCTTTTGCATCAGCATCCTATTCCGCTGTTCTGGAAAGGTTTTTGCTTGTTTGTTTGTTTGTTTGTTTGTTTGTTTGGTTGGTTGGTTGGTTTTGGGGTAAGGGGCAGTCTCATTATGTAGCTCTGATTATCCTGGAACTCAATCTGCAGACCAGGCTGGCCTCTGTCTCACAAAGATCCACCTGCCTCTGCCTCCTATGCACTAGGATTAGAGAAGTGCACCATCACCACCCAGCCTCATCCCACCATTCTGAGCAAGGCTTGTGACCAGTGTATGCCTTGGAGATACCACTGATCCAATTTATAAACAAGACCACTCAGACTCAAGCACAGTGGAACCCTCATGTGTGTACATACGGCTACGGCACTCTGTACCTTTCCTAGGAAAGCCCAAACGTTCAAATGGTCACAGGAAGTGTGTGGTAAGCTCTGTGCTTTTCCAGAATAAGGAAATTACTCCCTCCCTGCCTCTCAGCACACTTCCAGCAACCCTTCTCAGACTGTCTCTGAGGCTACACCAGTACATTGCCGTCACAACAGGCAGACCGTTTCAATCACATCAGGACCTGTCTGTCCATGCTTTGAAGACTTTGGAAGGGCATCTGAACAGGATCATGGATGCTCTTGATTCTCCTCGGGGAATCTGGGAGTTCAGTCCTCTCCTTTCTCCAACTTGTGCTATCACAGGGCTCAGGAGTCCTCCCTGAGGCTCTTCAGCCATACACAGATGCTCTGTGGTAGAAAGGACAGCCCTAACTGCTCTGCAGGTGGACCAAGGAGGAACCTGAGCACAAGTAGGGTTCAACTCAGTGTCATCTCACCCTCTGATGCACCGGATACTTGGTGTACCTATTTCATGCACCCTGCAGAGATATAAGATTTCCATCTGCAAGCTAAGTGCTTTCCTAGCTGTGTGTCTCAAGCAGTAGAACCTTAAATCTTCACTGTTTTTGTTTGTTTATTTGTTTTGTTTTTTAATTGAGCCAACTATTTGGTTCACAGACATCTGTACACCGAGGAATCAAATGAGATGTAAAGTAAGGGAAGATGTTGCAATGACAGGATGAGGTTTCCTTGAAACTAAACAGGTATCATTTGGCACATTTTTACCTTCTGTCTATTGGCTGTCATTAGATACAGGAGTTGGCGTGATTTGGATTGTCAACAAGTCCAGCCCATGATACATACACAGTGTGTCTCTGTTAGCTGGCATTCTGCTCAGTCAGGAGTCAGAGGGAACTACAGGCTCACAGGCGGGAAGAAGAATGGCCCGAAATTGAGGAAGGAGGCATTAGGCTGGGCACAGATAAATGAGACCCAGCAGAGAAATACCATCAATAAAGTTATGCCAAGTGCTAATTATGAGAGACCAGAGGTTAGACAGACTGACTCCCGGGTATGCAAACAGGTAAGGAGAGGGGCCATGGCTAGGTAATTTCCAAATTTGCCAGTGGCAAATTTCCAAGACGGCTGGCTTCCTCCTTGCCTTCCCAACTTGAGACAGAAGCCTGGCAGCTTAAAACAAAGGCCTTGTTGGCTTTTGTCTCCCATCAGCAGACCCCCTAAGTATGGACTGACTGTCTCAGCAAGTTTGAGGTCAGATAGGGGTATGTTACACAGCAGGTGACAATCAAGCATCTATCCAATCTTTTTTTTTTTTTTCTCAAATTGACCAATCCGAAGTTAAGGGAGGAAAACCCTTCAGAGATTTAAACCCCCCCTTCCCCCAGCTCTCAGGAAGACACTGGGTTTTCTGCTTTCTGAACTCCCTCCCCACTCTGCTTTGGGGAGAGTACCTTACTCTGAGTGCTTGCTGTATGTGTGTGTTTCCTCACCCGCAGTAAACCTTCTTCAACTGCTGATTTTGTCTGCTCCTGTTTGAGGTGTTTGAGATTCCTTTGTTGCTACCTGCTATGACATTGTTCCCGACTCTTAATGCTTTAACTGACAAAGAAAACAAACCAAACCAAGACCCCTAAACTGTATCAAATATGTCAGCTAGGCCAGGGCAGGCTGCTCTAGGCTGTTACTAACAGGCTATTATTAACCCTGTCGCAATTGGAAGAACGAGAGTAACCCTGGCACAAAGGGCCACCGTGGTCAAGAGCAGACCTAGACAGTCCCAAGGGCAGACCTAGAGAGTCCTCAGTCACTTTGTACACACACCCCTTCCCTTCTTTCTCAGCATGGTGCTGGCTTTGCTGGCTAACTCCCGGACAGAATATGCAGAAGTGGCCTGTGACTGCTGAGTAGGGCTCTGCTTCACTGGCCTTGTCAGAGCCTGGTAACATGAATATGCTCTTGTTTCTCGATATTCGTTCCTGCCTCATCTACAATTAGTCACAAGTCTTCATGGCATGTGGGTGCTCTTGGTGATATCCTTCTAGTAGGCTGTCTACATACATTGAGGATATCCTTTCACTGGAAACTGGGTTCTATAGGACTGTGGCCTCCTTAACTTTTTTTCTAGAAGCTTCTCTCCCTATGCTCTTGCGGGGGTGGCCTGAGAAATTTGCAGTAACCAAGGACAGGATATTATTAGAAATCAGGTTTCAGGAACTGAGCTAAAATGTTGGGCCTAGGGGTTTGGACTTGTCCTTAGTGGACACTGGGGACCATTTAGTGTCTAGTTTGGTCTTTTGTGAGATTCTGTATTGGATCTGGGCTTTGAGTACTATCCCCCTTGGCCCTGAATTCACTGGCAAGAGTTACCAATTCTACAGAGTTTCGTGGAAATTTCCAGCTCCTAAGATCAGACCTAAAGCACCATAGACTCGTTGCAGGACATTTTAATTCAGTGTTGAACAGAATATTTAAACAAGCAGCCAGAGGTTATGTAAATTGCCACTCACAGCAGCTCTCTGACCTACAGCTTCAGAGGGGTTGGGGTAGCCACATTTCCGGACATAAAGCCTAGGGCTCCTTAGAGCATTGAACCTGCACCATTCTGGAGGGAAAAGCATGTCTAATTATATGTCTGCTGGCTGATGGGGCTAGAAACCACCTTGGCTTCTTCACCTGGGAACAGAAAGTCTTGCTTGCCTCTGCATTTCTTAATTTCGCTGATGGTTTGCAAAGCACAAATATCCATGGTTTTGAATGCATGTGTTCTTTTTTTTTTTATTTTCCAGTTTAAATTTAGATAAGAATCAAGGTTGTTTCACAAGTCAGTTCCAGGTCCCTCTCCCATTCCCTCCCTTCCTCCCGTGCCCTCCCTGAATGCATGTGTTCTTGAGACTGCAGATTCCCAAACTTCATCCTTCATTCTCAAAGGCTCTAGCCTCAGCTAGTTCATTCCACTAGCTGTATTACCAGGAGTTCCAGCACAATCCACACAAGTGTCACAGGGAGAGATGGGCCCTTTGTAAGCATAACCAGAGGACCTCACACCCACACAGAAAAAATAGATTGAGAAAATAGAATGATAAAATGCTTCAGAGTAAAACAAAACAAAACAAACAAAAACCACAGTGCCTTGTACCAAGGTCGCTCTATACCACTTAACCTGGACCTGGATGTTTCTTAGTTTGCTTAGTGATCAGCAGGACTGTTCCAGGAAGGCTGGTACCAGCACACACCATGAGAGGCTGAACAGGAAGAGGATCAAAGCTGAGCACCTTTGCTAAAAGGTCCCAGCATTGGAATGTTCCTTCCCCATCAGTCTTGTTCACATATTCGCACCATTTTCGGCATCAAAGTAAAGCAAAGCAAGATAGATGTCTTCATATGCATTCTGTTGTTTTAGCACAACCCGAGCCTGGGTAATTCACAGAGCAAAGACATTTGCTTAGCTCACAGATCTGGAGGCTGAGAGACCAGGATCAGTGCCCACATCTGGATAAGGATCCCACCCTGTGCTTGGCCACAGCATTGGGGAAAAGCAGGCCAAGCAGACACTTGCCCTGAGAGGAAGTTCTTATCTCTCTCAGTGACCTAATCACCTTCTACCTCTGAGCCTGCCACTTGGCAATCAACTGTCAATATGACTTTTGAAGGGGACAAAGCACACTCAATTGATGACAACAGAAAAAGAAGATAAAAAAGGCACATTTGATAGACCAGAGGGGGAATAGTGCTGAGGAATGCCTTTGTGTAGCCTCACACCCAATTCATGTAGCTTTTATAATGTGTGTGTGGGGTGGCTGCTGCCAGCCTTGGGGACAGCTCTGATCTTACATGATGGCCTTTGGGGATCATCTTTGCTGCTCAGTGTAAGGAAAACAGGTTCAGGGACTTGCATATTTTGTAGCAACCAGACTCAGAAGCCTGGAGGCTGCACAATTGGTTGGATATGGCCAGGGAGAGACTAGACTGTAGGAATAGAGCCAAACAACTGAAAGTTGAAATGAGTGGAAAACATAATTTGTAAAATAATGGTAAACATTTGGCTTTTTAAATGCTAGGAGGGCTTGAATAAACCACCTTACACACTTAGAATTTCAGATTTGAACAATTTCTTCCCTCCCAGAAGACTGGAAATCTCTCAAGCATCGCAGCATGTCAGATTCTGAATAGAAAAGACCTGCCGTGTCTAATCCGAGGTTCCCCTCTAGGGACACTCACAGTAAACACTGAATAAAGACATTGTATGTGAATTATGAGTCAGTTCATTCAGTTGTATGATGGACACATAAGACTTGTTCTATTTATGATGTATACTGTAATACTTTTACTTCTGGGTAAACTGGACAGCGACTATAGTGCACACATCCATGGTTTCGTTATGATGACTATGTTCAGAATCCTTTCTTCTAATAACTTAGAGCTGTACCGTTGTTAACCATGGTCACCCTGCTGAGCCATAGACGGCCAGGACTTGCCAGTCCTTTATCTTCAACCATCTCCAAGCCTCTCCCAGCACCCCTCTCTAGTCCTTGTCACCCTCCATACTCAGTCACTCGCTCCTGCTTCCACCTCCCCTGGTGTCCTCTCACATGTGGTTCTCTGCCCAAGACTCTTCCCAGCCAATCCCCCACTGACTCTCCTTCCTAAAGAGATGTTTCGGGATGATGATCTCCACTCTACCCCACCTCCCTCACATCCCTAGCCTTGTGCTTCATCCCTAGTTGTTAGATGTCTGTGGTCTACCGGATGAGAGCTCCCCAGCTGGACCCTGTCTACCATACCACACCTGTAGTAGCTATTTGTGGCAGACCTGGCCCTTCCATAGGCTTGTCACTCTGAAGTGTTCCTCCATCTCTCGGTCACCTCCAAATGCATTTTCTTTCCCATTGGTCGAAGCTTGGCTTGCTGTTCCAAAAGGAAGACAGCCAAAGCCTCCCATGCATGTTAGGTCTTTACAGAAGGGGGCCCTACTTTGGGGTTACCCATAAGCCCCAGGGATTTCCCAGTGGTCAAATTATAATAATGTGAATAATGTGGCACACTAGTATTTCTCTGAAATCCTTCATATGGTTACATTTTCAGGGAAAATGTTATATTAGCACAAACCATAGTATCCACTGCACTCAAAATGAGTAATACATCTTAACCAGTTTAATATAAAATGCTATAACCTCCCAGACAACAGACCACAACCCTGAGGAAAATGCAATATACCATTTTCACTAGACATGTATAAAACCTCTGGACACAGGCTTTGCTTATGAGTCTTTTGCTTGGCACTTACCCCAGGAAAAACACGGAGAGGAGGGTGGTCCATTAGCTATGTGCCATGGCATGGACGATGGAAAGAGAGGAGAACCTCACAAAGGTTTGTCAATGAGATTCAGGGAAAATGGGCCTAATGAACACCAACTCTCTCCCAGGAAGGCCAGGCCAGGCCGGCACTCCCCACTGGGGCTTCGAATGCGGGCCCTGTATGTTGCCTGCTTTCTATCTTATAGCAAAATATATGAAGATTAATATACAGAGAAGAAATGTTTAATTCACCTCTTTCAATTACATTTTTAATGATTTATATTTATTTTATGTGCATTGGTGTTTTGCCTGCATGTGTTGGGTCCCCTGAAACTGAGCTGCAGACAGTTCTGACCATGTGGGTGTTGGGAATTGAACCCAGGTCTTCTGGAAGTTCTGTCAGTGCTTTTAACTGCTGAGCCATCTCTCCAGCCCTTAAGCCACCCATGATTGCTTATTGTCTGCATGGAGGCAGCCATCGTGGCAGGAACATGTGGCAGGGGAGAGGACAGAAAGAGAACAAGGAAAGGAGACCAGGACCAAAGCCTGCTTCGAGGCACACCTCCAGTGACCTGAGGCCCTCCCATCAGGTCCTACCTTCCAAAGTTTCCACCTTCCAAAAGTACCACCTTGGGTATCAAGCCTTTAGCATAGGGATGTCTGGGTTTCACTTCAGGTCTGAACTGTAGTACATCGTGGCCACTGAAATCAGCCTTGTGAGTGGGACTTGGGGATGGTACATCTAAAGCTTGGTGGGTAACCCCAGGGCTCAGCTGGTTGGCAAATCACTGCTATAGAGCAGGAACACCTGAGCTTGAGGGAGAATCAGAATTTCTTCAATGGTCTCTTAACATAAGGTTTGTTTGCATCCCAAGTTTCCAACTCAGCAGGTGTGGGTGGGACCCCAGCAATGCACATTCATAATAGGTCCCAGGAGAATTGGTAAGAGCCTTAAGGTAAGAGAGACAAGGGCTCTCAACCTGGACATTTGATCCTATTAGAAGGTGGAAGGCTTGATGGTGGTCGTGGGACCATTAAGCAAAAAAAAAAAAAAAAAAAAAAAAGAGGCTGAAAATCAGATGTCAATCTGGATCTTGGCTGCGCCCTCCAGATACACTGTTCAGTAAGCCCTCTGAGTTTTGATTTTGTTTTCTGTCATTTCAGACCTTCAAGCAAGCTCAAATATTGAATGAAAGCTTCTAGAAATAATTCATAAATTTGCACTGAGTACCATTCTGAGTAGTTTGAAAGCTCTCATCTCTGCTCCATCCCATGCAGGATGTGACTTGTCCCTTTGTTCAGTGTGGGCACTACAGCCAATCACCGGCTAGTCATGCAATGGCTCTCTTGGTCAGCAGATCCACTAGAAGAATTTCAGACTTTGTGTTCAAGTGGCCTTGGCAACTCTTTCTGCCTCTTTCGGAGAGAAGCAAGTGCCAGCGTCCGAGATGTGCTGCCCTTGCTTTACATGCATGTGGTCTGACCCAGGGACAAGACCCCCAGAATCAGTCAGCCTTTGACTCAGGCAAACACAGCCTTTGCCTCGGGCTCCTCATGGTCCCATCCTGAAAGGGGCTCCTGTGACTGTCTTCCCTTCCACATGTCCAGTCAGGAAGCTCACTGGCTGTCCTCCTGGGATGGGTGAAGAGTTGGTCAGGCCTCCCTACTAACCATTTTGTCTTGGGTGTCCTGTTTCTGTGACTTGCCTACCTGCCCCGGAGAAGCATCTCCCAAGATGGAAGAGTCACCTTCAGTCAGTTCCACTCTGGTCTGCAGTGTTCTGTTGACGGACCCTTGGCCCGGCCTTACTCCTTCTGGGCTCTTTCTAAGGTGTGTGTGTGTGTGTGTGTGTGTGTGTGTGTGTGTGTGTGTGTGTGTGTGTGTGCGTCTGTGCGCATGTAGGTGTCAGTAAAGGCCAGAGGAGTGTCAGATCATGTGGAGCTGCGGTCACCGGTAGTTGTGAATCTTCTGACTCGGGTCCTAAAAATTGAAGTCTGGTCTCCTAGACAGTAGTCATTGCTTCCAACTCCACTGCTGAGTCAGCCCTCCAGCCCCTCCTCCTGAGCTTAAACAGGAGCTACACTCATCCTCCTTGTTTTGGAGACAGAGCTAAGGCTTAGAGAAGTGAAGGACTCTCAGTGCCACACAGCTCACTCTAAGTGGTAGCATGCGCAGCCACTGTGTGACAGAAATTCTAGCTGGCTCTGTGCATTGAGAGAGTCTCCAAATACAGAGCAGTGGGGAAACTGTTGAGGATGCTAAGGGCACCAGTTGCTTCCTGAGAGAAAAGGGTCATGACTCTCCACAAGAGAGCATGACAGACAGATCATGAGGGGGTGCCCTAACATACACAGACAGGCTCTGGCTGGATTCTTTGTAGGCAGGAGGCTAACAGAAGGGGAGGTCTGAGGTATTCTAGGTGGTCCCTACAAGGCTTCCCTAGTTTTGCAAGTCTGAATATATAGTCCACAGCAGAGAAACTGTGCGCCCATTGCCTCTCCTCCTTCCCTCCTCCCTGCGGTGCACTCCTGCCACCCCATTTCTCTCTCTAGCTCACTTTTCTTTCTGGTGTTCCTACTCTCTGCTCCTCGCCTCTCTTCTTTCTTCTTGCCTCTCTGTGTCTCTTCCTCTGGAACATGGTGACTGGGTTGAGGAGATGCAGAATCCATTTTGTACCTCAGAGCTGTGGCAGAATGTTTTAGGGAAGAGGCCCAAGAGGGGGTTGGCATTTATCAAAGACACATCAGCCTCTGGGTGGTGGACTTCCTGTTTAGACAGCCCTCCTCCTCCCCAGAGGCTCAGCTGAAACTGGCCAGCTGTGGCGTGGGCAAGCCTCCGGGCTCCAGAGCTTGTATTGGGACCTCTTCTCTTATCTTCAGCTCTCTGGAACCCCCAGAGCCATAGCCTCCCCATTTCTGTGCACTCACTCCTGGTATTCCTCTCTCAAGAGATTCTGGGCCACCAAGTTCTAACTATTGGAGCATGACATCCTTCTGTCTGCTAATCCACAGAGGAGAGTAGCTGACTGGGATCCTCTCACCCCTCTGTCCTGGAGACAGGACCCTTGGTATCAAACCTGTGACAGAACATATCCAGCCCTAGCAGATGTATTAATACCAACCATGTTCACCATACTTTCCAGGGTCCTGGTGACAGTCAGAAAGAGGCAAAAGCCTTTGACTATTCATCCCTTATGACGTTCCCAAGCTGACTGGAATAGTAGGTAAGAACAAAAACAGGCAAGAAACTATGGCATAATAGTTTGTGCTACGGGGAAAGTAGGAAAGGGAAGGGCAGGGCTAGAAGCTGGAGAGCATCTGCCCAGGGAGTGTAGAGGTCTCTTGGAGGGTCAGGTGTTGAGGGGGCCCCAGGGAGCCAAGGAAAAATCCTAAGAGACAAGGATTACTAGAACTGTGAGTTCTTGAAGGGAGCTTAGATTTTATTCTCTCATCAAGAAGAGAGTGACTCAACTTATGCTCAGCCATCAATATAGCTTGGCAGATGCTGTTGGCTGCCCAGTAAGGGACTAGAACCATAAAAGATGCTGTTGGATGACATAGAACACTTAACAGTGACCATGGACTGAGCTCAAGCTGCTTGGGTTGTCACACACATGACGGAGGTCCTTGCTCTTCTCAGGAACAGGGCCATGTATGAGTGGAAGGGGAATGTGGCTGTCTACGGGGCACTGGATGGGTTTGGACAAGAAAGTGGCTCAGTCTTTCTGTCTGGAGGCAGGGACATCTGTTTGCCTCCCTGACTTCACATCTGGTGACTCCATTATTGCTGGCATCAGACACGTGCCACTGACCCACAGAGAGTGGAGGACTCACCCTGTGAGTACAGTGTGGTTGTGGAAATAAGATAGTAAATAATCCCTTCAGAGGAGAATGGAAAGAAAAGGGTCTGAAAACAGCCAGTGGTTGGACCCTGAGCCCAGAGCGAGCTGGCCCTGGGGCAGCTTCCCTTGCAGAGTGGCGAATGCTATCTTTCCCCATCTACATCTCCACTATTTACCTCAACTATCAAAGCAGCACAGACTTGTGATGTGAAATGCTGACATGGTGGGAAAACAAGAGCTGAGGGAGACCACCCAATGTTTCCATCTGGGCCCCCACAGAAAACGGTGCATGCTGGCCAGAGCCACTCTGAGCCATTACTTACAGCACTGTTAACAAGTACCGCAGGCACAGGGAGGGACATGGTGGTCCAGGGTGTGCTGGATGTAGGGTACATGGAGAGTTATCCATCCCTCTAGCAGAAAAGTCCGGGCCACCTGCCTGAAGGCACCAGAGAATAAACTTATGACTTCAGCTCACCCCGAGCTCTATACCTGTAAGTGGTAGAGGCCGTCTGCAGTGATTATGGGAAAGGCCCCAGGGCCAAGGTCACTGCTGAGAACAGGTTGTCTCTGGAGACACAGAGGGTTTTCTGGCAGCTTATCTGTACTCCAGGGGTGTGAAGTTGGCAGCCTTGTGTCTTGTACCTTCATAGGGACTGGTCCTCAGGTCACCCCACAGACCAGGATTTTCTCCCTGCTGAAGTACAGGCAGCCTGTGGGCAGCATTCATAGTCTGAAGGTTGCCTGATTAGAATGGAGGCTTTGCCGCACTCCCCGGAGGAACAGAAATGGAGGTAAGTGAAACATGAAAAAGGCAGGAAGGGTGAGACCACTGGCTGGACCCATGTGCTGCTGGTAAGGACAATGGGCTGCAGTGACCCACAGGGTGCAGGGTGTGAGCCCCACACTAGACCCTGGAAATGCTCCCCAAGGCTTCATGGCTACACAACACACACACACACACACACACACACACACACACACACACACATCCCCCAACACAATCACATAGCGACTATTCTGATACACTTGCTGAATCTTTGTCTTTCAAGCTTTGATAAGAGCCATATTGCGGGGAGATATGATTTTTGAGTGCAGGGAGGCAGGATGGAAAGCTTTAGCCACCACGATCTTCTAGACCTGATGGTTGGAAAGGCAGGCTGGTCATCTGGTTCTCAGGCTGCTGTCACTCTGGCTCTGACTATCCTTCTCGATGTTCTTCCTATGTAGAAATCTACCAGTCCCCCTAAGGAGCATCTTGCTGTCTCAGAGATGCCAGAGGCGGTGAGAGTGGAAGACATCATTCCTGGTTGGTATCTGAACCCTGAGTGATGCCAACTATGGCTGCCAGCAGCAAATTCAAAGTCAGTAAGTGGAGCAGAGGCCATGTCCTCTTAAGCACAAAGGTGTGTTTGGCTTAGAGAAGAACAAGAATACTGGCAGCTGCTGAACAGGCAAGGGTGTGGGCTAGGCTGGGATGCATGGCATAAGCCCCTGAGACTGAGGTTTCACCTCTGCCAGTCGGTACAATCTAGCCTGGAGTTCGTGGGGCAGAGGACACAAACTGTCCCTTCAAGGGTTTGGCGTACAGTAAGACAGCAGAATGAAAAGGTTAGCCTCACGCTCCCAGGTCCCCAGCCTCTTCTCCCTTCTCTCCGTACTGCTCCTCTGCCATAGTGCTCATCCTTTGCACTGGACCACAGTGCTCATCCTTTGCACTGGACCATAGCGCTCATCCTTTGCACTGGACCATAGAGTTCATCCTTTGCACTGGACCACAGTGCTCATCCTTTGCACTGGACCATAGCGCTCATCCTTTGCACTGGACCATAGCGCTCATCCTTTGCACTGGACCATAGCGCTCATCCTTTGCACTGGACTACAGTGCTCATCCTTTGCACTGGACCACAGCGCTCATCCTTTGCACTGGACCACAGCGCTCATCCTTTGCACTGGACCATAGCGCTCATCCTTTGAACTGGACCATAGAGTTCATCCTTTGCACTGGACCACAGTGCTCATCCTTTGCACTGGACCATAGCGCTCATCCTTTGCACTGGACCACAGCGCTCATCCCTTGCACTGGACCATAGCGCTCATCCTTTGCACTGGACCATAGCGCTCATCCTTTGCACTGGACCATAGCGCTCATCCCTTGCACTGGACCATAGCGCTCATCCTTTGCACTGGACCACAGCGCTCATCCCTTGCACTGGACCATAGCGCTCATCCTTTGCACTGGACCATAGAGCTCATCCTTTGCACTGGACCATAGCGCTCATCCCTTGCACTGGACCATGGCTGCCTTCAAAACCTCTACCTTGTCCCATATTCACTTTCTAACTCGGTGTCACGCTTTGTGTTGCTACCACCAGTCTGACAGCCCACAGACAGCACACACTTACTCAACTCTGACTTTTGAGAATCAAGATGTAGAAGGATACAGAAGACAGGAAAAAAAGAAAGAAATCAGAGGGGAAAGTGCTCTGAAGAAATAATTTTTAGTTTTCAGTACCCCTCTCCAGGTCACACTGCACTTGGCATTCAGTAGGTACTCAGAAACTATTCACTGTAGTGAGTTAGTAGAGTCCTCTGGCTTTCCCAGAATCACTCACTGTGAAAGTCAGCAGATCCCTCCCTGTCTCCCTCATTTTACTTTCTACACTGCCCTAACTCAGATCCTTGCCATCTTCAAGCTGCATAATAAGACAGTGCAGACAAGTCGCTGACTAATGGTTTCTCTTTGGGATTTTGGGATAACACAAAAGCAGTAAATTCTAGTAGAAACTGTCCTGAGTTTGAATCTCTCTAGGCTCATGTGCTGGGGTATGTCACTCTCTTGCTGGGGTATGACGCTCTCTAGCAAGCTGGGCAGGCCATTCAGTCCCCTTCCCACTAGGCCACCAGGGGAACAACCCAACACAGAGGGCTCTGTTACTAAGCGAAGGTGTGTGGGAGCTTGGGGAAACTGAAGCTTGTGTATTCCCCTTCCAGTGTGTTAATAAGGATGCAGCCCATGGGAAGTCAGAGAGCAGCTACATCTTAGCACGTCTGTGCCTCCTCTCCGACCCGCCCTCCCCATCTACCTTTGCTAGTTAATCACCTCATGCCAAGTCTGTTACTATCTGACACGGAGATAAATGAACGTGCCAGCTGTGGCCTGGGCTCTGAACTGAAGGTCTTGAGTGCATCAGTTCAAGTGGTTCTCAGAAGCACCGTGGCAGAGGCTGTTATCATCCAAGCTACTAGAAAGAAAGCAGAACTCCGAGGCAGCATAGCAGACAGGGTTCTTACACTGGTCCTGTGGCTGAACTTCCGACTGTGTCATATGTATTTTTAATTTTCTCTATGTTATATTATTTTTATATCTCAAACAAAAAATAAATTAAAAAATCTCTTTGGCAAAGGAGTAGCTGTCCCTCCTAGAACTAGAAAATTCTGTTAGATGGCCAGGCATGTCTTTGATTTGCAAGCTAATCCATCAGAACCTGCAATAGTTTGGATATAGATTTTCTCCCGAAAGTCTTCTGTTAGAGACTTAGTGCCGCTGTGGATCTATCAGGAGATCATGGAATGTTTAAGAAGTGGGGATGGATGGTCTAGGCTGTTTGGTCTTTCAGTCACTGAGGAATGCCCTTGAAGGACATCTAGGATTCTGGTCTCCTCCTCAGTGACTTCTGCTTCCTGGCCAGCAAAAGGTGAGCAAAGGAAACTCTCCTCCCCTAATCAATGCTGGTCATGAGGGACAGAGAGGATGTGGTCCAGCTGAAAAGATGCGTGTGTCCCAGTGGCCTGTTCATGGGTCTATGAACAGTGGGGGGGGGTTTCTATTGCTCGTCAGCCCCATTTGTCCTCAAGGACAGGAGGAATCCTGTCCTATGACTTGGGAACTCTTCCTTTTAAGATTCATGACTTATGACTGCGGGAGTGCAAATGCTGTGCCCAAGCAGACCCAGCCACTGCCCACACTTTGTAAGCACTGACTGTAACCTCAGTGACCTCATTAACTTTCTAGGAAATCTTGGGGTGAGGGTGCCTATAGTCTTTGTGTTGTCATCTTCTTCATCATGCCTGGTTCTCCCAGCTAAATGGAAGGCTGGTTTTGCTCCATGGGTGTTTCCAGATTTTAGAGACATACCCCACTTCTAAAGACAATCTCCTAATTAAGACCTTCTTTATTAGGGAATTTAAAAGAGAAAATTGTGTGAAGGAACCCATGATCTGCCCTGGGTCACTGTGCACTGCATGGAACAGCACCCTTCAGATGGTGCCTCACCTTGAGCCATTTTAGAAAGTGACAAGTTTGACTTGAGGTTTTCCATTTTGAATGTAACTATTAAGATCAAATGGCTGTAGGTCAGTATGCAACTGACATTTTTATTAGGGCTTAAATTAATAATTTTATTAGACATAAATTAATCAATAATACATCTGTGGCAACAAATAATGACATCTGTGAATATATCAAATTATATTAGAAACACCAGACACACTGGTCTATTGGTCGCTTCAGATGCAAGCACCCTCACCTGGGACCATATGAGAAAGGGCACCCAAAGACTGAGACATGGCAAGTCAGTTGACCAGTCATCCTGTCACTGGTCACAAGCCTCAGACAGAAAAATTGCCAAGTGAAAGCTATCTGTCTGTCCCAGAGCTCTGGCCTTAATACAATTTCTCCTGTCTGTGACACACAGCCCACTTGAAACTGACACTTTAAACAATCCACTACAGGGACCTGCATCTGCCCGTGCTGTGAGCTGCTCTGTGCCTACAAGTTTATGAGATTTCTTATCTGGGACCTGATAGAGGCTTTTCCTCAGCCCTTATCAACTTAGTGCCTCTCTGAACTCTGCAGCCTCCTTAACCCTTCCTTACCCTGTGTGTGTGTGTGTGTGTGTGTGTGTGTTGTGTGCACTATAAAAAGTATGGCCTGAGATTAGATAATAATTAAGTTTGGAATAAAAGGATCTCTGTGTGTGAATGGCTATGAGTACTGAGTGAAATAATGTATGTAGCCTGTGAATTGTTAATCAAATGTTGACACTGTGCCGAAATACAAACATGCCCATCTGTTTCTGACATAGCTTGCTCATGACAGCATGGATGGAATTAGAGTCCCCTGCAGTCAGAATGTAAAGAACCAGTTGATTTTCCCAACCTTGTCATCCCTTCAACAGAAGTGGTCCTGGCTCCCATGTCAGGCTGGGAAGCACGATTGGAAGACAAATGGCCTGTTTCGTCTCTTGCCTCCCTCCAGAAATGCATCTCCTTCCAATGCAACCTCATCATTCACGTGTGTTCCCAGTGCCTGTCATGGTGGGAGACTCCAAGTCAGTTCAAAGAGAATCCACAGAATTCCAGAGAGAGGGCTGGAGGTGTTGTTTGCTGGTGAAACCAGAGTTTGGCATGTGTGGGGCCTAAGTTCAACCTACAGCCCCAAAGCCAAACTCATGAGAGTCTATGTAGAAGGAAGGAAGTATGAACTTTGGTAATTATGACATCCTTTAACTTTCTTTGGAAAGAGCATCTCTCAAGGTATCCAAAGCTGAATTATTTGTCACAATAGAAGTCTTGCAGTGTTTCCATAATTGGGTTTCTTTGTAAGCTTGGGCTGATGTGTCCTATGGACACGGATTCCTGAGGATACAGGGATACATGAGATGAAGAAACAGATGAGACAGTGCTTTAAACCCCACCTCAGAATTACACAGTGACATTTCTATTGCATTTTATTTGTTACAGTGAGTCACAAAAGACAGGCACATTCAAGAGGATGGACTGGAAAAAAACAAACAAAAGACCACAGGCAGGTCTTAAAATCTCTCTAGTCCATATAAAATTGTTTTCCTCATACAGATGAGGAATCAAGGCCTGGAGATGCTGAGTTTCTCACAATGGCTCACAGAGCTAGAGAGTGGCAGAAGTGACTTGAAGTCAGTTAAGCAAGCCTCCAAAGCCTGCAAGCTGCCGCGTGATCCTGTCCCAAAACAAGCGGTAAGATCAAAACCAGAAGAAAGGAGCTCATAAGCCCTCAGAAAAGCAAGGGAAGAATGGACGCATTCTGCTAAGGGAGCTGAGAAAGCCGGGGCAGTGGCGTGAGCAGCACGGGGAAGGGTCCAAGGTGGGTGCAGCGCCTGGAGACAGACTCGGAAGACAGCGTTCAAAGCAGGCCGAGGATGTGTGGAGTCAGCGGCGATGCCCAGTCTCTGACAGCTGGGTGAACACAAAGGAAGAAAACAGGAGACACGAGCTGGATGCCACCTGGTCATAAGAGCGCATCAGTGCCAGCGTGACGACGCTCTTCACCTATGCCTCTGACTGAGCAGCGTCAGTACCACGTACAGCTTCTTAGCCCCGCTCTGACTATTGGGGCCTGGCTCAGCATGCTGTGTTTTGATAAGCCCTCCAGGAGATTCTGAGGCGGAACTGCCCATGAGACCTCTGTTCTCAAATACTGGTATAGAACGGCACCTAGGCAGGTCTTCTGGCTGTAGTGTGCTGAGCAGGCTGCAATGAGAGAGCAGATTGTGTGTGTGGGGGGGGCGGAGAGGGAAAGGGAGAGGGAGAAGTAGAGGGAGAGGGAGACAAAGAGGGAGAGAGAGAGATGGGGGTGGGGGGGGTGGGCATAGACTGTGCTTAGTGAGGCAATTGGCATTGAGGCTTGGCCATTCCATTTGGTGAGGAAGAGAGAGCCTCCTTCACAGTGTCCCCTATAAAGCTCATGAAGCAAAATTTCTCTGAATATTTGAACCACATTGCTCAAGAGTCAGAGTGCAAACAGCACTCTGGGTTGGGTTACACTCTTGGTTTCCTGTCACAGTATCAACCTACCTACTCTGCATTTTGCCTTTGGCAAAGCTTGGCTGAGTCACAGTTTCTCTCTGCCGTCTGTGTAGCACCTCTAGTTTTTCTAAGCTCATTGCAGAATGTTTTGAATACTAAGATATATGACATATACATGGAAATTGAAAGTGTTCTTTCTACAAAATATTTGCTGTTTTCTATCTCTTGTTGTTAGTCACTCAATATTTGTGTGCATCTAGGAGGGAGGTTCAAGGCCCTAGGAACACAATCATGGTCTTGTCGTGCACCTACAGGGCACAAGGTCCTTAGAATGCAGCCATGACCTGATATTTGGGCCTCTTTGCCTTTGCTTGTTCTTCTGTGAGCTAGAGAAAAACACAGTTTCGAGAATTGGGATTCAGGCATGAAGTTTATAATCCTGTAAAATCCATCTCCAGCCACACTGAATGGCTGGATTCAATCGATTGCAGATCTGCCTGGCAAGTCTCAGAACTGAGAATCAGATAGACACAGAGAGGGGAGCGGTGGAAGAGCAGTTGAAGCTGTGACACCCAGACTCAGGCAGGTTTGTGCCCCCCAGGACCTCCTGTCACTCCTGGAGTGTCCTTGGATCCATGCAGAACACCCCTTTGCCCAGCATCTAGCTCCTATGTGGAGACCTACAGATGTCATTCTATTTCTGACTCCTGCAAACTGGCTGCCATTCCAGTTCATAGAAAAACGTCTAAGAACCTACATGGCCAGTTCAGGGCACGTTGCACATAAGCAGATTTCCCTGTTTGCTTGCATTCTTTACTAGGAATTCTCACAGATGTGATGATGGCATCGGCTTATTCATATCAAAGGAAGGCATCCATCTGCTAGGTAGGGACCCCAGAGAGTTCTGGAGCATGGAGGGAGTCTCTGCTGGAGGGGAGGAAAAGGACAGAGCTGCCTGGTTCCTTGGTGGAGATGAGGGTGGGGGAGGGCAGGAAAGTGCAGAAGTCCCGTGTCCTTAAGCTAATCTCATATAGGACTTCAGGCCTTGTTAATTACCCAGAGAGTTTTACACATAGATTTTTAAATGCTACACACACACACTCACACACACACACACACACACACACAAATTCATAAATCAAATTAGCCATTAGGGTGGCTCTCCACCCACTGAGGAGAGAGTTGCCCACCTCCACTAGGAGCTCTCTAAGTCCCAGTCAGGCCCTTAGCAGTGGGAACTTTCAACCATTCGAAAGCATAGTGGCAGAGCCCAGGCCTTACATATACAGGGTTAGCCTTGTCTCTGATGGTTGCTGCCCTTTGACAGCAGCTGGCAGCAGGCACCTCCCTAAGGGCCTAGCAGTGGCCCTGAGGTGAGGGGAGAGGGGCTGTTTCTCCGGACTTCCGGATATAGGATCCAGTGACACCTGCAAGGGTCAGGCAGTAAATGTTTTGGGTAACTTCTCTATTTTTTCTTTCTCAGCATTCCCTGAAGCTAATGCTCACCCACCTGTTTGAACAATGTTTTCTTTTCCTCGACAAGAATGAAGGCCAGGGAACTTTCCCATCAGCAAAAGTCCTTTGAGAATGTTCAGCTCCCAGGCCGGGCTCAGTGAGGCTCCAGCTGACCTTTGCCCTGCTTTGCACCTGGAGCCTAAGCTTAGTGACCTGAGCTGAGTGACCTGTGGGCTTCAGTGTCACTGAGTGGACATGCACATTCACACAGCTGTGCCAAATCTCCATCAGAAATAGAGAGGCCAGGAAGGGGCCCAGGGGGTCCTGGGGGCACGTGGTGAGTAGGGCTGAAAAGTCCCACTCCTCTGTGAGAAGGAGGGGAAGGGGTGGAGGAGGAAAAGGAGGAGGGGAGGAGAGGGGAAAAAGAGAGAGGGAGAGGAGGAAAGAAGGAGAAGAGGGGAGAAGGAGGAAGAGGGGAAGGAAGAGGAGGAAAGGAGGAGAAGGAAGAGAAAGAGGAAGAGGAGGAAGAGGAGGGAAGAAAGAGGAAAAGGGGGGGAGGAGAAAGGGAGGAGGAGGGAAGGAGAAGAGAGGGGAGGGGAAAGAGAAGAAGGATGGCTAATGGAAAGGACAGATCTTCGCCATGACCTCTGGGTTGGAGAACCAGCTCTTTCAGGATGAGTAAACCAAGAAAAGAACAGCCTGCTTTTACTTTACTTTTGGGGAGTCTGAAGGTGACATGCCAGAAAGCTAGCCTGACGCTTCCTATAAATGATGGTGATGATGATGATGATGGTGATGATCTGCCCTCTGCAGCTGGTCCCTTCCAAGTTAAGATCTTGAGCAGCCAGCATGGACAGCCATGTTCAGCAGGCAATCTCTCAGGCTCCCAGAGACATAGTGACTACCTAAAATTCAAAGTCGTATTTCTTAAGCCCCTCTTAATATTTTAGTATTCCCTATTCTTATATTTTAAATTTTAAAGACTTACCTTTAACAGCGTGTGTCTGTGTGTGGGCTGGTGCACATTCATGCAGTGCCTCTGGAAGACAGAAAGGCCTCCTGGAGGTGGAGTTACAGGCTCTAGTGAGCTTCCTGACACGAGAGTTCTGAGGACTCCGTAAGAGCAGCATATGTTGCTCCTCCTCCCCTTCCTCCTCCTCTTCCTCTCCTTCTTTTAAATCATTACTTTATTTGTGTTCTTTTTTATGCTGTTATTTTATGTGTCTCCTTACAACAGAGATCACAACAGAAAACACAGCAACTGAAATGTATAGAACAAGTGGCCATGTGGTGCCAGCCCCAGCTGGTATGTCCACGCACAAGCGCTGTGCCTAAGGCTCAGAGATAGTAGTGGAGGAGGAGACAGAAAGATGGTAATAGCAAGAGCTTTGTCAGAAGTTACACCCAGGAAGTCTCACCAGCTCTGCCTAAACAAGACCCAACAGGAAGACACCAATAGACATACGAGCATGGAAGGGGGAAATCCCATGGGGCCTCCACCCTCAACTAGAACTACAGGCAACTAAGGAATATGTGAGCAGGAGACATAGTCTTCCCAGGGAAGATCTCCTGATTGGTTAACCATTACCAAGTGTTCAGCCTTGGAATTATATCTGTACAGGGATTGAACTGAACAGGTTGTATTTATATGCATACATACATGTACATTTATATATATAACAACAGTTGAAGAAATAGAGGCCGGGAATTTGAGAGACAGCCAGGGGGTTCACAGAGAGGGTTGGAGGTGGGAAAGGGAAGGGAGAAACTGTGTAACTATGTTTTAATTTCAAAAACTAAAAAATATGCAAAAGAACATGTTTTAAACAACCTTCAGAAAGAACTTCCTAGAAAACTAAGAAATGAATAACTCACTGACTCCTGGGAAAGGGGGAATATTTTTAATATGTTTATATTTACTCCCCATCAATATTCATCCCAGTATCTGAGAAAATGAAATAAAGAGGAAAAGGGATGTTGCCATGCTAATTGTAATCAGAAATGAAACAAAACAAAACCAAAAATGAAATAGGGGGCAGAAGAGATGACTCAATTACTAGGAGCACTTGCTGCTCCTGCGGAACACCTGGGTTCATTCCAACCACCCACACGGTGGCTCACAGTCGTCTGTAGCTCTAGTTCTAGGTGATCCAATGCGCTCTTCTGGCTTCCTTGAACATCAGGCATATAGCCAGTGCCCATACACACATGTAGGCAAAAATTTCATAGGTATCAAGTGAAAACAAACGGCTTAAAAAAATGAACCAAATAAATTGTTTTCTATGTGGAAATTCACAAGCAGAAGTGCATGAAAGTACAAAGACCTGCAGTGTGGCACAATTTTCATTAAAGAGCCAAATCTGAAGGATTGCTCTGTTGGGTTTCATGTTTTACTCAGCATTTGTAGTTAAGACTTTGTAATATTATAAGAAAACAAACAACTAGCAAAAAGTGGAGAGACTCCGGAAAAGGCTTGTCACTGTGTTGACTTATATAAATTTTGCAGCAAGATAAGCACAGCCTTCCATTTCAGCGTGCTGGATCAATTCCGAATCTTTATGGGGGAATTGTTTGTAAAATCCCACTTCCTGGATGCAGTATGAATTTCAAAGGGAACCGTGAAGTGACACTGTCTGCATCTTACAGCTCTCACCCTTCCCTAGACCCGCTGTCACCACAGCCGCAGTCCAGAAACAGCGGCCGCCATCGGAGTGTGGATGTGTTGTCTCCTGACTTGCTCAGCTACAACCGAACACATAGCTGAGAACAACTGCTTTCAGACCGGTTGCTGCCCACAGCAATCCACCTGCCGCTTCCCCCAGGGTGCAAGGGGATCTCCTAGCACCCCATCACTTGCACGTGTCTGTGAGCCAGGATGCCCTACATTGGTCAACATTTGTCTTCCTTCCGCTCTGTGTCTTTACGGAGTCCTTTGGCAGGCCCGACCTCTGTCCACTGCAATAATCCACATTGTCAGTGTAACATCTGTCCCACCGGTGTTCCTTCAGTAAACATAAACAGAAGGACAGCTCAGTGCCAGGCTCCGCCTCACCTTTTCCTGGCACAAGACCAGGAAGGCATTACACCTGTCCCTTTGTGGCCTTGAGTTACCTGAAACCAAAACTCATCAGTACCGGCTCTTCACCGTTCAGACCACAAGGAGGGATTGAGCTGTCACAGGGCTGTATGACTTCAAAGTCTGAAAGGTGAACTGTGGTTACTATTAGCCAAGAGTTGGTCATAACTCACGGATGAAATCAGACTAATTCCTTGCTAAGTCTCGTGATCCTACAGCTGCAGCAAAGCAGATGGACTGGCTGCAAAGAGCCCAGGCCACATGAAATTTAACAGTGCCACATCTGTGAGACCTCCCTGTGGGCGCGGACATTCCCTTCTCCAGAAGAGCCAAGGCCTCCTTGTGTGTGGTGTGAGTGTACGTTTCTACTTAGCTTCTAGGAGCAGTTGAAATGTGTATTTGTGAGTGCTACAGGCAGTGTGTCAGGGCTGGGAGCCAGAATGAATGTGAGGCCAAGTCTACCACTGTCTGATCTGTGTTCTGAGAGGAAATCTAATCACCCATGCCTCAGTTTCCCTCTTGTTGATCAGGTATTAAGTCCAAATAAAGAGCTGATGGTTACCATAAAGGTATGTGGACACTATTGTACCTTAGAGGTACTGTTTCACACTGGTTGTTGTTTTCATAGTCATTTTGGCTGGATAGGATTATTGGTTGCTTCCCTTCATTGGCAGCTTGCATGTTGCCTTCTAGTGTGATGAAAGCTAGTCCTTAGGGAAGAGGCTATCAGTTCAACACCAGTTGAGATCCCTGGGTTCTGTGTGCAAAGTAAATGCTGTCTTCACCAAGGATAATAGGAATAGACTGTAATATTTTGGAAGTCTCTTGGACATACCAGACAGCAACTCAAAAGGAGGCTTATCATGCCTAGTATTGGGGTTCTGTTAGCCTATTGCTCTTGGGGGAGTACCATCACCCCATATGGGAAAATTTCATTTAAACTGTATATGTATACACATACTTGTTTGCATAAATATGTTATTTTAGGTAAATAGATAATAATGTAATTCCTTATGACTTTTCAGACATCCTTAATGTTGGTGCACCCTGATACCTCTATTAAAGCTATCATCCATTTTTTCCACGCACCTCTTCAAATAACTTGTACCCTGCTATTCCCTTCCCCTTTGTTTCTCCCCCAGCATGATCCCCTTTAACTTTCTTGGCTTCTGATGTTATACCCATTATGTATTCACATTTGAAAATTTGGAGCTAGGAACCACTGATAAGAGAGAATATTCAAGCTGTGTCTTTCTGGGTCTGAGTTGCTTCACTCAATGACACTCTCTAGTTTTACCCATTTACTTTCAAATTTCATTATTTATTTCTTTTATTTATAGTTGAAAAGTATACAAATCACATTTTCAATATGCAGTATCAGTTGAAAAACATTTAGATGGTTTTGATTGTCTAGATATTCTAAACAGAACTACAATGAACATGGCTGAGCATCCAGTCTTTTAGGCATATGCTAAGGAGTGGTATAGCTGGTCATATGGGGATTTATTTTGTGGTTTTAAGAGTCTTCCACTCTGATTCCCACAGTTGCTGTACATTTGCAATCTTACCAGGGAGTGAGGAATCTCTCTTCTCACATCATCTTCAGCATTTGTCCTCTGTTGTGTCATTGATCTTTGTTATTCTACTGGGGTAAGATGAAATCTCAAAGTTGTTTTGATTTGCATTTCACTAATTGCTAGCAACAATGAGGTGTTTCTTAGCCATTTTTGTTTCTTAAGTTGAGAACTCTGTTCAGATACCAACCCCCTTTTTTGAATGATCCTTTGTCTTTTTGACTTGTTTTTTTGAGTTCTTCCTATGTTCTGGTGGCAATCCTAGGTTAGATGGTTAGATTCTGTCCCATTCTGTGGGCTGTTTCTTCACTCAGTTGCCTGTTTCCTTAGATGTACAGAAGATTTTTAGTTTTATGGGCTCTTACTTGTCAATTGTTGGCCTCAATTCCTGGGCAAAATGGGATCCTATTAGAAAAGTCATGTCCTACACTTACATCCTGTATGGCACTGCCTATGTTTTCTTCTAGAAGTTTCAGTCTTTGGGCTTTATATTCAGGTCTTTGGTTGATTGGGAGTTAGTTTTTGTGCAATATGTTAGATAGAAGTCTAATTTCAATCTTATACATGTAGACATACTGTTTCACCAATAACATTAGTTTAAGATGTTGCATTTTTTCTAGTATATATGGTGTTTGCTTGTTTCATCATTGTCAAATATTAAATAGTAGATGTTATGTTACTCATGTTTGGGTTTTTAATTTTGTTTCATTTGTCTACATGTCTGTTTTTGTGCCAGAACCATATTGTTTTTATTACTATGCCTCTTTTACGTGTCTTAAGATCTGCAATGATACAGGCTGAAGAGATGGCCCAGTGGTTAAGAATACTGTCTGCTTTTTAAGAGGACCCAGCATCCACATGGCAGATCACAACTGTCTGTAATTCCAGTTCCAGGGGACCCAACACCCATGGCAAAACACCAATGCACATAAAATAAAAATATATAAATTAAAAAAAGATCTTAAGTGGTACTCCTCCAGCATTGTTTCTTTTGTTCAGGGTTGTTTTGGCTACCAGGGATCCTTTGTAATCTTATATGAGTATTAGGATTTTTTTCCCATTTCTGTGAAGAATTGGAGAGATTTTTGACTGGGATTTCATTGAATCTGTACAAGGTCAATGGTGTTTCCTTAGTTTTGCCAATTCTTGAGCACTTTATTTCTTTCCATTTTCTACTATCTTTCTTTATCCCCCTTTTCCCAGAGATTTAAAGTTTTCATTGTGGAGGTCCTTAACCTCCTTAGTTATGGCTTTTCATAAATGTTTTCTTTTCTTTGAGGCTATTGTGAATTGAAATGTGTTTTGATCTATTTCTCTGTATTCTTGTTATTATATAGAAAAGCTATTGATTTTTGCAAGCTGATTCTGTATCCTGCCACAATGTTGAAATTGTTTATCATTTCTAGAAGTTTTCAGGTAGAATTTTTGGTATCTCTTCTGTAACGAGCACTCTTTCCCACCAGCCTGGTCCCACAGCTGCGTCATCCCCAAATGTTGGGGAAGTCCTTTGTCAATAAAGTACTGTTGAGCCAATAGGAATCTAGAAAGTTGGGACTAGGAGCCCTGGAGGACTCTGGGGAGGAGAAACACAGGAGAGTTCGAGATGTGACGCCATGGGGTAGGAAGTCTGGAAACTTCTCCGGTAAGAGACATACTTAGGTTAACAATTATGGGGTAATTACCTAAGTCAGAGCTAGCCAGTAAGAAACAAACAAGGCCAACAGCTTCATAATTAATATAGCCTCCTGTGTGTTTATTTGGGACTGATGCGGCTTTAGAACCAGGCTGGCGGGAAGGCCTCTCTCAAGGAAAAAGCTTTCTTTTACACACAAATAAACACATAGATGCTTTATTAATCATGAAACTGTTAGCCGATAGCTTCGGCTTTTTTAAAAAATATTTTATTTATTTATTATATATACAATCTTCTGCCTGCATGCCAGCAGAGGGCATCAGAGCTCATTCAAGGTGGTTGTGAGCCACTATGTGGTTGCTGGGAATTGAACTCAGGACCTTTGGAAGAACAGTCAGTGCTCTTAACCGCTAAGCCATCTCTCCAGCCCCCAGCTTTGGCTTCTTATTTGCTAGCTCTGTCTTAATTATTGACAGATATCGCCAAACTCTCTTATGTATGTGGGCATAGTTTGACTTCTTTTCCTACTTAATTCTTTGCCCTTTAATTTCCTTTTCTTGCCTTATTGCTCCAGCTAGTGCTTCAAATACAATGTTGGAAAAGTGTGGGGATAACAGACAGTCCTGTCTTGTTCCTGAGTTCAGTGGGATTGCTACAAGTTTTTCCCAACTTAGAGTGATGTTGACTGTGGATTTCTCATATATAGCTTTTATTATACTGAGGTATATTCCCTCATGTTCTACTTTCTCTAGGACTGAAGACATGAAGACATGTTGGATGCTGGCAAAGGCTTTTTCTGCATCTGTTGAGATGATCCTGTTATTTTTGTCTTTAAGTCAATTTATTTGGTTTATTGACTTGTATATGTTGAACAATCCCTGCACCTAAAGGATAAAGTATGATTATGATCACTAACCTGCTTATGCAAGTCTGTATTCAATTGGAAGTATTTAATGGGGACTTTTGAATCTGTATTCATCATAAATACAGATATGGAGATAGGATTGTGTGGGTGTGTGTTTACCTGGTTGTGGTATTTGATTGATACTGGCTTCATAGAAAGAGAGTGCTCCTGTTTTCTGTTCTTTTTTTTTTTTTTGTAAGTTTAAGGATTACCTATAGATTTTCTTTAAAAAATTTGTAGAATACTTCTCCAAATCCATATAAGCTTGGACATTTTTTAATTGGAAGTTTTTATTTGTTATTATTATTTCAGTCTCCTCATTTTTGTTATGGGTCTAATTAGGGTGTTGATATCTTTCTGATTTAATTTTTGTGGTTTGACTGACTCTGGGAATTCACTTATTTCTTTTAGATTTTCCAACTTAATGGAGTACAAGTTTGGAATACCCCCTTATAATATTCTGATTTCTTTGATATTTGTTGTAATGCTTCCATGTTCACATTTGATTATGATAATTTGGGTCCTCTTTTCTTTCTTCTGGTTAATTAAGTCAGGGTTTGTTGATTTTATCTCCTTAAAGAACCAACTCTTAGGTTTGTTGCTTCTTTGTACTATTTTCTTTATATCTATTTAATTATTTTTCAGCCATCACTTTATTTCTTGCTCTCTAGTGGGTTTGTGTTTGGTTTGTTCTTTCAAATTTATAGTTACCATTGTATCATTAAGTCATTATTTGTAGTCTTCCTCACTTTTTTTAATGTGGGCACATAGAGTTGTAAATTTTCCTACATGATTGCTTTTAATATGTCCCAAGGGTGTGCTGTGTTACATGATCATTTATTTCCAGGAAATACTTTCTTTCATTCTTGATTTCTCCTTTTACCATTCACCATTCTGCGTTGAGTCATTTAATATCAAAGAATTTGTGTATTTACCTGATATTTGGTTGCTGTCAGTTTTAAGTTTTATTGCACTGTGGTCAGATAGGGTACACAAAGTCATTTCAAACTTCTTTCATTTGTAAAGATTTGTTTTGTTTCCTGGTTTATGGTCTGTTTTAGAGACACTCCCATGTGCTGCTAAGTGGAGTGTATTTGTTGGTGTTTTCATTGATTCTTTGTATTGTTTTCTTTGTTTCTAATTTATTGATTTCAGCTCTCAATTTGATTATTTCCTGGCATCTACTCCTCCTGGTGAGTTTGCTTCTTTTTGTTCTAGAGCTTTCAGGTATTCTGTTAATTCTCTAGTGTGGCAGTTCTCCAGTTTCTTCATGTGGGCACTTAGTACTATGAATTTTCCTAATTTTCATTGAATTCTAGGAAGTCTTTGATTTCTTTCTTTATTTCTTCCTTTACCCAGGGATGATGCAATTGATCATTGTTCAATTTCTGTGAGTTTGTGAGGTTTATGCAATTTGTGTTGACAATGAATTCTAATTTTAAGCTGTGGTAGTCCAACAAGATACAGGGGGTTATTCCAATTTTTTTGTATCTGCTGAGGTTTACTTTATTGCCAAGTATGTGGTCGATTTTAGAGAAGGTTCCATGTGGTACTGAGAATAAGGTATATTCTTTTTTGTTTGGGTGGAATGTTCTATAGACGTCTGTTAAACCCAACTGAGTCATAACTTCTGTTAGTTCCATTGTTTCTTTGTTAAGTTTCTGTCTAGTGGACAGTGGTGACAGTGGGGTGTTGAAGTCTCCCACTATAAGTATGTGGGGTTTAATGAGTGATTTGAATTCTAGTAATGCTTCTTTTATGAACCTGGGTGCCTTTATATTTGGGGCATATAGGTTCAGAATTGATACTTCTTCCTGATGGATTTTTCCTATGATGAATATGAATTGACCTTCTTCATCTCCTTTGATTAATTTTAATTTGAAGTCTATTTTGCTAGAAATTAGGATAGCTACACCCGCTTGCTTCTTATGTCCATTTGAGTGGAAAGTCTTTTCCCAACCCTTAAACTTGAGGTAGCATCTGTTTCTTGTATGCAGCAGAAGGAAGGATTCTGCCTGTGTCTTTTTATAAGTGAGTTAAGACCATTGATATTCAGGGATATTAATGACCATCAATTGTTGATTCTTGTTTACTTTGGATCCGTTTTTGGTGGCGGTTTTATCTGTGAGTTTTCCCCCTATTTCTGAGTTCTGGTAAAGTAAGATTTTCTATTGCCCATGTTATTTTGACTGTAGTTAACTTCTTTGGGTTGGAGATTTCCTTCTAGAGCTTTCTGTAGGGCTGGGTTTGTGCATATGTATTGCATAAGTCTGGTTTTGTCATGGAATATCTTGTTTTCTCCGTCTATAGTGATTGAGAGTTTTGCCAGGAATAGTAGTCTGGGCTGGAATCTGTGGTATCTTAGTGTTTGTAGAACATCTTTCCAGGACCTCCTGGCTTTCATAGTTTCTATGGAGAAGTTGGGTATAATTCTGATAGGTTTGCCTTTATATGTTACTTGGCCTTTTTTCTTTGCTGCTTTTAATATTCTCTCTTTATTCTGTATATTTGTTGTTTTGTTTATTATGTGGTGAGGGAACTTTGTTTTTGGTCCAGCGTACCAGAGGGCGCCGAAGACTGAGGTGTGGCCAGACTCAAGGTGATCCTTATGGGCAGGGCGGGTCCTCTCTAGGCTCAGAAAATGCACAGGGAGATGGAAGCAGGGGGATATAGGAAGTTGGGGCTCAGAGCAGGGCCCCACTCACCTCAAGCACAGGGCAGGGACCAGAGGGCAAGACTCAGAGTGATCCTTCCGGCTTAAGTTGTTTTCTATATTTCTTTAGATTTGATCTGTTGGATGTGAAAATATTTGCAGTGTTTATATCCTGGAAAGTTATTTTTTTCTTTTTAATCCTTCAGCTGTGATAGATTACTGGGTACATTATTAGTACAGCTCATCAGTCTTGATCTTTAGGACATCAAATGCATTGCTTCAGGCTTTTTTGGCTTTCAAAGTTTCATTGAGAAATTAGCTGTTATTCTGATGGGTTTGATTTTATATGTAACTTGTGTTTTTCCCCTTGCAGTTTTCAATACTGTTCTTTGTTTGGAATATTTAGTCTTTTAACTATGACATACTCTGAAGAGTTTCTTCTGTGGTCTTGTATGTTTGGTGTTCTGTGTACATCTGTGTGTGTTGTTGGATATATTGGGAGTGCCTTTTCATAGTATAGGGAAGTTTTATTCTATGGTGTTGTTGAAGATCTGGTCTACACCACTGACCTGAAATTTCTCTACCTTATCTAGTTCTATATTTTGAAGATTTGTTCTTTTTATCGTGTCCCATATTTCTTGCATGTTCTCTTCCTGTGTTTTCCTAAAATTCCCATATTTTTGTTTGTTTTGTCTAGATCCTCTACTTTATCTTCAAGTCCTGATAATTCTGTCTTCCGTTGACTTGTATCACTTGTAAGTTTTTCCTTTGAGTTTTCTAGTTGGGTTATTAGGATTTTCAATTCCATCTTCATTCTAGCTTGAGTTCTCTTCACTCTTCTATCTCTTTATTGAACTCCATTTTCAAACCCTGGATTGACTTTGTGACATCCATCAGCCTTATGTTTGTGTTTCCTTAGGCATCACTCAGGGTTTATTCTCTTTAAGTTCAGTGAGCTATTTCTTTGTGTTTCCTTTAAACCCCTTGAATTCTCTGATAAAATTTATGACTATTCTTTTAAATTCTGTGCCTTAGGGATGATTTAGATAATTCTCACTGGGCAAACATTTCTAGAGTACTGGTGAATTTGGGGGATGGGGATATGCCTTGATCCTTTATATTGCTTTCATTTTTATGATGATATCTGAGCACGTGGACTTCTTTTGTTACCTCTGTGTCTGAAATGGACAGAGTATGTCAGGGCAGGACTCAGGATTTGTGAGACAGGTTGGTTCTGAAGTTTGGATATGACTTAGACTGAACAAAATCAGTTGGTCACAGGAGTCTGACTTGCTGTCCAGGATATATGTCATGGTCCAAGCCTGAGTGTGAGTTTAAATCTGTGTATTAGGTAGAATGTATGGAGAGGAGGATTAGACAGACACAGCCAGCCAAACTATGCTATGAAATGTGCAGAACTTGGCTTTGCAGAAAAGTTGGAATATGGTGTGTGAGGGGCCTGAAAGTTGAGGGTGGTAGGAAGTATCCTGGCCCAAGCAAGGAGGTTGGGGCCATGCAAGCAGTAGTGGTCAGACCAGACAAGGCAATGAATATGGGTCCTGGGTTATATCTGAGTGATTGAGGAGGGCACCAGGTGGGGAGGATCAGCTGGACTCGTCTGGAGAGACCCTGGTCAGGATGTGTGGGGTATATTTGATTTTTAATTAATTTTTTATTGATTCTATATTCCAACTTAAAAATATTTACTATATTGAGTCTTCTGATCCATGAGTATATTAGTCTAGTTATTAAGTTTTATATGTATTTCTAAAAACTTCAGAGTTTTCTCTATAGAATTTTGTACATCACTCAAAGCTGTATTACTAGGTTATATAATGCATTAGCACTGTCCCAAATGGTGTATTTTCACATTTATGCATCAAAATTGTCTTTGTCAGAGGTACAAATACAGTGGATGTTTTCCTTTACTTGCACTTTGTCTATCATATTATTGAAATTATTACACTTTCATAATGTGACTTTCAAACTATTTCAGTGCAATGACTCCCTTGGTTTTCTCTTTCAGAAATCTAAGAGTCATTAAGTGTTCTAATCTCTTTCTCAAGACAAAGTGAGTCTCCTAGGTCTAGCAGATAAAAGATCCTATCACTTTTCAGATCACCCTGGGCGTGATTTATCATTTCTTGTCTCATATTGCTTTTGAAATGGTCGGTTGTGTTCTGATTGTTGCTGCTGGTAACAGGTGCCATTCAATTACATTAGATTATTACCTAATTAATTCCTTTAATATTGGATTACACAGTCTTATTCTGTAGATGGAGAAATGGAGGATCACAGAACTTGAATGACTTTTCCAAGTTTGTTCTACTTGGTAGTATAGCTGAGTATCAACACCAGATTGGCCTGACTATAGACTTCATATTGCACATTAACATATCTCCTCTTTCTCCTTCCCTCTCTTCCTCCTCTCCCTTCTTCCCTTCAGAATAATAGAACAGAGTCTATTATTTTGGATTCCATTTTTTTAAAGAAGACTCACCTGCGATTTCCCATTTGTAGAACAAGACTGTTATTCAGGATATTTCACAATCAAGATTTTGGTCAGGTCAAGAGGGTGAGATACCAGGCAGCAGCCACAACTTTGGGAAGTAATGTTGGTAGCAAGGAGGTAGGTGAGAGGCTAAGCCAGGCATTCTTTTTTTTAATTTAAATTAGAAACATGAATACTTCACGTTCCCAGCTCCCTCTCCCCCCCTTCCCTCTGTCCCTCTACCAACCACTCCCACCCAATCCCCACATCATTCCCCAGGGAGGGTGAGGCCCTCCTTGGGGGATCTCCAAAGTCTGTCGTTTCATACAGGGCAGGACCTAGGCCCTTCCTCATGTGTCCAGGCTGAGAGAGCATCCCTCTATTTGGAATGGGCTCCCAAAGATCATTCATACACCATGGTAAACACTGATCTACTACCCAAGGCCCCAGTGATTTCTGTGGCCTCCTCACTGGTACTACATTCATGGAGTCTGGATCAGTCCACTGTTGGATTCTCAGGCATCAGTCCAAGCCAGGCATTCTTGATTATTTCTTTCCTGTAATGGCTGATCTCCCCCACTCCCCATTCATGCCTGCCAGTCCTCAGAATATGCCATTTATTGGGAGAGTCTTTTCAAGTATGAGTTAAGTAGGTTAACATGAGGCCGAACTGAATTGGGTATTGGTGTGATTTGGTGTTGATTGTACCACAGAGGATTGTGAGCACAGTTGGGAGGTGGCAGAACTCGCAAGCGTAGAGCTTTGCGGGCGATTCTTAGGTCACATACCTTAAAAGGGGATTGTGATAGATCAACCTCTCTCTCTCTCTCTCTCTCTCTCTCTCTCTCTCTCTCTCTCTCTCTCTCTCTGTGTGTGTGTGTGTGTGTGTGTGTCTGTCTGTCCTGGATAATGAGACATGTACAGTTTGCTCTGCTAAGTACTCATCACTATTACCACCCAGCGCTCCCACCAATGCACCCAAACAATAGGGTTTAAATTAATGCAGTCTCACATTAAAATACACAAAACCAAGAACCCAAATAAGCTTTTCCTCTTTACAAATTGACTTCCCAGGAACCTTGTTATAGCATGACTAATGTGGGAATCCTAAACTGGCTAAACCCGGTGACTGCTACTTACAAAAAAAAAAAGACTCTGAGACTAGACACAAGGTGAAGACGTCCATGTGCCACTCAGCAGAGGTTTTTTTTTTTCTGTGGGTAAAAGTAATGCCAAGGACTGCCTAATGCGGAAAGAGAAAAACAGCCCTTTCTTTGGGTAATGAAGAGGGAGGCTGGCTCTACCAGTACCTTCATTCCTGAGTTTCAGCCTCTAAAACTGTGCAGGGGGGGCAGGGGAGGGGTGGCCAGGGTCATGGGGGGGGGAGCAGGGGAGCGGAGAGGTGGGGGCATGTTTATTTTTGTCTTAATCTACCACTCTTGTGGTGATTAAAAAGACAACAACAACAGTGTCATTCTCTTTTTTAAAAAGCCATTTTACGTGCACAAGGCTTTTCTTTTTCTTTGCCTGCATGCGTGTGTATGCACCATGTACCTGCTTGGTGCCCATGGTGGTCATAAGAAGGTGATGCTTCACCTGGAACTGGAGTTAGACAGCTGTGAGCTGCTGTGCGGATGCCAGAAACCAAACCCAGGTCCTCTGCAAGAACAGGTGCTCTTCACCAGTGAGCCCTCTCCAGCCCCTGAAGTAATTCCCTATAAGAACCGGAGGAACCTTGAAACCTGCTCCAGAAGAAACGTTGTTCTTGAAATACTTGAAGGGACAATGGTTTGGATAATTTCTGGTTCTTTTGAGTGTATGTCTTAAAGAACCAGTTTATGCTTTTTGGTATGATGCAGATGGCATGAACCAGACAACCAATTGATCGGGCAGTTTCTCGCCATGTTTGATCTGAGCTGCCGATGGCTCCTGAAAACATGTCTAGCGGATTCTGCATGTACAAATTGGTTCCACGGATGAAGCCATTTATGAATGAGGAGCATAGGAGGCACGGGAAGGGATTATATCTTTTTGTGGAAAGGTTTCATATGTTTCTCTGGAGGGCAGTTTCATATTGTGTAGATAAACCTGAATATTTTGAATTGGTGACTGGGTTTCTTTGGGACTTTGTTCCCCTTATCAGTGAGAGAAGACAATTGATTCCTTGAAGAGTTGGTGAGAGGATCAGTCACCTGAACAGCTGACATAGTTCATGAGCCTGGTTTCATAACTGTTGGTATCATTTCCTGATGTCACAACTGTTACTTTGACCCACTCCTCTTCTTAAGTGGGAAGTCATAATTGTGGTACCCAGTGCCTCTCTGAGGCCTATATTCTGTGCTATATATGCATGGGTAATGTGAAAATGTCTAGATGTGAAATTGCATATTAGATGTCTGTTGAAGGGGTTCCATGGGAGGGAGAAGGAAGTAAGAGAGGATAATAGGTGAAAATGATCAAAATGTATGATGTTTTGTGTATGAAATTGTAAAAGTGTGAATGAATGAATGAATGAATGAATGAATGAAATGTCCATTGTTAAGTAAGCCTGAAAAGCCATGCCTATCCCCTGGAAGTTGCTGGATTTAGCTCGAGTAATACATCACATTTTCTAAGCAGCCCTCCTCTGAGAACGAAGCATCAATGAATTAAGTCAGTTAGCCACACATTTTAAATCTCTTTAACATTATCCTCATTCGTCCCAGGACTGTCAACACAGCTGTTACTGGGCCTAGGTGTAGACAGCTTTCTAAACGGACTAGTGAGTCCATTGGTCCTGGCTTAATAGATCTGGTATTAATGTCTTCCAGTGTGTGCTACTGTACTCAATAAATCATCTTCCCTGGAGGTAATAAAAGGGGAAACAATGAAGGGGGTAGGAGAAAAGGCATCAATCTCCACTAATAACGAGCCCGGGAACATCTCTCCCAGGAAGAGAGCAAGCGTGTGAATGAAAGTGTTGGTGGACACAAGCTGTTTGTCCCGAGATCTGTTTGTCAGCTTTCCCAGTGCTGAGTTGTGTCCCCAGGAATGTACTTCCAAGATAATTGTAAGGGCATGGTGGCAAGTCTGCCCGCTGAAGGCAGCAGCCCCAGGTACTTTGGAAGCAGATGTTGGAAAACAGTTTCTCTGCAGAGCCTGGTCTCTAGCCAGTTTCATAAGCTTCACCAGATCCTATAACCAAAGCGAAGGGGCTTCAAACACTGCACTTGGTTGATTTTATATGCAGACTCACAAGGACAGGAGCACCGCCACGGCAGTTTATGACTCTGTAAAGCTATTACTCTGCTTAGTGCCCTGGACACCTTGGTTAAAAGGCTGGGAGGAGGGCAAAGCCAGGGATCCCTTAAACAAGGCAGTGTGGGTGTTGAAACTAGATCTGATTCCAGGGCCTGTGTTCCTCCTACAATAGTGTGCTGCCCTGGAGGCGGCAGATACTTGGAGCCTTGCAGTCTGTTCCCAGGTAGTCTACTTGTCGATACTTGCCTCCAGATCTCAGGCAGCTCTGGATCCCTTGCCTTTCATGGATGTACCATTAGGGGCAAGCCTTGAATTGTTGTCTTTCCTTTCAGTCTGCAACAGTCTAAAAACTTTTGAATAAACTAGAGCCGTCTGCTACAAGCACAGTAACCACTTTTCATTGCTGAGCCTCTCCCCAGGCTCTTGGTGGGTTTTGCAGAGAATAATTGGAGGAGGTTTCTCAGACGGGTAGGTCACAGAACTATTTTGGTTCAAATTGCTCAACAAATTTGTAGTAATTTCAAGAACAAATGCTATAGGGAATGTGAAAGTCATAACTACTGTTTTTACTGGCTGATTGGCTGTGACTGGTAGCAGGAGGGGGTGCCTTTAATATAGAGAAGCAGGCAAGGTGGCAGGCACAGTCTGTCCAAATGGACTGAAATGGGCTCTTCTACAGAATAAAGGGAAGGTTATATTCTGCTAAAAGCACAAGAACAATGAGTCTGGCAAGATGTGAAGAGGTTTGTTGTTGTTTTGTGTGCGTGCGTGCGTGCGTGCGTGTGTGCGAGTGTGTGTGTGTGTGTGTGTGTGTGTGTGTGTGTGTGTGTGTACATGTGCTATCCATGGTATGTCTGTAGAAGCCAGAGAACAACTGCTTTGGAGTTGCCTTCCACTTTGTTTTGAGGCAGGCTCACTGTTGTTTATGCTGCTGCACTGTGCCCTCCAGCCGGAACAGACTTGCTTCTCTGTTGCACATGACTAATGCGTTCACCCATGGTCTTGGTTAGTTAGGTTTACTACCGCTATGAGGAAACACCATCATCAAAAACAAGTTGGGAAGGAAAGGGTTTATTTGGCTTATACTTCCATACCACTGTTCATCATTGAAGGAGGTCAGCACAGGAACTCAAGCAGGGCCAGAACCTGAAGCAGCGGCCATGGAGAGGTGCGGCTTACTGGCTTGCTCACCCATGGATTGCTCATCTTCCTTCCTTCCTACCTTCCTTCCTTCCTTCCTTCCTTCCTTCCTTCCTTCCTTCCTTCCTTCCTTCCTTCCTTCTCTTTTTCCTTTTTCTTTCTCTCTTCTTTCTAAGTGAATATCATTTTATTATATTCTTCTCTCACACATTACATCCCAACTGTAGTCTCCCTCCCTCCACTCTTCCCAGTCCCTACCCCTCCCCTCTCCCCCAGATCCACTCCTCCTTCATTTCCTTTTGGGTGTGGTGGAAAGCAGGCTCCTTAGGGATATCAACTCAATATGGCATAAAAAGTTACAATGAGACTAGGCACAAACCCTCATATCAAGACTGGATGAGGCAACCCAACAGGAGGAAAAGGGCCCCAAAAGCAAGTAAAAGAATCAAAGACACCACCCACTCCCACTGTTAGGAGTCCCACAAGAACACCAAGCTACCCAATCATAACATATATGCAGAGGACCTAACTCAGACCCACACAGGGTCTATGTTTGTTCCTTCAGTCTCGGTAAGCCCCCATGAGCCCTGCTTAGTTCACTTTGTGGGCTGTGTTCTCCTGGTGTTCTGAACTGCTCTGGTTCCTACAATACCAGCCCCATTTTCTGTGGGATTCTCCTGGCTCCACCTAGTGTTTGACTGTGGATCTCTGCATATATTGATGTCTTCGTCCCACTGCCAGGAGCCTTGCCTGGTTATAAAAGATAGCCAGTTCTTGGGCTCCGTATCCCCCATTACTAATAGACTTCAATAAGGTCACTCTCATAGATTCCAGGAAGTTTTTACTGCATTAGGTCTCTATATTGTCCCCCAAATATACCCCAGTTCCAATTATCTCTCCCAGTATTCTCTCCTCCCTCTTCCAACCCCACCTGATCCATCCTGTTCCCATCTGCACCTGCACCAGCCCACCCACAAAAATCTATTTTATTTTTCCTTTCCAGGGAGATCCATACATTCCCCCCTTGAGACCTCCTTGTTACCTAATTTCTCTGGTCTGTGGATTATAGCATGATTATTCTTTATAGCTGATGATCACTTATGAGTGAGTGAAATACAGTATTTGTCTTTCTGGGTCTAGGTTAGCTCATTGAGGATGATTTCTTTTTTTCTAATTCCACCCATTTGCCTGAAAATTTTATGATGTCATTTTTTAACAGCTGAGTAATATTCCATTGTGTAAATGTACCACATTTTCTTTATCCACGCTGGTTGAGGGACATCTAGGTTTTTTCTACTCTCTGGCTAGTATGAATAGGCTGTTATGAACAGAGTTGAGCAAGTATCCTTGTGATAAGATGGATCGTCCTTTGGGAATATGCCCAAGAGTGGTATAGCTGGGTCTTGTGGTAGATCTGCTTCCAATTTTCTGAGGAATCAACATATTTATTTCCATAGTGGTAGTATAGTTTGTTCTTTCACAGAAATGGAGGAGGGTTTCTCTTGCTCCACATCCTATCCAGCATCAGCTGTCACTTGTGTTTTTGATCTTAGCTATTCTGACAGGTGTGAGATGGAATCTCAAAGTGGTTTTGATTTGCATTTCCATGATAGCTAAGGATGTTGAACATTTCATTAAGTGTTTCTCAGCCATTTGAGATTTATCTGTTTAGAGAATTTTTAATTTTTAAACCATTTTAATGGATTATTTGGTTTGTTGACGTCTGTTTTCTTGAGCTCTTTATGTACTTTGGATATCAGATGCAGAGTTGATGAAAATCTTTTCCCATCTGTAGGCTGTTGTATTTAACAGTGTTCTGTGCCTTACAGAAGCTTTTCAGTTTCTTGAGGTCCCGTTTATTGATTGTTGTTCTTAGTGCTTGTGCTATTGGTGTTCTGTTAAGGAAGTTGTCTCCTGTATCAATGTGTCCAAAACTATTCCCCAGTTTCTCTTCTATTAGGATCAGTATATCTGGTTTTATGTTGAGGTCTTTGATCCATTTGGACTTGAGTTTTGTTCAAGGAAATAGATATAGATCTATTTGTATCCTTCTACATGCTGACATCCAGTTAGATCAGCACCATTTGTTGAGGATGCTTTCTTTTTTCCATTGTTTATTTCTGACTTTCTTTGTCAAAACAAGGTATTCACAGGTGTGTGGATTTATGTCTGGGCTTTCAATTCAATTCTACTGATCAACCTGTTTGTTTTTATATCAAAAACATGCAGTTTTTATTACTATAGCTTTGAGTACAGCTTGAAATCAGGGATGGCAATAACTCTGGGTGCTTTTCGTTATTAAGGATTATTTTAGCTATCCTTGGATTTTTTTGTTTCTCCATATGAAGTTGAGTATTGTTCTTTCAAGGGATGTAAAGAATTGTGTTGGGCCGGGCGTTGGTGACGCACGCCTTTAATCCCAGCACTCAGGAGGCAGAGGCAGGCGGATCTCTGTGAGTTCGAGGCCAGGCTGGACCGACAGCCTCCAAAACAGAGAAACCCTGTCTCGTAAAACCAAAAAAAAAAAAAAAAAGAATTGTGTTGGAATTTTGATGGGGATTGCATTGAATTTGTGATTACTTTTGGTAAGATGGCCATTTTTCCTATGTTAAAACCGCCAATCCATGAAAATGGGAGATCTTTCCATCTTCTGATATTATTTTTCAATTTATTTGTTCAAAGACTTGAAGTTCTTGTCATACAGGTCTTTCACCTGAGTGGCTAGAGTTATCCTAAGATATTTGTATATTATTTTTTGCTATTGTGTATAGGGTTGTTTCCCTGATTTTTTTTTCTCAGCCCATTTGTCATTTATGTATAGGAGGGGTACTGAGTTTTTTGAGTTAATCTTGTATTCTGTTACTTAACTGAAGGTGTTTATCTGCTGTAGGAGTTCCCTGGTAGAATTTTTATTAATATATTTTGTGTATATATAAGTGCTCTTAGTTTATGCACACCAGGAGTAGGAATCTGATCCCACTACAGATGGCTGTGAACCATCATGTGTTTGCTGGGAATTGAACTCAGGACCTCTGAAAGATCAGACCAGTGCTCTTCCCTGGTAGAATTTTTGGAGTCACTTATATACACTATCATGTCATCTGAAAATGATACTTTGACTTTTTCCTTTCCAATTTGTGTCTCCTTGACCTACTTTAGTTGTCATATTGCTCCAGCTAGACTTCAAGTATGATATTGATTAGATATGGAGAGAGTGGACAGCCTTGTCTTGCCCCTAATTTTAGTGGAGTTATTTTAAGTTTCTCTTCATTTAATTTGATGTTGGCTGTTAGCTTGCTGTATATTGCCCTTTATTATGTTTAGGTATGTTCCTTGTATCCCTGATCTCTCCAAGACTTTTATCATAAAGAGGTGTTGGATTTTATTAAAGGCTTTTTCAGCATCTAATAAGATGATTGTGTGGGATTTTTTTTTCTTTCAGTTTGTTTATATGGTTGATTACATTGACAGACTTTCATATGTTGAACAATCTCTGGGATAAACCCTACCTGATCATGGTGGATGATCTTTATGATGTGTTCTTGAATTAGGTTTGTGGCTATTTTATTGAGTATTTTTGTATCAGTGATCATGAGGAAAATTGGTCTGTAATTACCTTTCTTTGTTGAGTCTTTGTATGGTTTGATTTTCAGGATGACTGTGGCCTCATAAAATGAATTGGGCAATGCTTCCTCTGTTTTTGTTTTGTGGAATAATTTGGGGAGTGTTGGTATTAGGTCTTTTTTGAATGTCTGGTAGCATTCTGTGCTAAAACTGCCTGGCCCTGGGATTATTTTGGTTGGGAGACTTTTAATGACTGCTTCTATTTCCTTAGGTGTTACAGTTTTATTTAAATTGTTTATCTCATCTTGATTTACTTAATTTTTGTAAGTAGTATCTATCTAGAAAATCATCTATGTCTTTTAAATTTTCCCATTTTGTGGAGTAGAGGTTTTTGAAGTATGATCTAATGATTCTTTGGATTTCCATGGTGTCTGTTGCTATATCCCCCTTTTTATTTCAAATTTTGTTAATTTGTATATGTTCTCTCTATATCTTAGTTAATTTGGATAAAGGTTTGTCTATCTTGTTGATTTTCTCAAAGAACCAACTTTTTGTTTCATTGATTCTTTGCATTGTTCTCTTTGTTTCTATTTTATTGATTTCAGCCCTCAGTTTGATTATTTACTGCTGTCTACTCTTCTTGAGTGTGTTTGTTTCTTTGTGTTCTAGAGCTTTCAGATGTGCTGTTAAGTTGCTTGTATGAGATCACTGCAATTTCTTTATGAAGGCACTCAGTGCTATGGGCTTTCCTCTGTTCATGGCCCATAAGCTTGGTATGTCGTGCCTTCATTTTCATTGAATTCTAAGAAGTCTTCAAAGATTTACTTTATTTCTGCCTTTACCCAGTTGTCATTCAGCAGAGAATTGTTCAGTTTCCATTAGTTTGTAGACTTTCTATTGTTTCTTTTGTTGCTGAAATCCAGTTTTAAGCCATGGTGGTCTGATAGGTTGCAGGGGATTATTTCAATTTTCTTGTGTCTGTTGAGACTTGCTTTGTGACCAAGTATGCAGTCAATTTTGGAGAAAGTTCCATGAGGTGCTGAGGAAAAGGTATATTCTTTTGTGTTTAGGTCCATTTGGTTCATAACATATTAGCTCTATTATTTCTCTGTCTGGATGACCTGTCCCTTGGTGAGAGTTGAGTATTGAAGTCTCCCAATATCTGCTGGTGGCCGTGTCAGAGGAGCAGCTGATGGCAGTTGACTTCAGGGTTTCGGCCCACCAGGATATGACTCCCTGATCGTAAATCTTGGATAGGCAATACCCCAAGACCACACACCCCAGAGTGTCCTTTGCTTTGGTGTGCCTTCACATGTTTGTCACTGTCATCTTTCTCTGGTATCTGGCATGGTGTGAATGGATGTGAAGAGATCACCACTACCTGTAATGTAGTGTGTTTTTCTCGTGGAAATACTCCATTCTACTGGGCATTTTTACCTGTGGATCATTATGAAGATGATTTCTTCCTAAGCTATACCATCTAATTGATAATAATAGTGTTAGTTTAAATAGAATTTTGATGATTAAAAATACAAACAAGGAAGTATCACACAGCTAGAATACATGAGTTTCTATTGAAGAGCAGTATAGACTGGCTTAGGTTAATGATTAAAAAAATAACTGAGTTCCAATATCCCAGCTAGCTTAAATTCTTTTATCCTTAATGTTGGGAGACGGGTTCACAAGTTTTGGAGTGCATCACAGCTGAAACAAGGCTTTGAAAATAACTTAAAGTTAAACTAATATGTTTGTGTTAAATAGTGTTGAGGTAAGAAACCCAAGAAGACAATTTAAAGTTTTAAAAAGACACACAGTTGAGTGAGGAACTTGTTAAGTGTTGGAGAACAAGAACAAAGCAGCCCAATTATCATTAGCTGGTATTCCTTTCTTGCTAGGAATTGGTTGATGATCAAAGGTGATGATTAATTCCTTATACCCATTTTTGCCTTCAATCTCTTGATATAAAAACTATTGATGAGTGGGTATGCACCCTAAAGATTTAAAGTAGAACTGACGGATTCTTTTCCATATATGATAGCTTGGATAGTGATTCCTTTAAGATTTCTTTTTAGATTACCTTTCATGATGAATAATAAAGTGACTGGTCCTTTCTTTGTCACTGCAAAATGTAGTCTGCCTGTGAAAGAATATCTTGCTTGCTTACACACTGTTAATCTATCAAGTGTCTTGGGTATTGTAAGCGAGTGTTACAGCACTGGGGGGAAGTGAATCCTGACTTGTAGGGGAGTCAGGTTATACCTGGAGATGCAATAGGACAACTGTGGAGGGAAAGGTATCCTGACTTGTCAGGGAGTCAGGCCTGACTCCTTGGGAAGTGAGGTGATACTGGATCTGAGGTGCAGTGGGGGATGGTCTCCCCATAGGACATAGCAATTCTGCTCCTCTTCTAGAGAGCGGTTACAGCTGAGCTCTGCTCTGTTTCTCTAAGTGAACATCCTGGCAAAGCTATCCACTTCTGCGCTGCTGCTGCCCAAGATGTTACTTCTTCTTCTGCTTCACTCTGCTAAAGGGGAAGCTGAAGGCGGGATTTAAATGAGTCCACCAGACCCAAGATAGATGATAAATAGGTATTTATTAGGGAAGCACTTACACAGATAAGAGTAAATAACCGCCATGGTCTTCCTGCTCCAGAAGATGCAGTCTCTGCCCTTCGGATGCTCTCCACAACCCAAGAGAATTCAAGCCAGCCCCTCCTCTACCAAAGAGTGTAGAGGAGGTACAAATTCACTGACAATTTCCCTTTTGTCTAAAGATGAAGGTTTAAACCTGATACAAAAACTATATATAATGATAGCAAATATCAAGTATATTCCAGGAGAAGGAAAGGTGAAAGAAAATACACAAATTAAGACCTACAACTAGGAAAAGCAATACTGAACAATAGACACATTCTACATGTCCAGTTCCAGGATAATGGCATATAACAGATTATTCAGATATCTGTCCTAATATGGAAAGTCTAAGTCTTGTACCTAGTATTTTCTGTCTAAGATAACAGAGGATATTAACTGTGACTATCCAGTCTTCAACCTCACCAAAGATCTGAGAAGGAAAAAAACATTCCTGGGGTAAGCAAGAAGTGCAAGCATGCTGCGTCCTAAAGGTGCAAGCAAAGACAGAAACAGCAGGCTACCTGGACAGTCACCCAAGGTCTCGCAGTAACGTCAGGGCAACCAACTTTGGCTAAGGACAGACCATCTCAGAAACAGGAGGTATTTCGTAGAGTTTTCCCAGAAAGATTTTCCGATCAGAGATTGGTTAGTTTTCCTGCTCAGAGACTGGTTAGTTTAGTTGGTCAGAGGCAGAGTTGGCTCTGGTTTCAGGCCCAAACCGTGTTTCTTTCACTAGACTTTGTTGGGGGCCTCTAGTTAGGGGCCAGGGCACATTACCTTCACTGACTCTGGTTACAGGGCCAACGAGTGTTTCTTTAGCTCTGGTCTCAAAGTCAGGGTGTGTTTCTTAGACTCTGGGTTCAGAGCTAAAGAGTATCTTTCACTGACTCTTGACTCTAGGCTCAGGGTCAGGATGTTAGATTTTGTGCTCAGGGATTGGTTGGTTTCTTTGGCTGGCCCTTTTACCCTACAGGTATGAATGTATGTGGGTTCTTTGGATAACTTATTTTTCACCTGTAATACATAAAATATTTAATCATTTAAGGGATATGGAAAGCATGCTGTTTTTTTTACTTGTATTCATTGTAATCATTCACTTGAAAAACAAAATGTAATCACATTGTAATGTTTATATTGCCTGAAAGATTTTCCTGGAATATATAAGCTGTGAGGAACAGAGTAAAGTTAGAGTTAAAATGAAAACATTAAAAATGAGAGAGTTAGGAGGAATTAGAAGGAAAATATCAAGAGAGTTAGAAGAAAAACATCAAGAGAGACAGAGGGACATTTCTGAATAGAGATAAGAATAGAGAACTGAGAATATGAAAGAAGAATAAAGAGGAAAAGCATCAAGAGAGTGTTGGTGTATCATTTCCCCCAAGCCCATCAGATAAAAAGTCATAGCACACACCTGACTCTGTGGATACCCTTTGAGCCCTATGCTGCTGGAGGCTGGATCCCTAGTCAGGTACTAGGTGCTGTTGCCTAGAGGCCAGTCTCCAGAAGTGCAGGGTTCAAAGGGAATCTCCTATGTGTTTTCTTTATTGCTTCTGTTTCCATTTTCAGGTCTTCAACAGTTTTATTCATTTCCTTCAACTGTTTGTTTTTGCTTGGCCTTCTTTAAATGATTTATCCATTTCATCTTTAAAGACCTTTATCAACTTCATAAAATTGGTTTTAAGGTCATTTTCTTGTGCTTTAGCTCTGTTGGAATATTCTGGGCTTGCTGTAGTAGGAGAGCTGTGCTCTGGTGGTGCCATATTTCCCTGCCTGTTGTTGATTGTGCTCTTTTTTAAAAATAATTTTTATTTAAATTAAAAAACAATCTTATTTTATGTTCCAATCCCAATTCCCTCTCCCTCCTGTCCTCCCATTCCCCCTACCAACCCTCATCCTACTCCCCATCTACTCCCCAGGGAAGGTGAGGCATCACATGAGGGATCATCAAAATCTGTCACATCATTTGTGGCAGGACCTAGACCCTCCCCCATGTATCTAGGCTGAGAGAGTATCCCTCCATGGGGAATGGGCTCCCAAAGCTCATTCATGCACTAGGGACAAATACTGGTTCCACAGACAGAAGCGTTGATTGTGTTCTTATACAGTAGTCTAGGCAGCTGAGTTTGGGGTAAGTATAGGTCTAGGTACCAATTTATGAGTTTGTCTTTGTTGGATGGGTGTTATTTTCCTTGTTTTCTGTTTCTCTCTGGTCTTCTGGCCAGAGTGATCTGTGGTTGAGTACAGAGTCTCCACCCAAGTTGGGGGGGGGTGGATTTCCGATGGCCAGGATGGCCTCTGGTCATGCAGGAGGTTTCTGCCTGAGTTGAGGGCTGGATTTTTGGCAGTCAGTGAGGTCTGTGGTCCAGCCAGTGTCCTCCACAGGAGTTGGGAGCTGGGATATGGTGACAAGGTGGGATGGGGTAATTGGGGATAGGCTGCGTGGGCACTGAGTAGGGACAGTACTGGCAGGAGCAGTCCACATGCAGTTCTACTGGTTAGTGTGGCCTGTAGTGGAGCTGTACCTACTCCTTAAAGAACCCAGGACCATCAGCCCAGGGATGGCACCACCCTGGGCTCTCCCCATCAATCACTTCTCAGATACCCAGGTCTGACTTCGAGAGCCCTCCAGCCAATCAAAGAAGGTGATGCTGTTTCTTGGGTACCCATGCAATGTTCACCAAGATGGACTGCTTCTTGTGTCATAAAGTAAACATTCAAGATAGATTAAGACAGACTATACCCTTGGGCTGCAGTGGAGCCAGTCTAGAGGTCAGTAACAGAAGGGCACAGGGAAATCTCCAGCTTCCCAGAAAATAACGGCAAATAACCCCAGGACAGTTAGAAATTCCAAAAGGAAATGAAACACAGTATAAATAAATTAGAATGAAAAGACATCCCATCAAAACATGAGCGTGCCAAAGTTTGGTTTTATAGCTCAAAATTGCCACATTAGGTGGGTGGGACGGTCTCAGACCAGCACTGTACCGTTAAACTGGAATAAACTGAAATGAAAAGGAACAAAAGAAGAAAGTGACAAGAGACCGGAAGAAAGTGGATCAAAAGTAATACAAATCCATAAAATCAAAACCAGGAAAACAATGCAACAAAAGCATGGCTTTCCAGAAAAGCCAATAAAGTGGATAGAGTTCTGTCAAAGCTGACAAGGAAGCAAGGAAAGAGAAACAAATCAAGAATGTCAAAAAAAGGAGCAGGGCTAAAGATGCCACCATAAAAGATAATGGGAAAACACTGGATGACCTTTCATTCATTAAATCCACAATGCCAAAGTAATGGACCATTCCTCTAATACCACAAAATGACATAATGTAAGGAAGAGGAAATAGACAAACTTAGCAGTGCATAACCAAGTGTGGTTTGAATGAGGGTGGCCCTATAGGCTCACAGGTTTTAATGCCTGGTCCCCAGTAGGCGGAACTGTTTAGGAAGGTCTAGGAAATCTAGACTTGAACGAGGAGGTATGTCACTGGGTTTCAAAATCCCACACCATTCCCAGTTAGTGTTCTCTGCCTTGTTTTTGTGAATCATGATATAAGCTCTTGGTTACTGCTCCAGTGTCATACCTGTCTGTCCCCTGCTATGCTCCCACCATGAACTCTTAACCCTTTGAAACTGTAAGGCCCAAATATACTCTTTTTTTCTATAAGTTGTCTTGGCCATGGTATCTTATCCCAACAATAGGAAAGTAACTGAGATACCAGGAAAGAAATTGATTTTGTGATTTAAAAGTTCCAAAACAAACCTCCAGAACAAGATGGATTCTTCAGTGAATTCTATCTGAGATTTAAAGATGAACAAATGCACATCAATTTCATGTGATCTTCAGAGGGGAGACCATATTCCAATTTACTTTATGAGGCAAGAACCATACTGATTTGTCAAAATACACTTAGGTATGCAAAAAATAATATTGCAAAACATAGAAAACTATAGGCCAATATCTTTTATGAAAATCAATGAATCATTTTTGCAATAAAATGTTCATGAAATCAGTTTAATTATGTCCAAAAATTATAAACCACTAACTAGTTTAACATCTGAACATTCAATTCTACTGATTAATGAAACAGGAAGAGTGGGAGAAGAGAGGAAGAGAAAAAGGGGAGAGGGAGGAGAGGGAAAGTAGGTGGAGAGGAACAGAAAAAGTGATGATGAAAAAGTGAAATTCTACCAGAAAGCAACTGTGACTTTCTTTGGTCTTGTTCAGCTCTGAAAAAAACTAAAAAGTTTCTTCTGTGCATACATTATAGAAAGGACATGTGATAACACACAGACGCAGTAAAGACACAGAGAGGACACATGATGGCACACAGACACAGTAAAGACACAGAAAAGACATGTGATGACACACAGACACAGTAAAGACACAGAGAGGACATGTGATGGCACACAGACACAGTAAAGACACAGAGAGGACACGCAATGGCACACAGACACAGTAAAGACACATAGAGGACATGTGATGGCACACAGACACAGTAAAGACACAGAGAGGACATGTGATGGCACACAGACACAGTAAAGACAGAGAAAGGACATGTGATGACACACAGACACAGTAAAGACACGGAAAGGACATGTGATGGCACGCAGTCACAGTAAAGACACATAGAGGACATGTTATGACACACAGACACAGTAAAGACAGAGAGAGGACATGCGATGGCACACAGACACAGTAAAGACACGGAGAGGACATGTGTTGACACACAGACACAGTAAAGACACAGAGAGGACATGTTATGACACACAGACACAGTAAAGACAGAGAAAGGACATGTGATAGCACACAGACACAGTAAAGACACAGAAAAGACATGTGATGGCACACAGACACAGTAAAGACACAGAAAAGACATGTGTTGACACACAGATATAGTAAAGACACAGAGAGGACATGTGATGGCACACAGACACAGTAAAGACACAGAGGTGACATGTGATGGCACACAGACACAGTAAAGACACAGAGAGGACATGTGATGACACACAGACACAGTAAAGACACAGAGAGGACATGTGATGGCACACAGACACAGTAAAGACAGAGAGAGGACATGTGATGACACACAGACACAGTAAAGACACGGAAAGGACATGTGATGGCACGCAGTCACAGTAAAGACACATAGAGGACATGTTATGACACACAGACACAGTAAAGACAGAGAGAGGACATGCGATGGCACACAGACACAGTAAAGACACGGAGAGGACATGTGATGGCACGCAGTCACAGTAAAGACACATAGAGGACATGTTATGACACACAGACACAGTAAAGACACAGAGAGGACATGTTATGACACACAGACACAGTAAAGACACAGAGAGGACATGTGATAGCACACAGACACAGTAAAGACAGAGAAAGGACATGTGATAGCACACAGACACAGTAAAGACACAGAAAAGACATGTGATAGCACACAGACACAGTAAAGACACAGAGAGGACATGTGTTGACACACAGACACAGTAAAGACACAGAGAGGACATGTGATGGCACACAGACACAGTAAAGACACAGAGAGGACATGTGTTGACACACAGACACAGTAAAGACACAGAGAGGACATGTGATGGCACGCAGTCACAGTAAAGACACATAGAGGACATGTTATGACACACAGACACAGTAAAGACAGAGAGAGGACATGCGATGGCACACAGACATGGATAAACAGAGAAAAACTCTACCTTATGGGGTCAGGATGACTGCATCACCTACTTGTTACATAGCCAGTAACTGACATTCATATTCTTTTCACCAGAATCTTCTATTTCTTTATTAATAGGATGTGTGCTACCATATTGGGTTTCATCACGGCATTAACTGACAAAATTAGTATTGATTCTTCTCCCCTCTCTTTTCCCCTACCCTGTACCCCTGGCACCTATGGCCCCTGGTGTCTTTCTTTCTGCTTCATATCACACATGTCCTTTGTCCTCTCCTCACTTCCTCAACTCTTACACCCCCACCACACAACTCTTTTGTTCTCTTCTCTAATGTCATAGCCCATATCCATGTAACACCCACGTCTATGTTCATAGAACCATTAAAGGTTAGGAACCGCCTATGAGAGATAACATGCAGAAAATGTATATTTTTGGTAACAACCTGCAAGAAATAAACGCCGTGAGTTACCTGAAATTCTATATGTACATGTATACACGTATTCGAACACTACATGTGTATATATGCTTATCTTATAGAAAAGAAAACTAAAACGTTTCAGGACAAGTGGTGACTAACTATGTCACTTGAAAATTCTAGCAATAATTTGAACTGACTTTAAAAGTGTTTTGTTAGTTTTTTGTTTGTTTGTTTGCTTGTTTTTTTGCCATGAGTTCACAAACAAAATCATCATGCAGCTAGATTACATAAGACAGGCTCTCAAGCAAGCACTTGCCTTACTCCATCATTCTCTTCTTACTTAAAAAATGTTTATTGAAATGTTATAAACCATAAATAGTAATGGTATTGTAAACTAGCACAAACTACAATTGTCGGCTTGCTAAACATTGTCCATTCATTACAATCTGTGGGTTAGATGCTGCTCAACTAAGATCCAAGATAAGTTTCTCATTAATAGTAAAGAGTTAAATCAGGACAACAATTTGGGTATGGAACTCAAAAGTTAATAGTTGTGATGCAATGATGTTATTAATGGCCATTTTCTACACTGGGTGTTTCAAGGTTCTTTTTTATCATTTTTATTTTTTGTTTTATTTTAAGACACTGTCTCCTGAGTGCTGGGATTAAAGGTGCATGCCACCACTGTCCAGCCGTCTTTTCTAATTTTAAATACCAATTCCAATTCTCACTCTCTCCCCTCCGCCTGCTCCCCCCATCTTTTCTCCATCCCACACCTACCACTTCACATGGGGAGTCCACAAAGTCTGGCACATCATTTTGAGACAGAACCAAGGCCCTCCCCACTAAACAAGGTATCCCTCCAATAAGAATGGGCTCCAAAAAGCCAGTTCAAGTACTAGGGATAAATCCTGGTCCCACTACCAGTGGCCCCACAGACTGCCCAAGCCACACTATTGTCACACACATTCAGAGGGCCTAGTTGGTCCTATGCAGGCTCCCCCACTGTCAGTCCAGAGTCAGTGAGCTCCCACTAGCTCAGGTACAGCACCACCATTCTTAACTTATGATACTTTGGAGGGATAATTGGCATCATGAACTTCCCCAGAGCCTAGTGTATGAGATTAAATAGAGCACTGCTCAAAGACAGAGAGCAAAGAAGGTCTCATTTGTGGTCTTCTCTGAAGATGACATTTGCACTGATGTTCACACACAAGATAGCTGTGGACATGACTATCACTACTTATACAAGAGATGGTATATTTTAAATCATGTTTGTGCTATGTGCAAGTTCAGCCCAACTGTGCCATTAATTGGAATCAGAATTGTGGCCTTTACTTAAAACTGTCTAAAATTCCTTAAAATTTTTAAGGAAAATACACAGAATTTTCATTCCAGAAAGCATGGTAGATATCATCAATATTTAATAATAAAATCTGGTTAGTCTCAGAATGCAGAAGCTTTGGGGGGACTGCCCATGCTATTAACAAAGCTTATAGTAAAAATGAGACCATGTGCTGTTTCTCCTCCATGTGTTTCCTCAAGGCCAACAGAGTAGCATCCTCTTAGTACCATACATACAATGCCATACTCATGAAATCCCTTCTCCCATGATGTCTGTCCATGAGCCAAGTTTTAAAAACACAGGGAAGAGAGCATCTCATGAATCTCATTAACAGTAGTGTCAGCTTTGTGCCTAACACAATTCTGTGTCTTTTTTCAAGTCCTATTTTAAATTTTCACAACTTTGCAAGGCAGGTACAGTTGGTCCTCTATATTCATGGTTTCTGCATTCATGAATTTTGTAGACCACAAATAAAAAATGTTTTTAAGATGGCTGAGTGGTTAAGAGCACTGGCTGCTCTTGTAGAGGACCTAGTTTTGATTTCTTGCATGGCAGCTCATAACCATTTTTAAGTCTAGTTTGAGGGGACTCAATGCCCTCTTCTGGCTTCTGTAGGTACTATATGCACATGGTGTACTTACATTCATGAATATACATGAACATGTACATAAATAAAAATAAATATTTAAAAACTTGTGCTTGTACTGAGCATACACGGCAGTTTCTTGTCATGTTTATTACATTACAGAGTAACATGCAACCATGCAATATATGGTTATATATTATTACATATCATATGGATTAAGTGCTATAAATAACAGATGATTTCTAGTGTAGAGCAATGTGGATGCAGAAAGTACTGGATATCATTGCCCAAAATCTGAGCCCTTGACAAAGAATCTCCAAGTCCCACTGCCAAGCTCTGACCCCTATTTTGCTACAGGATATCTTGTGTTTAAATTAATATCTACTTATTTAATGCAACTCTAGGATCATTTAATCCAGATTTTAGACATTATTGGCACAAGGGAGAGGACAAATGTGCAATATTCTAAGTGCTTTGGGGGCCTCTTGCAAAGAACAAGTTCACAGATGTTACACAAATATAATGAGAAAGGAATATTCAGCATCTTGAAAATGCAGTAAAATAGGAAACAACCATGAAAAAAATAGTATGCAAATTCTATCTCAAGGAGTGGGTTTTTAATCCAATCAAAAAGTGTTTGGCTGCTCCGCAACATTGTGCCACTGTTACGCTAGTTGTGGGACATAGGATTTGTGGTATGTGTCCAGCACGCCCAACTCTAATCAGCAGGGGTGAAGCTTCTAGAACTATTCTTTTTTATATATAATTTTTAAAAAATTTATTACAAACTTGTTTTACATGTCAGTCCTAGTTCCCTCTCCCTCCCCTTTTCCCTTTCCTGCAACCAGTCCCCTATCACATCCCCTTTCTGCTGCCCAGGGAGGGTGAGGCCTTCCATGGGGGATTCTAGAACTATTCTTAAAGACACTACTTACTTATGTCACCTAACAAGAAGAAGTTGAGCTGGATGACATAAATAAATGTTGCCTTTAAATAGGGTTGTGGAGGGTAACCAATAACTTTAACAATAGCCTGTGATTTTTGAGAGCATCTACAGGACCCCTTTGGCCAATGACTCAACAATATGTAACCCATTAGTGTCACAGGGTGTTTACTTGGTGGTATAAGATGTGTCTAGTTGAGACATTGTCTTCCTCATTATACAGTTACTCCATTTAAATTTCACACACACACACACACACGGAATCTTCTTAGCAGTAAGCTTCTGTATGGCTTTTCAAACAGTCTTCTGTGTCACTTGTTCATCCCACATTCCCTCTTACCACGCCCTCACACCCACCTCCAACAGATGGTAATTAACACAGACATACACAACTAGACAGCTAGCAGAGAATGTGAGACTTGGGAGCACTCAATCCTAAATGAGATGTTTTCATCAATATTCTTCTGCCTCAAGGTTCAGAGATCTATGAGGCATAGGTGGTAGAAAGATTTTAAGAGCCAGAGATGTTAGGTAACCCGAAGGAAACTTCTTCAGACACATCATGACTGATGCACTTATGAACTCCCAGAGACTGTGATAGCACACACAAGATCTGTACAAGATCACATCAGGAACAAACTGTCCCAGCACAGAGAAGTTGAAGTGGACAGAAAGTCTCATTCCTAACCAAGAAACTATTGCCAATTGATAGCTTCAGGAAAGTGAAAATTGGTTTTCTCCAATTGAGTGTTACTGGGTTTACCAACCACAGACACTAGGGAAGACCCCATACCCGTAACCAGGAAGACTCCATGGTAAACATGGAACAGACTCTGTGTTTTTTTATAGACCTTTTGTTCTGTTTTTGTTTTGCCATTTTTTTGTTTGTTTGTTTTGACCTTCAATCTTTACTTTTTTTGTTATATAGAGAGGGGTAGGGGAAGAAAAATGGAGGGGTAAAGAAAGACATAAAGTTTGGTGAGTAGGGAGATGTAGAGAGTCTGGGAGGTGTTGGGGGAGAGGAAATAATATGATGAAAACACATTGTATAATTTTAAATAAAATACATTAAAATATACAGCACAGTGAAATAGGAATGCGTATTTAAGGATGTGTGCAGTTAACATGCAAATATCTGCCACTTCACAGCTTTATATGAGGGGCTTGAGCAGTCATGGCTTTGGCATTCACAGGGGACCCTGAAATCCTTCCTTGAAAACACTGCTGACTGACTGCATTATGATCATTCCAGTTTTACAGGCAACAAACTCATTGGTTCATCCAATATGATAGCTGGGACAGAGGAAAGCAGGTCTCAGATTCTCTTACCACAGCAGGTCTCAGTCAATAGAGGTCAATGTGAAGTTCGCTTCCGGGACCCCATAGAGTGAAAATCTAACAAGACTTCATAAAAGGAGGGCGAACTTGGACATCTTTGAATTTCATAGAGTTGGGCTGAGACACAAATCTAGGATTTTGCAGAAACTTGTGGAGCAGCTAGTATCCTGATGGTAATGGCCAACCAGTACCTGGGAATATCACTAAATTGTGTCCACAAGCCACATGTGCCCATCTTATGAAGCTATACAGACATGCGCATGCTTCTGTTCTATAAGGAAGCCCACCTAAGCAAGTGTGACGAACACCAAGCATCTCTTCTCCTGAGCCTTGCTTTGGGTTAGCCCTCCAGTGGGGTCCATTCTGTTGTTTTATATTTTCCAAAAATAGAGAAACAAGAACTACTGGGTGAAGAGACAAAGAAGTGATTAGAGCGAAGCATGCACAGATCACACAGGAAGGGAAGCTTGAGGGGATGGTGAGCATGAAATGACATGGCAATATGTCAACACCAGCCATGAAGGAAAACTCTGCAGACTTTTGGGGTTTAGGCGAGAAGAAAGATTGGTTCAGCCCAAACCGCAGTGGCACAACTCTGGAATTAACTCCACTTTCAGTTAACTCGGGGGAATCATAAGACCCTTCACACAGTGACCTTACACAGAGGAAATCTGGAAAGTCAAGTGTTACTGGGTTAAGAAGCATTGTGTGCCTGCTGAAGGTGGGGGAGAATGTTGGCCACTGATCATTTCCCTTCCCAGGCTGATGCCACCCAGAAAAATGAAACATTGGTCAGAAGTTAGGAAATCAGATGGATCTGAGGTATGGACTTGTATTTCTCGAGGGTGCAGCCAGTGGCACGAAGGTACACGGGACTAATAAATAATGTTTGCATCTGTTACAGCTGCATTAACCAAGTTCCTTAAACTAGGTCAGTTATACACAAGTGTTGTGTTGTTCGAAGTTTCAGAGACTGGGAAACCCCATATGAAAGTGCCAGAAGATTTACTAGCAAGTTAAGAGTTTATTCTTCATGGATGGTGCTATCTGGATATCTTTACATGGTAGAAAGGCCAAATGTGAGAAACAAGCTTCCTGGGCTTCAGGCTTTGTTTGTAGCAACACTGTCCAGGCTTCAAAGAAACAGGAGAGAAAGGGGTTCATTTCAGCTTGCAATTCCAGGGTACAGTCCACTAGTTTGGAGACGTCAATACAGAAACTTCAAACAGCACAACACACCTACAGTCAAGAACACAGAGAAACGAACGTGTGTGTGCCCCCTTGCTCACTGACTTGTGCTCAGTTAGATTCTCTACTCTTACACAGTTTCCCTTCCTGGGGAATGGTGTTGCCAGAAGTGGGCTGGGTCTTCCCACATCAGTCAACTTAAGACTGCCCCCCACAGAAGTGGCCGTAAAACAACCAACACAGACAGTCATTGAAACTCTCTTTGCAGGTGACTTTTGGTGGTGAGAAGCCAACAAAGCTGACCATCGCACACACTAATCCTACTTGCCAGAGTTCTCCTCTTATGACCCGCTTACCTCCTGTGATGGCTAATCTTGGGAAACTGACTGTATTTAGAGTTCCCTTGAAGACCGGGAAGGAACCCGTCTGGTAGTATCTGTGAGGACATTTCTACAGATGGTTAACTGAGGCAGGACAAACCACTGTGACTGTGGTTACCACCAATTCATGGGTTAAGAGTTCAGCCAGAATCAAAGGGAATAAAGCAGAAAGCCAGATAAATCCTTGCTTTTTCTCCCTCTACTTTCTACCAGGGTGTGAACGAGTCCTCCCTGTCCCACTGTCACTACCTGAATCCTGAGGGGCAAAATAAGCATTCGTTTCCTTATGTGGTTTCTGTGAGGTATTTTAGTCATAGAATTGAGAAAGCAGCTAACTCACCCTTATACACCCAGTCTTCTAGTGCTACCACATGGGGTGGGGTTAGGATCATAACATATGAACTTGGAGCAAGAGGATTGCAGCACTGTGATCAGAATGCAGATCCTGTGGCAACCAAGTAGAGAACCTCCATAGAAAGTCGCCAGGCTGGGAGTACTGTGTGTGTGCACAAGCATAATGGGAAGGCCGGGGTTAAGTCTAGACTCAGAGGAGACTGAGAGAGGGAAAGGGAAAGGCTTGGGACATGAAGGAAGACTCACCATGGGGCTCATGTAATAAATACCAGGGCTGGGTGTTCCTGAGGACTGACTTAGATATACACATCCCAGAATTTCAAAAAAAACCTTTCTCTGACATTTAAGAAACTCATTTTAAACAATAGTACTATGATCTAATTCCAGAATGTTACTCATGAAAAGAAAACTCACGCTCATTAATAGTCAACTCCAGACTCACTCACATCCATTTCTATCCTTAGCTCGAACTTGTCTGTTTTCTGTCTCAATTCTCAGTGAATTTTCCCTCTATAGTTTATGCCAAAGGAAGGGAACATGAATACACACACACACACACACACACACACACACACAAATGCACACTTGCACACATGCACACACAGTACTTTGTGTCTGTATTTTGCTTTCACATGTCTTTAGGGTTCATTCCTGCTGTAGTGTGTATCTGTTTATTATTTTTTGTTGCCAAGTAATAGTCAATTGTATAACTATACCATATCTTGTTTAACTATTCAGCAACTGATACACACTTAAGTTGTTTCCTTTTTTGTTTGTTTTATCAGAAATTGTATTGAAAATGTTCATGTACAAGTTTTCGTGTAGACATATTTTTAAATTATCTTGGTATATTAAACTCCTAGATACTAAAATATCTAGGAGTTGAATTTCTGGACCTTATTGTGGCTGTACTGTAACTTTTTTGAAAAGGTGTCAAACTGTTTCCCAGAGTGGTTCTACCATTTTACAATTCCAACAAGTCATGGGTACACTTTTTAAAGCAAAGTACTGTAGTTTCTAACAGAGGTATGAAGTACATTTGCATTTCTCTAATCAGCTGATCCACCATTCATGTACTCATAGACCACATGTGTGTCTTTGGATAAGTCTCTATTTAATTCTTTTTCCCAATTTTAATTTGTTATTTGAATTCTAGGCTCTTATCAAATATTCAGACTTTTTTTTCCCTCACATACATTCTCTTTTCACTTTCCTGATGATGTCATTTTGCTACAGTAATATTGGAGGACCATTACATAAAAAGCAAATTTCTTTGTAATCAAGAGAACGGAATCTCTACTGCTTGTGTAGAGGCCTAATGTTCTAAGCAACTCAAAATATAAACGTTAATACAACTGGGCTGGTCTACAGTCTGGCTAAGGATACCCCCACCCAAGGCAGATTCACCTAAAGTCATAAAGAAAAGATGGGAGGAATAATTAAACCTTTAATGAGATAACATAAGATAATGTACTTTTCCCTCCCAGGAACACTGCCCCGGTGCTGGTTCTTACTGAGTTACAGCCGCCTTACTAAATCCATCTGCTCCTTTGAATTACTAAAAAAAAGTTTCACTTTTCATTTTCTTCGTTTTATCCCTTTTCTACGATTGTCTTCTCTGATACTTAAAGCTTCACTCTTTCTCAAAAGCCTCCTCCTCATCGGGTGACAGCTGCTGAGGTCAGCAAGCTTTCCTCTCAAACTCTAGGAAAATGTCCTCAAGCTTTCTTTGGAGCTCATTCTTAAGGTTTTTTTCTTAACAAGACTAAAAACCCTGAGAGGAGACCCCAGTTCCACAGATAACATTATAGTATGACATGATGGTACCCCAGCTGGTTTGACCCTGTTTCCATTAGCAAATTTGCTGCACATATTTTAAATTTTGACTATGAAGTCCAATTTGACTATTTCCTTTGGGCACATGCTTCTGATGTCATGTATAAGAATTCAAGAGCATTATGACTTACTTTCTTGTTGCTTTTTTGTCTGAGAAGGTTATATTGTTAAATTATACTGAAGTCTGGTCATTTTGACCTGTTTGTTTATGAAGTGAGCCGAGTGCAAACTCATATTTTCACATGTCGGTAGCCAGGGTTTTGAGCACCATTCCTGGAGAAGTTTATATCTTCATATTGAGTAACATTGACTCTGTTTTTGAAATTCAATTGAGCATGAATGTAAAGATTTGTACATGGCCTCAATCTTCATGCCAGGACGACACAGTCACAATCACTCTAGCTTTGCCGTATTTTACAAATCCTCTGATTTGTATTGTCTCTTAAGATTGTTTTAGCGTTTTAAATTTCCATGTGTGTTGGGGAAGTCCTGTGTATATGTCAATAAAGCACTGTTGGCCAATAGGGAAGTAAGATAGGTGGGACTAGGAGTCAAGGAGGACTCTGGGTAGAGAAACACAGGGAGTCAAGATGTAACCGCCATAGGGGTAAGAAGCCCAGAAACTTCTCCGGTAAGAGAAATACTTAGATTAGCAATTACGGGATAAATACTTAAGTCAGAGCTAGCCAGTAAGAAACAAGCAAGGCCAACAGCTTCATAATTAATATAGTGTCTTGTGTGTTATTTGGGGACTACAACGTGGCAGAGCCCAGGCGACTGGCGGGTGAAAAACCAAGCCTCTGGCAAGGAAAAGGCTTCTCTTGATGCGGCTCTGGAACCAGGCTGGTGGGAAGGCTTCTCTTTACACATGCGTTCTATATAAATTTTATAATTAGTTTACCTGTTTCTTCCAAACGAGTTGGGAGTTTGATAAGGATAATATTAAGATCTTGGTTAGTTGGGAGCGTTGGTTAATATGGGGAACATTGCTGTCCTACCAGTGTTCAGTCATTCCATTCCTGAACATTATGTTTTCCTACTAAGATTTTCTTTAATTAATCTAAGTGATACAAAAGTTTTCAATGTACGTGTTATATATCTCTTTTGCTAAATTACTTGTTTTTCTTTTTATTGCTATTATAAAGGGAAATGTTTAGGTTCATACCTACAATGTTTACTGCTAATGTATAGTGACATAACTGACTTTGTATATTGATCTTGTATCCAGAATGTTCTCTGAATTCATTTCTAGTGTTTTTAACAGTGTATAATGGATTGCTCAGAATTTTCCTTTTTATAATGTAGCATCCCTTTAACAATTTCATACATATAGTAATGTATTGCCATTTGTATTCACGTGATTACTCTCTCATATCCCCTCCCATATCTGCTGAACTCCTCTTCCTCCCAGTTAGTCACCCCCACTTTATGTCTTTTTGTTGCTAGTGTATAAGCTCATGATGTGTACAAAAAGAAATCTTTCCAACTCTCCCTTTCCATCTGGATCCCCTTTGTCTCTCTTTATTGCCTGCTTTCTGCCTATGAATCTTCACTACAATGTTGAAGAGAAACAAGTGCAGACATCCTGACACTGTTCCTCATTTTAGGGGGAAAGCATCAAGCATTTCACCCCATGATAACACTGTGATCTTCCTGGGGATGCTGTCTTTCAAGTCTCTAGTTGACTTTTTATGTGGTTTTCCCAAACACGTAGTTTCTCTTTCTACCCTTCACATACATGAAGAGCTATTTGTGTCTCTGCAGTTCCAGGGGACAACTGGGAACATTCTGGTTATTCAATTGGGTACAGAGTGAGTACATATTGTCTGTAGAGTATAATTAAGCCAAAACAATGATGTCTAGCACTTACTAGACCAACAAGCTAACTAACATGTTTTCTTTGATACCTCCTTGTGAAGCTGAAATGATTTAGATCACATATCAGAAAACAACTTTTTGTTTGACATTATTTTGCCTGCATTAAGTTTCCCCTCTATATCATGTGGGAAAATTGCATCTGCTTTTACTATCTAACTGGACATGTGGATACCAAAGCACTTGAAAATCTTCAATTTTTAGAGTGCTGTGAATATCTGAAGATAGTGATGTTTGTGCTGAAGATGTAGCAAATACAGAGGCCATTTTGCTGTCTTTACCCTGGCCAGATTAACAGTGGCTGTTATTTGAGTATCTGACTTCACATTTTGGTGCAAATCCACAGGCTCATTGTGTCCATGAATGACAACACAGCATCTTGTAAGAAACACGCCTTAGGGCGAGTAACACTCTGGGGCAGAGGGGAGCACAGTAAGGCAATAGATATTAGTTAGAGGAGATGGAGACATGAGGGCCATTAGGTTACTTACCTTCATCACTGCAGCCCAGACAGCCTATGGTCCATTTATCCCAGAGTGGGGTACAGCATGTTCCGATAAAACTTGTGTTATAACAAAAACATTTCTTGTCACATAGGATGATGTCAGGGTCCATAAAAACGGTTTCACTTCATCTTGGCTTAAGGTCAAAGTGTTCAAAAATATCCTTACTCTTCCAAGGCTAAAGTCATAAGACCTGAAGGTCTAAGGTGTGGCTACTGTAGGATATTTGGTCTAATGCATGCATAACAAGAGACTTGGTCTAAGGTGTGGTTACTCTTAACCCTCAAGGCCAAATAATGAGAGATTTAGTCTATGGTGCAGTTACAAAATGCTTGGAGAATTAAGGAAGAAAGGCTACTTGTCTCTTGCATCATGACAAAGAAGTCTTCCCCTCTTTGTTCAGGGTATATAAGAATTTTGAAGAATAAACTCTGGGTTTTCAGTATTCACTGGATTGTCATCCTGACTCTATCCAGTGTCTCTGTCTTTTCCTTAGTATCTTTACCTACCGTTTCTCAATCCACACTCACTCTCTCAGGTATGACCCAGGCAAAGTTGGGTTACTATTGGGTTACACTGAGGAAGAATGGTGGGCAGTATGTGTCCACGGACCCCAGCAGGGAGTGTTACACACTGCACAGTCTGCCAAGAGGTTGGACTTCAAGAACTTCGAGTTCACCAACTTTCTTAAACTCAGTATTTACTGGAATAAAAACCATTTTGGGGGGTGATTATCCATGATGGGACCCAAATGTAGCATTCTCTACTAAGTGATTAGATGATGAAATGATAAACTCAAGTTATAACTGAAGAAATATTTTAAAGAGGAAATTTGGAAGTTATTGGGCATGTCACCATGATTACAACACTCACAGCTGCCTCATTTAAAACAACGGAGCCAGAAGACTTTTAAAATCAGTGACCAAAAGCAAAGTGTCTACAGATCTTGGCACAGTAACAGTCCAAGAGACTAGAAAGGCTCGCTTCTCCTGAGTGGCCATTATTGGCTGCATGAAGAGGGAGCCAGTAATGCCCCCTGCATGATGAAATGCTATTGTCACCCAGGACCTCACGGGTTGTAATCTGAAGAAAAGCATAGTGTGTTGATTAGTAGATCACAGAGCAGAAGCAAACTTCCAAACTCATTCTATTTCGAAGGTATGACTTAGTGGGCTGATTTCTCTCCTGAATAAATGCCTTGGTCTGTCTCTGGACATAGACAAGGGTACTGGCTCCCAAGATAATGGTTAGGAAGACACAACTAAAAGCATAGCCAGTATGTGTGAAACAACAAGGCATGTAGGTGGCAGAGGAGATGTGTTTGTGAAGAAGAGAGGAAGTGGGGACTGCAGGATTCATTTCCAAGGAATGCGCTTAGTAGAAATGCACAGAAGCACAGGTGGCTGCAGACTTTGAGCCTCAAGTTGGCCCCAACTGAATAGGCCTTGTGCACTGTGTGTTGGTATCTCTCCTTCCCACATCCTCCCTTAGTGTTGAGCTTTCTGGGCCTCGCCTTCCTACTGAGAAGGTGTCCTGAGGAACATGGTAGTGGTGCTATAAGGAAGTGAACATCTTCACCTCTACCTCACACAGGGCCAGGTATTCAAGGAGCAGTGTACAAAGTCTAGGTCAGAGGCTCTGAAGTACTATGTGGTCACCAGGAGCAAAGTGAGAAAGGAACGTGTGTGGAGAAGGCATACCTGGGGAAAGGGACCAAGGCTGATGAAGAAGCCAGTCTTGATGAGAAAATCCTGTGTGGTAGATGGAGCTAGTGATGGGAGCTGGGAGGAGAGCCCAAGACTCTGGGGAAACCAGCCCGGGTAAGACCTGTCTCAAGAAGGAAGAAACTGGCGGGAAGACAGCACACAGGGTAGGAGACACCATATAAGTATTCTCTATTCTTTATCATCATCCAAGCAAAGAAGACAGAGAAGTGACTCAGAATAAGGCCTGGAAGCTGGGGAAATTGATGCCAGTTACTTCATAACTCAGTGAGTGCAGAGATATTGCTCTAATTTCTGAAGTGGCAAAAATTGAATATGACCCCTACTTCTATTACCTTGAGCTGGATGATCCTGGGAAGAACAGAACTCACCAAGCCTGGTGCCTTCATCTGAGAAATGGCCTGATCCTGCCAGTGATAAAGCCCCAGATTTCACTCCTGAGAGGGAGTCATCAGACACTTCATCACAGCCATGGTCACTAACAGATCCAGAGAGCCCACACCAGAGAGATCCCTTTGTGATGGACTTACAAGCATTTCTTGCTGAAGTTACCTCAAAAGTCACCAGCTTCCTCTCGGCTCACAGTTGCCTGGAGCCCTTGGCCAGGCAGCATGAAGCAACCATCTACTCAGCCAAGCCACAATGGGTTTCAGCACCACTGAGGGTCTTCCCTGTTTCTATGGCAACAGGTTTGGGAAACTAGGAAGTGGATGGATAGCGGTAGGTGTGGGAAGGTTCTCTTCATAGAAAGAGACACAGCAAGCTGCGTGTCAACTTTTGGGAATCTCCTTAGAAAGGAGATTCTGAGATAGACCCTGAGTCATCACCACTCCCGGCTTTGGAGGGTTCCACCAATTGTCACTCGATTGGAAGGTGCTGTCTAAATCAGAGTATGAGGGTCCTGTGTCTAGGTCAGGAAACTGTCACTTCTCATGACCGAATGTGACCCAGTTCTCACTCCCAACTAACATCTTCGGTGACCACTTCACAGCTCCGGGATGACCATCTTCCTTCCCCTGCTTGGCACTTCCCCGTCCCTCTCCTCTCGTCTCCTCCTCCTACCACAGCTACCCTTGAAGTCACCTCACACTGCCTAAGAGCCTCAGGCTGAAGTGCTGCTCATGGGGGCTACTTCTGTGGAGAGGACTCTGGCTGGTCCTTGCTGACCCCTCTCCCAGGTCACCTCCCTTGACCTCCCAGGCCTTTCCTTTTCCTGTCCTACCTCCAGGTTATGAGCTCCTCAAGGCATCTGGGGGCTTAGAAACATTCTATCCAGAGAATGTCTTGTTCTCTTTGAGTGTGTTGGACGGACACACACACCCACACCCACACCCACACACACACACACACACACGTGCACACACACACACACATGTGCACACACACACACACAATTGTGCATACGTATTTGGTATTTGCTGTCTCTGCCATATGCCAAGTACTTTGCTGAGCATTTTAATGTCGTTGTTGTGTTAATCTTTACAATAAATTTATATATGTCCTATTGTTGCCCTCTCCCAAGTTCAAACTATGAAACTTGAGTTGTAGTGAAATCAAGATTTGGCTTTAAGTCAAAAAAGTCAGTAAGTATTCAATTTGTGGCTGGCCAGATTCATCCATCTGTCTCAAGGATTGTTTTAACGTTCAGAAAAAAATCAAATGGTTTTCAGCAATGTGTAGGCTCTGGGTCAAGTAATGCCAAGTGTGTGAGCTTATTCACCATGCGACTCTGGGCTTGAGCCTTGATTGCCCCTATCTACAAAATGGAGTTAGTACCAGAACTACAAGGCTTTCTCATGAACTAAACCCTCCTGATTGGGCTTGGGACTAAGGGTGACGCCAGTGGACACCGCTTTCCAAGGGCCAAGGTTTAAGTATACAATGTTAAGAATAAGTCTGAAACCCAAGTAACCTTGGCCAGAGCATATCCCTTTTTGTCTCCCCAGCCTGTCCCAGCACTGCTTTAAGAAATTCATTATCACTCTTTTCCAGAATCAGCCTGGGTTGTATTTAGCTGTTATGATTCAGATATAAAGTATCTCTACAGACTCATGTGCCTGAATAACTAGTAGCACTGTTCAGAAACCTTGTAGAACCTTTGAGAGATGGGACCCAGCAGGAGGAAGAGGATCTTTGGGGACCATGTGGTTTATGTCTTGGCCCTGTTTTCTGTCCCAGACATGCTTGTTTGGTCTGCTGACATGTGAGCACACAGTCGTCATGTACTCCTGCCATCCTGAGCTACCCACTGTGTCTCCCTCATCACCACCGATCAAACTTCTTCAGTCCATAAGTCCAAATGCACTCTTCTCCTTTAAGTCACTTCTTGTCATGTATTTGGTCACAAAGAAAGAAGCCACCAACACAGTGATAAGGGGTAGAAGTGTTCTTTCTAGATGAGCAACTATTTCCATACTTCACACCCAGTGTTTACATGTCTACTCAGGGGGGCTTCCCATGGGTGTAGATTCTCTATGGAGAATGTGATGAATTCTAATGTAACTGGCTTTCTAGACGCCACATAGTGTGATGTTTGTTTATAAAAGAAACTTGGACGTATTGAGCATCAATCTTTCTCAACAACAATCACTAAATGAAAGTCTCAGCTGTGTGTTCAAGTAGTTCAAATCCGTATTGCCATGCTTGCTTTGTCAGCATGTATACTATAACTGGACCACTACAGAGAAGATTATCAGGTCACCTGTGCAAGGAAGAACTGAAAATTGTTGAACAGCTCCATATTTTTGGTACCTGGTAGGAAAGGGGAAATCAGGTTTATCCAATGGAGTATCACAGAGTACATCAGTCACCCTCCAGGGCAGTCCCCATGCCCAGGAGGAGTTGGTCAACATAAAACTGACTCCATGCTTTGTTGTTTTTCTCTTGTGAGACTTTTGTGGTTTTTTCTTTTTTCTTTTATGTTATTTGAGAAAAAACAAAGTTAGAAGGGTAGGGATGTGGAGAGAATCTGGGGGGAGATGGAGGGAAGAAAGAATATGATAAAATACATTGTATGAACATTTTTAAATAAAATTTTGGTTAATTAAAATTATTATTGCCAGTAGTAGTAGTAGTAGTAGTAGCAGTACATGCTGAACACCTTTAATCTGGAAATGCTAACTCCAAATGCTTCAAAAATCTAAAAGTTTTTGGGTGCCAATACATCAGCTCAATTAGGAAATTTGGCATCCACCTCATGTCACAAGGCACAAGCATATTAAAGATACTGTATAAAACGACATGAAATGAGTTCAGGCTTAGACATGCTCCCATCTTTAAGGTAGCTCTTTATGTGTATGCAAAGGCTCCAAAATATGAAATCCACAACCCCTCCAGACTTCAGCAATTTTAGCAAAAAAAATCTTCAACCTCTAATATAAGTACACATGATAGCTCTCAGGAGCTCATTCGTGAGTGATCACCTGGGCACACTGTGGAGGAGTTGGGAGAAATGTTTGAGATGACTCAATGCCAGGTTTCAGTCCATGAATTAATGAGACCTAGAGAGTGGGATGGAGCAGATAAACCATGCCACACCCACTGTTCACACACTCCTCTACAAGAACACAGGCAGGCCTCAGCAATCTTCTTATAATTTAAAGCATGATGCCTTCTTTGTGTAGATATTTTAGCATATGACATGCGTTATAAGATATATGAAAAACAGGCGCCTCCATCATACATCATACACACATAGCACACATATTCAGGCACAGCCTGGAAAGATGGTGTTCAGTGTGCTAAAAACAAGAGATTCCGGAAGGAATAATAACTCAAAACCAGTGTGGGACAGTTTATAATGACGACCAGGATGTCCTTGTTAAGAATGCCATCTATTATTAGACTGACACAGCTTCTGAAGGGACACAGGAAAAGCTCGTGACCTGAGACACTTCAGGCAGGACTAGGCACTGCCGATAGCAGGATGGAAACAAAGTGCTCATTTGCCATGAGATGCCAGAGACAGCCTCAGGCTCCTGCTTGAAGCAGGGGAGGGCGCAGACCTTGGGAACACAACTGAGAGTCCTTTGTGCATAGGAATCTAGGGACAATGGGAGGCAATGGAGGGTGTAGTGTCTAAGCCACACAGCGGGGCAATTAGTAGGTTGCACATCTGGCAAAAGTGGTGGCCTCGGTGTCCAGATTTCTTGGTGTGTGACAAGGTGACATGTAGAAGCTTTCTGATTAATCAAAGGACAGCATGGTATGATCCTCATGGTGCCTCCTGAAAGTGCTGGCAGTTGGTGGACCATTGTTCTGCAAAGGGTGTTAATGGATATCGAATCCAGGAAACCCAGCCATAGCTGGACAGTCTCTGTGAGGGAATGTTACAATGGCTGTGGTGTTGAGAATCACAGGATGAAGAAATTTTCACTGATTCCGTGCCCAAGTACGTACTGAGATACACAAAGTTCACTATCCCAGATGGTCTATTTATAAGCTGAGTATCCCTTGCCATGAGGTGAGAAGCACTTCAGATTTGGGGTTTGATAAGATTTGGGGATATTTTCAAAGACTTCACAAGTTGGACAACTCTAATATAATATGAAAACCCAAAAATGGAAAATATTTCAAAATCTGGAAATCCAAAACGTTCCAAAGTTAAAATCAGTTATTAAAGTATTTACGACTTAAGATTTTTTTTTGGATAGGGACATGCAACCTTCAGACAGCAGCAATGAAGTGTATTGGACCTAGGAGCTCCTGCATGTAACTGCTGTGTCCCTGTCTGCGTGTCCCCCAGGTGGAGGTTCCCGCCTGTCCCTGAGCTACACTGGTCAAACTCTACCCACAGTTCCCATGAACTGGATACCACAGTGGAGGGGTGGGGGTCTGAGGCTAGGTTTGCCAGGAAACAAGAGATTCCAGAAGGTTCAGGAAGAGGGGATTGGGTTAGATATCAATTCTATTAAAATGTTTCAGAATGTCATGGGAGGCCTTGATGGCGTTGCCCAAAGTGAGGTGAGAAACGGCATGAGCCATCAGGAAGCCATTTCTGACAGCCAGCATCTAGGAGAACGAACTGATACTAAGCAACTTGTGGGTGCCAGCTCCAGCAGGGTCTGAACAGCTCCCTTCCATGGGCACCTAAGGTGGTTCCGGTGTGGGTGGGCAGGCAGATTGATGGATGTGTCTTCCCCAGGATTGATACAGGGCAGGCGCACTGCCAGCCATGCCAGAGCCAGCAGAGGGAGCTCTCCAGGCAGGTGCAGACTGGCTGCCTAGTAGCTGGGGTTCTCCTAAACTGGAGGGGTGTGAACAGTGGAAGCAGCTGGCAGGGGTCTCGGTTGCCAGGTAAGGAGGGAAGATGCAAGGAGTTTACCTAAGCTGGGGAGTGCGGGTTCTCTGTCTGCACAAGTGAAGTCCCTGCAGCCAGGGCAGGTGGGCTGGATGGGCAGCCGGCACACTGAAGAGGGCCTCACAGGCCGCAAAGGAACACCAACTAGGGCACGCACAACCTTGGTACTTCTCGGGGTCTCATTTATTTGGAGTTTACCCTGATCATTCTCCCGGCCCCTTCATCCCCTACCTGTGCAGGCTGCCCTGCCCTTCCCGTGTGGGGCTTTTCATTTACCTACCTCCCAATTGACCAGGGACAGTCAACCAAGGAGTCAGGGTTGGAAGGGCTTTTCTCCCTCTTCCAAGTGTGCTATCTGCTCAAAAATGGCAGGCCTAGAGTTATGTACCCGCAGAGCAAAATGTAATCTTCAGGTTTCCCTGGGGTCCAACTGAAAAGAGTTACAGCTAGATACCCTGCCAATCTCAGGGTCTCCTACAGGTTTAGCAAACTTAGCCGTCTCAAGTGACCCCACAGAAGAAAGGGAAAATGCCCTCCCAGTCACACCCAGTCAACCTTCCAGAGCCAATCAGTTTTCTCAGTCACAGAGGCAGCCATACTTGTCTGGATGTGGTGCAGTTCTAGGCTGCAGACCTTCCCTGCTGTGTCTCTGGACATCTTGACCATTGTGTGCCTGCCCTGTCATCCTGTGGGTGCTTGTCTGTGAGCCAACAGCACCAGGCAGACCTGGGCCAGTAGCTTCCCCTGGTGCCCGGAAGCCCCTGGGGAGTGGAGCTGTGCATTCAACCATGGGCGCATTCATCCTCTAAGGGTGAGTGAAGTCTCTCTCTCTCTCTCTCTCTCTCTCTCTCTCTCTCTCTCTCTCTCTCTCTCTCTCTCTCTCTCTCTCTCTCTCTCTCTCTCTCTCTCTCTCTCTCTCTCTCTCTCTCTCTCTCCCTCCATCCCCCTCCTACAAGCATGTTCTTGAGCCATGCAATTTCAGTGGATAAACTGTCTGTTTATGATTAAAAGCGGTCATAGTTCATAAGGCTTTGCTCATTATAAACTTGCTTTATTTTGCTTTCTCTAAGAATTCAGAAATGCCCAAAAGAGCAACACAAACCCTTTTGTACCTGGCAGGAGCAGTGTGATTGTTTATGTCCAGCTGTTCCCTTTCCTACTGGCACAGCTGGGTAAACCGGAGCGCAGGCCAGAAAGGGGACATGGCAGTCTACAGAGCTAGGATGGCCTCTAAAACCAGTTGCCTGCAGCCCAGAGAGGACAGAGATCCAAATCCTCCATGCAGCTTCCAGCAGGAGAAACAATTCTTGCTTGTAGCACATGATTCTCATAGAAACACTAACAAACAAAAGGGAGGCAGTCGCCCAGCTGCAACACTATACTTTTAAACAAATTATTAAGTAAATAGTTGAGAGATTTCTGCCAACCATTCACTGGAAATTAGGAAGGCTGACTGGCCCCAGATTGTGGTGTTTAAAAAGAATCAGAGTATTCGTGTTATGAAAATTTAACCAAGATATCCACATACATACAGGTTGTAACTGGGTTCCCTTCATGGGTTGAGATACCCTTTGCTCTATTTCCAACTTTTAGATTAAAAATTACAGAGTGGACAGGCATTCATTATCATTTATATGAGAGTGTTCAATGATCAGACAGGCTGTGGGGCTTTATAGGGAACAATTACTTAGAAGTACAAAAGATGCCCTCTTGGTGACATGGTGTTTGGGGATGGCATCAGTGTGGGAGTTGGGTATGTAAAAAACTAAAACTAGAGATGTATCTCAGAGAAAAACCCCTAGGTTCAGCTCCCAGTATCTGAAAACAAAACAAACAAACAATGAACACAGAGAAAGTTACTGTGCAACCACACTGCTGGTGGTAACAGTACCTAAAATGATGCCTTGGGAGTCGCTGGACAGGGTCAGGTACTGACCAAATCCAAGCCAGATGGTTGCCCTTGTGCAGGACTGAGGGTCATTGGAGTTGCCCCCTGAGATTTCCCTGCCCACTCACAGGCTGGTCCTGGCTCAGAGGTGGACACAGACAGCTGGGGATGCTGGGCTAGAAGCAGAAGTATAGACAGAAGGCTCTGTCAACACCTGGCCATGATGGCTAACAGGCCAAGCATGCAAGCTGGCGGTGTCTAGCGATCGGTACTCTTTCTAGTGTGATTCTGCTGAGGCAGGCAATGAACAGGGGTGTTTGACAAGAGAAATGTTTCCAGAAGGTGTTTGAACCATGTCTTGTCTTTTCTGTATTCTGAGGCTTTGGCATCTGGAACCTTGCTGACCCTGATGGTTCCTCTGAGGGCTAGCTAATGCTTGCCAAATCTCCTGTGGAAGCGCAAACTAACCAATCAGGACAGGCTGAGGTTGTCAAACAACCAAAACGAAATCTGCTTGCCTTTCTTTCTCTTTCTTTCCTTCTGCCTTTCCAGGGAACAGTGATCCTCATGTGATTCCCCTTGGCACAGCAGCACCCTCCTTTAGGGACCTGTGAGCAACAGAGTCTTAAATGGTAGATTATGTCCCTGGGGTTGGGAGCCTGGACATCAGTGGTAACTTTTCCAGGGATTTCCCTATGGAATATTCATTGTGAGAAGGCAGCAAGTGTCGATAGAGTATAAATCTAGGAAATCGGCTTTAGGTCACTTAAAACTTAATATTATGCACAATATTCAAACAAATCAAATAGAAAGGGCTTAGAATAGCAATCAACAGATTCTTACCAGGGGACTCAATCCCAGTGATCCCTATGTGATGATGCTTCAACTTGCAGTTTTCATCTTTTTTACAGTGTTGTCAAAGTAACATACACTTGGTGGAAACTGTAATATGAAATTTGAATGTTGATCCTTTTCTGGGCTGTCACGGGTGGTAAGTTACCCTGTCTGCACTGAGCTCAGCCACTCTCTGAGGGCACAAGTGTTGCTCAGCTAGGGCATGGAAGGTAGACTCGATACTCTTTCCTCTTAGGACATCTTTGCCTTCTAGTGGGTTGGAGTGGCATTGTCCCATTTTGCAGGCTGTCAATCATCTTTCAGAGATTTTCCCCTCTTTCTGTCATTGATGGTTCAGAAGGATCCCCCACCTTCCTAGCTAAACAATGCCTTAACTCCGTTGATACATTTCTTCACATTCTGTCAATCATGCAACAAGATCAGAACCAAGCCTCCCCATCTTCTGTGCTTTGAAATGTTTGAGAATTAGATTATCTCTATCACCTTCGTTGGTGATCGCATAACCGTGGCCAACATGCTCACCCTTGCTTCCCATTCCACTTACTGGTTGTTCACATGACACTGGGCAAATGAGCCTTCCGCTTCTTCCTCTCCCCATGTAACTCAGTCTGTATTTTCCTATTTCAAGTCCGGTATCAGTGCGTGTAGAGCAGACTGGAGAACTGAGGCCAGTAACCACCCAGTTTCTGGAAGCATGGCTGTCTTAGACAACTTCCTTCAACAGTTTAAAAGGACATGATAATATCTGAAGAGTGAAACTATATCCACCGCGTGCTGTCCACCCAGGGGGAGGGGTGACTGCTCTGATCTGTCCTCCGAGAAGCAGTGGCTGGTCTAGTGTAACCCTGGTGCCCCTTGCTTCTGACAGCACTGTGTCTAGTGGATGGAGTGATGGCCTCTGGGCTGTCCCTGGGGAAGTAACACTTGGTGGGGATTCCTTTCATGTCAGACCCCATCAAACGACTCTCATCAGCTTCTTGTGCACTCTCATGCTCTTGGTGTGTATAAAGTTAGCCATGTTTTGAGATTTTTAAAGAACAAAGGGAAAGACTCTCATTACCTTGTGCAAAATGTTCAGATTTACTAAAAGTAAAATTCCATCAATTTTTATTCTTAATATTCCTGGCCGTCACATCTGAGTCCCTCTACTGATTGTGAATAAAACCTTTTGCACATGGCCTGATTTACACTAATAAACTATAGAAGGGTTGTCCTAGGACCGAATCTTGTCACGCCCAGCAATTCCTTTCTCCCTCCCTCACTTTTTCCCCCTCTAGGAATTGCCCCCGCCGTTTTGGACTCTGACCCTCCTAACTTGCAAATATCATCATCAAGGAACAAAATAGCTAAGACACATGAAGCTTTGCATCATCACCCTATTCGGTGACTGACAGTCTAATGACAGCATTAGCAGTGATGACAATGGCAGCTGGCCTGAGTGAGCAGCCTGTATGTGACAAGACACCATCATGGGGATTTGCACCTGTTAGCTCTCTGGACAATTACCATGTTATTTATACACAAAGAAGTCTCAGGAAGACTCAACAATTTGGGATTAAAACGGCACCTAAGGGCACATGGTAATCCCAGCCGATGCATCTTCATCCACCCTGCTAAATCCCAAGTGGAGCAGACTTGAAGCCCACCCAGGCAGAGCTTCAAATTGGCATAATTTATTTAATAATACTTGGTTTCACATAGCTTATTAAAACCATTTCACTATGGGGAGCAAATGCTTGTGCTGCATGGAGGGCGGTGGGAGCCCTCAGCAACAATGAGCTGCTCTTGGCAGGCATCACTAGCAGATAATCCTATTAGTTCCCTTCTACCACCTCCTCAGAAATTCAGCCTCACTGCACAGGGCACCTGGGCTGTGCTTATGCAGGGTGAAGAGATGGGGGAAGGGCAAGTAAGTGAACGTGTGGCTATCTGCAGTGTGTTCCTTACCTTTTCCTTATGGATTTGGTGGCAGTATTACAGAGAGCTGATGGTGGATCTTCCAAAGGTCTGCTCCTCCTGTGATGTGCTAACGCCAACTTTAAAATGACTCCACTGCAGGCACATTGAGGACTTTGGTCCTTCGGTGAGAAAGCCGAGCACCTCCACAGCATTGTGTCCTCATGTCAATGTTCTTTCAGAGACTTCTCTGTCATTCTGCCCAAACATTCACGTTGTCCTGACCTTTTTCCATATAGATTTTGTTATTTCATTCTCAGGGCTGCTAAAATGATCTTGAGCTTTTTCTCAAGAAGAGCCTACTTGACACTTGCTAGTCTGCCCAAGAGTCTAGGAACATTCCAGGAAAGCTACCATTCTTCTCACTGTCCCAGCCTTGACTTCTCTGTACTGAGTCTAGATCCCACCTCTGTCTGGTTGACTAGGTCAACACTATGCTATGTGCACTTGGCTCAGAACCAACATATATCTGGCACGGGGAGATTAATTAGGTTCGGGCAGTGGGAAGCAGGTGGCTGAGTAAGCCATGGCCATCTTCACCTGTTCCTCATGATGCTATGTGCATGAACACACACAAACACCCAACATCAGCACCACCACAGCTCATCAGAGTGCGGTCAGCGGGGTCTCCACTCCAGGAATTATGGGCAGTTACTTATCTCAAAGCAAGAAGTACAAGCCAAGCCAGTGTACCAACTGCAATGAGCCAGAACCACTGAGCACATGTAATTCCTGGGCGCAGAGCCAGGGCTCCAGCTTGAAGCTATGTCTGTCACCAAGGCTGACGAAGTGTAAAGTGACTTAGTCTACTGTAATTAGGCATCTTTAAGCAAAAAGTAGCCTGATTAATGTAGGATGAGGAGTAAGAAAATAATAACATGAGCAGTAATAATTGGTTTACAACAAAAAACACCTTTATTTAAATTAGAATTTTACATTTATTTATTTAATCCCCCCCCCCGTGTGTATGTATGTGTATGTGTATGTGTATGTGTGTGTGTGGTGTGTGTATAAGCATGGGTTTTAGCTAAGAGTTCCTATTGCAGTCATAAAACACCATGACCAAGAGAAACTTGAGAAAGAAATGGTTTATTTCTTCTTACAACTCTCAGGTCACAGTTTGTCACTGAGAGAAGTCAGGGCAGAAACTCTAGGCAGGTTCTTGGAGGCAGGAACTGAAGCAGAGGCCATGGAAGGGTGATTCTGGCTTGCTCCTCATGGTTTGCTCAGCCTCCTTACTTAAGGACCACCTGCCCAAGGTGATACCATGCACAGTGAGCAGAGTCCTCCCACATCAATCATTAATTAAGATAATAGCCCACGCCTACAGGCCAATCTTATGGAGGCATTTTCTCAGTTAAGAGTCTCTCTTCCCATATATTTCTAGGTTTGGGTTTAATTGTCAAAAACTAACCAGAATAGCAAATTAGTGCCTGTGTGTGTGTGTGTGTGTGTGTGTGTGTGTGTGTAGAGAGAGAGAGAGAGAGAGAGAGAGAGAGAGAGAGAGAGAGAGAGAGAGAGAGAGAGAGAGAGAGAACAAAATGAAGTTGACTCTCTCCTATCATGTGGTTTCTGAGGATTGAATTCAGGTCATCAGACTTGGCAATAAGTGCCTTTACCTGCTGAGTCATCTCACTAGCCTAAAATAACTTAATCAATCCTTGTGCACATCCTTATGTGTTTATTCATTTATTTATCTACACATTCACCTCTTTTCTTATGCACACATTTATTCACTCATTCTTTTGTTCAACAGGCATCTCTGAACTCAGAAGAGGAGGGACATACTACACTGGGTCCCCTGCTGCAGAGATGGCCCTCAACTGAGCCTCCTAGAGTATGATACAAACCCAGAGAACATAGTTAAAATTCCTTGATTTCTATTACATTGCTTCTGGGCATGTTCCTTCAGGCTCTCTTTGTATTACTCCTTCACTTCATACTTATCTCTCCATCACTTATTCACTTTACTTCTGGCAAAGTTGAGGGCCTCATCTTTATCCAGCATCAGCATCATCCAAGGAACTCATGGGAGATGTAGGACTGTGACTTCCTTTCTTGTAGCCAGAGGTCAGGTTGTGAATGTTCACACTACACAGAGGCAAGAAATGTGGGTGCAAGGGGGATGGGGGGCAGGGATGGACTTGTAAATAGCTTTCCACCAGCCTCTCCAAGGAAGGAGATTGCCCATGGCCTCTATGGCCTCCCTGTAGCTGTTGGACCTCAATCATGTCTCTAAGGGAAATAAATCACAAACCACCTTAGTAATCACAGAGCTCACATTAAAAATACTTCAATAAGTAATTTGAACACACAGGTGCATAACACAGCATAGTCCTTGGTGATAGATTAAAGCTCACATTCACCATCCACAGGAGGATTTTACCCCAGATATCCAGCTCCCGAGAGCTGAGCCACTCAAAATCAGGTCACTGTGAAAATTCTTCTGCAATTCTTTCCAAGATGCCAAGGCCGCCCTGGGAAAAGATTCAACGTTTGGGTCAGACTCTGAGCAGGTGACTGCCTGGCACAAGCTGCCAGGTGCATGCCAGCGTGAGTGAGAGAGTTAACCATCACCTGTCCACCGCCGCACACCTGTACGGCAGGAGTCAGGCCATGGACTGCGCATGGCTCATGAAGTGCATGGCTCATGCCTCCTTACCCCACCGTTCTTCAGGGGAAGGAAGGCAGGCATATTGCTGGAGAAAAGATTCTCCTTCAGCTTCTCCTCTCTCCTTTGTATCTCTGGTTTAGCATTTTCCTCAGTTACAGTCATTCTCCCTTACCCACACGGTGCTCTGCAAGGCCCTTTGTGTCTCTGGTTTAGCATTTTCCTCAGTTACAGTCACTCTCACTTACCCACACGGTGCTCTGCAAGGCCCTTTGTGTCTCTGGTTTAGCATTTTCCTCAGTTACAGTCATTCTCCCTTACCCACACGGTGCTCTGCAAGGCCCTATGGCAGCTTAGAACCACATGTGGAATCAAGCTCTCCATGTAGTGGGTTTTTCTAGGAAACACATACATATGACAAAATTTTATTTTCAAATAAGGCAAATTGAGAGATTAGCAGTGAAGTGGAATAATAACAATAATCATCAGTTGTAAGGAAAGGTTTTTTTTTGAGACAGGGTTTCTCTGTATTGTTTTAGAGGCTGTCCTGAAACTAGCTCTTGTAGACCAGGCTGACCTCAGACTCACAGAGATCCGCCTGCCTCTGCCTCCTGAGTGCTGGGATTAAAGGTGTGCACCACCAACGCCCGGCTGGAAAGTTATTTAACACTTGAGAATTCTACATTTCTGGAATGTTCCACTTGGTATCATTGGATCCTGGTTGACAGTGGATAACTAAGATAACAGAAAGCTAAACTGAGGGTAAAGGAGAATTTTGTATAGAAATAGCATATTACCAGTGAATGGGCTAAAATGACCCTTCTTCAAGTTCATGGATTGAGTTCTAACACCCAGAGATTTCAGCGTATGGGGGCATTTAGAAACAGGATCTTTACAGAGGAAATTAAACTACATTAGATTGCTAGGGATAGGTCCTAATCCAACATGATTGATGCCCTTATGAGAAGACAACCACCAGCAAGAGACTGTACCCATTACTTATCTCATTGCTGTGACTAAATACCAGACCAAACTACTTCAAGAAGGAAGAAATTTTCCTGTCTCATAGTTTCAGGGTAAAGCCTGTCATGATAGAGATTGTGGGGACATCCTGGCTACAGAAGTATGAGGTACCTGCCATCAAGAGGCAGAGTGTGATGAACATGGTGATGACGTCACTGTCTCCTTCCTGTTCAGCCCTAGACCCCACCCAACCTAACAGGGTCACTCACATTCAAACTCAAGGTGAGTCTTCCCTCTTCAGGTAAACCTTCCTGGAAACACCCTTGTAGACATCAGACATGTTTCCATGTGATTCTAAATTTAATTAAGCAGACAATGTACAGTCAAGTGGAGAGACCACAGGGAAAGCAGCTCTTCATTGCATTTCTGATGTTTAAGCCTCCAATATGTCCCTACTGACTAATGCATCTACCATGAGAAACTAAAAATATAGCCAAATAAAAAACCTAATTGTTCTAAATCTCTCCATAGTTAATATTTTAGTGTTTTCTCAAGTAAATTTAAAAACTATATTGTATAAGGAGATAAATTAGCCGATAATGGCAGCTAGGAATAATGGTCAACATCCAACCTTTCTTCTTATATTGTACCAAATAAATGAATGCTGCCTCACAGTAATGTCTGGCCACCAATACAGCACCAGTGTTCACTATGACTTAAATACTGGTCATACTTTTCTAAACAGATCCTCATACTCAACTTTTTATTATATTTGTTATGGACAAGTTTTCATTTTAGTAAATAGAGGTTTGTGAAATATGCAATTTTTTTCTGTGTCATACTTTAAAGATATTATATGTTTCCTTTAATCTTAAATTGATAATCACTTAAAATATTTCTCTCCCTTTTTCAACCAAAAACTCATCCTAAAGCAAACAATGGCCATCTGCATGTAGGAATGTGCATAGTGGACAACTGTCACAGGACAGGCCATGCACAGTGGTCAGCAGACTTCTGATATCCATTCCCTTGTCTAATATGGTGTGGGGACTCTGTTCCCAGCAGTTTAAGAGCAAGGATATCCAAATTCCATGGAGACATTTATCATGCTTTTTATTTTATTTGTGTTTTTTTCTGTATTCTCTCTTTACTTTAGAAAATTGTGTTCTCTTTTTCCTTTCTGTTTAGCAATATTGTCTTAAGTGAAAATATTAACAATTCCCCTCCTGCCCATTCTCTTCACAACTCCCCAGTTTTCCTTGTATCTCAACTTTGTATATGGCAGATTTCTGTTCTACTGCAAGAAGCATTTTAAATATTTGTGAATGGTGATCAGAAGTGGGATCATGAATTTCCACGTAGAATGACAAAAGCTTTAAAGGAATTTTAGAAACAGAAGAACGGAGAGAAGCACAGATTTTTGGTTACAACATTTTCTCAGGTGGGCTCTGTTTTGCTAGCGGCAAGCAGAGATTCACGCAGTTGGCTTAAGGGGTCTTCCATCTCCAAGCCAGCAGCTGGAGTCACGCTTACGCCCGCCATCTTGGAAAAAAAAACGTCAGTTTAAAACAGCCGCGGTTTTACAGATAAGACACGTGGCCAGAAAAATGTAAAGATTTACAATAAAGACAGACTTGGATGAACAAAACCTCTAAAGGTTTACAGTGTGTTTAAAAATATACGTGAGATTGAGAGAGAAAATGAAATGGCAAAGTGGTAAATAAATAGAAAAGCCGGCGTTGTGGTGGCACATACCAGTAGGATTTACTCCAGAGGCAGAGGCAGGCAGATTTCCAAAGAGAAACCCTGTCTCAGAGAAAAATAAATAAAAGTAATAATAGTAATAAAGTAATAATAGATAAATAAATAAGCCACGTAAAGATGGAAAATACACGGAGAGTCTGGATACTGTATGCTATTGTGTTTTTCAGTTTTTTCATTGCTAAGGAAGGAACAACTGCTAAAGTACACTTGATTATAAGTGCTGCTGAATTAATTCAACTTATATCTTTTGAAAATGCCTTGACTTCAAAATTTAAGTATAAGGATATGTTACTTGGGAAAGGAGGTTTTATTTATGTTTCGACAGAAAATGAAAAGCTGAGGATTCCTTCCAGGCTTTTGTGGTTTGAGGAACCATGACCCCCAGAAGCAGTGGACCAAGTGTTCCAACAATCGAAACAGCTAAGATGATGCAGTCTTACAGACCCTGAAAATAAGGACTTATACAGGTTTCTGAGTTTTGTCATAATCCCCATGGTATGAACAGCGCCCCCTTCCAGCACAAAGCAGTTGGAATGAGCGACGTCCTAATTCCCATCTTGTCTATAAATCTTTGTTTTCATTTAAATGTGGTTGTTTATAATTGGCTAGTGATCACTGCCAATCTCTTTTTAATGGTAAAAAGGGGAATTATGGTATGGGTATTGTTTTTCATTTATTGATACAAATTCAAGGTCAATTTTGTGATGTGTATATTTCTCCTCTTGATTAAGTATTGTGCTTATACTGATCTTTTAAAACATAATACATAATTAAATACAGATTATAGATAGTTATTTATAATAGTCTGAACTTATAGTTAGGTAAGTTAGGTTTTATAGATATACAGAAATATATTTGAGATAGATAGTCTTCAAACCTTTCAAAGACCTTCAGAAAATGGCATTAAAATGGTTTTCTTGACAATGAGAAATATCTGCTCCTGGCAGCACCAATTATATCTGAGAGGAAGATGGGCATCGAAGAAACTCGTTATGGAGTTTGCTTTCAACATGGCAAGATTAGCCATTTGGGCAAGAAACTGCTCTTGCCTAGACTGTTTGACTGTTGCTGTATAAACTGGACATGGACCCACAGGAGAGTGACTGCTGAACTCAGTCTTACAGGGTTCCTGCTTCATGGAAGAGTCTATGAGACTTTCTGCAGGACACAGAAAAATGACTGACAGACTGCCAATGCAGATGGACAGTTTTGAAATTTCCTGCTTTGCTGAGAAATCTTCTGGATACAGTGTGGCCTATGGGCTGAAGATGGATGCCCCAAAGTTACAGAGGAACTTTGGGTGACTGTCCAGGTAGCAAGATGTCTCTGTTAATCCTAGTGTTTATATATTATCCTTCTGTGGTCTTTGATAGAGTTGAAGGCAGATAGTTATAGTTATAGTTTTCCTTAATTATGATAAAAGATAAGCTACATATAGGACTTTGGACTCACAAGAATGGGATAGATGATACTTTCTTTAAATCTTGCTAAATGTTGACAAAATATTGTAACTGTGTTCTTACTTGATAACTGTTCTGTTATATATAATTTGACTATGTTAAAGTTAAGACCTTTCTTTTTGTTTAAACAGGAAAGAGGAGATGTTGGGGAAGTCCTGTGTATATGTCAATAAAGCACTGCTGGCCAATAGGAATCTAGATAGGTGGGACTAGGAGTCCAGGAGGACTCTGGGAAGGAGAAACACAGAGAGTCAAGATGTAACGCCATGGGGTAGGAAGCCCGGAACTATTCTCCGGTAAGAGAAATACTTACATGAACAATTATGGGGTAATTACTTAAGTCAGAGCTAGCCAGTAAGAAACAAGCAAGGCCAACAGCTTCATAATTAATATAGCCTCCTGTGTGTTTATTTGGGGACTACAACACGGCAGAGCCCAGGCGACTGGCGGGTGATAAACCAAAGCGGCTAACAAGGAAAAGGTTTCCCTTTACATTTGTGAATAAACATCTATTAATCTTCCCTTATATTAGTTCATATTTTTATTTCATGCTTAGAAAGAACTTGGGCATATCATTTTTCACTCTGTATTTTACTCTATTACCTTTACAATATTTTACATTAAAACCTTAAGAGCATCTGGAATTCATTTGAGAATGAGAGGAATGTAACACTTTCCCCTTAAGATGAATAGGAGGCTGACATGGCACATTCATGGTTAATTTGTCCCTTTCCTGTAGATTGAAAGAGATGTCTGTATATAGCTGGGTCCTTGAGCATCTGTGGTCTGTCTCACAGGCACTCCAGCTCTGTGACCCGCTGAGGTTCAGGAGCCCTGCTCCGACAGCCTCTCCAGAACTAGATTCCTAATCTGGAAGTCACAAGGCTATTTAGACAGCCATAAACTCAGATGCTCTCTGAAACATGTCTTTGAATATGAACTTAGCTAAACTATGCATTAATTTGGGAAAAAGTTCGATGGTGCTGGTTTTGAGACTGAGCATGCTTACTCTCTCTAATGCTGAAGATGGACCCCACAGGCTCACATGTGTGTGTGGGGAAGCGCTACACCCCTGATGACCCCACAGGCTCATGTGTGTATGTGTGTGTGTGTGGGGGAGCGCTACACCCCTGATGACCTCACAGGCTCACGTGTGTGAGGGAAACGCTACACACCCTGATGACCAGCCCATACTTCCTTTCCTGATGTGGCCCGCACATAGCTGTCCAGCAATGCCGAGTCTCCATTCTGAGCACAGACATCCTTGCTTCATTCCCAGCCTTTCTGCCGGGCTCTCTTGTGACTCGCCACGGAGTATGATGGCAGCCATGCATTTCTAACACATGTCCTCTGTAATGTGGAGAAATCATTAGAACAATTGTTTATTTCCTTACAGTTTGTTTAATTAATAATTTGATAGTTACTTAGATTTTTCTCCCTTGGCAAATTGCTAGAAATTATATTAGTATATTTCATGCTAACAACTTATTTCCACATTCCTAGTAATAAATCTTGGGTAGTTGATGGTGCATTATTCTTCGAATTTATTCCTTTGTTCAATGTGAAAATATCTTACGAATATACCTTACACCAATACTACACCAACATTCCCAAATAGAATAATTCTGTAAGTGCACTTTACTGGTTTTGTTTTTCTTTGTTAAGTTCAGGTTTAAATGTTCTGCTAGCCTTGTGTAATAAGCTGAAGGCAGCTAGTAAATTTTCTATTCTTTGGGGTATTCACATCACACTTAGCTAGTCCACACTGGGGGTCTTTGGTAGAAAGACTACCTTTGTATTCCATATTCTTAAAAATTGTTTCCCTTTTATCGTTGCATCCCAAATCCATTGCATTGCAGTCAGAGCACAGGGTTTTAGAATTTCAGCTTTCCTTAAAACCTAACTGTCAAAGGCTTAAAATGTCTTATAAAGTTACTTAGTAATTGACATGTATGATTATTGCATTAACATGGGCTATTTTCTTTTATTTTCTCTTTTCAACATGAAAGGGACAATCTCTCAACTATGACTCTTTTCAGGTGACTCTAGGCTGTGTCAGTTTGACAACTGTTTCTAAGTAGGACAGTGATGCTGATTATTTATAAAATTAGGTACTCTATGATTGTGTTTTCTTTAACATTAGTTAAAGATATTTAATAGAAATTTAACACATGAACTCCCAAACCCTAAAGCTTTGGGCTTGCAAATGGTACTTAGGATGGTTTCCTCAAAATGAGGTGGGAAATAAAAATGCAAAGAATAGCAGACATCCAAATTACAACTTTGACATTTGCAGTGTGGTCACAGGTAACATTGGCATCACTAGGAATGTGCTGTAAGTACAGTTTCATCCACAGCACACAGAGTGATCAGAATTTTCATTTTCATAGGATACCTGGGGTATTTGTATTCACATTAACATTTAAGATTCACTGGCATAGTATGGGCTACTTTAAAGAAGGTGTTTCATCCCTTTTGTAGTCTACAACATTGAGCCTGTAGTGGATATGACCAGTTCATTCGTTTTACTATTCAGCTCTTTGGGTTTGCTAATATTCTTCAGGTCTCCTGTGTCTTTGTATTTGATTTCTCTGGTGTTCAAAATCCTGTTTAATGAGTTAAAATTCTTCAAAACCAAACAATTTTTAAATCAACTTCCCTTGTGTGTTTTACTCTTGCCTTCTTTCTTGGGAGACTAGCATTGGAAGTGCAGACACTCCTGACCACAGTGCCTTACCTGTGATTACACATGCCATTAAGAAAAATTACCCTGTACTCCGTTCACTACATTTAGTTTTTTTTTTTGTATTTGGTATGAATGCCTGCTGCATTGTTTATGCTTGCACTTTATCTGTTAGATTCTGACCCATCTCCTGATGGCCAAAGCTTCGCACTTCCTGCATACTTTTACTGCAGACAAATCCTTGTTTGTCTTTCGAAGCATTCCATGATACTTCATGTTTGGACTAGGAAGTTCTGTCCCTGTGTTCTGACTATATCTTGGCTGACATGTTCAGCCATGAACTTATTACATGTGTATCGTGTTTCTGACCACTTCCCATTTTATCCCCACTTCTCTCCCAACCCTCCATCTGGCAATGGCTGGTTCACTATCATCTTTCCTTTTAGTGTCTTCAAATTTTGACAAGTTACATGTACAATTTCTGTCTTCCAGTAGTCCCTTTCCACTTTTTAAAATAAAATACAAAAATAGCCTTGACTTTATATCTTGCTGTAATTGTTTCCATGCAACAGGTTTTGGGAGAGAAAGCCTGGAGTGGGTCTCCTCCAACACTGACCTTTCCTTATCAGATGTGGAGAGCCCGCAGTTACCGCGGTGGCCAGAGAGAAGTTTAAATTTGCTCTTTTTGGTTTTGTCAGAGTGGCTTTGTCTGTGCCACAAAGCCTGTTCAAGAAATGGAAAGTGGTGAGCTAAGCACTTGAACACAGGAAAGGGTATTATTTGGTGGGGAGGGGAAGGGAACACACACATTGAATGTTCTTTTCACGGATGTAGGTTTGGACTATAAAAGCTATCTATTTCTGGAGGTGCGGTGAGCATGCATGGTGAAGCCTGTGGTGCATGCTGGGTATTTGGAATGTGCCCTTTGCGGTCAGGTAATATGTTACAGGGTATGTTCTACCAAATGCTTCTTGATATCAGAGAACTCATTGGACTGCTAGTCAAAGTGAGCTCTTTCCCTCTCTAGAATGGGGATGCTTTTGCTATTGCTTCTTTCTTCCACCTCCTTACCTTCGTGAACTTCATTAGATATGCTGAAGACCTAGGCAATTATTCACGCTCCTTAACTTTTAGTTACCGTGCACAACTTTCCCTTTTTGTTCCCTTTTGGAGAATTTCAGAGCCCAAATTTTCTTTAGGTATGCCCACTGGTCTTGCAGGATTCTGGGATGTGTGAAGGGTTTTGTGACAACAGCAGTAGGAGGTGTATGCAAATGCTCACACATAAGCATCGCATATTTAAAGAACTGTGATCCTCATTTTCATACCAGCCTGTGCTTGCTTTGTGGGAATCACCTTTGTGTGATTTATGCCCAAACAACATCTCCTTGGTCTTGCTGTTGAATGTGGCTCTCCTCTTACTGGCACCATACTCCCCAGTAGGTGGTGGGTTTGGGTGTTTTCTGGCCCTGTACTGCCCAACACTTGGCAGGTTTTGGTGTCTGCTTGCCTTAAGACCTGCCATTCTTTATCCTCCAGAATTTCTTTGCTATGGCATGGCAGGGGTCTCAGTGAGTCCGTACATCATGCTCCTGAATGGGGGGTTCCTATCTCCTGCTGAAGGCTTCCAGACCATCACCCAACTCGGGGGTTCAAACCCACACTCACTGTCTCCACCAATGACAGCCCTATGTGTGGGTTTGTGTGAGCCTACAGAGCTGCTCTCGATTTTTCAAGTCTTTTCCTGTGTGAATTTGATTGATGGTTTCCTCTTTCAAGTGGGTCCCATCTGCTTTCTATCATGAAGGGTTCTTCAGAGTTTCAATTTATTGATGGAGCTTTGTTTCCAGTTGTATTATTGGTTTAATAAAACTCTTATCTTGAATTTGCCTGGATACAGAGTGGGTGGTGGAAGCAGCAGATCACATTGTTGGGCATCCTTCTCTTGCTTTTCTTCTGTTGTCTTCAAGGTACACTCAGAATCAGTTGCTTGAGTCAGTCTGCTGACGCTGGCTTGGCTCTACTCGCTCTGAGCCACTTTACAGATGTAACATTTGCCTTCACTGAAAAATTTCCATTTCATAAGTTATGGAAGATTTATCTCTGATCTCTCCTCTCCCTCCTGTTTCTTGTTCTGTGTGAGTCAGATTTAGACTTTGTCTTAAATGGTTATTAATTAAAGTAGATTGGATGAATGTGGATCTTATCCACACTGGCCAAGTTGAGTAGAAGACACATAACAATCCAGGGAACTGAGCCAAATAAATACAGGCAGCAGTGCGAAGGGGCAATATGTAATTGACAGGCTCAGAGTAAGGATGTCTGGCTGTGTGGTCTTAAGTTCATTTTGTGTTGCTGTGACAAATAGCCCAGGCTGAGTAGTCCAAAGTGAAGAGGTTTATTTGGCTAATGACACGCACGGTTGAAAGATCTAAACAGCATGGCAGAAACATTCTGGAGGGGTTGTCTGGATGTGTCACATCACAGTGAGTAAGGAAGGTGTCCGTCACATGAAGAAGGACCCGACACTGAGGTGGCTTATCTAACAACCCTCTCTTCTGAGAATGAACTTACTGTGACAACTCTATTGATCTCTTCTGCCTCAGGGATTGAATGTATGACCTAATCACCCCCCCCCCCCAGATAGGCCATTCCTTAAAACTCCAGCACCTCTCACCACCATCATCCTGGGACCTTGTTTCTAGAACACAAACCCGTGGTGACTAAACATACCCAAACCATATTATTGGATAAAAAAGCCACACCCAGGACAATGAGCTCATCCATCTGTTCACAGATGCTGTGACTTGATGACTCACTAAGTACCACAGCCAAGCATGCTCTAAGTTCCACAGACTCTGTCTGGGAAAATGGCAGGTTTAGTGGTGAAAGCCTTGGTCTCTGACACAGTAATTTTCAGACTTCACCATGCACTAAAATCACCTGCAGAGCATGCTGCTGCCACAGACAGCTGACCCTGCCAGATTTTCTGATTCTGTAGGTCTAGGGTAGGGCCTAAGAATGTGTACTTTCAACAAGTTCACAGAAGATGCTGTCTCTGGTCATCAGGGACACATTTGAGAGTCACTGAACCAGACCTAGTGGATATCAGATTCCTGTCCATCCCCAAACACTTCTTTTAAAAATTAGTTCATTTTTTGATTGACAGATGATAATGTATATATTTCTAGCATATAGCATAATACTTTGGTATATGTTTACATTATAATGATTGACTCAGGATCAGGATATCTAGATTATTCATGATCTAAAACATGTATCACTTATTTGGGGTGGAGGCATTTAATTTTTCTTCTGGCTATTTTGACTTATATAACACTGTCAACTATACCATACTTATGTAACATCTCTTTATAACAATGCACTGGCTATAAATGACCTGATCTTGGTATAATGCCTTTAATCCATTCTGATGGTGTTCTACCTATGATGCGATCATTTCTTAGAATCTCATCCTCCTGCCACTTTGTGTCTTTGCAGTCTAGGACACATCTTCCCACCCTTCATTTCCGTGACCTCCCTACTCTTATTCATCGTCTGCGCAGTTCTGTTCATCTCCAGCATCCTCTACTAATGTGAGCTTGAGCAGGCTCCTGGATGTGGCCCAGCCTCAGTGTGCTTCACCAGTTCCAAATAGATTAGAACAATAGAACTTCCCATATACCCACACAGGGTTTGAATAAAAAATACACAAAATTAATTTGTGCAAAGCACTGAATGTATTACCAAGTTGCAAAAAAAACACTCATGCTGTTCTTTGATAAAGTTAAGAATAATCATTTAGAATTTTAGAAATTTCATTGTTTCTGTTGCTTCCATATAGTTCCAAATATTCGCGAGGAAGGCTGTTGACCTCATGTCCAACTGATATGGTTTCTGTTCCTGTTTTCTTACCATCATAAAATTGAAAAAAAAACCCAAAACTTGAACCATCTTACATTGAGATCACCTGTAGTCTTCTCTCAGAATTGTTCAGACAATGTACTCAAACGTTCTCACCTTCCAGCCTGCCTTGTAGAGGCCTTGGGCCGCCATGTGTGGTCTGGATGCTCATATGCAGGCCTGCCACCAAGCCCCAGATGTTGGGCTATGGCCTTGGAACTATGGTCTGTGTTTTGACATCTTACTATCTCTGGGTTGAGGGTAAAGGTTGATCTAGGAAGGTGGGATTCTTAAACACCTCCCTAAGGTGGGAAATTCAGAAAACACAGCAGAGGAAGAAAGCAGAGAGAGAGTCCCAGAGCACCAGGGATTCCTTGCTCCAGGAACGAGGACACTGAACAGTGTGGCACAGCTGGGCAGTGCATTGTTCCTTCTGCCTTGAGCTTCAGCCTCGTCTCTCAGCTCAGATCACTGCACCGTGACAGACAGAGGCACTGGAGCATGATGACGGTGACCCTTTGCTCCAGTCTGTCAGCCGAAGGGGGTCGACCTGGGATCACTACAGCTCTCTCCTCAGTGGTACACTGTAGCACATCCCCATTACTCTTGTTTGACTGGAGCCCTGTATCGTTTTGGGGAGACCTCTGTAGCGGGTGGAAGTAGAAGGGGCACGGAAACCATAGAACAGCAAGCTTAAACACTGAGGACTCTGGCTCCTGCCTTGGCCAGTCAGCTGAGCTCACCCTTGGCAACACATGAGCATCTAATTGATAACCCACTGAAGCCCTTTCTTGCCTTCTCCCTGTTGGCAGGGCACAACATTGCTAATTGCTTCCTTTCTTCCTTCCTATTTCCTCCTCCCACCTAGCTTTGCCTCTTCTCTAGATTTTCAGTTTTGATAATCCCCTATCTCCTCATTCACGTGGATGCCACATGATTATCTGGGGCATGCAAACAAGGTACACACTCTGAGAAGGGATGATAAGTTTAGAACTATCAGAAGGACCACACAGTCCATTAGGCAGGGGCCTGGGTAGTGTGTGTCTGTCTGGCCATCCATACTTGGCTGCACAGGATGGGTGGGCCTGGGGAATTTCACGCTCCCAGCCTGGGCTTCTAGGATGCATTCTTTGTGTCTCTCCACCCACAGATGTTTGTGAACAACACAGAGAAGTGCATGTTGGCCAGTACCAGGTAGATGTACAAAATGAAGCCTGCAAGATTTAGTCAGTTTTGCTGGTAGGTTCTTGACAGGTCTTTGACAGGCTTAGAACAGTTGTCAAGACGTCAGTTCTCAGGCCAGCTTGAGAAAAGGCATGTTTGCCTGCTGTTTCATCACTATCTTATTATCTAGACTCGGCACTGCTACCCCTGCTCTGGAGGAACCACTCCAGAGAGCACATGTCTAGCTCCTGGACAGTGGACCATTTTGTTCGTCAGCATGTTTTTCATTGGGTTTTATGAGGCAGGCAGCATTCCACCCAATGCTTCCAAAAGCCGCAGCTCAGCGTGTTTTCCAGAAATCATTTTAATAAGAGACACATGAACAAGTACAAAACCTCTTTAACAAGTGTGAAATGAAATGTAAAAAATAAAACAGTTACAAAAATATCATGGAATCTCATGGTCGGGCTCACCGTCAAGGAGACCCTAGATCCCCTTCCTGGGTGAGATGTCAGCTTCCTGTGTGGACACAGCAAGAACTGCCTCCCAGAAAGATTCATTATAAAGGGGAAGCAACGAATGCCAAGGTAAACAATTGGGCTTGCTCGCCTTAGCTCAGTCCAGTGTACTCTTCCCTTCTGTCATGGTAGCTAGCTGGCAGTTTCTGGTTTGAAGCACGCAATCCTTATACCCACCACTCTGCCACGATCTAATGTTGCATTGCTACAGATTCCTTGGGAAATCTCCACCATCTGGGTCCACCAAGGATCCTGATACCTTGTCTATACTGTACAAGCTCCTGCAGGTTGGCATTGGCTCTCTGAGTTTCTGGGAATGCCAGATTGAAATTATCTTACCATCATCAGGCTCATAAACTGGTGAAAAGTTTATGGGGGGAAAATGGCATCAAATATCTTAAGAAAAAGAACTCCTACTCTTGCCATGATTTTGCTGTTAATGAATTTATAATGCAAAGGTGTGCTCTCAGGTACAAGGAGTGTGAAAATGCTTCTTAACTTACTGATAAACCTACTGCAAACTGAAAATATCACACACACAAAAAGCAATTGAACATAACCTAGACCACCTTAAATGTTCTTAGAACACCTTTATCAGTCTAAAGTTGGGCAAAGTCAAGTTATACATTGCTTTATAATGTACTGTATAACATAATGTATGCTGAACTAGAAGAAATATGATATCTTCTGCACCACTGTAAACTCAAAAACCATAATCAAAATCATTGTAAGATGGGACTGTCAAAAGATAGGATACATTACAGACTTATTCCCAAATCCTGAACTATTCATGATAGAGTACATGCTCAATAAATAATAAACTAATTTACAAATGAGTGCTGAAATAATATAGAAGACTATATGGAATATTACAGTGGCATAAGAGACTAACATGATTGATTTCTATGGACCACAATGGGAAGATGCCCGTTGGATTTTCAGTGGGAAAACTCAGTTGTAGCATAGCACATATAGTAGACACTATCTGCAGAAAGCAGAATATGCTCATAGTAATGCAATGTAAGAGAACAAGACTTAATGCTGCTGGTGCTTCTGGGAGCTAGGAAAAGGCATAGAGGATTGTGGGGGATTTTAACACTCCCAGTACATCCGAACAACTCAGCTGCTAGAGTGCGATTTGCCAAGGTATTTCCACTTAGCTCTGCTAAACTGTTTATGCAGCGACTGTGACCCATCCCGGAAATTTCAACTGCCTTTCACATCCCTGCCCTGGTGAAATAACTGTCTGAAAAGGACAAGGCAAAACCTGGAGGGGAGGAGAGGGACTGAGACAGGAAGGTCAGTCACTTGGGTCACTAGTGCACATGTATGTTTACAATGTTTTGACTATTTTTAAAATCACCACAAAGATTAGAAAACGTGTGAACAAAAAGGCAAAATCGAAACTACTTGCTTTACAACTGATGTGAGCAGGTTCCCTGGACACAGTCATCTCCAGTCTTGGTCCTGACAGTCCTTCTGAGAAGGGAAGGCCAAGGAGTCTACACAATTACTTTGCTGCACTACTGTCCCTGGACTCTGTACCCGCACATTCAACATGCTAAAAATATTCAAAATACATGTGCATGAACACAGAGGTGTATGTCATTCATTAGTCCTCAAACAATAGGATCTAGCTAGTGTCTGTGCAGCACTCAGGACATTGCACTAGGCTGCAAGTCCTCTAGGAGTGATTTGGAGTGCACACAGGCACACATTCGGGTTATATATAGACACTGCTACTTTACACAGACACTTGAGCTTCCTCAGGTTTGGGCACTTGTGGAAAGTGAATACAGCAGTCAACCCCACATAGATACTGGGAGGTGACTCTAATTTAAGCCCCAATCACCTGAAGAAGCCCTTTTGAGATACCACTAACAAGGAAGTGAGTCATGGCAAACACCAGGGGTAGGAACCCAGAGCAAAGCTTTGCCACAGAGAGGCTGTCAACAGGCCCTAGTGTCCGGGGCTGTTAGAAACCCATAGTAGCAGATCTGAGCATCCCGCTGCAGGCTCCTGGTGGGTGTTGGAAAAAGTCAGGGTCCAAGCAAGGCCTGGCATGCAGGAAGCCCCTAGAGGGTTTCTGGGACTGGGAGAGTGCAGCGGGTGGAGCAGGCATGTGTCAGAGATCACTCTAGGAAGCTCCCACAGACCGGAGCTTCACCAGCTGCTTCCCCACTGAGATGAACAGGCTCTAGGTGTCAGCCCAGACAATAGGCTGAAATATGCTGGTGTCAATAGCATCCCCACTCATCACCCATCTCAGGGTCTCAGGACATCTGAGCCCACCTTCACGTCCCATGATGGTGTCTCTGGTCTTCAGTTCCATTTCCGGCTGTGTGGGGGCACATGTGCACCTGAGCAGTAAAAATCGTCTCAAGTTTGCGTCCTGGCCATTTTCCCTCTTGTGACTTCCTGCCATTCTTAGTTAGACTACCACCTGATACCCCCTGAGTAACTGTTCTCATGTGTGGTCTGAGGCTCTGGCTGCCTTTATACCTTTGTTTAAGTTCAATGTCACACTGATGAAATCAGCGTTTCTCTGAGGGGAAATATGCTCTCTCCACTTTTCATGAGATGTACCACCCCCCCCCCCCCGCTTCTTGCACAAAGACTGTCACTCACACGGTTTTAGTCAGTTTCTGTCTGTCAGCACAGTCTTTGCTAACAGTGATCAACCTAAAATTTAAGTAGACTTCCTTTTCCCTTCAGGCTTTCTGCCATGAGATACTATGTAGCCAGTACAAGGAATGAGGCGGTATTTCCTGCCCAGAGTGGAAAAATGGTCCCTGTACAGTGTTCATTTTAAAGCACGATTGTGTGAAAGCCTGCTCAAAGGATCTTATTCCCTCAATCTCCTCCTAGGGCTCAAACCTGGGTGTCTTGATCTCTGAACTCTGGGGACAGGGTCCTGTGTGGTGCCTTCATGCACACTGTAGTGTTGTCCGTGGGTAGTTTGCTGGGACTCCGGTCTGGGACTGAACTTTGGAGCTGGTTCCTTGGCCCACTGTGTGATTTCATTTCTGTTCTCAGAGTTGTGCAGGCTTGTAGGAGTAAGCCAGTGCTATCCCCTTACCAGGTCAGGTTAAGATCTGGTGGAGAAGAAATAGTCTCCTGAGGTGGCTGTAAGAAACGGCCATAGACTCAGCAGCTTTTGACAACAGATGCTTGTCCCTCATAGTTCTGGAGGACGAAGAATGAAGGCAAGATATTGGTAGAGCCAGACTTCCCACCATGGCTCTGCAGACTGCTTCTTCCTTCCCCTTTCAGCTGTGGTGACTGTCCTAACATTCCTGGGCAGCGACTGCATCACTCCAATGTGTTGCTGAATCTTCACAGGACTGTGTAAGTGTAAGGATAGATTTGATGGCATTAGGTCCACCTGGTACCCTGGGGCAAGCTCCCTTCAAGGTCTTCCTTATGTCTTTAGTCACAGGGTGTTATTTACTGGCTGTTGGGATCAGACAGATGTATTGTTGGGGAATTATAGTATACCCCAATGCAACGCCTGTGATATCAATGCTGTGGTGTTGGAAACACAAGCCATACTAGGTCCTAAAATAGAAAGTCCAGCAGTTAGCCAATGGCCAAATGTGTAGTGTATCCATGTGCTAGATACAGAGATACCTGGACTCTGTCATTCTTTGTTGCTCTGATCTCTGTGTGTCCCTGGGGGCCACTTCCAGATCTCTTTGCCAGGTTCAGCCCCTGTGGTTCCCCAAGGGGAATAGCCACAGGCCTATCTGTGTGTGTGTGTGTGTGTGTGTGTGTGTGTGTGTGTGTGTGTGTGTGTGTGTAGTGGAACTGTAGACATGAAAATATTGCCATATGATTGTGCAGTGAACAGATGTCCTTGGACAAGACTAATTTCTTGGAATTCTGATCAGCAAAAGCTGTAAAACTTCAAAATCTTGGGAATTCTGTAGGTGCATTACACCCTGGCTTTTGGCACACCTCTAGGAAAGGAGCGATGGTTTCTGACACCTACAGTCAGTGGCAGGTCTGCTCTGACAGGTCACAGCTCTCCACTCTGAGCCCAATTCAGTTTGTGAAGTTCCAGAGGTTCAACGTGTCCTTTCTACTTTCCATGGTATGACATCAGAAAGGGGAAAAAATCTGGAGTCTTCCTCTATGCTGAGGGTAAGAAACTTGGTTCTAAATGGTCTGTGATGTGATTTTTTCTCCCCATTTCCCAATTCTCTAATAAACTAAGTAACAGGGCAAACAGGTGACCTCAAGAATCCATGTACCAGTGCACATGTGGGTGATTTTTGCGTCATTGTGACCAAAACATCTGATAGAACATTAAAGAAGGAAGGTTTATTTTGTCTCACAGCTTCAGAAGGGTGTTCATAGCTGCTTGGTCTCAGGTACTTGAGCAAAACATGAGGTCAACAGTAGAGTGGCGTGAATGAGTCTCACCCCAGGACAGACAGCAAGCAGAGAGAAGGGGATAGAGGAAGAATCCAGGGCAGATCTAGCTCTCACCTTCAGCCCAGTGACCTACTTCCTTTACCTCTACCTGTCAGTAACTCTCAATAATGCCACCACATTGTGAATTCATCAAAAGATTTGTTCGTTGCATAAGTTTTAGCCTATGATCTGATTGTCTGAAGGCATTGGGGTCCTTGACATGGCCATGCTGATGTCAATGATACACATTCATTCAGGATTTCATCTGCTCCTCACACTTTGGGCTTAGATCAAGGGATTGGTCTAATCAAATGCCCTTGCCTGCTAACCTTCTCCCTTTTGGGTATGAGTTCCATCACCACCATTACCATCACAATAGCACATTAATATATTAGAGGCAGGAGGGACAAAGACCCAAGACCTGGCCTGCTTCCTTCTTCCTCATGCCTCCACCTCTGAGGCCATCTGGGAACTTTTGTTCCGAGTCCTCATCCAGTCCTACATCAGTCTTCACACACTTACTCTTCCATCCACCAGGCTCTCTGCAGGCCACCAGCATCAACTGAAACCAACCAAGCCTGGTGTCAATAGGCAAAGCCTTTGGGTATTTTGATTGAATCCAGACAGGATCTGTGGCTTATTTATGAACTCACATGACTTCTGACTTCTGCCTTTTTTGTCAAATTGCTGACATGTTCTTAAATTACCCAGTTTGTATTTGCCTGTCTTCTCTGTTTCTTGGGAAGATAAAGCCTCGGGCATGTGGGCTTCCTCTGCTCACAACAGCGAAGGTTTCATTGGGCTGCTGTCACACACCCAGACCACAGGAATCATTTGAGCTCAGTATTTAGCCCCAAGGAGCTACACAAGAGCATGGTGAAGAGGAGAGGCCTACTGTTTAATCTGCATAGCTACAGAACATAAAATTTTGTGAGAATTAAAAGAATTCCCAAACATCATTTGTGCCTTGGCAGGCTGCCCTCTAATGGTTTACAGAGATCTAAAGAACTATCAGTTGCTTTAAGGGTTTACAAGATGGTGAACATTAGAGAAGTGTTTGCCAAAACCCACAAGCCATTTTTTTAGAATGGAAATGTCCTATAGGTTTGGGGGCAGTTACCTTTGTCGTCTTAAAAACATTCCAAAAGATTTTGCCTATGACCTGTTACCTGAACTCAACCCAAGTCTCCATAACCCAACTCCTTCTGGAAGATACTAACCATTCCAAAATTTAGCACTCCTTCAAGGTTCAGACTGGGCCTGATTAACACATTGTAACTTTCAAATTAAGGACAGGAATTGCTCCATCATCATTCTATTTCTACAGTTACTCTGTAGATTACTCAATAGAGGACATCAAAGAATGTAGAGAGCAGCAGCCTCCCACACTGTAGTTGGGATTGTCACTTCTTAAAAGGAAACTCTCAAGTGCTTTACCTAAGCCTCCTTAGTTGACTCTCGTGAATTTGATCTGGATGTTAAAGCACCAGCCCCTGGCCTCATCTGCCTTAGATATATACACACAGCCTTAGGATAACCATTGCTGGACTCTGCTGAATCAAAATCGGTCCACAAATCTTGGGATACTCCCTTCAAATGGTAGATCCCTCTGCTTAAGTATGGACAGACTTAATAGTAACACTCTTTGGCCAGATAAAGGAAAGATGGAGTAATGGGTGTAATCTAGTGATCACTGTCGAGTGATGAATTGCTATGAACTTGCCACAAATAACACTAAGGGGTTATCTCACAGTTCTGTGAGTCAGAAATCCAGGTACCACGTGACGCAGTCTTCTACCCGGAGACTCACAAGACTGAAAGCCAGGTGCTGGCTAGGACTGGGTTCTCTACTGTGTCTAGCTTGTATTATCAGTAGAATTTGGGTCCTAGAGTTATAGACTGACAGCTGCAAAAACTCTCAGCTCTCAGACCTGTTCCTGGGACCTTGAGAACTGAGCCCCATCCATAACATGAACTTTGTTTATTGGATTAGCACTTTTACCTTCAAATTCCTCTAGTTCATGTTAAAAGGTTGCCTACCAAAATATCTCCTCCTTGAGTATTGGGGGCTGTCTTGGAATTCTGTTTGCCACAGCAGGTCACAAGTATCTTTAGCTCTCAAGAAACACAGCTGCCATACACTGAGTACATCCAAGCAGACTTCTGGAGAGGCCAACACTGGTGTAATCTCTTGACTGCCTTTAATCAAAAGCCATATGAGAAGTTGTGAGGAAACCAGTTCTGTAAGCCCTGCTAAGTCTGCAGATGATACCTCCTCAGCATCCATTCTCCCTCCACTCCCACACAGGCTCTGGCCCACAGCCACCCAGCCTGACTGCTTCTAGGTCCCTAACCTGTAAACTCCTGGCACAGTGATAAGTACTTACTAAGTGGAGACGGATAGTTAGAGGTTATGCAGTACTCATGCATGCACTGTCGTATGCTTCAGGAAAGCAATTGTTGACAGTGAAAAAATGCTGCATTGCAACATGGCAAGAAAAATTTCAACAGTGCTGTCTTCCAGGACCCAAAGACAGAGGTTTCATCTGGGCCTTTGTCACATTCTCAGTTATGCTGTGGTCACCACTGGCTCCTGTCCCTCTTCTATGGGAGGTGACAAGCCATGTTGCCAAATAACCAGCCCATTCCCTGGAGCCCTGCTGCTTCCTGGTTCATTCCAAAGTCTTCCCAACATCTTCCCGGTTCTGATTTGTCCTTAGCTCCACACTGAGAACTGAGCTTGCCATCTGGCTATCCTTCTGTGGTCTCCTCGCTTTTCTCTTTCTAACTGTCCCTATTTGTGCCATTGAACGTGGAATGTGAACTCAAGCTGGCATGATGAATAAGAAGAAGGCTGGGACCTCCTGGCCTGGGTTTGAGTGCCATGGCTTAATTTAAGTCATTTCACAACAGGAAGGGAAACTCATGATGCTAGGCTGTTTCTCCCCCACCCTCACTCCACCCCTCTCCAAGCTGTGAATTCAGCATGGGATAACAAATCATAGCATCTCTGCATCCTCCCTCCTTTGTCAGCTCCACACCCTTTAGAAATTTCTAGATAGTGTGGAGAATCCCAAGGGCCCAAAGGGGCCAGATGCCTGGACTGCATCCTGTGCCTAGAAGAATGAACGAACAGACTTGACTTCAGAACATCTCTTGTTACTGCCCGATGGACACCTCTGCCAGTCCTATGAAGAGCCGGGAACAAAGGATTCTTCGAGCTTCCCTTCCACCAGTACAGAGCAGGGAGAAGCTGCCTTTCTGAGCAGTAGCAAATCCATGTGACATGCCACTCCAGACGAAACAAAGCTGGGGCCGTGACTATTATTATTTCAAGTCAGTTCATCTTGAGCTGTCAGTGGCCAGGAGGCACACGGTAACACAGTCCAGCTCCCTTGCCAGAGCTCGCCTCTGGGAATCGTTAGCTCTACACGGGATGTGCCTGGACCTAATCTAGTCCAAAGCCAGCTACTTCACTCAGTCGATTAGAACCTGCCTGGATCCTGTTCTCCCCACCTTGGCAGGTGTGCAGAAACCTCCAGGGACACACTCCCCGTGCAAGTGGGACCATGTGTCTAGAGAGCAGCCACAGGAACCTGTAAGAAACTAGATTCTCCAGCTAGTGAGTCACTTTCCTGCCCTCTGCTCACTAATTACCAGACCAGAAGTGTGATGCTGGAAGGCACACACTATTACAAGAAGAGAGAAGAGAGGTCCCAAGACACAGTCACCCAGACGTTCTTTCCCATATCACTGAAATAGGATGGGAATCAATGCCCAAGCACCATGGGAGAAGGAGGCCAACCAATAGACAGGTTGTGGAGGAGGCTACAGCTGTGCCCACTCTTTCCTCCATCTGCACTTTCTGAGGCCAACATCTGTCTCTCTATGAGAATTTCCCTCTCACTTTATAGTAACCGTGAGCCTTTATTGAACCAACCCAAACACATACCTTTACCTTCCTTTTGTCTCTCCAGGTTCTTGGCTCTCCTCAGGCTTTCTCCTAAGCTTACTGAGCTGTAGAGTGTCTCTTCTCCATCAAGTCTACCCTGAGCTTAGACCTCGTGGCTATGGAAAGCCATTTAGCGTACATCCTGCTAGTGGGTATGCCCTGTCTGAGTCTGTGTGAGCAATGTGGTGCCTCATCCTTTGAGCACTTCTGACAGTCCTGGCAGGAAACAGAGCCCATGAACCCCAGGTTCTCAGGGCTCAGGTCCTCCAGGTGAGTCCTGCTCTGGGCTCTGAAGAAATTGGAAGCTTCCAGCAGGGACCTGGAAGTTCTGAGCCATCTATCTGTGACAGACAGACACATAGAGGGTTCAGTCCTTGTCTACTCCTGAGGACTGAATTCCATGTATGACTGCACACCAAGACCCTGCCCTGCACGGACCCAATAAAGACATATAGCTGGGAAGTAAGAACATCCAAGGACTCATTTGTTTTCTCAAAACTGTGACTCATAGGCTACGATGTTGTCAGTGAGACAAAGCAAAATCATGTGACTTGGACATCATTTAGAGTAAAATATTGAAGTAATTAGTAGTAACTCAGTCACTGTATTTAGGCCAGTTAAACTCCCAGGGACAATATTCAATAAAATGTGTCATTTACATCACTTACTTCTGGTGTCTTGGTTTTCACCATCCATACAATGTAGACAAGGAAAGCAGCGATGTCACTTGTCACTTGGATGCTTTGAAGATGGAGAGAATGCACAGCCACAGCCTAGAACACAACTGGTCCCTATTTCATTCCCAGGACATCTGGGCTGGGATGCGGGAACAAGAAGATGCAACAGAGATAGAATCAAATTCAAGATGACAGCAGAGGATGTGAGTGACAGGGCTTTCCCAGGGAACAATTAGGGCTGTCTTCAGGGAAACCTGGGCTCAGGAGTTATCAGAATTTGTTAGGGGAACCCACACACTGCTGCAATTTATCCTCACAAAGAGTAAGAGAAAAGGGATTTTCTGGATCACCTACAGTAAGAAGTCGCAGTTGGAGTTCACATGAAGGTCTAAGGAACTTGGACTTGGTGTTGGCACCAGTGACTTTCAGTGTTTTGGGCCATGGCCCAAACACCTCGGTCAGTAGCCTGGAATGTTCAAGGCCCTGGCTCAGCCCATGGGGAAAACCTGCTGTTAGCTAGTGACAGAGTGGCCAAAGCAGGTTTTGCTTTCTTCAGGATGTGGAAGGAAAATTAGAGACTGTGAGGAGCCGCCCTCGCTATCGCTATTGCCGTTAGAAGATGGCGCTGACATCTGTCAGTTGGAGTTAACCGTTAGAAGATGGCGCTGACATCTGCTGTCAGTTGGAGTTAACCGTTTAAGCTGTGCCTCTCCCGTGGCGTCATCTGGGGTGATGTGCAAACCACCAATCCCGGCTCTACACGTCTCACTCGGAGCTCCTAGGCTTATATAAGGGGCTGGGTTTCTTAGCTTGGGGTCTCCCTCTAAGAAGCTGATCATCTATCTCTCAAGATGCATTAAAGCTTTACTGCAGAAGGATCCGAGTGTTCTGCGTCGTTCTTGCTGGCGAGACGGTAGCGCGGGACATCTGGTGCCGAAACCCGGGAACTCTTCAACATCGCCGGCGCTGCGGGAGACCCCTCGGAAGACGGGGCGGATTCAGAACTGCAGGGACGTAAGTTCAGAGAGGTATGCTTTATCCTGAACACCCCTTTTCTCAACTTTGGCCTTAGTTTGTCATCACCGTGGGACGGGTCAGTGGAGGCTTTGGTGCTAGTCCTGTTTGTCCTTCTCCTTCATCGTGGCTGGTGCTGACAGAACGGTGCTGTCAGTCTGGTGCTGTCAGTCTGGTGCTGTCAGTCTGGTGCTGTCAGTCTGGTGCTGTCAGTCTGGTGCTGTCAGTCTGGTAACGGAGTTGAGCGCCGTTTTTTAGATAAGCCGCCAGCGCGATGGGGTTGTCACAGTCAGTGGTTACTGCCCTACAGACTGTGCTAAAACAAAGAGATCTTAAAATTGCACCACGAACACTTCAAAATTTTGTGAAGGAGGTAGATAGAGTGGCACCATGGTATGCTTGTTCCGGGTCCCTCACTGTGGCCTCATGGAACAAGCTAGGTAAAGAACTAGACAGGAAGCATGCAGAAGGAGATCTCCACTTAGGTACCAAAGCCATTTGGAAGCTAGTTAAAAACTGCTTGGAGGATGAGGCCTGTCACCCTGCTATAATAGAAAGTCAGGGAACCTTAGAGGAAGTTCAGGATAGCATGTCAGAAACTGAACGGAGTGAGAGAATGGGAGCTCGCAAAAGGAAAGACATGTCTAAGAAAAAAGGCCCTCCCAAAGAAGTTAAGAAAGGGGGAGAGAGAGAAGGGAGTGATCATTCACCCCCTAACAAATCTAAGAAAAAGAAAAAGCCAGAATCTAGTCTATACCCTACAGTAGAGCTAGAAGCCTTGGAGCTAGATAATTCTGATTCTGACACTCTGTATTCTAGCGAAGAAGGTGGTCTAGAGGAGGAGGTGGCACGGTATGAGGAAGAAAGATATCACCCTGATAGACACCGGCCACTGAAAACAAAAATGAATGTGAGGCCACCGCCTATAAATCCGGCGGGCTCACGCTCCTCAGCGCCTCCGCAGTATGAGCTTCGGCTGAATACTGGTACTGACTCCTTTTTACCTTTAGAGGAACGGAGAAAAATACAAGTAGCTTTTCCAGTATTCGAGAATGCGGAAGGCGGAAGAGTACATACCCCTGTAGATTACAATCAAATCAAAGAATTGGCCGAATCCGTTCGTAATTATGGGGTCAATGCTAACTTTACCACATTACAGGTGGAAAGGCTTGCTAATTTTGCCATGACTCCCACTGACTGGCAGACGACAGTGAAAGCAGTGCTTCCCAACATGGGACAATACATGGAATGGAAGGCTCTCTGGTATGATGCAGCCCAGGCACAAGCTAGAGTTAATGCCACGGCTGAAGATGAGAATCAGAGGCAGTGGACATTTGAAATGCTGACAGGTCAGGGTCAACATGCCCTTAATCAAACCAACTACATCTGGGGTGTCTATGGTCAGGTGTCGGCCGCCGCTATTAAAGCATGGAAGGCCCTCACAAAAAGGGGAGAGTCCAGTGGACACCTTACAAAGATTGTCCAAGGACCCCAAGAGCCATTTTCAGACTTTGTGGCCAGAATGACAGAGGCCGCCAGTCGCATCTTTGGTGATTCAGAACAAGCTATGCCCCTGATTGAGCAACTTGTCTATGAACAAGCAACCCAGGAATGTCGAGCGGCTATCGCCCTCGCAAAAGCAAAGGTTTACAAGATTGGCTCAGAGTGTGCAGGGAGCTGGGGGACCCCTAACCAATGGAGGACTAGCTGCCGCCATTTTACAAACGCACAGGTATAGAGATTTATCTAATCGAAAAGCTTGTTTTAATTGTGGGAGAATGGGGCACCTTAAGAAAGATTGTCAAGCCCCTGAAAGAACAAGAGAATCGAAGCTTTGCCATCGTTGTGGTAAAGGTTATCATAGGGCTAGCGAATGCAGGTCAGTCCGGGATGTAAAAGGGAGGCTTCTGCCCCCTATTGAAGAACCCAAGGTACCCCAATCAAAAAACGGGTCACGGGGCCCATGGTCCCAGGGCCCTCAGAAATATGGGAACCAATTTCAGAAAAGCAATCAAGAGGAAGTAGAGGTTTCCGAGGAACCCCGGAATGGACTTGCGTGCCGCCTCCGACTTCTTACTCATGCCCCAAATGAATGTTCAACCGGTCCCAGTCCATTCCCCTGGACCTTTGCCCCCTGCCACCATTGGGCTTATTCTGGGCCGTGGCTCCTTAACTTTACAGGGACTCATTATATATCCTGGGATTGTTGACCCGTATCATAAAGAGGAGATTCAAGTTCTCTGTTCTAGCCCTCGGGGTGTATTTTCTATAAAGCAGGGAGATAGAATTGCACAACTGGTGTTGCTGCCCTCCCTCGGGGATGGAGAAACCTACACTTTACAAAAAAGGGCTATGGGATCTTCTGGAAGTGATTCAGCCTATCTGGCTATACCCCTAAATGAGAGACCTACAATAAAATTGTTAATTAATGGAAAAGAATTTGAAGGGATAATGGATACGGGAGCAGACAAAAGCATTATTTCACTCCATTGGTGGCCGAAGTCTTGGCCCACTGTTGTTTCATCTCATTCTCTACAAGGTCTTGGATACCAGTCCTCTCCTGCCATCAGTGCCTCAGCCTTAACCTGGCGGAATGCTGAGGGCAAACAGGGATGTTTTACCCCCTATGTGTTGCCACTCCCTGTAAATTTATGGGGACGGGATGTGTTACAAGCCATGGGCATGACCCTAACTAATGAATACTCCCCCAGGCATCAGCCATTATGGCAAAGATGGGGTATACAAACGGTAGAGGCTTGGGTAGGCAAGAACAAGGCAGAATAAAACCCATTACGCAACACGGAAATCGGGGTAGAAAAGGACTGGGTTTTATTTAGGGGCCGTTGAGGCTTCACGACCCATACCATGGAAAACAGAGGAGCCGTTATGGGTCTCTCAATGGCCTCTATCCTCTGAAAAATTAGAGGCTGTCACAAGATTAGTGCAAGAACAGGAACGGCTGGGGCATCTAGAGCCTTCTACCTCCCCATGGAATACACCAATTTTTGTTATTAAGAAGAAATCTGGGAAGTGGAGATTACTCCATGACCTGCGGGCCATTAACAATCAGATGCATCTTTTTGGCCCTGTTCAAAGAGGACTTCCTTTGCTTTCTGCACTCCCTCAAGATTGGAAGCTTATTATTATAGATATTAAGGATTGTTTCTTCTCTATTCCACTTTACCCACGGGATAGACCAAGGTTTGCCTTCACTATCCCTTCTCTTAATCATATGGAACCAGACAAGAGATTTCAGTGGAAGGTACTGCCGCAAGGCATGGCCAATAGCCCAACAATATGTCAGCTGTATGTGCAGGAGGCTTTGGAGCCAATTAGGAAGCAATTTACATCTTTAATCGTTATCCATTATATGGACGATATTCTTATTTGTCACAAAGAGTTAGATGTTTTACAAAAGGCTTTCCCCATGCTGGTGGCTGAATTAAAACAGTGGGGATTAGAGATTGCCTCAGAAAAGGTTCAAATTGCAGATACAGGGCTCTTTTTGGGCTCAATGATTACTCCCAAAAATATAGTTCCTCAGAAAATAGAAATTCGCAAAGACCACTTACAAACATTAAATGATTTTCAGAAACTTCTGGGAGATATAAATTGGTTGAGGCCCTTTTTAAAAATTCCATCTGCTGATCTAAAACCCCTCTTCGATCTCCTGGAGGGTGAGCCTCATATCTCCTCACCCAGAAAATTTACCCCTGCCGCCCACCGAGCCTTACAGATGGTGGAAGAGGCCTTACAGGAAGCACAATTACAACGTATTGAGGAGTCACTACCTTTTAATCTGTGTGTTTTTAAGACAGCTCAATTGCCAACTGCAGTCCTGTGGCAACATGGACCATTACTTTGGATTCATCCAAATGCTTCCCCTGCTAAGATTATTGACTGGTACCCTGATGCTGTTGCACAGCTCGCGCTTCGCGGAATAAAAGCAGCTGTTACACATTTTGGCAGGGATCCTGATTCCTTGATTGTGCCTTATACTGCTGCACAAGTTCAGACCTTGGCAGCCACATCTAGTGATTGGGCAGTTTTAGTTACTTCCTTTTCAGGACAAATTGATAATCATTTTCCAAAGCATCCAATTTTACAGTTTGCCCTAAACTAGGCTATAGTGTTTCCACAAGTGACAGCTAAAGACCCACTCCCAGATGGGACTGTGGTGTACACTGATGGATCAAAAACTGGTATGGGAGCTTATGTGGTCAAGGATAGGGTTATATCTAAACAATATAATGAAACTTCACCTCAAGTTGTAGAATGTCTGATAGTACTGGAGGTTCTTGAGGCTTTTCCAGGACCCCTCAATATTGTATCAGATTCCTCTTATGTGGTTAATGCAGTTAATCTCCTTGAGATAGCTGGAATAATAAGATCCTCCAGCAGAGTTGCTAACATCTTTCAGAAGATACAAGCTGCCTTGTTAAATAGGAGATTTCCTGTTTTCATTACCCATGTCTGAGCACATTCTGGACTCCCAGGTCCCATGTCCTTAGGGAATGACTTAGCGGACAAGGCTACAAAGCTGGTGGCCGCTGCCTTGTCTACCCATGCACAAGCAGCAAAAGAATTCCATAAGCGCTTTCATGTGACGGCTGAGACCTTGCGCCGTCGTTTTGCTCTATCCAGGAAAGAGGCTAGGGAAATTGTTACTCAATGCCAGAATTGCTGCGAATTCTTACCTACTCCCCACATGGGAATAAACCCACGTGGCATTAGACCATTGCAGATGTGGCAGATGGATGTTACTCATATTCCCTCTTTTGGAAGGCTTCAATATGTTCATGTTTCTGTTGACACCTGTTCTGGCGTAATGTTCGCCACGCCCTAACAGGGGAAAAGGCCTCATATGTGATTCAACATTGCCTTGAGGCCTGGAGTGCTTGGGGAAAACCCAGAATTTTATAAACAGACAATGGACCAGCATATACCTCTCAAAAATTCCGACAGTTTTGTCGGCAAATGGATGTTACCCATCTAACTGGCCTACCTTATAACCCTCAAGGACAGGGCATTGTGGAACGTGCCCATCGTACACTCAAATCATATCTGATTAAACAAAAGGGGAGTATTGAGGATGTTCTACCCTCGGTACCAAGAGTTGCTGTATCCATGGCACTTTTTACCCTTAATTTCTTGAACTCTGATGCCCAAGGCCACACTGCGGCCGATCACCACAGTTTAGAGCCTGATAGGCCAAAAGAAATGGTAAAATGGAAAGATGTCTTGACTGATCTCTGGAAAGGCCCGGATCCTATTCTTATAAGATCCAGGGGAGCTGTGTGTGTTTTTCCACAGGAGGAAGAAAACCCCCTGTGGATCCCTGAAAGACTCACTCGAAGAGCTCCTTCACAACTCCAGAATAAGAAGGATGGAGGCCAAGTGGGTGATGAAGACTCTCCTACTCGGGATGATGGTTCCTAGTATGATGGGAGAGTTACGGTGGGCCATCATGTCTACCTTCCCCTACCGATGCCAGTGATGCATAATGCCCAGGAGTTCCCTAGATTTTTCACAACTAATAGAGAGTTGGGGCTTGCCTTTTGCCTTTAGATCCTCAGATACAGAGTTTTCAGGATGAGAGAACCTTGTCATTAGTAGGAAGCTTGTGCTTTACTGTGATTTCTTCATTAAAGGATAATTTTATTCATATGGATCCAGAAAGATCTAATGCTAATCCTTTTGAATTAATGGAAGCTGTACTGATCTTTCTCCTATGGCAATGATTGCTGGAGGATATAGTGAGAAGGGACAGATTACTTTTGATTGGAAAGGGGCATTAGGCAACAGTCTGAGTGAGGGACAGAGCTCTGGATCATCTGATTGGTCCTCCTCCAATGTTAAGTATACCCCTTTTAAGAGAACTAATTATTCAGCTGCCCTTTATTTGAGTTGTGAGTAATGATACCTTAGGTAAGAATCAGAAAGAAATAAATTGCTCTGCTTAGAATTGTTTTTATGCATTATGCTGGGATGCTATTAAGCACCCTTTTGCTTTGGTAATGCGCATGCCTCGATTTGTTCCAGTTCCTGTTGAGACGCCAAGTAATTTGAGTTTGTTTAGGGAAAAGCGAGATTTTTGGGATCTCTGCTATTATTGTGGGCCTGATAGCCACCGCCGCGGTTACTGCTTCGGTTACCGCCTCGGCCCTTGCACTTTCTGCCACTGTGCAGACAACTCAAACCATTAATGAAGCTGATCATCTATCTCTCAAGATGCATTAAAGCTTTACTGCAGAAGGATCCGAGTGTTCTGCGTCGTTCTTGCTGGCGAGACGGTAGCGCGGGACAAGAGACGGGCCTGTGGGAGGCTCTCTGCTGAAGCCTTCAGGATGAACTGTCATGGCTGTCAGAGTGAGTCCCTCTTGCTCCACAGGACCAGGCAGCTTCTGAGGTCCTCGCTCTGAGGCACTGTGTGGCCTCACTCCCAGTTAGAAATCTGGAGACATTTCCATAAGCAAAATAGGAACAATGACTCGGCAAAGATTCTGATGAGAGGTGTGATGCATGGACAAGTCCAGTGTGTCTCTCACCTGTGCCTATTTGTAAGGTGTTGAGAGGCAGGGTGACTATGTGATCCTCTCACCAACTCCAAGTGTCCTCTCTGGGAACGAGGCTATGTTGAGCGATATGGTAGTCTGCTCAAGCCACTGTAACAAAAAAAATACCATAGTCCAGGAGACTCACCAGTAACTAACACCATAAAAAAGTTTCTTTGACTGAAGGCCCAAGGTGAAAGCACCAGCAAAGTTGGTGTCTCTCAAAGGCCCTCTTCCTGTTTCCATTGGTTCCCAACTGTCCTTACATGGTAGAAGCGGGACAGTTTCCTGGGATTCCTTTTACAAAGACACTCACATTAACCATAAAGAAATCTGTTCTCTAGACCTAACACACACTCTCACCACCCTCAGCTGGAGGAGATAATAAACCTTGGGTTTTGATGGAGCACAAACTGTCAGCCTGTTCATCTGTGGTCACTGCTGGCCAGAACACAGCCATGCTCAATGCCTCCTAGATCTTACCTGCACACACCTTTGAGAAACACCAGATGTTAATACAGGGACCCTCATGGTCATAGTGGTCATGCCAAAGAGTGACACACAGAAGATTTGTATAGATATACTTACACATGTGCACATACAGTGAACATATTCAAAACTAGGAATGCCTAAATAGGGCTGTGGATGCATCGATGTCAGTCTTCTGATTGTGACAGCTCACTGTTCTTATGTAGGAAGAATGGAGAATTCTCTGTATTATCCCTTAAAACTATATTTGATCCTATAAGCAACTTTAAAAAATGAAAATCAATCCTTATAGTGTGAAGTGTGTCTAATCCCAGTATGACAGGGTCACAGTGGTGCAAGCGTGGGGGTGTGGGTGCCATTCAAGCAAACTTCAGTTCTCACTGCTCAGTCTTGGGAGCAAAGGGGATAGTGCCTGAAAAACCAAGCATTTATCTGTTCTAAAGTCAGAATTCTCTAGCTGTGATTAATGGTGAATGCTTTTCCCTGTGAAAGTTATTTTCACTATGTGTGTGTGTGTGTATGTGTGTGTGTATAGACACACACACGTGCTGCAATCTGTTTTGTTTGGAATTATGTTTCAAGCAGCAATCAGGAGGATTGGATTGCATTTCCTTTCTTGGAGAGTTATTCAAGCTTGATTCCTTCCCCAAGGTATGTCCTTTCTCAATTGCTCAGGGCAAAACTTCTCCAGTTGAGTGTTAGTAAGTTGCTGCAAAATATAAACAGAATGCAAATGAAAATGGGAATCTTGGCTTAACTACTCTAACTACAATTTATTTGCATAAAAACTAACAATTAGAAACTTAAAATATTTCCCAGATGTTCACACCTCATCATATTACAAGCCAGCTATTTTAAAACTGCTCCAAGGCCAACATCCTAAGCAAAGTAATCAAACTATGAAGTCAAGAGTAATGTATATTGGAATCACATGGTATGTGAGGGACACAGGGGTGTCAGTAACACACACAAACTGACTGGTAATTGGAATGGGTAATTGGGAACATGATAAGTTTTAGGTTATAGTTTGCATTCAGTTAGATACTTGAATTGCATAGAAATGTGGTTTCCTAGCCTTGATCTGTGTTACAAGCAACTATCTTGTGTAAAATCAGCCACACTTTCCACAATTCATGTGAAAATTACTATAGTGTCCATGCTTGATAAGTAACTGAAACTATTCCGTGAGGACCCTCAGATTACAGGACAAGAAACGGGTAGTCTGTAGTTTTAGCAAACAACTTTTTTACCTTCCTGATAGACTTGATACAGGGAATTTTGAAATTCCCATTTGTTTCCGCTAGGGCTTTACATTCAAGATTCAAGAGGTACCCCGGAAAATGAAAGCTCCTCATTCTAGGAAGATGTCACAGGACACAGGCTTGCTTTGGGGACACTTGCACACACCTGCCAGGAATGTGCTGTTGAAGATCTTTTTGGCATATTTACATCCAGCCTGTCCTAGATCCTGCTATTCAAGTCAACTACAAGTGGAGTTCAGTCATGAAGCCCGAATAGACCATGCTAGAGTAGTAGGAGCCAGGAACAATGGTTCAGTCTAGACATCCAGGGATAGAGGAGTACAATCACACTCACAGGAGGATCTGGTAGGCTTGTCAGCAAGAGACACAGTCAGTTTCAAAGCAAAGAAACACTCACCGAATCCCAATGAGAAAGTTCAGAATAATGGTGGAGTGTGTGTGGAGGTTGGAGGGCACATGGCACTGGGGAAAGCCAAGGGGACCTAAAGTTGTCACATCAAAGACATTGCTTGAGATCTTTATTTAGGTTCAGAACTTGTTCATATTTTCTGAGCTGAGTAGGACCCTACCTTTGTAGAGCTGTCTGTTCTGACATTACACATTTCCGTTTCTTCTGGGATAGACTCGGTGGTGGGTTCATGGTAAGCAGTGACAAATAAGACTTAGAGCCTGACTTGAAGGAAATGATAATTTAGGAATGGGGCTAACACATGGAAAAGCAATTGCCATATGGTGTCTTAAGTTCTGTGACACTGGAAGGTTCTGGTAACAACTGATATATCTAAAAGGTCATCCTAGTGGCCAGGCGGTGGTGGCGCACGCCTTTAATCCCAGCACTCGGGAGGCAGAGGCAGGCAGATCTCTGTGAGTTTGAGGCCGGGCTGGACCGATAGCCTCCAAAACAATACAGAGAAACCCTGTCTCATAAAACCAAAAAAAGAAAAAAGAAAAAAAGGTCATCCTGGTAAGAGGAGAGGCAAATATAACCAAGGAGGTTAGAGCAGTGGTTCTTAATCTGTGGGTTGCGACCCCTTTGGGAGTCAAATGACCCTTTCACAGGGGTCACCGAACACCATAGGTAGACACATGTATTTACATTATGATTCATAACAGTAGCAAAATAACAGTTATGAGGTAGCAACAAAAATAATTTTATGGTTGGTGGGTCACCACGACATGAGAAACTATATTAAAGGGTCGTAGCATTAAGGTTGAGAATCACTGTATTAGAGTGTAAAAGAAGATGAACCAGTGGGAAGTACATCCCAAGAAGACTCAGCATGGGCACTAGGAGACTTCTCAGCTGCCGTTGGCCAGTGCTCCCTCGCTTGGCCTAGATGCCCTATTCACACTGCTGCCCCACAAGCACACAGAAGGCATGGTTAATTCTGAAATGTTCCCTGAAGAACTCATGTGTTGAAGGGCTAGCCTCCTAGGCAGGGATGCTTACAGAGAGGACTTGGGGAATTGATTAGATGGATCATAAGAACTCTGACCATCAGTGGATTACCCCATTAATGGGATCTTAACTTGATGTGGTATTGGGATACCTTGGAAACTAAGGGGGTGGAACCTTCTTGGAACTTAGAAGCATGCTGGGGCACTGTCTTGTTCCTGGACCCTTCTCTCATTCATTCATCCATTCATTCTCCTCTGTGTGTCTATGTTCTGCCTCTTTCCACCTCCTTCCCTCTCTCCCTCTCTCTGTCTTTCTGTGTCTCTGCTCCCTTACTATGCATGTGTATACTCGTGTTCTGGGTCATCATAGGCCCCAAACGTTCAAGAAGGAGTGACTGTGTTTGAACCTCTGAAAATCTCACCAATTGGCAAACCTTTCCTCCCTTCTTTGTGGCCATCATCTTGACTGCTCCCTCAGGGTGGGTGAACAGGAATACATGTCCAGCTGTTGCTCTACAGCTTTGCAGTCCCAGATTTCCTTAGATGAGCAAAGGTTCACCAATATTTCTGAAAACAAAAACAAACAAACAAAAACTCAATCCCAAGAGTGAAGAGATGCTGAAAGTGGACAAAACACAACTGAATTGTTTTGAGAAATTATAAAGTTCTGAGGAAACAAAGTGATAAAAGTCCACCTGAAGACCACAGTCAGAATCCCAAGTCCGTTCTAAATCAACCAACTATGGGATTCATGGAGACATGCTGGGCATATCACTCATGTGAGAAAGATGCCATGGGCCATCCACAAGGGTCCACAGCCCAACAGGAGGCTTTGTCTTCATGTCAACAGATTAGTGAGATGTTTATGTTTTTTTAAACAAAATATTTAAAATACATTAATATTTTTTGTGGGTTTCCTGCCTAATTGACTTTTTGATTAACAAATCAACAACAACAGAGTTCTAATTTGCTGGACTGGAAGATCCTAAGCCCTGAGGGGGCAATTCAAGCTGCTCATAGAAAAGTGAGGCTTGATCATGTGTGTTGGGCAGCAGAGGCAGCGGTGCTGGAGGGGCAGGGGTGCAGAGGAGACAGGAACTCCATCAGATACAGTGGCAATAGAATAGTGAGTGCCCAGCACCCAAGTTTCAGGATCAGGCTGCAGTGAAGCAGAAGCTGTAGAGAACAACGCCTCAACCAACCAGCTCTCCTGTAAGGGAACACCAAACTACAGAGATAGCTAAAATTTCTGAGGAAGACTACAGATCTCAGTTTTAAAGGGAGATAATGATCATACAGAAGAGTCCAATAAACCAACCAGCTCTCCTGTAAGGGAACACCAAACTACAGAGATAGCTAAAATTTCTGAGAAGATTACAGATCTCAGTTTTAAAGGGAAATAATGATCATACAGAAGAGTCCAATAAACAGGTCAAGAGAATCTATCCAAGACCTTCACATGACAGTCTCCAAAATGGGTGAAATGGTGGGCAAATTAGAGGAGACTATGAATGGAAAGTACAGTAAGGATCCTGAAACACTGAAATAGAACCAAACAGAAATACTTGAAATGAAAGAAATGGTCCATCATATAAAAACCACATTAAAAACAACCATTAACAGACAGTACCACTCAATGAATAGAAACATGGGTGATATTTCTATGGAGTTGGGGATACATGCAAGAGGCCAACCCTGAGAGTAAATTATTTGAAGTAGGAGCAGAGATAAAATCAAATGGGACAGATAATTTCATGAAAACTTCACAAACTTAGAAGAAGTAGATATCCAGACACAAGAGGTATACAGAAGTCCAAACAGATGTGATCGGAGAAAAACTCTACAACATGTCATACATAGTAGAATAACAAAAATACAAAATAATACAAATTCTAAAAGCAGCACAAAAAATCAACTCACATACAATAGCAGAAATATTAAAATTACCTCAAAATTTTCATGAACAATATTGAAAGTCAAAAGATATGGAATGAAATATTTCAAGTTCTGAAAGTAAACAGCTATGAACCAAGAATATTATACTCAGCAAAAGCATCTTTCAAAATTGACCAAAATTTAAAGGCACAGACACAAGTTACTTGAATTCACAACAACCAAGTCAACTCTGAAGAAAATCCTTAATAAAATTCTTTAAAGGGAGGAAGAGGAGAGATATCCTCCTTCTCCAGGATACAGCAATGGACAAGGCAGCAGCAAATTGTTGAACCCTAAAAACTAATATAGGAGAAGGAAAAGAAATACCAATAATTCAGCCAAATAAAACAGCATCAAACAAATGTATAGGAAGTAGAAAATCCCTTTCCATAATAAATCTAAATGTAAATGATCTCAACTTACCTCTAAAAAGATGTAGACTAATAAATTTGATTAAAAAGAATCAGAACCAACTATATGTTGTCAGCAAGAAACACACTTAATCAAAGAAGGACACACACACACACACACACACACACACACTCCATATCAAAGGATGGAAAACAAACTACCAAGAAAATGGAAGCTGTAAACAAGCAGGCATAACTATCCCTATATCAGACAAAGTAAACTTCAAATCAAAACTAATTAAAAGAGATAAAAGGGATGTGTGAAGCTGAGAAAAAAATGTGTATTCCTTATCTGTTGTATAGAATATTCATATTTAAAAAGTATAAATTCATCAAGAATACATAACATATGTCTACAACATTTATGCACTGAATGTTGGAGCCCCTAATTTCATAAAACAAACACTACAGGGCCATGTAAGTCCTTTAAGTCCTTTACAATAATAGTGGGGACTTAAGTACTCCACTTTGATGTTTAGATAGATCTTCCAAACTTAAAACAAGTAATGAAATTTCAGAGCTAAAGCAAACGATGAATCAATTGGACTTAACAATTACATACAGAATATTCTGCTCAACAGATAGGGAATACACATTTTTTTCTCTCAACTTTACATATAAACTTCTCCAAAGTTGGTCAGCCATCTACGGGCCAGCCTGTCACCTTTTGGAGCTGCATGGGTGGGTCTCATTATGATGAGCATGCATGTATTGGTGAAATGGGAGAAAGAACCTGAGTGGTTCATGTGCTGTGGAAAGAGGGAGAATGAAAGAAGTGGTGAGGAATGGGCTGATGTGGGAGGACCACTTGCCACATGGGGCCAGGGTGACCTCCAGGCCCAGGCTGCTGCCAAGGGCCATCTCTGGGCCCTATAGCAGCCAGGGTCTGAGTCGATGTCCATGACTCCTCTTGTTACCAGGTCATGCAGATTCCCAGGATCTGGTCCACCACCTGGAGCCATGTTGGTGTCTGTAGGTTGCACTGCAGTCAGTGACATGCCAGTGTGAATGGCCTGTGCTGCCACCTAGGGCTGTGGTGACATCTGGAATCTGGGCTGCTGCCAAGGACCATGTCTGGGTCTATGGTCCTATCACACCTAGGGTCTGCGCTGATGTCTGTGACCTGTGTCACCTTTTAGAGTCATAGGAACCATGCATGATGTAATCAGAGGGCCATGCTGAGCTTGCCCCTCCCTTCACTGGTCCTGGGATAGCTGGCCATTGCAGCAAGAGAGCTAGCCCAGACAGACACTAAAGGGAGAGTTTGCTCCCTTACACTCCAGTCAGATTGCTCCAACGCTTACCATGGGCAAGGGAGAACTGACCCTAATGGGATGGGCATAGGGAAGCTGGCTCAGTCTCTTGTCTGAGGGGTCGGCCTCAGTGACCTGGACTGACCAGCTCAAATACACCCAGGCCCACAGCTGGGCTGGGGTTGGTCCACCCTCACATCTACCCCTTCTAGGACCTGCTGGAGCTCATGAAGACACTGGTCCTGTGAAACAGTACCCACAGGATCTCCATGACTCTGGGTGGCCGCCAGATATCCAGGAGGAGTTTAAGTGAGGATCCAGTGATGATGGTGAACCAGAAACCAGAGGCCTTGAACCAAGCCAGCGACTCATTGCAGTGAACATTTGCAAGACAAGCTGACAGGACCAAAGGCTACACTGAGTGACACACCGAGGCTCCCAAAGCCACCAGGATGAATGAAGAGGGGTTGGAGAAGTAGGGAAGATAGAGGAGCAAATAAGTTTTTTGTTTTTGTTTGTTTTAGATTGATTTTTTAAAATTTTTTTTCTTTTGGGGGTGCTGTAGGAGTGAGGGGAGGATGTGGAGGGACTGGGAGGTGAGTGGAATTAGGGTGCTTGATGTGAAATTCCCAAAGATTCAATAAAGAAATTATGTTAAAATAAATAAAAAGTTTTTAAAAAGAGAAATGATGTCACAAAATTTTAGGAAAATGAACAGAATTAGAATGTATAATATTACACAAGGACACCCATTCTCAGGGGGAGAAAAGGGAATCCTCACCTGCTCTTGCTCATTTGTGGGTCTTAGCCTGTAATATGTGCATGGAGTAACATAAACAAATGTACATGTAGGTCTTGCCCATTTGTGGCTCTTAGCCTGTAATATGTACATGTATTAATATAAACAAATGCACATGCGGGTCTAGGATAGCAGAGTGGAGAACAAGAAGGGGCAATTAAAGAAAAGAAAACATGCTTGTTAATGAGTTCGAGCACATCACACACTCCGTGTGAGCCCTTTGCATGATCTCTCACAGTTCAACACATTCCCAGTGCACTATGTGGCCTTAAGTAGGCAGAGTCCACGTGTGACTCCAGGAGGGCATGCGACCTTACTGGGAGATCTGCACTTTAAATTATGATTTCATTGACTATCCCAGGAGGATGGAGTTCTTCATCTGTAGCACTAAACTTAACACATTTATTCTTTAAACAAGTTTTTGCTATCCAAATCATAGAGTGCAAAAATTGTTAGAAATATGTGTAAAATAACATAATTTTGAAAGATCTGAGAATACCTGGAAATGCTGATTTATTGTCCCTGAATCTCAAAGAATAACATGCCAGGAATTTGAAATGTGTTTGTTTTTATTTGTCATTTTTTAATAATTCCAAGTTGTATTATTGATGAATAAAAAGCACTTTTTGAAAAATAATACAATAAAACGAAATATGCAGTTACCCATGAGAGCCATGTAAAAGGATATGGAGCTTTAAACATATCCCAGTTTCCAGACTTGGGACTTGTTATGGTTTGGATTATGGCCTTAGAGACACATAAATGTATGCGTGGTCATAATAGCCATCCATCTATGCACATGCTGTCTTTACTGTTATCCAGCTTATCCTTTGAAACAACACACTTTCAAATAAAACATTATACAATCCATGAGAAAGTTGAGGATTACCTAGACATAAAATAGCACAGGACCTAAATTTCAGTCCCTGAACAAATAAGATGGTCCATAGACTAAAATCAGCGTCACACCCGTGGTCCAGCACACCAGGCCCAGCAGCTTTGGCCTGCTGTTTCTCTGAGTGGCTGCCAGACCAGATGTTTAGAGCTTCAGAACCTAAACTTCAATTCTGTGAGTTCTCAGGACACAGGGAACCCAACGCAAATACCTGAAGAAGCCAAAGGGAGAGAGGAGGAGGGGAAGAGAAGTGTGAAAACCCCATTCAGATATCTTCAGTTGAGAACAGAAATGACAGAATGACTTATATAGCTTTTAGTTGTCTGTGATTCAACTGAAAATGTGAAATTGAGGATGTGATGATGCTGATTAATCGATAATCATCACAATAACCTGAGGGCACCACGGCAGGTGAAGACATGATAGACACACACAATAAATAAATATTTAAAAAAAAATAGGATGGTAAATTTCATGTTGTGTATGTTTTACTACTATTAAAACTTTGAAAACAGGCTGGGAAGACAGCTCTGTTCCTCCCCATCCTTCTCCTCCCTCTCCCCCTCCTTTTCCCCTTCCTTCCATCCCTCCATACCCTCCTCTTCCTTCTCTTCCTCCTCCTGTACATGGGATTTAGGAGTCTGAGTCCTAGAGCAGTGGGAGAAGCCAGCAGAGGAGTGCTAAGCAAATGTTAATGAACCAGCAGGTTCCTCTGGGTGGAATGTCTTTCAGGGATTTCGGGTGTGTTTTGACAAACTAAGCCCTACATCTGGATGGCGTTTGTATGAGGCAGCATCAAGAGTGATCACTGAGCCCTTGGTCGGCCCTGCTGCTGGCCATCATTTTTCTTAGTCTTCTCAAAACAACTGTACTTTTGTTTGTCCTCTCTAGGGTACTTCTTTCTTTTTTATTAACTTCTGTTCTCAACCACGTTGTTTTCTTTCTTTTACAGATATTCCCAATGCCCCCAAGATGGAACCTCAGTTCTTTCATTTGAAGCATTCTAGGGCATGGTGCTTCCTCTATTCATCCTTGTCAGGTTGCTTTAGGTGCCATAGGTGTGTGCTTTGGGCAGTCAACAGATAATTTAAAGGTGGTGTCATAAGCCATGCAACTTAAGAAGTTTCTATTTTACAAAGGAGATAAGATAATATGTCTTAATGAATGATCCAGGAGAATCAGCTCTCAGGCTTCAGAGTCATGTTGATTGGCCAAGCTCAGAGAAGCAGGAGGGACCCACATCAGTGAGGATGACTCATCTTCAGGTCTTCACTCAGAGGGTCCTGTAGAAAGCAGCAAGCAGCCCATGAAAGTTGGGGCCAGCATGCCACTATGGACCATCTGGGAAAGACTGATGCCCAAGGGCATCTTTCCCAGCATACAGGGAGGCACTGAGGCATCCAAACAGTTATAGGACCACAGAATTTAAGGAGAGATGTCAGATGCAGGGAGAGGAGCAGTGTATAAGATCCCAAATCAGATGACACAAGAGGGGACACATTTGGATGACTTTGCACCTGAATTTCCAGGGGAGGGTAGGTAAGGGCATCTAGCAATTTCCATTTCTGCCCATCTCTGGGTAGCAAAGGAGGCAAGGCCTTGCTGGGGCCTCACTGAGAGAGAAGCTGAGCCAATCTGATCCCCAGGGCTAGACACTGTGCCTTTTTTTAGTGTACCCCAATACGCAAAGTCCCAAGTGTCCACAGGAGGTGCTAGACTCCCTTCTCCCAGGAGTCCTTGTAACTTGGAGCTCAAGCACATGGGTATCTTGTATCACTGTCACTGTTGTCTGCTGTCCCTGTCCCAAAGCCTGAAAGTGTCTTTTCCACAATCTGGCAGCCCTGAGAGTTTGCTCACCACTGCCCTTAACTGCAATAGCCTTAGGTCTTCAAGTCCTGGGAACCTCACCAGTACAGGAAAAGGCACACTTATCTGAGCAAAGAGCAGCTCTTTCTAAATTGAAGGTGGCTTCTCCAGATTTGGTTCCCTTGAAGAGGATGAGTAGGCCTTGCCCTTCATAAGTCCCCAAATCCCACCTGGGTAGTGTCCCTTACCTTCACACAGATGACTGTGGCTCTTGGTGGGCTAGGGTGCTGGCCCTGTGAGGGAGGTTTCCAACCCCAGGAAATGATGTTTTCCTAGGACTGTGGAGCATGGAGATTTCCTCTCAGAGACACCTCTGCTCCCATTGGCATCAAACCTTCGTGGCCCCAGTCTCCTCATCAGCAGGTCCTGAGTTTGTCCCTAGAGTCACTGCCACCCTCACCCCTCCCCCACCCCCAGAGATTCACTCTAATCCTTAGGGCTCAGCCACTCAAATCAGATCCCTCCCATCCCAGTTCAGGATTCACTGTCCTATGGGAAATCCGTTCATTTTCCTTCCTTCTCTTCTCTCTCCCCACTACTGTTCCCTTTTTACCTTGTTTTAGTTTCTTCCCCGTCTGTTCTCTTCCCTTCCTCTCCTCCATTCTCCCCCTTTCTTGTTCTTTCTCCTCCCTTCCCTTTCCTGCCTGTTCTCGTCTTTCTTTTCTTTTTCAGGAGCCTCAGAAGGAAGAAGCCATGTTCACAGAGTTCCTCGGGAGATTAAAATCTGAAGGCATTCATGAACGCACCTCTCCCTCACATGCCTACCCCCTCCCATGCCGACTCATTAGACCTCTGCCACCAAGCCTCACTCACTTTAGCAGTTGGGTCAAGACCATCTGGGGCTCCTCCATGTGCCCATTTGTTAGCCAATCTCTCTCCCTCCCTCCCTCCCTCCCTCCCTCCCTCCCTCTCTCTCTCTCTCTCTCTCTCTCTCTCTCTCTCTCTCTCTCTCTCGCTCTCTCCACCTCTGCTTACTTTTACTGTGTTGCCACTGAGTCTTTCTAGTCTCCAAGCCTGTGTTTCAGGTAAACCCATTGCATTTGTTCTAGGCAGTGCCTTGTATCTGACAAGTTTTGGAAGGTGTCCTTGCTGTGGGAGCTGGGGAGCCACGACAGTCACCACTTTCAGTTGTCATTACTGCACATCAGCGTCCCCTGTGGTACAGCTCAGCTCCCTCTGCTGTAGAAGTGTGTACCCGGACTCAGAAACGAAATCTTAAACAGCACACCACACATCTGCTTACACGCCATGTCAGTCATGACGTAAATAAATCTGCACCAGGCAATGCATGCAGCCCAGAGCAAGCAGCAATACATGCAGCCCAGAGCAGGCAGCACGGTCTATTAAGTTGAGCGCAGAACCTACGCATCTAGAAGCCTTCTAATAGAATCATAGACAGCCCCTGGCTTGGTCACTGTATCACCTCGCCTGATTTCCTCTATAGAATTTGCCACATTCTGAGACCATTTGCGTACTTAGCTCACCATCTCTAGTCTGCCTGCATCCTCCACGGTGTCCTGTCCACATTAGCATGCCCAGCCTAAAGGCGAAATGTGTGTGGAGACACATCAGCACACGCTAATGACTCCTGCAGAGGTGGAGGCCCCACAATGAAGTGGAAGGGTGGGTCTCTGCCATGGGAAGCCTCTGATGGGCTTCTTTTGCGGCACCACGACCTGGGCCTGTCTCGGGAAAGCGGGGACCTTTGCCTTACAGGGCTCTCGTGTAAATGACATAAGGCAGTGAAAGTGCCCCAAACAGATGGCCACCTGGTAATTGCTTCCGTTAATGTACCTGATGGTCTCAATGGACCTTTTGTCTGTTGTTTTGTTTTGTTCTACTTATTCAATTTTCCTAAAAGGAAAGTGACCATAGTCACTCAGAAAATCAGAGCTGATGGCCTTGGGGGGAACTTGGTGAGGAAATAGAAATCTGAGGTCCCCTGGAGCCACTATTTAAGAGAAATGTCCTTCCTGTTTGGGGAGGCCCGGGCACAGGCTGCAGGGAATCAAGTAGCCAATTGATTGCATCGGCCTTATGAAGGCTCCCTTGGTACTTTTCAGAGCTACTCCAATTAGAATTTTCCACTGAGAATCCAACAGGCCTTAATGCAGAGCAAGGACACAGAAAGAGAAACTGGCCTCTGTAGCCGAGGTCCAGAGTTCTCTCGAAGTCACACCACAGCCTTCAACCCCCACTTCTCCTGGTGAGGCTGCTTCTCGTCGTGTAGCTGACAGTTCCTGGGCTCCAGCTTTATGCTTGTCACTTTCTTCTGTGAGGGCACTCTTCACCCTCTCACGGCTTCATCTGCGCCTATCACTATGGTTGCATGCTGTTCCCTTGGCCCACCTCATGGTCCCACCAGCCCTCCACTCAGAGATTCCAAGCAGCTCCAGTGTACCGGGCTTCACGACACAAATCCCTCCCCGCCCCCTCTGGCTTTCCATCACCAAGTTCATTGATTTGGCCCGTGACTCCCTAATCCTCTGGGACCCAGGACAGAAGCCAGGGACTCAGCCCTGGAGTTTCCACACCACTGTAAACAGTTACCCGTCTCATGACTAGCAAGCGACGGGCTTCCAGCTATATAAACACGTAGAAGCCCAACAAGGTATTAACTGAGTATTCTGCCTTTTACTCTGTAAATGATATGTCAAAAAGTAAAAATGGGTCATTTCTACATGTACATGAACCATTGAAAAGATAAAAGCAAAACTAAAAAATCCACCAGGGACTCTAATTCCTCCTTAGGACAGAAGTGAAAGTCATCAGCCTGGCTCTGTTTGGTGGTCATCCTGGCTTACTTACCATCTTTGATTAGCTCATGCTTCAAGACCTGCTGCCATATTTTCTCCTCCACGATGAGGATGAATTCAAGACCTCGAGGCTTGCTAGGCAAGCAGGGACCTGCATCTCCAAACCTCCTTTAGCTAGTTACTATTTTACTATTTACTGTTTTTGAGACAGAGTCTCACAAAGTAGGCTGACTTTGAACTTCCAAGGTAGTCCAAGCAGTCCTTGGTCTATGGGCCTCCTGCCTCAGCCTCCCACGGAGCTGTTCCTAATGGTGCCAGCTGGAATCACAGATTGTGTGACCACTTCCCTCCTGCCCCAGGAACCCCCCTCACCCCACCCCACCCCCACCACCACTCTCTCTGGCAGGAACACTCTGTGTTCTCCATCCAGACAATGATCCAATCTGTCACTTTCTCTAAATCGTACCAAGAATACTTCCCTCCTTCACTGTGCCAAAAGAGTTGGTGGCAGATTGGTGAGGGGCTGTCTTTCTGTTTGAGTGGTAGTTGAGATGTGCTACCTGTTACAGGACACAACAAGTCCAAATCTGCCATTACGTTGATAAGAGGGTTCAAAAGTCCTGAGGGACTCCAGCAAGGTGATATGGCCAATCAGTGTTAGAACTAGCGTTAGAACCCACTGTGACCTAGATTCAAACACTCAATTATACACTACTTATTGTAACAAATAGACTATTTGGGGTAGATTGTGAATTAGGATGTGATTTCCAATCCTTGAGACCAAGCTTGATAACTCAGTGTATAGAAGATTTGACCAAATAAATGTCTGTAGCTCATATGCTATACTGAAAGTTAACATTAAAAAAAATGACAGTGAATAAAAAACCCTACTGGCTGAGAGTTCTGAGTACTGAGCCTCTCTCTCTCAGGCATAGGCTAGAAGTTAACTGGGTGTTTGTTCACTTTAATCCGTTAATACGGGTCAATGGGCACACTGTGCTGTGACATGCTGTGTAAACCCAGACCAAAGAACAATTACAGGGTTTGTGTATGACTCTGCAGTCACACTGTCCTGTTGGCCCAGCTCAGCCCCGGTGCTGTTGGATACACCACCTGGGGGAGGGGGGGTTACCTAGTCTCTCCAGACCTGAGTTTTCCTTCCCTCCGAAAACATGGAAAGTCCGGCTCGCCTTCAAGACTAGGCGAGCACAGTGATAATCCATGAGAAATGGACAACATCCCAGGAGCTCCCTCCTCCTCCTTTTAATTCTCATCTTCCTTTGTCTCATTCCCCACCAGCCACCCCCTGGCTTTGCCTTGTCTCTATTCTTTCTATCTCCTCTTCCCTCCCCTTCCTTCCTAGTGATAGTTCTTATGATAGTTCTACTTGTCAGCCAAAAAAAAAAAAAAAAAAAAAAAGAGAAAGCACTGAATGAATAAAGACATGCTGGGCATAAGAAGTTGGTTGTGTTTTATATCGACTTACAGTGCAAGCCTCTCAAGGTTTAAAATGTCTTGACCCATTCTCTTTTGTCACACCCTTCTGAAATACGGGCATCAGAGCTAAAGCATCTAAGTGGATTCTGTCCAAAACAGAAAAGACAAATTATTACCAACTTTCCCAGGGTTGGTAATAGTACATACTGGGCTTCTTATAGAGGAGTCCCAAATAGCAGGCTTTGGGGGGGGTCACAAGACCACTCCTCGATTTAGACTGAGCTTGTGGGAAACCTGTGCAACATGAGTAATCTCAACAATGGAGCTGAGGGCAAGGTTGCCCAGGTCAGGTTGTGCTAGCAAACTTGGACCTCCACACAAGAGCAAAGTTCAAATGCAGCTCTTATGGTAAATATTTGCCTGTGTTTTGCTATTGCCTCCATCTTGCTTTGTTTATCTGAGGGTCACATAGCTTTTCACTTTCCCATCTGACTGGCAGCCAGAGGTCACGGTGACCACACAGCTGGGCAGATGTTAGAAATCTGGGTTGAGACACATTAGAGAAAGCATCAGAACAGAGTTCTTGTGGGAGCCCTGAACAAAGCTCTCTGGGGACTCATGCCTTCCCCACCCATTCATGGGGCAGCTCGGCTATGGAGCTGTGTTTGCCTTAGAGCTTGATGGCATTGACTACCTGAAGGTAATGGCAATAACCACTGGAATGTGACAGCTCTGACCACCCAGCACAACAGACACTCGGAGTTCTTTGGCTGGGAACTTTTCTGAGTCAGCACAAGCACTGGAGAAGCATTTTGCAATGTTTATGGCTGGGATGAAGATGTAGCCTTGACCCCTTCCACCATGTGGTTTAAATCCCTGTATTTATTGATGCCAGCTCTGAGTGTTGCCCCAGTGCTCTGTGGGAGGGACCTTGGCCCTGAACATCACTAGCAACCATCAGAGCAGGGCCATGGGTTTCCTTTAAGGTGGTAGTAAGCTCTGCCTGGAGTTTAACTCTTCCCAGAGCATCCATCTAAGAGATACAGACATACACGCAGGAGAGAGGTCCCCAAGGGAAGGCCTAGACAACAAGCTTCCCCTCCTTCACTAAAAAGTTATTTCTGCTGTTGTTACTATTTTTACAAATCTACATATGCATGCCTTGCACACTGGTCTCCTTCATATCCCATCTGTATACCTGCCCTGTCTGCACTCACCGCTCCCCACAAATCTCTCACTAGTGTTCTTATATATTTGGTTTGTGACCCACAAAGATTAACCAGGACCATCTGTGTGACTGTGAGTCTTGAGCTATCCATGGCACCTGGTCAGATGAGCAGAGGGTACACAATGATTCACCCCTCCAAGAATCTATAGAGAGCTGATAGTTTAAAGTCCAGGGAACCTCTATCTCTCCTCTCCCCTCCTCTCCCTCCCCTCCTCTCCCCTCCCCTCCTCTCTCCTTCCTTCCTTCCCTCCCCTCCCCTTCCCTCTCCCTTCCTCTCCCTGGCTGGTTATTGATGGGGATGATCTTGTGTGGGCCTAGTGTAGGAAACTAAGTTGATGGGAGTTAATGAATACAATGGTTGTATCAGCCTACTGTCAGGTTCTTACACACTTCCTAACCCTCTTCCACAATATTCCCTGAACCTCAAAGGGGTGGTATAAATGACTTGTTTAGAGCCAGCCCCATGTACACTCCTTATTTTCTGCATCTTGTGCAGTAATGCACTTCTGCAGTCACCTCTGTTCACAGCAAAAAGAGGTTGTACTAAGGCTGGAACAGCTTTTGTTGAGGGGCATAAGCTCAAGGATTTAGAAGGCAGTTTTCTGCTATGTCAGTTTAGTTGGCTCACAGAAATAAGCTCCCAAACATTCACTAGTTCTTTGCACTAGAAAGACATGATACAAGGAAAATGCACAATTACATGACAGCCACTCTTACTCTACCATGCATGTTTCCAGCTGCAACTGTGTAACTGTCAAACTGCCTCTTTCTTCAGCCTTCTTTCTCTCATCTTCCCAAACTCAATAGATTTGTAATTCAAAAAACGATTTGCCTTTTTATCTTTGGTGTGTGTATATGTGTGCGGCTACTTGAGTTTATGTGCACCACCTGCAAGCAGGTGCCTATAGATGCCACAAGAGGGCATCAGTTCCTCTAGAACCATAGTGGTAGGCAATTGTGACGAACCTGGTGTGGGTGCTGGGAACCAAACCCCAGGTCTTCTGCAAAAGCTTTCAACCACTGATCCCTCTCTCCAGATTTCTGGAGAGACTATTTTCAACCTAAGCTCATCAGGTTGGAGTGAGCACTTCATTCAAAGGGGTGGCACTTTGTTGTTGGGGACTGAGGTGCTGAGGCCAATGATGGCAGCTCCAAAGGGGAGACACTGCCCTCCTTCTCCTGGAACTGCAAAGCATTAAGAAAGACAAGGATATAAGCAAGTCTCCAAAACATCAAAGGATCCAATTAAAAGGTGGGGTACAGAACTAAATAGAGAATTCTCAATAGAGGAGGCTAAAATGGCCAAGAGACACTTAAGAAAGTGCTCAACATCCTTAGCCATCAGGGAAATGCAAATCAAAACAACTTTGAGATACCATCTTACTCCTGTCAGAATGGCTAAAATCAAAAACACCGAAGACAATTTATGCTAGAGAGGATGTGGAGAGAGGGGAACACTCCTCCACTGTTGGTGGGAGTGCCAACTCGTACTGCCACTTTGGAAATCAATATGGAGATTCCTCAGGAAAATGGGAATCAATCTACCAGAAGACCCAGAAATTCCATTCTTAGGCATATATCCAAATGAGGCAAATTCATACAACAAGGGCATCTGCTCCACTATGTTCATAGCAGCATTATTTGTAGTAGCCAGAACCTGGAAGCAACCTAGATGCCCCTCAACTGAAGAGTGGATAGAGAAAATGTGGTACATTTACACAATGGAGTATTACTCAGCAGAAAAAAAAAAACAATGAAATCTTGAAATTTGCAGGCAAATGGATGACACTAGAAGAAACCATCCTGAGTGAGGTAACCCAGTCACAAAAAGACAAACATGGTATGTAGTCACTCATATATGGATTTTAGACATGGTCAGGATAGTGCCAGTCTGCACTTCCACTGACAGAGAGTCTGGGAAACAGGAAAGAACCTAAGAGATACTCATGGTACCCCAGAGAAGAGGAATGAGGCAAGATCTTCTGAACAGATGGGGAACATGGCGAGGGGTGGGGGGGGAATGGGAGCTGGGAAGAAGAGAGGGGGAGAAGAGGAAGAGAGAGTAGGTCATGGGGAATCAGGAAAGTTGAGTGGGGGGTAGAATAGGGGGAAGAGGGAATCATAGGTTAGAAGACAGATCAGGCACCAGTGTGACCTCTAGTGATCTAAAGGGTTGACACCAACTGGCAAGCTAAGGCATAGTGGAGAGACTACCTCAAATGCCCATTCCTGATAATGAACTTGATGTCTATAACCATCCGGGAGCCTTCATCCAGTGACTGATGGAAGCAGAGGCAAACACACATAATTAAGCACTGAACTGAACCCAAGGAACCCAGTGACAGAGAGAGAGGAGCGATGAGCAAATTGGCAAAGAATGGGCTAGCAAAACCAGCAGAGACAGCTGATCTGAACAGGGTAGAGCTCTTGGACCCCAGACCGACAGCTGGGAGGCCAGCATGGGACTGATCTAGACCCCCTGAATGTAAGAGTCAGTGAGGAGGCCTGGGCAACCTATGGGGCCCTGAGCAGTGGATCAGTGTTTATCCCTGGCATACAAACAGACATCGTGTGTCCAAAGAGGGATGCTCTCTCGGCCTGTACTCTTAGGGAAGTGCCTGGACCCTGCCCTGAGTGAAATGATATCCCCTATGTGGAAGGAAATGGTGATAGGGCAGGAGGCTGGGGGGGGGGGATGGTGGGGGAGTGCGGGAGGAGGGGAGGGAGAGAGAACTTGGATTGACATGTAAAACAAGCTATTTAAAATTAAAATAATAATCAAAAAAGAATAAAAAATCCCCCAGTGCTGACTCACATCCTAGAGCAATTAAAAAAGAAAAGAAAAGAAAGACAAGGAAATGGGCAGGCAGGATAGGATATTGGTAAGACAAGAAAAATTACTCAGGCAGCTGAGACAGCAGATGACAAGAGTCACTCTGAGACAGAAGATCAGACACACTCCCTGCATTTCAGTGCTTTTCCCAAAGATGCTCACAGCCTACCCTTTGCTTGTGTTATGTGGGTGTATGTACCACTGTGGAGTTAGTTTGCCCATTTTGAATGAAATGCCTTAACTCCTATTTTCTCTATTTTGGCACTTTACTGAAGTGCATAAAGATTGCAAAATATGAAAATCATGAGCGTCTAGCTAATCAAATTTCACAAAGTAACCACCAACAAAATAAGCAAAACCCACTAAGAGAGCCCTGAGGTCTCTCACGGTTATTACACCTCCTACTAACTAGAAGGGAGAAGTTCTGTGCCTGCTGCTTTATGTCCTGGTGAGTTTACTCAGCATTAGCCCACAGCCTCAGTAACAGTAATTCTTTGTAATTTCTAACTGGTCCTCCGTGATATGGTTTAGCCATTATCTACTGACTCATTCTGCTTCCACTGTTTCTTGTTACTACAAATACATTGCAGAAAACACCCTTTGAGAACCTTCCAGTGTGCATGTATGTATTTTCATTGCACCTAGACATGGTATTAGTGGTATCTTCATTTTAGCTGTTTAGTACTTTTCTGATTTTCCTTATGTTTTCCTGATGACTCATGAAATCGAGCACGTTTCATTATGTTCACTGGCCATTTCATTATCAATTTTATGAAATGCTTTTTCAAGACTTACACGCTTAAAAACTGTTATTTTATTTATAGAATTATTTACATATTGTGAATCAATAACTTTATAGATAAATAATAGAACATACACTTTCAACATGGCAGCGTTACTACATTTAATGATATGCTTTATAAACAAATTCCTAATTATATTATATAGTGTTATTTAGTTTTCCCCTTTTATTGTCAATAATTTTGCATACTGGTTAAAACATGCTTCCTAATCCATTTTTATATAAAATAAATGTAATTTTTTGTACAAATTATGGTGTTTCAATCAAATCTTTAGCCCATCTAGAACTGGTGGGATAAAATTATTATCGAGATATATTTACTGTATATGATACACTCCAATTTGTCTCTTATGTCTGTTCTGTGCACACATATATTTACAGTTAGGTATGTTTTATTTTACAAAATTCTTAGCTATTGTGCCTCCTGGTTTTCCTTGGTTTCTCTGTCTTTCCTGCCCTTACTATACATCTCTTAAGTGTAATCACTTCTATTTCAGATCCAGTGACCTTCCTGAAGAAACACGGTTGGGATGCATTAGCACTGGTTACACATGCTTTCTCCAAGCCTGTTCTGCTACCAGCAGTTTAACTGGAATTCCACCAAATCCGGATGATCACCAATTCATTCTCACCAGCTCTTATCGCTCAGCCAGCACGGCAGGGATCAGTTATGTGTCTTTTGAGTTTTCATCTAGTTTTCTTAGTGCCACTGGAGATCTTTCTGTGGACCAACCCTCCAGTTTATTGCAGGAATTGCAGTTTATGAAGGAATTGCAGGCATCACAGGTAATTTTGAAGGAGTTATGTGTCACTGATAATCCCACGCATCCGGTGATTCAGGAATGAATACGTAGTAGTGTCCTTCATCAACAGAGTAAGGCACAAAGAGTCTCCGAGGAAGTGAGAACCCAATGTTACATGGGGCAAGCTGGGAAAGGCGACTGTGACAGAAGACAAGGCGAGGGTGACCGGGGCCCACTGGATTTGACAACAGGAAACTTATCGAAACCCTTGACAAGAGCAATTCAGTAGGTTCTGTGAGCAGTAGAGGAGACAGACAGGAGACAGCAGGAAGTGGGTGGGGACACGCTGCGGAAAGTCTTCCTGGCTCATGTCCCAAACCCACCCTGCCCACTCCCAAGCTTTGAAGATCCTCGTTCTCCGTGCATTTCCCCCCTCATCTTTCCCCAAGCCCTTCCTCTTGCTGCTCTCCCCCACAGTCAGCCGTGTGTTGTCATCATCTTCACCCTCGTGTCCCCCTTCCTTGTGCAGACCCACAGGCACCATCCTAGCGATGCCGCTCAGTTTGCAGCTGAGGCGCAGTTCGTGGTTTTTGTCTTTAAAAAAGAGCATTTCAGGTGCAGTTTCTTTGGCCGAGTTAGGTGAGTTTTCATACGTTTGGTTTGTTTAAACTTGTAATCTTCTGTTCCAAACAATGCGCTCTACGGAGTGTTTGGCCAAGTCAAAGGAAATAGATTATAGGTAAAGTGACATATACAGGAGTTGGCGCCAGAGAATCCCGAGTTCATATGAAAGCGCTGCATGTCGTCTAGGGAAACTCACTAATTTCTTAACATTTGCTTTGTTGTTTATACATAGATGATTTACATAGATTTTTTTAAAAGAAACATGGTATAAATAGCTGACATATTAATGGCATTTAATTTTATATATAATTAAAAATACATACTATTAACTTAATCTTCATGTAAGTACACATATACCCTTACAAAGATATTAATATGGATATCTGTATTCATGTCTGTCTACTTATCTACTTACTTTCATGTAGATGAATGGGAAGATCTTAACGGGGCTGAGGATGTATAAAATCATGTATGCAGTGTCACTGTGTGTTTGATATTACATTAACTTATATTCATTTGTTTAAATTTCTTATGCAGGAAGAAAGAACAACTATCTCCATTATAGAGAGAGAACAAAAACTTGCAGAAGTTAAGGAGACGGCTGGGGGCCAGATACTTGTCTCCAGACCTTTTCCCTTTGCCTCCTTCAAGGGCTGAGCACTTAAAAACTCACCAGCACAGGTGTGGATCAAAAAAAGACATCTGCCAAGACTCACCGAGAAAGCGTTCCAAACTGTCAACAAGAAGCAGAGCTGTCGTTGTTGACTGGGCTCCTCCTCTTTTGGCTAGATATTAAGCCGAGTACTTGCTGGACAAGTGCTCTGCCATTTGGCTTACATCCCCTTGAAATTGTTGTTCTGAGACAAGCTTTCACTAACTGTTCTGGCAGGCCTTGAAATTATTCCGTAGCCTGCCAGGTCTCGAATGTACTATCATCCTGCCTCAGCCTTCCAAGAAGCTAGAATTAGAGATCTATATCTCTAGACCTGCCTCTAACTAGGGCTTCCGAGTCACTGGGTAGACTCTCCCAGGGTCCCTGACTTGAGCTTCAGTGTGATGTGAGTGCTGCCCCTGATGGCTGACCTCTCACATACTTGTCTTCACTGTGCACACATTGCTAAAACCAAAGGTCCTACCTGAGTTGCCGCATCCCCAAGCTACTTCCCACTGGGACTGTTGCAACCAAGAGATTCGTTCCACATGAAGAAACCCTTCAGGGAGTTTGGACAATAGTAACTACTTAGTTACTGTTATTAAGTAACTGTGGCTAGTACTAAGTACTAGCAACTGTGGCTCTGACCATGCCTCATCACTTCCATGAAACACAGTTTTCTTAATTATCCCATGTGAACAAAGACATTTTCCTTATAGCATCATAGATGGAAGAATTCCTAGGACAGAGCCTGGCACACTGATAGGAACTAATAACAAATCGTTGCTATTGTTAACATTCATTTCCCAGGTTTGCTCATGTGTAATTGACAGAAATTACGCGATAAGTTGATGCTTTGATGTGTGCAAACATTATAAATCAGTTGCCATGTAAACAAGCTAAGATATACATCCATCATCATCATCATCTTAGGCACTTACCTCTTAAAACACTGATGCAGGACATTGAGACAGCTCAGCAGGTTCAAGTACTTGCTATGTAAGCTTGGCAGCCTGAGTTCAGGTCCCAGGGCTCCAGGGAAGGAGAAAATTGACTCTGGAAAGTTGTCCTCTGATTTCCGCACATGCATCATGGCATGTGCATGCCTTTTCCTCACACACACTGCAGGGCTGTTTCATGTATTTCTGTTTCAGAGTGATGGAGGCTGGGAAGTGATAACTGGAGCGAGGATGGTGGTCCAGCAGAACAGGGCAGGAGGACTCTGGGTCCTATTGAGTGGACTCTCTACTGCATGTAGACCTGACTAGTACTAGAAAGAGAAAATTTCACTAAAAACCACGGGAAATTAGAGATTGGGTGTGTTGTCACATCATCTTCCTTGTGTGTGCCTGTTGCTGTGTCTGAATGTAACCTTTTTATAAAGGTATCAGACCTACTAGATTAGGGCCCAACCAAAGGAACTCATTTTAACACAATTACCTCTGTAAAGAGCCTGTTTCTAATAAACTCAAATTCTGAGGTGCTAGAGGTTAGCCCTCCAGTTTTTAAACCCCACCCTTACCAGAGCTCATCCTTTTCATGTGTAAATCCTGCCTTAATGCCTCAGGATCTGGGTCTAGGGTGATGAGAAAAACCTGGCATCCAGGAAGAATTTTCCCTGTGATCCACGACAGCCTCTCCATTCTGAAGCCACAGTGGTGTGAATTTCTTGAACCTCAGATGCAGAAAAAAGTGTACGAGGGGAATCCAGCCCCTGAGGTCTCATGCCCTGGCCTTTTCACCTAGATTCCTCTTAACTTCAGTCAGGGTGAAAACTACTAGAGAGGACTGGACTCCATCTTCCCAACTATAGACTGCTCACCGCATCAGCCCACTCTGCCTTGGTGAGATAAGGGCTTCCATGACCCAAGAGCCAGGATGGGCCATGCTGCCCTGAACATTCCAGACATTAAGTTCAAGGACTGTCCATGAGTGGCCGAGTGATGGGAGCCCATATGCACCCTTGCCTCCTCCTTTGGTAGCTCCACCTTTTTGAACTACCTTATTTGTGAGTAGGCACCAAAAGAAAGAGTGAGGATGTTGGGTACCTGTGGCTACACCATTTTCAATAGTCTGAATAATGGGACAGAGAATGCTCAAACCGCTCAGAACACAGTCCAGGAGCCAATAAGATTCATTTGCTGACAGTGTCTCTGGAGGTAATAGGTCACAACTCTTCAAAGAAAGTGAAGATCATGAAGTAGAGGACCAATCCCAATGAACAACTGTGTCAAGGACAAAAATGCTGTGTTGTTTTCATCAGGTGTGGCCGGAAGAAGGCAGTGCCCCCCAAAGAGAAAACACCCCCCATGTGCATGCTGGCTTTGTGCTACGTAGGAAAAGTGAGTGCCATGCACACTTGTGTCAGGAGGACACCTGCTTGGGGGTGGAGCAGGGCTTGAGAAGGCTGTGTGTGTATCTCACTTCTTCATTTTCTTTCCTATAACCATATTGCTTCACATTCTGTCTTTTGCCATGTGGTTGCTCCATGAACACTCCCTTAACTGATGGCTAGCTGTTTTTTGTTTTCTGCCATGAAGTCACTTACCAAGGTGTCATATAGAAACTCCTTGAGAAGAGCTGTCCTTTAGGAAGATGCCACCAAGAACTGAGAATTCTGGTCAAGTTCAAATTAACATACTAGACATAGTTCTCCCTTCCTATACCTTATGCTAGCCTCTTGGGGCGTCCCAACACACCTCCCCTAGTGCTACCTATGCCTGTGTCCGCAGACACTGGCTGTAGAAAAGTCACCATTTTAAGAAAAATTTTCATACTTGTTCATTCATTTGATGCTGGGATGTCTGGGAACAGAGTTTAGATAGGAAGGAATTTCCTGTGTCCTTGGTATCAGCCCTATTCCCATTCCCATTCATTGTTTGGAAACTGGGCACAAGGTTACTTGGAGGTTTATAAGGTATATAAGATATATAAGATGTAAAGACTCCTTGACTAATTCTAAGACCAGAGAGACATCTGCTTTCTCCTCTCAACTGCGCTAAGGCATCCATCCTTCCTTCCTGCCCTCTGGCATTCTACTTAGAAAGAAACAAGATGGCAGAAAAAGACTGCCCCAGTGCTCAGCTCAACTGCATAGTATCCACGGGAAACTCATCAAGGTCTCTACTCACATTTGCTGACACCCGTGCCACCCGCCAGGGACTTTCACATATGCACTGGGTCAGGCAGAATGGAAGGCTTGTGTGGGTGCGTGCTCTCTTATGGAAGCGAGGGATCAGCCTCCACAACCTTCTCACCCACCCTGGATCGTGACACAGGAAGACCCCAAGGCTGCTGTGGAGGAAGTGAAGGCACAGGGCATGGTTCTCACTGTCATTAATGGTATAGGTCAGGGCAAATCCACATGCCCATCATCCCTCAACAAGATGGCAGGATCTGTGAGAGCCAGCAGCAGTCATTTCTAAGAGACCTGAGATCAGTGACTTTTAAAGTCAGAGATTAGCTGTCCCAAAACTTCAAAACTGTACTGTTTGTTTGTTTGCTTGCTTGCTTTGAAATAAGGTGTCTTTCTAGAGCTTATTTTGGCCTGGAACTCCAGTTTGTGTCAAACTCAGTTCTTCTGTCTCTGTCTCCCAAGTTCCAGGATTACAAGCATTAGCTTCCCTGCCTAGCTGCATAGGGTACTTTTTGTGATGAGAAAGCAACTTAGTTCTTGCATTCCTTCAGGAAAAGTGGGGACTTTCTAGTCCTAGGAAGTCTTTCCCATTCACCGACAAAGTTGTGTTGGGCTTAAGACAGTGAGGGAGGCAGGCAAACAGTTGAGGAGCTAAGCGCCAGCACTGGGTTTATGTTTCTCATGTTTACAAATCTCAGGGTGTTTCTCTAACAGTTCACACATCAATTTTTTCTCCAATGAATGTTTTATAAATAACTTACATATTTTAAAAACAGGCTATGGTAATGGGTATACAAAGTTCCTTGCAATCTGACCATTTTATTTGCTGACATATGACCACAGACTGGGAAATTATAAAGAAGAGCTTCACTTTGGGCTCTTAGTTCTACTACAAGTTTAAAAGGCTTCAACAGCTGACACAATCTCAAGATAACCTGGTAACCCACAAATCCATCAGCCACCCAAATGGGCCAGTCACCTCCTGAAGGACCTGTCTCCTAATATCTCATGATGAAGATTAAACTTTAGTTATGATATTTGGAGAGAAAAAAGATATTCAAACCATAGAATGACCTCCTACATTTCTTGAGTCTACTATGCTTGGCAGTCTCTAGAAGCAGAAATAGAATCCAGTGCAATCGGAGGCTGAACCTCCATAGGTGCTCAGCTCCTGGCTACCTGAGCCTGGGTCCCACCACAGCAGAAGTGGAGGACACAAATACACTTGAAAAGAAATCTCCTGGATTTGAGGTGGCAGAGAACATTCTCTTTGGAACATGCGCTAAGTTTCTGAACTAGGAGAGGGACATTTCTTTGAGTGAAATTTCCTTCATATGAAGATGGGTGGAGACTTTCTGGTTAATCTGACAGTACTCTGTAGGAGCAGCTGGCAGAGTGGTGACATCCTGTTGATGCACCAGGCACGATGGCATGCATCATGTGGGCCCCTAGAGGACTCTCAGGATCTTGGTGACAAGGAAGACCACGTAGGTCTGGGATTTCACAGCTTTTCTGGCCTACCTGCTTCTTCCTGTTTTGGAAAACTCAGAACCTGCCTGAATTTTAGTGTTGGAACATGCATGGATGTGACTTCACCTTCCGCTTGCTCAGGGCTGGGTCAGCTGTGTTTCTTTCATGCAAAAGGTGTCAAAAGTCAAGAAGAAGATCTTGCTAAGGGAAGAGAAGAGGTGGTAGCCTCCATTTACATGATGAGATGCAATCCAGAGTCTCTTCTGGTCAGGACAATGTGGGATCGTTGTTTCCTGCACATCTGGAAGAGTCCAGTGAGCTTGTACCGTGGAAAAGGCAGCAGTGAGATGTGTTAACACAGATAGCTAATGTGCTCAGGGAAGTAAGTCTGTCATTTGTGATCTCCACAGTGCCGGATTGAGCCAGATATGCTCTGCATATCTCCCTCCCTCAACCCCTACTATCCACTGCCTCCCTACTTTCACTCACCCCTGCCTGACTTGCATTTGCCATCCTGTGCCATATACTAGGCTAAGCATGTCAGAAGACTTGACTTATATGTGGAATTAAGATAGATGGTCACTTTAAAGCACAGAGCAGGATGATGGATGATGGTAACCAGGGGCTGGGGAGACCAGAGGGAGCCACCTAAACAGAGAATGATCAAAGATAAAAAAATTTGGAGCCAGACAGGGGAAATAAGTTTAAAAGTTCTGTTGTACAAGAACAGTGGCAATAGTCAATTGAAATGTATTACTCTGTACTCTTGAAAAATGCTGAATGGGTAGATAAAATATCTTCTTACTACAAAAATCACAACTAAGTCAGGTGATACATATTTCAATAAGTTAAATATAGTCGTTTAATATAAATGTGATTCAAAACATCATGCTGAACATGATACACATAGTTTCATATGTTGATTTTAATTAAAACATAAAATCATGAAAAGGACCTATTAATTCAATGAGTTTTCCTATGAGACTCTTGTCAGAATTGGTACCCTAGCTCTCCTTTGGGGATGAGGCAATCCCCTGAGCTTCTCAGTGGAAGTTTCACTGCTGGCCCGTCACTCTCACACACCCACAAGATTATCTGCTGTCTGCCTCCACCTTCATGTTGCACAGGAAAAGATGAAATTATGACCCAGCAAGGAAAAAGTGTCTTCCTCCAACATACAGTACATTATGGATTAAATTGTGTTCCCACCTCCTGGTCTTCTTTATTCCCATCAGAAGTAACTCAATTTAAAGATGCTAGGGGAGGGGTCTTTAAATGGGGAAGTAAATTAAAATTAGGTCATGGGGCATGTCCTAACTAACATGATGACCTGCTTATAAGAAAGGTAATTGGGGGCTAGGTAGTTAAGGAGTTAAGAACATTTATTGCTCTCTTAGAAGACCCAGTGTCAGATCCCACCATTCACATCACATGTGGCCCTGCACACATGTGATGCAATAAGCTCCTGTAAGCGCACAGACATACACATAAAACTAATCAACAGCTAATTAATTAATTGAAAAGAGAAAAGGTGATCAGGATGCAGACACAAAGAAAGATGACCACGTGACACAAAGGATGCTGACAGACACCTGTGAACCAAGGAGACCTATTCAGGGGCAGGAGTTTTGCTTCATACCTTCATCTCACGTTTCCAGTCTCTCCTACTGGGGCAATACAATTTTGCTAAAGCTGCACTATATAGGGCTTTGATCTCATGGCCCCGGTGGACTCACACACCCTGAATCACTCAGTGGAATGTGACATGGAGACACCCCCACCCACTCTGCCTCATTCTCCCATGGGTGAGTCTCTCTTCTCTGCAGAGGTGCCTCCAGCATACACGTATCTGGAGTCTGAAAAACATATGAGCAGGCAATAAGGTTTAGGCTTCATGGTAGAGGGCGTGTACTGTATGAGATCCTCAAGTTCAATCCCAGACCCAGAAGACATTACTAAACATAGTTATACATACTTTTATATATGTGCACTTGCTTGTTAATGAACGTACCCATGCAAAAGTAACCATAGGGGACTGCCAGACCCTCTGGTAGTTCTGAAAAATCACATGAGGAGGAGGCAGACTGGGGCGAAGGGCACGTCTGGCCTATCAAGGAAGGATGTGTATTTTTACTCCAACAGTAGCAACTATCCCACAGGATTTTATGGGGGAGTTTTGTGACCAGATTTAGTCTCACAGTTCATTTGGGCAACCGAAATTTGGTTTCTTATTATGAAATGATTTCTTTAGTACTCATCAAGGACAGTGGGAAGACCTGAGCTGGCAACTTGGCAATTCATTCTTTATATTTCCCTGCTCATCCCAGAGCAGGGAATAACATGGCCTAGGGGAAGGCAAATGGGCCTTTCAATCACACAGCAGAACAGCTTGCCCAAACCCTAGCTGACAGGAAGCACTCAGTCCTGGAGATAATTCCCTAACGACTGGAGATCAGGAGCAGATCCATGCACTTGGAAATGGTCCTGCAGCAAAGCAGAGGAGGCAGCATCATCCTTGTTGCTAAGCATCCACTCTCAGATAACATCCACATGCTATCACATCCTGTATCCAGGCTGTTAGCTCATAAGCTTGGCTGAGATAAGAGGCCAATCTAGTCTCATAGTAATATCGTCCCATTTGGATCATGCTCTTTGTTCTTAGTCTAAAAGGTAACTGAAGGAAAGATCTGGAAAGAGGCCTTAAAGGGCCTGGCTGGTTAGCATGAAGACAGGAGTAGCAGCCCATAGAATTTCATATCTAGCATGCTTCCAAAACCAGGATAAATGTGTATTCAATGGGGCTTTTATTAACTTTCAGTAATGTGATAACAGTCCTATAAAAGTAATTTAGAGGCAGACTTGAGGCAGCTCTGGGAATTGAGCTTGTGGGATTAGAGAAGAACCCGCAGGCCCTGGTGGGGAGTTGCGTTGAGTTTGTGTTTCACAGTTGAGGTTGCTGCTCTTTGCTCTCAAGTTTCAAAATTATAGCCACTCACTTAAATGCAGCAACCCAGCTGTGACCCCTCAGTCAGGCAGGATGTGGGGAAACTCTGCCCTCCAGGTTCAGACCTGAACAGAGGAGGGCTGATTGCTGAGTTTTGTTTTCTCTAGAGGTGACCCCTTGTGGCTAGGACCTTGTAAATGAGGACCTCAGGGAGGGGGCAGAGACAGGCCAGGCAGGTGGCACTGCCTCTTACTGAGAGACCTACATGAGACTTTGGGTACTTTCCAAATGAGATAAAGTATAAAGGCAAGCTTCGCCTCCTGTTTAGTTACAGCCGTCTTGGGATTCTAAAGAATACTTGTGGCTGAAGTCAAGGGATTAAATGCACCTGTGGGTGGGGAAAGGCAAGACCCCCCCTCCTCCGTGAGATTGACATTGAGTCTATAAAGCAAGACAAAGAGCTGAGGAGTGCATTCCAACCACACAAATTGCATGTGTAAGGTCCTGAAACAGCAAGGACCTTGACTGGTTTCAGACAGGAGAGAATGCTGGGGGGAGGAAGACAGAGCTGACTGAGGGCACTTGGCCTCATCATTCAGGACCACACCAAGAATTAATGAATGTTTCCACCCCAGTGGGCAGTGCAGATGTCATTTGTCTTCAGAGGTCACAGATATATAGGAAAAGCCCTGCAGAGATTTAGGGAACCCACTCTCCTTAAGCCCTGGCATCCTACCTACTAGCAACAGGAGACATGACCACATGTGCACACCCTACAAATGCCCTCCCGCCACAGCCACAGTGCAGTGCTTCCCTGCAAAGGCTTCTGGACACTTGTAGTAGGGACTTCATCACTATCCCTCTTCACACCCACCCAACCTAGAGATCCATTCTTCCCGTCTGCCCATCGTCCTTCCTTCCCCCACTCTGCTTTCTTTCCCCATCTCCCCTTCCCCCTCTTTCCTCTTCTGTCCTCCCCTCCCTTTCCTTTCTGTTTTATTTGACTTTAAAAAACAGACTCTCTCTCTCTCTCTCTTTCTCTCTCTCTCTCCCCCGTCTGTCTGTCTGTCTGTCTGTCTCTGTCTGTCTCTGTCTCTCTCTCTCCCTGTCTGTCTGTCTCTCTCTGTCTCTCTGTCTCTCTCTCTCTCCCCTCATCCCTCTCTCTCTCTCTCACACACAGCTTGTCTTTATCACATCCCTCCACACCAGTGGCTCTGATGACCTTGTCTTTAGTTTGAGGGGTTACCCTTGGTCTGGTACATGTTGTGTGTTTCAACAAATGTGTTAGCTATGTCTACCACTAAAGAATAGTCTCACTGCCTTAAAACCCCTCCAGGTCCCTCCCTCTCTTAAAATCTTGCCAACCACAGATCCTTTTTACTATATCCATGCTTTTGCTTTTCTAGAATACCACATAGTTGAAACTAAATTGACTTCCTTTACATAGTACTATCCAAGGAAGTTTTTATGTATTTTTATGGCTTCAAAACTGGTTTCTTACTACTGAGTGATACTCCATTGCCTGGACTTACCACTATTTGCTTATACTTTTACCCACTGAGACTATTTGGTTGCCCACAAACTTGGGCAATTATGACTAAAACTGGTATAAACACCCATGTGTAATTCTTTATGTGGATATAGCTTTTACCTCCTTAGTCTGATACTGAGGAGTGAAATGACCGGATCATACAGGAGAGTGAATTCATCTCTTGGGATACTCAAGACAACTCTTAACTGTAATTGTTTTAAAATCATGTAGTTCTGACATACAGTCACTCAGAGTACATATTTCCACTTCAAAGAGGAGTAATGATATAGCTGATAGAGAAGAGAGACCAGAAGGACCCAAGCATACTCTAAACCAGCAGGACAACACTAGAGACCACAGATCCTTATTCAACTCCTGACTGTGTGATGGCCTCATTTGGGTTTCAGTGGGATCTTGTAGCCTTGTCCTTGTGGTTCTGCTATACACAGCACGCATGACTCTCTCTTCAGATGGCTCCATTCAGTTCCTGCAACTATCATCAGCAGTCATCCCACATTCTTGGATTCTCTCTAATATTAGAGTCTCCATGATATTTAAGCTTCTTCATTGCTTCATGCATTGGTCCACCCAGGATTTGCTTACAGAGACTTTAACCCTGATGACATGTTGCCTAGCCTCATGAACTTTTTCTGGTTTTTTGCCATAATGGCCATGAACTTGTAACTCTTATATTTAGCATGCCTGCAAAATGAGTGCCTAGCACATAGTCAACACCAAGTGCTCTTGCAAGCTCTGGACGCAGTCAGCCCCATCAGATCACAGCTTTAGCAGTTTATGAATATGCCAGAGTCAAGGAAGGCACTTTGCTAGGAAGTCCTCTTCAATTAGGACAACCCTACAATGGGATTCTTTTTAAATGAAAATCTTTCAAACAGGTTTTCAGTATTTCACCCCAAGTTCTCTTTGGGTGGAGTCTCAGTCTCAGGCACCTTTCTTATCGCTGTAGTGCAATGTCTGTGGTTTCTTTTTAATGGTACCAATGTCTCCAACAACTAGACCTGTTTTGTTTGCAGCTTCAAACGAAAACAAGCGTCTTCCCTCACCAGACTGCATTTTCCACATCTTTTTACTATTTTCTGTCTTGAATTCTTCCTACAAATCTGTCTAAAAATCACCAAGTCCTAACCATGACACTGCCTACATGCTATGGTATCTTAAAATTTCCTGCACCAAACGAATTTGTTTGTTGCATTTGAATTTCACCTCCCAATTATGTCAGATGCAGAGAGAATAAAGTCATCTGCTCTTTGCCACAATGTAATATGGATGAACTCCAGTGCAATTTCTGACAGCATCTTTCCCCCCACCTGAAATTTCATGGTCACAAGTCTCTTTTGTCCCCATTTCTACCAGCATTCTGATATTCTTGACACCTACCAGGATGGCCCACTAATCTATGATTATAGCTCCCGGTGTTTCTCTAGCCTCCAGCTTCAAACCCTTCCAGATCTCTCCTGCAGTTTCAAAGGCCTATGAGCCACGTGGTCAGGGTTAGCACAGGAACAGCTGCATTTAACATGCTAATTTCTCACTGTGACAAACATATGACTGAACTTAATTTGAGGAATGAGGCTCTTTGGGCTCCTGGTTTCAGCCCATCATTGAAGGAAGGCACGGTAGTGTTTGTGGCAGCAAGAGGGGAGGGTTCCTCACTCGTTGGCCCATCAGGAAGCAAAGAGCTGCACTAGAAGTGGCCCACCTAAGTTCACCAGCTTGGCACCATGTCCTAAAGGTTTTGTAACCTCCCCAAATATCCTCCACCAGCTATGGATCAAATATTTACACGTAGGTGCCTGTCAGGGATGCTCCAAATATAAACCATGGCAACAATACACAGCCATCTAATAATAACACACCTCTCCACTTATCTATGCCTATTAAAATCTCATTCAACAATATTTTTTTAGTTTTCATATATTGGATTTTTATATGTTTCATCAAATTAATCACCAAGTAGTTAATATGCTTGATATTATAAACTGCTATTTTAAAATACCTTATTTTTATTGCTGGAAAATGGAATTACATTATATGCTACAAATGTATTTACTTCTTATTTGTTCTGTTCACTTCCTGTGGATTCATCAAAATGTCTACTCAGGGGTTAAAAGACCGGTCTGTAATAAAACAAAACAACTACTGAGTGTGATGGTGCACACCTGTAATTCCAGCTCCCGAGAGACAAGTGTGAAGCATTCTGAACAACCTGGTAAGATCTACCACACAATTAAAAAGGCAGAAGATGCAGTTCTGTGGCAGAGGGCTTGCCTAAATGCATGGTGTCCTGGTCTCGGCCCCCAGTATTTAAGCAGTTGATTCTTCTTTCCCAACATGGATGGATGTTCAGGCTGGAATCCTCAGTGCAGGCCTTCTGCCCTGATCCCAAGAGGAAGTCAGCGAGTTCTTCTCTAATTGATATCATAGCTTTAGGCTCATTGTTCTTAATTAGATTGAATTTTTCTCTCTTGCTTCATTTCACTGAAACATTATTAGAAATGGGTGTAACATTTTTACAAAGCAAAATAAACAATAAAGAATGAACATAAAGTGGAGAGGGGAAGGGAAGGAGTGAGGGAGAGAGGGAGGGAGGGAGGGAGAGAGGAAAGAGAACCTGTTTAAATGGTCACGTTGGTTTTCTTTCCTGATTCACTAGGATGGAAGACTACAGAGGTAATTTTCAAATGCTTACCCAAGCCTGTATTCCTGGGTTAAACTTCACATCATTGACTACAATGCATAGCATGCATTCTGTATAGCTTTGATTTTGATTTTCTGTACACACCATTATCTCATTTCTGGGGCAGGGGTATCAGTGTGTAGTTCCCCTGTCATGCTTTTGGGTTGGTATAAGATTATGTTTACTTCAAAGACTAGGACTCTGAATGTGGTTTTGTGTGTTTGTTTTAATAAAAGACCCACCACTTCTTCTCTGGTGGTATTTTGGGGGCCAGGGATTTTCTTTGTGAAAAGGTTTTCATGTCCCCTTTGTTAGCTTCAGGCTCTTCGTGTGCTGCATTTCTTCCTGAGGGAGCTTGGGTGATGAGTGAGCTATGATGCTAAAGAAGATTCAAAAGGAGGTATGAACAGCAGAGAAAGAATGGGTGAGTGATGTAGACAGGGACAAAGAACATTGTCTGAAGATAGGGTTTATAAATCTACTTGGAGCCAAGTGGCAGATAGGACGGACTGGGGTGGGGAAGAAAGTCGATGCCTATTATGAAGGCATCAAGGTTTCTACTAGGTTGTAATAAATGTCTACGTGGTGCTAACCCAAGCCCTTTTTTATTCCTTAAGAATCTTGCACCCACCAGTAACAGGGCCTAGGGACACCTCCTAACCAGGGTGAAGGTTCCTCTGGTGCTCAGGCCATGGAGAACCACAATACCATAGCAATACTGAGCCATGGGGTTGTGGGGAGTCTGTAGAAGCATCATGCCTTGCACCCGTTACACACACTGATTCTGGAGAACCGAGGGACGTTCCCATCCTTTCCATTTCCTGCAGTTCCCTTCCCCAGTAAAGTTTATGGTGGCAGGTGCAGACCAGGGAGTGCCCTGTAAGGCCCACAGGGTCCGCTTTCATCTTTGGCTTTGCAGTAACCTGCTGTCCAGGCACCAAGACCACAACCATGACTGACAGGTGGGCAGAATGAGTTGTGCAGGGTTGATGGTGCCAGAGGATGTTCTTAGGCAACACAAGGAGCTGACAAATATAGCAAACAACTTTGAGGTTACTTGAGACTGTCACTCCCTTGGTCTAAGTTCACAGTGAAGGAGGAAGTCATCCTGGCTAAGGCCCCACCTGGATACAGCTCAGTCTGTGACTATGAGATCTACAATGATCACAATGGTCTTTGTTTAAAGGAACAGCTTCATAATGGCTTCAGCCCGATTGTCACTCTTAAAGAAACCAAGAGCCGATTCTTGCTTATGATGTGCATAGAATTGGAGACACTTAAAGAAATAAACAAACTAACAAAAACCAGCTGCCTATGGAGACTTAAAATAAATGCAAACCAGGCCCAAGATGCATGGCCTAGTCTGCATCTTCCCTCAGGACAGCTGGCAGATCACCGATAAAGTAATGTCCATCCCTCAAGCAGCTATTCCTGGCCATGACATTGGGCTTTGCATTGGTGAGCAAACCACCCAGGGCTTGACTTCCCCATTAAAATACAAAAGCTACAGATGAGGCCAAGGCTTGAGATGAGAAAGGGTATCATCCTGGAGCAGCCAGTAGGATCTCCAGTGGGACTCACAAACACTTTCCCGTCTTGCAACACACACCCCTAAGTTGGCCAGTGTTCTCTCCCTCCTCACATGCAATTCTCCGAAAAGGTCCCTTGTCTTGAGCATAATGAGGAGATCAGCTTGCTGTGCAGATGTTTCTCCATTTGTTGGGTTGCCATGAGTTGACATTATATCCCGGATGTTCTGCCAGGGAACTTGATGGACAATTAGCTGAACACAGGGATCATGGTAACCAGCCTGGCAGATATGTACTGAAGGTTGGAAAGCCACAGAGCTTCTTATACAAATATTTCAAAATGTTCCTTCTCCTCTGCCGCAGATAAATAACAGCAGGAGTAAGCTGAGTTCAGCGCACATTGGTCTTGTTCTCTCCCGTTTGATATGAATTAACTCAGCCTCTAATTAACCCCCAAATCACACTTGCATACATTTGGGGTAAGGTACAGGTTAATCATATGAATTGCTTTTTTCCTTTGTTTCATCTTTTAGGACAATCAAACCACAGTGAGTAATCTCAGAGGAGATGAATTCATTTCATTCATGATGGGACCTAAAAGAAACTTCTTGTTCTTTTTCCCAAAATATTTTCTTGACTGCCCACCAATTTCAACACATTTTCTTTGGCCTTCTTCCTGTAACATTTCTTCTTTTGTAAGACAGAAATTTCCCGCTATTCTCCTGGGACATGGAGATGGGCATGGGAGATGGAGTGTTTGATCCCTGATGGCCAGTTTCACCGGGGATGATCTCCTGAGGGAGAGAGAAGTATCCATTCTGCATCCACTGGCTGGTCCTGACTCTGTCTCCGCATGGTGCGCCCGTCTTCCTTTTCTCCATTCCTCGGCTTCTTCTTTCTTTCACCCACTCCTCCTTCACGGTTCCTCCCTCCCTCCCTCCTTTTTCCAATCCATTTGATGCCTTTGCTCTCTGGTAAGAGTGTGTCCCCCATTTAGGGATACAGGAAGCTTTTGGGATGGCATTGGGGCTCTTCCACTGCCTCCCTCAAAACCTTGACAGAGGCAGAGTGAAGGCTTCCCCATGACTGAAAATGCCAGCAGACGCGTCTACAGTTTCTGTCTAGAGGAAAGGGTACAGACACCTGGAATGGAGTCTGCAGAGGAGAGGCAGACAACAAAGCACACCCCAAGATTCCACCCCCACTTTGTCACAACTGCTTCCCTAGCCCTCCGGGGCTCCCACAAAGACACTGCACTCTTGCTGTCTTATTCTAGATTATGCCAGTATTTTTGGTTTTCATTTTTGTTTAGTTTTTCAAGACTTGGCCTGTCTGCACTTCTGCTCCTGAGGAGTTGGAGTTCAGTTTTTTTGTTTGTTTGTTTGTTTGTTTTGCTTGCTTGCTTGCTTATTTTTTTCTCCTTTTATAAAACAAATCTTTCCTGGAAACCTCACTTTTCCTTCACTGTATCCTTCATGTAGTCCTCTCCATAGCCCTCCCATATGGGCTAAGACTTCTTCTGCCACCCCCAGGGTTTGATGTCCAACATTCCAGTGAAGGCTGTCCTGCGGGGCCTGGAAGTGTGTGGGAGGGGGCGGTGGGAGTGCAGGTGAAACACTGCAGACACAGGCGACAGGCCATCAGCAGAAAGCCACACTCGCTTTCCTAGCTCCTACCCACTGCCCCTCTTATCAGCTTGTGCCTCTGAAAGGTAGTCTTTGACTGGCCAGGCAACTCACGTGGACATGGAATGGATACGGTATTTCTTTATAGCCAAAATTTTTGTCTTGGTTTTTGTTTGGTTGGTTTGGTTTTTCGAAACAGGGTTTCTCTGAATTGTTTTGGAGGCTGTCCTGGAACTTGCTCCATAGACAAGGCTGCCCTCAAACTCACAGAGATCCACCTGCCTCTGCCTCCCGAGTGCTGGAACTAAAGGCTTGCGCCACCACCACCTGGCTGTCTTGTGTTTTTTTTAAACATCATTTTCATTGATTATTTAAGAATTCCATGAATTGTTTTTGAACATATTGAAGCCCAGCTTCTTCCATGATCACCTACCACCCCCAACCTTTTCTTTCCCACTCAACTTTGAGATTTCTTCTATCTCTGCCCCATATTGAGGTCAGTTTGTGTTGCCCAACCCGTCTTGGGATTGGGGTCTGCCCTGACATGTAATTTACCTACCAGTGGTCACATCATTAAAGAAAACCAACTCTCCCTCTGCCAGAAGCTATCAAATGACAATATCTAATGAATTGGTGGTAAGATTTCATGCCTACCTTCCTTCTTCTGTGTTGGGATTTTGTCTGCCTGGAGCCATTCCAGGTCTTGTAAATGCTATCACAATCACTGTGACTTCGTATGTGCAACTTCTCATGTCTGAAAAACACAGTTTTCTTGATGTTATGGACCACCTCTGGCAGTTAGAATCTTTCCATCCTGTAGAAGCTTATTCTTTCTTATGAATGCTTGGCCTTAGCTTGGTTTGTTTCTTGCAAACTTTTCTTAACTTTTGGCTCTGGGCTTTTCCCTTTCTTTATTCTGTATACCTTTCTTTTCTTATTCTGTGGTTTGCTGTGTATCTGGGTGACTGGCCCCTGGTGTCCTCCTCTCTTCCTTTTCTTACTCCTTGGTCTCTGTTTCTAGATTTCTCCTCCTATTTATTCTCTCTGTCTGCCAGCCCCACCTATCCTTTCTCCTGCCCAGCTATTGGCCATTCAGCTCTTTATTATACCAATAAGGTGTTTTAGACAGGCAAAGTAATGTAGCTTCACTGAGTTAAACAAATGTAACATAAAAGAAAGCAGTACCTTTTGCATCATTAAACAAATATTACACAACAAAAACAAATGCAAAACCTCATAAGCTAATATTCTACAACACACCCCTTTTCTAAGAAGATCCCTGAATCTTATGGGGAGGGTGCTGTATGAATGTTCCATTTGGGACTGGGTACCCCACAGTCTTTTATTCTCTTTATATTAAGAAGTTGCAAAGGTTCTCTGTGTTAATTGGCATCTACTGTAAGGAAAAATTTCTCTGATGAAGAATTGAAGATGTTCTGGTCTATAGCTATAGCAATAAGTCACTGGGAGTCATTTCAATACCATATCCTTTTAGCAGAGGGCCTAAGAGCTATTTATTCACAGGTTCTTGGCCCTTTAAACAACACCCAAGTGCGGGTTACATCTCATGGAGCAGGCCTTAGGTTTCAGCAGAAAGTGGTTGTTTACTTCCATAACATTTGTACCACTACTGTACCAGTGGTTGTGTCTTGTCAGGCCAGGAGTATAACTAGCAGGGCTCACAGCCAGGTGAGACTGAAGATTATTTCTTTTCTTCAGACAGGTGCTTAACAACTTTCATCACCATGAACACTAGCCAGTAGGAATGAAACTTGCCAGGTGAGTTAGCTTGATATCTCCATGCTCTGTGACTCTGGTATGTCTTCAGTAATAGGATCTTATTGACACATTCTGGAGGGCAGTCAAGAGTACTGTTTATAACCTGTTACAGCTTGAGTTGGGGGTATCTAGGTTACTTCATTGGTCAAGAGCTCAAAAACAGATAACCTGTCCCTGGTATTATATTTTTTTATTTGCTAACATGATGTATCTAGTTGAGGTAATGTCCCTCTGTTGTGGGGTAACTCCATTAACAAATTACTTTCTCTTGTAAGAATTATATAAGTTGCTTTCCCCAACAAGTGCCAAGGCTACTGGATCTGACAATGTTAGACCACAGCGAGTGACACCCCAGGATGGTTCTGAGCTAGACTGCCTGGGCTAAGCAAAAAGAGTTAGTTGGTGTCTGAGGCAGAGTGTTTATGCTTTCTGAGACCCAGTCTTCCTGTTTCCCAAGTCACAATGATGTGTACTCTATAGGTTTGCTGTGACAAGTGGCTCTGTAAGTACCAGAGAAGCAACAACCTCACAAGGGATCTACTACCTCAGAAGCAAAACTGTTGAAGTCTAGCAGAATCACATGGCCTCTTCCAACCTTGATCTGGACACTTTCTGCGTGTCCTAGAAATCTTGACCAAAGGATTGGGAAGCCACATTGAGCAACAGACACCCATGTAAATAACTTTGCTTTGACTTTTTGCAAAACACACACTGTTGTGCCAACCAAGTTCATGAAAACAATTGTTCAGGAAGTCTGTTTTCTTAGCTTCTAAATAATAGTGCTGCATTGCATGGAGGAATGTTATTTACATTCAAAGATTAAAGGTTTGTGAAAAACTTTGCCATCAGAGATTCTGAAAAATCAGCAAGTTTTCAGTTTTGTGTCCAGTTTTTGACATTTCCTTCAACATTGCACAAAACTAGAGCCTGTGTCTGAATGCAAACAGCTCTGTGTAGAAATAAAATGGTTATGCTGCTGTTCCAGATCTGTCAGGCCAAGTGTCTTCTACTCTTACAAGGGACCAAAGAACCTTGTCTCTGGTTTTCATATACTCCAAAAGAGACTTACATGCACATACTATAGAAAAGGACACTGAGACAAAAAGAGTCACTTAGTGGTGCCAGGAAGGTTTTACAGCATCATGCTGGTGTCAGGGAGATTGACCTGACACAAACTGGCCTAAATTTAAGTTAGAATACATGGTAATTCAATCCAACCACCCCTGGATCACAAACAAACATATAACCACTGGGCCACTTTGGATGCATCTGGATAGGTGATTTTGTAAGCATGGATCTGTCTCTCTGAGAACAATGTACTGAACAGTTTATATGATGTTCTTAGGACATAAATTACTTCACCCATGTACCTCAGCAATGTGTCTTTTCATTCAATTCAGTTTGGACACTGTCTATGTGGAGTTGGTACCAGATCTTACAGGCTGCAGACTCAGTTCCCAAGACTGATCACACATGTTTCAGATGCCTCAAATTACTTTATTCGTGCTTCTGGAAGTCTGGCTGTGGACAGGATTTCCACAATCTGTGCTTTGGTGTATTAATTTACTAGAATGGCCACAGAAGGCCAGAAACAAAAAAATATTAAAGGTGCATAGGGAATGGTCTCAGAGCTCCCATGTGGTTAGTGCTTACCCCTTCACTGGCACTACCAAGCCTTTGGCAATCAGAGAACCCTCTAATCTCTATCTTTCTGAGTTTCAATGGAAACTTCATTAGATAACAAAGACTGATTAAGTAATTGTCCACAGTTACCAACATATCCTTCAACAGCCTCCTTCTCCCCAGGTTGGGGATGGAGCTAAATGTCCAATATTCTCTTCTTGCCTGTCTTTAAGGTGACCAGCCACGTCTTGAGGTTTTCTGGGGGTGGCCCATTAACTTTCAGTTTTTGACATATAAATAAATCTTGCCTTCCCTGAAGATTTTAGGGGTCCTTTGGCAACCAAACATACATTTCATGCTATTACTAAACACTTTTGTTGGCTTTTCAAAATATTTTCTAGCTAACAATAAGATTAAATTTTTGCTTTTTTTCCATCTGTAGAACTTTTAGTGGTGAAATGAGACAACTAAATGGCGCTCTGCCTGCAAGAGTATGAAATAACTTCTTAAACAATGCTAATTTGTATAATTGGATCTTTTGTAAGAAAGGTAAGCAAAGGCATAAATCAGGGTAAAGATAAATGACCATCCTAAGGTGCATGGTACTATCTGTTTACTTTTCTGCACTTTCCTCATCTCCGTAGTAAATTTGATCTTTGTTTTAGAAAAACAAACAGATACAGAGGAAAGACCTGGAACATTCAGAGATGATTAAAGAATATATTCTCTAATGAATGCATAATTCATTTTGAGCCAATGTTTATGACTTCTGGGTGGAAATTCTAGAGTTAAAGGTGGGGGAATTGAGGTGGATATGCAGCAGGTACACACGGTGCTTTAACTAAAAAGCACCCATTCCTCACTCGGTCCCACAAAGTAACTACAAGCAGGAAAATGCCTGACATCTCTCTTTCATTTCTATCTGTCTCCATGAACATCTCCCTCTCAGGTGAAGCACCCTGTTCTAGATCCTCCAGCCATATTTGAAGACGTCTGGTCATTGTCTTACACTTGCAGTCACTTTAGACTCTGGGAACAATGAGGTTGATCAACAAACACCCCTCTGACTAAACTAAAACTGTTACCAAACAGACTACCCCTAAGTGAGGGTAACTGTCAGCTAGGATGAGGCCGTACCCCGCAGCAGAAGTAAGTGGTCACCTCATGAGAACCAGATTGCTACCCTCAAGCGGTGATGACAATGACAAACTTCAAACCATGCTGCAGAACCAGAGCTGAGCAAGGACCAGCCATATAACACCTGGAAAACAGCTGCTTAATTTTGCATACCTGTTGCCCCTGCCCCAATTCTCCTCTTTAAACCTGAAAAGCATGTCAGTGTCCTGAAGACAGACTTGTGGTTGTTGAACCCCTTTATCAGTTCTTCTTTTCGATGTGGTCACATATATTATATCTCCTTTCTTTTCCTTTCGCAGTTAACTATGCCTGTAACTAATATTTTGGATGGTGGCTGCCTCACTGTTAGGACTCTGGGAGCCCTGGAATTTGCTCTAGAACTTAAGCCAGAGTTGGACTTGGGCAGGGTTAGAGGGAGAGCTTTTGGTCACCCTCCCCCTTCTCCTCTGTCACTTGACAGAAGCCAGTGTTACTGCTGCATATACAGAGATTTGGAGTCATATTATAGGGCTTTGTATGCATGTTTTCTCTCTGTTTCAATCTAGTAGGAATGCCTTTGTGGTCCTGCAAAGTGAGGAGAGAAGAAACCTTGCAGAGTTCGTTGGATTAATTATCCCTTTCTTTCTTTTCCCTCTTGACAACTTTTCTCAAGCACAAAAAAGTAACTAGCAAGGATTGGAGGCCATTTGAAGACAAGCAAATGAAGAGAGATGTTCAGAACTAAGCTTTATGCTTTTATCTGGCTCGTGAAACACAGTTCAGAGTCATCCCAGCAAAGCAATTATCTGTGGCAATGTGAACACAGATATCACACTCTCCATTGGCTTCTAGCTCTCCTCTATTTTCCCCCACCCGGCTACACGTGGTAATTAGTCATGGCGTTTGGTTATTGCGGAGTTTTTCTGAAAGTGTGGGCTGATTAAGACATTCCTTCTGGTGAATGTATCTGAGGGTGGTGGTTTCTTGATTAAATTTATTGCTTTCAAACCTACAGATTCCGAACTCCGTGGGGTCATTGCCGCAGCACAGCAAGCTGAACAAGCATGCTTTTGAACCCAGAGCTCAGAAGGATTTGGCAATACTGGTATTTCTTTTTCTCAGCTTTCCCGGATTCCAACTAAAGCATTTGTGTCCTTCATCTGCTCCTCATTAAAACATCATCGTCTCTCATGTAAGAGTTCTCAGTGCCTTAGTCAGAACTAAGAATATTCTTTTCCTCCAGACAGCAGCTATGGACTTCCCAAAGCTATGACAGAAAGGCAAGGGCCCAGGCTCTTGAAAGACTGACAGAACCCACTTTATGGTGACATAGGAAAGACAGAGCCTGTGGCATTTGAGAGCTCACTGATTCAAATGCCTGGCTGACACAGACTCTCAAGAGGAGAGCTAACCAAGCTTCAGGCATCAATTGCTTCTGACACATGTGAGTCATCTGACACGAATGTGTCTGAGGGAGGCTGCAAGCACGGGCATTCAGCTTGAATGTGGAAGGGCAAAGCTGGTTCATCCCTCTTCTTGCTATGCACACTCATTCATTCCTTGGTACATAAACTTGCTTTCATCTCATTGGTAATGAATGACAAAACTATATGCACACTAAAGAATTGTTTTGCAATAAATGTCTTTGTGGTTTATTATGAGTAAACATTAGAGTTGTGTATCTATTTTTTGTATCTAAATACCACAGGGCTGTGTAAAAATTTCTCAGTCAGAAAGGGTTCATGAGTAGAAAAGTTTAAGAAGCTTTGGAGTAAGTCACAAATGCTGATGTCCCACATTTGGAAGTCTGGAGATCAGAGAGCAGCATGTGATTGTGTCTTCCTTCCTCCCGAGACCTCTCCCCGTGGCTGAAGATCAACCCATGGCATCACATGATCTTCCCTGTGTCTGAGTCAAAACGTCCTCTTCTTATACTTGATTAGCACTGTCACCAATGTCGTCCTAAAGACCTTGACTTGTTGGTATGGTGGCCCACACCTTTTACCTAAGTACCAGGAGGCAGAGGCAGGCCAATTACTGAGTTTGAGGCCAGCCTGGTCTACAGTAAGAACTACCTACCAGTAAGGGCCACCTAGTGACTAAACTTAACATATGAGGGGGGAAAATGCTATTTAGCTTGTAACAAAAGATAAAGAGAAGCTGGACAGTTCTTTTACTTACCGACATCTGTTATTTGTGTGTATGTGTGCATGCGGACATATGACAGAGGTTGATATTGAGTGTCTTATTTTTTTGAGACTGGTCAGCCAGAGAGCTCCACACATCCAGTTGTGTCTGTCAGAAGAGCACCACTGTGTTAGCTTTTATGTGGGTTTTGGGGATTCAGACTCAAGCCCTCGCACTTGAGCCCAGCACATTGTTAAGTTTGATATTTGAATATCATTCACTCCCATAATATGAATGTGCCCCCTAAGTTTAGGGTATTGAAAACTTAATCCCCAAAGTCACGTGTTAATGGTTAATGGAAATGAGATAAAATATCTTTACAATGACAGTCAGTATTAGAAGAGCTCACCAGGGTGGGGCTCCATGATAACATCAGTGGCTTTATAAGGAATGGAACACAGACCAAAGCAAGTGAATGTGCACTGGCCTGAGATGGCATTCCCTGGCCCAGAAGCCAGAGGACCCTGCCCAGATTATGCTGTCTGATCTTAAGCTCCCCAAACTTTAGAACCCCCCTTTCTCTATCCCTCATAAGCCACCCACTCTGTTTGTCCAGTTACAGCCCATCGCAGACCATGACGGCCCTAAAACAACCACAATCACAAAGGCAACCCAAGCAGACAGACTTAGAAGTTGCTGTAGACCGTCTTTTCTCTGTCCCCACAGCAGTGGTTGAGATGACCTCCCTCACACCTGGAGCAAGCACCATGAGCATGTCCCTACCAGGGTGCCCACTGTTGAGTCTATCACTCTGTCATTCTTGATGCTGATAGCTACAGTTTTCATAAGAATATGTGCAGAAGTTTCTTGAATGACCTTTGGTGGTTTTTGAAATGAACTTGAGTCATTTCTCCTTTGGCTGACTTATTTTAAGTGCCCCACTAATGGGCTTATTTTTAGTATATCAGCATTTGTGGAGAAGCCTTAGACATGGAATGTTAGCCTTTGAATGCACTGCTGAGTGGCATTTGCTGGTCTTCACTGTAGAATCTGCTCTTTGCTATCATGATTGAAGTAAGCCTGCAGTTGTAATGATCCAGCAGGGGCTATGCTGTCTGGAACAGTTTGTATAAAGATTATCTGAACATTGCTAGAACTAAAGGAAATTAATATTATCACCAGAAACATTCTCGCTATGTGTGTGACACCCATTTCTACTTTTCTGACTCTATTCAAGGCTTGTAGTTCTTAACTGTTCTTAATAAACTTCCTTTTCATAGGGAAAACCCACACATGCTTAAAAACATATGCATGTGAATTTTATTCTTAAAATGTCCTTATCTGTTTGAGGTCTATATCTCTTTGGCGAAGTGTTTTTCCCATTCTTAGTTTTTCATTTGTCTGCCTTCCTTTTTCTCCTTCTTTCGTACCAGTCAAAGACATCTATACTATTGTGGGTAATTCTTTTTCTGAAGTGACAGTGTTTACACTTATTAAAGTAGTTGTGAAGTTCTCGTAAGGGAGGGATGGTGAACTGTCAGCATGGGTGGAAAGAAACCACAAGGTTAGTTCTTATTAGCTCAAGTCTCAGTGTTTGACTGTGAAGCCTTATGGAGTGAGGATACCGACAGTCTCTGCATAGTCATTACTCTGACACCATTGTTTATGTTTCACATAATACTGGATTTCAAAGTAGTTTGGTCTTCTAAATATAGGACCCGTTAATAGGAAGACATGTGTATGCTAATGTCTGCCCAATGTGAACACGTTTTTTTCCTGTCTGGGAAGTTAAATATAACTTGCTTATTTCCTCATCTGTTAAAATAAATAGATCTTGCTGGGCAGTGGTGGCACATGCATTTAGTCTCAGCCCTCAGAAGGCAGAGGCAGGCAGATCTCTGAGTTTGAGGCCAGCCTGGTCTACAGAGTGAGTTCCAGGACATCCAGGGCTACACAGTGAAACTCTGTCTTGACAAACCAAAATAAATAAAGTTAATAAGCAGATCTTCAAGACACCACACAACCACTCCAATTACCATATACTTGGGCTGGGCTGTAAGTCTAAATCACATTAGCACTGTACCTCAGAGCCAGTTTTGGCAGTAGTGAAAGTAGTGATCAAGGAAACAACCTTTAGGGGCTTTGTTTCAACTACTATGGAGAAGAAGAGGCCAGATTGCAGTGGTGGTGTTGGTTTCTGTATGGAAACTCCTTATGGAGTGATGTGAGATAACCATAAGAGGGAGACCTGATGATATGCACACGGCCCTAACAAACTGATTCCACTTCCCCAGAAGTCAGCTGCAGTCTTAGATCATGGCCTTTGTTATCAATGTCCTTGGAAGTCAGACACTGCAGGCAATTGCGAGTCCAGATGCATAAAACAGAAGCTTGCAGAATCTAGTTCTTATTCCACCCACATGGAGTGTAAGAAGATCATCAGATTCAGACTGTGTCTTCCTCCTTAACAAATGTCCCTACTGGCAACACACATGTGCTCAGCATCTGCAGTCCACAGCTGCGGTAGTTGGCGCTTGCTTCGTTCCTGTCCACAGAACATGTCTCCCATCCCATGTCCATTCCTATTACAACAGCTTCATTTATCTGTCACATCTGCCCATTGTCAAGCTAATCTTGGTCCTCCTCTGTTTTGGTCTAATGTAGTTACCCAAACTTGGTTCAGGCATTTAACTTTTCTAAACTGGAGTTTTCTCATCTTTCTCTGGGGATGGTACATGCAATATTTAATAATGTAATACTGCTGGAGACAACTATGACTCACCCTAGTATAAGGAGACCTGCCCGATAAGACCTGGGAAAAGGACTCATTGAGTATCTGGCAATGGGGCCTTTTGGAAAGCTGTTCCAATGCATATGGGTATCAGGGAACACAGAGAAATACTGTCCATGATGGTTCCTAACATGGGAAGGGTTAAAATTACATCTAGAAGCCAGGCAGTAGTGACCCATGCCTTTAATCCCAGCACTCTGGAGGCAGAAGCAGGCGGATCTCTGTGAAGTCAAGGCTAGCTTGGTCTAAAATGTGAGTTCTAGAAAAAGTTCCAAAGCTACACAGAGAAACCCAGTGTCAAAAAAAAAGAAAGAAAGAAAAAATACATTTAGATACATAGTTATTTTTTACTTGAAGTAGAAAGTGGTAAGCTTTAAGTGTTGGAGAAAGTGGTAAGCTTTAAGTGTTGGGACTTCCCCGACAAATCCAATAGCAGCTGTACTGTTTGGATTTAAGGTTCACAGCACTGGGCAAGGAAGGGTCATGGACATCTACCCAACCAACTACCTGCTTGTTTCAATCTGAAGCAATTTCTGCTTTTTTCTGCTTTGCTTATGGTAATTTAAATTATTTCCATTTTTTGTTATTATAAGCATTCCAATGAATATTTTAGATAAATCTTGATAAAATATATATGTTTTTACCAGTAGATTCAGAAAAACGGAATCTCTAGGTGAAAACGTTTGCCTCTAAATTTTGTTAGATGATATTAACCCTGTACAAGATTCTCAGTTCTTTCTTTTTCAGTTAACCGTCAGTGTCTTTGATTTTATTAATTGTTATTGTATAAATACCTTTTATAGAAACTAGTTGATTTTTCCATATGTATATGGAGCACTTTTCATTGGCTGTGGCCAAGCACTTTCCCGTTACTCTTACAAAGTGAACAAATGAGGCAGCTTGAGATCTAGCAAAACGAGAATGTCTCCAAGCAACTCACAGAGCAGCTGACAAGCTGAGGGAGGAAAAGGGTTGTGGTGAGATGGTTTCGGTTGTCAGTGAGTTGCGGAGAGACTATGAAGAGTGTTTGTTTTGTCCTCTGCAGGAAAACCGGGGCTTCCAATCCCGAACTGCCATGAACTCTGTCGTATCTGGCCTGTAAATCACTGAACTTCAGACCTATGTGAAATTCCATCTCACACATTTTTAATGAAGTCAAAATAAATGCAATTACCGAACAGAAGCCAAAGATCACACGAGGTTAGAAGTGGAGCGGGAACGTGGCCAAAGCTGTTTGTTTGCGTTCTGACCCAGCTTCGTGTGAACAGTTCCTTGGTGGGAGGGCAGGGATGGTCGTCCCTCCCCCAGGGGGCATCTGCTGCTGATTATATTGCAATTGGAGTGGCTGTGTGGTGCCTAGGAAACTTGAGACCATAATGAGGACTCCGGCAAGTAGAATGTGAGAGATTGAAACCACAAGATGCAAACATCCCCCAGGGAAGAACTTTCCAGAGGACCGGACATTTGCCCTTGAAAGTGTGTTCAGGAAACCCCTATAATAAATCAACTTGCATCTTTCTATTTCTGCTTCTGCAATCACTTTCCTAAACCTTGAAATCCTCCTTATTCTTTTTGACTCAAATAAAAGTAAGTATATGAATGGGTGGAATACTCTTATAGAAAGCCTTGCTTGAGAAAATTTGGGCCAAAAATGTATCCTCTGACTTGTGAGTATATCTGTTGCAGATTCTGACCCCGCCCCTATAATAGGGCTGAATACAGTATTAGTATCATTGTGCTTTCCACAGAATAATCACTGGCTCCTAAAACCAAAGGGGGAAGGTCTGAGCTGCAGGAGAATAAGTGACTGTCTAGAGAGTTTATTTCTGTAATCTCAGTCTCCTGGAGAAACTGTCTGGTTACATGGGGTAATCTTTGTTAGCCTAAGACCCTGACCCCTCTCATTAAGTTGTATAAAAAATTCAGAGTAAATGCTTTGGTTTCTCAATGTCTCTATATTCAGTTGCAGTGATTATACTGAGAAACTCAAAACAAAACTGGTTTTTGTTTGTTTGCATGCACACAGATCAATTCTTCAGGCTTTGAAATACTTTCTTAATTCTCTCTTATACCACATAATTTCTCTTTAAGGTAAGAGATGACATTATTTAAGAAAAAAAGGATGAATTAAACTAGCATTTAGCCTAATGGAAGTACAAGGCCATGCTGGCTTCATCTTGGAAACAGAACAGCTCTTCATTGGGAGGAGGGGAGCAAGGAGTCATAAGCTAGGAGTCCCCATGAGACCAGTGGATAGCTTGACTTGTTGTGTTTCCAGTGAGATCAGTGAGGTCTTTCCATCACAGAGGAGGCCAGACAGTGCCTTCTATTTTTCTAAGCCACATTTAAAGTTGCCTTAGAGTATATACATGGCTGCAGAGCAACCTTTGTACACTGTAAATATGTATTACTCTCACTGGTTAATAAAGAACTGACTGACCTATAGCTGCGCAGAAAGAGATTGGGCAGGACAGCCAGACTAGGAGGACACTGGGAAGAATAGCAGAGTCTGAGGAGTCTCAAGGGAGATGCAGAGGAAGCAGGGGATGTATATGCTGTACTGAGATGAGGTACTGAGCCATGTAGGAACACAGATAAAATATGTGTTAATTTAAGTTGTAAGTGCTAGTTAGTAGCAAGCCTGAGCTATCAGTTGAGCATTTATAATTAATAATAAGTCTCAGTGTGGTTGTTTGGGAGCTGGATAGCGGGACAGAGCTGACCAGCAGTCTCAGTGCGAAACTCCACCTAAATATCTGTGCAACAGAGTCCTTCAAAAGCATCTACTGTTTACACTAGGCTGTGAGCTGCAGATGAGATTGCTAAGACCCTCACTCTCCCTACCCCAGGGTATTCTGCTCCTGTTTCCAAATAAGCAGCAGAGTATGAAGACATTTTTTCCTGATTGTATCACTAAACCTTTTGCTCTTCTGTTTCACCAACATGAATTTCGAGGACTTTTCTTTACTGAGATAGGAGCTGGGCAGAGGGGTGCAATGAAGCGCATGTATCCATTCTGACTCCATGGTTGGGCATTCCCACTGAAAGCAGGGATTCTCAGGCAATCAGAATCCCAGGATTGTCACAGTGAGTGAGACTGTGATCGAGGGAATATATAAACATTGAGGGATGATCCTATAGCCATGTCTCTTTGGGTTCTGAACCCCCACCCCGACCCCTGCTCCCTGCAGCAGACATCACTGGCCACATACCACACAGAACAATGGCCAGGTATGCAGTCCAGTGGTTCACAGAAGTATCTGCCAGTGTGCTTAAAGATTGATGGCACTACCCTGCCCTTAAATTTCAGCTTTAATTTAAAGCAAAATGCATATAGTCCTAATGCAATGTTTGTAAAGTTTTGGCAAGCTGAAGTTGGCTTGGAGTTGTTTAATCTGCTCCTCAGCTAAACCTCAAAGCCCTGGAGGAGTTGGAAACTGTGGTAGTCTGAAATGTCATTCTGTGCATAATCCACTTTAGTTAGGGAATAAAGTAACTAAGTCCTGTTAAGCTTTTGACAAGTGCGACCATGCCAAAACCGCATTAGTTTCCTCTGGGAATAATCTGACATTGCTAATTAAAATGGAGGTGTTTAACTGATATTAATTTGTAATTATTAAATGTTATGAAACACAACTCTGAAAAAAAGTCCTCTTAGTTTATTTTTAGCAAATGAACTCGTCCCCAGTCTGACACTCACCCCATTATAGCCTGCATCAAGACTTCCCTGGGTTCACAGACTTGTAAGGAAATAAGTCAATTTCTATTTTACAGTTTGAGAGGTCAAAGCAGCGAAAGGTTAAATGCTGTTGGAGACCACACACAGAGAAAATGGAGGAACCATGGACATCTCCAAAGGACCTCTTATGACGAAGTAGGAGCCACAAGAGGGTTAGACATCACACCAGAAACAGTAGGGCATGTAACTCAAAGTAGAGTTGTTTCAGGGACCCCATCCCTTCCTTTAAAGAGTCTCTTTCCACTCATAAAATTGGCTAAGATTCGGCTTTCCCCCAGTCGGCTTCCCTGGCTTTAAAATAATAGTAATATTCATAACTGACCTTGAAGCATAGGTTTTTAAAATCCATGCCTAACCTACCACATAATGAACATTCAGTAACACTGCATGTGACCCTTCAGCATCCTCACAGAGAAAGCGTACATTCTTCTGCTATTCTTGGGCTAGGAATCCTGCATCTGCTACTCCCAAATCAGGAGGCCGTAGGAGAGTGGACAGGGTCAGCCCAGACACCCCAGTCGTGTAAGAGCCAGTTAGATCACACTGAATCCTGTCATTTCTGCCACAGATGGACAATTTAAGCACCCCCTTGCAACACATTCATTTACCTCACCCCCACCAAAAAAAAAACCCTCACTTGATGGAGGAAGTCCTTCTGTATATATAATGTCCTATTGGTTGATAAATAAAGCACTATTGGCCAATACGGAAGCAAGACAGGTGGGACTAGGAGTTGAGGAGGATTCTGGTAAATGTAATCGAGAGTAGAGAGTTGCCATGTGATCCTGGGAGGAGAGGGCACAAGTCTGGCATTCTCAGTAAGATAAGTCCTTATAAAAATATATATTAGCAATTATGGGTTAATAATTAAGTCAGAGCTAGCCATTAAGAAACCATAGCAAACAGCCAACAGCTTCATAATTAATATAGTGTCTTGTGTGTTATTTGGGGGCAGAGACAGCAGTGGGACCCAGGCAACTAACTGGTGGGAAAGAATCTTATTACACTCACTGCTGATGTCAAATTCAACATGAACTTTCTTTCATACTAGTGGTGGTGAGCCTTTAGGAGAGGACATTGGTCATTGGAAATGTACCCTGGAAGGGGATTGTGGGACCTTACTTTTATCCTCTTCCTTTTCCTGCTTATTCTATTGCTTTCAGATTTATGGTATATCTTGCTCTCATATGAGGTTCCATTATGATGTCGTCCTCTCTAGAGCACCAAACAACAAGGCCATCAGATCTTGAATGGAGACTTCCAGAATTATAACTCAAGATAACCTTTCATCCTTTTTAGTGAATTGCTCAGTTATGGTGTGTCAGTGCAGAAAGCTGGCCGGCAAATAGTTTGTGGCACTTCCCAGAAGCTGCTCCTTCCTTCCCATAAACATCTTTAGCTTCTAGTCCTTCCTCTAAGCCCTGGTCTCCTCCACACCAACTGGTTTGTAGTGTTCTGTGTTTTCTCTACCATGGTCTTAGGTATAAACTGATGTTCTCCATTCTCCTTTGCACTTGGCATACAATGCCACCTCTGGATTTATGGTTCCTGCAAAGTTCTAAGGTGCTATGACTTCAACAAGTCCCTCATTCTCTCTTGCCTATGATCAGAACTCTTGTTGAGTGTATGTTTGAGCATCTTATTCTCCATCCCATGCATCTGACATTAGGGACATTCATCCCCATTGTTCTTACCTAGCTGTGAGCCCTGCAAGGTAAAACATAGCTGGCCTCATAATATACACCCACTGTTGCAATAATGGAACAAATGCTGTGGAAGTAACCAACTACTTTCTGCTTGTGTATAAGTCCTACTCCATGAGATAGAACCTATACCTAGCACCATTAAAGTGGCCAAGACCTATGGATAAATAGGTCATATGCCTTAGGAGAAAATCCAATACTATAACTCTGCTAAATGCACACAGGATTAAAATGCCTCCTGATGACTTGTCATTATATCTGTAGAACAGTGCATCTCTCAGCTCTCAACAGAGAAGCTTCTTTTTTGCATTGGATGGTAATCAATAAACAGACCCACAACTGTCAAGGTGCAAGGAATGAGATACTGTGAAATGTTCATCCCTAAATGGAACATCTATATCACAACCGCTCCTCCCAAGCTTCAGCCATCATTGCAAAAAGAATGGATGGAAAGACTGTTAAGAGCCAGAGGCAGCTGAATGACTTAAAAGGAAACAGTGCTTTCAGGCCACTTTAGTGCTTTAGAATAAGAAGTAGGGCAGCTGCGCATATGAACTTACAGTAGTTGCGACAGCATGCACAAGACCTGAACAAGCTCAAACCAGATAAAACTTCAACGCAGAAAGGGGAGGTAGGCATGAAGTCCCATCCCTACCTAAGAAGCTATTGGAAATTAACAACTGCTGGGAGAATCCACTTTTTTAAGGATGTGGCTTCCAGTGGGTCAAGCATGCTCCAGTGGATGGTAATACCTCCTAGAACATATGAGAAGCTTAAACTTCCACTCCCTTTGGGGGCTATTTTCTTTCAAATCACCACAATGGGTAAAAAAAAGAGTATAAAAAGTTGGGTGGGTAGGAAAGTGGAGGATAAATAAGGGAGGAGGTGTAGAGGGTGAATATGATCTTTGATACATTTTAACAGAATTCTTGAAGAATAAATGAAAAAAAGAGTTCAAATGTCTTAACACATTAGAAAATGCTTATAATGCTTATAAAGATATTTATACTTGAGACCAAGAGATTGTCTTTCCTGACAAACATTCCAAGTGTATTTGAACAAGTATCCTACCACTGTTAGATATAATATCCTATGAAAGTGTACCCACTGTGTTATTCTGTTCTTCAAGTTGTTTAAATATCCCTAGTAATACTTTATCTCCTTACTTCACTTATTACTGAGATTACGGTGTCATGGTGTTAAAACAATAAAATATTATTCATGATTAGTTTAGCTTAATTTGCTGTTTCTTTTTTATTTGTTTTTTTGAGGCAAGGTCTGATGGCATAGCCTTAGCTGACTTGAGGCTCAGTCTATCCATCTTGGTCTCATGAGTGCTAGAATTATCAGTGTGTGCCACCATGGCATTCTGGGGGCTTGATTTCACTGATGGTAACATCTCCTTAAAATTGCCAATGTTATTATTATAATACACCTCTCATGGGAAAATCATCAGGAATATGACCCTTGTAAAAGTATATAGAATGTTGGAAAGCTAGGTCGAAATAGACTTTTTCAGACATCCACGGTGCCTGGAACTCAATAAAAACAGAAGTTTTAGAGTGTTTATAGTTTATTCTTCCCAGTCTCCAGTACCCTGCTCACCATGGAAACCAGAAGAAACAGAACTGTGGCAGATACAGAAAACTGCAGGAAGCTACACCAATATGGAGGAGGAGGATGGCTCTGGATGCCCCCAAAAGCTTAATCTTTCCTACCTCACGCATCGGACAGCTCCATGGAACAGTTTCAGTAGCAGAGTTTATTTTTATTTGATCGAATTTAAGACTCTCTCAATGAATAGAAGACTGTCCCCAGGCATTTGAGAAAAAAACAAAATCATTTCAATTGTTTAACATCCTGGCTGCCTGAACAATAGTTGGGCAAAATCAAGGTTAGCCAAAATATTTCAAAGGAAAGCTTGGAGAATGAGTTGTCCATAAGTGGCTTTGAAAAGCTCTGACATATTTCTGGGAATCTAAAAGGCTTTGTGTACTGGCCCAGTACACACCCAGGAAAGACCTGAAAAGAACCTAACTTCTCACCTTTGGCTACTGTTGAAGGGAAATCAGTAATGAGACCCAAGGGAGAGTTTTGAGGTGCTGGGACACTGAATATATACTCCAACATATCTTTACAAGAGTTAAAGCCTTAATTTTTTTCAAGGCATTTAAGGAAATCTGTCTACTCTCCAGCTGTACAAATGTTAGCTAATTTTTAAACAAACAGCAAATAGCATCAGCAACAGAAAATAACACAAACTAGAATTCAATCTAATTTATATAGTTGCCATGTCACAATAACTCAAATTAACCAAGTCCTAATTAGCTTGATTGTCAACTTGACCCAGCCTAGAGTTATCTTGAGAAAAAAGTCTCAAGTGAGCAATTATACAGATAAGATTGACCTATGGGGGATTGTGTTGACTGTTAATTAGATAGAAGGACCCCAATCACTGGGGGTAGCATCATTCCTGGGTAAGTGGTCCTAAACTACATAAGAACTGTAGAGCTAAGTGTGAGTCAACCAGCAGTCACCAAGCAGTGTTCCTTCATGATTTCTGCTTCTTCAGTCCCTGATCTAACTTCCTTCGTAAGTCAGCATTTCTCAACCTGTGGGACACATATTGGATATCCTGCTTATCAGTTATTTCCATAATGATTCATGACAGTAGCAAAATTACAGTTATAAAAGTAACAAAATTATTTCATGGTTGGAGATTACTATAACATGAGGAACTGTATTAAAAGAGTATAACATTAGGAAGGTTGAGAATCATTGCTGTAAACTAAAATAAACTTGTCCTTCCTCTAAGTTGGTTTTGGTCAGAATGTTTTAAGGCATCTAGAACAAAAGCTTTAAGTTCATTCATATTTTGTGCAACTGCTATCATCTACTGAATTTCTAAGTATTCGTATCTTTCCATACTCAAACTATTTTGTTTTAATTTAGTATATTACTTATAATCCTCAACCACTAAAATTGAGAATAAAAATAGTAAAATAAAATACAAGAGGGACTAAGTGATAAAATTAAAAATGTTAAACACAAAAGAAGGTTCTAAAGAAGGACTAAAGAAGTGTATGTGGTGTAAAGCAAGCTTGTTTCTAATTTAAATAAAAACAGGAAATAAAAGAAAAAAGACGTGTGAGTGTGTAATAAATTATAAAATAATATATAATATTTTATAATTATATTAAAATAGATATTTTAACTTTGTAATTAAAAGAGGAGAGTTAATAAAATAGAATTTAAAACACGCACAGGTCACACAGATACTACCACGAAGAGATACACTTTAAGTTCAATAGAAAAATAAATCTTCTAAGTACAGTTTCCAAGATAGTTAGGTTTTACACACAGTAACTGAGGAACAGCTAGAGAATGTGTTTAATAATAGTTAAAGTCCACCTTCAAACAAAATTAATAATATAAAAATTATGTGATAGAAGTCATTCATGAAAAATATACATTATGAAGAGATAGAAACATAAACATTCATATACCTAACAACAGAGATCCCAAATATAAGAAGGAAACCTAAGAGAACTGAAAGGAGAAATAGACAGTTCAATAATAAAAACTAGCAGTACTGATGCTTACTTTAACAACAGCTAGATTAACAGGGAAATAGAAGTGAGCAACCAACACATAATAGACACCGGTAGTCATTTATTTAACCCAGGAATTGTAGGATGTAAATCCTTTCCAAGTGTGCATGAAATAAATTAGAATTTACATGAAGCAACAAATTAACCCTTGCTGCTGTGTGAAATCAGACAAAGTAAATATTATCACCAAAGTGGTGGTATATTATTATTTATGATTCAATAAAGCCATTGGAGATCAAAATGCAAAGCTAGCCACAGTCATAAAGCCAGGCAATGGTGGCATACACCTTTAATCCCAGGACTCAGGAGACAGAGGCAGACAGATCTCTATTAGTTCAAGGCCACCTTGGGCTACACAAAAGTGATCAAGTCTAAAAGAAAAACAGCTCGCACAAAGGTGATCTCAGCACTTGGGATCACACACATTTAATCCCAGCACTAGAGAGGTAAAGACAGGAGTCATACAGATGGGTGGAGGAAGGAATATAAGGCAGGAGGAGACAGGAGCTCAGGGATTACAGTCTGAGCCTTGGTGGAGAGCAGTGCAGTCATTATTGCACTCTGAGGATTCGTGGAGACAGGATCACTCATTTCAGTCTGAGGTAGAGGTAAGAGCTAGTGGCTGGGTGCTTTGCTTTTCTGATCTTTAGCTTGAACCCCAAGCTAAAGCTGTCTTTGGGTATTTTATTATTCATATTACAGTAGATGATATAGTGATGATGAAATAGTATTAGTAATCAACAATAAAACAAAATTTTAGAAATTCATAGTAATGTAGTAATTAAATAACACTCCTCAAATACCCTACATATCAAAGAAATAATCACAGGGACATTATAAAATACATTCATATGAATGAAAATTAAAACATAAAATTTCAAAAATGATGGGATGAAACTGAAACAATATTAAAGCTCTCACAGTAGTGTTCTCCTCCAATGAAAATGAACGGAATAAAATCCCAGAGAAAGAATATAGAAGAATGATTATAAGCATGTATAAAGAAATAAAAACAGCATAAATTAACTTCTGAATTAATTCTAAGAGATCACAAACTATAATTAAATAAAAAGCTAGTACAGTACATGAAATGAAAGACTTTAATAAAAAAGATAGATATGCTGGAGAAAACAAAACCAAAATGTTGGAGATCAAATTTCAGTGAGTCACTAAAAATCTCCACATAAAATCTCATCAATAGAGGATTAAGGAGAAGAAGCAGCTTCAGGGCTGGAAGACAAGGGAGAATAATTGGAAAATTCAGGCAATGACAGAGGTATATCAGTAAGACAGCATGAATAGAACATTCAAAGTCTATGAAGAAACACCTTGAAAAAACAAATATATCACCACATGCATAGAAAAGGGAGAATTCCATGTTGAAGTTTTCAAAAATGCTTTCAATAAATCATAACAGAAGAAATCCCCAAATCAAAGAATAGTACCTCTGGGTACATAAGGTGGTTGTAATGCCAAATAAACAAAAAAGAAAAAAGGACAAGAAAGAAAGGAAGAAATGAAGGTAGAAAGGAAGGAAGAGAAAAGAACATAACTACATTGTAATTAAAATACTAAGCATATGAACATATGAAATGAAGAAAGGTTCCTGAAAGCTACAAGATAGAAGCACCAAGAAGTAGACCTAAAAAATGAGATAGTACTCTTCAAAGAGCAAACAAAGTAGTCTTCAAACCAAAACGAGCCAGAAGATTTTAAAAAGATAAATTCATTCTAATCAAAGAGGTAAAATCCATCAAGAAGACATTACAATTTTTAGCATATACATACTGAATATGGGTGAACCCTATTTTGTAAAACAAGCACTGCTATATGTAAAGGCAGATTAACTGCAATTCAGTAATAGTAATATGGCTTTCTCACCAATAGAAAAGTCATCTTGACAAAAACAAAACAAACAAAAGAAGTATTTGAGTGAAATTATATCACAGGTCAAATCTATAGGTTCATCTACAGAATATATCTTCTCATAGCCCCTGGGAATTTCCCTAAAACAGATTATGTAATAGGACACAAAGAAAATCGTATCAAATAATGTAAAGTTGAAATGAATTATTATATTTTACTTGACTACAATAGAATAAAACTAGAAATCAACAGTAAAACACTGAACATATAAAAATCATGGAGACTGAGCAGCACAGTACTGAATAAGTCATTGAAGAAATGAAGAAATTGAGTGGAGTTTCTAGAAATGAACGGAAATGAAAACATAGCACATCAAAACACACTGAATACAATGATAGCTATAAGAGCTGACATTAAAAAATCAAAGAGACTCAAATAGATAATTAAATAATGTACTTTAGGGTCTCTTAAAAATAAGAACAAGCTAAATCTAAATGAGTAGATAAGAAGAAATAACCAAGATTGAGAAGGAATTTATGGGCTGAAGAGATGGCTCAGTGGTTAAGACCACTCCCTGCTCTTTCCAAGGTCCTGAGTTCAATTCACAGCAACCACATGGTGGCTCACAACCATCTGTAATGAGATCTGGTGTCCTCTTTTGACCTGCAAGGCATACATGCAGGAAGAACACTGTATATATAATAAATAAATAAATCTTTTTTAAAAAGAAGGAATTGACATGGAAACGAAAAGTAATAGAAGAAATTAATGAAACAAGGAGTTGGTTCTTTGAAAATATAAATAAGATCAACAAACCCTTTACTCAACTAAGTCAAAAGAGAAGACCCAAATTATTAACATTAGAGACAAAAGGGGAGACATTACAGATACCAAAACAAGTCAGAAAATTTTAAGGCCAAACCTTAAAAACATATACTCCACTAAATAGGTACAAGAAATTGATGAATTTTTAGTTGACTATGACCTACCAAAATTAAACCAAAATAAGATATTCAGTTTAGGTAGGCCTATATGAAGCAATGAGGTTGGAGCAGTTATAAGAAATCTCCCAACTAGAAAAACAAGTTCAAAGTTAATGAATTCACAGCTGAATTCTGCTTCTCAAACTATTCTGTAAAATAGCAAAAGAAGGAACACTGTCAAACCCTTTTGACAAAGCCAGTATTATACTGATAGAACAAGACAAAGATCCAACAGAACACACGTGCAAAAATTCTCCAAATATTTGCAAACCAAATTTAAGAACATGTCAAAGAGATGATTCACTGTGGTCAAGTTGGCCACATTCCAGAGATGCAGGCATGGTTCAACATATGCAAATCATTAAATATAATAGGTGGCAAAGATGGGCTCAGGGACAAAAATTCTATGATCATCTCAATAAATATAGAAACTTCTGTCAAAATCCAACATCTCTTCATTATAAAAGCCCCAAAGGGACTAAGACTAGAAGGAACACATTTCAATGCAACTAGGGTCTGTATGACAAACCTATATCTAACAGCTCAGTACATGAGGGAGGAAAACATTTCCACTCAAGTCAGCAGTTATCCAAGGGTGTCCATTTCCTCCACTCTTAGCCAGTGTTGTGCTTGGACTTTTAGCTGAAGCTATAAGACCTTCTTTCCGAGTTTGGAAAATGTGCTATATCTTGAAGCATACTCTCTACTTTTTCCTCAAGCAGTTTCAGAGTTTCGGGCTTTGGGTTAAGGTCCTTGATCCATTTGGAGTTGGTTTATTCATATATGTGTCTTTGTGGTATCTCTGGGACTTAGATGACAATGTGACAGGCTTCTGGTTGCCGCTGAGGTCAGATGGATTATGCCATCTTCCCTTTTGCTAGCACCATCTTCCCACTGCACTTTGGGTATCAGATAGTCACTTCAAATTTTTGTTTCAAATCACTATATATATATATATATATATGACTTATAAATGGAACAAAAGAACGTTCTATGTGCCCATGTTTCTGCATTTCCTGTAATTCCCTGTTGCTTACTCTATATGTCTTTCTGTTTGAAGACACGCCAGTCAGTCTGTGCAGATGCAGCACTAACAACAGATTCCAATGGTTTCTTCTATCCGGGAGTGTTTTATTTTTGAAGACTGATCTTGCTATAAACAGACTTTGTGGAAGATGTTTCTTTTTTTTCAGAATGTAGCAAACATGTGCACTCTCCCTGAACTTTGTTGTTCTAAATGAATTTTGTGCATCTGTAATGTGTTTTTCTCTGGCTGCTTTCATGAGTTTTCTTGTATTTGATTTTCAAAATTTAATATTGATTTCTCTTAGCACAGATTTCTTTAGGCTTACTCTGTTTCAAGCTTTGAAGCCTGGATCTGAAACCGTGTCTTTCCCATATTTAGTTCAGTCTTGAGTTTTGTTGTTTTGAGTTAGGGTCTCACTATGCAGTCCTGTTTGGCCTGGAACTTGCTGTGTAGACCAGACTGGTCTTGAACTCATTTGCCTGGCCCTGCCTTCTGAATGCTAGGTTTAAAGGCTGCACCACCACACCCAGCCTGGGAGTCTTTCTTTATTCAACTATTCTTCCAGCCTCATCCCCTTGTCTGCTTCCACTCTGAGAAGGCAAACATCAACTTTTTCAATACTGTCCCATGCGAACGAGGGGTTTTATGTTTTCCAGCCCATCCATTCCGTCTTCCTAGGCTTGAGCTGCTCTGTTGTCCCCATCTCCAATCTGCTGAAGACATACTACTCTCCATTCTACTACCGCATCCATTCAACAGGATTCTCCAGACTTTGTTCTAAAATACTGCAGTTCAACAGTGTACACATAGCTCGTTGCTTACTCTTAGTTCAGAGTCTAGATTAGCTTACTTGATTGCAGAAAATTTGCCCTTGCTATTTTCAGCATTTCTACGATTATAATCATTTTCTTAAAAATTCTTGTCAGAGCCGGGCGGTGGTGGCGTACGCCTTTAATCCCAGCACTCGGGAGGCAGAGGCAGGCAGATCTCTGTGAGTTCGAGGCCAGGCTGGACTGACAGCCTCCAAAACAGAGAAACCCTGTCTCGTAAATACCAAAAAAAAAAGTTCTTGTCAGATTATTCCAACACCTGATTCATCTCAGCATCAAGTTTCTTTTCTTATTTAGGCTGTGATGGTCCTAATTATTAATACCACTGTTTCAGAAACATGCCCCACCCCATATTCAGGAATTTTGGCTAAAATGTTAGGATACAATAAGCTGCATTTCAGTTTTTTAATTCAGTAGGCAGCTGCCAGATTCAGCTATCATTTGGCATGTAGTTATAATAACAGTTTAATTGTCAGGACCTCTCTGTGAATGTTATAGTTGTTGTTTTAATCTGATGTTGCAGGGGCTCCTGGCTGGCACTTGTTTGAGAGGGTGGAAAGATTTTCTCAGGCTGCTCCTCCCGCATGGGGGATGTCCTAATGCTCCCCACTCCATCTCAGCTGCACAGGTCCAAGCAAAGGCCTTCCTGGCCAGGCTTCTCGGTGTGCACAGGCTTCTTTCAGTACCCTGTTCTCTTACCTATCTACACTGATGCATCTGTATTGTGGGGTTGAAAGTATCAAGTACTGGGTTGGGGACACTTCCTGAAACCTCTGCCTCAACACCTTTCTCCAATTTGTCACCCCTGTATCTCTGGGTAGACAATGGGTCTCCCTTGTGGGAGGCCACCCGTAGTAACCTCAGTCTAGCTTTGCCTGCACCAGTTTCCATATCTAGTGGAAAGTGTAGAGATTGATGCAAAAGAACATGCTGCTGAATTCTGATGGAGACCACAACATTCATCTTGTCAATAATGCTGTATTTGTATCCTGTCCCCCATGCTTAGAGGAACACCTATTGATCAGATAAGAAATGAGCATCTGGGAGGCCAGAACACATCTTTACTCAGACGACTGGTGTGGAGGAACTTGAGCGAAGCCTGCTCACCTTCTCTCTATCATCTGTCAGAATCCCCAGGCAGTTGCTCCTGGGCTGCATCCAATGTTAACAGTTGAGCCCTGCAGAGAGAAAGAAGAAAATAAAAGACCTCATCCAGACCAGAGACCTGCCCTTAAAGAGTCAGGTTTTTTAGGCACCCTTGTGGCTGGAGAAAGGTCTTTAGGGCTTAGATGTTCTAAATATAGAGATAGATTAGGCTATTTTCCAAATCATTACTGATCATAACTATCATATAAGTTTCTTGTGCAGACTTGTAAACTATGGCATAGATGCCATACAACAGAATGATGACAATCCCAGTCTGAAGGAATTGCAGAGTATCTATATAGCCCATGCTGACAGGAGGAATTCTAAGACTAAAGACACTTAAAGTAGTCTCACATTGACTCTCATGTTTGCTGCCTTCTGTCCCAACCCTTAGCATGAATACAGGGCACGTGACCTTGAAGATCAAGAACAGAATCAGTGTCACCTTCTTTCAGGGAATATTGGTAAATTTACTCAGATGAATTGTAATGTTAAGAATAACCTAAAAGATTCCTGGTCCAACTGATCTGCTGCGATGAGCTCAAAGGGCAGTACACAATATGACCTAGTAATGGGGATCCTACCTTGCATTTTGAAAACATTTTATTTTGTTACTTTATGTGTATGGGTATTTTGCCTATATGTGTCTGTGTGTCATGTGTGTAGTTCTTCCGGATGCTAGAAGAGAACATTGAATCTCCTGGGACTGTAGTTAGAGATGGTTGTGAGCCGCCACGTGGGTGCTAGAGATCAAAGCCTGGTCCTCTGGAAGAGGAGCCAATGTTCTATGCTTTGAATGCTTTGAGCTATCTCTCCAGCCCCAACCATGTGTTTTGTCAGGGAAGGAATTTGCACTAATATTTAATCTTCTGTGATGGCTAATCTCGATTGCCAACTTGATTACATCTGGCAACAACTAAAACCCAAGCTGCTGGACACTCCTGGGAGAGATTTTCTTGATCACATTATTTGAAGCAGGAGGACTCACCCTAAGTCTGGGTGGCGCCTTCAGGTGGCAACCCAGGACGTGGAAGAAGGAAACTGCTCTTGCCTGCCGCTCCCACTGTCACCGGCAAGTCCCATCCATCCTGTTGCTTCTGCATTCCTTCACTGACATTAGCCTACTTCCTTGGGATTCCACCATAGACTGAAGACCAGATGTTCTCCAGGAGGTCTCCAGGACTCCAGGGTCAGGTTGGGACTGCAGAGACATCTAGCCTCATGGACAGGACAACTACTGCATTCTTGGCCTCTCCAGTGTGAGACAGCCATTGCTTCTCTCTGTCTCTCTCTCTTTGTCTCTCTCTCTCTGTCTCTCTGTCTCTCTCTCTCTCTCTCCCTCTCTCCCTCTCTCTCCCTACATATATATGTGTGTGTCACACACACACACACACACACACACACACACACACACACACACACACAGAGTTCTGTTTCTTTAGAGAACCCTAACATCTCTTGTAAAGTGCATTACATGTCACATGCGATTGTGAGACTTTGGAGACTTTCTGAGACAAATGCATCGCATCTCTGTATTTGTCTCATGTTGACCTTAATGCACATAGCATTGAGTTGATCTTTAAAACAATAAGTGAATCATTCTCATGCAAATATAGATGAATATAGACAAAGATTTTTATTAACATAATTTAGTGAGGACTTCAATGAGTTGCCTAAATTTGTTCAAACTAGAACTCCAAGCTCACATATATCTAGGTCACCAGGCAAGTTTTCTGAAACAGATTTGCAGCTAGATACCCAGGCCCAAGTCAATAGCCAAATACACTGCATTGGATTTAATAATTTGGATTTCTGTAGAAAGAATCATTGACTCCTTACTAGTTTTTCTAAACTCAGAGGCATAAAATAGTTTTGATGGTAATGAAAGGTCACACTAGGCAAGACACCATAGCCTTGCCCATTATGGTTTGTCCTGACAAGTAGGGCTGCAGTTTCAATTGTCTGATTTAATATGAGCTAACACAAAGATAAAGACTCTGTGGATTGGAAATGCCAAGGAAACAAAAAAATGTCAGCACTGCCATTTCTTATTTATTTCAAACAAGCGTATGATCGACCACACTAGGAAGCAAAGCTATAAGGATATAATCATATCTGACATCTACTTAGCTGAAAGTTCATTTGTACTAATCAAGAAGTCAATTTAGAATATCATTAAAATACACTGTCATTAGTAATGACCCCTTAGCCAAGTGTGGCTTGGCCTTGAGTGGAGGCATGAGAATTAGACATTAAAACAGTCTTTCTTTTCTGTTCTTTCCTACACTCTGCATACTGACAGTTCATCTGAGCTATAATTTATACAGTTGTGAGTATTAACAGCACACAACTCAGAACAGTTTTTATTGACACTGATGCACAATCAGGAAGTTAGAGTCTTAAATCTCTATGGCCTTGACAATTGAGCCCTCTCAAGAAAGCAGTTTAGAGGTTAAAAGACAAAGACATTCAGAGACGAACATCCAAGTGATGGAGAAAGAAAAGGAAGAGAGATGCTGCTTGCTCCGTGGACCTGTCTGTTGTTGCCCAGCTGCGTTTTCCACGTGTGCTTTGGGTTTCTCGAATTGCCTGTGAGATCCTTCATTACTTGTTGTAATAGTTAATGTTACTTATCAACTTGAGGAGTGACTTTAAATGGAATTATTAAAAGATAAATGAGTGGTTTGACCTGAAAATGTGATTGGCCTTGTCAACTCATTACAAACCTGGGCAGAAGCAAGGATGAACTGTTTTAGCAGGAGGGTTCCCGCCAGACATCCTGGACTGTAGATGGATCTTCCCAGCTCCATTTCCCAGTCACACTGGAGAGTTTATGCTTGTCGTCACTACCATTGCCGGAGCCAACTCCTTTTCATAACTGTATATGCACAGATGGTCTTTGCTTGATGTTTTGGCTTCTGATTTTTAGGCTTAATCATGGTGAAAAGTTAATAAAAAATTCAGTATAAACCACACTTTAAATTTTGAATTTTGATTTTTTTTTACCCTTCGGTGTTACACTATCAGAATTCTGGGAAAATGTGTCATTTCCAGCAATTTTGAGAAGTCTAGTTTTTGTTCTCACATATCATTGTGTCTACTAACCCCTACCTCTATTTTTTGCTGTGTGTATTCATGGTGGGTACCCATAAAACCCAGCCATTTTGTGCTTTCCATACATACATTACACAGTACAAGGCAGAGGATCGCAAACAATCAGTGTGGTGACATATTATTTATGAGTTATTAAAGCTTGCCTGAGGGTACAGAAAGCAAAGCTAGTCACAAATCATAAAGCAAGGCAATGGTGATACACACCTTTTATCCCAGCAGCCATACTAGCTATCCATAGAGTCATGCAGTGGTGGCACACACCTTTAATTCCAGGACTCAAGAGACAAGCAGATGGATCTCTGTTAGTTCAAGGCCACACTAAGCTACATGAAGTTCATCTAGTCCTAAAGAGAAACAGCTCACACAAAGGTGTTCTCTGCCCTTGGAATCACATGCCTTTAATCCCAGGATTTGAGAGGTATAAAAGGAAGAGGCAGCAGTCTGGGATTTAAGTCTGAGACTTGGTGGAGACAAGATTGCAGTCTGAGGTTTGGTAGGAGATTTATTCTCCGGCCACTCTGAGGATAGGACAGCCCTTTCAGCTTGAGGTAGAGATAAGAGCCAGTGGCTAGTTGCTCTGCTTATCTGACCATCAGCTTGAACCCCAATATCTATCTCTGGGTTTTTGTTTTTCATGTTACAACTTGGTTACAAATGGACTTTGCTCCAGATAATTTTTCCAACTATAGGCAAATGCAACTGTTTTGGGAACATGCAAGACAAGATAAGCTAATGCCATCCAACAAGATAGCTCACTGGGATTAACCATGGCAAATCAGGGAGCATATAGACAGAAACTGAGAGGCAGGTTCTGTTTTTGCTTCTGGCTCTTTTCTCTAGAATACTGTTACTAACACAGTCGACCCAGGAGGCAGGAAGGTGTGGGCAGGGTTGTTAATGCAGATTTAGGTCAGTGTACAGTGTGTCACTGCTGTCCCACATACCTGCCTTGGGTGGCCTTGGGTAAGCCAGATGACTGATTTTTGCCTTGCTTTTTTATAACTGCACGTAGGAAATGAAAGTAGCACTCTGTCACATGGCATTACAAGAGTACAAATTGATGAACATAAATATTGATTATAGTAGCCTAAATATGTTGCCAGTTAGTGTGAAAATTAGCTCTTATGACTATAGTGGGATTTCCCCTAAATTTTTATGTTAAAAATGAGTCATTACTAGAAATGCAGGACAACCTCTGGAATTGTCCATTTGCTGAAGCTATACTTTATATGTTACGCTTACTGCTAACTAACCTTTCAGGTACACAGTGGCCAAAACAAGATGCTGTTCTAAATGCCAAGCTGCAATTATTTAATGTCTGTAAGTCAAGAACCCCAAAGTCCTATGTCTCATAGTGTTCTGGGGCCTTTCTCTACTTTCCCCTCCCCTTAAGTAAAACAGAAAAGTTGGAGTGGATCTACAACCCAGGTATGATCCACCCAATAGGTCATGGTTTTAGAAAGCTCTGCCCTTACTTCCTCTCCTTGGAGGATATGAGTCTTCCTTAGACTCTGGAGATCAGGGAAGGTAAAGTCAATAAAACTATGGAGAATCCAAGTGTCCACAGTTTCCCTTTCCCACTTACTGACTCACACTCCATTTCCAGAAACTCGTGAAAACCACTGTGTGTGTGCATGTTTTGTGTGTGTGTGTGTGTGTGTGTGTGTGTGTGTGTGTGTGTGTGTGTGTGTTCACCAGCAAGTTTCTCCAGAGCACCCGGGGAGCAGAGCTTGGCTTGGTTTACTCATCCCTCCAGATGTCAGTGTACTCCATGACTTTAGCTCTCTGAAAAGTCCAAAAGTGTTGATGATCCTAAAGTTATTTTGATCTTTGCTCATCTTAAGGGTAGAAGGAAACATTTTATGTTCTTGGGGATCAGAAGAAAAAAAATCCATGTAATGATAGCAAATTTGTCTTTGATTTATCATTGTACCAATACACTTATAAAATAGTTTCAATATCTGTACATATTACAGATACATTATAATTGTATTCTACAGCCATATGATAATTTTATATGCACAATAATATAAATGCATATTTTAGTAGTGACAGGGACCCACAAAGACATATTTCTGAGAGCCCACAAAAGCCTGAATGGGGTGAACAGAAAGGATGCGTACGCATTAAGTGTAGGCCTATGTATGAGGGTGGCTTCTCTATTAGTATATACTGGATATTTGTTACATTATCAAAACTAGCATAACTGGGAAATGAGGGTGATATAGACAGTGAATATGATCCAAATACATATTATGCATTATGGAAATGTCACAGTGAAATCTGTTATTTTTATACAGTTGCTATATTTTAATAAAAATTAAACACACCTAAATACAAAAATATATAAATAAAGGAAAGCTATGTATTAACTAATGATGATAGTGTAGTAACCCAAAAGTTATTTTGTTTACTTGAGGGACAAAAGAAAAAGAGACCAAGTAACAGAAAAACAGAGGGAGAGATCCATGCCTAGAGAGATCAGTTGAGTGAGAAGGTAAGCTGTACATACTATGCCAAAGAAGGTGGCATTCTTAAAGTCTGTTTCTGTTACTGTGACCCAGGCCATCCCACCGCAAAACATTTAGAAGGCTGTTGGGGACCAGGCCCTCCGATCCCATCCTGAGACTGGCTTCACACCCAGAAGTACCATCTCCTCTGTCTGTGTGTCCTTCTTGCTCTCCCAGCTACCAAGTTGACGAGGTCGCTGTCTGCCACCCCACCTCCATCCCACCTCAGCTCTGAACATGTGTTTCTCTGCTCAGTTTGGCATTTATTCCTCTTCTGCTCACAGTTCTGCCTCTGTGTTTACACTTAAGGCAATCATCTGCCCTTGCGTACATGCTATGCTAGATTGGAGATTTTCTCTAGAGCATTTTGTATTGCTGATTTTCTTTGCTGCTGTGACCAAATACCCAACAAGGATCATGTTAAGGGAGGGAAAAAACCGCTTAAATGGAGGAAGGATGAGTTTTATGGGTTACAGTTGGAGGGAATAAAGTTCAGCATGGCAGGGAAGGTCTAGCAGCTGGAGTGTGTGAGGCAGTTAGTCATATAGTGTCCACAGCTAGGAATCAGAGCGCAGGTGGGGAGTGGGGCTCAGTTACCAAACCCCGAGGCCCACTCTTGGTGAGTCACTTCTCTCAGGAATGCTCCATCTTATCACAGCCTTCCCAAATAGCTCTGCCACCTGGTGTCCAAGAATTCAAACACATGTGCTTGTGGGAGTCATGTCATATTCAAACCCCCAAGCCCCCCAGAATCCTGCTCCAGGATGCTCCCTGCAGCCCAGTCTTCTGATAGAAATACATCATCAGTCAGGACTAAAAGATGCCTTTCAGTCTTCTTGAAAGTGAAATGAATGTGCTCACCATCACTGGGGCTTGGTTTTATGCTTGAGAATATTCAGAGACACACAATTTTGAACGAAATTGTATCAATACCACACTGCCTGGGCTGAGGTGTGGTGATTCTGTGTGACAGAAAGCATGACACACATTCAGACTCTGGGGACCACTTTTTACTGATTGAGGGATTTCACAACAAGGCAGACTTCTTTGCTTCTTTGTTCCTTGGTCCTCTTGTCTACCAGGTGGTGACAATGATATCTCATAGGTAAAGGTTTAGAGGTAAGGAGTTAGGGTACATACATCCCTCCCAACAGGACTTGCTCCTGGTGAGTGCTGTGTGGCGTTGGCTGTTAAAGAGTTTTTTTTTTCACAACCCATCTGTACATGTCTCACATAGAAGAGTGGGTTGGTTCCTCAAGTCTTTGCTACTGTCAGAACACAGTCATCCGCCATTTCTCTGATGTGATTTCACTCTATTCCTGTAGGCAACGAAAGCTCTTTGGAGAGAGACACTAGGCTTTGACTTGGCATAGTTGATGCTGGGTTCAGATTGACAACTTTGGGCCGTTCCAAGCACACTGAACTTTAGAACCAGACATGTTAGAAGCCAGGCCCCAGATGTGGAGCCAAGCATACCTCCTGGCCCTTGCTACCATCATTACAAACCAGATTCCCGGGAAACAGTTGGCAAACTCCAGCACTGAAGGTTTTGGGAGCCTGTGCAAAAGCCTGGGGAGAAACAAGACTGGGCTCCATCCAGGGACATCTGGCCTGAACAAATAGCTCACAATGATTTCCAAACAACTTGTTCTTGATAAAGACTTGCCTTTTGCCAACCAACTCTCCCCCCTTCAAACTCCCTAGTTCATTCTATGTGGTTCTGACTCCTTTATCCCAAATGCTACCAGTCCTTGTGAAAGACACACGGGATAATTTTCAGTGGATGAGTTCTTAACTCCATCCTGCCCTGTGCCATCTGAACCTCACAACACTGGTTGCCCAGCATAACCGGCATTCTGTCACCTTCCTTAAACTCATGTTTTCTCAAGGTCAGACACAATGCCAGTCAGTGCAGTTTCTTAATTGATGGTGTCATGACCTCCCAGGAGTCCCGCTGGAGTCATGACCCCCCCACCAGCCCTCTGGTGCACTTTGAGTGCTTGGCAAATTTGAAGCCATAGCACAGCCGGAGGTCACAGGCTGCTCCAGGGGCTTTCCTCCACACACATTCTTTTCTGAGGTTCTCATTGATTGATCCCCAAAAGCTGATTGTGGAAAAAAACATTGAGTTCACTCTATTTTAGTGGACCAAAGAACTGACTTAGAGAAACTTAACCATAAAAGACCTGAAATGAGACATGTCAAAGATCTCCAATTAAAAAATGCACTAGAATATCTTTGAAGACAGGAAGACTAACTTTAGAGGGAGAAATTGGGAGCCATGTGCCTTGGATTTCAAGGGTAGAGTCCATGAGGTGCTGCAAAGGGGAGCCCTGCACTGAGTGTTGTGGAGGCTTACTCATATTTAGTTATAAATTAGAGTAATGAGTGAACATAATTAAAAATAAAATCCCCCTCTCCCCAAGGTGGCTGAAAATGGAAAAAAAGCCCAAACCAAAACCAAAACTAAACATTCTTGTCTCTGCCCTGCTTCCCCAAGGACAACTTTGGAGTCTAGTGGTCACCACCCTTTAAAAAAATGAGCGTGGAGTATTTCACCACCTTCAAGTTCCTGGAAGTTAGTGTGTAGAATTAGAGTTATTTACTCTTTAAATATTTATTCAAATTTTGCAATGGAACTATCTAAGCCATAGTTCCTCGCAGGAGCATATGAGCTATTAAATCACCTCCCTCTCACAGACACTATCTTCTTCTGTGTGAGTTGTGGGGATTTGTGGTTTATAGGGAATGGCCATTGTCATGGCAATACAGCTTGTAAAGTTCTGTACTTCCATGTTGTCAGGGTCTGTAGTGATTCCTCTTTCTTTCATGGTGTTATCACAAGCGTCCTCGCTTTCTTCATCTCTTTCATCAGTTATCTTTTTATGCCATTATTTGTGTGTGTGTGCGTGTGCGTGCGTGTGTGTGTGTGTGTGTGTGTGTGTGTGTGCCTGATCATATATGTATACACATGGCTGCAGGAGGTCAGAAGAGGGTGTAGAATGGTTGTCAGCTGCCCTGTGGGTGCTGGGAACTGAACCCTGTCCCCTGCGGGAGCAGCTGGTGCTCTGAGCTGCGAAGCTTCTCTCCGTCGCCAGAAGCTTATGGCTTTAAAGACCAAGCCTTTGGCTCCACCAGGTTTTTTTCTCTACAGTGTTCCAGCTTGAAATATCACTGGTTTCTGGTCTTGGCTTTTAATTTTCTTTCTTTTTTATCTGCTTACACTGGGATTATTTTACTGTTTTTTTCCTAAATATTAAGATGGAAGCTTAGATTGTTTATTCAAAACTTTTCTTCTGTTCCTTAATTTTCTAAACATTTCTTTCTTGGCACCCCTTTATCTACATTCCACACATTTGATAAACTGTTTTTATTTTTGCTCAGTTCAAAATAGTTCTACCTCTCCATAATGTGTATCTCTTGTTGTGTTTGGGTAGAACTTTCTTGTGTCATAACAGATCTAATGATCTGTTGATATCCCTGTGCATATCCTCTATACCCTTACCAGTTTTGTTTTTAGACTTGTCATTGCTGATAGAATTGACATTTCCAAATACAACTGTGAACTTGTTTATTAATCATTTCAGTCTTGCATTCTTGTGTCTTTTGGGTAAGTTGGCTCCATACCACGCAATGCCTCCCTGTGCTTCTCTTAGCTCGCTTGCTCTGAACCTTGGGGTCAGTGTAGCCATCCAGCATCAGCGTTCCCACGCTCGGCACTTTCCATCTTTTTCTTATACTACCCTTGTATCGTTATCATTGCATTGCATGTGTTTTCATATCCATTCTGATAATATAGTTTAGGAGGTTTACATTGAAAGTAATGATCCGTATGTCTAGATTTAGATTTACAATTTTACATTTGATTCTGTCCATTGCATTTCTTTATTCCTTCTTTCCAACTTTCTTTTGGTGTATTTTTAATTTTTAAATATTAATTTCTTGTGATTTGATTTGCTCTCTCCATTTTTCTTTGTTTTATTTCTCATGTTGTTTTTCTTAGTGCTTTCGCAATTGTATTTAACTTTTAAAATCTATGTTGAATGTGTAGCCCTCACTACGCAGGTGTTTTCCCTCCTCCCTCTATAGGGCATTCACCCAAGTCACTGTGCCTACACACCAAGAACTTTACGAGAGCTTGCCATGGTTTTTACCTTCAAACTCGTCATTTAAGAACTGATGAAAAGGAAGACGCTGCATTCATATGTGCTATTTCTACTGTTCTCCTTCCTCTCTGATGTAAGTTCTGCTTTGGAGTCCTCTCTGCCCAAACTTCCCACAGCATTCTTTCAGTGAAAGTCCGCTAGTGACAGTTACCTTATTTTTTCTCTGTGAATGTCTTTACAGCTAGTATTTTTTTTCTTCTTGTCTAATTCCCAAAAGCCAATTTAATTTATATGGACTTCTGGACTGACAACTTTTCTGTCAGTACTTTAAAAGTATTGTACCTCAAACTAAGGTCTGCGAGAAAGTACCTTGTTCATGGACAGCTGCGTGCACGCGCCTCTATCCCCAACCTGCATAGAATACAGCTGCGTGCACGCACCTCTATCCTCAACCTGCATAGAATACAGCTGCCGTGCACGCGCCTCTATCCCCCAACCTGCATAGAATACAGCTGCCGTGCACGCGCCTCTATCCTCAACCTGCATAGAATACAGCTGCCGTGCACGCACCTCTATCCTCAACCTGCATAGAATACAGCTGCGTGCACGCGCCTCTATCCTCAACCTGCATAGAATACAGCTGCCGTGCACGCGCCTTTATCCTCAACCTGCATAGAATACAGCTGCCGTGCACGCGCCTCTATCCTCAACCTGCATAGAATACAGCTGCGTGCACGCGCCTCTATCCTCAACCTGCATAGAATACAGCTGCGTGCACGCGCCTCTATCCTCAACCTGCATAGAATACAGCTGCCGTGCACGCGCCTCTATCCTCCAAGAGAGCTTGGGTGCTGGTACTGTTACTATGGCTTTTGCACTCAGGCTCATGCCCGTTTATGATAGCATTAGATCCTAAAAGGTCCGTCATGCTCTGACAGTGTCATAAGTATCCATTCGATGGCCCAAGAGATTTGAGGCATTCCAAGTTAAGCCATTTTAAGAAGGCTTTCCATACATTCTCCAATAGGAGGAAATGCTAACTCTCAATTAAACAGAGTGAAAATAATGGTATGTATTTTCCCACCGGATTCCCAGCCTTCTGAATTCAGTTTAAGGCCATTTCAGAGCAACTGTTTCCAAATGTTAGTTCTCAGTAGAAGAGCCCAACAGACCACAGATTTCGGCCCCATACCCAGAGTTTCTGATTCAACTGGCTTGGCATGGTGGCAAGTGATAAACATTTCTAACAGCTTCCAGGTGACCCTGATACTGCTGTTAGAGGCCCACACTAAAAACCAAAACAACAAAAGCCTGGCAAGATGAATAAAATATTATTCATAGTTCATTTGCTATAGCAACTCTTCAAATTTACCAGCTCAATTCTGAAACTGTGACTTTGTTTGACCTTTGCCTCTCCTTTTCTGGAAAGGCCTAGCCTGTCATAAATCCATGGACATAGCTGCCAGAATGGACAGGCTGGCCAGTCACGCTTTTCCCTCAAGCCAGAGCAAACTCCACCAGCTCTCATAAACACTGGGGACCATGTTGGTGCAGATGTGCGTACAGATGAGTTAACCATTGTTTGAGCTATTTTTTCATTGAGCTACTTATTTTCATCTTCAGTTAATATATAAAAGAGTTTTAGGTGTCATCGACTTGCCTTCATAAAGGAACAAAAGAAAAGTTGCTTGTACCTCTAATGACTTCTGCTGAGAGCTGTGTCACCAACAGTACAGGTTCGGTCTGATATGTGGAACCCCTTTTTGGCCTCATAATACTCTGCACCTAGTTCTCACATTCCGAAGCAGGGACAACTGTTTCAAGGTGCTAGCAGAAGGCCTTTATCACCCAACCTAGTCATTTAAGAAATAATTATACCCTGTCCTATATCAACTCCTTTGTAAAAATAATTATACCCTGGTCCTACATCAACTCCTTTGTGATCTGCTGTCTTCTGGAGCCCCTCCGCTTGTTTCCAATCACCCCTTCCTGTGGAATCTTCATCTTCCTTCTCATTCCATTCCATTACCCCGCTGCATGCATCCCTGGGGGAACATCGAATTCCTCCTTATTACACAGAGACATTTTCTCTTGCTTGTGGAAACTAGGCGCCAACCCAGACCTAGGCCCTGGTGGCTCAATCATGCCCCCTCAGGAGGCTTATAAACCCAGGTTTCCCCCCAGTGGCTAAATCCATTCTAAGTAAAAAACTTCTGTAACAACTGCTAAAGAGAAAACGTTTTCTTCAGTTTCGTAACATGTATATCAGAAAAGGCACATTGTTTTTTTCAAGTTTTCAGGTCACTTCTAGTTAGAAAGGAAGCCCCATACAAAAGAATCTATGAGTGCAGTTTGTTGTAAACATTACCTCAAATAGACTTGGGGAGACATTCGTGTCATTTATCTTTCTTCTCTCAGCAAGATCTCATGGAGACTGGACCTAACGGCGAAGCAGTTCACTATCTCTTCTCTTTCTCATAGAATAGTTAGCAGTTCACTATCTCTTCTCTTTCTCATAGAATAGTTAGCAGTTCACTATCTCTTCTCTTTCTCATAGAATAGTTAGCAGTTCACTATCTCTTCTCTTTCTCATAGAATAGTTAGCAGTTCACTATCTCTTCTCTTTCTCATAGAATAGTTAGCAGTTCACTATCTCTTCTCTTTCTCATAGAATAGTTAGCAGTTCACTATCTCTTCTCTTTCTCATAGAATAGTTAGGGAGTCAATCACTCTCACCCTTTATCTGAGCTCAACTTGAGGCATTCACAACCTTGGCTCTTGTATATGCCACAGAGCACAAGAGTTGACACTTTATCACCTAGTTCATAGAGACTGCCACGCAAAGGCATTTGTCCCACAATCCTTTTTTTTTTGTTTTTGTTTTTGTTTTTTTTTACCAGACAGGGCTTCTCTGTATTGTTTTGGAGGCTATCGGTCCGGCCCGGCCTCGAACTCACAGAGATCCGTCTGCCTCTGCCTCCCGAGTGCTGGGATTAAAGGCGTGCGCCACCAACGCCCGGCTTGTCCCACAATCCTAATAATGACCTGAGTGTGGTTCAGGAGGTCCTAATCAACTCTCACAAGTTTTCCTCTGAGTCACACACACATTCTATGGCATGCATGCCAACACACACACACACACACACACACACACACACACACACACATACACACACACCTCTGTTGTCTTAGTTACTTTTCTATTGCCACCAAGAAACACCATGACCAAAGCAATTTATAGGAGAAAGAGTTTATTGGAGTCTTAAGTTTCAGAGGCCTAGTTCATCACCATCATGGTGGGGAGCTTGATAGCAAGAATACAGGCATGGTAGCAGTAGCTTAGGGTCTACATCTTGAAACAACCCCACCAAGGGGCAGAAAGAGAACTAACTGGGAAACAGCATGGGTTTTTGAAACCTCAAAGCCCATCTCCAGTGGCACACCTCCTCCAACAAGGCCATATCCCCAAATCCTTCCTAAATGGTTCTACCAACTGGATACTAAGTGTTCAAACGTCTGCCCATGGGGCCTATTCTCATTCAAACCACCACATTTGTGCTGAGATGTATTTCTTGTAGAAAACAAATAGATGGATTTTATTTCTTGATCCAGTTAGCTAGCCTGTCTTTAACTAGAGAATAAAGGCCACTAACTGCCATGATTTGCACTGCTTTAGGATGGACTTGACTGGGGTGATTAGAGACTGAAGAAACGGTAGATGTTAAGTATAGAAAAGCTGGGGTTGGGTAGACCAGGAACTCTGATGGAGACACACCAGCCGTCTGGAATCTCAGTGAATGAGGAGATGTTTTTATTATATGCAGATGAAGTAGGAGGAAGAGCCGCTAATCTCAGGAGTCAGCTAATTTTTATTTCAATTTGGCATAAGCTAGAGTAATCCAAGGGGACTGCCAATATCCAGTTCAATTTCCTTTGTTCTGAGTTTCCTTGTCATGACCTCCCATATCCAGATTTGAGTCAAGATTTATAGGCGAGCAAAACATATGAAATGTGCATTTAATACAAATACACATGATAAGAATTTGTCTAAACTCACTTTTTTTGCATGTACCTATCAAAACACTATTTACCATCAAAACACTATTTGAATCTCTGTAAGTTTAATGTCTTAGTGGTTGCCTAAAATTTCATTGCACTGAAGTTCCATCATTTATTAACCTCTGATGTTGGGTATTTAGGTTATTTCCAATTTTCCTTGGATTTAAATGAAAATTGTTAAAATACTGAATCTAAGGGCTACATCAGGGCATCTAACAAACTATGCAAACTCTCTAGATTCTAAAGGGACACTATCCTCACCCAAGAATGAGGTTCTCATCATGGTACTGGGTTTGCTCCAAAAGCTCAAATCTCATGAGCAAAGAGCTATTGTATAATGCTTTTAAATTTTATTTCTCATCAATTCATCTAGATATTCAATGAATCTAAATTTTTATAGTTTATTTTACTTAAATATGTTCATGTTCCATGTCCAACGGAGGAACAGCATAGCCTTGGAACAGAACAGCGCAGCCTCAGAACTGCTCCTCAGTCCTCAGAGGGTCACAGGTCTGGGTGCAAAAAACAGGGGATTTGGAGGAGACTGGGAAAAACTAAAGTGAGTTTAAAGAATGGGAAGTATGATAATACCACAGGACAGGAAGCCCGTGTCTGCCATTAGCTCTTGTGGTTACGGTGTCCAGAGTGTTACTGAAGATTACTGCAACAAGACAATTAGCTAGAAAGAAGGAGAAAGTGAGAGAGCATTTGGTCTGGGGGGCTTTTGCTGTTGTTCTGTTCCTTTGTATGGTTTTGGTTTTGGATCTTGAAACAGAGTCTTAAGATGTAACTGAAGTCGTCCCTGGAAGCCATGATGTAGCCCAAGATGGCTCTGAGTCCCAGCTTCCTGCCTTGGTCATCTGCCTGAGATGCTTTTGCTCTATCTGGAGACATGCTGGTCTGACCAGAGCAGTTCAAATGCTGGCCAGTGTTTAGCAGTGGTGAGCCGTGGTCACAGGCAGATGGAGCTGTTGTAAGCCACCCCCTCAAATATGAGAGCCCACAAGCATTACCACAGCTGTGCAGGCCTTGGGGATTGAGGCCCCTGAGGTCCTTGGCCCTTAGCCCTGGGCTCTGAGACCCTTGGCCCTAAAGACTTGACAGTTCCCTGGAACTCTTCTGCATATCCACTCCTCGGGATCCTCATGGCTTTTTACTTTCTTTTCTTTTTGTCATTTTTATAGGGCTCTTTAATTAATTTTTTGGTTAGCATACAAACCCAGAGTTTCACCATGACATGTTCATACAAAAATGTACTCTTTTCTTATTAACCCCCTACTGTCCTTCTCTGTGCCCACTCCTCTTGCTGGCCTCCCTCCCTCCAAATACCTGCCTCAGTCTCCTCTCTCTTCTCCTTCACCAGTTCTAGCTTCTTCCATGTCCCTTCTATTTTGCTCTTGCACCTCTTGAACTGTTCATCTGTCTGACGCTGACGCCTTCCACAACCACAGAGGCTGCGACTAGGCCTTCTCAGAGTGCCCGCTTCTGCCATGACTGCATTCGAGAGCTGGGTGTGAGCAGGAGTGCCCACTGGCTGTACGACTCAGGGAGCCATTCAGAAGCAGGACGCCAGGTCCAGTACGGACCAGTTCACTCAGATGTGAGCCCAGGCACGACGGATCCCAGGTTGCAGCCATTTCAGATGTGGAGTCCTCACAGGGAGTGGCACAGGAAGGCACTGTGAGAAAGCAGGGTGCCTGACAGAGTCCAGAGAAGAGCGGTTTAGGCGCCAACCTTGAGACAGCCTCCTAGGTCGCTGCAGCTTCTTGAGCTGGCAAACTCTCCTGGTTTCTTTCACAGCTTGCATCCCCACAGCTTAGCCACCACTGTCTGGGCTGCGTTGCTGCCTGTGTCAGTCATGGGCGTTGCTGGCACCACTCTGCCATCTCTGTGGCTTTTTTCTTCATATCATCAACTCAACATACTATGGAAAATAGGAAAATCAATAAATAAGTAAAATGCAAAGAAAAGAAAAGAGAATGAGAGAATATTTGAGAAAAGTCTTTTGGTGGGCTTCAGTGGTAAGCCTAAATGGTTTGGCTACAAAACTCAAGGGTGTTATTTGAACCAATCATAGCCACTTGTTTGGACCAACGGACTCTTAGCATCAATCACAGTCACTAGGGCTTATGTTTGGAACCAATCACAGCCTCGACTATTAGAACGGAGACAATAGTATCTCCACCCGAGAAGGGTTCGCTCTCTGGCTTAGGCAGCAATGGTACCATCAAGGTGTTTGATAACAAAAACCATAGCTCATACTGTTTAAAACAGCCTGGCCAGGGTGGTGATTTCAGAAGCCAGGGCATCAGCTGTGGTCTCAGTATGGCTGGTGCTGGCTTGAGGTTAGTGAGGTTGGCTCTTAGCCTTTTTGCTCCGAGTTTCAAGGGGAAGTCCAACAGCTGCTAATTAGGAGGTCCAAGCACCCCATCCCCAGTGTCTGTGTTTACTTATAGGAAAATGAACATCGATCAAAAGTGTTTACAAAATAGACTTAAAGGGCTCATTGTTAACACTAACAGAGACCTTTAGATGATTTAAACAGCGTTCTAACCATGCCCAGTGCCCAGGGAGAGATGGTCCCTCATGTGTCACCCATGAGCCATCACGCCCAGCTACCAGCTGTTCTCTCTCTCTCTCTCTCTCTCTCTCTCTCTCTCTCTCTCTCTCTCTCTCTCTCTCTCTCTCTCTCTCTCTCTCTCTCTCTCTCTCTCTCTCTCTCTCTCCTCTCTCTCTCTCTCTCTCTCTCTCTCTCTCTCTCTCTCTCTCTCTCTCTCTCTCTCTCTCCAACCCTTCCTCACTAAGTAGACAAGGGTGACTCTGAACTTCCGTCCCAAGCCCTGGAAGCACCACCATACCACCATGCCAGTTTATGCAATGCCAAGGGTTCAAGTCAGGATCTCATGCATACTAAGCAAGCGCTCTACCAACTAGGAGACGCCCTAGCCTCTAGCTGCTCTCTTGAGAGACTGCAAACCTTAATTATTAGGGATGGTCTGTGAGGATGGGCTCTCAGACGCCTCCATAAATGCCTGGGAGAGAAAAGCACCTGTAAGGAAGAGGCATTGAAATCGTCCAAGGATTACGGGTCAGATCACTGGTCTGGACATATGGGATAGACTTAGAAGATGGCCCAAGAACTGATGGCTTGACAGCCCCAGAGAACTGTTCAGATTAGGGCTCTCACTTCCTCGCAGTCCCTGGGCCCCAGCTTTCCCACGTGTTTTCAGATGCTTCGTCCATTCCCTTTTATTTTTATCACCTGGGAAATAGATGAAACTCACTTCATTTCATGATATATACCCTATTGGCACAACCCAAGGCCACTGTACTATCTTCATCTTGGGGATGTATTCTCTTTGAGATTTCATCCAAGAAATGCAAAGAAAAAGGCTTTTATCCATCATTGTGACTTACAAAAAGCATTGGAAGTCATAAAATAATGTTCTACAAAGGGGCTGACTCAACCACAGGTGCAATGGCTCAGAGCTGGTGGTTACTGAGCTCTCCTCAGCTAGGATTTTGAGTTTTGTGCTGTTTTTTTTCCTTTGCTTTAAGCGTTGAATTTCATGTCTGCTTTATTTTAAGTGTCTAAGTGTTAAGGCATAAGGTTTTCTGTTTGTTTTAAAAAGGAGCAAGGAGATGAAAATATGACTGTGTATGCCATTGCACTGCAGTGCAATGATATGGGTCAATGTTTTCTGTGTGGCGGATTTACAGAGATGCCCTTTGTGTCTAACCATAGTTTTGTTTGTGACTGTTGCTTGAAAAGAATGAGTGTCTGTATGTTTAATAGCTTTTCAAATCCTCCCTTTGTGGCTGCTGTCATTGGGGACATGTCTGAAAATTACTACCCCTCAGTATTATATAAAAAATCGATCTCACTTCAAGTCCACTGTGGTCTGAAAAATGTCTTCAAAGGTCTGTGTGTTGAAGGATTGGTCACCAGCCTGTGGTGTTATTGGAAGTGGTGGAACTTCTAATCAATGGGGTTCTGAGCAAGGGATTCATATCACAGAGAGCATGCCCTTGAGGGAAGTCCTGGAGCCCCAACTCTCTCGTGTTATCTCTTTGCGTCCTAGCATCAGAAGGTAACCTGCCTTCTCCATCCTGACCTCCCACATGGTGAGTTTTCCAACGCAGGCTCAAACAAGACTAAGGACAATGAACATTTATGAACATTTCCTCTTTTTAAGTTCATTTCCTCAGGTATTTTTGTCACAGTGACAGAAAGATGATCAACAAGGTTATCGTGTTTTTGAGTTTTATATTTAAAACTTGAATCAACTTTAAAGTTTATATTTAAAACTTGAGTTAACTTTGGCATGATGCAGCAATCTATATGTATCCTTTTCTAAGTATTTACCCAGCAATCTCTCTCTCTATATATATCCTTTTCTAAGTAGTTACCCAGCAACTTACATACATCCTTTCCCAAATAGTCACCCGGGCAAACTTTGCTCCTAATTTTTGATGGGTTTATCTCCACCCAGCTCTGAACCCTAGTAAATTCTACTAATGTGTTTCCAATTCAAAGCTACATACTGTTTCACATCTATTAATAAAATTCCCCCTCATTGTCCTTACATAACAATTCTTAGCTGGTAGTGATTTTATGAACTAATGAAAAGGAATGTGCTGTTTATTATCTTCCTAAGATTTAACCTAAGCCCTTTAGATAAATGAACTATTCTCTCATTAATAGTCATAAATTTGGAGCCACCCAAGAGACCACTGGATCTTGTGTCTAATTTCAGTCTAAAAGGACGCATTAAGAATGTCACTGAACCTGTAAATCAGCCAGCTGCCAACATTTAATTGGGTTAGATCTAACACTTGGGCTCTGGAGGTCAACTCACTTAGTACCTGAATGTACATTTTTGCAGTTAATTTATCTTGGAAGTTTCATTAGGAAATGATATTGCTGAAAATTAATCATTTTATGGGTGAATTCCTGGGAGGTTTCCTGGTCATGGTGGGAGACTGTAAACACTTACTCAGTACACTTTCTCAGTCACGGCAGCTTCACTCGAAGCTTTCAGAAGTCTTTGGCCTTGGATCCTGTTAGTCAAAGGCTTCAGTCATATCATAACCGTTTCCTGAAGCCTGTTCAAATGAGATTCTTTGTTCCATCTGTGTGAAGCTGAGTAGCCTTCCTGTCAGGAGTGAGCTCTGTCAGGCTTCCTAGGGATAACAAGACTGCATCCCTGAGGCTGGATCAAGACAAACTTGAGTTCAGCCCCAGCTCTTCCTGTATTTCCACTTTCACCCACACCTTGAAACATGTGCAGAATGTCACTGGGAGTCACGCTTACCGGGTCACTGATGTCTAATAGGACACCTTTATGAAATCAGATCATGAAGACAGCTTTATAAAAGCATGACTCAGAGACCACCTTTTTTACAAAAAGAAAAAAAACATATATCCATACTCACCAGTGTAACCATCTTTTTAAATTTTTCATGAATATGATGGTATTTCAATAGATTTTTGATCATGTTCTTCCTGCTCCCCCATCCCTACCCACCCAGATTCATGTTCCTTTCTATCTTAAAAACAAACAAAACAAAATAAAAATCCCATGTATACATTTGTGCTCATGCTCACAGGCTCATGCATGTACACAGAGACCATTTTGTGCTGGCTAACTACTCCTGAGCATGAGGCTCCAGGTGACGTGTGGTTGCTATACCCAAGTGTTGGCTGCTGGGCGAGGAAAGAATCCATTTTCTTCATTGTTACACACACACACACACACACACACACACACACACACATCAGTATATATGGATATGCATATATATCAGTAGTGATAGCTATAACCACTTATCTAATCAGTCTCAAATATATCCATCTTGCAAAGTGAAAACTTTCCCTCTTTTCTCCCAAACCTACTATCTGAATTTTACCCTTCTAGGTAACTCATATGAACGGAATCACCTTGTATTTCTCTTTTGATGACTGGCTTACTCAACTTAGCAGAATGTTCCCAGAATTCATTTGTGTGCTTGTATGTGTCAAAATTTCCTTCCTTTTTAAGAATCAGTGAGATTGCTTTGTGTGATACACCACATTTTTTTCCTGTTTCTTCCAGCCTTTGACTATAGCAAACATGGGAACATAAATCTCTCTTCCCGATCTTGCTTTCTGGTATATGGGCTATGCACCCACGAATGGTATTTTCTGGGCCATTTGGGAGTTACGTTTAAATTTTTGTTGACCCATCATACTGTTTCGCAGAGTCGCTTTGTCATTTTACATTCCCACCAGTGAAGTGCAGGATCAAAGTCATTCGGCATCTTTGCCAACACCTACTACTTCCCCAAATTGTTGTGCCTTTTTTTTTTAAATAGTAGCCATCCTAGTGGGTGTGACTAGTATCTCATTGTGGTTTGACTTGTATTTCCTTAATAATAAGTGACATTGAACATTTCTTTCATATACTCTAGGCCATTTTATATTTTCTTTGAGGCTGTAAATATTATTTCAAGTTCTTTCACACTTTTTATCAAATTATTTCTTTTCATGTTGAATTGTTGTTCTTTATACATTCTAGATTCTCTTATTAGATATGTGAATTGAAAATACTTTCTCTCACTTCATAGGGTGTTTTCATTCTGATATGTATCTTCTTTAATGCAAAGAAATTTTAGATTTTGATAAAGTTCAATCTACTTATTTTAGCCTTTATTTTCTGTGCCAAGGAAATCATTATTAAATCCAAAGTCTTGATTTTTTAATCCTTTCTTCTCAGATTTTATAGTAGAATATTATGTTTAGGTTTTGTTGTAGTTTGAATTTAAAGTGTCCTCCACAGGCTCATGCATTTGAAGATTTGATAACAGACTGTAGATGCTGTTTGGAAAGCTATGGAATACTTAGGAGGTGTGGCCTAACTGGAGGAAATGTGGAACTGGGGTGCAGGACTTGAGGTTTATTGCAGGCCCTGCTCTGGATCCTGTCTTCCCCTTCTTGTTCTTCCACCAGGTAGGGAGAGAAGGAACCCAGTCTCAAGTTCCTGTACCATGGGGCTGCTAGACAGCAGGTCTTCTCTGCCATGATGGACTCTAATCCCGGGTCAGAGTAAACCCATCATCCCCTCAGTTGCTGCTTGTCAGTGAAGAGAAGAAACTAACACAGGAAATGACACCCAAAGTGGGGTCATTACTCTAATTCCGTATCCATGCATCTTAAAGGCCTTTGGAACTGGTTTGTGGAAGGACTGAAGAAAAGTTTGAACCCCCAGACTGAAGAACCACTGAATGTTAGAACAGAGGTCACTGGACCATTATGGTCAGAGCTTGGGAGATCAGAATGTTGACAGAAATGCAGAAAGAAAAAACTGCTCACAGGTTTCAGAAGGGAAAGGGACTTTATCAGGAATTGAGCCAGAAGTCCCTTACATTTTAGACAATAACGTGTATGTATTTGACTGCAGCCTGAAACTTTTAGGAGTGTTTAATCCAAAAGTCATAGACTAAGCTGTTTAGCCAGTGAAATTTCAAGATAGTGTAACATTGAGGCTGTTGTAGGTTTACCACTCATTGTTCTTAGGTTTATAGTAAGAGAAAGCAAACGTGAAAATGTATACTTTGTTGAGAATATGGGTATGAATGAGGTTAAAGTTGCAGGATGCTATGATGCACTCCCTGCTCCTGAAGACTATGTCTTTATGGAGGACACTAGCACCTTGTAAGAGGACAATGGAAAAGATACCTTGCTGATACGACCTGCTCACCTACAGATTCTGGGTGTAACAATACAAACTTATGTGAAAAACTTTTACTGGGAAAGAGAGTGCCCAGAGAGAGTCTCCATGGCATCTTGCTTGAGATAGGCCCCATAGGAAAGTGTTGTCCCATATTCAGATAGGCAGACATTCAGAGGCTACTGTAGCTGCTGCAAGAGTGCAACTTCCATCTCAAACTGGTGACAGAACTTTGCATTGTTGTCCATATGGTGCTGGGTTTACAAGTATGATGATATAAAAAGGAGTGGGCTACTGGGTTTGCACCATAGTTTCAAAAGTTGTTGAGGCCCAGTAGTGTGAAGCTGGGTCAGATCCTCTGTATGGAGTTGTTGAGTTAACTGTGTTAAATCTTTAAAGGTAGGGGTCTCAGGATGTTGAAGATGCTAGGAGTGTGGGACAAACTACCTAGTACAGCTCCATGAACCAAATGGAGCCTGTCCAATAAAGAGACAGTATGTGTGTATATGAAACAGGAATAGAGGGACCTCCATGAATTCTAGGTCTCAGGTGAAGTTGCAGGGTTTGCTATTTGACTTGCTGTGGTTCACTTTCACTGATAACCCTTGTTTATCTCAGGGAAGGTTTGCCCTATACCATTACTTGTTGGAAATTTGTAACTTTAAAGAAATTGTTATCCAGAGGTATACAATTAAGAGAAAGCCTTATGTCTAAGAAAGGCTTTCAGGACTTAAACTTTTGAGTAGCGCTAGAACCACAAGATGGTGGGGGACTTTTGAATTTGGACTGAACGTATTTTTGAATTATGAGATGACCATTAGCATGTAGAGGTGAGGGACAGAATGTTATGTTTTAGATGTTCCTGTGTTTAAACATTTGGTTCTCAGATGGTGAAGTTGTTTTGCGAGGCTGTGGAACATTTAGGATATGGGACCTAACTCAAGGAATTGGGTCATGGGAGAGTAGCCATTGAAGTTTTATAGCTCAAGCCCACTTCCTCTTCTCTCTGCTTCCTGATCTGTCAAGAGGTAAGGCGGTCCAGAGAGTTAGAGTCACATTACTACTGCCATGGAGCGGCCTGGTACTGTGCCTTCTAGACTGTGATAGACCATGTGCACCTCCACCAATGGTGGGGCAGAATAAATCCTTCATTCAATAAGTTATATTTTATTTGGTATTTGGTCACAGCACGATGAGAAGCAGTTAATATCACTTTTCAATCTATTCTAAGTAACACTTTGTCCCAGGACAAAGCATTAACTTTTTCTCAGGGTACAGAGCAAGATTCCAACTTTATCCTTTTTTTTTTTTGCAGATATCCATTTTCTAAACACCAGAATTTGTTGGAAAGACTATACTTTACACTCTGTCCTTCAAGGGTAAGAATAAAATCCCAGGAAAAAGAAAAACCCTGAAGTATAGCATCCAAGAAGGCATATCTGTCTCTGGGGTACCACCTGTGCCAGAGCATACAGTCCACTGAGAAAAGTCAGCTCTGTCTGCTACTTACCAGATGTTGCACAGGGGACATCTATCCTATTCATCTTTCTAATGTGATAAGCACATACTATGAAATCATATCATCATAACATTTGAAAGTTCCATTTGACACGAAATAAATGAGTAGTTTGTGTTTTATAGATCGCCCTAAGCACTGTATAACTCCCTTTGGTTCACACCTGATGAGTGTCATGAAGAACTATTGGCTTTATTTGTTAATAACTCTTGCTATGAGGAGTAATGTAGAAATGGTTTCTTCTCCACACATAGGAGAAACATCTCTGACATTAGCCCTGGACCAAATATCACCTCCAAGCAATGTTTGTTTTTCTTCAACACTGTAAGCAGTCATCTTTGGCTGATATTTACAACTACTTCTCTTTACCTGGGTCTATTGGTCCTTAGAGACTTTAAGGTAAACACACCATTCAGCCATAGCAACTCCATCTCTTTCTGGCATCTTTTTGAGAACATGCCACATCTAGTCCTATATTGATAGGTGGTATCCACATTCTTTAGAATGGAAGGTGTGCTCATAAACTGTCATTCTTTGGTATGCATGGGGAGTCTGTCTAGGAATCCACCACTAGATGCCCAAACCCTCAAATGCTCGTCTCTTATACAAAATGACATAGTATAAGCATATGTGCATACCTTCCCACATACTTTAAATTGTCTCTGGGCGACTTATTGTCTATAGTGTAATTGGTATATGAATGCTGGGCAAATAGTTATTGAGTTGCACTTTCTAGAAGCAATAGCAAGAGAAAGGGTTGTTTGTTATTGACAAAAAAAACTTTTTCCTGACATTAAAAATCCACTGTCAGTAGAATCTTCATCTATAGAACCAGCTGATACAAGGACTTTGTTTACTGAAATATCTGTTATCTATTTGACAACCAAAAGAACATTTGCCTGCTTTGTACAGAAACCTGATTCAAACTACTTTAAGTAAAATATTGGTTTTTACTGTCTCAGCCTTAAGAGATACTATCAGGCCTCTCTCACTCTGTCTCTGTCTGTAGCTTTCTTTCCTCTATGCTGTCTGCCCTCTCAGTACATTCTTCTATCAGGTAGCAACTTGGTCCCTGAGGAGAATATGTACCAGCCTACTCTTAAGTGGGCAAGAACATGTCTTCTCCAAGGACTAAAACCTCAACACAAGAATGTGCTATCCCTAGCCTGTCTTGACCTATATGCCCAGCTCTAGGCCAATCTATTCAGCAGAAGGTTTTTAAAATGGTAGGGCAGAGTCAGCAAGCTAAACTTCATAGTTTATGAAAGACTGAATTGGAAATATGGGAAACTATGAACAAAATAGTTGGAAGAAATGCTGAGAAGGGACAGATTAGTTATATCTTAAAAATACCTAAAATAAATCCCCAAGTAATTTCAACCTAATCACCCATAATGTAGGAATCTCCTTCAATGTTCTCCCTGTGAGTTCTCTTTGAAGACATCCCAAGATGGAGAAGTCATGGCGACCAATCAGCTTCCGTTTCAATGTGGTATGGAACCAATTATCAGATAGGTTTTCTTTCACTTATTCCAAGTCTTTTTTTCTAATTTCTAAAACATTGTCTCAATTCTCTCCATCCTAAATTCTTTAAAAACAAACAAACAAACAGACAAGCATGATTTCACCTTCCCGGAAAGTATATTGAAGTGTTTGAAGCAAATCTCAAAATGTCCTTTACGTCTTATATTCTACTTCTCAGTGTATTTTGAAGCTTCCTGATTCTGTCTGCATCACAGACAAGCATAGTCTTCAGCTTCAATGAGTTTCACTAACCACCTGAACTTCACACAGCATCTGACAATTTCTCCCTATGTATTATTCAATTAGTAACATAATGACTCAGGTAATTAAAATAGTTTCTGAATATTGTTTAAAATCTGCTTGTTGCTCCAAAGTGGATTAATTTTACCAGTGAGTGTGGTACTATTGGTTAATATTAAGCTCAACACTGTAGCTAATATTGTCAGATTATTTACAAAATTTATAAATAATCACTACAAGAGCTCTTTGATTGACTATTCTTACCACTATCCCAGGTCACAGCTTAGACTCAGTTTAGGTAGCTGGGAAGGATCTCACAACTCATTGGTTATTTTCCTTTCTCCTGTGACAGAGCACTTGGCAGAGAGATGAGATTTGTTTGAGCCCACAGTTCAGATGGACCCATCTATTATGGTGCAAAAGGCATGGAGCTGAAAAGCTCAACACATGAGGGTAGGAGCTTGCACTGTGGCTTGTTTCTATTTTGACAATTCGAGGAGCAGGGAAGTTAGCCAGAACTCAAGAAGAACATGGCCCTCAAAGCTATTCACGGTTACTCACTTCTGCTAGCTATGGCCATGTTTCCCAGGTACCACATCTCTTGAACCAATGCCACCAGCTGGGCACTGAGTGTTCTCACATGCAAGCCTCTCTCTAGCCATGTATTTTTGAGCTCAGGCAACTTTGACTCTGAAGCCAGGCTTTTCTCTCCTACTTCAGACTGTGTAGTGTAGGTCTTTGGAGGCTATCAGATTTGCCTCACTGAACTGTTACTCCTACTCTGTGCGCACCTTTTACCGCTGAAATGAATTTGGTGCTCTTATTGTGGGATGTGCAGAAAGCAGTTATCACAACAAACCTAGGACTCTTGTTTGCCTGCTTGCAAGGATAGCTTTTGATGGGAACCAAATTTGGGGAACTCGGATTTCAAGAGTTTCCACCATTCCTTGAAATGGCTCACTGTGCATAGGTTGTTTCTTCAAACAATATGATTAACTCTGAATCTGGGCTTTCTTTCATGGGGTATGGATATGTGCTAAGCATAAGTGTCTCTGCATCACCAATTTAGATAGATAGATAGATAGATAGATAGATAGATAGATAGATAGATAGATGATAGAGATAGACAGACAGATAGAGATAGATGACTGATAGACAGGTAGATAAATAAATGATAGAGATAGATAAACAGACAGAGATAGATGATAGATGTAAGCAAGCATACATACATATATACATTATTCATAACATGAATTATGTATATACATCCATTTCTGATTTTAGCTCCATTCCTTGATAAGAATCTTGAAGAGTGGGTTAGAGAACAGTTTAGGATTCTGGTTGCTTCCTGAAACTTCCCTCTGTGTTGAAACTAAACAATTCAACAAAACAAAGAGAAATAATTGCCAAACCAGTTAAATATTTTTTCGCCAGTGTCATTGAAAGGAATTAAAAAGAATGCCTCATTGCATTGTTATCTAGAATTTCCTAGCGTGTTTTATTATAAAACTGAGGCCCACAGTCTGAAGTAGTTTCACTTTTTTCCATCTTAGGTAGTTTTATGTTAGTTCTACTCTACTAAAAAGCAATGAGCTGACCTGACTTTTCTCCCTCTTGCTCCGTCGCTGGTTCTCCCTCTTCTATGCTCACAAATGGTTACACATTTTTGCAAATGATAACCATTTCTTTAATTGCAAGCTAAAATTGTTTAGATCGTATCTGCATCTGCATCTTACAGTTCTTGACATGTGCTGATGTCTCACCCCCACTCCGTTAAACAGCCAGTCATTTCCTCGATTCTTATCTTCTGCATTCCTTCAAATAATTGGTCTGTTTCATCTAAGTTATCAAATTTATGAGGTTAGAGTTGCTCAAATATTACTTTATTATGATCGCACCACCCCCCAGGCTTGAACTCACAGGCCCCCTGGGTGCTGGATTACAGATGTGCACCACTGCACTAAGCTTTTTATGCCCACAGAATCCACAGCAATTGTTCTTTGGTTTCTCTGGCTGCTTTCTGTATCAGAATTTTTCATGGTTAACCTGACTAAAAGTCGGTTTTATTAATCTTTTCAGTGTCAGCTTTTAGCTTTGTGGATTTTTTCTCTGTTGTTTTTTTTCTTTCATTTTATCCTAGTTTTGTTACTGTTGTTTGTTATTTGCTTTCTTCTGCTTGTTTTAAATTTATATTGCTCTTCTTGCACATTTTGTTTATGTATTTTACTATTACATTCACCCAGAGCCATACATTTTCCTTAAACACTCCTTGTGTTATATTTTACAAATCATAAAAAAGTTGTCTTTATTTCCACTTAGTTCAAAATTTTATTTCATTCGAGATTTCTCCTCTTACTCAGATTTTAGTAAGAAACATGTTTAATCTCCAAATATTTGAGAAATTTCCAGCTATCGTTCTGTTATTGATTTCTAGTTAATTTTATTGTGGTCTGAAATCATATTTTGTATGAATTATATGCTTTTAAATTTGTTCAGCATGTTTTGTGGCCCCAAATGTGGTCTTTCTTACTGGATGCTTCCCGAGAGCTTGGGAAGAATGTGTACTCCACAGTTGTTGGATGAACTGCTTCATAGCCCTCAATTAAGTCCCAGTGACAGATGGCTGCTCCACTCTGGCTGTCTTGCTGATTTCCTGCCTGCTGGATCGGTCCACACTGACAGAAGGATGTGGAAGCTGCACTTGTGGTACTGAGTCCATCTATTTCTCCTTGCCTTCTATTAGGTTTTCTCCATTTCGACATTTTGCTGTGAGGTATATGAATATGGGTTGAGTACTATGTCTTCTGGGAAACGTGGCCATTTACACCTATATAGTGTCCTTTGTATTTTAGATAACATTCTTGATTATGATGTTTGCATCATGTGAAACTAATAAAGCTGCCCTACCTTTCATTTTTAAATATTTGTCTTTATTTATGTGTTTCTGTACGTCTGTCTGAGTATATATCACACATATGCAGGAACCTGTAGAGGCCAGGACAGGGTGTTGGATTCACTGAAGTTGTGAGCTGCCCTACGTGGCTGCTAGAAACCCAGCTCAGGTCCTTTACAAGCGTAGCTAGTGCTCATAAGTGCTGTCCCGGGCTAGCATAATGTTTCTTTCTCTCTATATATTTTGTGTTCTTATGCTGTGTTTCCACTGAAGAGGGCCTCTATAGGAAGCCCACATTTGGTCTTGCACCTTCGGGCTCCAGGGCTGCTATCTCTGGCGGGTGTTTCAGATCTTTGGTGCTGATGCAAGAGGAATGACAGAGTTTGTGTTTGCCTTTGCCTATTTGCTGTCTTCATTAGTGACTTCCTTTCCATCTCTCACTTCTTTTCTGCTTACTCTGGTTAATACCTAGCATGTTTGTAACGCATCTGCTTTCTCTTTTAGTTTTTCAGCTCTGTATTTTCATTTCTTGAATTTATTTGATGGTTGTCCTTATGACCAACAGAAGCCTGCTCTCAAGGTTGTTGTGGCGTTCCCCTGCCTCCACCCCCACAGCACCGTTGCTGCTGTACACAAGAGGCGAGCTTCCTGACACTGCCACTAGCATGGTTTTAAGAGCTGTCCAGCATAACAAGGAAGAAGAAAATCATACTTTTAACATTTCATTTTTTCCCCTTTACTAACATTTTTACTTCCTTTATTGAGATCTCATATCCTTTTCTTGTCAATGAAAGGCTTCTTTTAGCAATTCACACAAGACAGATACAGAAAAAAAAGCTATTTATGTAGGTATGTATGTATTTATTTGTTTTCTAACTAAAAACCGATTTTTATTTCTCCTTCACTTTTGATAATGCTTGTCACAGCAAAATCCAGGTTGGCGAAGGACTTTTCTTTAGTTTTTACTTCTTTACTCAGCACTCCTATTTGCATGCTTTCTGAAGAGGCTGACAATTTGATTGCTGTCTTATTCTGCTATAAATGAGTGTTTTCTTTTGACTTCTGTTAAGCTTTTTCCCCTTGTGTCTGGTTTTCCAATGTTTGAACAGGTGTAGGATTTAAAATACATATATGTTTTGCTATTTAGTGTTTCTAAGTTTCTTGGGTTTGAGTTTGAGGCATGTCATTGATTTTGTAATATTCTCAGCAATTTTTATGTTGAATGCTCCATCAGTTACTCACCTGTATCTCAAGTTACTAATATTACCACTACACACATGCGAGCACACGTGCACATGCATGTACACACGCGTGAGCACACATGCACATTTCGGTGCTTTTGATTTCTAGGATTTCCTGTGCATTCTCTGTTAGCATTTCTGTGATTTTATGTCACCCAGCTTTTCTTTCTTGAAGCCACTTTGTCTCTAAACAATATTAATACTTTGCTAATAATACATCATACCTATGCTTTAAACAATGTTTATAAAGCTAAAAACCTGGTTATGGATTCCTTTGATAATCTTGGATGATTTCTAGTACCCAAAAAATGTACTACTGGTAATATTCCCCGTTTCTTGTAAGAATCCATTTCCTGCTGCCCAATAACAGTCCTGAAGATGGTTGAACCAAATGGCCAAATTTATGGGAAGACTGGCATTGCCCACGCATGTCGGACTCATTGTTTCCCAAGTTGTAGTGCACATGAGTTGTTGAGATGCAAGCTGAAACTCTGCTCAACTCTGTGAAAGAAGCTTGTGTTCTTCTGTCCACAGGATAATCAGTCTGTAAAGCCATCAGTTAGCACATCTAGCTGGAAGCCCATCTAGCTGGGACAAAGCTGAGTGCAACATCTCTTGCCAGAGCTCTTCTCTGCCTCCCTCTTTGGGGCAGTGTGATCCTCTGCTTGGAATGACTGCCTTCATTCCCTACCAAAGGCTTTTCCTCTTAAGGCTTTGCCCTGAATTCTCTAACCTGAAGTCCTTCCCGGCTGCTCGCACATCCTGGGAATCAGACTGTAACTTCCAGGGTAACCTTCCACAGCAGAGTTCTTTAAGTAATGAAATGCGTGCGAGCCTGTCTTCCTGACAGGAAGTAGCTATACATCTGTTCCCATGCCCCCTTTGACTATGAGCCTTTTGGGAACAACAACTGTGTCTCTTATACCATATTCTACAACCTACTCCCTGCATCCACCATGTAATAAAAGCTTTATGAATATTTGCATATATATACAAAATGACTGAATGAGAAAGTGCTGGGATATGTGAAGGGAGAAGCTTATTTCATAGACAGATCAGCCATTAGCAGCATTCTGCTGCTGTCCTGCACTTCCTGCCAGTCATCAAATTCAAGAAGCTGCCATTATCAGTGGCTACACTTGCTCCTTAATGAAAGACCAGTGACCAAAGGAAGATATCCACTATCTTGAGAACAGGAAACAATCCTTCTCAATAGGCTTCCTTACTGAGATAGGTGGGTTCCTGTCTCAGCTAAGCCCTAGGGAGAAGGAAGGCAAGCTTGGAGGGCTAATAACCACACCCAGAATCTCCTTTGGTTCAGTGCCATTTGGCTGCAGATGGGCACTTTGTGGATGATGGAGTGTTATGGGAGTCCTGACTCTTGGAGCATCCCATGAGAAATGCAAATGTGCATGTCCAGACCAGAGTCCTGCATTCCACAGCCCTGAGCAGACACATGTATTACCAGAGCCTGTAGATGCCTGCTTATGCCTGAATCATAACTAGTACCACATGACCCTGAAGCATTCTACTTGGGATAGTGAGTGATACGCACCTTCCAAACTTTTAAAACTTACTCTCATTATGAATTAGGACAATTTAAAACAGAAGCTACTTCCACTTCTAATATCCAGTGGATAAGGGCACTTCATACACCCCTTGTATCTTTATTCCATTTAACAAACTATCAGTAATTTCTTCATGTCATGAAATGTCTAAACAATGTGAAATTTTTTCTGGTTGTTTTCAGAATGCTTCTGGAGAGTGAACCTATACAAGTTATGATCCAAATAAGATTTCCATTTCATTTGGTTATATAAGGTTTCATTATTTTTGGTCTATATTACATCAAGCTGGTTTTTTTTTTTTTTTTGGTTTTACAAGACAGGGTTTCTCTGTATTGTTTTGGAGGCTGTCAGTCCAGCCTGGCCTCGAACTCACAGAGATCCGCCTGCCTCTGCCTCCAAGCTGTTCTTTAGGTCCCACTGTGATAGTTAGTGTTGATTATTGTCTTAGGTAGAGTTTCTATTACTGTGAAGAGACATCATGAGCATGGGCAGCTCTTATAAAGGAAAAATTGGGGTGAATTATGCTTTCAGAGGTTTAGTACGCTATCATCATGAGAGAATATCACAGCATGCAGGCTGACATGGTGCTGGAGAAGGATCTGAGAGTTAATATAACTTGATCCACAGGCAACAGGAAGTGGTCTGAGTGAAGCCTGAGCAAAGGATACCTCAAAGCCCACCCCCTGCAATGACACACTTCCTCCAACAAGGCCATAACTACTCCAACAAAGACACACCTCCTAATAATTCTACTCCCTATGAGTTTATGGGGGACAATTACATTCAAATCACCACATTCTACTCCCTGCCTCCCATAAGCTTATAACAGTATCATAATGAAAAGACACATTTAGTACAACTTCAAATGTTCCCATAGTCTTTCACAGTCTCAACAATGTTTAAATGCCAAAATTCTGAGACTTACATAATGGCACAGGATGTACATTACAATTCCAAAACATATAGAAGGGAGCGTAGCAAGGAAATACTAGACCAAAGCAAAACCAAAAGCTAGCTGGGCATATGTCAAACTCTGCATCTCCATGTCTGATGTCAAAATTCTCTTCATATCTCCAACTTCTTTCAGCTTTGTTGACTGTAACACACTTCTTTCTCCTGGGCTGGTTCCACTCCCTGTTAGTTTTCCTGAGTAGGTATCCTGCTTCTCTGGCATCTTTACCATTTTGGGTCTGAAGGCAATTCAGGCTTCTCCTTCACAGTTTCACACAATGGCCTCTCTGGACCTCCATTCAGGGACAGCCCTGACACATACCTGGCCTCAGCAGCTTTCCTTAGTCATGGAGGAATATTCCATAACCCCTTTCTTCTATCCTTGACTCTAAAGCCAGAATCACATGGCTGAAGCTGCCAAATGCTACTACTTGCTGGGGCTAGGACAAGGCCCCCTTGTTAAATTACATTTTCATCAGCTTTCTGTTTTCATTAATTTCCTTCATTGCATAAACTTGGCTTCCTGAAACTGGATCTGTAGACAAGGCTGGCCTTTAGCTCAAAGATCTTCCAATTACATCTTCACCAGTTTTCTGTTTTCAATGACTACCTTCACTGCCTAAGCTTGGCTATTTTGGAACCCGTTCTATGGACGGGGTTAGTCTTAAATTCAGAAATCTACCAGCCTCTACCTTCCAAGTGCTGGCATTAAAGGTATATACCACTACACCAGGCTCTATGCTTTTCTTTAATTCCTTTTCATAAGTTAGAAGCTTAAGTGGGTGGGATCTTGTCCTTAGGTCAACACTCATTTTATTCCATTTCTTAATTTGTTTATTTCTTTGGACACAGGACTTAGTTCCATTCCACTTCCTGGTGTTTCTTTTCTCCTTAAATTGTACATTTTTAAAAGTTTTTCCTTGCTCAGCTTGCTTATTTTCATTATGAATCTTCATTAGAGTTACCACGAGTAAGTAACCATACAGCAAAGTCTATAGTAGGCTGTTTTGAGATGGTCTCTGCCAATGGAATTAATCCAAACTCTTTACTTTAGCCTCAGTCAGACTCTTGGGACAAGGGAAAAGCAGCCACATTCTTTATCAAAATATCACAAGAACATTCTCTAGTTCACATACTAAGATTCTTCTCCTCTGAAACCTGTTGAGCCAGGCCCCACATTTCAACTCACTCTCAGCACCATTGCCTTCCATTAAGCATTAAATCATTCAACTGCTTTTCTAATCCATAGTCTCCAGGTCCAAATTCCTTCAACAAAAGCATGGCCAAGACTATCCCAGCAAATACTCCAGTCCCTAGCACCAACTTCTGCCGTAGTTAGGGTTTCTGTTGTTGTGAAGATATACCATGACCACAGCAACTCTTGTAAAGAAAAACATTTAATTGGGGTGGCTTACAGGTTCAGAGGTTTATTCCATTATCATCATGGCAGGACACATTGGTGTGCAGGCAGATGTGCTGGAGAAGGAGCTGAGAGTGAATACATCTGATCCACAGGCTATAAGAAATGAACTGAGTATCACACTGAGTGAAACTTGAGCAAAGAAGACCTCACAACCCACCCCCACGGTGACACACTTCCTCCAACAAGGCCATGCCTCCTAATAATGCTACTCCCCATGAGTTTATGGGGCCAATATATTCAAACTACCACAATCGTTGACTGTAAACATGACAGGATCTCGAGTCTTGGAGACACATGAGGGATTACTCAGCCTCTGGGCATTCTTGTTTAACAGAAGTGGGAAGAATCATTGTACAGGAGGGTGATGCCATTCACTGGGCTTGGTTCTCAAACTACATGAAAAGGAGGAGTTGGCTGAGCACAGAATTAGTTGCTCTCTTCTTCCTAATTATTGACACAGGGTGACCAGCTGCCTCAGCCTCTTCCTCCCTAGTTTCTCCATCGTGATGGATTGCATTCTCAAGTTGAGATCCAAAATAAACACTTTCTACTCATGTTTGTCAACAGTTTTGTCACAGCATGAGACAAGTAACTAATACACTTGCCTCTTCCTAGTTTTTACTTATTTTTCTTGTCACTTACTAATTAGGAAACTCAGACCAATTGTCCTATAAAGCTTTGTAATTTCTAGATTTGATGAGTTTGTGTTGTGTTGTTAACACATAATTCTATCCACCTTCTGCATTCCTATAAGCAGAGGATAAATTTAGAATTTTCATTAGTTGAAGGTCCAAGTCTTTCGGGAAGGATATTTCATATATACAACATATTGCATCATATGAAGGGGGAATGAATATCTAATTTCTTTTTATCTTGATGGTAGAATGGGCAAATAGCTTGGGATGTTGTGATGGATAACCTTGGATGTTAACTTCAAGCATCTGGGAAGAGGGAACCTCAGTTGAGGAATTGCCTCTGTCAGATTAGCCTTTGGGCATGTTTGTGGGGGCATTTTTTTATTACTAATTACTGTAGGAGGACCCGGCCCACTGTGCATGGTGCCATCCCTAGGAAGTCTATACCCCTGGGCTCTATGAGAAGGGCAGCTGAAAAATCCTGATAGTGAGCCTGTGAAGCAGCATTCCTCCATGGTTCTGCTTCAAAGTCCCTGTCCTGTTTGAGTTCCCATCATGACTCCCCTCAAGGATGGAATGGTCTCTGACTATAAAACGAAATAAACCCTTCTCTCTCCTACTTGCTTTTGGTCCTGGTTTCTACTACAGCAACAGAAAAGCAAGATAAGCATGTGATGTTGCCCTTAATTCTTCAGAATAAATTCACCGAATTTTCACATACAAGTTTTAACAGGTCCTCTCTCTCTCTCTCTCTCTCTCTCTCTCTCTCTCTCTCTCTCTCTCTCTCTCTCTCTCTCTCTCTGTGTGTGTGTGTGTGTGTGTGTCTGTCTGTCTGTCTGTCTGTCTCTGTGTGTATGTGTGTCTATGCATACTTTAAGGAAAATGTAACAAGATTCCTTGATTCTTTATCAAACAACCTTTATGTATGTGATTTGTCCTCCCTCCTTCTGTATTGACCCCCTCCCCAGTTGAAGTCCACTCCCCATTTGTTTTTCACTTTCTATTTCATATCGCCTGTGTCCTGCTATTATGCACAAAGCCACCCCTCTGCCTATGGTCCCTTTATACTTTCCTGGTTTCTGCTGTTACTCAAGGTCATACACTAACACATGAAGATTGGAGCTAGGAACCTCAGATGAAGGAGAACATACTGAAGTCTGGGTTACCTCACTCACTATTGTCTTTTCTAGGTTCATCTTTTTTTTACCTGCAAATTCATAGTTGCAATTTTCCTTACAGCTAAATAGTAATCTATTGTGTGTATTAGGGAATTTCCATTAGTCACTTATATGTTGAAGGACATTTAGGTTGTTTCAAATTCCTGCATATTGTGAATAGAGCATCTATAAGCATTGCTGAGCAAATGTCTGTGGAATGGGATGTGAAGTTCTTTGCACATATTCTGAGGAGTGCATAGCTGATCATACGGTAGATTTGTTTTTAATTCTTCAGGGCTCTCCATATTGGTCTCCAGAGTGGCTTCACCAGTCAGCATTCCCACCAACAATGAATGAGGGTCCTTTCCTCAAAACCTCACCAGCATTTGCTTTGCTGATCTGGGATATTTTCTGATTCTATATGAATCTCATGATTTTTTTTCTATTTATATGAAGAATGTTGTGGGTGTTTTGATTGGTATTACATTGCTCTGTAATTTGTTTTTGGATGGTGGCCATTTTCACAGTATTGGCTCTACTGATTCATGAACACGAGTTAGCTTTCCATTTTCCAATGTCTTTCTTAATCTCAATCTTCTTCAGAGATTTGAAATTTTCATTGTAAAGGACTTTCACAATCTTTGTTAGGTTTATTCCTAGACATGTTTTTGTCTTTGATGCTATTGTAAATGGGAGTGTGTTGGTGGTATGTGAAAAGGGTACACATTTTTGTGACTTGATTTTGTATCCTGCACCCATTTTCATAACTTGATTTTGTGCCCTGCACACATTTTTGTAAGTTGATTTTGTATTCTGCTGAAATTGATGATTGTTTCTAGAAATTTTCTAGTGGAATTTTTGGGATCCCTCATGTAAAATGTCTTATCGTTAGCAAATAAGGATAATTTTATTTTCTGTTTCCTATTTGTATCCCTTTCATTTTCTTCTCTTGCCTTATTGCTCCAGCACTTACTGCTTCCAGCACTATATTGAAAAGAAGTGGGCATAGTGAGCAGGCCTGTCACTTTCATGATTTTAATGGGATTTCTTTTAGTTTTCCCCTTTTAGGATAATGCTGGCTGTGGGTTTGTCGTATACAGCCTTTAATATGTTGAGGCATGTTCCCTCTGGTCCTACCGTCTCTAGGACTTTTTAATAAAGCATGTTGGATTTTGTCAATTTATGCATCTATCGATGTAGATTATAAGATTCTTGTTTTTAAATCTATTAATGTGATTTATTTTATGTAATGACTTATGTTTATTGAATTATCCCTTCACTTCTGGTATAAAGCTAACTTAATTGGGTTAATCATCTTAATGTGAAACTGTATTTGGTTTGCTAGTATTTTATGAAAGTTTCACATCTCGTCTATACCCTTCAAGGATATTGTTACGTAGTTTGTTTGGGGGTGTGTCTGTCTATCTTTTTGTCTGTCTCTCACTGCTTTGGGTGTTTGAGTAACATTGGCTTCATAGAATGAGTTTGTGAGTTCTCCTTATATTTTTTATCTTCTTGAATAATTTAAGAAGTATTGACTATAGTTCTTCTTTGAAAGTCTGGTAGAATTTGGCTGTGAATCTGCTTCAGCCTGGGATTTTTTTTCACTCAGAAGGCCTTTTCTTGCTGTTTTGATTTCCTCTTTATTATCAGTCTGTTTAGGTTGTTGATCTGTACTTGATGTAACTTTGGTAGTTTGGATAAATCAAGAAATTCATGTATTTCTTTTAGATTTTCCCACTTAGTGGAGTACAAGTTTTTAAAGCATTTCGTTAAAAGATTCTGAATTTCTTTTGTGTCTAATGTAATGTTCCCTTGTAAAATTATAAATTTGTTCATTTGAGCTCTCTCCTTATTTGGTTAAGTAGATGTTTGTCATTTCAAAGAATCAGCTCTTAGATTCATTGACTTGTATTGCATTGTTTTCTTTTTTCTATGTCATTAATTTATGCTTTATTTTTTTATTCCTTGCTGGATATTAGGATGGAGTTTGGTTTTTCCAAATTCTTGAGTCGTATAATTAAGTCATTTATTTGCTGATTTTCAGTGTAGGCACTTAGGGGGTCTAAAGTTTAGTTGTGTCATGTTTCTTTTCATTTAGTACAGGAATATTTTTATTCCTTTCTTGATTTCTTCTCTGACCAATTCATCATTCAGCAGTGAGTTGTTTAACCCTCATGAGTTTATATATACGCCAGAGTTTTATTTGCTGTAGATTTTGTTTTATTGCATAGTGGTCAGATTGGATACATGGAATTATTTGAGTTTTTCTGTATTTGTTAAGGTTTCTTTTGTGTCTCAGCATGTCATCTATTTTAGAAAAGCTTCTACATGCTGCTGAGTAGAATGTGTATTTTTTTTTGACATTCAGGTGAAATAATCTGTAGACAGAATATATTAGTATATAGTTGGTCCATTTAATTCTGAGGTTTCTGTTTATTTTTTGTTCAGATGATCTATCTAGTGAAGGAAAAGGGCTATTGAAATAACCTATTATTATTGGTTTTGTGTTAGTCTGTGTTTTAATCCCATTACTATCATTTTTAATGAAGTTGATTACACAAGTTTTTTGTGCATACATGTTTGTAATATTTTCTTAATCCCTTGATTAGAATAAGGTGCCCTGTTTTTGCCTCTTCCGATGAGTCTTAATTTGAAGTCTGTTTTCTCAGGTATTAAAATGGCCCTGCCTGTTCACTTCTTGATCTCATTTTCTTAGAATAATTTTTCCATCCTTCCACTTTAATGTTGTGTCTGTCTTTAAAGCTGAGTTTCTTGTAGACAACACATAGATGGATTTTGCTTTTAATCCATTCAGCTAGCCAGTGTCTTTTAATCAGATAGGTGAGACCATTAATATTTAGAGTAATTACTGGAAGGTGGGTGTAGAGTGTAGACATTTTCTTCCTTGTCGTTTTGTTGGTTTGTGTTGTTAGTTATGTTTTGTATTTCATTAATTATAGCTTGATTTATTTTATTTCTAGAGTCTTTTGGATGTACTTATTCCTGTTTTCAGTTCAAAGTATTTCTTTCAGTATTCTGTTTAGCATTTTTTGTTGGATATGAAATTTTTAGGCTGTTTGGTTCATGAAAAGTTTTCATTTCTCCTTCAATATGGCAGATAGTTTTGATGGGTAAGGTAGTTTCTGTTGGTGGTTGTGGTCTTTTAGAAATTGGAGAGCATTGTTACAGCCTCTTCTGGCTTTCAGAGTTTCTATTGAGAAATCAGGTGTTATTCTGTTGGGCTTTATTTTATATGTAAGTTGTGTTTTATCTCTTTAATTCGCAACACTTTTTCTTTTTTCTGTATATTCAGTGTTTTACTATGATGTTCTATGGGGATTTTCCTTTCAGGCCTTGTTCTATGTGTTTTCTATATGGGTGTGCATGCCCTTCCTTAGTTTGGGGAAGTTTTATTCTATGCCCTTGGTAAGAATCTGAACTATGCCCCAAACCGGAATTTTTCTCCCTTGTCTGTGCCTATAGTTCAAGGATTTGGTCTTTTGATGGTGATCCTCATTTCCTGTATGTCCCTTTCCTAAGCTTTTAAATTTTTTCACACACTTTGCATATCTGATCTAGATTCTCTACTTTGGTTTCCAGTCCTTATGTTCTATCTTCTGCCTGACTCATTCTATTTGTAAGGCTTTCCCATGTGTCTCTCTTGTTCTCTTTGATGTGTCCATTTCTTTATTGAATTCAGTTTTTCAAACCCTGAATTGTTTTTATCATTTCATTCATAGTTGTATTTTTGTTTTCTTATACATTGCCCATGTACTTATTACTGCCCTCTTCAAATTCAATGAAGTTTGTTCACATCACCTTTTAAACTCCTTGGCTTCTTTGATAAAATATGTGATTGCTCATATAAATTCTTATTCTGGGGTTCATCTAAGCAGTTCTTATTAAAGAACACTTCTATGGGGTCTAGTGGGTTTGAAGGGAGACATGCTGTCTTGGACATTCACATTGCTTTTTTTTTTCAATTTGACCTGGACATGCATTCTTTTTTGCTTGCATGTCTGATGTGAATATCTGGCCTGCCTTAAGCTAGGCCAGTGCTGGAGTTGTGTGGTCAGCAATAGGCCAGGTAAAGCTGTTTAATTGGACCAGGCATAGATAGCTACCAAATCATGGTTCTTGAGCTTGGCCTGTTGGTATAGAGATGGTGTGGGTGGTGAAAGGTTGGGAGAGAAAAGGGCTGGTCCATATCTCGTCTGTACTTGTGGAGATGGCAAGGGATAAAGGATGGGGGAGGGAAGACATGACTTTCCAGACAAAAGTGGCTCTTGAACAAAGAGGGTTTGTTGGTCATGCATCTGGAGCTAGGCTTGTGGGTGTGCAGATCTGTGGTGCAATACTTATAGTGTAAGAGTCACTAGTTAGAGGACCATAAAGATGCTCAGTGGTTAAGAAAACGTACACACACTGCTGTTGCAGAGGACAGAAATTCAGTTCTCAGCACCTATGAATGGTGGCTCACACTGCCTGTATCTTCAGCTATAAGGGATCCAACATCCTTTCCTTTTCTGGACCCCAGGTGGATTTGTACTCAGTTACACACACACACACACACACACACACACACACCATAATTAAATACAAAATAAATCTTAAAAAATAATTACCGAAAGATCCAGAATTCTTAAATTCATATAAATGAAACCAAGGTTATCATCAAACTGCCAAGCACTGGACCTGTAAATGGTACCAAATTTAAGCTTTAAGGAAATTGTTAATCTCATTTCCCATTTTAGTTTTCCAAAGTTGTATGTATATGTTGGGGGGGGGCAAAGAAATACACTACAACACAATACCATAGTTAATTCAGAGAACTTCAAATTCAGTCTATCTCCAACATTGTCACCATTCAAACTACACCTGCATGCTGATTTGGTGTTTTCAGACCTTCAGATAAATGTGCAACAAGTGTGCAAATCCACCCATTTAATGCAGGACTTGTCAATTACCTAAGCTTTTACATAAATAAATAAATAAATAAATAAATAAATAAATAAAAGTAAATATGCAGGGTTGTTATTTTTCCTTCTGTTTGGTTGATAAAACATGTGAAGCGCTGACTCTGGTACAGGCACTTGAGCTCTCATCTATACCTCTCCCTTAACTCACCTCCTGGGCTGGGCTCTGGGATTAAAGAGGGACAGAGCTCAGAGAACAGGGAAGCCAGAGGCTTCCATCTCCAGCAATGCCCGATGATGGGACACAGTCTGAACTAAAATCCGATTGAGGAAAAACGTCAGATAGAACTTGTGGCTTGTGTTATAGTTCCTGTGAGTGGAAACATGGGGAATTATAGAGAAGCATCTAATTACAAAAGCAGAATGTGAAAACCAAGGCCTTTCTTGAAGTCACAGGGAAATTCAAATGGCCAGATCTCAGCCACAGGGATCGCTGCCTCTCCTGAATATTTGAGACCTGTTACATCCATAAACACAACAAGATGTACTTGTACTTTGCTATATATTCCGCCATGGCAATAGAGAAGTAAAGAACACCAAGGGATTAATCAACGACATGCATGATTAAAACCAGAAGGAATAGAATGACCTACGGGTCAAAGGGAATTTAAAAACTGAGCACAGTTTCTACAGAGAGCGGATACACAATATGCTCTGTTGGGGCACTTAACTGTAACGATGTTTCAGACACACAGCAGGTTTCAGTGACCTCCTGTCTACAAACTGTGGAAGAAAGGTTTGGTTTGTAAGTAAAGGTGACACAAGGGACAGGACATGCCCTGAAGTCACATGGAACATTGTGAAAAGCCTTCACTGACTCATTTCTTTCTTAACCCACAAACTAGCAAAGGTCATGCCAAGAAAGGACATGCTTGCCCACATGTCTGTGTTTTTTCTGTACAACACTTTATCAACTCGACTGGATGCCTCCTGGCTATTTTTGACAGAGTTCTTTGCCACATTCCAGTGAGATAAGCAGGCCCTGTGCCCACTTTGCCAATGATAAGGACGAGATGTGGAAGTCATCGTCGTAGTTCTTGGACTGTTCTTTGGACTGCACAGCATGAGAACCATGCATCCAGGAATGGAGCTCAGCGCCCAGGAAAGCAGCCCTATTGTGCCTCTGGGGCAGGCTGCTGCCCCTGCTTAGATACCACCACGAACTTCTACATGCTTCTCTCACCTATGTCAGCAAGCATGTCTTTCCCAATGCACCCAAGAGCTGTGTTGTCACCCATGGTGAACATATGTGTCAAGGAGAAAGAGTTCCTAATTGGCCACAACTGGTTCCTCTGACATAACACTGAACTGGTGATCTCCGGTTCAGAACTTCCACTTTCTCTGCCACGGCATCTGGAGATCCTTCTTCACTTCTCTGAGGCCCTCGAGGAAGGCAAAGGGCAATGGGAGGGTTTGTTATTGTAGGAGTTAGAAGCCCACTCCTCCCAGACGTGTACAAAACCATCTCCGGCTACTGGAAATCGCCATGGGTTACCAGAAAATACCAAGTGCTCTGCACTTTCTAAGCTGATTTTAATTTGATTTCAGTGATCTGGAAAGACAACAGGCTCACCATAGCTCTACACTTCTGCCATCTTTCTGTTGCCTTCTAGAATCTACACCTGTCCAGGCACGTGCCTGTTCTGAAGGAGGAGCCTATGCCAGGACTCAGATTTTACAGCTCACGTTCTGCTACAGCATTAGAGTGCAATGTGAGGAGAAATGAAGCAAGATGAAGATCCACCTTCAGCCACTGTTAACTGAGTTCTCATCCTACCTCAGAGACTGGGAAGCCACTGAGGTTTGAAGAGTGTGTCTTCATATGGGATGGAGTCTGGTGGTGTTGCTGCACACCTTTAATCCCAGCGCTCAGGAAGCAGAGGCAGGCAGATCTCTAAGTTCAAGGCCAACCTAGCCTACAGAGTGATTTCCAGGACAGCTGGGGGCTACACAGAGAAACCCTGTCTGGATTAATAAACAAGCAAACAAACAAATAAAACAGTTAAATGTGGGGGTGTTAAGAGAAGCTTTTTCTTTGCTAGCCGCTTTGGTTTATCCCCCGCCAGTCGCCTGGGCTCTGCCGCGCCAGCCTGGTTCTAGATCCGCAATAGTCCCAAATAAACACACAGGAGGCTATATTAATTATGAAGCTGTTGGCCTTGCTTGTCTCTTACTGGCTAGCTCTGCTTTAAGTAATTACCCCATAATTGTTAATCTAAGTATGTCTCTTACCGGAGAAGTTTCCGGGCTCCTACCCGGCGTTACATGTCGACTCTCTTGTGTTTCCCCTTCCCAGAATCCTCCTCGACTCCTAGTCCCTCCTATCTAGGTTTTCTATTGGCCAGACAGTACTTTATTGACAAATGCACAGGCAAATAACAGGACTTCCCCAACATGGGGGTGTCCTTGGTCCTCAATGGGGCAATGTTAAGAAATGGAACCATCAAGAGTGTTGAATTAGAACCTCTGGCTCACCTCTGCATAGTCAGTTCGGAAAGCCCCATTCCTGTCCCTCTCCAAACCCTGCCAGCTCAAAGAGTCTTCCATCAAAGGAAAGGCACCAAAAGCCCAGTTCCAAATCATTGGTGGTTGCTATAGCTCGGCTTCCTCTCCTATTGCCACCAGCCACCCAAGTTCCAGCTGAGTGTTCAGCTTTTGACCATGCAATCTATAAAACTTTCCTGCCCTGACCCGAGTGCACAACTTCTCTGGCCTTGATCTCTGCTGCCAGTGAACCCACCTGGGAGTTGCTTTGCTCAATGTACCTGTTGTATTTTTTTTCAATTCAACTTACCCTGGCTTACTGCATCAGCAGAGAAACTTACTGAGGGGAGGGGCAGAAAACCTGTTAGTTAGGTCCTTTGGAGCCCTGCCCTCAGATATGAATAATATAGTACTTACAGGATCCCTTCTAATTCCTTCTGTGAGTGGACCGGTGGACTGTTATAAAAGGGTGAAGCCTGGTCCCTGAATCTCTCTGGCTTCCTGTCTCACCATGTGATCTGTCCCACTGTGAAGCCATCCTCCATGTGTAATGAAACAGGGGGTCTTTAGATAAATGCTTTCTTTTCCTTTTTTAATTTAAATTAGAAACAAACTTGTTTTACAAGTTCCCTCTCCCTCCTCTCCTCCCCTGCTTCCAACCGACCCCCTATCCCATCCCCTTTCTGCTCCCCAGGGAGGGTGAGGCCTTTCATAGGGGAATCTTCAAAGTCTGTCATATCATTTGGAGCAAGGCCTAGACCCTCCCAAAGCAAGGAGTCTTTAGAAAATGCCATTGAAATGTTGTTTAGAATCTTCAGCCACAAAAATCATGCAGAAAGTAAATAAATCTTTCTTCACAAATTGTTCACCCACATATATTTTGTTATAAAAACAGAAAACTAAGAGATGTTTGGGAATTGGCCTACTTATTTGAACTTAGAGAGAGAGAGAGAGAGAGAGAGAGAGAGAGAGAGAGAGAGAGAGAGAGAGAGAGAGAGAGAGAATTGCAGAAGGGGAACATGGGTTGGACAGCCAGGCTTGCCCTCCTGGGAAACATCACCTGCAACCCAAGGCATCTTTGCTCTATCTAACTTGACTTGGGTCTGTGGGTTACCAGATCAACTGGCACAGGCCAGGCATTGTGCATCTTCAATCATGCAGCAGCTCTGCCCCTTCCTCCGTGCCTCTAAGGGTCACAGGTTTGGGAATTAACCAGAAGTCTTTCACTGCATGAGCACAAGTCATGGGGCTTGCAGATATGGCGAGTAACAATCTTGTTTGGATGCAGTATGAGAAATGCTCATGAAATATGTTAGGTCCAAAGGAACCTCTGATCTCCCAGATTCCAAAGGACAGTCCAAGTATTCAGAAATGGTCCCAGCCTGGACTGCAGGGGGATGTCTTGTGGTGAGATAAAAGCCAGTATTCCTCAGGAACTTGTGAAGCTGGTTTCCCTCTACCAAAAGGTGTCATTGCCCTTACCTCTAGCAGAAGGGATATATGATGACTTTCTGTGGTGCTTATGAACATATCAAAGCTCATTCTGGCCTCCAGGTTCCCTCAGTACCACAAGTACTGCTACAAACTCAAAATCCATGCTAGTATCTGATGGGGGATGTCGTTCTATATGCTGTGAATACATGTTTCTCTTATTGGTTGATGAATACATGCTGACTGGCCAGGAGCCAGACAGGAAGTATAGGCCGGGCTACCAGACTAGGAGAATGCTGGGAAGAAGAAGGCAGAGAGCCATGAGAGAGATGCCATGCAACTGCCAAAGGAGTAGTAACATGTTGGATCATTACAGATAAGCAACAGCCTGGTGGCAATCCACAGTTTAATAGAAATGAGTTAATAATTACAAGAGAGCTAGCCAGTAAGAAGCCTGAGCCATTGGCCACAGTTTATAATTAAAATACAATCCTCTGTGTGTTTATTTGGGGCTAATGACTGCAGGACCAGGCAGGGCAGAAACCTCCATCATCAAGCATTCTAGCCCTTCTCATCTCCCCTACCCTAAACTTCCTGCAACTCATGGGCTTCCATCCCCCCAGCTACTCATTCTCCTTACAACCCTGCTATTCAGATTCAGTCTATGATTGCTTGAGATATACATACATACATACATACATACATACATACATACATACATATGCTCCTGCTTCTCTCACTGTTTTCCCTATTCACTATCCGCTATCCCCTGCTATTTTCCCATCTCTCACATACCCCTGGCTAATGTCCAGTCTGATGGCTATGTTCATTCTACTTCCTTCTCTCTCTACTCTAAACTCTTCCAACTGCCTTTAGCTGTTCTCTCTCATATCCACAATAAAATCTTTCCCTTAACCATACCATGGAATAGGCACGTTCTCAGTTCATACAAACTCAGTTTGCATCTCCCAGAAGATTTCACCTAGTCTAATTCAGTTACCATGAAAGTCATTTCTAGGGATACCACTGCTCATGTCATTGGCTTTATGCCCTGAAAATAAAACACACCATGTGTGTCTCTCCTATGACCCCAATCTGGAACTTTCTGTGATTTTGGAACATGTTAAATCTTTTTGACATGGAGGTTCATTTCTCAAAACATGAAAATTTCCAAATAAATTCAGACTTGGCCTCCTCTGCTAAACAAAATCCTTAATCCACCTCTTTGGGCTTGGGTAAACTACCAAAAGGCCAAACAAATGGGTAAGAAAACAAGTAAGTGGGAGTTTCTTTTGCATTCTTAAGCAACCCAAAGGAGTTTGAGACTGCCCTACATGCTTTATCAGTGTTCCTAGAATATAGTGCTTGGCTGTGAGGGCCACCCTGGTGCCAGGGAGGCTTTCTGGTCCCATGGGCTGCACAGGAGTCAGGACAGAGAAGCATGTTGGAGAATAAGAGAGAATTCTACAACAGTTTACCCCAAGAAAATCCCACTTGTGCCCCATCCCCCAATAACAGAGTATGAGCATCCTACATCCACCAGGGGGTATAATTCTGGGATATAATGAGATGAAAGCATTCCAAATATGGGGTCTTCCCAAGTACCCCATCCAAAGTACCCGATGTTTTCTCTACCCTCACTCTCTTGATCACTGCAGATCAGTTCCAATTGCCACCAATGACTTTCGAGCTAAAACTCTCCACCCTGGATTCCAGACACTTATGTTCACTGGAAGTTGGAGGTCTCTCTGGGGAGTCTGAGACGCATCCTGACTAATGTGCCCCTGATTCAGTTCCCAGTGAGACTGGTCCCTCAGCCAGATGCTCAGGCCAGGTTCTCTAGCCTACCAGTGGACCTGTTTTATTTCTTGCATTATATCAATATGAACAGCTGCTACTGGTTCTGTTAAAAAACATCACCAGAATTTGACATCCTACAGCTTACTGCCCAACACCAAGGCAGCCCACACACTGTAACATGTGCTGTCGAACATCACCTCTCGAGCTTTTTCCTGCCTTGGTGGCTTCAGCTTGTTCTGAACATGGAAGCCAGAATCAGCAGTGTGCAGGATAGTACCCAGCCTGCACTCACCCAGCAGCGATGACTCTTTCTCCTACATGACCTGCTGTCCACGTCAGGCATGCGCTGGCCTCAGGCCTCTGCAATCACTGTTCCTTTAGCCATACAGCAGCTTCTTTACTTCTTCTGTTCAGTAGTCTTTGAATGGAGTCCATCCCAACCATCCAGCCCACATCCCAACTTAGTGCTTAGGTTTCCCTTTCCCGGTTTGTATCTTGTTATTGGTATTTGCCAACATTTAACAAAAAACATTCTGTGTATGTGTCATAGATTACTAAGAGTCTGTCAGCTGTTTGAACATGGGTTCTTCAGAACAGAAACTGCTTCTTTACTTCCTTAGGGTGAGCATTTAAATGGTGTCTGGCACTGAGCAGGTGTCTGGGCGCCTGTGACATGAGAGAGTGAATAACTCACCCTACTCGATGTTCATACAGTTCCCATGCTGAAGTCAGTCAAGGGTTTGTCACAGTTTACTCAAAGATCCAAGTTGTTTCAATATGAAAAATATTTCCAGCAACTCCAAGTTCTCTATATGATACCACTTCCCAAGGATATGAAATACACACATGTCTCCTTATTCCTGGTGCAAAGTACATTCAAGACTCTTGGAATTTTATAGAAAGCAAATAGAAGGCCTGGAAGAGAAAAAGAAGCTCAATGTCCCAGGCGTAGGCTGGAGAAGTGATTGGTTCTGCTGGAGTTTCATGGTTTACTTACCTCCTCCATGCCCTGGATCAGGTACTGGAAGAGCTAATGCTAGGGTGTGGCTCAATAGCAGAACACTTTGGTGACATTCCAGTTTCCATCTCCAGGATCATTTTCAAGAACATACAGTAGGGCATGTGGGACACACACCTGCAATCCCAGCGTTGAGGAACCTGGGGGGTGAGGATCATTTGTTCACGACCAACCTGGAAGACATAGCAAGACCCTGTCTTAATAACAGTAATATTTCTAAAATGGGGGTATTGGTGAATGCAGTTCAGAGTTCTTGCCTATTAAGTACAAGTACATGGATGTATTCTTCAGTGTGATAAAAGAAAGGATTAAAAGATAGCATTCTGGAGAATAATTTAAAAAAAGAAAGGACAGCCAAACTCAGGTGCAGCTCACCACATTCTTGCTAGGGCAGGTAGTGTCCAGGAAGCAGGGTACTGTTCCTTGATGTCCAAGAGCAACGAACAGTCCCACTCCAGCCCAGATGCACAAAGCAACACAATGGAGAACCTGCACATCCATTTCTGAGGGGCAATAAGGAGGCAGTTCCTACTCCAGCCATTAGAGAGATATGAAAAGAAGCCTACTAAAACATAATTTAAATAGGAACTCTGTGGAGGAACAGATGATTCACGGGACTAGGTATTGATATTAAGAAACCACGGACGCCAGCCCAGACTGCTATATTCAGCAAAGCTTTCAACCACTATAGATGGAGAAAACAAGGTATTACATGACAAAACCAGATTTGAACAATATATAACCACTAATCCATCCCTACAGAAAGTTCTGGAAGTAAAATTCCAACTCAAGGAAGTTAACTACATCCACAAAAACATATGCAATAGATAATCCCATTTTACTAACAGCCAAAAGAAAAAAAGGGGAGGAATCTGCACACAATACCACCACCACCAACAAATCCAAAACAAACAACAATTAGTAATCAATAGTCATTAATATCCCTCAATATTAATGGTCTTAACTCACCTATAAAAAGACACCGGCTGACAGAATGGATACAAAGACAGAATCCATTCTTCTGCTGCATACGAGAAACACGCCTCAACTTCAAAGACAGACGGTACCTCAGAGTTAAGAGTTGAGAAAAGCTTTTCCAATCAATTGGACCCAAGAAACAAGCTGGTGTAGTAATTCTAATATCTAACAAGTTAGACTTTAAACTAAACTATAATCAATTAAAAGAGATGAAGGAGGTAATTTCATATTCATCACAGGAGAAATCCATCAAGATGAAGTCTCAATTCTGAATATCTATTCCCCAAATACAAAGGCATCCACATTCATGAAAGAAACATTACTAAAACTAAAATCACACATAAAACCTCACACATTTATAATGGGAGACTTCAACATCCCACTCTCACCGCTAGACAGGACCAATAGACAGTAAATTAACAAAGAAACAAAGGAACTAACAGAAATTATGGCCCAATTGAATTTAACAGACATTTATAGAACATTCCATCCACACAAAAAAAGTATATGGCTTCTTCTCAGCACCACATGGAAACCTTCTCTAAAATCAATCACACACTTGGCAACATAGCAAAACTCAATAGATACAAAAAATAGGAATAACCCCCTGTATCTTATCAGACCACCATGCTTTAAAGGTAGTATTCAACAACACAAATTGCAGAAACACTACAAGCTCATGGAAATTGAATAATGCACAATTGCACCATTCCTGGGTCAAGGAAGAAATGAAAAAAAGAAATTAAAGACTTCCTAGAATTCAATGAATGAAGACACAACATACCCAAACTTATGGGACACTTTGAAAGCAGTGCTAAGAGGAAAGTTCATAGCACTCAGTGTCCACATGAAAAAACTGGAGAACAGACACACTAGAGAATTAACAGCACAACTGAAAGCTCCAAAACAAAAAGAAGCAAACTCACTCCAGAGGACTAGATGCCAAGAAATAATCAAATTGAGGGCTGAAATCAATGAAGTAGAAAAAAAGAAAACAATATAAAGAATCAAAGTAGCGAAGAGTTGGTTCTTTGAGAAAATAAGATAGACAAACCTTTATCCAAACTAAACAAAGGCAGAGAGAGAACATGCAAATTAACAAAATCAGAAATGAAAAGAGGGACATAACAACAGACACTGAGGAAATCCAGAGAATCTTCAGGTCATACTTTGAAAACCTGAACTCCAAAAAATTGGAAAATTTAAAGAAATGGACAATTTTCTGGATAGATATCACTTACCAAAATTAAATCAACAGATAAGCAGTTTTAAATCGACCTACAATCCCTAATGAAATAGAAGCAGTCATCAAAAGTCTCCCAACCAAAAAAAAAAAAAGCTCAGGGCCAGATGGTTTCAGTGCAGAATTCTACCAGAAATTCAAAGAACAGCTAATACTCCTCAAAGTGTTCCACACAATAGAAGCAGAAGGATCTTTACCAAACTCTTTTTACGAGTCTTCAATAACATTGATACCCACACCACACAAAGACACAAACACAACTAGGAAATCGAACTTCACACCAATATCCCTCATGAATATTGATGCAAAAATACTGAATAAAATACTGGCAAATTGAATCCAACAACACATCAGAAAAATCATCCACCATGATCAAGTAGGTTTCATCCCAGAGATACAGTGATGGTTCAACATATGAAGATCCATCAATGTAATCCACCATATAAATAAACTGAAAAAAAACCCACATGATCATTTCACTAGATACTGAAAAATTCTTTGACAAAATCCAACACCCTTCATGATAAAGGTCTTGTAGAGATCAGGGATAACAGGAACATATCTAAATATAATAAAGGCAACATACAGCAATTCAACAGTCAACATCAAACTAAATGGAGATAAACTCAGTATGATTCCTCTAAAATTAGGAACAAGACAAGGCTGTCCACTCCATATCTCTTCAATATCATAATTGAAGTTCTTAGTAGAGCAATAAGACAACAAAAGGAGATCAAGGGGATACAAACTGGAAAGGAAGAAGTCAAACTTTCACTATTTGTATATGATATGATAGTTTACATAAGTGAAAAACTCTACCAGGGAGCTTCTACAGCTGATAAACACCTTCAGCAAAGTGACAGGATACAATATTAACTCAAAAAAATCAGTAACCCTACTATGTACAGATGATAAATGGGCTGAGAAAGAAATCAGAGAAACATCACCCTTTGCAATAGCCACAAACAACATAAAATATCTTGGAGTAATGGTAACCAAACAAGTGAATACCTGTATAGCAAGAACTTTGAGTCTTTAAAGAAAGAAATTAAAGACGATACCAGAAAATGGAAAGATCTCCCATGCTCTTAGATAGGTAAGACCAACATAGTAAAAATGGCAATCCTGCCAAAAGCAATCAACAGATTCAATGCAATCCCCATTAAAATACCAGCACAATACTTCACAGACCTTGAAAGAACAATAGTCAATTTTATATGGAAAAGCAAAAATTCCAGGATATCCAAAACAACCCTGTACAATAAAGGAACTTCGGGAGGCCTCAATACCACTGATATCAAGCTCTATTATAGAACTATAGTCCTGAAAACAGCTTGGTATTGAAACAATATAGAGAAGTAGACCAATGGAACCAAATTGAAGATCCAGATATTAACCCACACAACTAGGAACACCTGATTTTTGACAAAGAACAGAAAAAAGAAATCATCTTCAACAAATGGTGCTGGCATAATTGGATGCTGACATGTAGAAGACTGTAGATAGATCCTTATCTATCACCATGCACAAAGTTTAAGTCCAAATGGATCAAAGACCTCCAAACTTGAGAAGTTCATGGGTCTTCTAACTGTGGAACCAGTATTTATCCCTAGTGCACAAATGGAGTTTGGGAGTCCATTCCCTATGGAGTGATAATATTTCACCCCAGATACATGGAAGAGAGCCTAGGCTCTCCCCCAAATGATATAACAGATTTTGCTAATCCCCCATGGAAGACCTTACTGTCCTTGGGGAGTGGGTGGGTTAGTGGGAGTTGGTAGGGGGCATGGGAAGATGTGAGGGAGAGGGAATGGGGGGATTGATATGTAAAATGATTGTTTCTAAATAAAAAAGGAGAGAAAAAATATGAAGTAGTTGTGAAATATAGGTACATAATAGAGATATATGGATTGAAAACACATATTCAGTAGGTATAAATACTGCAGAGACAAGGCAAGGCCACAGTTGGTTTGCTGAGACTCCTAGGCTTCCATATTAGCTAGGGTCTGTGTGGAGGTGCCAAATATGTCTACCCAGTAATAGCATAGGGACACAGTGTTGCTATTGAGGTAAAACTATAAAGCTCTCAGGAGCCCACCCAAGCCAAATCTAAAGGGTGGTTGCTGGTGGGACATAGTCTAGTGTGTGACCAAGAAGCCCTAAGAGCCAGCAGGATTTTTACAATGGGGAACCAGTATGAGGCAAAAATAACCCAGAGTCCATTCCAGAAGTACTAATGTATTTCCCAATTTGCCCCACACAGGTTCAGTTTAGGCATGTCCTGAAATAATCATGTTCAAAACTGCTACCTTTGTGGTTTGGAAGAGATTATGCCCAGCCAGAGGCAGATGAAGTTTTGCCTGGTCTCCTGCCTGAGGTGCCCTAGGGCACCCTTCACCCTCATGGTGATGGCCATGGCAAGACTTTATGGACAGTGCAAGGGTTACAGGCCTACAAGGTGTGTGGCCCCTGTTGAATGAAAATTGCTGGGAATTTTTATCTTGGTATTCAAAGGGTAGAAAATGAGACTTATTTGTTTTTTCTGTGGATCTTGCTTGGCACCCAGCATGGGTACCCTGGCTGAGACCTCACCCCCAGAACCACATAACGTCTTAGACTTTTCTGTTTATTTGTCTTTTTAAAGAATGGAATGGCCCACAGAAGAATGGTCTGATTTTCCTCATTCTTGTGTTTTATTTTCCCTGTGATTTCTTCTTCCATGTGGCCCAGGCATGTTGGCATAGTGACACAGTGGGGTTACCCTGTGGGATCTGGCCTGGACAAAGCCCAGGCAGCCAGAAACTATGAGCAACCCTGGTTTTCCCATGGCTCAGGTAAATGCCCATATCCTGAATACTCTTCCTTCTTTTGTTGTTGGAAGAAAAAACTCTTAACAAAATAATGGCAAATAAAATCCAACAGCATATAGTAAAACGAAAATATACCAAGTGAGTTTATCCCAAGAATACAGAGCAAGTCCTGTATTTAAAAGTCAATTCATTTAATCTACCAGATTAAATAGAAGGGGGAAAGTTACATCCATCATATAGTGTAATAATAATACCTGTATATAGGGTTCTGATTTGACTATAAAGAATTAAGAAAATACCCAAGAACACTGCTGTATTGGTCAACTCTTATTAGTATAATGAAATACCCAAAGTAGACTAACATTTTAAAGAAAAAATGTTTATTGAGATTGTAGTTTCAAGTACACAAGGCTGGCCTTCATGTTAGCAGAGTCCCCAAGCAGTGCACAGATAACATCATATAACTAAACACAGTTAACATGTGTGTCTCTATTCTTCCTCTTACCAAGCCATCAGGATTCCAAAAATGTGGGCTCTATCCTAATGAACTCATCTAATCTAATAATTTCCCAGGGGCTCCACCACTAACTAATTTAATACCTGGATTAAATTTCTAACCTCAATGCCATTAACACAAGACTTTGGAGATTAAATTCCTATGCAAGTCAAAAGGAACAAACCCTATCCAAACCACAGTGAGTGTGCTATGTGAGGGCAAGTATTGGTGCTAGCATAGATTATAACTCAGGCTATTTTGTTATAAGAAAGACCTGAGGATTGAAGAGATGGCTCAGTTGGGAAAACACTTGCCATGAAAGCATTGGGACCTGAGTCTGATCCCCAGAATTCATGTTAGAGCAAGCCTAGCATGGTGGCATGCATATTATCAGTATAGAAGAGTTAGAGATGGGCAGAACCCTGAAATTGTCTGGTCCCAAGCCTAAGCCTTGTGGGTAAGCACCAGATCTGAGTGAGAGACCTTACATCAAAACATATGATAGTGCCTAACCAGGAAAGGCATCCAAAGTTGTCCTATGGCTACCACACGTATAGGCACACACGTGTGTGCATGTGCACCCACACACATGAATGCACACACTTGCACACACACACACATTTGCTCACTCAGACACACTAGTGATGACAGTGAAATGGAGTCAGTGGTCACAAGCGAAAGTTCCGGGAGCTACAGCTCAGCTCTCACATGGGAATGTCACTTTCTGTGGGGATTTTGCAATGTGACACCATAGGATAATCACAGGAGAGCATGCCTGGGTCAACAACAACTTCTAGAGGTTGATGCTGTAACGATAAACGGCATACTTACTGAAAGTAAAACTAAGTATTTATTGTAGAAATTACTCACAAGATACCAAACAAGTAACCCAGATGAGCCCAGTAGTTTTCCACTGCCGAACTGGAAGCCAAAAGCCAGAAAAAGAGACCAAGACTTCCGTTCTTCCGTCTTTTATGCCCCCCCCCCCGTAAAGTAACGTAGTTCACCGCCTATGTACGTATACGTCTTTACGTCCATCCATATATGTCTTTAGTCATGCCTAAAGTGGGTGTGGTTAGCGGTGTGGTAAACGCTCTTTTATTACCTCATCTGTATGCGCCTCTAGTAAGTCACATGGTTAATGGCGGCATACAGGCTTCCTCCTACAAGAAGTGTGCTCACTTTCCTTCTCCTGGGTTTGGGGCCTGGATCCTAGTCCAGGGTGACACCTGGGCTTCTGCTCCACTGATTTCCACCATCCGGGTTTTCCTGTTTCTCCCAAGTGCCTTCAGTTTCTTCATCAAAAGCGTCTCCATCCTTCCTCCATACCTATCACCCCCAAAACTCCAGGCAACTAATGTAATTCAACAGAGCCTCTGCAAACCTCTGCTTAAAGAGGCCACACTTTGTGTTCCTCTCACATGCCATTTAATGGAACATACAAGAGGCCGGCACGGGGCCAATCACTGAAGAAAACTACCTTTTATTGTTTTATTTAAGGAAGAAATTTTAAAAATCAGCTTGCAAAAAAGTGACCCAAACCCCCACTTTCTATCCTCAAACCTTTCTCCATGTTTATTGCCCACCATAAATTTCTTTAAAAAGGCAACCAATGCAGTAAAACCGTCACAACAAAGCTGGAACAAATATGCAAGCCTAGGCAGAGGCCAGATTTATGGTCAAAAATATGGAGTGTGTCTCAGCAGGGGCAGGTCATGAAATAGTATGAGCTAATATTGGGGGTGTGAAAACAGGCATTGTTGTTTAGTTAACTAAAGTCACACAATTAAGCGATTCTCAAAAATCAATTAGCCATATGCTGTAAGCAGGATGACATGTTTTTATAACTTCTCCCTGGATGTTTTATTGCCAGAGGATGCTCATGTGGGCACTAGAACAAGAAAATAAAACACCAGCCGGAGAGTCAAAGTGCAGAACCGCAGCCATGATTAATTAAGAGTCCAATCTGGAAATGATGGGGTCGCTGAGCAGGCAGCAGGTCTCCGAAGGCTGCTTTCCCAGTGCCCACACTCTGCTGCAAAAGTCTTTCCTCCCTTTCTCTTTGTTTTTTCTGTTCTTTTTAATTTAGCACAGATACAGCTGTGAAAACTGGATATTCCATTTGAACTCCATATTTATGCTTCTAGCCGGCGGCTGCAAGGAGACGTCATTTTAAAAGCTTGTCGTGGAAAGTGAGAAGCACATGGCTGGGGTGAAGGCCTGGTGGCACGCTGATGCTAAGGAATGCCTTTGTCTTTCTGACATTCAGAAAAGCAGCAGACCCATCCTCTTTGGTTTTTGAGCCAGCAAAGAAACAGAGTCACGGGGAGCATTGACAGACGGAACTACAGAACGCAAAGCAGGCGCCATGTTTTGAACAGCTGCAAAATCTCCCGCTTCCTGTATTTGCCGTCAAGAGGCAGGATCTCTTTGCCTACCCAGTGGATCTTGGCAGGCTTAAGGTTTAAATCAACAGTGCAGGGTACAGTTGGCGGGTGCCACCTCCGTGCGGGGCCCTCGGCACTCCACTACAGGGTCCACTTTCATTTCTGGAGTCCTGCAGCCACTGTGTGGACAAGACCGGGTAACCTGCTGGGTTACAGGAAGCCTGTGTGGCCCACTCTTCTCCGTTTGTGCCTCGGCCAAAATAAAAATAATCTCCAGACTAGTGAAACAGCCCTGAGACTGGAGGAACCCCCTCTAAGCTTATCACAGACACGAGCCAACTCTAAACGGCAGGATTGTCCAGCTACCCACAGTCAAGTGAGCAAAAATCCATAGCTGCTTATCAGCCACCAAACTGCCAGGTAAAGGCAAAGTGTAAGCGACCCAGAGGATAACACAGCAGTGTGACTTCAAACCAGGGTGCTTGCCCAGCAAGACCTCTAACCATACTGCACACTGCTTTGTGTGCCAAGCCCTCGGGTGGTTACAATTTCCTGGCTCAAGTCTGAGTGCCTGCGTTGCATAGGGTTGCTGTGAGCACGCAAAGCATCTAGTATGGGCAGCTCCTATTGAGTCATGGTCCTTGATCTGTCCCTTTTGTTGAATGTGCTTCAATAAAATGCACATGTGCACATGGGTGTACAGGTAGTTAATATAATAGTGAAACACACGTACACGACAGAGATGTATGGCTGGAATACATGCATACTGACACCTAGCCGGCTGACGATCATCCTACTTTTGAATTACACAGAATGAACGACATAAAAGCCTGTCAGTCACTTTCTGAAAACAAACAGGCCATCTGTCTCATCCACAAATCAGTGGGGTCTTCCCGGCATCTCTTAGAGAAGCTGCAGGCATGTCTGACCTGCTTGTGACTGAGAGGGAGAGGTTCCTGTCAGGGACATCCTGATGCTGCTTGGCCTGAGTGGCTGCTTCCCTGGGATCTGGAAGGTGCTGTGCTCCCGGTTTGATATCTACCCAGTTCTGCAAGAGAGGCCAGGACTGACTGGGGTTTGGGAAAGTGAGATGTGGAGGAAAAGGCAGGTCAGAGTCCTCTTGATTGGCCCAGGAGCAGAGCACCTGAACTCCATAAGGGGTGGCCCAACCACCCCGTTCATCTCTGCACGTCAGAGACTGCTGGCCATAGTGCTGTGCTGGTGGCTGGACCTTTGCAAGTGCGAAGGATATGCATCCGCATGCCACATGTGCTGCCTCCCCATGGCACACGGGACTGGAGTTCAAGTCCTGTGGTGAGCACTTTAGATAAGCAGGAGTGTGAGAAGCAGAGCTGACTCTGAGGAAAAAAAACTCTACAGTCCCTCAAGCCAAAGAGGTGCAGGGAAGGGGAGGACTGGAGGAGGAGAGATGAGGCTAGCCAGCCCGGCAATGATCTCATCTCTACCTGTGCATTTCTGTTGTCAGAAGGATCCCTGAAAGAAGACAGTTGTCATGTCCAGATCAGCCATTTGAAGCAGCTGTCGTTCCCAAAGAAGAGGCCCAAACATTAAGACACTAAGCAGCGCTCCTCTGAGGTCTTTGCTTCAGTTCCTGCCTCTAGGTTCCTGCCTTGGTTTCCGTTGATGAAGGACTGTAACCTGGAAGCCAAATAAATCCTTTCCTCTCCCAAGTTGCTTTTCATCAGTGTTTGATAACAGCAACAGAAAGCAAACAAGGGAGGAAATAAGCATCGCGAGTGGAGTGTTGTTGCTGTGAGGACTGTAGAAGGCTTGGAACTTTGGGCTGGAAAAGCTGCTGGATACTCAGTGATCAATGAGTTGTTCAGCGAGAACTTGGAAGACAAGAATGTGGAGAGAAATGCCAGCGATAGAGACCTGGCCGAGGAAGCTTCAGAGCAATGTCTGAGGGTCCTTCAAAGACTCTGTTGGGACCATTCATGTGATATATCTGAATTAAAGATCTTTGAAAATGAAAATCTGTGCTTTACTGGGACAATGGACACTGATTATATGGGTCTGAAAACTCAGCTGTGATTAACACGAACCAGGATCACTGAGGTGAAACCTTCTGGAAAATATTCAGCTATCTTAAGCTATCAGCCAAACTTGATACTGGTTTCTGCAACATAAAAGTTGCAGAACTGAAGGGGCGTGGCACCATGAGGAAGAAAGGCCAGCAAGTCACTAATGAAGATGCAGCCTTAGTTGCAGTAGACACAAGATATCAGAGATGCTAGGACTGTGGAGTGACCACTAGAGCCAGTATCAAGTGTGGGGTGGACATTATGCAAGCTTATGGGGTATTTCTTTGATTGCTAATTGATGTAAAAGGTCCAGCCCGTCTGGATGGCACCATCCTTATACAGGCGGGGTGTATGAGGTCTGGGGTATATGAGGAAGGTAGTTTAGACGACACATTGCATTTTCTGTGGATGACAGAGCTGGAAAAATGATAAAACTCAAACCCTTTGTAGCCAAAAAGATCATGACTGAGTCCCACATGCCAGAAACAGATCTATTTGCACTATTGGGTTTTGATTTTGCTTTGATCTGTTTGTAAATATATTCTACTTCTTCTCTCTTGGAACAAGAAAATGTATGATTTTTATAGGAGCCACAGTTAAGAGACTTTGAACTTTTGAAGTGATGGTTGGTCTCAGATACCCCATTGCTAGGATGAGATCTTTCCTGGTTGGTCCAATGAGAGCCCATGTCAGCAGGACAAAATGTCTATGTATTAGTGTCTTTTATTTTAAGAAAAATAGTAGCATAGGATGAGTGGATCTTAGGTTAGGACTGTCTGGAGTTCATTCTTGAATTCAATTCTGTCTGTCCTATGAGTGGTATTCAAGCATCTCCAAAATATAGCATTGGTTCTTTGGTCAGAAGTTGTACTTCTGCAGAATGTCAACAGACAACAGTTGTAAAACTCTACAAAAACACAACCAACAAAAGCAAATATTTAAAGAAAACTAGTTTGAAAACTAAGTACTTCTTTATAGATGTACTCCTTGGGTGACCTATGTCAAATGCCTTTTAATTACCGAGCAGGACTGTGTGGAGAGCACTTTATAAGGGCATTCTAATAGTCCTTGCTTAAAAATACCTACAATATAGTTAGGAACACATGAACACAGAGCTGGAAAAGTTTAATATAACCAGCAATTCTAACCTGAAGGCACCAGCTTACTAAGCTTTGTATCTGAGAAAGTGTGTATTGTATACAAGGGACATAAAGCCATATAGCACATAAAGGAGACAGAAACAAACTCATTATACAGAAGAACAATATAAAGTACTTTACATCTTAACCCAGCTTCTACTTTTGAAATAAAATTCAAGACTGTTGACTCTGGGAGATAATATGTCCGAAGTACTGCCTAAAATAAGAACTATAGAAATCTTTCAAATGTAGAGAGCAGTGTTAGTGACCACAAGGAGAGTCATTCTCTGTTGTCCAGCTGCACCTTATATGCATAGTAATAAATAGTTATCCACTCAGAGCTTCACATAGCAGGCTTACCCACATGCCAGCCTTTACATATGCATGGTACCGAATGAAAATAGCGTTTTATATGACAGTCCAAGTATAGTGTACATTGTATAAAACAGAGCACTTATCAATCACTCTGCATGTGTTAAACATGCCTTTAATTCTACAAAGTTTTATGTAATGTATAAAATTTAGACATATACCTCTGTAAAGAGAAGCCTTCCTGCCAGCCTGGTTCCTGAGCCGCATCAGTCCCAAATGAACACACAGGAAGATATATTAATTATGAAGCTGTTGGCCTTGCTTGTTTCTTACTGGCTAGCTCTGACTTAAGTATTTACACCATAATTGTTCATCTAAGTATTTCTCTTACCGGAGAACTTTCCGAGCTCCCTACCCCATGGTGTTACATCTTGACTTCCTGTGTTTCTCCTTCCCAGAGTCCTCCTGGACTCCTAGTCCCACCTATCTTGGTTCCCCATTGGCCAACAGTGCTTTATTGACAAATACACAGGACTTCCCCCATCACACCTCTTAACATTTATAGTCACAGATACATAGGTATTATTAAATGTACTAAGATCACCTCAAAATGGTGACTTAAGTGGCCATTTAACATAAACAAATACTAAAATGAACCTTGACTTCGTTCAGAAAAATTTTCTACACAGCCAAAAGCCTGATAAGAACTGAAAAGATGGCTCAGTAACTAAGAGCATTTGCTCTATGCTCTACAACCTTGAGGTTTGAGTCTCTCATGCATGCCTGTAACTTTTGTTGTAGGGTACAGAGAAAAGTGAGCTGTTTGGGACTTCTGGCTGCCAGAATATTTAATAAATGGGGGCTCCAGCTTTAGGGAGAGAGCTTCCTGAAAGGAAAAAGGCAGAGAGGAGTACAACAGGACAGCCAATGTCCTGGACTCTGCGCGTGCACGAACACAGACACACACACACACACACACACACACACACACGAGAGAGAGAGAGAGAGAGAGAGAGAGAGAGAGAGAGAGAGAGAGAGACAGAGAGAGAGACAGAGAGACAGAGACAGAGACAGAGACAGAGACAGAGAGGGAGACAGACAGACAGACACAGAGAGAAAGAATACCTTTTAAAAGTTCAATAATAAATCAATAAAAACTTAAGCAATTGTCTTAATAAAGCATAAAATTATTCACCAGTCAGTCTAGCCAATCAGTGATCTCCAGATTCAGTGAGATACTATGTCTCAAAATATAAGACGGAGAGTCATGGGGGAAGATACCTGAAGTATCACTGCCTCACACACATATATACACATTCAAATAAGTAAAATTCATCCTCATAACATTATTTATGAGAAAAAGTATTATCTACAAGTAAACAACCCAATAGCAAGATTTGCTATCTGAGCACTGAAAGGATACATGTGTATTTCATGTGGACCAGCGCCCAGAATTATTTAATCTTTCCATATGCGCTGATCCTAAAACTAATCTAAATTTATATTTTAAAATTTCTTGCAAAAAGTTTAGAAGTTTTATAGGCATTTAACAAAAGCATATTTTGCCTTCATTTCTTGTTACTCCTGACTATTAAAAATGAATAAAATTAATTCATAAGGATCAGTTCTGGAAAAACATCCTCATCAGCATTTACCTAGCCATTACAAGGTTTTGTAACATTTAAATCATGTCTTCCACTAATATTGTTTGACATAACCAAATTGTATTGCTAATAAAGTATTTTACATGATCACTACATCTCCAAATACTAGTTATCTTGTATAAATTAGTTGTCAGTTATCTCTGACAAATCAGCTGTCTCTTATAAATTCTCTAAGGAGATTTTTCTCTCAGAATTAACACTTGAAAGCGGCAGACCTAAACCATCCAACCTGTAGCAAAGCTTAAGATGAACGGTTCAATTAGTTGCCATTTTAGGTAGGCCCGAATGTGATATGTCTCGTGTAACTAGTTGAATTCCTCCATATTAACTAATTGCTTTTGCAGAGGAAAAGAGGAAAACACACAGGCTGCAGTTCATCCATATTAATATAGTCTTAGTATTGTTTCCTAAAACACCCGCATCCATACATGGCATGCCAAAGATAGCAAGTTTTTAAACAGAATGTTTAATTGATTCTTGAGGAATTTCACATCATGCACCCCAATCCTGTTCACCTCCCAGTCCTTCCATATCTGCCCCTCACCTCCATAGCATCCCCCAAAACCCAAAATGACAATTTGAAAAGTATTAATTAAAAACAAAACAAACAACTACTTTGCTTCTCCATCTTCCCTGCCTCTCCAACACCTCTTCAAAGACAGCAATCTTTAATGGGACACAAACTCTAAATAAATAAATAAATAAATGGAAAAGAAAAGAAATGCAAAACTGAATTGAATCGATTTGTCAATCAGTTGTTTTCAAGAACTCTAAGAGGAGATTGTTCAGGTCCTGGAAAGGGAGAATAGAAAGAGAGGGGAGAACACGCTATGCCAGTTGAGTTAAGTTGGCATGAAGGTAAGGAGGTGGGCATCCTATGACATAACGAGGAGGGGCTTTAGAAACGGGGGAGAAAGTCCAGTGTGTTGGGGAATGCAGTCTTAGAGAAAAGAACTATATATATGGCTCACCAAAATTGTTAGCAGAGTTGTTAGGGTCCTAGACTGAGCCCTGGTAAACCCTAACAAACAACGCTTGGCCACAGGTTCTCAGTAGACCAATTATACAAGTAGTAGAAAAACAGAAAGAGGAGATGTGATTAATGAGGCCACATTAGGAAGAGGAACTATAAGTTTCTCTGACCGTTCATTGTACATCTTCTGAGTCCTGACATGAGTTTAGGTTTAAATAGAGGGCAAGCAGAATGTATAACTAAGCCGTTTTGGTCAAGGTGTGGTCCTGCCCATCATCATTGTCCCAGCTCTAGTCTCTCCCACAAGGTGACTAACAAGTCATCTGACTGTAAAATCTGTTTCTCAGAGAAAAGTCCCCACAACTCTGGGAACCAGCTTTTTACACTTCTAATGTAAGACTACTGGAGAAATTCCAGTTCTGGGAGACTCTCGTTGATCTGTACGATAGCAGAAGAGAGGGACACAAATGTCTCTTTGGAACATCTTCATTCCTGCCAGGATGGCTACCACAGCTTGGACAGGTCCTGATAGCTCTGGCATATCAAACTATGTCAGAGTTGGTTGTCACCTCTGGAGGGGGGTTCCATATTTCTCTGTCCCAGAACAAGGAATGGAACAGAGACATGCAGGGACACTTCAACAAGAAAATATTCAGTTCCAAGGAAGCGGGCCGGAGCAGACATGCAGTAGCTCAGTCAATGTCCCTGCTCTACAGAGAGTTGGGGCTTTGATGTCACCTCGTTTGGACTCTACCTCATTTGTGTAGTGTCAACTTTCTGGCTTATTTTTATATCATGGGTTTCTAAGAGCACGCTGTCTGTTACACACAGCCTTCAGAAAACTTTCTGCATCACATGTTCCATTAGCATCTTAAGTTTCCACCTGGGGTGTGAACTTTATTACTGTAATGAGCCTCGGGTCAGGTGCAGACACTGGGAAACGCTATTAAGAATGAGAGCAGACAGTGGCTCGAGAGACCATTGCATAGGAGAGCACTCTCAAAGGTGACAGTGGCCAGTGGCCAGAGGGACCCTTGGGCTGGCCTGCATTTAAGGTTAGGGTTATTTTCTGAAGTCTCAGCAACAGCATCCTGAGAGTATTTTCCTGTCCAGGTGACTGTTGGGCTCATCTGGACTAACTCAAGGGAGGAGACAGTATTATGCCTTTGTTCCTTACCGAATGCCTCCTGCTAGATAATTATATGGTCCTCTTGGGTTATAAATTGAGAAAGTCAAGTCTCCATACTGGACCACACGTGATTCAGGTCCTATTTTTGAACCATAAATCATATATCATAACAGATTAAAATATTAAAGAAATAATAATAAACCTATAAAAGCAGCCATGGTTTACCAGGAGAAACACAGTTTTTCCTTAAATGGCCTCAGTAAAGCTGTGGCTCCACCTCCCCCCTTACACATGGTACATCAATCATAAGCCGGGCCAACTGGAATGTCTTCCTCTCCTTCGCATGGCACTCCAGAGTTTCAGAAAGAGCCATTGCGATGTTGCCCCTCTCTTCATCCACCTCTGCTTTCCCCTTCCAAAAGCAGGAGGCACTAAGCTGACTGAAAGGGCCAGGCCAACCCCAATTACCTTTCTTAAGTCACATTTTCTAGGGCCAGGGAGATGGCTTAGACTAGAGGTACATGCTGCCAAGTCTGATGATCTGAGTTCAATCCCAAGTCCCATATAGTGGGAGAGAACCAGCTCCCTCAAGGTGTTGGCTGACCTCCACACATGTGCCATGGCATGTATGCCCACACACAAAGAAATACAAGTGTAATAAAAGTTCATTTATTTATTTGTGTGTATGTGTGTGTGTATGTGTGTGTTTGAGAGAGAGAGAGAGAGAGAGAGAGAGAGAAAGAGAAAGAGAAAACAAAAGTGCTTGCAACCAAGCCTGACAACTTTAACTCCATCCCCAGAACCCATACAATAGAGGGAGAGAACCGAGATTCTCATGGACTCTTCTCTGATTTTCACTCATGCACTGTAGCATGCATTCTTCCCTACAAGATAAGTAAATACGTATTTTTTAAAATTAAAATTTAAGAGAAAAGTAAATTTGTGTAACTTTTATAATAATATTTCTGCTCTAGTTTGCTTTTGATTGTTACAATAAAACATTGACCAAAAACCATCTACGAGAAAAGGGTTTGTTTAGCTTACAGGTTAGAGTCTGTCGTCAAGGGAAGCCAGGGCAAGAGGTCAAGGCAGGAACCCAAGGTGAAGCCATGGAGAAACATGTTTATTGGCTTGCTTTCAATGGCTTGCTCAGTGTTCTTCCTTGTAAAATCTAGGACCGTCTGCCCATGGATGGCGCCAGCCCCATTGATCTGGGCCCTCACATATTAACCATTAACCAAGAAAATGTCCCATTTATTTGCTTAGGCCAATCTGATGGATGCAATTCCTCAATCGACATTCCCTCTTTCCATGTGACTCCAGCTTGTGTTAAGGTAAGGAGGAGGAGGAGGAGGAGGAGGAAGAGAAGGAGGAGGAGGAGGAGGAAAAGAAGAGGAAGAAGAGGAAGAAGAAGAAGAAGAAGAAGAAGAAGAAGAAGAAGAAGAAGAAGAAGAAGAAGAAGAAGAAGAAGAAGAAGAAGAAGAAGAAGAAGAAGAAGAAGAAGAAGAAGAAGAAGAATTTTAGGCTTTATTTTTATTTACTTTTGTTAATATCCTATTTTGTCTAACTTATTAAATTTTGCTATATTTATGTATATAGGAAAAGGCGTGATATTTCCTGGGCACTCTGGTCTATAACCGTTTATAATGTTTTCTCTGTATTACAAATGAATTAAGAAACAGAAATTAATAAATTAAAACATATTCTACTTCCAATTTTGCCAGAGGATCGGGGTTTTAATTTCTCCCCACTATGGCCATGATACTAAGCTAGAACACATGCAAATTTACCTGTGAGATGGGTTAACTGAACTCTTCCAGAGAGAAGAACATGGGGCCCAGGTTGCCTTTGTCCACAACCATAGTACAGCATTTTATTCAAGTCTGGGCCAAGGAAAACAAGGTCTGGGAAAAAACCTTTTCAATATTTTTATTTTAATTAAAATACTATATTGTTTCTCCTCTCCCCTTTTGTTCCTCCAACTCTACTTATGTCCTCTCCCTCCAACACCATGCAGACCCTCCTTCTTACTCCTCAAATTCCTGACTCCTTTTAATTTTATTTTTATTATTTTACACAATGCATATCTATGCAATAATATAGATATATAAATACAACCTGTTAAGTACATTTAAAGTTGTTTATTTGTATATGATTTCAAGGCTTATCACTTGGCACGGGTAACCCATCAGGGGACTCATCCCTGGAGAGACTAATTGTCCCTCTGTTAGGAGTCATCAGTTGCCTGTGGTCCTTTGTCTAGGGTGGGGCCCCTTGACAGTTCCCCTTTTCATGACGGCATGTCAACTGGTGTTGTCGCTGTTCAGGTCATGTGTAAGGCATATTATTGAAGGATCATGGATATAGAATCTTTTCCATTTTTAGGTGACACAACCTCATAGCAGACTTCCTGGTCCGCTGGCTCTTACAATGTTTCCTCTCCCCTGCTCTGTAACATAGCCTGCCCCTTTGGTACAGGAGTTGTAGTGTAGATGTATGTGTTGGAGCTGGGCACCCCATGATCACTTGTTCTCTGTATTTTTACCAGTTGTTGTTTTCTACAATGGTCTCTGTCTACTGTCTGATGAGGACTGAGAGTTGTATAAGTATTAAGAATGTGGTAAGGGGCCGGGCGTTGGTGGCACACGCCTTTAATCCCAGCACTCGGGAGGCAGAAGCAGGTGGATCTCTGTGAGTTTGAGGCCAGCCTGGTCTACAAAGCGAGTTCCAGGACAGCCTCCAAAACAATACAGAGAAACATGTCTTGAAAAACAAAAAAAAAATAATAATAACATGGTAAGGAATTGTTCTGGTTTTCCAATGTGGAATAAAGACCAACAGTTCTCCTAAGCCATTTACATAGCACTAGACTTCTCTGGGAGATCTTACCAGCTGGAATATAATCTGTTTTGTTACATTTAGCCTGAGATTAAAGGGGTTTCCAGTCTTCTTCTGTCGACTGTCTTACTTAATTTGTTAATCTTTATGATTTTCTCTACCCCACACACTGCCACAGAGTGTATGAGGCTCTCAGTGTCTGTATTTCTGCTCTAGAATGCCCCATGGCCCCATTTTCTATAAAGGTGAATTTAAACTCTTACTGGACATATAAACTTACTATGTCTAGACCACCCTCGATTCCATCTTATCCATGTCCCCAGTTTTGTCTCCTGGGCTGACTCAGACCCCACAACTTTACCTTCCAGACATGTGACGTCAAGCGTCAGCACAGTTGTGACTCTTTCCAGTATGGTCTGGAGCACCTTACCCTTCTGCGTGGTAGTGCAGGAGCACCCAACAAGAAGACTCTTTAGATATCTTATTTTGATTTGGACATGAGATGCACCCTTAAAAGCCTTCTGTATTGAAACCTTGGTTCCTAGCTAGTGGTACACTGAGAGATTGAACCATAACTATCCTAAGTTTATCAGTGGATCAGTTTATTGATGAGCCAAATGGACTGTTAGGAGGTAGGACCTACACATCTTCCTGTTGCTTTCTCTGTTTCTGGTCTGTCCTGAGGTGATACCACAAACCGAAACCTCTGAACACATGAGCCACAATAACTCTTTCCTCTTACAGGCCATTTCTCAGGCATTGGGTCACAGAGATGAAAAGTGACTAGCACTTAGCATCCATTCTCTGCACCTAGTGTCTGAACATTACTTAAAAAACAAGCATTTTCCTTTTAAAATAAAAGAAGCAGAAGAAAGAGAAGATAGTAGAGGAAGAGGAGGAAGAAACGAAGGAGGAGGGTTTTTAAAAAGAAGAATTTTCTAGGCCTCCTGTCTCCTTTATTGTTCTGAGCCAGAAGGAGGGATTCTGGGCCTCTGCATTTGAGGACACAGCCTGGAGCACATTCCATCGATTAATCTATTCATCCCTGTTTTCACTCGGGTAGAACTTGGCAGAGAATATGGTGCTGCAATTCCCTCTTCTGCCGTGGGTCTGTTCTCTAGGATCCCTGGGCTCCTCATTCTGAGGACGCGTGGGCCCTGTGTGTACACAGGCACATAGGGTCATTAATCACCCCCACCACCTTAAAGGAATTCTCCAGACCAGAGGGGAAAAGGATGCTATAAAAGGACTGAATTAGAGTCCCTCTGCACCAATATCCCCCAATATGCAATTTATTGCCAACAACCAAAATCTCATTCTCAGGCCATTAACTAAAATAGAAAAAATATCATCTTAAATTCTAAGCATAACAAGGGCTGCATTGTAATAGGCTTCCAGTCCTGGGTGAGCAGATGGGTGTCCTTTTTACTGGAAACCTCAAGAACTCGAAGCATGATGTTCCCCTTCCCAAGCCTCCAACTTGGAAGCCACAATCCTGGTGTGGGTCTCATGTTCCTAACCAAAATTCTTCCCTTAATCTCAAAGTCTTCACAGCTGCAGTGCCACCCAGTCACCAGAACATCAGAAGGAAGCCAGAAACAAGATCCTTCCCAATTAAGCTAAAGAAATGAATGGCCTTTATTTAGAAGGGGCATGCCCTGGGCTCCTTGGCTTAGAGGTAGTAGTTTTTGTTTTGCTTTTGTGGAATGCCAAAGAGTCACAAGTGACAGAAGGAGCCAGTGCCCCTTCCCAAACACTCCACTTGAGTGAGTTTTCCTTACATAGGCTACCCTGAGACCAGGGTCCAGCCTTATTGTCAAATCCAGAGACCCGTTGGCTCTCAGCACTAGTCTACATGAGACCTGTCCCTGTCCCTGTCCCTGGTGTCTTCTTGCATTGGCTTACATTTGATCAAGAGCTGACTGAGACTGTTAGCCCTGCCTACCCTTCACCTGTGTCTGTCAGTCTCAGAGAGGTCATGATGTAGGTCTTCTTGTTCATACTCTGTTTCCTACATAAGAGGGGTAGGAAGATTGGAAGGGGCCTCCTAAGTCTATCCTTCCTGTTCCTGAGCCCCAAGGAGCCTATGCCTGAGCCAGTTGAACCTTGGGTCTTTATTGGCAAACTGTCACCATGATTTCTTATGAGTCTAGATCCAGTGACTGCCTTCCACAGATAGGCTCTCTGAGCTCACTTCCCAACAGACCTACTCACCAAACTCCCTGCTCTGCCACTATACCTGTCCCTCTGTGAGCAGGACTGCCACCGTTTACCACATACATGAAACAGTACAGGGCCAGGCCCAGAGGAGTGCACAGCCTTGTAGAAGTCAACTTAGCCGCCATGACAAATATCACAGAATGAGACTTAAACAGAAGCTGTGCACTATCCCAGTCTTGGAGGCTAAGCCTTAAAGATGTCAGATGGGCTAGCTTCTCCTGAGGTTCTATCCTTGGCTTCTTCCTGTGTCTGCCCCCCTCCCCCATGCCTCTGTGTCCTGATCTCCCCACTCTGTACGAGCGATGGTCACCGTGGGAGAAGAGTTTATCCACAGGACCTTTTCGTATTTGACCTTCTCTGTAAAGGCCTCTTTCTGAGGTACTGGGATCAGGGCTTACTCTTAAGAATTATTGAGGTTCACAGTCAGGTTGTTGCCACCTAAGACAGTGATAACCTGAATCTTCTGCTTTCTGGGAAGAAAGGAACTAAGACCCTGTCGGCTTTCTCAAGGGAATGGTGAAATCCTGGGGCTTAGACATCGTGTCCTCCCTTCATATTAGCGTCCTTTGGGCAGGACACAGAGGTGGCATGAAAACATCTGGGGACCAGTGCTGATGAGTGCCTTCAGCCCCAGTTCCCAGACCTCTACTCAGGTGTGCTCCTTCAGGGACGGGCAAGTCCAACCTAGAAATGTGTTTGCCACTTTCTAAACACTTGTCATGTGTATTTTTAAATGTAGGTCATTACATTCCCATCCTGAGAAATTGGTATCTCCAAACTAGTGGGTGGGACACCGAGTACAGAAGAGAAAGGACCCCAGCCAGAGGGGAGCCATCAACCAAGTCCCTCCCCAGCTGGGAATCCTTTGGTTCAGCCCTGGGTGTCAGGTCTGTGACATAGCTTCTGGTCCCAGGGGTGCCTCGCCAGGCAGCATAGGGAGACAGAGAAGATTGAAAGGACTTAAGAGCTGAAGGCTTGGAGGTGGGGCCCATGAATCCCCAGAGCTAAATCTACTGCAACATGCCAGTTAGCTTTAATTGTCAGTTAACAGAGCCTTGAGCAGGGGTTGGGACCCCCAGATTTTGACATTACAATTCATAACAGAAGGAAAATTACAGTTATGAAGTCACAATGAAATGATTTTATGGTCAGGGGTCAGCACAACATGAAGAACTGTGTATTAGGGTCTCAGTGTTAGGAAGGTTGAGAACCACTGGCCCAGAGCCATCTTCGGGGAAAGCCCTGACTGAGGTAAGTGTCTAGGTCAGATTAGCCTGTGGGCAAGTCACTAGGGGGTTGTCTTAATTGCTATTTGATGTTGCAGGCCTGAGCCCATTGTGGGCAGCATCATCCCTAGGCCGGTGATGCTGGGCTATACAAGAAAACTAGCTAAGTATGGGCCTGGGAATCAGTGAGCTCTGTTTCAGGTTCCTTCCTGAGTCTCACTTGACTTCCTTTGATGATGGCCTGAAACCTGTAAGACAGAATAAGCCCCCTCTTTCCCTGGGTTACTTTGGTTAGAATGTATTATCACAGCAACAGAAAGGAAACCTGAATATGCACAAGCCATCCTGAAATCACAAACACACATATACGCACACAAATACACATACACGCATGCACTCACTCATGCACGGGCATGGGCACACACGCGCGCACACACACACACACCTCTGAAATGCCTGCATTACCGGCGCAGTATCTCCACTGCACAGCCTGAGTGCAGCATTGTTCTTTAGGCCCCCAGGACTGTCCGCTGCTTTCCATTTTGCTCTCTCACTCGAATGAGTCTGTGTGCTTTCTCCGAGTTTAAGGTCGGTAATGCAGCATGGGTCCCAGACAACAAAATCAGAAAGCCTAAAGCTTAGCTGACAGGCTTTATCTTACTGATGCCTCTTCGATAATGAATTAAAGAACTTGAGTTGGGACAAATTGGCACTTGTGACAGAAAAAGAGAGAATGACAGATGGTCAAAGATACATGATAAGATTTTCAGTCTTTATGGTAAAAGGGAAGTGACTACATCTTACAGACTGCTCCAACCCTGGGAGTGACTAGGCCAGATTAACTATTAGCTGATCTGTCATCTGATTTTTGTTGTTTAAATATATCAGAGTCTTTTTTTCTTTCAATTTCTTTGTTTATTTACTTGGTTGTGTGTGTGTGTGTGTGTGTGAGAGAGAGAGAGAGAGAGAGAGAGACAGTGCGTGTGAGTGCGCACGTGTGTATACAAGCATGTGCATGCCTGAATGTCAGAGAAAAACTTGGAGGGGTCGGTTCTCTCCTTCCACTATGTGAGTGCTAGGGACTGAACTCAGGCATATTTACCAGTTGAGTCACCTCACTAGGTCCATTTTCTGTCTGTCTGTCTGCCTGCCTGCCTGTCTGTCTGTCTGTCTGTCAGTCTATCCACAGAAACTGGATGGAGTCAGTCTCTTGTGATGGTAGGACCAGAAGAAGCCCAGTGCTTCAGACATGTAGCAGGAAGTCTCCAGCTTGCTTCCTTCTGGCAACCTTTGCGATAAAGCTGTGTAGGGCCGAGCTAGGTTCAGCCAGGCTCAGGGGAAGAGCTTTTGGTCTCACTCTAGCCTTGGTTAGCAGCAAATATGACAGAGTGGCTGAAACTTTCTTGGGTTTTAGGAGTCCAGCTCACCTGGCCAAACAGTTTCCTTCTCATTAAACTCCCCTTTGCAGAGCTCATGGACAGGCCCTCCGTGATCTGGGGACAACCAAGGGGGCACAGTTTAGACCAGGAGTCACTCCTTCCCACGCTGTGGGGGAGGGGCCCCAAACTTCCTTAAGATGTGAAAGTCTAAGCAACTGGCCCAGTCCCTGGCTTAGGAGGGTTCACAGGAGCAGGCTGAGCTCTGAAAAGGCAGGGGGCTGTCTGCCCTTGGAAGGTGGGTCTAACCACCAAGAAGACACCAGCCTGAAAGGTTCCCAACCCTCACCAGTGAGTTTTCTCCAGTGTCCTCATAAAACTCAAACTACAAAAAGATGGTGGTGGGTCCGACCCTGCTGCACACGCTGGACAAACATTTATCATGCTGAAGGCCAGGCAGGCCGTTGTTTTGATCTCCTGTTTACATAGCCCCGTGCTCCGCAGTGTTCAAGGAATCTGTGTCCCAGGCAGTTGTGGAGACCTCCTGGGGCCAGCCTCTCCTCCTCGGCCTCTTCTGCCATGTATGTTTTTGCAGCTTTCCCAGCCTCTGCTCACATGACTGTGGCCCTTCCTCGTGCCTGCTGCAATTCAAGTGCACTTGCTGAAGAGACAGCAGAGCCTCACATCTGTGCCCAGCAGGAAGCGAGCTGCTCACCCCAGCACAGCTTCCTCTATTCTAAACATAATCCCAGCTGTGTTTTTTCCCTTCCTTCTTTCTTATAGGAAAGAAAGCATTAAGGGTCAGTCTGTCTCCCCATGTGGAAGAAGCCAGAGTCTGACTGGAAAATAACAATAGCCCGGTGTGATTCACCAGTAGGTTCTAAACATAGTGCTCAACGTTTGTATGCAGAGTCTCCACATACCTCCCTATCACCTAGGAGTGGAGGCTCCTGAGATCACACGAGGGCCAGAGTGGCATTAACAGGACTGAAATACCTGTTTGATTCTGATTCTAGAATTTCCCATCTGAACAACTGTGGTGTCTCCCGTTTGAGAAGGTCATCTCCAGCCTCCGCCTTCCCCAGCTGCTCTGCCTCACTGGTCCTGATGGACCCTGAGCAGGCTGCAGAGGGTTCCATGTGTGGGGCCTGAGAGAGCAAGCCCAGGCTGCAGAAAAGCTCCAGAGTCTGTGCAGAGCCATGGGCTCGGCTGGTCCTCCACCCTGGGAGCATCCAGACTCACAGACAGGCTTGCTGTTTCTTCCTTCAGGTGGCGTTGCACCCTAAGCCTTGCGCTCAGAACCCACCACAATCAAAAGCAGATGTGCTATCATGGAATCCAACCACTGGAGTTGGATATGACCTTCATGATCACAGAAACTTCATCCCAGAGGACCCTACCCCAGGCTGTTCTGTGAAACCCCGATACCTGTTCACCCAGACGAGGTTAAATATCTAGATTTCAGACATTTCTGCCTCAATCCAAAAAATGCTCTTATTCCCTTAAGAACTGATCGCTTACTATCTTCAACCTGATTCCTAGGTTACTTTGAACTTTAATATCCCCTCTGCACCATAGAAATCTATGTGTTTAGGAAGACCACTAAAGGCCGAATGCTGGTGGGCCTCCAGCAGATTCAGTTACTTTTTCACTTTTTTTTTTTTTTGTGCTGAGAGTTTTGAGCCAAGGACCTTGCTCACACTGAGCATGCTCGCTGCTAAACAATACATCTTCCAGTTTAAGCATAAGCTTTTGGGGGAGAGACAAATCTGCTTCTGGGAAATATGAGAAGCCTCCGTAATGTTTATCATCATATGGTTAATTCAACATCTATTATTCTCTCACTCACTGAAGACATCCGTGTAGAGAGGATGGCACAAACACACAGGCTTGTTTTCCAAATACAGTCTGTGGCCTCAAGGAGCCAATGAGGGATGAAGATTCACTTGAGCATCTCCTGAAACAGCCACCAAGTTGTAGTGTGATAAGAAATCACAAAAGCAAGGGGCCCACACTACCCGTGCCTTCAGCCCATCCCAGAACTGTGGAAGAATTTCTTACAGAAGATAGCCATTGGTACTCTAACTGACTCCTGGGTGAGGGTGCTGTCTAAAGGGAGAAGCCACAGTAAACCTGAGCAGCTCACCCTGGGCTGAGGATTCAAACTTCTACCTCCACCGGAGAGCATGGATATGGACGTTATGGGTCTGAGTGGGATCCCGGTGGTGGAACCTGAAAGTTCAGGCGACTGGGTGTTTCTCCACTAATTCCAGACTGTGAAAGTCTTGGAAAGCCACGTGGATGCCACAGCTTCCTTTCCTGGCTAAAAGGTGGAGAAAGAATTCCCTCAAGGCACACCGGTCCATCTGGTCACCTTCTGTGCTTTCTGAAACCAGTTGAAAATGTGGCCCCCTCAACTCTGTCCCTTCCCCTCTGGCAGGCACAGGGAGTCCTTTGTCTCCCTACTCACACCAGCACCTGCGTGTTTTCACAATAGCATGTGGTCCAGCTCGGGACTGTGCACACCCACTGGCCCCATAATCTAAGTGAAGGGTGGGATCACACACCACACAGTGTCCCTCGAGCTGTGGAAGTGATAGTCCATGTTCAGAATCACCCACTGAGTCCCTAGATGCACAGCGAGTGTTTGATTGTGAGCAGGGTTGACAGTCTAGGTGGGTAGGAAGCGTTTTCCAGTGGCATCTGAAGGCCATAAACATGAGAAACTGCCGAAATCTCAGGGAGGCAAATTATGAGACAGGGAAAGGTCACTAATGGAGCGCTGGCTTTTCTTCTAGGAGATTCTCCAGCAGAAAAATGCCCTAGAAACTTATCTGCCTGAGCCTAAAATAAACTTGAGAATGGAGTATTTGGAGGCCTCAGTGGCCACAGCCAGTTGCAAACATCCATTCATTGTTTCCATCTCCAAGGCATGGGGCTAGCGGCAGTGAGGAACTGGACACAAATTAATCAGTCCCAGATGATGCGTTCCCAGTTTTCAGAAGGACAGATGGACCCTTAGGGAGCTGGCTTGAGAGAAAGAGCTGGACTGTTCACAGGCCGTGTGAGCATGACTGGAGCTCAGCTCTCCCACCACACTGTGCTGGTCTCTTCAGTGAATAAGGAGAGCATGAGTCTCAGATCCAGCAGCTCAACTGGTAGAGATAAATGAATGCGGTTGTGGTTTGCTCAAGGAAATGTTCACCACCACTGTCTAAGCCTGGATTGTGTTGGTTTGTTTTTAATCTGTTTTGATTTGGTTTTGTTGCTGTTCCTTGTTTTTGATTGTTTTTGAGACATGGTTTTATCACAAAACTTGGACTGCTCTTGAACTCAGAACCTGCCTACTTTGGCCTCCTGGGTGTTGCAATTACAGAAGCATAGCACTGTGCCCCACTAACTTGGTTTCTTAACTTCTGACGACTGCTGACACATTGACAAGTCTTTGCTGTGGGTGCCATAGGAGAAATATAGACATCCTTAGTCTGTACTCAACAGATGCCACCAACTCCTCCTCCTCAGTTCTCCTCAGTTGTGACAACTGAAACAGACACCACTAAATGCCCCCAGGGTGGGGAGTTACTTGATTTTCTTTTTTTAAATTAAGAACTACACTGCCTAAATGCAGTCACCAGGTGTCTCTCTGATGGTCTCCTGGACTCTGCTGCCTGCTCTCATCTGTCACCAAACAACTCTGATGACATAAAGAACGGTGAGCTGCCCACACTCTCCTGCAGATACTGTTGGCTCTAGGCTGTTTCCTCCAACTAATTCTTACTGGCCAAGTGACTCACTGTGTTCATTGGCAATGTGTTCCCACAGACAGTATTCACACACAGTCTGATGTCACCACCACCCTCAGAGGAGGCCTGCTCCCACTGCCCCCCCCCCCCCCCGTGCGCACTCCCTTGGTGCAAAGCTCACGCTGCAAGGTTCATGCAGAGGTAACCTGTCCCCTTTGGATGCCCCCCTCATTGATTCTTGATTGTCCTTCAAAGAGGAGGCCTTTTCAAGTTAAGTCTCTCCTGCCATGTGGAAATTAGAAAGAACTAGTTAAACTCTTGTCAAAGTACTTCCTGCTTGGAGGACTGGAAGGAAGCCAAATTCACTGCCCCCCCACCCGCACCCTTGGCCGGCATCCCCTGCAATGGGTCACTCTGAGCAAATGAGCTCCAGAGAAGAGGAATTCTGGGTGGTCCTTCCAGGGAGACACTAAATTCAGTCTTCCGTTCCGGAGCAAATAAACACCTGTCAGATGCTTACACTTGTAGATCACACAGAGTGAACCACAGTATATGGTGCCTTAGAACCGAGCCTTCCACAGAGTGTGGCCCACAGTGTATGGTGCCTTAAGGCCCAGTCACCAGTGTTACTCAGCTGCATTAGGAGCAGCGCCACAAAGCGCCAGAAACCACAGAGAGCTTATCTTTCTACTTTCCCAAGTGTGTTGCACACCGGTTCTCCTGCCTTGGAGGTCAGGACATGCTGATCTAGGTGCTTGGCATGGTGGGGATGAGAGACAGCATAGTCAGAGGCAATCCTATGAACACATAGAGCCACATAGTCTTAAGTCAAGGCTCTCACTGCCCATGTAACTTACACTGTTCATATCTGTTATCTCTTCTGGGAAGTGGAGACTGATCATGCTGCTGTTGGTACAATTCCATCACTGCAGAGTCGTGTGATAGCTGGATAATGCTCCATGCCATCATTGTGTTTGTAACTCCAAAGTTCACAGCGCATGTGTCTGCTGCATGCATCACGGATGTAGATGGGTGGTGGCCCTACAGTCATTCATGTTCTTTTCAGGATCAAGTCAGAACCTTCTCCAACAGGAAAGTGCAGACTTCACCAGGCTCCCACAGTGCTCCTGAGCCTGAGGATTTACACTGGGCAGGGCTTTGGATGCTCAGTTTACACAGCAGCTGGCTCCATCAGAATAAGTAAATCCCTTCTCCCTTCCTCCTGCTCCTGGCTTGGGTCATCACTAAATGAAAACCAAACAGAAACTACCAGTGCTCTTTTGTTATTGCAGGTTGGGAGCTGGGATGATCCAGCTCAAGACTGGAAATTTAATCTCATTCTGCCTCCCAGACCCAGATACTATTAAAGTTTTGTTTTGTCCTCACTGGGAGTTAGAAAAACTGCCTGGATGTTTTGTGCCCAGATGATCCTCCTTGTCTCTTGTGACAGGCCCTGCAACTGCTGTCTCCTCATAGGAACTCATTGACTTGAACTAAATATGTAACTTTCAAAATGGTCTGAGAACTGTAGGTATGAAGAACGATCTTGAGATATTGGTGCTTAGTGTTAGAATCCTGAACACCACTGTGAATATTTGCCTGAGTGAGGACACCAGTGCCGACTTGTGTGGATGCCACTTACCTAAAGGAGGAAGGTTGGGGCTGTAGAATAGCTCCTGTGGATACAAATAGGTGGTAGGCGAGTAGGCGCAGAAACAATGACAGCAACTCAGTGTGATCAGGGGCTTAGTAAACAAAGAGAAATGCCTCCATCTTAGGCTCAAACCTCTTCCTTTGCACTCTCCAACCACACACATTGCTCAACATCGTCCATGGACTAAGGGACCAAGAACTGCTGGGAATATCACTCTGCTGTGGTGGGGTGATGGAGGCCAAGACTACAAAGGGTAGTTTTGTCAGTGAGATGAAGGTCCTTACGGTGACTTCAATGAAAATGCCTCCCTAGGCTCATAAGTTTGAATACTTGGTCCCTGGCTGGTGCAACTGTTTGGGGAGGATTGGAAGGTGTGGCCATGTTAGAGGAGATGTGTCTTTGGGAGTTTCAAAAGCCCATGTCATTCCTAGTTTTTTTCTCTCTCTCTGCCTTATGGTTGTTGTCCCAAGATGTCAGCTCCCAGCTACTGCACCAGCACTGTGTCTGCCTGCCTGCTGCCATGCTTCCCGCCATGAGAGTCAGTTACTCACCCTCTGAAATGATAAGCCCCCAGTAAACTGTTTCTTCTATAAGTTGATTTTGTCATGGTGTCTCTTCATAGCAATATGAAAGTAACCAAGACAGTTCTTCGTAGAAATAGAACAGGGAGACTTTTACACAGTCATTTCTCCATACAGTTGTGGAGGCTGAGTTCTGAGACCTCTAGTTAGCAAGCTAGGAACTCAGTGGTGTTAATGGTTGAAATATGAAGATCAACAGGCTTAAAATGAAGGACACCCTGACGTTTCAGTGTGCGTATGGAGACAGTTTTGACCAGCACCTGAGTTTGACAGACACCAGGCTGAGTTCTGTTACTCTTGGAAGGGTCAACCTTTCTACACTATCTACCCTAAGAGTGATTAGCTGAGGCCCATCCACAGTGGGAAAGCAATCTCCTCTACTCATCTTAGCAATTTAAATGATATTCATACAAAACACTCTTACAGAAGCAACCAGGAGGTTTGACTAGCATATATCACCCCATAGCCCAGTCAAACTGACACATAAAATTAGCTATGGCAAGATTCAAAATCCCCAGAGGAGCCGTTCACTATGTAATGTGCCACTGATCAATGAGGCTGTTCTGGAGGTGAGACAACCAGTTTGACTAAGCACAGTGCTATTGTGAGAACAAGTCCTTCCTGGGACAGGGGGATGGCCATGCGTGTGATGTACCAGTATCTGATGCATAGCCCTGGCCCCTTCACCCACCAGGAGAAAGAAGAGAAATGCAGCCCTCCATGCCACCCTGCAGATCACAAGGTTCACTCGTAATTGCTGCAGGCTGACCTGGGGCAGGATGGGTCACCAGGAAGGAAAACAAACCAGAGAGGACTCTCACAGCAACTGAGGAGGAAGTGCAGTCAGCGAGCGTTCCTGCATGTTAATCTCCTGAGCTGACAGCCCATGGGCTGAGCTGGACAGAGCATTTGATTTAGAAAGTATTTTTATTCGCCTACCTATTTTATTATAATGGTGACTCTACTCCCTGAGCCAGAAAAATAAACATCAGCTCTGCAAGACCCTTTGGTCTGATAGAAGAGCATAAACATTCACAACCTTCCTATTCCGGGTGGTGGGGACTGCTGCCTGAATGGGGGTTCCCTACAGAGCTGTTGTGTGCTGTTAGGCTTCAAGAGCCTGCCTTTGTGAGTCAGGGAGAGGAGGTCCATGTGGAATATAAACACTGCTGTTCTATAGGTTTGGAAAGGTGAAGGCCTTGAGGTTTTTATCGCCGTCTCCTGATATGGAGATGTGTTTTCTATTCTGTCTGGGCAATGGCAAGGAGATATGTACTGATGGGGTTCATAGCAAGCAGACCAGAATATATCCATCAAAACAGCATCGGAATTTCTGCCCTTCTTCCCGAGGCACAGGGATGCTGCAACCTGACAGAGGCACTAGGAAAGCGGTCTGCTCGCCTTCTGCTATTCACTTTTCATTTCTTTAAAAGGAGGAATTCTTCTACTTGACCAGATGCCAGTTCCAAATAGAGCCTGTCTGAGGCTCTCCTGGATCCACTCACTGAACAAGTCATTGTTCTCGGGGAATTAGAAGTCTTATTCTAAACATGTGGTACCAACTTAGCATGTCCCTCCCTCAACCTGTACTTGGACGCCTCTCTGTGTGTTCTGCCCAAACCCATTTCCTACTGAGAAGAGCACAGGGCCCTCACAAACTGGTCACCCTTGCTGCTCTCCAGAACAAAGCCTGGGATAGAGTTGAAGTAGCAACTTTTCATCTGCATGTGTTTCCATACAGACCAGACACAGGCACCCATGGAAGCACGCTTTTCACTCCCACACTCACCCAAAACACTGTCTTCCAGGAACAGATGAAAAGTCAGAATGTTTGCAGCCCTGTAGGACTGTACACCAGACTCCACACCCCTTCCTGCCTGCTGAGACCAAGGCATTCCACGACAGCTCCCTAGTGGTATGGCCCAAAGCTGTTCCAAGGGAAAGCTGCCTGCAAGACCCTGGAGAAAGAAGTAAAGAGAAGCATGTATTACTCCTTTGACTGACTAGAGACCACATGCTTTAGCCAGGCATGGAACATGAGATGATATAACCATGTCCTGTTCCCAGTGTCTTCACATGGGTCCCTGCTATGTTAGCTCTCTGTTTCATATAAGAATCATGAATTACTATTCCTAACAAGTGAGTGCTTGCTCTATCAACACACCACTGGGGAGAAGTGAAAGGCAGTGCATTGCTTAAAATTTACAGAGCCAAGACTGAAAACCCTGTGGCATTTTTCACAGCTCTCAGTAAAGCAGGGTCTGGCTGGGCCAAATTCAACACCTATACACACACACACACACACACACACACACACACACACACACACACACACACACACACACCTCTGCTATATAGATTGTGGCCAAAGAAAAGGCATAACAAAATTTTACCATCCTACCACATTTGAGAGTTCAGTAAAGCACACAGATTTTATACAATTTCTATATGTTCATCTGTCCCCATGGAATGGTGACAACTTCCACCCCCCATACACACATACACACCCCATAGCTCCTCTTGTCCCCTCCTCTTTCTATCTCTGATTTTGAGTATTCTAGGTACTTCACAGATTTGAGCACACATGGTATTTGTTCTTTGGGGCCAGCTGCGGCCACTAGGTGTGATGTCCTCCAGTTTTATCCATGTCATACGAACCCCCTCTTGTCTGTATAAGAGGAAACAGAGCATCACAGGCACCCGGGGAGCTCCCTCATTCCCAGAACTCCACTTCCTTCTAGCATCCTCGCCTTCAAATTGGAAGGAAACATGACTGGATTTTCTTGGATGACTCCCTTGGGGGATTTTTATATGAACTCTATGCTTATTAAAATGGGATTTTACTACATAGCTATTGGAAATGAAAGCTTAGAGAAGTAGTCATTTCCCCAATAACGTTAGAAGGCCAAGGTGCTTTAAAGGAAAAGATTTGGGGTGGGTCAGCTGACCCAATTAGAGGGCTACGATGATGCAGACCTATGCTTTTAGTCTGCCAGATGAGGAAAGTGGTCATTCAGACAGTGTGGGGCTGCAGGGCCTGAGAGTAGCCTATGAGCATCTAAGACAAGGTACCGTGTTCTAGCCGCTAAAGCAACAGAGTGGAAATCTACAAAAGAAATGTGTGTTTCTCTGGAGTCTCTCTAGTGCCCATGCAGCCAGTTGGTTCCCTATAGATATGCCTGCAAGTAGGGATAGTTGTAAGCAGAGGATGGATACAGATGGGAGATGGGTGCAGGGGAGGGAATGGGTGCATGGGAGGAAGGCTACAAATGGAGGAATGGTTATAGGTAGGGGATGAGGTAGTGGGATGTGGCTGAAGATATGGGGTGGCTGTAAGTAGGAGAGTATGTATAGATGAAGGATAGCTGTAGATGGGGAGTTGCCCTGGGCGTATTCAAGCAAGTACCCTCATATTCATGAATATATCCTTGCTTTTCCCTTTTCTGATTTGGAAACCCTTGGATTTTCACGCTGAGCCAGTAAAACCTCCCTGGCAGCCCTGTGATCATTGTGGCAGGCCACTGAGCTATTTGGGAAGAATAGCATTACTAAGGGCTGAACACAGATAGGCAAGCCATGGAAAGGAAGGTCATGCAACTCCAACATCTCTGAACTTCTGATGGTCTGTCCAGCCATACCTGGAGCTCCAGGCATCATGGTGTTCACAGCATGGCATCGATGTGCCAAAAGGCTATGATTTGATGGTTTAGCCTAGCTCGGCCCTGGGTCGGCCTCATCCCCATCACACCTTCTCCAGGGGGTGGGCCTACTCTGAAGGCAGGAGAAAAATAATAACCATCTGGTTGTGGGGATGAAAGCAGGAGATGTCCACTCATAAATGTGACAACTCTCTGGAGGAGATGCAAGTCTTATGATCCACCAGAAGCACCCCAGAAGTGATCTGGAAGGGCAGATTGCAGATCTGTCAGTCAATCTAAGTCAAATCTTTACTGACCAAGCTGAGCGTCCCTACTCCCCTTAACTAAATATACAATTTTAATGATGCTAAAAATATATCCACCGAAAATATCCACCACCAGAAGTTAGGTTGTTACTTTAAATATCTTTGCCTAGAGATACAAGTCTGGTTAAAAGTATCTTTCATAAATTATCTAAAGGGACGTTTTAAAGAAATCTCTCCAGTTCTTAACTGAAGTTCTTAACTGTCCAAGTGCTACATGGACAGTGGGACATGTAATGACCTACATACCTAGGAAATTGTCACCCCAGGCCTGATGCAGTCAGTCAGCATTGCTGAGGAAACTCAACCCTCTCTGTGGTCGTTCTCATCTCCTTCCCACACTGAAATTTTATGAGGCAAAGTTGCAGAATCTTTTTCTACAATTGTTTTCTTGATAAACAGCCCATGCACAGTGTTTGGATTTTCCGTAGTTTCATTGCACCAGAGCCTGCTCCTGGGAAAACAATGCCATAGGGGGAGCTCGCAAAATGAAGCTAGAAATAATTGGGGAGTGAATCAGGAGCTGGTGTGATTCTTACTCCTTGAATTCCAGGAAAGTGGGGATGTGCCACAGCCCTGTGTGGAGCAGGCGCCTGGCAGCCCGCCCAGCACACAATGGGCCTGTGATAGCATCACTGGCTCCCTTGGTGAGAGGACAATGGAAGCCAACAGCCATGCAGGCCCCAAGTTCAGAGCCATCACAGTCAACAGGACAGGCGCAGGCATCCACTCCCTCACCAGGAATAAGGATTCAAAATAGGACCTGGCCAGGAGGCCCAAAGAGCAGGCCCTGGTTCTTTCAGAAGATTTGCCAGATGGGCACCAAAGCAACTGGGCTGTCCTCTGCAGAACAGATCCTGGGCCCAGGAAAAGAAAGCCATGAGTAGGAGTAGCAAGGAACTCTGGGAAGAACCTGAGGCTTGGAGCCAGGAAGCCAGAGCTTTGTCTCTGCCTCTGCTGCTTTTTCAGTCATCACAGGGAGGAAGAGATGCATATCCACTTTCCTCTCCTGACAAGATGAGAATGGAGGACTGTGACTACTCTGAGGACAGGCAGTGTATGGCCAAGGCATTGGATGAAGGGCCCCATAGGCCCCAACAGCCTGGGCTTCCCGATGCAAAGTCCTCCTTGGGAGGTCAGGCAAATAGCCATGATGTATAACACATGCCACATGTTGAGCCACAGAGTCCCCATGGTGGGACTGATCTCATCCTTAGCATGTTTTGCATCACACACATTTTCATTTGGAGGCCCAGTCGGACTTAAGGGGTAGCCTGGGGTACACAGAGCTAGATCTCGGCATTGGTAGACACAGAGGATGAACTGAGGGCCAAGGTGGAGATACCAGGTGGGAGCCCATAAAAGAAGTGCCATGGAACCAACGGAGTAAAAGGTGCAGAACAGTTTGGTCCTCCGAATCCTTCTAAGCTGGTGCTAAGCACTTAAACTTTGCCCTGAGTTTTTATGGATCTAGCAAGAAGGAAAGCATGTTGGAAGATAGGCTTATTGCTAGGACCAGAATTCCAGGTCATTAGAGGGTTACCTGTGGGGGGCCATGAGAGCCAGAATGGGGTGCACCTTTCCTGCTCTTCCTTGAAGACCCCCATAGAGCAGCTGGCATCACATTAGCTCAGTGAGTGTTGTTGATAGAACCAGTGTACACTATGTGCCCCACATCGCTGAAGGTTTTAGAGCCAGAAACAGACATTGGTGTGGCCAGCTGTGGCCAGGCTTTTCCAGGTTGGGCTATAATCTGACACAAAATGTCTTGCCACCTCCTAATGTCAGCTTTCTGGGTTTCCAAAGATGATCAGTGTGGTATCCCTACTTAAGCCCCGAGTAGTGCAAGTATGTTGAACTTGGACCTGCAGGACATTGAAGTGGACAGTCCCATAATACTGAGGCCTGGCCTATGGACACTGGGGTTCAGAACTGCTTAGCACTTTAGCTGTTTCTTAGCCAGTTCAGCCTCAGTTTTGCAGAATAAACAAAGTATAGAGCAACTGTCCTAAGGTTTCAGGAGGTCACTATGATGACAGACAACAGTTCTATACCCTTTAACCAGAGTTCAAAAGGACTAATAAGATGGAGGCTTCTGCGAGCTTCAATTTCATAGCCATTACATTCTAGGCATAAAGCTCCTGATGCCTATTTTACATATATATTGTCTAAAGTTCAGAAAACACAGTAAATTGATAAACTTATAACTGGTTGCAAAAGTTTATATATGACTCAATTCTATTCTATTAGCCAATGAGTGTATTTTTATGCCTATTCACATTAGTTTAATGTGAATGGTATTGCTTCCTTGGTGTCTTTCTCAGTGTTTGCCATCTGTATATAGGAAGGAAACTAACTTTTAACAACATAATTCTTCAGTGTATAAATGTGTTAGTTTGAACATAACCTCAAAATTGTCCAATAGAACAGCATACCAGTATACCCACTGCCTTGACCTATGGAAGTTCCCTAGAAAAAGCAAGAATCTACTGATTACTTCTTGACTTTGCACATGAAACTGTGTAGTTCCCATGATCTTATGTTAACACCTTTACTCTCCATATCTGTAACTTTCCTTGTAATGTAGGTTGTCTCTCCACCTATCAACATTCCACCAGTTATCAGGTCATAGAAGATAAATGTTTTCTTCCGGGCAGGAATAGCCCAAGTTCGTGGTGTCTTCACTATACCAGTGTTGACTTATCTCTCAACCAGGAGGCCTGCTCTTCATTCTTAAAGCCATTATCTTTGTGGACTGGTTTGGATAGTTCTTTTTCCAGCCCACTGATATCTTCTTTTCCAACTTATATAACCTGAACCCTATCTATTAACCTTTTCATTTTAGTTATAATAAATTTAGTTCTAGAAAATCCAGTTGTTTCACTTTCTAGTTTCTGTGCCCCAGGTACACTGCCCCTGCTGGGCAGTCATTCATCCCAGCTTCTCACTGAAATCTCTTTATACATTTATACTGCCTGCCTGAAGTCCTGCCTTCTTAGTTAAAATATATGCTCTCTCTTGATGTTGACTTCTTTTTAGGAAGATCATATCCTGTCTTTGCTTCTTCCCTAGACTAGTTATGTTTGATATGTTATATGGTTAAAGAACTAGATTTTGGTTTTCTTTCCTTCAAAAAGTTCTAAATTTTGTTGTGGCGACATTGTACCCAGAACTGATTTTAAACTCCCTCAAGGTGTCTTAATAAATGCAGTTCTTACTAAAGGACTGAAAGACTCCACACCTGTGTCGTTGGCTACCTAAGAACTCATTCAGTTCACCTCCCTAACCTTGGTGGGTGGAATTATTCCAATACTATGCTTCTTCTGAAATCTCCCTTCAGTTCATAGTTTCCTCTGAGGCACCTCGCCTCTCAGGCCTCCCTTACCTAGGCAAAAGATTCATAGTCAACCACACTCGAAGGGACTTCCACATATAGTACCCCACAAATTCTAAACACTTCCATGGCTGGCTTTAGCACCAAACTGTTTCATGATTTGGCTCAAAACCTTCCTTCTGCCACAGTTTAGAAAGACTCTCCATGCAGAAACCAGCAAGAACAAAGCTTACCCCATGCTCCCTTGTGTTTGAAGTCACGGCCACCTATTTATCTTCTCCATCTACTAACCTTAAAGTGGCTATTGGTGCTATTCTCACCCTAAACTCTTTGAGCTTCATCAGCTGCCGAGTGGAAGCGTTATGATCACATGTCTATGAAGGGCATGGGAAAAACTTGAAAACAGATATCCACAGTTGTGTCTCAGGTGCTTCAGCTGTCAATTAGGCAGACAGAACCTCTTCAGAGGGCTTTCACAAACACGTTCACAAACTCTCAGAATTCACCAGGCAATGGCTCAGTGATAACCAGCACTGAAGTTGGACGTCCACCCAATGACAAGTCCTCATAATAGCATTGCACAGTGGGTCAGAATATAGATAAATATGTAGATGCACTGCCTGTGTTAAGTTTTTATACAGGAACAAAACACAAAATGCTCATAATTCAATTCACTTAGATTTGAAATATATTGGCCTTTGGATTATTGTCTCTTTGAGGCTTTTTTTCTTAGGAAGAACAAGAAAATGTTATTCTAGTATCTCTCAGGACAATACAATCCCACATCGGTTCCAGGCCCTGTTGGTTACCTTGGCAAGTGTCTAATATTTCCTTTGGCATCTCCATGGCTCAATCGGGAATGCACAAATGGAGATCAGGACTTGGATCAATGAATAACTCCGTGGAGGCATGGGAGAATTAAGATGGAAGCAGTCCAGGTGGGGTTAATGAAGAGACTGCAGCTAAGCATATGATGTGTAATTAAATTCTGCTCTGTGTAGTTATAATTACCGTGCAAACTGAACTGATTTTGTTTTTGCTAATGTGTGTTTATCATTTACATGTCACATTAAATATAGCATTATATTCTTTAGCCTATTTTCTACTTCTGAGTTCATAGAGATTTTGCCCTTTATGACAGATTTTAATAGAATTGTACCTAGCATAAAGGACACCACTCTTAGTTTTAATTCTGTTGGCATTTGTGAAACAATTTTTTAAAATTTCATCTGGTCTTAAATTTGTGGAATGTCTTGGCATTTTTTTCTGCTCGTTTACTCCCTAGAAAGTTCTTCCTGCATATTAAGCATTAATATAGTTTATAATTTTAGCTATTTTTATTTTGTTCATAGTAGCTTTATTTTGTGGGAAATAAAAAAGGATTACTCTAAATCACTTGTCTTCATAGTGTTGCAGATTCCTCCCACCTCATTTTAACTGTCGATCTTACATAGTTTATCGTGTTAGTTTACACATTGAATTTGTATCAGGAGAAATTCAATGCTCTGGATTCCTGGTTGGTTGTCCTGGCCCATATTGTTTCTCTTAAGAGTTTAGAAACTAATTACTTTAACAAATTAATATCTCACAATTCTAATACCAGACCTATTTGGTCACATAACAAGTTTTTGTACCTCTTTTAGCATGGTTTCATTAGCTTTAACAAAATATATCCCACTACATCTGACATAATTCATTAAAGTAAATATATTAGAAATTAAAAATTAAAGATTAAACTTTAAATGATTAAAGATACTTAAAATTATGCAATTTTATCTTATTTATTTTATGTGTATGAGTGATTTGGCTGCATGTATGTCTGCACCACATGCATGCTTAGACCTACAGAAACCAGAAGAGGGCATGGATGGCCCAACACGGGAGTTTGGCAGCTGTGAGCCAACCATGGTGGGTGCTGGGAACTGAACTCCAGTTTTCTACAAGAGCAGCCTCTTGTGTAACTATTATTTATGAAGTTTCTGCTATGGACCAAGAACTAACAAAGCACACAGAATCCCCTCCCCATAGGTGCACCAGTCTAGGGAGAACCCGTGGTGAGCTGGAGCTGACTCAAATCATTTCCAGAAACAAATCAGTAAACGGACCGCTACATTCAACCATAGCCACCATTGTAATTAGGCTTCATGGGAGCATTTGTAGCAGTAAAAAAGTGCCCATCAGGACCTTCCCAACTGTTAAAGATGTCTCAGAACATTACTGGGGGAGTCAAACAATAAGATGTATATACATGCATGTATTTTACATGTAAGTTATATATTCGTATGTATGTCAGATGGTGAGCAGGGCTATACTAAAGAGAAAATTAAGACAGTGATGTGGGGCAGGAACGCTCAGAGTTAGAGGTGGGGTGGAATTTGGATAAATGACCAAGGAGGAGCTCTCTAAGCTGGTCAGTCACATTTAAGACTGAAGGAGTTGATGGCACAGATGTGCATGGGTGCGGAACACTTTTTGAACAGACAGGACAGAGAAGTGGGGACTATTTGTTTTCCTCCAGTAAGTGGAGAGCATTATTCACAGAGAGGGAGATTCTCAAAGCAGACCCAGCGATGAGTTGGGGGGAGATGTATAGTTACAAGTGTAAGAATGGTGGGCTCTCACAGAATGGCACAAAGTTCAGAGATCTTCAGAGCAGACAGCCACCCAGAGCCCAGAGAGGGAGTCTGTGCTAGAACTTCACCCAGACACTTACTCAGGTCTTCGGAACCTCAGCCTCAGCCCAGGAGACCCAGAATTGGCTTTACTGCAAGCCGAATCATGACAGACTCCCCTGACAGTCACCTAGAGGAAGGGCAAGGAGGAAGTTCAATGATTCAGAGCCTGAGAGGACAGTTGGACTCATCATGTGTGTCTGTAGACACTTGAGCAAAAGCTGGAGGTGGCCGCAGTTGGGGGCCATTGGGCTTCCTTCAACATTTCCAGGTAGAGAATAACATCAAGTCCAGCACCCCACGCTGGCCCTCAACCTAGCTCTGCTGTGTGAACACGTAGGGATAATGGAGATCCCCTCCAAACTGTGCATAGCCATCAGTTACCTGAGGGAATCTATGGCTGAATTGTGGTTTAGTGACAGAAATCTGAGAACATACACTAAAATATTAAGATTAAAATTTCAAATTAAGGCACACCTAAGAAGTATCTTAAACGTTAGACAACTACAAGAGCATAACAGCTCCAGGACATGAGTACAAGCAGCAGGGGCTTGGGAAGGCATCAGCACTCGTTTCTCTTTATCCTGCTTGCTCAGCCAATCCATGTCCCTGGATTTGCCTGCTCGATTTTCCTGCACCAACTTCTCTTGCACTATTGACTCAAGGCCTTTAATATGGGTCTGGTGCGTCTACTCTTTAGACGACATTTCTTGTTTCCCCAGGCTCCCCAAGAACATCCGCAGCGTTCCCTGATGATAGAGGCATGGGGCCTCCTTTGGCCCTGGGCCATGCTGCCTACTGCTACTGCCTCTGTTCCCAAGGCTCTAGAGTTGTCCCTTGAATTCTATCTGTGGTTCATCCTTAGAAATGTGGGGATTGCTCAAGATGTCCTGCAATTGAAGTTGCAAAATAGCCACAGGTTCTGTGCTATGCTTGGGGCATGTTTGCTTTCAAACTGTTGGTCTCAAGGATTTTTTTTCTTCCCAGTGTTTTCTATCTCCCAGAATTCTCTCATTTGACTTCTGACCATTTGCTTTGATTTTCCAAATACCAGGGATTTCTCAAGGACAAACACCACCGCAAAAGCCACTTTGAGTGGGAGAATCATTAGAGTTCCACTTGGTGCTATTGGGAGACATGTTTTAAATTAAAGTATAATAATGAAGATATGGAGAGCAGCTCAAAGAAGACACTAAATGAGCCTCTGCCGAATGTAAGTGCTGCAGTACCTTCATATGTCTTAGTACTTTGATTAGCAATGTCTCCCCACCACTGTAGTTCACTGTGCTCTATACCACAGTAAGCCTGCACTCTCCCTGCTGTAGCTGCCTTACCCAATAAATAGGTGCTTCTTGGAGGTGAGGAAACAGCCTTCCTTCCCATCATTTCCCCTGTATCTACCACCGGACCATCAGGAGCCATAACATAGCAATGTCCACTGGAATCGTGTAATAAAAGATGTGTAAAAATAGAGCCCCTATGAGAATTCATTCCATCTCAGACATGAAACTGCATTGCTTTCTCTATTTTCTTTTGTACAGGCTATTTCTGGAGCATGACCACTGAGGTGCTCCCTCAAAGAGCTCATTTCCAACAGAAAGAATTATAAGCATCCCAAAGTGAAAAGATCTGGTTGTATTTTCTGAATTTGCATAATGGTCCATATCCAGAACCTGGTAGGGCTGATTACCAAAAGAGTCTACCAAGGGAGAAAGTGCCTTTTGGATTTATTTATGCAAGGTTCAGCTCAGTAAAAATCTCTCTCAAATAGCAGGTCTCAAATTATCCCATTTCTATGGAAACTTGTTTTTTTAAGCCACCATCATAATCACTCCTCCTAAATCAAGCCATTGACTATTGGATCAAATGTAGATGAGGCATTGATACAAAGCATTCGGAACAACACTGAGGCCCAGGACAGGGTGAGCTGCAGGAAACCTGGAAGAGTAATTGGTTCCAAAGTTTACTTGTCTTACAAATGTTTTCCCTTCTCTTGTCACTTAACAATTTCTCCTTGACATGACTTGATTGAACTCACATAGATTTTTTCCTCCAAGGAAACAGCCCACTTGGGTCGTATGAACTTGGAAAGGTCACATCTTTTGGAGTTATCTGCCACCAAAAAGAATGGCTCCCATTTATTTTTCAAGGTAGAAGGGTTTATTTTTTCCTGTTCATGAAATTAAAAATGCCCAGAGTAATTTAGCTCAGGTCGACCAAACAAAAAAGTCACGTTTAACCATCAATAGGGCCTGGGATACCTGAGTCTGCAAGGAGAATTATTTGACAGTTCTCTTGGTGGGTAGGCTGTCAAATGATGGATTTTGTCTTCAAATATAAGCTATGCTTTCCTACTGCAGTTTCTGAATTGAAGAGCTTTAAAGTAGAATGGCAAATCTCTCTTAGGGATGTAAGCCAGCATGCTAAGCGAGGGGTCTCAAGTCCTTTTGCATTAATTTCTTACAGCTAAAGAGAAAACTGGGCAGCTAGTAGCTTAAGCTTACAGCTAAAAAAGAGTCATAGATGATCTTTTGAAGCTATGGTGGGCGTGAAATTGCAAATGAGGGGTAGTACTATATATTTACAAAGGAAGTTTTTAAGAATTGACCCAATTTTAAACACCCCACAGAGACCAAGGACCAAAGCTGGATGGAAGGAGCATGCTAAGCTCACATCTTTATGGGGAGCCTATGTTCCACTTGGTGAGGGACACGTGGTGACACTTCTTGAAGGGATACTCTTTGAAGGAATTGTCCAGAATCCCCTTGGGCTATTGCCTGAGACATCTCAAGTGGCCTGTACACAGGTCGGACATAGGTGAGCCTACTCAAGCAGCTTTGAGAGGCTAGAGACATCTACCTGGGGAGAAGTGCCTGGGGAGAAGGAGATCCTTGGCACCAGCACGTTGCTGGTTCCCGGAGCCCCAAGAACACTAACTTCTGTGAATGCTCAAATCCCTCTCATGTGCCAGTGTGCTGTACTGTTGCTCTGCACTGCTGAGGGAGTGGTAGCAAAAAAGATATCTGTACAAGTTCAGTATCATGGAACATTTTTTCCCCTCTCTTTCTTTAAAAGATTTATTTATGTATACAGTGCCCTGTCTGCATGTACACCTGTGGTCAGAAGAGGGCACCAGATTTCATTACCAATGGTTGTGAGCCACCATGTGGTTGCTGGGAATTGAACGCCAGAGGTCCTCTAGAAGAGTAGCCAATGCTCTTAACCGCTGAGCCATCTCTCCAGCCCCTCATGAGAAATTTTTTAAAATCCCTGATCCCCACTTGGTTGACCCCATCTTTATGGAACTTGTAGATGCGAAAGTCCAACTGTTTACATTTCATGGGAAATCACCACAGCTATTCTTGAACGAATTTGTATTACTCTGGAGGACAAAACTGGTGTTTTAAATGTAGAATTTTGTGTTAACACAAAGTTTCAAGCTTGGCATGCTATCCCATATTTTTAATTATAGCATTCAGAAGCTGAGGCAGGAAAATTGTGAATTTGAAGCCTACCTGGACCCTGTCAGGAAAGAGAGGGAGAAAAGGAAAGAAAATGGGAAGGGAGGGAGGGAGGGAGGGAGGGGGGAGGGAGGGAGGGAGGGAGGGAGGAGGGAGGGAGGGAAGGAGGAGGGAGGGAGGGAATTCAGCATCTCTCTGGTCCCAATGTTATTGTAATCACACTCAGTAATATTTACACCCTTGTGAAACTTCTCATGAGATTGCTATATCTCTATATCTCCAAAATTTGGCTCCTCATTTTATCAGGGTTGAAAATACCTTGAGATTATTTGACTCAGCAAATATTAGCATCTGTACAATAATATGACTTAGTTTTTTGGAGAATTTATATAGCTTCTAGTAATATCAGGGATTTTCCCCCCTCAGGGCTTCTTACTTCTCTTATGTAAATACTAGTCCCCTAATTTTGTAATACAATATATCAAGAAGATTCCCTAAAGCAAAATAATGCTAAGCCATTGGTATTTATTTTCAAAGTCCAGATCCTTGAAAGAGGCAGCTGAGAAAACACTGGGTGTAGGATATAGTATGTTACAATGATTTTACATTGGAGGCAAGGACATTAGAATGGTAACAGTGACTATGAAGAGCTAACAGAGCACACTTACACAGTCAGACATGATGCTGGGGACTTCAAGGCAATGCTAAGATGCAAGTACTTCTATTAGACTAATGTCAAAGGTGGGGAAACCGAGGCTCAAAGAGACTGAGCGATTTAACTAGAATTAAAAATAAGCAGAGAGTAGTCTCTGACTGTAACTCTTTCTGTCTCTGTCACAAACTTACCTCATTATGACATACCAAGATCGAAAACTTTTACGACAACTTATGCTGGAGAGGATATGGAGAAAGGGGAACACTCCTCCATTGCTGGTGGGAATGCAAATTTATACAGCCACTTTGAAAATCATCATGGTAATTCCTCAGCCTAACACAAGACCCACAATAACACTTTTAGGCATATACCAAAGAAAGGATGCACACTCACACTACAAGGACATTTGTTCAACTATGTTCATAGCAGCATTATTCATAATAGCTAGAACCTGGAAGCAAGCTAGATGCCCCTCAACCAAAGAATGGATAAGGAAAATATGGTACATTTACACAATGGAGTACTACTCAGCGGTTTAAAAAAATTACATCTTGAAATATGCAGGCAAATGGATGCAACTAGAAAAAAACATCCTGAGTGAGGTAACCAGAATAAGAAAGACAAATATAATATGTACTCACTTATAAGTGGATGTTAGACATAAAGCAAAGGATAACCAGCATACAGTCCACAACCCCAGGAAACCTAGGTAACAAAGAGGACCCTAAGAGAGGCATACATGGATCTGCCTAGGAAGGGGAAAAAAAGACAAGATCTCCTGAGTAAATTGGCAGCATGGGGGCATGGAGGAGGGTAGAAGGCGAGAGGGGAGGAGGGATGGGGAAAAATGAATAGCTCAGTAAACACAAGTTTAAAAAATACACATTTTTAGCAAGACATAATTATCATTGGCCTAAATGCCACTAACAACATAGCCAAATGCTCTGTAAGCTTGAAGTCAGAGAATTACTGAAATAACAAATGTATGGTTACAGAGCATGAAAGTGATCACCAGAATTGATGTCAAGATGGGTCAGATAGGAAAATACATTGGTATTGATGCTTCAAATCTAAAATTGTTTCCCTACAGGCTTGTGTTTGAACACTTGGTCGGCAGTTGGTGGTGCTAATTTTGGTGGTAACCAGATGTTGATACACATGCTCTCTCCCTCTCTGCTCCTCATTTGCAGGAGGGGAGGAGCTGCCTTCCTATATTCCCACCTCTGTGAATGGAGCTGCAGTAGTGTTGTACCTTCGCTGTCACCATGTATTACACTCCCCAAGACAGATAGAACCCTGCTTCCTGTAAGCTGCATCTGTCAAGTGTTTGTCACAGCCAAGAAAAGCAACCAATGCCCCAACTTGGACGTATCCTTGCTGTACACCTGACTGTGTGGTCATTAGGCCTTTGGAACAAGTTGGCAAGAGAAACGTGGACGAGTTAGGCATTGCAGGCTAGAGCCTAAGGTTGTTGATGGGCCATTCTGGTAGGAACTAAGAAGATCAAATGCTGACAGAAATATAGGCAGTAGAGACTGCTTGAGGGTTCAGCAAAGAGCATTACTTCGCCTGGGCATTGGACCAGCAGCATCCATGTTACATTTCATCTAAAACTCTAGTTATGTTCTTCCCTTGTTCTGAAAAACTAAGTGATGCTTAAAATAAAGTAAATGGACTAATTTATCTAGCTAAGGAAATTTCCAGACAGCAAATGGTCAGACTAGTTTCCTTCCTGTCACTGCAATGAAACCTCTGAGCAAAAGCAACTTCGAGGAGGAAGGGATTTACTTGGCTTATACTTCCAGGTCACACTCCATCATTGAGGGGATTCACAGCAGGGGCTTAAGCAGGAGCTTAAAGCAGTAACCAAGGAAGATGCTTTTTGCTGGCTTACACTCAACTTGATTCCTTATACAGCCCAGGCCCACCAGCCTAGGGAATGATATCTCACCCACAGTGAGCTGGGCCCTCTGTGTCAATAACCAATTAGCATAACCCTTTACAGACATGCCCATAGATCTACCTGATAAAGATAACCACTCAGCTATGGATTTCCCCAACCCAGTGAGTCTAAGCTGTGTAAAACTGACAGGTTGACGTTTAATGTTAAGTAGGACACTGATTTTAGCCATATTTGCAGTAAGTGAGCAAAAACGTGAAGTCAAAAGCTACTCCACAAGTGCTGTTTGTCAAGGAAAGGCTGAAAGCATTTCAAGTCATACACGAAGTAGCTGTGTTTGTTGAAGAGGCTAGTGCCCTGAAGAGAAACCACAGGCTCTGCAGAGCTATAGGGATTTGACCTCAAGGAGCCTAGAGTGGGGGGTAAGACTGAAAAGTTTCAAACTATTTTCACTTTATAAATACACCGTCTAACAAGATAGAGCTGCTGAGAAATGGGAGGCTGCAAGTGTGCCAAGGCTCCCCACAAATGGCTCCATCTCAGGCTGACAAGAGAACTTGCCATCTGACCCTCTGGTTGTACTCCATATTAATGTTAGTATGATGACTTTAGGTTGTTTATTGTATATTTCTTCAAGGTATTTGTTTCCATCTCTTTAATTTTTTTCATTGCCATTTTATTTATTTTAAATATGTTTTTAATTGAAATAGAATTACATCACTTTCCGCCCCTCCCACCACCACCCCCGACTTTCCTCATCCCAGCCCCTCCTGGATACTCCCCCTTCAACCTCCCCATGATCCCCCAACTTCTTTTTCTTTTTTTGATTATTATATAAATGCACAGGTATATATGTATGTGTATGCACAAATATGTAAATTCAATCAGCTTAGCCCATCTTTATTTTGTGTATATGCTTTCAGGCCTGACCACTCTTCGTTGAGTAGTCAAACAGGTTCTTCTCCCTGGGAGACACTAATTCTCCCTCTCACAGCCATCATTGGCTGCCTGTACCACTTGGTCTAGGGATGGTGCCCGTGAAATTTTCCCTTCCCATGTCAATATGTCCATGGATGTCATTGTTTTGATCTTGTTTGTGCAGCCATTTCTAGGAGGCACTGTTTCACCAGTCTTCCTGGGTATCCGGCTCTTACAACCTTTCCAGCCCCTCCTCCACGCTACCATTTTACTTCAGGATGACAGTTAGGAAAGAGCTTTACTTTAATGCAATCAAATATAAGAACCACTCAATGTTTAATTTAAACACAGTAATCACATTGAAGTTATTGCTATTTGTATTTATCTTATTTGGTGATATCCCTTCATGTTTTTACTCATTATTTCTTTGCTTCTTTATTTTCTACTTCCTGTCAAATATTTAGTTTTCCCTGAATTTGGAATTTGCATTCTATTTTTAAATCACTCCCAAATTTGCATTTTATATACTTAGTTTATAATATAAAGTTGATCACTATTTTATCTTCCTCCGAAACAATACAAATATAATAAAGAAAAAGCCATTCCTGATTTGTGCCTTCTACCTACTGGATCAGAGTCTGCATTAGTCAGCTTTCTGCCGTTACAATGAATGAACTACCGGAGACAATTAATTTATAGAGGAAAAAGTCTACTTCAGATTACGGTTTGGGAGGTCAAACAGTCTAACTGTTTTGGAAGCAAAACAGCAGAGGTCTTAGCACAGCCTCTGTCAAAGGCGTGTCCTACCCAACTGACAGCCCTCCCAGCAGGTCCCATCTCCTGACGGTCCGCAGCACGCCCACTTGGGGACTAAGCTTTTAACACACACGGGACCCTCGGGGAAACACCCTGCATCAAGCCACAGCATCACGATAGTTGCACCGCTTCACAAACATGCCAGATCGCCCCAGCATTTTTCATACATTCCCTAATATGGGAGGGTTTTTTCACATGTGTTGCTATTGTTGTCTGCCAACTCCTGCTTCAGTCCCTTCCGGTTGCAGCCATCATCCAGTGGGAGAGACTTCCAGTCGCTGACTTTCTGGCAATTGGTGTTAGCTTATCAATTATAAGTTAGTGTTGTCTCGTGTGCACGCGACCGTCTTTGTAAGGGTCATAGTACTTTTTCTCACAGTCTCCAGTCTTCATTGATTTCATATACTTCTATTTTCATTCGTTTTGCTTAGATCCTGAAAATGTAGCTATCCCCTTAATCCTTAAGATCATTATTTCCTTAGGTATTTCTGGCCCTCTCTTTGCTTTGTCCTTCCCTTTCATTCTTCATGCTGCAAAGAATCAATCCCCTTTCCCTCCCGCCTCTTAGCTGACCTTTCCATTATTATTCTTTTAATTTGCAGCATCCTAATGCCTTCAACTCTACTTTCCAGTTTTCTAAGCCTCCAGCCCCACTCAATCAATACCTCATCCTGCCGCTGAATTCTTATTTTCAAGGACTACACTTTCCATTTAAGGACTTCTACATCGCCTTTGTTCGGATCCCTTCCCCTGCTTAACACTTGACTGTGCCTTTGGCTCCTTTGGCTCCTTTGGCTCCTTTGGCTCCTTTGGCTCCTTTGGCTCCAGCATGCTGCTTTGCTCACTCTCTCAGGTGTGGAGACGACACTGTACTGCTCACTGCTGCCTCCGTTCTCCTATTGCCCCTCACTTACTGGTATGGTGGTCTGTAACTCTGAGCATCAGCGCAGCTAGTTTTAGTATAGGACTCTCATGACCCCGGGACTGTGAAAGTTTCCCCACAGCTGTCATTTCACATTTGTGTCCTCTGAAAATATAGGATTTAATGATCTTGGACAGGCATTTAATTCCTCCACTTGAGACTCCCACAGCAGGTGGCTGTGATACGGACGGCACACCAATGTATACAACCTGGTGTTTCCATCTTTCAAGGCTGACACTTTGTCCTCCTTTTCTCAGATGCAAATGGTTTTCTTGAGCTTCTATTTCCTAATTACAGGAAGGGACAGTTGGACAAAACCCTGAATGGGATTCAGAGGTCGCAATTCTAGTTCTTCTTACTGTAGTTCAATATCCCATCTTTACTCTGTCCACAGGAGAGCCTCCAGACTCTAACAATATCTTTCCATCAAGACTTCTCATTGGACACTTGGAAATTTCAGTTTCCTTTTTTGTCCAAGGCTAATGAAGCATAAAAAGTACATGTCAATTAGGTCTTTAATACAATGCCTTTTGTTTATATTCACCCTTCCTGACTCCTCTAAGATCTCTCCCCCTCCTGACCCACCCAACTGTGTCTCTCTTCCTCCCTGCCCACCCATCAAGTCCAATTTGTGCTGCTCATAGATTCTAGGATACATGGCCTTCCACTGGAGAATGGCCATCTTACCAGGGGCAACACTCAAAACTGACTCTTCCTCTTTTGGCAGTTATCCATTGTCTTGGCTAGAGGTGGGGGTTTCAGGTCCTCCTCCCCTGTCCATGCTGGGATTTGGTCTGTAGTCAGCTTGCATGGTGCTGTGCAGGCTCTTATAATTGGTGTGAATTCAGTTCGTATGTGCACTGCCCTGCTGTGTGCATCAGAGGCGGTGTTTGCCCACTGCCTCTGACGCTGCCCCTGTTTCACAATGTTACCTGAGCCTCGGGAGGAGGGATGTCCCTTTTAGGGCTTCATTTCTGCTCCTTGGTCTGTTGGGGGTCTGTGTTAACCACCATCTACTGCAAGTAGAAACTTCTTGAATGGGTGTTGAGGAATATACTAATCTATGGGACTAATGATAAATCATTAGGCATCAGTTTAATAGTATGCCCGTTTAACAGATTCATAGTAGTAGGTTCTCCCTCAGGGCCTATGAGCTCTCTAATCATAGATTCTTGGTCCAACAATAGCTCAAGGTATGGGTTCCATCTTATGGAATGGGGCTTAAATTCAATCAGAAAGTGATTTGTTACTCTCATGACATTAATGCCACTACTGCACAAGTGAGCATGTCTTGTCAGCCCAGGCATTATTTTAACTCACAGGGTTCACCACTAGGTAAGACCAAAGGTTATTTTTCTCTCCTGGTAACATACATAGTACCTTTCCAGCACTATGAAATATAATAGTAGAGATGAAACTTCTAGGTCAGTGCAAGCTAGTTATCTCCACGTTCTGTAACTCAAGTACATTGTGTCTTCAATGATAGGGTCCTACTGTACTGTTTGGTACTCTCTGGAACTTCACTGGCCAACAACTCCAAAATAAGTAACCCATTCCTGATACTGGACTTTTTATGTGTTAGCCTGTGATATCTAACAGGGGCACTGTGGTTCCATTATGGGATACATCTATTTTAATTCTTTTTATATGTGTATATTAAGGAAGCTTCTACAGTGGTAAGTAGGCTTCCATACATCTTTGAAAGTTCTGTAGTGTTCATCCCTATCTATATTCCCTCCTCAATCCTGAACTCCCATTTCCCACCCTATTTAACCCTTCTTGGCTCCTTAATCCCCTTTAACTTAAGCCTTTATAGCAGTGTGTTCTATCTCCCCTCCCTTGAAAGCCTGCATGTTCTGTCCCTTCACCTCCTGAATTCTCCAGGAAGTGCAACTGCAGCTCAGGTAGACAGAGCCCTATCCTCAAATGTGCAGGCCTCCCTAGGGAGCAGACCCCCAACTCCCCAACTCCTTTGGCCTCATCTACACCTTGCTGGATGCATTTCTTTGCATAACTCACTTTCAGAAGTTTCCTACATGGATTGCAGTTCCTTAAGTATAAATAAGAAAAGAAGGGTCAATCTTTAGTCATGAATCCCTCTTGCTCTTGGTGGTCCTATCATGCACAATTCCATATATGTCATCTTATCCATTGTACCAGTTACTTCCCTGATAAAAACAACTTAGGAAAGGAAGGTAGGAGGGGTTGGGAGAGGAGAAAGAATAGGATCAAAATATGTTGTATGGAATTCTCAAAGAATAATGACAGCTTTTTTTTAAAGGAAGACATTTTTTGGCTTGCGGTGTGAGAGGACAGTCAATTATAGCTAGGGAGACTTGGGGTAGAGTCCTGGGGAGCCTGCTTACACCAAGCATGCTTAGACCCACTGAATCCAAACCTTCAATTTAACAAATCACCATGACACTTATAATGCAGTCTTAGGAGCACCAACCTAGAAATAATCTGAAGTCTGTATGTCAAAAGCTGAAGCCAGGTTTTGGGAGAGTTACATGACACGGGTCTGGGAGAGGAATTCAGGATTCTCACTGCCTTGCAAGTTGTCTCACTTGGACATGAAAGATTTCTCCCTTGAGGAACCCACATGCAAAACATGAATCAGCCTCATTCTGTTCTCGGGCTGAAGATGTTGGCCATCTATCCAAACCTAGCATTTCTCAAATCATTGTCCTGGCAAATACTGGCCTGTTCTTCAGTCTGCTGGGACAACCACTACTCAACAGACTAGATGGCTGGATGGATGGATGGCTGAGTGGATGGACGGATGGATGGGTAAGTGGGTGGATGGCTAGATGGATGGCTGGCTGGCTGGCTGAGTGGATAGGTTGGTGGGTGGGTGGATGGATAGACACGGCAGATAACAACAAGACCCAGGACCTGACACTAAAAGGTTAAGATCATAGGAAACACAGGATATAGAAAGGAAGCCAGTACATGTGTACAGTGTCACTTTACTAAATGAACATAAATGCATCAAAATCCAGGCATGGGTGCTGGGAGAGTCCAAGTGAAGTAAGTCAGCACCTGCATTAATGAGGGCTATTATGGCAAACACCATGGACTAGGGGCAATAGGAACAGAAATGTATTTTCTCACAGTTCAAGTGCCAGAGGTCAACTTCTACTGAGGCTGTTCTTGTGGACATGCAGATGGCACTATCTGTGTCCTTGTGTCTGCATGTAGTCATCTGTCTGCACAAGTATGTGTCCTCATGAGAACACCAATCACGCTGGATTAGGCGCCCTAACCCAACTTTAATTTACCTTTCTAAGTGACGAATCACCAACCACAACTACAGATTTGAGAGGCATGATTCACCCACAGGATACCCTCCTTCCACAGGAGAAGGGGTCGGAAAGCTGCTCTCCTGTGCATGCGGTGTTATCAGGGCAGTCTTCCTGGTCTTTTACCCACTCTGCCTTTTCCACACCCTGCAAATAGGATGCTAGGTGGGAATGGAACTATGGAAAAGAGCAGACCACACTGAGTGTGCAAACATTTTGTTCTTGGTTAAACCCAGTATTTTCCTCTGAGAATATCCGGGTTTGTCTCATCTTCAGCTCTGGGATGTTTTTGCCCAGTGGCTGCACTTCAGCTCAGGACAACCTTCATCCCAGTGCCCTTTTTGTTGACTGTAAGCCAGCATGCTTGTTTTGACCCTGTGGGCAGTACACTAGCTAGAAATCCAATGCCCATGAGTTAATGCTTTGAAGACACATTTTAAAAGCTCACTGTGAAAGGCCCCTGAGGGTCCTGTTTCTACTTGTAGAATCATTAGAGCATAGTGTTCTCAACCCTACTTGTATAAGGGTCTGGGAGAGCCTTGGATTTTGAAAAGAAGCTAGTGAGTTTTGAAATATAACCCCAAGCTAACTGATAACCTAAACAGGATTTCATGAGTAGTTTGCAGTGTTGAACTTTCTAATGGATGACAGAAGGGCTTTAATCAAGGTGTTTGTGTTGTTTCTTCATACCGCATGCAGTCATTGTTGGAATGCTCTTAACCAATGGAGGTTTCAAAGATTAAACCCCTCCAGGACAGAGCCCATGCCCAGGAGCAGTTAGCCAACACAAAACGGACTCCATGTGTGCTTTGTTGATATTTGTTTGGTTTTGTGATTCTTTTTATCTTATTGGATTTTGTTTGCCTGTTTTGATTTTCAGAGTTTTTGTTTTGTTTTGTTTTTTGAGAAAGAGAAAATGAACCTGAAAAAAATGGTGAGGAGGGAGGTAGGAAGAGGAAAAATACGGTCAGAATACATTGTGTGGGGAAAATCTTCACACTGGCACAAGCCAGTGAGGATGAAATGTTCCTTTTGCCCAGGACATGCCAGCTAGTGGGAGACAGTTCCCACCTTGTCAGGGGTGTCTGCCAACGATAAAGGCACACATTCTCGGTTGTCTGCCGATTCTGTCTCTAGAGGAACTGTGTGGTTTGGTAGATGTGCATGAGAAAAAAGAGAGCTGTAATCTGACCACATCGTACTTTATAAGGCCTAACAAAACACATGAACGGAAGCTCTGGTTAGGGACTGCGCTTCTGCCCTTGGCCCTGGAAAGCATCATGAACCAGAACAAAGTCTGTCCCTCATGGAAATGTCACATCATCAAACTAACTTAGAAACAGATGCTCCCCACAACAGACTCCTTACAGTCACAAAGGACATGTCCATGATGCCAGCATCACAGAAGTCTCCTCTGCCCTAAGCCCACAGGGAAGGAACTCTGAAATACCCCACTTGTTCAGTTGACCTTTATCTGGTTCCTCGGCTCTTGCTGCTTGAAATTCCAACAAGACCATCACTCGCTCCCCAGCCCATCAAGGGCCACTCCGTTCCGCAGAACAACCGGGGTGTTGTTCAACTCAGGAATCACTAGTATGAGCCAATTACTAGTAGATATTTTCAGTTAGTTTTTCCAACACAAGAAAACGAAGGTAGCCTGGCATCGAGATCCTCAACCTTGAAGAAGTGGCAAGAAAGCTCTCTACCCTCCCCAGCCATGACGCTTTTCTTCCTCCACTTTAACCTTTGGTAACTTCATTGCTTGTGGTACTTGAAGCCAACCTTCCTCCAAAGTTGAGCTGACTGACGAGTCACCTTCAGAGTCAAACCAAAATTGAGTCTCTGGGGATTCTTAGTCAAGAGGGACTAGGGCTTGGCCTGGTGCTGAATCTCTGGCTCAGGACTGAATGTCCCTGGCACACTGGAGACTTTCATGATTTGATATAAAATGCCTTCCACACCCAAACTCGGGTATTGAATGCTTGATTTCCATCTGGAGGCATGTTAGGTGAGATCTAGCTAGAGAATGTGGGACACTGGGGACTGGCCTTGGCAGGTTCTATGTAGTTCCTGGTGCCTCCCTCTCTCTGTGTTTCCTCTCTAGAGCAGCATGCCTCCCGTGTGATCCTGTTACTACTCAAATGTTGACTGTCTGTTTCCACTGTAACCTGGAACTAGGAACCCAAATAAACTTTACCAGAACCCCTTTAAAGTTCCCTCTTGGCATTTTTGGTCACAGCTATGTGGACATAACTATTACAGAGGCCAATGGGGTCGGATTTGATCCTTTCCCCTCAGTTACTCTCACAGGTTAAGAGACAGGGGATGCACCTGGAAAGAAAGGTTGCAGAGAAATAGCCTTGTCCCCTTCACAAATGTTTGGAAACATGAAACATGGGTTGGCCCAGATGGCCCACTCAAGATCAGGTACCAAAAGGGGCAATGCGTTCCTGAGAGGGACATTCATGGCATGGCCTACCCGTGGTCACGTGAGCAAGGTAGCTCCTCATCCTCTTCTTACTCTGGGTTCCCTCCCTATGAAAACACTTGTGTGGACCCCAGAGGAAAGGGGCTGTCTCTTAAAACAAAACAAAAGCAAACTACTGTCCTTCAGGACTCAGGAAAATCATTTGTAATACACTCCCTCAGCAGTTAATCCTACATGTCTCAGCCCCTGAGAGTCTAAGGACACATCTGGGGACATGCAATGCTCCAGGGTCTCAGGGAAGCAGCACGGTAGCTTCATTATACTTTCATTAGGGGCAGCACATTTGTGTAGCAATTTGTATCATGACAGCTTTCAGGCAGGGATGCAAATGCCCTTTAGGCCAGAGTTTCTGAGTCCTACTCCATGTTCAAGGTCCCTACACCCATCCAGAAAAGCTGGCCAGACATCAAGCAGAGAGAGGGTGTGCTTGCATCTGGACTCCTGGGAATGTCTACAGCGTGGAGTCCCAGGGCAGTGCTGGAACTCCTGCTGCCGAGGGGGATGTGAAAGGGAGGGTGTGCCATTGTAAGGGAATCTAATGTTTATGGGATCCAAACAGAAATGTGGCCTCCTTTGTCCTCTTAAGCTGATAAAGTGTGGGACTGTCTGGTTTGGTTATGTGGACATTGTTCTCACCAAGCAACTCCTTGCTGCTCCTCAGCTCACTATGCTCTGTGTGACATGCCTCTTGGCTTCTAGGTGGTCATAAAGAGGCAACAAACAAATGTTGTGCCTTTTGTTATTGGGATGTTTAAAGGCCAGATGATTGTTTAAGATTTTTTTCTCCTAAATGAGGTGGAGCTACTAGCATTCCTGACATTAGAAATGGGAAGAAAATATTATCAGGAAGGAAAGGAAGACTTCTTCATTCTCCAGGAAGGCTGGCAGATAAGCAGCCTCTGGTCACTCCGTGGGCTCCCTCTGCCTTCTGAATTGGAAGGTTCAAGTATGAAGTATAGACTTCCAGCTGGGAGCCCCAAAGCAACTCAGCTCTTAGAGGAAAACAGAAGCTAAAGACAGGGGTCACCTGAGCGTCTGTAACTGGGAAGTCAGATTGCCTGACTCTGTCACACTTACTGTTTATCTTCCCTGTGTCATCCTCCAACTTCGACCAAGCTCCTGTCTTTTGCACTGGGGAAATCAGTACCTATTTGTACTGGGGTCTCAGTTGTTCAAGAACAGTAGGTCATCTTCTGGAAGGTGGGAAAATTCCCAACGTGAAGGTGAACCTGGGCAAACCCTCTCTACCTCAAAGAAGAATAAGGATAAGAATAAGAATAAGGTCTTGCCTCCAAGGCTGAAACTGACAATGAGACATTCACCTTTGCTTAGCAGTCTGATGTCTTTGAGCATATGTATGCGTTGTGGAGTGGCAGAGCCTATATGCATCACAGTGGAAAGAAAGAGAAGATGAAGGATGGGTTGTAGTTCCTAAAGCTCCATCCTGTCCCCATTCTTTATTCCTGGCTGATACAGATGGCCTCATATGCCTGGAACTTCTCCGTGTCAGCTGTTGTCCCTTTGCCAGAAGAGGCCATGATAGCCACAGAAGTAACCACATCAGGAGGGCAGGAGCAACTTCTCTGCTTCTTCACTCCATAAGACTCAAGTCCAGTGCAGCAGAAACCCAAGCACAGGCCTTCTCTGGGCAGTCTTCCTCCTCTATAAGAAGAGTTTTTATTTCCTCCTAAAAAATAGAAGTCAATTCCAAACGCTGATCTCAGTCTTTTCTTCTGGAAAAGCAAATCAACTTGACCAGAATCTGGAAAGAACTCCAGAGTACCCAAAGGTTCATCAGATGAAAAGAAAAGAATTCAGAAGTGGCAAAGAGGCAAGGATGTAGATGGGGATTGGGTACGGAACATGGCCACAGAACCTTGGTTCTAAGGGTACCCAGATCAGCTCTGCCTCACCCTGTGCCTACACAAGCCAGTTGGCACTTCCTCCTCCCTGGGGTTGGATTAGGAAAGTGTCTCTTCTTATGATGCTGTGATGGATCGTGGATGTGCAGGAACAAAATAGGGGTGGTTGTCCATTCTAGGCTCTGAGAGTCTGCTCCCCAGGTGGTTTTTCCCATTGCTGACCTTCAGAGACTGGCATCAAAAAAAGATGGCAGTGACTGAACTCTGTGATCTCTTACCCTCAAGCATGGAGGAAAGTTCAGAATTTATCAGACAGTCCCCTGAATGCAGAACACTTCTGGCAGGACTTTTCTGCTCACACAGCCACTAACTAATTATGCTAAACAAGCTTCATTTTGAGCCAGACACGTGATCGTAGATTTTCCTTAGAGAGGCAGACCAGGAGGTTCATTCTCTGTGTGCATCCAATGAACTGATAAGACACTGGAAGGATACACTATCACACAGAAGAGAAGAAGATAAGGAAAAGGGAGGAATGGGGTCCTCAGGCCCAGGTACTCAGTCTTTATACAGGCCTGGGGGCTTCATTCTGCAAATGGCTTTTCACTGTGGCAGTGAAAGCAGAGAGTACTACAGCCTGAGAGTACCACACCAGCAGTAGTTCACCATGATAAGCAGTAAAAGGGAGATGAAGCTAGCTCTGGCCTCAGCCCAGAAGCAGTGAAGCATCACTCCACTCTCTAAGGCAGGTGCAAGGGTTCTTGTCCCATCCATGGACATTTGGAGTCTTTCTGTCTCTTCTGCACCACCTGTTGCTGCCAATCAAATGTCGCTTTGGTTTTGCAGCTGTTGTCCAAAGGCTCACAATCTCTCTTCAAATCATTGGCTAGCAAAAAGGTAGCACTGGGTTCCATGTATATCTTTAAATTCCAGGAAGAAGAGAGGCCTGAAGTTTGGTCGACATGCTGGCCTAAGGTCTTGCTTGGCTGGCCAGGGCTCTTACAGAAGACTACTGTACTGAAAACTTGAAGGTGCAGATCAGACCTGTAGTCTCATAGCTTACAGTAAAACCATATAAAAAAGAGACCTTTAACCTTCAGTAGCCACCACATTCATACTTGTGGGGTTTAATGTACTAGATGTGACCTTGATGGGGCAAGCAAGAAATGATTCAAACCATGGAACACCAGGTAAAGGATGTCAGTTTGGAAGGCCAAGAGACTCAGCCCACAAAGAGAATTGGATAGAGTCCTTGAAGAATTATGAATGCTCTGTTAGGTCAATCTCGATGTCATAAATAGTTAGGATAGAGTTATTAGTATCAGCTATGTATACTTTTATAATATAATTTCCTGTCAGAAGGAGGGTTTTATTAGTCCATTCAGCAAGGACAGCCTACCTGGCAATGTGTTGGACCATCCAGGATTTCCTAGCTCCCCATCCAGCTCCCATTCTGGTTGTGGCTATAACTAGAGTTCTGGGATGTAGATTGAACCCAGAGATGCTTTAAGATGCCTGATTTACAGCACCACTGATTTGTTCTGTTGAGATAAGTGGCCAGTGAGGTTTCCATGCAACTGATAGTCCATTATACACATCTGGAGGAAAAAGTACAATATTAGATGGGTGATGGAGGAAATGGTTTGGGAAAAGTGTCCAGATATTGTTAAACTCTTTTACAGCCCTGAGGATCAAGAACTCTCTCTCTCTCTCTCTCTCTCTCTCTCTCTCTCTCTCTCTCTCTCTCTCTCTCTCTCTCTCTCTATCTCTGCATCTGGAGGTGGGGCATAGAGAATGTGGAACATGCACATGGACTTCAGAGGAGAGTAATACAGGCAGTATATAGAAGAATTTAGTAAAAAAACACAAAGCAATTATTAAATAAAGAGCATGCAGAGGGTAGTTGGGCACGGGGAAACTTCACTTTATGAATTTGACTTCAGTCTCAGCAACAGTAGAGAGTGATGAGCTCATCCCTGTGCCCCAACATATTTCTTCAATGCATTCCATTATTCTACTTGTAGTCTGATTTTAAATCAGAGATGGCCAGTGCCATTATTCAGTAGCTAACAGTATTGGAGTGTTTCCTTCCTATAGTAATAAGTATTTGTGCTTTTACGGTGTGGACTCTGGCAGCCACATGAGCTAACCTGAGGTCACTAGCTAATAGCAGCCATGGTGCAGCTCATGACTCAGCTTCCTGTACACCTGGTATCCAGTCTGACCCTTCCAGGAGGTGGCCTGAAGGAAATGGTATCACTTCATGAGACCATTCTGCTTGTCTTACCTGAGAGCAGATATCTAGGCTGACACATCCTACATGCCCTGAGCATTCAGGGGGCATCTCTGCGCTGGTTTTGCTGGCCTTATGTTCCCATCCTAACCACAATAGTTAGACGGGCCTTATGGTGGCTGTGAAAGGGTGGTTTCACTCTGCAGCTGAAGAAAAAAAGTGTCCTTTCCCAGCCCATACCAGATCAAACCCTTTTTTTTCAACTCATACCACACCCTCACTTTAAACAGCAGAAGAAGTCAAGTACCAAAGACATGTGGGAGCTGAGACTTCTGATCCAGAGAGCCGAAACAAGTGGAGTAAACTCTCTACCCCAAGTCCCAACCTAATGAGCCCAAGAGACAAAGCAAAACAGTATAGAGGATATCACTGAAATGGTTTGAAGGAGCAAGCCAAACCCTCAAAGGCCTAGGCACTGGTTTCCAAAGAGTATATATTCTGTTACGAATAGCTAAAGGCATGTGTCTGTGATTGAAAGGTTTATCTCATGCCCCTCTGAGTAAGATTAATATCAGACAGATCAGCCTCACTGCACTGAACAGTCTAGATTGATTCAGATGTGACTGGCAGGTCATTAGAGCGGTTATATACAATGCATTGGAAATGTTCACTTACGGAATGACGCTTCCATGGTTCAAAATATATGATGTTAGAGTTTTCAAAATTATCTGAAAGAAAAAAAAGCCAGAAATAAGATGTCAACAACTTCATTTTCATAGCCTATATTGATGACTGTGAAAAACTTTTGGCATCAATAAAACTTGAGTGATCGCCTTTTCCAATTGTCCAAAATGAGAAGCAGACCCAAAGAGGCACATTTCTGCCAAGGGAGATTTCTCTTAATTATCCCGAACCTCGTTTGCTGCAGGGCTTAGCAAACAGCCAACTCCCTTCCTCTCTCTAACATGACCCTATGTGCATGCTCACTTGCACATGGTCATACACCTGCACACATGTACACACATGCACACCCATGAAGGTTTCTAACAGGGACAAGTTGACTTGCTAAGTAAAAATATGGGCAACAGCGCAGGACAAATAACAAACCATTGCCAAAATCTGTATCATATCACATGGGACCCCATTTGCTAAGAAGTCCTCAGCCTCTGTGTTTGGATAAATAAGGGTTTGAATTACTCAAAGTGACTGGCCTTTTAAAACCACACAGAATTCTTCTTTTTTGCAATAAAACCTCAAGACTCATAAGTAGAAGTAGAAGTAGAAAAGCCATGTCCCTCAGGACTAACCCAGAGTGGAAAAGAGGCCACAGCCAAGAGCATTGTTTTCAGCTTACACAGGATCACCCCCTGTCTACATACCCGTTGTGATTTGTAAAGGAGGTTAAGGGCCTGGGTTAACCACCAAGATTAAAAGTTTGAGTCCAGGAGAGAGCTGCCTGGAACTGCATCTGGATGGGCCTGAAGGGAGCGTGTGCATTCTTTATGGGCCGCAGCAAAGAGGCTGTCTCCTTGGTGACTAAATCCAAGAAGCCAGAGATAAACTTCCAAAAGGCAGTGCTTTCTAAGGGCAGAAGGTGAAAGGAACAAATGATACTTCATCTCCCAAGTGTCTGGAGGATTATTAGATTACCATTTCAAGGCAGGAACGTTCTGACTTGATGTAGTGTTTGGACTCAAGAGGAGAAGGCTGAACCAAGGCAAATCCGTTGAGTTCAGAAATGGGGAAGGATTTCTCTTCTTCCAACTGTACTGTTTCCTCTATTGATTCATTACATCTGCAGATCCTAATACTTTCCTCGTGTGACTGCTGGTTTCCTTTTTTTAACCTCTCCCAAGTTTCCTTACTGGGATTAACTCTTGGTCAAGCATACTTACATCAAGACCATTTTGGCCAGGTCAGTATAGGGACCACTGAATACTTTGACCCCAGACCACCCAGTCACTTCTTTCTTCTTTTCTCTCATCCTGTCATACTGTTTAGCATTCAAGGAACCTAGGCAAGACTCTTAACCAGCGACCCAAGTTCAATGATGCTATTTTCCAAATGGCAAAGCCTCCTCCACCCTGTCTCTTCATAATCCGTTTTCTCCGGTTTCCCTGTGCTGTGTAGACTGTACTTCAAGGGGACTGTTTCAGCAAACATCGACTCACAATAGGCACCAGTAGCACCCAGCTCTGTCACAAGTCTACCAAGGATGCTTGGAAGCACTCTATCCTAATAAGCAGAAATTTGGAACAGCCTGCTACACTTTTGTTTAAAATATGAGCAATTTCTAAAGATAGCTATTGTATTCTTACATTCACTTTCCTTCCTTTGTTTCCGGTGCATACCGCTGGCATTTGTGCACTGAAAGTGAGCCACAATGCAGAATATGTATGATGTCATCCCAGGAGGACCTCACACAGGGAAATTCCAAGTCAGCTGCTATGCCTCTGTGAAGACCTGTGACCAATCTCAAGCCACTGTCCAGCCACTGACCAGCTCACCTCCCTCCCTGTCCTTGATGAACACAGGCACATCTGGGTGACAGAGAGGATCCTGAAAGGAGAGAGAGCAAGAGAGGGAGCCACCAAGGTCTCTGTCAACCATCAGGCTTTCAAATGCTGCCGTATACTGGTCTGGATTGTTTGAGATAACATCATGCCCTTTTTATGTTTCTCTTCTAGACTTTATAATTATAATAGATAAAACATTTTAAAGGGTTTTCATAAAATTATACTTGGAATGAGAAAAAGTACTAATGTAAATAAAGAAACATTCTGGGAATGGGCATTGCTCAGTGGCATAGTTCCTGCTTGATATGTGTAGAACCCTGTGTTCCACACCCAGTACCATTCACACACACATTCACACTCACACATACACCCTGTCACACACACACAAGTACATATACACGCACACACAGAAATATCAGTTTACAAATTTGGATTACAGAGCAGTACAGGGACTCTTTTATCTTTTCACATATTTCCCAGCTCCTTCTAAAAACAAGTCCTTCATCTCCTTTTCTGCCCCCTATCCAGGATCCTTTTGCTCACTTTCCTCTCCTTCCTCTCAAGAAGAGTCTCTTCTTCTTGGGTCATGGTTTTATAATTTATATTCTTGCCCACTACTTATCATCACAAACCATTTTTGTTATTACTCGAGTTCCCATGAAGACCTATAATACTTATGGCTGTCAGTCCTGGAAAGGAAAAGTCACTGTGGCCCCAATGCTTTGACACAGAAGAAATTGCTGTGGAAACTTGAACGGGCAGCAAAAACTGAGTGCAGATAGAATTGAAACCAAGGAGCTGTGTGGGCAGGGAGGTTCCTTCCCTTCATATTAATTTTCTTAATAGAAACCCAGGGTACCTTGAAACAGAAAAGTCAAAATGTTGACTGTACCAAAAGGAGCCTATTAATACACCTCAGGAGGGAGAGAATGGGGACAAGGTGAGTTTGTGCCATCTGAGAAAGGACAGAGGGAAATGGAACGGTTGTGACTCTGAGACTCTTAAGTGGGCATCTGGAGAGAGGTGCCAGCTGAGTACAGCAGAATGGGTACATGAGGAGACTGGAAGGAGAAAAGCAAATGCAGTCTTGGTGAAGGAAACTGCTAATAAAAACAAAATGAATGCCTGGCAGTGCATGTGGGGCCAAATGCAGGCCTAGAGGAAAGACAGTGAAGATGAGACATGGCAGATGGAGAGGCCAGTGGAGGCCATGTATGATGCACTGAGACGTGTGTGTGCGTCATGAGCAGACCGGTGTCCTGAGTGAGGTCACTGAGCTCACATACCTGGAGGGCCTCAAAGGGAACCACTGTACACATAGTTCACGTATTTCAAATTTCCTTTCTATTATATAATATTCTGGAGTTTGTTCTAATGTTTCAAAGCATCAGCTAAAATTATTCTCTAAAGCAATATACCATATCTCTCAAGAATTTCAGGTGTCCTGAAACCCAAATGGTACCTCTCAGGAGTACCTGGAACTCATCAAGCGTCAGATGTGACATGGTTCTAGCAAATGGAGAAACCAGTTAAATGGTAAGATTTAGGGCCAATAAACAATGGGCAATGCAAAAAATGCCATGGGGAGGCTCTGCTACCGACTTGTGAAAACTGGGGAGAAGAAAGAAAGGAAGATAAGAGGTAGGGGATATGGGCTTTGATGGCCTCCATTGGGAAAGGACTGTAGGAGAATCAAAGCAAACACCAGGCAGACATAGGCTAAGGAGATGCTTGATTTATGACTGAAGATATGTGGTTCATTTGCCTATGAGCCATCAGACAGGAGACACTGAGGAACACAATAGGTCCATTGTTCAGGGAGATCTATGCTAAAGATAGCAGTTGTGAGTTACTTGCTGTGCAGGGTCAAGTTGAAAGCCCAACAAATTCAGTTTCTCCTTTGGGGTATGTATATAAGGGTTGACTAGACATTTTTCTTCTGCCAAAGTGCTCACAGTCTGGCTAAGAAGCAATGATTTCACCTCATGGCAACACCAGAGAGAGAATGGTAGGTGGTAGCAGAGCCAAACTAAACCTTTATTTACCTAGAGGCAAGGCTCAAGTGAAGATGCCATGGAAACTTACAAAAGACAAGGGGAGTGAAGGTAGGTTGTGCTAGATCAACACATGTGGACGATAATATATAAGCAGGTCTAGCACAGGCTCAGAGCTCTGTAGACTACTTTGGAACTTACCTGGAGGAAACATTTCTCTGGAGCTCCTGGCAACATGCAGAGAACCAAAGTCTGCTGTATGGGGGCAAGAACAAAGGAAAGGAATGGAGAGGAGAGGAGAGAAGAGAAGAGAGAAGAGAAGAGAAGAGAAAAGAAAAGAAAAGAAAAGAAAAGAAAAGAAGAATTGAGGGCTTAAGGGCTGTGCCAGGTGAAGCATACACTCCAAACACCTCGCCATTGTAACATGGGCACCAACACCACTGTACCACATCAACAACTGCCAACTGTGACCAGGAAAGCAGTGATCAGAAGAGGGGGAGGAGGAACCTGCAGGGAGGACAGAATATGGCAGCCTGTTGCTAGTAGGAGAAGAGAAATGTGAGGTGCAGATGGTGGCCGGATGGTTGTGTGCAAAGTCAACAAACAAAGGCGAGATGGTTTCTTCTACAACGGAACTATGCTTCAAATGAGTTTTCATGGGACCAATGAGAAAAGTGGAGGAATTCAGAGTAGAGACTTCATGGGTTGGGGCATCCGGGTCACTGAGAAGACCCCTGACTCTAATGTCCCATTCATAAACTTGGCCCGTCTCGGTTTTTACACCAATCACTCTCAATAATGGTGAGGGCATTTGTCTTACTTCTCCACAGCCATAAACCTAGGCTGAAAATATGAAATATAAAAGAAAATAAGCAGTTTGTTTCCCATTATCCCTAAATGCTGATGGAGAACCAGGGTAGCAAAGGCTCTCTGAACTCCTACCCTGCTGATTAAGGTTGAGCAGAAACTAATTTGCCTTAGGCAACAGACTCTCAGAGCAGCAGAGAGGGGACCACCCACATGCTCCCCCATCACATCAGCATCCAGTGAACAGCCAGAGCACTCCCCTTTCTTGGTACTCTCCCGTGGATGAGCTCTACCACTCTGACACAGCCCAAGCCAAAGGCTCTTGTATCATGTTTACCTCTTGCATACCAGTTTCTCAACAAAAATTGAGCTTGGGAGATGGAAATCATCCCACATACAAACACAGACTCTGATAGTCATGGGGACTTAGGTCCCCTCTGGCAGAATCTAGCCATTTTGTACATTATTGGTCATTGTGGTTTTCTGTGTGTGTAGCTGAATGCCGCCACCTAGCTTTTGATCCCATGGCCCACTTGGAAGGAGCAAGAACCACTATATGGGTAGTCCCTTCTGGAAATGGATTCTTGCAGTAGTCTTATGTTGCCAATGCAACGAACTTGGACGGAGCCACCCAAAAAAGGGATGGAGATGTAAGACTGAGAGTTGGGGACCCCAGACCTCAGCAACAGATACTGAGTCTTCTCCACTCAATATGTGGGACCCTCTGTCCCAGCGGTTGCTTCCTTAGGAATTTGATGGGTGGGGACAGAAAACTTTCCTTGTGATTTCAGCCATCTCTTTTGCCAGCTAGCACCAAGTTTGGATGTCCTGTTTGGAGAGGAGGAGGCAGTACTAATTTTTCTCCTCCTTGAACTTGGCTTCCCACATCCATCTGAGCCTCTGCCATTTCCTCAGTGTCTGTCCCACCAGTGGACAGTCACTCCTTCAGATGAGAAAACCAAAATGGCAAGGCCACAGGGTCTCTTCCTCAGTCAGTAATGCTTTTAGTGCCCTTTATACCATGGAAACGGAGTCTAGAACATCCAGATCCCAAAACTTCCACTCCAAGTTGGAAAACGTTTGCAAGCACCCTTCAGACCTCAACTCAGGACTCTGAGGATGGGAGAGACACCCACATCCCCTTCACGTCATCCTTCACTTGCTCTGAAACCTGGGCATTTCCCTCTCTTTTGTCAGCCAGTATAAAAACCGAGATTGTTTCTTTGCTTCTTCAAGCCCTTCCTCTGCATCAGGGCATTTTGTTCACCAGGCTGTATTCAAGATATGTTATGGAAACACTGCTTCCGGGTGCTGAGGAGTGGCTCAGTGCTTGAGAGTGATGGCTGCTCTTCCAGAAGACCTGAGTTTTGTTCCCCAAAGCGCACGCACACATACACACACACACACACACACACACACACACACAGAATTCTTAAAAAAGAAATTCCCTTTTACCTTCAGGCTTCCTAGGATCTGGGACTTTATTTCATGATGTCTTATTTGACATGTTATTCATATTCGCTTGTTATGGCTCTTTGCTAATAAGATCATGATAGTGAGTTTTCACTGAATCCTCCTTCTTACGACGCTGGTCTCCGCAACCTTGCCTGGAGGAAGGATTCACCTGGGCAGCAGCAGTGAGGTAGCTTTTGTACCTGCTTTTGCTAGGCCTGTCTCTGCATTATCCTGTGCTGTGCTCTTCACATTGACCATAATTGAATTGTATTTATTAACTTAACCTAAATGATTTAATACATGTATGAGTATAATTTGTGGTTTTGCTCTTAATTCTATTACCTGGGTACGTGCTTTCCACTTTGGTATGCTTTTACTATTTCCTTCCGTCTTTTCTTAGGAACATTGCCTTTGTTTTTGTTTTCTCCAGTGGTTTGGAAGCATATATCCGGTTTCAAATTAACTTCTGGTTCCCTTCATGGTTTTCCAAAGCCTACAATTTTCGTTGTTTCTTCTTCTTCTTTTTTTACAATTGCCAAAGTCAAGAACATTTAATCATCTTTTACTCTCCTGTTAAAAAGGAATCTTCATGTGTGTATGCCAGGGTGATGGCTCGTCTCTTCACTTATCCCTATGTGCTTATTTTTGCAAAGTTATGGTTTAAATGCCGTGTTCTATTAAATTTAATATTTTTTTAATTTTAAACAAACTATTCTTTTTTCAAAAAATACACAATCCAGCTCTGAGTGTTGGAGCAAAATTAATAAAAAACCCAGAGACAGATACTGGGGTTCAAGCTAAAGATCAGAAAAGCAAAGCAGCCAAGCCAGCAGCGCCTACCCCTAACAAGCAGAAAAGGCTATCCTGTCTCCATGAATTCTCAGAGGCAATGATCTCCAGGAATCCTCACAGGCAAATGCTCCGAGTTTCTTTCTCTGCCTGCCTTATATTTCTTTCTCTGTCCATCTCCACCTCCCTAGTGTTAGGATTAAAGGTGTGAGCTCTGTTACTCTTTTAGACTGATTCACTCTTGTGTAGTCCAGGGTAGTCTTGGACTCACAGAGATCCATCTGCCTCTGTCTCTGAGTCTTGGAATTAAAGGTATGTGCCACCGCTGCCTGGCTCTATGGCTTGTGGCTGACTTTGCATTCTGAATCCTCAAACAAGCTTTATTAAATCATAAATAATATATCACCACTGAGATCTCAAGAAGCAAAATTTGAAGTGTGGGCCTTGTGTGTTATAGTTTCCCCACATACAAATGCTCAACTTTGACTAGATCTATCATTCATTATCCAAAAAGATAACAGATCTTAGGTAATCTAATCTGTCTCCTATAAACTAAATGTCTTTCCCTAGAAAACTTTACAAACCCCTGAATTATTTTTTCTTTTTAATATTAACAACTTTTTTATTTTATTGTGTCTGCATGTGTGCATATATGTGTGCACATGTGCATGTGTACATGTATGTGTGCATGTGTTGGGTGGGGGTTATGTGCACATGTCTGTTGGTACAAGCAGAGCCTACAAGAGAGCATCTGATCCCCAGGAGCTAGAGTTATAGGTGCCTGATGTGGGTCCTGAGATCCAAACCAGGACCTCTGCAAGAGTAGCTAGTACCATCTGCCTAGCTAATTTACATGTTTTGTTTTGTTTTGTTTTGTTTTTTACTTTTGAAACAGGGTATCACTGTGTGATCCTGACTGGCTTTGAACTAGCAGCTCTCCTGTTTCTCTCTCTCTCTGACTGTCATCATTCAGCCCAATCCATGTAAAAGCCCCTATTTCCTTCTCAGAAACACTTTCCCCCTGTTGTGACTTTTTTCTGTACATTTCTTTTAGTTGTACTTTACATTGGGCCCATTAGTCATGAGTTGAATTTTACATTCTTGATATCTATTACATATCCTCTTGTTTCATTCTTTGTATATTCATTCTACTCCCTTGCCTGGGTAGTTTCAACTCTGGGTCATTGGTGCTCCTCTTGCCAGCTCTCTTCTGAACTGTTTATAGTACAGCTTTTTCTTCTGTAACAGAGACTTTAACATCCCTACATTTCTTCCAATTGCCACCCAGTCATCTATAAATCTCAGCCTACCTCAGCCTTTTTCGTATATTCATCTCTGATTCATAGACTTCATGATTCTCATGTTTTAGTCTAAGTCTAGAATCTATAAATAATGAAGTTTTCTTCAGCTGTAGGCAGTACATCATTTTCCCCATTCTCGTCTTTTAGTTCCAGGACACTCTTGTTGTCTCACTAAAGTCACCAGAGGGTGGGGTGAGTTCTCCTCATATCCTCACTATTCATTAAAACCATAATAGAGGCAAGTATGCCAGCAGAGAGGAAGTGCCTCATCTGCTTTTGTCCCCTGAAGGATTGAAGCTTAGAGTCACACTGTAGTATGCTGACGATAACTGAAGTTCTAACAGGCGTCTCTTTTGCTCCTGTACATTGAGTTGATCTGAACAGTCCCTTTCTGATATCACCAGGCTTGCTGAATATAAAGGAAAGTGTGTCCTTGGGTAGGTGGAAGGTCACCACTCTTCTGTTCTTCCTTGCTGGACACCCTTCATCATAATGCCAGCCCCAGAAGGAGAAAGCCATGGCTCCTGCTCGCTCCCATAGCCTCCCTGTTGAGTCTTTCATGCAGGGACTCATGGCAGGAACACTTTACCCACATAATAGTGTCCTTAGGAATATGTGGCAAGAGTGGAGTTCCATCTGAGCAGGTAGGGCAAGGGATAAATTGTACATTGCCAGGAATATCATGACTCCCTTTTGGGTTCTTAGTATCTTTAATATGAGATTCTAGAAACAAATGTGTAAGAAAGTACAAGGACAATTTCATTAGAATTTGAGAGAAAAATCACAGGGCAGTTGAAATTTAAATCTTTGCAGTTTCCAGGTGGAGGGAGATAGAAGAAGGGAGAGGAGCAGGAGAAGGAGGAGAGGAGGAGAGAAAGCCATCCTTTTTGAGTTAGGAAGAGTTTCAAAAAAGGAAGGCATGCTTAGGCTTTAAACAATATTTCATTTCATTTAAATTATATTTATGCAATGTGTCTGTGTGGAGATTTGTGTATGCGTGTGTGTGCACATGCGTGCAGTGCTGGAAGGTACAGAAGAGAGCATCAGATCCCCTGGAGCTGGAGTTACAGGTGGTTGTGAGCTGCCCGATATGGGTGCTGGTAAGTAAGTGAACTCTGGTCCTCTGCAAGAGTAGTACTGGCTCCTAACCACTGGGCCATCTCTCCAATCCCATGCTTAGACTTTTGGGCAGTATCCAAAAGTAAAACATAGAAAGTAGAAAAAGTTACACTTTTCAAAGTGGGCAGGCTTCACAGTCCTGGGATGAGGGAAACTCCCTAAGGGGCTGCACTGAGAGGGGGCTTCTGTGAAGGACAAGAGCACTGTCTTATTTAAAGGGTGATTATTCTTCCCAGGTTTTTAGAACAGCTTTAGGTGACTGTCTTCTGCAGGAGCAGACTCTTGGCCAGGTCATCAACATCTCAGCTGGATTAGTTTTAAAAGATGAACCAATAATATGTAATATTTTAATATTTGGGGCAGATCACCATGTCGTGACTCTATGTCTAGAGACCCAAGGAGGGGTCAGGATTGATGTTTTCCTCTCTAGTGTTATCAGAGAAGTGGGGATGGGGTCCAAAGCTGACCATGAGGGAATGGTCCATCCTCAGTGCCCTCCAAGGTTACCACTGCATGCATGACCAGTGGACGTTAGGAAAGATGTGTCAACAAAGGCCCATCATCTCACTGGGCTGGTAGTCACACATCTGGTGAACCCCTGGGTTCTAAGTCAGGGTGAAGGCTAAAGTCTCTTCTCTTTTCTCCTCAGCTTCATGTTGCTTCAGAGCTTTAGATTAGAGCTATGGATAAATCACATGTGAAAGGTCCACAGCTGGGATAAATGAGCGACCCTCCCCCCCCCCACCCCTGCTTCCAGCACTGCAGACTCCGAACCCTCTATTTGCTGGGAATTCCAGAAGGAGATTTATGTAAGCATTGGTAGCAAGTTTCATTCACAGCCTGGCGTCTCCTATTGTGCATACTTTATCTTCTTATGTGATGTGTAAACTGCATCAAAGACTTCCCTGAATGATATATGGTACACATGAACAAAACTGCTTAAGCTCAATATGGAAGTTTCAGAAAACCAAAACTCTAGTACTTGATAAAATCAGAATAAGTTTCCCAAAACACTTCACCCTATCAGATCAGTGCAATGAAGGTTCTGGTTAAGTTCCCTTCGGTGTTTTCATTGGGGTAGATTAATCAGGCATGGCTCTCACTAAGCTAACAGACACACTAGCTTACCTGAGCCGATCTCCTTCAAGGGGTTTTTTTGAGGAGATACAGAGCATAACAATCCTGTTACTTCACACATTTAGGACCACTCAGCAGACTGCAGGTAGAGGTTCATGGTTCTCACAGCAGTGTTGATTTATGGAGAGGCAGAACTGGAAATGCCGATTGCAAACCCCTAACAGATTTCTGTGGGACTCTCGCAGGCATAGCGCCTCATACAGGGAGGTGTTTCAGCTGCTCCACAAGGAGGACTCTACATATCCATGAGCTTGTTCATCAACAGAGACCTATCTCTGACCCACATGTCCCTTTCCCAAGGAGACAATGCCAGGCGTGGTGGATTCCTGTTGTCCAAGGCACCAGTGCTGACATCAAAGCGAGTCTGCAGTTGCAACAGTGTTTTTAAAAGCAAATGCCGAAACCAAAATGGCCTTTCCCAGCTTTCACTTTGGAATTTACCAAAGCCAGACCCAAGAAATGTGATGACATCCTAAAAGCCTGTGATTAATTCATGCTGGTCCCCAAGTCTTGCCCCTCGGTGCCACATAGTGAAGCAGTTACCACCACCTGGTTTTCCTCTCCAACCAGACAGTACTTCTAAGAACGCCAGTCATCACTGGAGTGGAGATAGGCCCAAGTACTAAAGCCCTTAGATTACCGTTATGCAAATCTCTTTCATCCACACCCCCCACGGCTCCCTAGCATAAACAACCACGCACACCCATAGATTATTTACACATGTAATTGATGGCCTTTCCCCCAGACAAACTGCTCAGTTCGGGGCTCCCAGCCCCCACCCCCTAATGTTTTTGCACTAGTAGGAGTCTGAGGTGGCAGGAAATGGCAGCTCCCTGGAGAAGTCGCAGTGATAAATGAGGCCATGTAAAGATATTTACATACAGGGAACAATACACACAAAGGAGTGAGGTAACTCCTCAGTTCTCGACTTGTTTTAAATTAATAGTGCTGGCTTTTTTTCCCTTTTTGCCAAAACAGCTTTTTAAGATGTAGATTCTTTTTGTTTAAAAAGAACCAGGATTTATGAGAAAAGTTTATTGGAATGTTTAAAATGAATATAGAGATATAATCAAATAGGAGATGTTTCTACTGAAAAGCACAGAAGCTTTGCCCAGACTAGAATGTCATGGGACTATCGTGAGTAGCTGAAAGTAAGAAAGTTTGGTCTGGGCCAGATTGACAAAGGGCCTGAAGAGGCAGAAGAGCACTGGGGGGCCTCACTCCCGAGGAATGAGAAGTGCTTCCGCGATCCAGCATTTCTGAGCAGCCTTGTGTGGCCATGGTCTGTAAGAGAAGACAGGCCTGAGGAGACAAGTGTCTGCTAATGATCTCACCTTCTCACAGCTAAGACTGGGCCTGGACACGCAGAGCCTGATCAAAATGCTGAGGAGTACGGAACCTTGATGCATCTACCTGACCCCGATCTCCCTATGTCATGGCCATCTCTGCCCCAAATCCACAGCAGACTTCAAGTTTTCCCAGAATGACTCTGGGTCTATGCCATGCCAGTGACTCCCACCATTCTTGGAATTTTAGAGTAGAGAGAGATCCAGGCTTCTGGACCTGGGCCTCATGCAGCTGTGCTGATTCTGGATCACCAGTGAGGGGAAGGGCATTATTACGTTCCAAGTTCATTATTATGTTCCATATTCATTGTTATATTCCATGTTCATTGTTAAATTCCATGTTCATTATTATACTCCATGTTCACTGTTATAGTCCATGTTCATTATTATACTCCATGTTCATTGTTAAATTCCATGTTCATTATTATACTCCATGTTCACTGTTATACTCCATGTTCATTATTATACTCCATGTTCATTGTTAAATTCCATGTTCATTATTATACTCCATGTTCACTGTTATACTCCATGTTCACTGTTATACTCCATGTTTACTGCTGTATTCCATGTTCACTGTTATATTCCATGTTCATTGTTACATTCCATATTCATTGTTGTTATATTCCAAGCTCAGGGTCCCTCCAACTGGAACAAGGGACATCTGGGCCTGGGCTCATCCTTCTTAATGTTGTTAGCCTTCATCTGAGTGCAACTGCAGAACATCCTAAAGTTGGTTTGTCATGGGCCTGCATCTTATTTGAGTTCTGGATGGAATGTGCTTACTCATTTCAGTAGAGCACAACAGAGTTATTATAATTCCCATCCCAAAATCTAATGAAACCCCCTTCAGTAAAATGGCAGTCTATAAAATATCAGTGAACATTTCCTAATCATAAGAAACAAGTGTTTAGAAAATAAAATACTAAAAGATAACCAAGTGGAGTTTTCAGAGCAATAACAAAAATTTCTTGGATAAACAAAAATTTAAAATATAAAAGGTCTCCATGAGGAGTATGTTAAACCCCTAAAGGACATAAATGATACCTGATGCATGGAAGTTACTCTGCATCTGCACTCTTAAGATTAATTTTTTTCTAGAACTGTCTCTGAAGTCCATTTGGAGTCACTGGTGTGTATATTCAGTCAGGAAATGTCATAGGAAAGAAAAAATAGCTGGAGGGTCAAGTCACATTAGATACAAAATGTCCTTTAAAGCTGTGATAACTAAGGATTTTCTTTAAAGTAGGAGTTGACAGAAACAGAGTCCAGAATTAAACAGGTTTAGGATGTAGTGTATTGCAAAGGCAGAATTTAGACTTAGCACACAATCAGACTATTACGTACACGATAAGAAGGTGACACTGTCACCACAGAAAACAAAGCCTGGTTCTTACTTCTTCCTCTATGCTCCAATAAAGCCCATTAATCAAAGATAGAAGTGTTTTACAAAGGGAACTGCAAGCATATTGTTGAGGGAAGTGAATTAAGCACAGCCTTTTGTTGGGGTGTGTTTTAAACTGAAACAGAGAGTACAGCCAACAAAGAAAAAACAGAGGGACAGAATGATAAATTTGAGAAGAATACAAACAAAATAAAAAAATTCAAAAGATAAAAGATAAAAAAGATACCAAAAAGAATCAATACATATAAAAGCCTGCAAATCAATGAAAATCAAAAGGGCCAGAACAGAAAGTTCAAAAAAGGAAATGAGAAGTTTACATTAATAGAAATGTAAATTGAATTACATTCTAAAAGTTCACTATCCCTATATAACTAGGTATATGTAAATTAAACTATTATTTTTCATTGTTTTCCATATGCAGAAATTTAGCTGGTCTAATCGAAGGTCAATATGCTTTTAAGTAAATGAGTTGTAATTGTTAAGAAGTTCTCAGCCTCTGGTCTACAGACAAGAATTTTGCACATGCATGAGTACTAAGAATAATTTTATTGACTCTGGCTTCAGTAGCAATATGAAAACTAGTAGTTGGTCTATCAATTGAAGATGCCTTAGAGAAATTCCAGTGTGGCCCCCTAGTGAAATACGGCATAGCCACAAAAGTGAATATATTAGACATGCATGCTTGCTGAGACATGAGGTCTGAGTCTCTCACAGCAGTTCAAATGCTGCAAGTTCAAGTCTAGGTGTGGCCAGGCAGCAGAATGGAAAACCTCTCAGAGTTGGGACCCTGCTCTCAGAAGGGACTAACTTGGTTTGTGAAAGATAGTTGCATCCCCACAAAAGCTGTGCCTACAAAAAAGCAGCCCGGCCCTAATCCTCCAGCTTTCCCGTGTGCCATGACACCTCCCCCTTTTGCATGTACACCCACCAGGATTCTGTGGGCCCTGTGGTACTGGGTCCAGAAGATTCTTACCGAAAGCTAAATGAATGGGCCATCTCATCTTGGACTTCCAACTTTCAAACCTCTTTCCCCTAGTGTAATGTGCTCATTCTTGAGTATTTTATTGTAACAATAGAAAATAGACAATAAAATATCATAATAGAGAAGATATTTAAGAATAATTGTAAAATAAAGAGCAAGTACCAAATACAAAGTGCCCTCAACTGCATAGATAAGTATAGTTGGCTTTACGTGCTTGAAACATTTTTGAAAGAATGTGTAAGAAAATTAGGAGTAGCTGCTTTGAGTAATGAACCCTAAAGAAATGGTACTCAGAAGGAAGGGGTGTCTTTTTATTGTCTTTTATGCATAATCGAATTGTCATTATATTGTTATTGTCTTAATTGAAAAAGCAATTGTCTTAATTGAAAAAATAACGTAAGGTGCCAGGTGGTGGTGGCACACACCTTTAATTCCAGCACTCAAAAGGCAGAGACAGGAGGATCTCTGTGAGTTCGAGACCACCCTGGTGTACAGAGTGAGTTCCAGGACAGCCTCCAAAGCCACAGATAACCCTGCCTTGAAAAACAAAGCAAACAAACAAACAAAAAACCCAACCAACCAACCAAACAAACAAACAAACAAAAGCCATAAGGCTAGCAAGATTGTTGAGCAGGTAAAGCGTTTGACACACATGTAAAGGTAGAAGAAGAAAACTGACTCCACACAGTTGTCCTATGACTTCCGCACACCATAACATGTATCCCAAGACGAACGCATGCATGTGCACATGCACACAAACACACAATAAATAAATGTTATATTAAAGATTCCATATTCCTAAGGCCATTTTTTCCTCAATATAAAAACACATCAGTTTATATAGTAAACTTTCTAAAAAGTAGATAATATTCTGATCGCTTTTGTAATAGTCTTTAATATGCAAAAGTGTGTGCTCTTAACCATAAATTTAACAGCTCTTGGACATGGATCTAGCGTTGTATTTTGTTGGAGTAGTTAGGCTTGCCAACTCACTAATAACCTGAGTCCTCTGACTTCCCAGAGTTGCAGCACCAGTCCACAGGGCCTCTGGCTGCTCTTTGATGTGAAATAAGGGATTCTGAATGAGCGTTTCTTGTCACCCAGGAGAGCTGCAGCTTTCTGCATGAGGTCAGTGCATAGAGCTAATGGATTAAGCAGCCCATGCACTTTCTCTGGTTTCATAGCAACCAAGAAACACAGGTCAATGATCCTGACACACCTTGCACTGGCAAATTGTATCGCCTGGCTTCTGTCCCTTGGATGACACTCCTCCTTTTGGTCATATGTCCTCCAGCGGCGATGCTCTTCCTGCCCCCACCACAGCCCTCACACCTCATTTTGACCAGGTGTCTAATGCATCCTTTTCAGACTACACAGTAGTAACTTCTCCCTGGACTCTCTGCAGGATGAGCCTAGCTACCCTGTACCTTCTGAATATCCACACTGTGCTGAGAGAGCCCTCTCTCCCAGGTCTTCTCAAGTATATGAAGAAACATTCCAGCAACTTCTGGGTAGGAAAGAGACAGCCACTCCTTGCTTTCTGTGCTCATCAGTGTGTGAATGTGTGTGTGTGTGTGTGTGTGTGTGTGTGTGTGTGTGTGTGTGTGTGTTTGGCACTCACTGCCTGCCATCGCTTTTCCTTTATATTTCTTCCTTTTAAATTCTATCATTTATCATTCATCTACTCATTAAGAAATACACCTGCAGTATTTTCCCTATTCTCCCTCATTACCCATCCCTCATCTGCTAGTTGACCTTGTCACTGTCCATTGCCTTCCCTTACTTCAGTATTCATGTGAGTTACACATTGATCTCCATGAAGCCATCTCCTCAAGATCTATTCTGTAGTCCCAGTTAGAGCTTTACTTTGAAACAGTCTGTCAGGTCCCAAAGAAATCCTGAGACAAATGACCAACTGAGGTCATACCAAAGCACACCCTGCCTGCCATGACTACTCAGTATTTATGGCTGCTCTCTGCTCTTCTCACCACCCTCTCCTACCTCCTATTCTAAACCTCTCCAGGCCCAGAGGTTTCCCTTTCCTTCCCCCAGCTCCCCTTTCCTACATAACCCTGCCATTTTGGCCATGTGTTCTCTTGGCTCATCTCTTGGTCCTCCTTGGTTCTGTTGGCTGACCATCTCTCTTGGTTCACTTGCCTCCCTCTCTCTTCTCTTCCTCTCTCTTCTCTTCCTCTCCCTCCCTCTCATGGCTTGGTTCAGTATGGACCCTTCCAGATGTCTCTGATTGAACTCTCCCTCAAATCTACAACAAAATCCTTCTCTTCAGTCATAATTTGGAGTGGCCATGTCCTAATTTTCATTCAAATTCTACCACTCAAATGGGATAACTTTTAAAATTTCTAGGAAGAATTGAAAATGATGAAAAGTGATGTGACAAGTTTTGAAATGTACCAAATATAGAGTCAAAAAATAGATACAAGATTATTTCAACTGAACAAATAAAATTTATGAACTATTTTTAGTCAGAACAATGGGAATAGAAGACATGGATTAGGCTTTCAGTATGATAGAATATCATGATTGCCAACTAGAATTCAATATCTAACAATAATGTTTTAGAATATGACTAGGCTGCTTGCTTTTCCTAGCTACTGAATATAGACCAGCAGTGAACACAGCTGAGCAAATGTCTGTGAAGTAGGATGTCATGTCCTTTGGGCATATGCCCAGGAGCAGTATAGCTGGATCATATGGTAGATCTGCTTTTGGCCTTTTTAAAAATTCACTACACTGATCTCCATAATGGTTGCACCCATTTACAATCCCACCAACAGTGAGTGAGAATTCCACTTTCCCAACATCCTTGCATTTGTTATCATTTTCTTGATAACTGATGAGTGGTAAAGATTAGTAGCTTTGGTTTAAATAATATATTCCAAAGATGAGATGTTGTAGAAACAAGACTAGAAGCCAAGAACTCTACTGGCCTTAGTCTTATAGCTGGTGTGTACACATGGCAGGGAGCTCAGCATCTCAGGACTAGATACAAAGAGAATCGTGGAGTTTGACGCATTTATGGTCAGGAAGAGTAGAATTCTGAATGTTCAAGAACACTGAGTATACTTGCAAAAGACCTTAAGATGATGGGTGGGGCCCAACTAAAGCCAAGGGAGTGGGAGATGGCAGCTCACCCACAGCAGATTTGTAAACCACTGGGGATCCTGGGGTTTGAGTGCCAAGTCTCTTCTCTTCCATGGTTGATTTTGGACACTATTTAAATGTAATTTTCTCTTTTGTTTTTCTTGGTTAATGTTGTTTAAACAAAATAATGGATTTCATTGAGACATTTTGAAACATTTGTGTCATGTACTTAGATCATATTGTCCTCTCTCATCTCCTTCCCCTGACCTCCTTCCCTCTTTCCAAAAACTCTCTCTTACTGAATCTATGTTTCATTCTTTAATCCACATTTTACACGTGTTATTTGTTTTTCTGAGTCCAGCTCATTTGGCTTAACATTATGATTTGTTCCATCAATTCCCCTACAAACATGGCTGAATAGAGCTCCACTGTGTATATATTTGCTCCCCAAATTTACATTTTTTGCTTGAAAAATACCTCCTGATCATTGAATCTGCATGCAAGTTAAAATGGCAAAATATTCCTTTTGTTCCCTTGAAAAGTATATGTATTTTAGGCATATTCTTTTTACATTTTTAAAATTTTTTTGAAATTTAAATATAATTACATCATTTCCCTTCCTAAACATATATAAATATATAAACACATGTGCTCAGCCCTTATCATATTCATATACTTTTTAGACTTTTTGAGAATTTCATACATCATTTACATTTATTTTTATCATTTTTACCACTCCCCTTCTAACTCCTTCAGTAGCTTCCTCATAAATTCATGACTCCTATAATTGTTGTTACACACACACACACACACACACACACACACACACACACACACTATTGAGCCCACTAGTGTTCCTCTTCTGTACATGCTTTTAGGGATGACCACTTGATTGGCAGACCTGTCAGGAAACTTTCCCTGGAAAAGCCATATTCTCCATCGTTTACCAATCAATGGTTGCCTACAGTTCTCCATCTAGGAATGGGGTCTTGTGAAATTTCCCCTTTCTGTATTGTTATGTAAACTGATGACATCATTATTCAGGTCCTGTTTATTCAAGAACATAGTTGAGATTTCATGTGTGCAGCATTCCTGTCAGGTCTACAAGACACTATCTAACAGTAGCTGTCTTATTCTTTTTACTTGTATGCTTTGTGATGTACCCTAAATCTTAGATATGAGTTGTATTATAGACGCAGTAGCTGGAACTGAATACCCCACAATCACTTATTCTCTGCTTTTTATCAAGTTGTGAATTTCTGTAATCTCCTTTCTCTGAGGCTGCAAAAAGATGCCTCTTTGAGGAAGGTGAGGACTACACTTATCTGTGGGTATAAGGATGAATATTTAGAATACAGCTAGCAATTATATTGGGTGAGGAAATGGCAGCAGTAGGTTCTCCTCTCCAGCCATGGGGAGTTGGCTAGGTGTTTGATACCAGACAAAAAGTCCTTCCTGTTGAGTTCGGCTTCAGTTCAATTAGACAGCTATTGATCACCCCAAGATAAAAGTGTCCTTTTAGGTACCTTTGTGACTTTTTTATGGGCCTGGTCACTGTTCTTATTCATAGGTTTACTAGGTAGTTATGACTGTAAGAATCACTTTCAAATTCTATGAGAGTTAGTCCTCGGAGATATGACTTCCAGGTCAGTTCTAGCAACATTCCTGCAAACCCTGTGATATCACAGCAATGGAGGGCAATGTCAATAGCCTATTTTGAGTCTCGGGAACCCTTCCTGACCAACTAACTACTCAAATGGGGGTGTTCTTATGCCTGGAATTGTGATTTTTGTTAGACAATCTATGACTTTTGGAGGAAACATATCACCCCTTGCATTGCATAAAGTGTGTTGTGTGTGTGTATGTGTGTGTGTGTGTGTGTGTGTGTGTGTGTGTGTGTTATTTTTAAGTAATCCTATAATGTTTCCCTATGGATTTTTCAAACATCTTCAGTAGTTTCTCCCTCTCCTTCCTCTCACTCTATATTAGCCCCACTTACCCCCTCCCACAGACCCCGTGTCCTACAGTCCTCCTCTCTAGAGGGCCTTCTCCCTCCTCCCCAAATAGTCCCTTTCTACTTTCCTGGATTTCAGGTTCTATACTACAATCTAAAGTTTGGAACTAGAATCAACAAAAGAGAACAAGTGGCATTGTTTGTCTTTCTGCCTCTGGGTTACCTTCCTTGATGTAATATTTCCCAGTTATACTTATTTACCTGCAAATTTCATGATTTTCATCTTTTCACACCCAAATAAAATTCCAGCATGCATATGTACCACATTTTTGTTATCCATTCCTCAGCTGAAGGACATTTAGTGAGCTCCCTCTTTCAAGATCATGCATGTAGCCCAAAATGGCCTGAACCCAGTGACAGGCTGAAATGTGATATAAAAGCCTAGGCCCTGGCACAGTGCCAGTCAACTCTGACGTACCAGTCCAGTCCAGAGTTCCCTGTGGGGTGCATGTGAACACCACCTGCTGCACACTAGGCTCACTGGACTCAGTCGGTTCGGGTGATTAATGACACATAGGGCAAGAACTAGAAAGGGCCTGCCAGTAGGTAAATCTTAAAATCTCTTTTACTTTCAGCACATGCTTTAAAATGGGAGAGAAGATGCTATCCATGAAATGATAGTGTCTACATCACTCTTTTCATTATGCTAGATCAAGCATTTCTGCTCTTGACCTCAAGGATATGTCCGAGGGAATATCTCACACCACATGGGTGTTTACTGCAGTTGGAAGACATCACTGCCCCAAAATTTACTTCTTCTGCCATTTTCTGTTATGAATTCAGCACAACTTCTCAGCTTTCTATCCTGGATAATAGCCTTTTGTGAGCCACTCAGAGCTACCTGGATGCTGAGGAAGTAGGACTGAGAGAAAGCCCCTAAGCAGGATCTCTGGGGGTCATTTGACCAGAGGAACCTGCTCACTCTCTGGTGATAATAGCCCAGAGATGCTCTGATCTTCCATCTTCTGCCTCATCTGCTCCAGTATTGAGTGGTGCACTGTCCTTGACCATTTTTCTTTTGGAGTCCTGGTGCTTTTGATTAAGAGCAGTGAAAATTTGCCAGCCAAACTTTGGGCACATTTGCTGCAAACATTTCCTTACTTTGTTCCATATTTTTATTTCTGTTTATAGTAAATTTTTTAGTCTTAAGTTTTTACCAAATTTAAATCAAATCCCTCAGGATATCTTCTCTAACCCCACCCAAACCTTAGATTCCTTCCTCTCTGTAGCACTGGGCCTGATCCAAATATCAGGTCCTTAGTGGGAGAGGAGGCTGTCTTGTCACAAGGTCTCCAGCTCTGGGCCAGGCAGTCTTGCAATCCTGTGCCTTCTCTAAAGGCTTCCCCAGCTCCTCAAGGAGTTACCAGGATCTTTTCCAGGCAATTGCCAGAGTCTTCAGAGAGGGAGCCTTCTGAGAAGTTAATTCCCACTAAAGCACACTGGGATTGTTACATAGTCAGCTCCTCACCTAGATCGCTGTGCTGTTTGACTTGTACATTTGACTCTCCATGCCATATGGAGTATATATATTTTGATACTCTGAAACATCGTCTTGGATGGTTCTCTAGTAAATGGTCTCCAACTCATTTGTTTTCCAATTCATTTATTTACGGCTTTTAGCGTTTGTCCTGCCATCATGTTATGTCCCCAGCAGAGAAGTACATGAACTTGGATTGTTTCTTGCTGGCCAAGCTATCTGTGCAAAGATGCATCAAAACATTCTGGGCCAGGAGGGGCTGGGACCTTGGCCAGGAACCCCTGATGGTAGGACAAACAGGTCTTGAGGAAAAACCAGTGGTCTCAGCCAGCCTGACGTTAGTGAGATGGCATATGTCATTCAGTAGTCACGACAAAACATCTATAGGGAATCCTAGCTCCTCTGAGGGCAGCCATGCTATTATGGTGTTTACTGCAGGGGGTGGCAGGAACAACAAAAATGACAAGTGTCCAGGAGGATGTGGAGAAGTCAGAGCTCTTATGCTTTGCTGATGGAGATATGAAATGAAGCAGCCAAGGTAGGTGACAGTACGGCAGTTCCATAAAAATGAAGCACAGAGTACCACACTGTACTATCCAGCAGTTCCACTGGATTTGCCCTGACTTAGGAATGTGCACTTAGACCACCTTGCATGCCCATATTCATAGTAGCATTGTTTACATGCATTAATCCTGAGGACATTATACTAAAGGGAATCAGTTAGTCACGAAGGGTCTATCATCCCACTGCTATTCTGTAGCTAAAATAATCAAATCTACTGAGACTGGGGTAGAACAGTAGACTCTAGCGACTAGGCCAGGACCAAAATTGGTTATGTTGCCTGTACAACAACATACATGTATTTAATATAAATAGATTGTACACTTTAAAAGGATACCAACAAAAGAAGGAGCCAAGAGAGAGAAGGGGTCAAGGAAAACTGTATCCCCAACAGACCCAAAGACTCCTACCCTGAAAGAGAAGGGACCCTTGCAAAATCAAGCCATCTAGACCGAAGGCATGGTATATTATAGTAAAGTCAACTGGATGCTAATGCACACAGGAAGCTGCATTCTGCATCCTTAAAACTGTGGGAGTTCATGCTCCCATTCTGTAAGAGAAGCATCGAAAGACAGGGAGGAGTACCATGGAATTCATCCCAGCAAACCAAAACTACCCTGAAGTTATCCATCACAGTCCCAAAGGCCAGAAGGATAAGAGATGGCATCTATTAAAAGAATCCACAGCCCTAGCCAGCAGCCAGAAAGCAAAGACCTCAGCCTCTACTGAAGGAAGTACATGAAACAGGGGCGTGGAGCAGGTCAGAAAGGGGCGACCAGCTTATGGAGAATCCAAGAAGCACAGTAGGACTTCCAATGAACCTGAAGATGTCCACACCCAGGTTTTAAACCCCATTTCATATAAGCACGTTTCCTCACACAACACAATATTCTTTACAAGCGACTGGCCTGGCCTGGCAGTGTCCCCATGAGTGGAAAGAGGATGCCTGGGAAAGGAAGAAAGAGATCTGAAGGTCAGACACCCGCTAGCACCTGGAAGTGGAACAAGGGACAGGCAACAAAGATGCAGGGGTTTGAGGGGGGAGTGCTGGAGGGAGTAAAGACATGTCCCCTGAAACCTCAGGAAGAAGCTACCCTCCCTTGCGACACCCAGACCTCAGCCCACTGAGACCTGTTTGGTCCTCTGACCTATTAAACTAAGAGATAATTGTAGTAAGCCTCCAAGTCTGCCTTTGCTAAATTTGTTAAAGCAAACAGAGGAAAAGTACATGTATTCAATTCTTTGCTAGTTTATTCCTTCTCAGGCTAGAAAGACATAGAACAAGCAAGCCATCACCCCTCCCCCTGCATATCCCCACATGTGGGCTTCTACCAGCTCCCAGCACTGGAGAAATCAGTAAGTGGTCCAACATGCATGATTAGCATCATCTGCTCAGAAGCCTATAGTGGGGGCCACACTGTGGGGACAGGCAGCTGTTACTGAGGCATGGTGATTGCTTTGTGGGGTCCGCTTGGGTTTATGGCAGCTTTCCTAACTCTGGGAGACCCCGCTGGGCTGCTAGCATGACCTCTGGCTCACCAGTCACCCTTCTCCATCAGGATGTTGAGGCTCCTAAACAGGAGCAGCTTCCACAAGCTGGAAACAGACAATTCTATTTCAGGCAAATTGGATACATTCTATTGTTACAGAGGAGAGGAAGTAGACTCTACCCCACCAGGAGGCTGGATGATGGGTGACTACATTCTATTGTTCAGGAGAAAAAGAAGCAGACGCCATCTCACCATGAGTCTGGATGGCAATTGTCCACTGTGCACTGCAGGTGATTTCTGACATTCCTGCTAAGTGACAACTCAGGGGAAACGTCTCTTCAGAATGCTTGTAAATTTCAGACTGGAGGAACAAAATGAGTTGAATAGTTACTGGTACAAACTCAGGATGGAGGATGGAAAGACATGGAATCCCGGAACCTCCTCATGAGCTGAGGCCATTCCACCAAGTGTGGGAGTGCCACTTCAGGAAACCAAAGCCATCCACTAATGCAAAGTCTGTGCATCCATGTGCCAGCTCCCCCATTTCCAGGAGAAAGGTTTGACCTCCCTGTAGAATATTATGGAAGCACTTGGGGGCTGAAACCATGAGAAATGAAAGGCCTAAAAGGGGCCATTTCTTCATTCCAAGGCAGCACATAATTTCCTCAGACTGTGGTAGGAACTTAATTTCCAACTCTATTGCTTCCCTGTTACCTGGAAGCAGAAAGCAGCAAATTCATCAACCCTAATGTATTCCTTTGGCAATGCCTTTAAAGACAGAGCCGAATTTTCCCACAGTATAGTAAGATGAGGGTATAAGAGTGTTACATAGCTTGCTTACATTGCAGACAAACCTCCTGCATGTCTAGTGGTGAAATCCAGGTAGAAACTCTCCACAGCCATTCTATTACATCACTTGTCCCTGAGAGCTGAAGGCTAATGTTTTACCTCATCTGCTTGGCACAGTTCATGAGAATGTGTATGACAATGCTGATGCTAGTGTAAAAACTGTCCATGGAGTCATCTTAATGTCTAGGCCCTTCTCTAAGAACCAGACATCAATCCAGAGAAAGGCTGTTGGTCCAGGGGAAACATTGGACCTCAGCAGCATCCACGGAGCTCGGGACATCCTAATCAGACACCATGATGCTCGTGGCTTTGAGTCATCATCTGAACATCTGCTGAAGTCAGTCAGCCAGTGGCCTACTAGACAGCCCAGGCCCAGGAGAGAAGATAGCTTTGAGACTCACATGCACCCATCAACAAGAGTTTCTAGGGATCTCTCATGTGCCCTTCTTCGGCCATGGATGGATGTGAACTGTGTGCCCACTAACCATCTGGACACACAGTCCTCACCATGAGTAATTCTGGGTTTCACCCAGTATTCACGAAAAAGGTACTTTAGTTCCCACTAACCCACAGGTTCCCATTAACTCACAGGACACCACCACAGCCTCCAGTGATAAGTCACAAAGAAACAGGCCTGAATAATAGTAATTATCCCTGAGTTTCAAATGCAAACCAGATATTCTTGGCCCAACAACTTATTCCACAGTGACCTAACAGGCTAAAGTGGTCCTGATATCACTAACCTAACCAGATGTTTCAGAATTCATGTCCTAAACCTCCCTTTCAGAGGTTTGTTTTCTTATCTACAAAGTGGATCAGCATGACTCTGACAGATCCTGTCAGTGATGATGTGAAGAGTCATGAGATAACAGAAATGGACCCTTGTTTGAAAACAACAACAACAAAAAGCAACTACTGCAGCCTTTATATCAAAACTATATTTTACCAACGTAAAGAGTTCCAGTGGGGGATCACACTGAAAAAAATTAATTTTCCTGTATTCACACTTGATGAGCGAGCCAAGAACGAATCTTTTTCCACAGTGATTTCCTGGCAGTCTAAGGCAGGTAAGGACTCCAAGAAGAGGGATGCTCGTGTGCTGAAGGCAAATGTCAGGAAAGCCTACAATGTGATACAGCTTATCTGGCGACTGAGGGAAAATGGTTTATACCGTTGGTTTAGTTACCCAGTTTCTGTGCGGGTTAAGGTAGGTCACCTCCATCGTCAGTCTACACTTTAAACAGAGACTGCTGCTGGGGATGTAGCTCAGTAGTAGAGCATTTGCCAAGCATGTGTAAGACCTGGGTTCCATCCCTGGCACTGCAACTAATAAAAGTCGGAATTAAAATGCTGGCTATAACACAAAAGTCAAGCAAAAATAAATATGACATTACCATATGACCCAGAAATCCCACCTCTGGATATGTACCCAACGTAATTGAAAGCAGGGACTCGAGTAGACATTTGCAGGCTTGTGTTCACTGCAGCATCATTCGCATGGCCAAAGGTGCCCACTGACAGAAATAAGCAAATGTGGTAATGCAACTGTAAAGTACTATAAAAAGAAGAAATCCGAAACTTGTTCCAATGTGGGTGAACCATGAAGACAGGTACTGAATGCCCACACCTCGGAGGGTTTCTCAACAGACTCAGGTTCATAGACAGAAAGGGCTGGTGGTTCTTGGAATCAAGGGAGAGGGGTAGGATCAATTGTTCAGAGACCAACACTGAGTCTTAGTGTAGAAATGGACATTAGCCATGGATGTTCAATAGTGGGGACACTGTTAATGTTGTATCATTCTTATTTTACAGAAGTAAAGTACGAGAAGATTCTGGAAGTGCCTAGTCTCCCACAACTTCTTCAGGACCTTGGGAGGAAGGACAGCACAGTAGAACATAGGACTTCCTCCCCCCACCCCCCACTCCCCACCCCCCACCCCATGTGTAAGTCAGCCAATGCATTGGAGAAGCCTACAGCCTGCATCCTCCAACAGGTGCAGACCAAGTGTCCACAGCCCACTCTTTATGTCCCATGTAAGTCAGCCAACGTACCAGGAAAAGGCATGCTGCTGGAACAAACAGTCCTTATGATGGTAATGATTCTGACTGGGCCAGGCATCATTGGGAACACCCCACTGGAGAGCCTCGAGCCTTGCTGGCAAACTGGGCATCTCCAGACCTGTACATTGGTACCCTCCTTAACTCCAAGATTCTGGTAGATCTGGCACTTATTTTTTGCAAATGCATAACTCAAACACCCACCCATGTTGTCATGGTGACAGTCTCCCCACAATCAAAAGGACACCAATCACAGTGGCTTAGGGAAGGATTGTGACATCTGCAATGACCCTATTTCAAAAGGCCACATGGTAAGGTACTGACAGGCTGGAACTTCAACAGATATCATGTAAGGAATACATAATTTAACCTTAACATGTGCTACTGTCAATCTCTTATCTTTGATATTGTACTACAATTACATATATCTTTAAAAAGTCACCATGGAGAGTGAGCCCAAAGAAGGAACATAGCATTCTGTTTTTTAATTTTGCAACTTCCCAGAAGTCTGTAATTGAATCGAAATAAAAGATTTTGTTTTGTTTGATAAACAGGGATCAAGTGAGATTCCACCAACTTTTCATCTTCACAGACATTTTTATTTAATATTTCCAATTTTTATAGAAAATATTTTCTCTCATATTTTCCTGTGGTTTGCTAAATAGATCTCATACTTTTAAGTGAGCTAGTCAGCAGCTCTGAGACTTTGGTCAGACTTCTCTTATTGCAACCCTTCCAAGAATTTCAAATAAATCACCAAACCTCCTACGCAATGATAACAATTTCTCAACCCTACAGACAGCAGAAGTGCCTATAATTCTAAAAATGTTCACTCCTCTCTGGCCTCAGGTTACCATGGTTTGGTCTTGAGGATCTGGGGACATTTTTCTTGGTCTTTACAAGGGAAGACTGAAGATCACTCTGGGATTTGTGGTCCCTTTATGCTCCAATAAATGACTTGAAGCAACAAGACACAGAGGCGTAGGAGCAGAGTCCTCTGGAGGTGTGTCAAGAAGGCCTAAACCTGCTGTTTCCTCCAGTTCACTTAGGTCTCTAGTCAGAGGGACAACCCTGAAGAGGTTAAGTGGCTGTCAAGGCCTAGTGACATCCTCATCCCAGTGGCTTGATGCTCAGAGAGAGGAAGGAAGATGAACGCAGGACTAGACCAATCAGCAGGTACCAAAATGTAGGTAAACAAAAGTTAGTCCTAGTGTTCCTAAAGAACTCAGTGGGATAAACATGGGCACAACAACTCATATTTCAAAATACTAGATGGCTCCAAATTCCTTATCACATAAAAATGATAAATGTCTTAGGGTATGGGAATGCTACTTATCCTGATTTCATTGTTATCCTGGACTTTTGCACTGGACACCATAATATTTAAATATTATACATATTATCTAACTATTAAAATATTAATTAGGCTATGTATGATTATGTATAGTGAGACCTGTTAGCTCAGCACTCAAGAGTTTTGAGCAGATGGAGCAAGAGTTCGAGGCCATCCTGAGCTACACTGTTACAAACTGACATCTCTTAAAATAGAGAATTCATGGTGAGACCCAGAGCAAAAGGAAGTTAAAAGTCTGGCCATGGTGGCAAGGTAGGGGGTGGGGATGAGAATTATTCTAGTTTCCTGTTGCTGCATTGCAAATTACCATGAACTCCGTAGAATAAAACATCTATATTATCCCAGCTTCTCGTAGGTGAGAAGTCTTGGCAAGGGGAGTCCTGAGAGTCTCAGGAGGCTAAAGTCAAGGTGTAGGTCAACATGCTTTCCCTTCTGGTGCTCCATAGCCTTCAACACTCAGTGGTTGCTGGCAGAATTCAATTTCCTTGCAACTGTAGGATGGGGTCCAAGTATTTTCCTTGCTGGGCATTTTTCAGGGTTATTCTCTGCAGCTCAAGGTATTTGATTCCCTGAAGGACCAAGCCATGGACAGGAAAACTCGCTTCCTCAAGGCTAGCTGACACTTCCTTTCATGTTTGGAATCGCTGACTTCAAAAAGGACCACATGGTTTTAAAGATCAGATTAACATCCCTTTTCACTATCTTAAAGTCAGCTCGGGAGGTTCAACGCATCTGCCAAGTTTCTCACCTCTGAAATAAAGGCCTGGAAGAAAAGCCATCCTATTCAGAGTGCTGTCTATCTCTGTAACGGGGACTCTCTGCACAGGTCCATCTGGGAGTACTAAGAGTGCAGACACAGAGCCAGGGCTGGACGCATCCTCACTGGACCACAGCTGGCTATCTGGAGCCCCTGGGGCCCTAGGACAGGTGGCACTGACATATATCATGGGCAATTCCAGAACCCCCACATTAGGGGTACCAGAGTACGTGAGGAGCCTCAAGGTTCATGAATTTGTCCAGACCATGCTAGCCCTTCAGATAAGTCACCAAATGTCCCCAGAAAAACTATGACTTTAGCACCTTGGGTAAGAGAAGGGTCTGTTCTCAGTAGTGGCCACTTGTGTTCTTCGGCTCGCCCAGCCTGCATGTGGGGAAAACATTCATATTCTCTGTTTTTTGCTAGAAGATGGATATGGGAGCCTACCCTGGGAGTCTGTCAGAACTGGCTGGGCTCAGATGCCTGCCAGCCAAAGCCTGCAGACAACAGGGCAGAATGGTCTCCTGAAGACCCAGATCCAAGACCTGATGGGGACAGGCATGGAAGTTCAGTAAAGGCCAAAGCATGCTGCCTGGAAAAGAATCTCCTGCACTCATGGGCCTAGGGAGCCATCTCTCCCCAAAGTCCATGTGTGGGGGGTTGAGCTTCCCAGGAGTCTGTTAAAAGGAAGATGTCATGGCAGAGATATGTGCAGTTACGTGAACTGTGGGACACTATGGTCTCCCCAGATGCTGACTTCTTTTTTTTTCAAGTCAGGGTTCTCTGTGACTTTGGAGGTTGTCCTGGAACTTGCTCTTGTAGTCCAGTCTGGTCTGGAATTCAGAGATCTGCCTGCCTCTGCCTCCCGAGTGCTGAGATTAAAGGTGTGCCCCACCAATGCCCGGCTGACTTCTTATTTTTAAGACAAAGACAGTAAGCAACATATTTGTGCTATCAGGAAACATGAAAAGGTCACATGGTGTCAGGGATGGCTGCTGTCACAGCCTTTGGCCACATGGTTAGTGACAGCTTCCGAGACTAGAGATGTGTAGTGATGCCTTACCTGAGATAGACTATCCTACTCTTCTTCTAGCCACACCTGTGACTCACTGGAAAGTAGAGGACATTTGTTTCTCTACATCTCTGTGTCCAGACCTGGAAGACTGCAAATATAACCTGCCAGGTCTAAGATCTGTCCATGAAATCACCCTCCAGGCTCTGCTCTCCTCATTCAGTGTTATGGTTATCCTGAGAGCACAGTGCCTCACAGGCAGAGATGGAGAGGGAGGGGTCTCCCAGGCAGAGATGGAGAGGGAGGGATCTCCCAGACAGAGATGGAGAGGGAGGGGGCTCCCAGGCAGAGATGGAGAGGGAGGGGGCTCACAGGCAGAGATGGAGAGGGAGGAGACTAGAAAGCAAGTTTTAAGCAGCTTGTGTGGGTGGGGACAGGAAAAGAACCCCACCAGCAGGGCCCTGCAGGACATTGTCCTTGTCAGTCCTTGTCACCTCTGTGTCCTCAGGTAAGGTCACCACTGTGACCACACCCACAGGGGCCTGCAAAGGTGGTGAACAGGGCTGCCTCCAGCATCCGTGGTTAGAAGGTTGAGGGGCAGGGGTAGGTGACTTTAGAAATGCGGAAAGGAAGATGAGTACAGCTTGTGGTAGCTAAATGAGCACCTATTACTCAGTGAGCCACTAAATACATCAAAGTTCCAAGTAGAGCCACTCACTAGAGGTAACCAAAGAGGATTTCCAGTATAGCCTACTCAGGTTGCTACAAGAAGCACCGCAGACTAGTAGGTTCTAACAGTGGAAAGTAAGGCAGGAGTCTCAGTTCCAACGCTGACAGAGTCAGCCCCTTCTGAACCCACCTTTTGGCTTGCAGATGTCTCACTCACATGGTCGTCACTCCATGTGTCCTATGTCATGGTATATGTCCTAGTCCCTTCTTCTAAAGATACCAGTCATGTGGGATTGGTATTACCAAGGGTCCCAAATGTGGAAATACAACACCGTTGGAAGGTTTCCCTTGTGTCTGTCACACCCTTCTCTCTGGGCACCAGGTTTTCTGTCCTGATAGGAAGCCATTAGATAGTGATGTCTTCCATCACTAGAAGAGCTGACTAAGCAACCACAATTGTAACCGTGGCAACAGACACATCAGAGAAGCCTGAAGTCTGTTTGCTAAAATACCTGGTAGGTCACAATTCCTCACCTCTGGTACTGACTGGTCAAGTATGTGATAGAAGTGAGCTAAAAAGTGTCCTTGAGCAGGTGCTCTATAGATTCAGAAACACTCATCCTTACCTCAGACCCCAGGAGTGGAGCTGAGCCAGACAAGATGATGCCTTACTTCCGGCAACATTGGGCATCTTGTCCTCATTGGGCCATTCCAGGTTAGGGGTGGTTTCCCCTTGTCCATGGACTCCCAGTGAGTTTTTCTGATCCTGAAGAAAGAAATGTCCTGGGATACGGAGGCTATGACACAGAGTGTGCAGCAGTCAGAGGGATCATGGTGACTCCTCTGAGTCACAGGTGTGTTGGGAAGATACGTCAGCAAGAGCTGAGGTACCATGGGAACCTCTCATCCCTAAGTCCCAGGAGCTCTGCTTGACAGTGGACCCTGACTAGGGAACCACATGAGAACCACCAGAACCCTTCCAGATATGCTGCTTCTCCCTTGGGATTCCAGTACATGATAACTGCTCCCAGGGCACAGGTTGGCTTGAGCACTTCCATATTCAAGCAGAGACGGCCTATCAGATTCTGGGTGACTGATCTAAGGTAAAGGATTGTTTGGCAGCCACAACTGGGGGAGGCCATGTGTTTTGATCTCCCTTTATGATGGGGCCATTTCTCAGGGAAGGTGGTCAAGGATATGATGCCTTAATCTCAACAGATAGCCCCGCTGTGACCTGCATCCATTCAGAGACCTCAGAAGTTTGTATCTGAATGACAAGGGAATTGTCCTTAGATCTGCCCACCTCTGTCCACAAGGACCAGAAGGACAGCTCTCACTCTAGAAGGGAGGACCACAGTCAGCCCAAAAAACCATTCCTCACGGCTCCCGGCAGCAAGGTGCCATCCAAATCCTCCCACTGTGGCCTATTGCCCTCTTCCTGAAAAGCACAGGCTTGTTGTAAATGACAACAGAGGTGATCTGGCAGAGTGGAAAAAGGATTCACAATATTATAAAGTGGATACATGGGGCATGAAGTGCTGTACATCATTAAGACCTCCAGATTAACCAGGTGAGGTTTGTGGACAGGACGAAGGGGACAGTCTTGGAAGACAGGGTTTAGTGTGTATGTCACAATTTAGCATCAGCATAGCTGGTGGATTTTTTTCATTGTGTGTGTGTGCACATGTGCATGTACATATTCACATACATACATATTTCTTTTATTATAGAAAACAAAAAAGAAACATTAAACAAGGATTAGAGGAAAGGGCGTTGGAGGTAGAAGGTGGAAGGCATAAGGAAGTGGATGGTTGAATTCCTTGGGAATGTAGGAAGCAATGGTCCCTCCAGTTTTATGAAACTACGGTTAATGAGTGATGGATGGAGACCTGAACCTCATCTGTTTTATTATTTGCTTAGTGTAGTAAAAAATTGGAGAAAAAATAATGTAAAGTGTCAGGGAGAGTTCAAGACCTAAAATGGACCATCTGAAACATGATCTGACAAAAGGACACTATGAACCTGATCCAGGAACTTTAATTCCACTGGAGGGAGTACAAAACCTCCTGCCCTGTAAAATATATGTTACATTTGGTTATTTGCCCTGAGGGAAGGAAGCAGGAGGCTCATCTCTGCTTCCTGAATACTTGCTGAACTCTGCAGGGGATGTGGTAACTGTTGCTACACAGTAAACGCTCTGTTCACTGTGTCTGTCCAAGCTCCCGGCCTGTGGCCTGATACCTGTCTTTGCTTCCATGGTCCCTCTGTCTGAAATTTCCTATCTGAGATGGGATGTCCACACCCAACCTTATTTTCAACATCACTTTGCACACTTCCTGCACCATGGGCCTGGTCTCTGGGTCTGAATTCCTGAAAGGCAGCCTGGTTCTCATATTGATAGCCAGACTTCCTGGACCTGCTATGTTGAATCATGGATTCTTATTGGCTGGGTTTATAGTGTGCTGACCTGGTTTGAATTCTCCCACTTCTCGTCCTCTGCCAAGGGTAGACAATGCCCATGGCTTTCCTTTCTGTTCTCCCTCTCAGAGCAGATCACCAGAGCCTGCAAGGTATGGAGGAGGTTTTGAGTTGCCTGTGGTGGAGACCTTGAAAGAGAGTGAAATGTTAAATCATTACATCTTATACTCCCAAGCACAAACCAAAAATTTATAATGTGTCCTTTTGTATACTAAACCAGGAGCAAAATAGACACAAGATCTAGGTAAAGCAAAATTAAAATGGCTGACAAGCCGAACTCTATAAGTAAAAACATTAAGTATGAATGGATTAAACAATGTATCCAGAAAGCAGAATTTGTCAGATTAGATGAGAAAATAAAGTTCAACTATGTTGTCATTTTTTTCTTAGGTCTTATACTACAGCTCATATGCTGAAGCAGAACTTGCAACGTAGCCCAGATGGGTCTTCAACTAGTGATCCTCTGGTTTGTACCTCCTGGGTGCTGGGTGCCATCAACCTGGTTTCAAATAGCATACTCTAGATTCAGAGACACACATTGGCTGAAATTAAAAAGATGGAAGTACATGTCATGCAAGCAGCCACTATAAGGAAGCTGAGGTGGCTATATTGACTCAGACAAAACAAACTTTAAAAGAAAACAAAACATGTTTTCCAGCTGATTTCTGAGGGGACTGACCCAAGAAAGATGCTGATGACGAGGATGTAAGAAGAGGGAGGCAGGGCAAGTACTTCTCCATCACCTTCTCCCCCACATCAAGCAGCACCTCCAGCAGCCTTGCCTGGGCCCCAGCTTTTGCCCAATGAGTCACGCAAGGATAATCATTGGGCCTGGGCCCTGATAGACACTCCTCTACCTTACAGAGGGCTACAGCTCCCTCTAAAACCACTGAGATCTGGTCCCCATTTTTCATCATTTGGGTACCCAGCATCCTCAATTCTGAATACACACAGTGGCCTCCCTTCCCACTTGGACTTTGGATGACTCAAAGGGCAATGCTGTTAAACAAAGGGGAAAAAAGAAATACAATCTCAGCCATTAAACCATAGGAAAGAGTGAGCTCCATGGAAGGAATAGATGAAAAGGGAGACATAGAATAGAATTTATCATGCTCAACACAGCAAGCAGAATCCCCCTAGTATCAATATAGAGGAAGAAAATAACAAATGATAATCCAACAAATCAGAAAATTGCCCAACAGAATTACAAGAGTTAGGACACTAGCCTCAATAAGAGCCATAAATACAAATGCCCCTAAGTCTCTATTTAAGAGATGTGGATTATAATGAATAGATTTTTAAAACAAGGTACAAATATTGCTTGTCTCCAATACACCTCAATGATAAAAAAAATCAAAGACAGAGTCAGCACAGAATACAAAATATCAAGTAAACAGGTTCAATATGGCATAACCATTCTGAAGTATGATAAAACAGACTTCAAATCAGAGCTAATCAGAGGAGATAAAGTATACCATTCCATATTTAAAGGGGAATAATGTATCAAGAAGATGTGACAATTGTAGCCTGTACTAAGCGATAGGGCTCCCAATTTACTAAAAGAAAATGCTAATGAACATAAAGGGTTAAACAGGCTCTGATAAAATAATAGTTTATGATTTCAATAACCCACTCTCATCTTTAAATAAGTCATCCAGACTAGAAACGGGGATACTTTAGAATAAATATACCATAGACCAAATGGACTTACTAGACATTTGCAGAACATCACATCAATTGTTGCAGAGTAGGCATCCTCACTATAGCCAACAGAAATTTCTCTAAGATAATATTCTTGGCCACAAAAAAGACAGGACCACATCCCCTCCAAAAAACCAAAAAGAATCAAAATGAATTCTTGTATCTTATCAAATTGTAGGGAAAAAGACAAAATTACCAAGAGAAAACATGAAACTGTAAAAAGTACTGGAGACTGAGAAACTGCTCTTGAATGACCAGTTGTTACCAGAGACATTGGGAGTAAATTTTGAAGTGTGTAGAACCAAGCAGGGCACTACTGTGCAGAGATGTAATTCTAGCACCATATGGTAAGGAGAGTCATCAAGACTGGAAGAATTCTGGTAGCCTGAACTACATAGTGACGTTGAGAGTAGCTTGGGTTGCACTAAACTGTATTTAAAAGCAAAATAAAATAAATCAAAAATAAATTTCCAGGTTCAAAGGAAAACAGAGGCACCACTTATCAGAACTTTTGGAGTACAGCTAAGTCATCTCTAAGAGGATATAGCTATGAACAGTTACATTAAATTAGAAGGGTCTCACATAAATAATCATGTACCTCATGTATTAGAAAAAGAATAAGTCAAACCCAAAAGTATTAGACAAAGAAATATTAGAGATGTGATAAAACAGCAATGAACTGAAAATAAACGAGTAAAAAGAGTCAGGGATATGAGGCTGTTTCTTTAAAGGAAATGAGCAAATTTGGGAGACTTGTAGGCAAACTAAGAGAAAATTAATAAATCAGAGATGAAAACGAAGGCATTGAAATAGATTGCAGTGAAATCCAGAGGCTCATTAGGAAATAGTTTGTAAATTTGCATTACAAATAAATAGCAGTGTCTAGAAGAAATGGGTAAATCCTCGACAGGCATGACCAGAGCATATAAACAGCCCAAGAAGGGCAGCACCGTGCAATGAGACTGAATAGTAACAAGATGTCTCCCAAAAAAGAAAAGCAGGGCTGGGCATGTTCACTGCTAAGTTCAGCAAAGCATTCAAGGGTGAGTTTACATGCATGCTCCTCAATTTGTTCTGACAAACAGAAAGGGAAGGAGCACTATCAAACTTATGCCATGAAGCCAGTATTGCCCTCCTACCAAACCCAGATGCAGACACAAAATGTGTCTCTGATAACAAAGATGCAAAAATTCCCAATAAAATATCTACAAACTATGTTCAGGAGCACATTAAGAAGATCATACATTCTGGGCGTTGGTGGCGCACGCCTTTAATCCCAGCACTCAGGAGGCAGAGGCAGGCGGATCTCTTTGAGTTCCAGGCCAGCCTGGTCTACAGAGCGAGTTTCAGGATAGGCTCCAAGACAATACAGAGAAACCCTGTCTCAGAAAATAAAAAAGATCATGCATAATAAAGAAGTTGGTTTTGTGCCAGTTCAAGATTGGTTCTGTATATACAAATCAACAAGTGTAATACAGCACACAAATAATCATAAGGACAGGTATCATATTAATAGATACTTTTAAAAGGCCTTTGACGAGCTTGAACACCTCTTCATGATAAAAGCCCTAAATAAACTAGATATCAGAGGAGCATATTTCAACATAATAAAGCTTCTGTATTTAAAAAAAATCCATGGCCAATATTATAATAAATAGGGGAAATTTGAAACCATTAACTCTGAAAACAGAAATAAGACACAGACGCCTCCTTTCCACTTTTATTCCAAATTTAGCTAAAGAGAAAAATAAAAGGATACAAACATTAGTCAAGTTACCCAAATTACTCGAAAGATTTCACCTGGAAACTGAAATCGAATCCGCACTCTGGCAAAGCAGCAGGCTGAGGGTTAGGCTTTCCTCCAGACCCATGGTAGCTTAGAGAATAAGAAATCACTAATTCTTCCTACTGCTTTTTCACTCATTGCAGGTCTGGTTTTGACAATATCTTCCTTCTACTTTTTAGGGAGTCTTGATTATTCTTGTTTTGCTAAGGGGAAAAAACAGCTATTTAAATAGATCTCAAAAAATATCTGCAGTGAAAACTTTAAAACACAAAGAAAAATAATTGAAAAAATAATTCTAAGATGGAAATGCATCCCATGTTCATGTATTGGCAGAATTAATATGAACTTTTCTGTATTATTAAAGCAATCTACAGGATGAGTGCAGTCCTCACTCAAATCTCAACATTCTTCATCAGAACATTGAAGAAAAAAAAATCCTGAAATGCATAAAGAAGCACAAAAGGCTTCAAATAGCCAAGTAACGCTGATCAGAAAGATCCCAAATTACACTACAGAGACGGTAATGAAACCATCATGGGACTTGCACAAATCCAGACAGACCAATGAATGGCAAGAATACTCACAAATAAATACACACAGTCAAAGCCTCCTAACTTTCAACAAAAGGTATTAAAATGCACATTGGAGAAAAGACGGCCTCTTTGACAAATGGTAGTTAGAATCTTTTTTCCACATCCAGAAAGATAAACTAGTCTCATTTCTCCCCCTACTCAAGAATCATCCTAAGGAGTTAATATAAGAAACTTGTAAATGGCTACAGGAAAACACAAAGAAATCACTTCAAGGCATAGGCATAATCACAGACTTTCCAAAAAGAACTCTAGTAGGTCAGGGGAAACAATTTCCCAAATTGCTAAATGGGCTTACATGGAATTTAAAAGCCCTTCATAGTAAAGGAAGCAGCCACAAGAATGATAAAGATACATTAATATCAGAAATGTATACATAGATACAAATGTTAACACCACAACCCCAAATCAATCAAAAAATGGGGCAATAGAATGAACAGATAGTTCTCAAAGGAAGAAATGCAGATGGCCCATAAATACTTGAAAGGTGTTTGACATCCTTAGCCATCATGGAAATGCAATTTAAAACTGCTTTGATATTCCATCTCTCTCAAAATCAGCTTGGTTACCATCAGGAAAAGCAAAAAGAACAAATACTGGAGAGGATATGGAGAAACAGAAACCTAATTCACTGTGTGAGAATGTAAACCAACGAGCCAAGGGGATGAGTAGGAAGGTCCTCAAAAAACTAAAAATAAAACTATGTCTCATCTCTCCTACCCCTGGGAACCATAGCTGTTCATACTGTGTAGTCAGTCCGTAGCAAATGGCCACAGCAGACAATCAGACAACTCTCCCACCCCTGAGTGTGTACCAGAAGACCACAGGAGACACTTGCACACCCATTTGTGTTGCTGCACTATTCACTGCAGCCAACATTTAGGAGCTGCTAGATGCCCACCAACTGATGGATGCATAAAGAAAATGTGGCTTGTGTACACAATGGGATTACAGTCAGCTATAAAAGGAGTGAAACTGTGCAATTTACAGGAGCATGGCTAGGACTACAGATCATGTTATGCAAAATCCAGGCTCAGTAAGGTAACTGCTGTATGCTTCCTCCCATATGCAGAATATGAGTTTAAATATATCTACTCGAATTCGTGGGCATGAAGCTAGAAGCGGAGCTATGATGGAGGCAGAAGAGTTTTAAAAGGAGGGGAAGGCAGAAGGAAGCTAATAGGGAAATGAGCTATGTTCTCGTGAGAATCTAGATTTAACTACACCGGCAGAGATTACAGACATGGACAAACACGCGCACACACACACACACACACACACACACACACACACACACACACACACGCACGCACACACACACACCATGAAAGTAGAGGGAAGCCACTCAGGAGAAAGAGGACCATGGAGAAGTGGAGAGGAGTGACAAGGGGAGGGAGCGGGGGGGCAGTGAGTAACACAAGGCATAGTGATGTATGTGCATGGAAATGTCATAATGAAACCCAGTATTTCATACACTAAGGAAAAATGTTAAAGCAAGATCTTTAACTTAAAGGAAAAACTTATACTGGTTGAATTTCTCTTACTAGACTTTGAGCCAAGAGACAGAGATGAATCAGCCACATAGGGCCACACATTCCTGAACACATGGCCTTCTTGGCCTTCCCCCTGCACAGAGTAGAATAAGGTTGCCGAAATGCATCTGTCACGTGTCATGTGCTTGTGATACAAACACTTCCTGGTCTGCTGTACGTATGTCTTATATTATATTTGATAGGCACCACCCACCAAGAGGAACCAGAGCTGCTCATACTGTGTAGTCAGTCCGTAGCAAGAAGAGAGCAGCATGATGGGAATCCAGGGTTCTCACTGGCCCCTTTGCCAGCTCAGACCACACCAGGAGTGTGAGCTGGATGACTGCCTTGTAGTCAGTCTCTTGCAACAACCTACACAAGACCAAAAGAGAATGGAGGTGGGTAAGTTTCCAGGTCACCGTTAGGTCATGCGCATGAAGCAGCAGGCGGCCATCACAGCCTGGAGAATATGGAGGTGCTCAGTGGAAGTCCTCAGTCCTTGCTCTAAGCAAGGGGCATACCTAGATGCAACTGTGTGACATCAGTCTTTAAGCAACTCCTCTGCTGCTATGCTGTGACCTCCAGGCAAAGAGTCATGGGGACATCTTGCAGGACATCAAATGTGTCTGATGTGACTGATGTCTCGGGACACTTGAGAATGTCCCTGTATTGTTTATGCTAAAAGAACTTGTATTTTTATTTCATAGCACAGAGCTGACCTTTGACATGCTGAGTCACTGGTGAGCTTCCTGAATTAGCCCCCAGGGGTCTGTTGCTCCAGCAATTTGCCATTTGTCTTCTTTCAGATGACAATGTGGCTTTCTTATCCTGTAAATCTTAAGCGCATAAATACCTTTCTACCCACATTGCAACTTTACCCACACAGGATCCACCACTAGATTCTGCTCAGAAAGGCCCTGGGGTGACAATCAGAGCACAGCCCTGGTGGCTTTGCTACTGCTAAGCCCCTTGGGGCCAATCTTCCCTGAATCACAAGGCAATTGCATGGAATGATATCCCAACTTTCTTCAAATGCCAGCTCATTGTGGGGCTGCCCCTCACCATATAAGACAAGTGGCATTGTTTATCAAAGTACAGGGGCTAGACCCCAGGCCACAAGCTCAGAGATGCAACTTTCTCATGGAAGCTTAAAGAAACTAACGTTTTCTAGCCCTGGCTACGAAAGCTCAGGATGCAGAGTATGGAGTGCCTTGCTGATTTCAGAGCAAAAAACTGAGCTGGTTCATCTTCATTATCAGCCTCACTGGACTTTGAATGGCCATAAAAACACAGCTCTGGGTATGTCTGAGATTGTTTCCAGAAAGGTTTAAGCAAAGAGGAAAGATGCACCCTGAGTGTGGGCATTTCCATGCCGTGATCTGGGACTCTGAACTGAATGAGGAGGAGGAAGTGAGCATGAGTATTCTCTGCTTTCTCACTGCAGATCCCATGTAACTGGCGTCTCGTGTTTCTGCTGCTGTAACTGTCCCATGATGTAGTGCACTGCAGACTGAGCCAAAATAAACCCTCCCTCCTTTAAGAAGGTATTTTGTCAAACACTGAGAAAAGTAGCGAATGCACAGTCGATTTCGTTTCCAATCCCAACAATAAGTTGTAATGTTTAAATGGTTCTCAGGTTCAAGTTGGTAATAAATATGACAAACATTAAAATCCCAAGCACACAAATACCTCCCTCAGTTCAGGAATAGTGTCTTTAAATGAAGCAGCCATTTGGCACTTCTTAGGACTTTGGGTTTACTTGGTGTTGGGGATGCAAAATAGTCACGTATTTTATTATTTCCAGCCAATAAATTTACAGTTGGGACAAATTGAGGACAAGGACAGTTTAAACCAACTTAAATCTGCATGGAGGCATTTTCAGTATTTCCAAGCACTCACAGTAACTAATCACATCAGTGACATGTCTCCGACACGGAAACAAAGAAGTCTTTGGTGGTGGTTCGTGGATAGCCCTGGGGTTTCGAGCAGACAGGGTGACTTGGATTCATAGGTGGTGGCTGACGGAAGGAAATGGGGAAGGCTTAATGCTAGAACTGATGTTTTAATTAATTGGGGCCTTCGGGAAGGTCATTCCAGTTGAAGAGAGTACCATTCAAAACTCAGGGAGGCGGACACATGGATTTAAGAAGTGGGTGGGAGGTCTTCCTCTGCAAAAAGAAGAGGTAGGTGAGACCAGAGTGGGAGCTGGGACCGAGCCATTTTCTGATGATTGCTTGATTTCCTTAGGATCACCTTCCAAAAAAGATCCATGTGAGGAAATATTAAATGAGACCTTCAGTCAGGCCTATAATTTAATTTTTTTTCTTCTTTGCCTGTAAGTAATTATGTACTCAGAATGTATAGCCCAAAGAACTGAGGCAGAGGGAATGGAATTGGGAAGCCAGATTTCTCACACCAAACTCTGTAAGTGGTTCTGGGGTAAGCCCCAGGGGTCACGGGTGTTCGGGATTATGGGTGTCAAGGGCAATGTAGGGCGAGACATAAAAGGTAGTCCCACAAGACTGCAATGGAGCTGAAAGTTCCTGTTGTGCAGTGACATTGTAGCCTTTATAGTCTTGCTACCATGCATTATTCACACACTTGTGCTGCAGTGGGTGAGAAAAAACAAACAAGCCCTATGACTCTGCCACTCCTATAAAGTATGGCACAGTATGTAATACTTGACAGACAACTGTGTTAATGGTTTACGCGCCTACTGTGCTTGTAATGCTTTAGAGTAGATTTCTATTTATTACGTTTAGTGAAGGAGAAGATTATCTTATGTAGCAGTAGCCTGCCCATTGTGCTTTACTGCATTTCTTGACCTCATCAAAGGCCAAGTCTGGTGACTCGCCTGTGCTGTCTAGGTCTTTTGGTAGCCTGGCTCTATGATTTTTCATGATGATGAAATTCAACAACACATTTCTCATAAGTATCCTGTCATCAAGCAATACATGGATGCCCAGAGAAAAGCAGAAGAGAAAGGTGGTAGTCAAACAGGTGTGAATATGTTCCTAAAATTATCAGTCCTGGGGGAGTCTTCCCCAGCCTGATGCCCTAGGACTGGGTAGAAAGTAATGTCCTCCAAGCCAATTGGAGTCAACACTTCAGAGTGGCTGGAAGCAGTTGCCCTGTGTTCATAGAGGGGCTGGACAGAAGACAGAAGGCAGGTGGTAGTCCCAAAGATATGCCCCAGGTTCAGCTTCCACCTTAGCAGAAGTCACTGACACATGGTGCTGCTGTTATGGTACCCAGTACCAACACTGCTCTACACCAGCCACAAACTCATCCAGGGAAAATGAAGTGCCCAAACGCCTAGGATATCATCTGCCCTCTAGTATGGTATCTCTACAGGCATAACCCACATCCTCATTCTGCTTCTCTCCCTGCTCTGAGATTTCCCAGTGATTCCCTTGTCAACTCAGCTCCAAAGAACCCCCAGAAAAAAGGCCCAGACCCCCATGAGTGATGTCTATGCCTTCCGAAGAAACAACTCTACAGTTGACTGGGAAAGTCAACATCACTCACCCGTACTTGATTATACAATATTCTCTGTGATTTCCACTCCAAATGTGTGTGGACATGTATGACTGTGTGGGCTATTTTATTCATTTCTTTTTCAAGTATAGAACCGCTGAACTCCAAGTGTGGGCTAGGATATAAAATGTAAGGCTCACCTGAATGCTGTGCACCTCTGTGGTTCACTTCCTGTGACTGACCTTGAGCCAGGCCTACCCCTGTCAGCTTAGCCCTAGTATGAATCACCTCCCCGACACAACACTGACTCTATGCATTCATGGCTCTATTTGTCTCCCATAAATCAACTTCAGGCCTACTTAATTGTCCCTAGGCAATTTTAAACAAGCAACATTTTTAATGAGGCAGAGAATGCACAGGGGCCAGAAAACAGGGTCCATCGTGGGTCACTTTGTATATTTTTTAAAGCCAGTCGTTCCTGAGATAAGTCACATATTACCCAGATCTGGAGACTTGGCCAAAAACCTTTCCCATTGCGTGGCTAGTGAGACCCTTGGCCATCAGCAAGCTGCTTTTTATCAATGGCCTTGAAGTATGTCACTTATTATAAACATACATGATGAATGAGTGTTGTGGTTATGTGTGGAATCCAGTCACCTTGGCTGGAGCTGAGAAAGTGCCACAGCCATGGATATGGGATGGAAAGCCATTCTTACCACAGGAGCCCAAGCCCTTGGTATTTGAGCATCATTAATTTTTAAAGTTTTTCTTGAAAGCCATGAATCTCTCCATCTGGTTTTTAGGTTAATGTTATGGCTCAATTGAACCCCCAAGCCACCCCTCTTGTAAGAACAAGTCCTGTGCCTTTGCTCAGAGGCAGGCCTAGTTTTACTGTCCCCATCTCATTGAAGCTGCAGCACATTTAGGAAATCTTGACCCTCAAGGACATGTGTGATGAGATGACATTCAGCTGGACTGTACTTGGGACAAAATAATAGAGTCTGGGTTCAAGTTGAAGTAGGACTAAGCACAGACTCAAGGACCAGTCTTAGCACTGGGCTGAGTGTCCAGTACACGATTCTGAGGATGGTCAAGGTGGGACAGCAGAGGTAAAAGGTAAAAATGTAAACAGTGTTTAGGCACAAGGTGTGTGTGGAGTCCTAAAAACACAGGTGAACAGTGGGGTCATGAGGGAACATAGAATCCTAAGACTACCTGGAAATCTTATTATTACTTTTCATTTTAGGATATTCTCATGGCCTCTGAAATGAGAGTAGGTAAAAGAGAAAAGGAAGGCCTGTGTCTTCCCACAGCCAACCCCTGCCAGCACCATTGCCTCTCTTCTCCTCCTTTCTCTTCTTCTTCTTCTTCCTCCTCCTCTTTTAATTTTTCATTTGCCCAGATGCCAGACTGAGTCATGAACAAATGCATCTCATTTAATTTGTACTAGACAGGCTTACAAAACTAAAACAAAATACTTAGTGTTGTAACATTTACCTAAATTGTAGTAGTATTAATAAAAACTCAGGAGTCAGAAATTGAGATAAAAACATGATAAACACAAGAACAGTGGAGGGGCAATTGACTGTCCCTGCTCTCCATGTTTTCTGATCCAAAAGCCCCAGAAATTCCCCCACCCCCTCCTTTTACCTTTCTGTCCCTCTCTATCCAACTTCCTCAGTCCTCCAACATCTCTATGGCTAATCCCAGTCAGCTAACCACTGACTCCATCCTTATTCAAGGTGGTTTTATTGGCACAATGGATTGTCAGTGCAAACAGTTCTCCTACCACATTTCCCCTTTTTTTGTCTAAATAAAAAGGAAGGGCTTTAACTTTTAACATAGTAACATTATATGCAATAAGAACAATTATTAAGAAATGCATTCACAATGTCCAGCTCATTACTATTCAGGATTTCAGTGGGCAGCTGCTTTGGGTTCTGAAAAAGCCAATTCTGTAATTGCACATCTATTAGAAGTTATAGCCATCATGGGGATACCGGTACAAATTAAGACAATGTTCCAGCATATGTCTCTAGTAAAATGAAACAGCTTTTGCATGTTATAATATAAAACATATTGCAGTTATACCACACAATCCTATAAGACTAGCAGTTATAGAAAGATCTAATCATACTTTGAAAGATATGTGTAGTAAACAGAAAGGGATAATAAAAACTCCCAGAGATAAATTGTACAATACTTCTTTAACTTTATATTTTTAAATGCTAATGAGAAAGAAATGACAGCTGCAGCGAAATATTAGATAATGGAAAAAAACTGCTTAACTTAATCAGACTATATACCTCAAAGATATACTGACCTCAAAATGGAAACCAGGATATGTGTTACGATGGTGAAGAGGTTTTGTTTTTGCTTCCATAGAAGAAAAGCTATGGATACCATCAAGATTGATAAAGATTATATTCAAACAGAAAAGACCTCTTGATTAGAAAAGCTGTAGTTCACCAACCACATGGCCATTCCATCTAAATTATAAGATTGACAGATGTTAAGTTAGGGCTGGGATAGGGTTTTGGTTTTGTCTTTCCAGGAGAATAAAATCATCCAACTAAAGAAACTGAAGAACGCAGGACAAATGAGGCATCTGAAGAAGAATCATCCAGAGAAAATGTCCCAAGAAAAAGAGTAAATTGGCTTAACGCTATAATACTTTTCCAACAGGAAAAAATTTCATAAATCTCAAATGTTGGTTTCTACTGTTCTATACAAACTATCAGGCATATGGTCTTCTTGTAGTCCAAACTCAATTGAAATTTAATGCTGGCATTGAATTTTGAGTTTATCTAAACCCAAGCATACTTGCTTTGTCTCATGTCAGAAGAGTCAAGGCATGGGACAGAAAAAAAAATTAAGGGACTATTATATTGCTACTAATCCCATAATACTTTGGTTTTATTTTGACTTTTAAAAAGTTTTCTTAAGGTATAAATATTACCTCAACATTTAGAAGATTAATATATAAATTTATTTATTTGAACTTTTGTTGTGATACTAATAATCATATAGAGTTCTGACTAATTCCATGAATTTACTTCATCTATCTTTCTGTATATGACTTCAAGCTTGAGACTGAAGGAGATAATTAGTAATTAAGCTTATGTATCCTGGATGTATTTAATAGATTATGATCCTATAGCCTCTCTGAGATCTGCTACATATGACATTTAAATTGTTTAAATTTTTCATTCCTAACAACAACCTTTGAAGTCCCCAAAAGGATGTTGGGGCTCCACAAGGATGAATATACCTGGATTGTGGTAATTACACTAAACGGACAAATACCACCAAAGATCAGATTTGGACTACAAACTGCCCAGGACAACTTCAAAGTGATTAGCTAAGATGGTCTAGCCTCTAGAATATTCCAGTAATGACATCAGGTAAGCCTTGCACTTTTCCAGCACACCAAGAATGGACAACAGTTAGCTCTCCCAGGACTTGATCTTTATCTTAGTTTTTTTTCAGGATACCTAACGATTTCATCAGTCCCAGACAACAGGAAGTAATCTTAAGAGCACGATGCCTACATTCCCAAGAGGTGGAGTGAGTGGTTTCGGTTGTTTGAGGGATGTTTGTTATCATTTAGGGGAGTTGGTCAGAAGTGTTATTGGTCATGGTCAAGGAGGAAACTAAGAGAAACAGATTCAGAGATCTTGTTCTGAAAAGAAAAAGGGGGTATAGAAATGATAGGATAAAGGGGTAGATTACTGAATCTACTTTCAAACTAAAAGAGTAACTACGAGCCTCAAATATTTTGCATTGGTATGGATTTTTATATTGATACAAAGTTAAGGTCATCTTTGCTATACTTTTTATATGTTTCTATTATTTAAGATAATTTGTACATTGAAAAAAATTAAGGTTATTTTTGGTATCCTGTATTCTGTTTCTATTTCTTGCTTAAGGTATTGTATGTATGCAGTTCATTTAACAATGCAATAAAATAGTAAAAATGGCAATCCTACCAAAAGTAATCTGCAAATTCAAAGCAATCCCCATCAAATCTCAGCACAATTCTTCACAGACCTTGAAAGAACAATTATCAACTCCAAAAAAACCCAGGATAGACAAAACAAATTCTGTACAATAAAGAATCATCTGGGGGCATTACCATCCCTGACTTTAAGCTCTACTACAGAGCTATAGTAATGAAAACAGCTTGGTATTGGCATAAAAACAGACAGGTGGACCAATGGAATCGAATTGAAGACCCCGATATCAACCTACACACCTATGAACACCTAATTTTTGACAAAGAAACTGAAAATATAGAATGGAAAAAAGAAAACATATTCAACAAATGGTGCTGGTATAACTGGCTGTCAACATGTAGAAGAATGCAAATAGATCCGTGTCTATCACCATGCACAAAACTCAAGTCCAAATGGATCAAAGACCTCAATATATATCCATCCACACTGAACCTCATAGAAGAGAAAGTGGGAGATACATTTAAATGCATAGACACAGAAGACCACTTCCTAAATAAAACACCACTAGCACAGACACTGAGAACAACAATGAATAAATGGGACCTCCTGAAACTGAGAAGCTTCTATAAAGCAAAGAACATAATCAACAAGACAAAACAACTCGCTACAGAATGGGAAAAGATCTTCACCAACCCCACATCTGACAGGGATAATCTCCAAAATATGCAAAGAACTGAAGAAACTAGACATCAAACTACCAAATAATCCAATTTAAAAAATGGGGTACAGATTTAAACAGAGAATTCTCAACAGAACAATCTCAAATGGTAGAAAGACATTTAAGGAAATGCTCAATATCCTTAGTCATCAGGGAAATGCAAATCAAAACCACTCTGAGATTCCATCTTACACTGATCAGAATGGCTAAGGTAGAAAACACCAATGACAGATTATGTAGGAAAGGATGTACAGAAAGGTGAACACTCCTCCAATGCTCATGGGAATGCAAACTTGTGCAGTTGCTATGGAAACCAGTATGACAATTTCTCAGAAAATCAAGGATTAACCTACCTCAAGATCCTGCAATACCACTGTTGGGCATATACCCAAAGGAAGCACATTCACACCACAAGGACATTTGCTCAACTATGCTCATAGCAACATTATTTGTAATAGCCAGATCTTGGAAACAACATAGATGCCCCTCAAATGAAGAATGGATTTTCTAAAATGTGGTATATTTACACAATGGAGTACTACTCAGCAGTAAGAAACAATGAAATCCTAAAATTCACAGGCAAATGGGCAGAACTAGAAAAAACCATCCTGAGTGAGCTAACCCAAAACCAGAAAGACAAATATAGTATGTACTCACTCATTAGTGGATACTAGACATAATGCAAAAGATACCCAGCCTATAATCCACAACCTCAGAGAACCCTCTTCCAGAAACACATGTAAGCAGATGCAGAAATCCACAACCAACCAATGGACCAAGTTCCTGGAGTACAGTCAAAGTGAGGGATGAGTGATAATATTAACAAAGGAGTCAAGACCATGATGAGGAAACTCACAGAATCAGCTGATCTGAGCTAGTGAGAGATCACTGACTTAGGTCTGACAAATGGGAAACCTGCATAAGACCAAACTAGACTCCCTTAATATAGGTGACAATGGTGCGATTGAAACAATATATGAGGCCACAGGCAGTGGGTCCAAGATCTAACACTAATGCACAAACTGTCTTAGTGGAGCCCATTCTGTATGGAGAGATATCTTGTTCAGCCTAGACACAGGGGTATGGGGGTTGAAGAGGCGCCTTGGTCCTGCCTCAATGAAATGATGGGCCAGACTTAGTCAACTTCCTAGGGAAGGACTTACCCTCTCTAAGGAGCAGATGGGAGGTGGGGGGAGCAGGAGGAAAGGAGAGAGAGGGAACTGGGATTGGAATGTCAAAAATAAATTAATATTTTTTAAATCAACAAAATAGAAAAAAAAGTAATGTAAAGTCCTAGTCCATCAAAGCTATTTAGGATAAGAAAGAAAAACAGGTTAGTAGTCATCTGTAACAATCAAACTTGTAAAGGGAGGCTTTTTCCTTGAGAGAAGCCTTCCCGCCAGCCTGGTTCTAGAGCTGCATCAGTCCCAAATAAACACACAGGAGGCGATATTAATTATGAAGCTGTTGGCCTTGCTTGTTTCTTACTGTCTAGCTCTGACTTAAGTAATTACCCCATAATTGTTAATCTAAGTATGTTTCTTACCGGAGAATAGTTCCGGGCTTCCTACCCCATGGCGTTACATCTCGACTCCTGTGTTTCTCCTTCCCAGAGTTCTCCTGGACTCCTAGTCCCACCTATCTAGATTCCTATTGGCCAGCAGTGCTTTATTGACAAATGCACAGGACTTCCCCCCCAACACAAACTTACAGTCATGTTAGGTATGTTTTCAAGGTCAAACAGACATATTTTTAATAGATAGATGATCTTCAAATGCTTCAGAGACCTTCATTTAAAATGTTTTAAGCACATAAGACTTTTCATGATAGTAAGACAAATCTGCTCCTGGCAGTACCAATTTACTTCAAAAAAGGATGTTGGGCATCAAAGAACCTCTATATGGAGTTTGCTTTCATTTGTGGCAAAGTTAGCCATGAGGCAAAGAAACTGTCCTTGCCTCAACTACTAACAGAATGCTATCCAAATTGGCAAGCAGGACACAAAATAAGGAAACTGCCAAACTTTGACAAAACAAGGTAGAACAGTCCTTCAAAACTTCCTGCTTCACAGGAAAGTCTGTCAGATATTCTAGAACTGTAGGCTGAAGATGGATGCCCCGACATTACAGAGGAACCTTGGGGTGACTGTACAGGCAGACAGATGTCTCTGTTGTTTTTTAGTTTGGAAGTTGCTTACTGTGAACTTCCTGTTTAATCAGGTAATATTTTACTTTTCTTGAGTCTCTGATGGAGTTGAAGATTGGATAGTTACAATTTTCTGTAGTTTTGATAGAAAGAAAGTCAGGTACAAAACTTCGGACTCACTAAGATAGATAATGGGGTATTTTCTTTGATTTTGCCAAATACTAATGGATTAGACATTGTGAATATATTTCCTACATGATAATTTTTCTTATTCTATCTAGTTTTACTATATTAGAATTAAAACCCTTCCCTTTTATTTAGACAAAAAAGAGTAAATATTACAGGTGAATTGTTCACACTGCCAATCTGCTGTGCCAGTAAAGCCACTTTGAATCAAGGACACAGTTAACAGTTGACTGACAGGGATTAGCCATAGAATTGTTGGAGGACTGAGGAAGTTGGATAGAGAGGAACAAGAAGAGAGAAAGAGGAGCTGAGGGGAATTTCTGGGGCTTTGGGATTAGAAAATCATGGAGAGTAGAGTCAGCCAATCACTCTTCCTCTATTCCTTGGATTTACCAGGTTTTTAATCTCAATTTCTGACTCTTGAGTTTTTATTAATACTAGTATAATTTAGATAAACATTACAGAGAGTAGTTAATTTATTTCTTAAATAATTTATTTTGCTTATCATAGCCCTGGGTTTCAGCTCATGACTGAGAGTCCTCATGGCTTTGGACTCTGGTGACAGTGCACATTGCTAAGGGAGCTTGTGGTAACTCAAATGGATTGCCTCGTGGACAGAAAGAGGCAAGGGAAGGCTGGAATGTCACAGTCCCTTAAAGGCATATCCCCATGACCCTCAAGGACTTCCCATAAAGCTCTACTTGCTTTGGGTCTACAACAACTAATTACATCTTACAGATGAGGGAACCCCAATGCAGCCAAGGGTCTGAACAACTTGTCCAAGTACCCTCTGCCCCTGACACCAGCCCAGGCCCATTTCAGAACACAATGGTCTCTGTCCTGGGTGAAGAGTACTAGAATTGACCCTGCTGAGATTGGCAGCTCCTTCAACTTGACTTCTTGGCAGGTTCTCCTTTCCAATCTCAGAGATAGTAGCAGCATGGTTTGAAATGAGTATTCCAAAATCAAATATGATCAGTTAGACTCTTGGGCAGGTGCAGCTACTGAAGGCTTACTTACCCTGGCCATCTAACAGTTGCTCTCAGTGATCCTTCCTTGTGTCCTTCTAAGCCATTTCTTGTTTTCTCCTCCTCCATGTGATCTGTGAGTATGGTTCCTGTACACTTCTAGTGGTTCCTGATTGTTACAGCTGTTCACAGATGGTCCAAGGACACAGGGACAAGTTAGAAGCTTCCACAGGGATCCAGGAAATTGTTATTTCAGTCTTCAAGGCTTGTTTTTGTGCCAAGCTAAGTAACCTTTACTGGCCCCATAATATGTTAACATTTAGGGGGAAGTCCATGAACTGCTTGGATCCATTTTTACTAGGACCTATTACCTTCAGATACAGAGTCAAGGCTCCAGTGGAAGCTCCTCATTAGACAGTGAAAGTTACTCGTCAAACAAGGAGGAACAAGCAAAGGACAATGTTTGTCACTTTAAAGTTTATCTGCCTGAAAAGAAAGGGTACAGCTTTCAAACAAGACATCAACTCATTCAACCTCATCTCTCTCTCTCTCTCTCTCTCTCTCTCTCTCTCTCTCTCTCTCTCTCTCTCTCTCTTTCTCTTTCTCTCTCTCTCTGTCTGTCTGTCTGTGTGTGTGTGTGTGTGTGAGAGAGAGAGAGAGAGAGAGAGAAAGAGAGAAAGAGAGAGAGAGACAGAGAGAGAGAGAGAGAGAGTGATGTTTTGTGACAGGGTTTCATTGTGTAGCCCTGGCTGTCCTGGAACTCATTTTGTAGACCAGGATAGCTTTGAACTCACAAATCTTCCTACCTCTGTATCCCTAGTTCTGGGATTAAAGGTATGAGCCACTGTACCCAGCAACTCATTCAACATATCAGATAATCAGTCATAAAACAAGAACACACCTACACCCACACACAAGCATGCATGCACACACACACACAGTCCTAATATCTGTACTTAGGGTATGTGCAAAGTTTTCACAAGCAAATAAGACTCCAAATTCTTCTGTTTGGACACTCTCATGGAGTAAGACCCTTAGAAGTCACTTCAATTGGGTCACTGAATTTGTATATAGTTTTACTGTACTAAAAAAGTCAGACAAGCTGGGTGTTGGTGGTGCATGCCTTTAATCCCAGCACTAGGGAAGCAGAGGCACGTGGATCTCTGTGAGTTCAAGGCCAGCCTACAGAGCAAGTTCCAGGACAGGCTCCAAAACAATAAAGAGAAACTCTGTCTCGGAAAAAAAAAAAGTCAGACAAAACCATGGTAGCAAAGGCAGGCTGAGAATCATGTGGGTTCTTGGCCATCCTGGGGCACCAGGGACACCCACACCCAGAGCAAGAAGACTGAGCATGGAGACAATGCTAGGAACCCAGTCCTGGATCTCTGGTTCAGTTAGACATTTAGATATCTCCCTTCAACCGCTCTGCAAAAATGTCTGCCTCTGCCCTTCCGTACTACACCTGGAGCCCTGGACAGAGGGCTCAGGGGAGAAGGTGGATGACTCTGGGACTGAGTTGCCACAGAGCATATAACACACACCTCAAAAGCTTTCCTTGTGCAGCCTTGTGGGTAATGTATATTTGAGAAAATGTTGGGACATCTTCGACAGTCAAGTTGAAGATTGTTAAGGCAGGAAGAAATCTACAGCAAACAAGGGGAGTTAAAAGGCAGGTGTCCAGAAGAATCAAAAGGAAGCAAATAGAACTTGGAACTGCCCAGAACACAGAGGGAACTCAAATGAAGATAACAGTGAGATCTTTCTTGATTCTTCAGTGACAACCAGTAGCACCCTCCCACACCCCAATCACTGCACGCCTCCACCTGTGCTCAGGCAGAAAGAGAAACAAAAATGAGACTCCCTCCATTCTACTGGCTATGATAGAACTAAGGGGATTTCAATTTCAAATGTAAAATGAAGATGGGGGGTTGGTTGGTCCATTTCAATGATCTTTGGCTTTCAGAATTACAGGAAGATCCTCAGCCAGCCAATCTTTCCAAACACGTGGGTGGCTGAGTGACCCCAGGGATGTTGTTGTGTTGCCCTACCTCAGGGTCCCTGAGTCAGTTACAAGTCTACTCTGCTGTACTAGTTCCTTGAGGGTGACCATGGGCTCCACAGTGAGCTGGAGAGGAAGGTCTGTCAGCACAGTAACTGCTCTCTGCTGGTCACTGTGCCTCTCTGACCCAATGTCTCTCATCACTTGTCACCCACAGACAACTATGTGACCATTTTGAAAATCAGAGAACCCTATCTCCAGGGAAAATTACATATCCTAAATGATTAATCTGTATCTTTAATAAATATTTGTTGCACACAAGGGATTCCTCCCCTTAAGATCAAAATCTACTGGACAGGCCAAATTGGACAGGGTAAAGCCCACAAGGCCTCAACTCTACACAAAGAACTATTGGCAACTGAATGAAGCTGGAAACAGGAAGGGTGTCCCCCTCCCAGGGAAGAATACACCAATTGGTTGTCCAATACCAAATGGTCAGCCCTGAAAACATACATAAAGTAACAGTATATTGACTCAGCAGGTTATAATTAGGAATATATATATCAATGAAAACAGAGGCCACAAATTTGACGGAGAGTGGGGATTGACACATGTGAGGATTTGTAGGGCAGGAAGGGAAAGGAGAAATGTAACTAAATTACAATCTTGAAAATAAATAAAATGAATGGAAATACACATAAATAACTGCAATGCAATCAGTTTATGGAGCACTGGGCAGCAGAAATTGATGTAAAGAGTCCCATGGAAGTGATATTTACTCATCTGAGGAGGAGTTCTCCAGGCAAAGGATGTCAATGCAGAGATCCCATAGGTGCGTTCTGTTGTCTACAGCTCAAGACCGAGAGGGGACAATGCCGAGAGCTGACTCAAATGATGACCACAATCTGCTCTATCTACCGGCATGAGCCATGTGCTCATGTTGCCTATGCATATGGTCAGGAATTGAAGAACTGACCCCCATCTATCATACTGGCAGTAAAAGAAAACCTGTGCTGGTGGAGTCCAAGTTGCCCTCAGGTGAGACACTCTCGTCATCTTAATGCTTCCTGCCTGGTTTCTTCTTGTGTGTGCTTTGCCATCCTCACCACCAGCTTCATTCCAGAGCTGTCCTCTGTCACGTCTGCTGCGCGGCCTGTGTCCGAGAACGTGCGGAGGGTGTCGGGTATTGAAAACACAGAGACTCGTTCAATGATATAAAGAGAACTTTAAACAGGCTCCAAAAAGGTTCAAGAAAAACTTCCTAAGAAAAGCTCCCACCAGAGAAGCTTCTGCTCTCTCCTCTCCCCTGGCTGGTTCTGCTCTGACACCAGAGGTGGATGTGTGTGGGTTTTTGAAGGTGCGGTTAGTCTTTGGACAAGGTCGAGGTCAGGGCGGTTTCTGTGGGAAGGCCTTTCCCAGGAACTTATTGTATCATTTTGAGTAAACATGTTTTTACTAAACATTGTCTTACAGCTGCCTACTCCCAGGCAGAAGGGGAAGTGGGTCTCTGCTCAAGGTCTGGTGTTCCCACAATTCACCCCTTTTTATTTTCAAATGAGGCACTCCTGGCTTAGGTCAAGTAGGGTCACCCTCCCTTTCCCGTCTTTGGGGGACCTTGAACCCCTGTTTTAGGTGGGAGGGGTCTTCCCCACAGGTTGCCCGTCATCGGAGATACCCCAACCTTAAATCATCTGTAACCAACCTTCATGGCTATCGGGATTGCCATGGGCTAAGCTAAGCAATACTTGGTTACGGATATCTTGTCTCTGGAACAAGGCACGTTTGAGCTCGGCATAAAGCCAGAATGCCTACCGCCACTGCCACCATTTCCAGGACCCCCATTGACATAGCGCCTCTCCATCACCATACCCATCACCAGATCTGGGCCATAACATTCTACCAGCCTTCATCTGTTACAAGGGTAACCTGCAAGTGATTTACATTTTGTTACAAGGGTAACCCATATGTGATTTACATTTACAATTTGATAAAGTTTCCAATCGTTTCAAGATCTGCTCAGGAAAGCATTTAGAAAGTGCACTTGCACAGATACATTGGGCACAATCATTGATGTTACACCTGTAGCATTATGAAAAATATGAACAATAGTTGTCGCATTAGGACAAGTTGCATTTCTCCAGAAAAATACACTGGCCTAGTCGTGATTCCAGAAACAGGAACCATCAAGTGACCATGTCCTGTTCAAATACTGAAAAGAGGCTTTTGCCACTCATCATAGTCCATACCAATGTCCAAATGCTTTAAATGGGTCCTTTTTTCTCTGTTAGCTTCATGATGAAAACTCATGGGTCCGGAAGGTTGATGCAGCAGGTCTGTTGAGAAACTGGAAATCTCGAACCGACTGTTTTCTTTCTTTCTTGGGCTCTAGATTCGATGACATCAATGGTCAGGAACATTGATTTAGGAGATCTCACTCAAACTGGCTTAGGTAGGCTCCCATGGTCTCAGGTCCAGTTTTTCTCTGCTCCATGCATCTCACTAAATGGTCTGACAGTTGCCGAAGCTTTATTCTTTTCCTGCAAGAAAACACAAACATGCCCTCGACCCCAAATTAGGGTCTTCTCCACTGTCTAGTGTATGGATGTCTCCATTTGACCTGAGCAATGGTTGCTCAAGTTCCATCATGCCAGAATCTGTCTGAAGCTCACTGGCATTCACATTATAACATTTTTAAATGAGGAGTGTATTATTTGATGAGTCATGTGGGGACTGGGAACATTATTCCCCCTTTTTATTTTCTAAAAAAAGTTTTTTTGAACTGTTGAAGCTGGACCATAACAGTAGAAGGATTTGTTTACCCTCTTTGGTTGACTATCTAGGTAAATTGGGATTACTACTTAGATTATTTGTAGATGCCCATTAAAAAGGACATATCCATTAAATATTTCCCAAAAACTTCTGAAAATCACTCAAAGATTGTAAACTATACTGTGTCCGAATAACTTTTGAAAATTATTTGAAGTCTGTGAGCAGTCTTTCCCAATCTAACCTGTAGAGCTCTCACTAGCTGACAAGGCCTCGTTTGCATCTTAAATTTTTCTGTTAAAACATTAACAGACTGGCTGGATGTTTCTTTTGGCTATATTTAAAGCAATCTAGGTAGCTTCTTAACTATTTTTGAAGGGATTTAAGTATCCTTTTAATCATATTAGCAGTTCACACTCACACATTCACAATCACATTTCATACATACCGGTGTGGCCACACCATACATTCAGAACATACATGCATCTTTCTGTCACCCTTTTTCCCTAGGTAATGATTAGTCTGTTGCAATGAAGCTCCCTTAATTGAAATCTATGTAAAAGAACAAGTCCAGCCAATCCTTGAACTAAAAGGGTTAAAAAGTCCTGTATGTTCTTTATCATTCCTCCATTTGAGCTACAGTCATGGGGTATAGCCATACCTACTCCTTGTAACTCTGTAGATGCAAGGTGGAGAGGCCAGGCTTTTGGCCAAAAGTTTTTAGAGATGACTCACAAAATAGAACTTAAATGTAAACAAAATTTTCCATTCCATATACCTTTGTCTTTGTCTTTGTCTTTTTCTTTAATTAATACCAGTACCAATTTTTTTTTTGAGTCAGGGTTTCTCTGTATTGTTTGGAGGCTGTCCTGGGACTTGCATAAAGGTGTGTTGGGATTAAAAGCGTATGCCGTTGGGAATCTCTTGGATTCCCCTACTTCCTGACCCTGGTATCAGGCTTAGGAGGGGGAAACTCAGAATGTCTAGTTTCTGACTTTTTAATCTCATTGGCAGCAGCCGCTTCCAATGTATTATTGGTGTTATAAAAATTGATGAACAGGGAGCTGGAATGACTAACTGGCATCAACATGGGGGGGAATCCTCACCAACGCCCATATTTCCCTTACCTGAGTGTTCAGCAATGGTTGGATCATCTTTAGCATGGTGAGCATTACTAGTATCCGGAGTAGTATTGGGGTCGACATGCCTGATGCACCGTTCGGGGACCCAAATGGGCTTCTCACTTCCTGGAGGGAAAACACAAACAGCCCCTCGGACCCTAGCTAGTAGGGGAGTGGGTGGCTGCCATTTTCCTGTAATCAAATCCTTCCATCTGACCCATCCCAAGGACTGGGAGGGTTTGTTCCAATGTCTCTCCATAGCAGACAAATTATTATGGTCTATGGTCAAAAAATTTAAAATGTAAAGTATGGTGGATAACTGAATATTGGGGGAGGTAACATACTCCCCCTTTTTTATTTTCTTAAAATACTGTTTGAGAGTGGCATGGGTGCGCTCCACAATAGCCTGTCCCGTGGGGTTGTGAGGAATACCAAAAGAATGGACAATGTGATGTTCCCTGCAAAAGGCAGCAAAGCGATTGCTGGCATAGGCAGGGCCATTGTCCGTTTTTAGGGCATCGGGTACGCCCATGTAGGCAAAGGCCTGTAGGCAATGAGAAATAACATCTTTAATCTTCTCTCCTGAGTGGAGAGAGGCAAAAATCAGTTTAGAATACGTATCCACAGAGACATGCATATATTTTAATTTCCCTGCCTGCGGCAGGTGAGTGACATCCATTTGCCAGAGATGGTTGGCCCTGAGGCCCCGGGGATTTACCCCCTCATTGGGAGAATTATGATAAGGGGCACAATCAGGGCACTGAGAGGTAATCTCTGTCGCTATGGATAAGGAGCACCCAGTGTGAAATTTAATGGAGCGGGCATTTAGATGATACCGCTCATGGAGCTGGTGGGCCAGCTGCTCCTGAGTAAATAAGACCCTAGGGCGGGTCAAGGAGTCAGCAATTTCATTGCCCTGGGCAAGGGGTCCTGGAAGGTTAGTATATGCACGAATAAATCCCACATAAGCAGGGTGGATGCGCTGCCAAATAAGATGTTGGACCTGAACTAATAAGGAATGAACCTGGGAGGTTGGAAGAACATATGGAGAAGTTTCTAAAGGTCTAACAATGTTGGCAACATAAACACTATCAGTATATAAATTAAAGGGCTCTCCCTCAAACATTTGGAAAGCCATCAAGCATGCAAACAACTCGGCGGCTTGTGCTGACATCTGCCCTATGGGTACCCTCTTCTGCACCTGAGAAGAAACCACCACCGCGAAACCCTTGGAGGAGCCGTCTGTAAAGACTGAGCGAGCTCCAACTAGAGGGTTCTCCTTTAAAATCTTGGGAAAGATCACAGGGTGTTGTTTGAAAAAAGACATCAAGGGGCTGTTGGGATATTGGTTATCAAACTGTGCGCCTGTAGATGTAATAAACAGGGTCCACCCATCATGGAAGATCTGTAGATGTTCCACCTCCTCCTTACCATAAGGAAGGATAATTTTATCAGGACTCTTTCCAAAGGTTTGAATGCTAAACTTGTGTGCCTTCCACAACAATTGTAAAATGAGATCATAGTAAGGGGTCACTACCTTCTTAGGGGAGGCTGACAAATGTACCCAATAAATAGGACCAGTCTGCCAAAACACGGCAGTGGGCGAAAAGCTAGATGAAAGTACAACCAGAATAAGGGGCTGCCCATAATCTATACGCCAAAGGTGGGCTTGCTCTATACTTCTTAACAACAATTGTAGGGCTTCCCTGGCCTCTGGAGTAATCTGTCTAGGGGGAAGTTGGAGCAGGATCTCCAGGAAGAATATCATAAAGCGCTTTAAGAGCCCCTGTTTTAATAGAAAGAGAAGGGTGAAACCATTGCACCTCTCCCAAGAATCTCTGCCAATCATGAAGTGTTTTTAAATTTGAACAATCGATTTGGAGTCTTTGTGGCCGGAGGCCAGTTTGTTGAATTTGATGACCCAAATAAGTATAAGGGGGTCTCTTTTGGATCTTTTCAGGAGCCAAAATAAATCCTCGGGCCTCCAGAAGCTCCTGTAGCTCTGCAAAGGCTATGTAACATTGTCTTTCTTCGGCCGCGGCCAAAAGAATATCATCCATGTAGTGGATAATGTAAAGATCAGGAAACTTACGTCTGAGGGGATCTAAACAGGCAGCTACATAAATCTGGCATATAGTTGGACTATTAGCCATCCCTTGGGGAGCACCACCCATTGGAAGCGAAGGGCAGGCTCCCTAAAGTTAATCGCAGGAAGGCTAAATGCAAACCGAGGACTATCTTGAGAATGCAAGGGAATAGAAAAGAAGCAATCCTTCAAGTCAATGGCAATCAAATGCCAGTCTTTAGGAATGGCCACAGGCACAGGCAAGCCAGGCTGCAGAGCCCCCATAGGCTGCATGGTCGCATTCACTGCCCTCAAGTCTTGTAGTAACCTCCATTTCCCTGAAGATTTTTTTATTACAAATATAGGGGTATTCCAAGGGGACGTGGAAGGAACCAAATGACCTGCCTCCAATTGTTCTTGAACTAGCTGGTGAGCCACCCTTAGTTTCTCCGCTGGTAAGGGCCACTGTTCCACCCATACCGGATCATCTGATAGCCATGTGATGGGTATGGGGGCTGGCGGCGCAACAGTGACCCTCATCAAAAATGGCCAAAACCCTTCCTATCCCCTGGGGCCCTGGTCTCCAAAGGGAGGGATGCCACAGGGCAAACCTCTCCCTGTTCTAGTTTACCTAGTTCCCTCCCCGGGCTCCAGCCCCTCCCTTGTGTCATCTGGGGGCCCCTGCTTTTGGACTTGGGTGCCTGAGTGGTGAGGACCACTCCCATTTCTTGCATGAGGTCCCGTCCCCAGAGGTTAATAGGGAGGCCAGGCAAAACATATGGCTGGAAAAGCCCTGTGTGGCCTTCAGAGTCTTGCCACTTTAAGATTCTGAGGCTTTTTGGGGCACAGCCTGTCCTATTCCCTGGAGGGTCACTGTCCCTTCCTCTTTCGGCCAGGTGGGGGGCCAGAATTTATCTGAGAGGACAGAGAAATCTGCCCCAGAATCTAAGACGCCCCTAAAGGACTTGCCTTCTATCTTTAATGTAAGCTGGGGCGGTTCTCCATAGTGGCTACCCAAAATGCTGCCGGGCCGGTACTTCCAAAACCTTGGTTGCCCCTTTTCTCTTTAATTTTTCTAGCCTCACAAGGAGCTGTAGGGAGAAGGAGTAACTGAGCAATCCGTTCTCCTGCAGGGATGGCAACAACCCCACTGCCCACTGATGTCATTATTTTAATCTCCCCTCACTATCCTGGTCTATAACACCGGGGTGTACCTGGATGCCTCGAAGAATAGTACTGGACCGTCCCAAAAGTAGTCCGACCGTGCCTGGGGGCAATGGCCCATGCACCCCAGTAGGGAGGGCCTGGATCCCCATTTCCGGTGTTAGGATTGCCCGGGCAGAGGGAGCGAGGTCCAATCCTGCACTCCCTGAGGTGGCTCTAAGGAGGTCTGAGATATGAAGGGGTTGCTCTGGGGGAGAAAATGAGTCCTGCCACTGCCCAGAGCAGGGGTCATTGCCCCGTACACATTGGTTTTGGGGCCCTGGGGCGGGGCCCTCCTCCCGTTTCCCTGATTATTATTAGCAGAAAGGAAATTTCCCTCCCTGTCAGTTTTAGAGTAGCAGTTATTGGCCCAATGATATCCCCTTCGACAACGGGGCATAAACCAGGTCTCTTGAGACCCGTAGTACTATTTTGAGGGCACTCTCTACGGAAGTGTCCCTCCCTACCGCAGCTAAAACATGTTTTTCTCCCTCCCAGAGTAGGTCTTTCTTTCCCCACTTGGGGCCGAATAGCAGCAGCTAACACTTGGCCCTGGATGAAGTTCCCATCAATGTCCCTACAGATCCGGATATAGTCATTTAGACTTTTATTTCGATAGGGGCGAAGGGCTTCCTTACAATACTTATTTGCGTTTTCAAATGCCATCTGCTTGATGACTGGCATCGCAGGCCCAATGCCCCCAAATATTCTTTCTGCTACCTGACTGAGACGGTCTCACGAAGTCTTGAAAAGGTTCGGAAGGTCCTTGAAGGACTTTGGACAGATGATCCCCTCCTTCCTTGGAAGGCAATGCTTTCCAAGCCCCTTGGGCCGCTGCTGCCACTTGGGCATAGACTGCGATGTCATATTGCATTTGTTGCTGAATGGTGGCGTATTGACCACTCCCGGTAAGCATCTCCACATTTCTCTGGGGTTGTCCGGCCTGTGCATTCCTTTGGGCTGTCTGGCTGCATCTTTCCTGAAACTCACCTCTCCAAATCAAATAATCTCCCCCCGACAGAGCTGCTCTGCAAAGCTGCTGCCAATCGCCAGGTGTCAAATTAAGAGACGCAAAAGATTCCATTAAGGAAAGTGTAAAGGGAGCCTGTGCTCCATAATTTAAAGTTGCCTCTTTAAGTTGTTTTATATCCTTAAAATTTAAAGGGTTATGATGCCGAATGACCTGTCCAGAATTGTTCGGATCTGGAACTTCCATTACTGGGGCCACCACTGGGCAGCATTGGACCCCTCCCCTGGGTCTTCCCTCCAGGTCTGAGAAGAACTGGGTTATCTCATAGGAGGAGTCCCTTTTTTCAGAGTATGGGGAAGGGTTTCTCTCCCTGTCCTGTCTTTCCTTAATTAGAATCTTTTTAGTTCTTTTTAAGGGCCGCAATCTCAGCAAGTAACCGTTCCTTTTCAGACTGTGACGAGTCTGAGTCTGAGCTACTTCCATTTTCTAGGTCTGATAGAGAAGGATATAACCGATTCTGACCGGAGTCCTTCTTTTTGGGTCGTGCCTGGAGATCTCTACCCATTTTTTTGTTGTTACTAAGAGACTCCTCCTCATCCTCACTAACAATGGAGCCTCTAGTTTCAATCACAGTCTCTTCATCATCACTCTCTGCCCCTGAACTCAAGGAGGCTTGAGTCTCAGTCTCTTGTAACTCTAAAAAAGCCTCTTTTGTGTCCTGAACTACCTGGTAGTGACGAACCTTATCTGTCAAAAGTGCTCCCCTCACTAATCTCCATAAGGAGAATGTCGTAGGGGGCAAGGACTCAGATCCCTCTTTTCGTAAAAGTCTATGAAGATCACGGCGAACCTCCTCCCAATCTGGAATATTTAAGCTTCCCCCAGTAATGAACCATGGACTGGCTCGTTCGATGGATTTTAGAAAGCCTTCTAGGGTTTTAGACTTGACTGCAGTCCCATGTTCTTTAAGTAACTTTTTTAGTTGATACTGTAATGATTCTAGCTTCCCAGAACTATTCCCCATAGTTTCTTAACCCCGTCCACTTACCTCGCTTTCACGATCTCAGTGGGACCTTCAATTGTCACGTCTGCTGCACGGCCTGTGTCCGAGAACGTGCGGAGGGTGTCGGGTATTGAAAACACAGAGACTCGTTCAATGATATAAAGAGAACTTTAAACAGGCTCCAAAAAGGTTCAAGAAAAACTTCCTAAGAAAAGCTCCCACCAGAGAAGCTTCTGCTCTCTCCTCTCCCCTGGCTGGTTCTGCTCTGACACCAGAGGTGGATGTGTGTGGGTTTTTGAAGGTGCGGTTAGTCTTTGGACAAGGTCGAGGTCAGGGCGGTTTCTGTGGGAAGGCCTTTCCCAGGAACTTATTGTATCATTTTGAGTAAACATGTTTTTACTAAACATTGTCTTACAGCTGCCTACTCCCAGGCAGAAGGGGAAGTGGCCAGGAACTTATTGTATCGTTTTGAGTAAACATGTTTTTACTAAACATTGTCTTACAGCTGCCTACTCCCAGGCAGAAGGGGAAGTGGGTCTCTGCTCAAGGTCTGGTGTTCCCACAGTCCTCAGTGGTCTTGATATAATGACCACCGGATTCATCCATGAGCTACAGCGTTCCTTACTTTTCCATGCAGGGAAAGAAGCCACCTTCCCTTCATCCTGCCTGTCTACTTCAGGTTAATTACAGAGCAGAGGATGCCAAATACAGAAACCTTTGAAGGCAAGTAGACCTCCCCCTCCTCTCCTCATCCCCTCCTCCCCTCCCCAGGCCCTAAATGGTGATCTGATGTAATGTGGTCCTGTCAAAAGACAAGTAGGGGTCTGATGTGAGCAAACAGTCACCTTGGCCCATAGCTAGGTCACCCTGATTGCTGAAGTTGAATGTGGACAGGGAGGAATGAGGAAAGTTAGGGGACATCAGAGTAGAGGTAGAAGGGAGAAAATATCTGAAAGGCCTCCTTTAGTTTTGATTTAGTTATGACAGATTTGAGCTTTGATTTTCAGGCAGTTAACCGTCGGGTGGAGCTTAAGGTTTCTAACAAGGAGGAAACCACAACAACAACTCAGCAGCAGAGCTATGGCAATAATAATGTGGCTACAACATGGGAAGAGAAGAGGAGAAAGAATACAAGTGGTTGTTTCCACTAAATCAGGAGCACCTGGAGCAGTCGGGCATATCCTACATCCAACATAACTCACGGGGCATTCTCAGGAAATGCCCACATGTTTGTGTCTAGGACCTGGGTTAGTACCCTCACCATTGTAACATGTTAGAATTCAGAGAGGTAAGCATGTTTCCTTACTATGAACAGCTACAGGTCTGACACTGATTTTGAAGGAAGCTGAATTTGAAGTGTCCTGGAAACACATGATAGGAGACAGAGGTAGAGTCTACTAGTCAGAGTTAGCAATGCCCTCCTGAGGATCATCAGTTTAGGTGAAGCAGATAGAGTTTAGAACACCAAGGCCAAAGGTCAAGAACTCTCCTGCTCCCGGGGGAGTTGAGATAACAGGGCTTCTCCTCTAACCCTGCTAGGCACGGTTGGCTTCTGATCACAGGCTTAACGGGAATGCTGGGGTCTTCCAGGGTTCGGGGCCCCAATAAAATGTGACCTCAGCTGTAAGAGGGCACAGCCTAAGTGCAGTTGTATGGCCGGAGCCCAAGGTGGCACTGAGCAATGCCAGGACCCTGGAATGCAAGCACTGTGACTTAGGATCAGATCTCCCAGCTGTCTCACTTGTCCTCTGGATGCCCCCAGCTCTCAGGGGATTCTGATGAAGGCAGATCCTTTCATGTGCTTCTGAGGGTCCTTACAGCTTCAGCTCCAGCTCTGATTACCAGTTGACCATCATTATGACTCCTCCTCACCAGTGTTCAACCCCACAGAGACTATCACTTGCCTCTTCCAGGCCTTTCTCCATATTGTGTCCAACCGCTAGACTCCTCCGGCACCTGGTTCAGTGATCACGGTCTCAGAGAAGGGCCTCCCATCTGACCTGCACCGTGACCATCCCCAGCATCTTCCCACGTGTGCTCACGGTGCTGAATACGAGCACCACGGGACTGAAAGGTCCATGGAAACAGATTCCTTGCCATCTTGCTATGTGCTCTGAACACTCTTTTCTTATGACATTTTTTTTACTTAAATTAGAAACAAGCTTGCTTCACATGTCAATCCCAGCTTCCTTCCCCTTCCCTCCTCCCCTACTCCGCACCAACACCCCCCAACCCTCCACCTAATCCCAACTCTGCTCCCCAGTGAGGCTGAGGCCCTCCCTGGGGGATCTCCAAAGTCTGTTATATCATCCAGGGCAGGGCCTAGGCCCTCCCCCATGTGTCTAGGCTGAGAGAGCATCCCTCCATGTGGAAATGGGCTCCCAAATTTGTATGCCAGGGATAAATACTGATCTAGTACCCGCTCTGAACACTCTTAGTGAGCATTCATGAATAACACAACACACAGCTGAGCAAACAGCTCTGAAGTAAGGAAGGTCGTCCTCTTTGATTTTACTGCCCATGCGCTAGAGGGCCCTTCTCAACCTCTGTGTGAGACCCACCAGCCTTAGGGTCTAAGCACGGCACAGACAAGAGGCCCACCAACTGCAACTCCCTCTCAACAAAAGGAGCCTGCCTTGGTACATGACAAAAGACCACCAAGGGCATGTATGCGTACATCTCTGGCTCCCTAGGCAGCCACCAATGCCATCATTGCTGTCCTGGCTTTCAGCACTATCCAATTCCATTACTTTCTGAACTCCCTACCTCCAAACACCATCAGCCCATGAATCTGAAGATTAGCTTTCCAACGGGAACTTTGGGGTGCACAGTCACATACCACAGTGTCTCCCAGAGATCCACTCTAGCTTTTTAACAGGTGTTGCACACAACGTGAGGCCTGGGCCTGTTGTCTGCAAAGAATCCTCTACTTCTCAGCACTGTATAATAAATACAGTTTACTGAGTACTTGTTAGGTGACAGTTACTGTTCCAGGTCCCTAAGATTCAGTCAAAACTGAGAAACAACTGAGCTGAAGAAGGGAGAAGGCGGAAAATCTGGGCAAGAACAGTAAAATAGTCTCTACTTGTGAGAAGTATGGGTTAAGCATCCCTAATCCCAAAGTCTAAGCTCTGAAATGTTCTAGAACTCTAAATTTTTCAGTGCCACCATGATACAAAAGTAGAAAACAAAGTACAGGATGCTTCATTTCAAAATTATTTTAAACGCTGCAAAAAGCACGCTATGTACATGGGATATATATGGAAAGAATGAATTTCATGTTTAAATCTGGGTTACCTTGTCATGATATCTCATTCTGTGCATATGCAAATATTTCAAAATCTGAAATTCAAACTATTTCTGTTCCCTAGCACTTTGGATAAGAGACATTCCGCCTGCATTGTGAAGTACAGTGTGTCAGATGGTAGGGTGGCATTTGTTAGGAGCACTCCTGCTGGGGAACACCAGCCTTTACTGTGAATGACAGGGGCATTCTGGGAGGTCTCTGCTGGCAAAGCGTTATCAGCATCTTTGAGGGAAGAACCTGCATGGTTTGGTCAAGGAGACAGAGACAGTGGGCTACAGTCAAGAGCTAAGGGAAGCACCTGAGGACGTGAGTTTGGAGAAGATATCTGTGTTTTATGTTATAGTTGCAATGTATTTTAACTAAAAAATAGTAATATAAATTTAGAACACCAAGAAAAACTGAGAAATAGTCAACTTCTGTGGCCTGCCCAGATATGATGGCTGGAGTCATTTGAGTGAAGTTCCGTTCTACATCAGGGGATCCAAAAATATGGGCCCAGGAATGCTGGCAGCAAGTGACCCCTAGCATGGCCTAGAAACTGAGCTTCCTGTCTCTGCTTCAGACCTTCTAAATCAGGAAGCCTGAGATCAGTGCCTTACAGGCCTCTGCTCCAGGACTGGAGTTCTGGTGCGTTCCGAAGTTTGAGAGGCATTGTTATCGATTCCCACCTACAGGCAGGTGGCACATTGGAGGGATGTGCTGGGAGAGGGGAAAAATCCCAGTATGCACAGGGCAATAGAACAATAATAGGTGGGAACACTTGCACCACCCACGGAAGCAGGTCAGTGAGGCAATAGAGCAGACAAGAGGGATGAGAGACACGGTGGAGACTGTACCAGGCCCATGAAGGAGCTGGAGTCTGTCTCGCTCACCTTGACAGCTGGCAGTGAGCATTAAGGCACAGAGTCTACCTACCCAGGGACTGGTGCTTGTACAAGCCCTAACAAGACTACACAAGGTAAAACAGAACCGCAGGGTAGAGATGACTGGAGAACAGTGTCTTCCATGACAGCGTTCGGATGCAGAGAAAGTTCAAGTGCATCCTGAGAACCAGGAACTCTTTGCTGTGAGGTGGACAAGCCACAAAGCTGGTGTTGGTCCCGAGTGTTCTTTTTCCTTCATCAGTACTGGCTGTCATCCTTGTGTGCCCCCTGGGGGTGGCGTTCTTTCTCTGTCCTAAGGAAGTAACCCTTATAATGTCACTGCACATTGCTGAAGCTGGAACAGTGAATGGGGCGTGCCAGGGATCACTTCCTGCTGCCCAGTGGCTCCCTTGCCTGGAATGTCATCAAAACCAAGAAGTAAGCAGCACAGGTCGGAGGCTGTCTGTGGTCTCTGGGGAATGACATGATTTGGACACTGGCTTCATTAGATATTTCTTCCAGTTTTCAGTCAGGAATACCTCTCATAGCATAGTAATTGTCTCATAGCTTTGATAAGCTTCCAGCTTCCAATAATTTTAGCATCCAAAAAGCAAAAGCCACAAAAGAGGGGGACTCTGGTAGCAGTGGCTGCCAAAATCAAATGAAAGGAAAAGGCATAAAATTCAGGCTAATAAGCCCTAGGATCATACTGTGCAGGAGAAACACATCCATTCATTCACTGTGGAACTGTGTGATGATGACCTTTGAAAGATTAAGACATCAGTATCCCCTCCATCTCCCCTGTGCTAAGGTGAAGCCACGGGAGGCCAGAAAAACTGTGTAGAGGAAACCAGCTTTCACCAAAACAGCCTTAACATGAAAGTTACAGAAACATGTATTTCAAATATCTGCAAATTGTCCTAAAGGCAAGAGAAACATTTGTTCAAGAAAATCTACTAAATCTCAGTTTAAAACAACAAAAATAAAAACAGTGGGGATCTGTGGCATTTGAGCCACAATCCCACAACCAGCTCACTGCAATGGAAATGCTACTGCAGGTCCTTATGGCCAAGAGAAGGCTTTTTTGTCAATCAAGATCCCAGTGTAAGGTCAAACTGATTCTGCCCCAGAAAAAATAGTAGGTTTTAATAACAATGAGGATCTAGGTTCTCCCTGAAAGAACTAACTTTACATATACGGTTTGAGACGGTCAGACCGAATGACACTGTTAACAGTGGAGGTCTTGGTAGGGAGGGGGTCATGAGGCACTGAGGGTGTCACATCACTAAAAGACTAGAGTGTGTGGCAAGCCAACAGGACCTAAGAGGCGTCTATGAGTAGCCCACAAGGACAGCAGAATGTACATTTTTCTCAAGTGCACAAGTTTCTTAGAACTTACTGGGTCCTATTCAAGACCCTACAAACTTAAAGTTTAAATCTATATGTAATATTTCTCTGACCACAACAAAATGAAATGAGAAGTCAACAACAGAAGGAAAAGTGAGAGATTTACATGTGTGTGTGTAACAGGTGCTGGTGGCTGTCAGGAACACCAAGCGTGTTCCCTGGAACAAAGAACTGATTGTTCAGGACAGACAGAAGGTGGGACCTCAGAAAAAGTAAAAGCAATAGTTTTATCACTTTGGGATGGGGGAGGTTAAGGCTAGGAGTCAGGTAAACAGACTCTTTGGATGCTTTATAAGGCCCCTGGGTCATTCCCTATTGGTCCTGTTTATATAAATACCCAAGTGCCTTCCCACTGTGTCCTTGAATGGTTCTCTGGGAGGAGAAAGTCAAAATGTCGTCAAGAGCAGGCTTAACTTCCCATCTACCTACCTACTTTCTATGTTCCTCTCACTCTGCCTCATGTAGAAATACATTATTAAATCACCAATGGGTCAAAAAACCACAAGGAAAATTATAAAAAAAAGGAAAAAGACAAAACAAATGCTTTGTGGGATGCAGCTGAGGTTAATAACCTCTTTTTCTCTAATTGTTAATACATTTATATTTATTTAATCCCAAATATGTAAGTATAGCCTGTTCAGTCTGTATGATGTTACTTGTATGTAAATGTTTCAGGGCTGACTGTTGGGAGTTGGATAACCAATTGGTGTACTATTCCCCAGGGAAAACTATTTCAACCTGTATTCATAGTTGCCTGTAGTTCTTTGTCCACAGCTGAGGCCTCATGAACTTTCCTATTTCAACATTAGCATGTCTGTTTATGTCATCCTAACCCAAATAGGAAATTTTCATTTAAACTATATTTATGTATGTGTATATACACGTACATGAAAGGCATGTTTATTATAGGTTGTTTAAATACTTAATATTACAATATGACTTTAATATATCCTTACTATTATTTTACCCTTCTCCTTCTATATTTATTTACCTCCCCCTGCTACATTAAAGCCCCTTTTCCCATACATTCATATTTTAAGGTTATGAGCTAGGAACCTTAGATGAGAGAGAACATGTGATGTTTGTCTTTCTAAGTGTGGGTTACCTCCTCACTCAGTATAATCTTTTGTAGTTCCATCCATTTACCTACAGAGTTCATGATTTCATTTTGCATTACAGCTGAATAGTATTTCATCATGAATGGTTGTTTGCATTTCTTAGCTTTTCTGAATAGAGAAACAGTGAGCATGGCTGAGCAACTCTCTGTGGAGTAGATGTCAAGTCCTTTGGGCATATGACAAGAAGTGGTGTAGCTGGGTCATGTTGTAGATTTACTTTCAGCTTTTTGAGGATTCTCCATTGATTTCCAGAGTAACTGGACAGTTTGTAATCTTATCAACAGTGATAAGGGCTCCAATCTCTCCACATTCTCTCCAGCATTTCTGTCGGTGGTTGTGTTGATCTTTGCCATTCTGGTTGGGGTAAAAGGAACTCTCAATGTTTTGATTTGTATCTCCTTGATCTCCTATGTAAATGGGAATAGTCTGACTTCTTTTCCTATTTACATGCCTTTTATTTCCTTCTTTTGCCTGACTGTTCCAGCTAGTACTTCTAGCACAATGTTGGCAGAGTGGACACAGTCTTGTTCCTGCTCTCAGTGAGTTTGCCTCATTTTTTTCCCCTACGTTTAGGATGAGTTGGCTGCGGGATTTTCATATACAGTTTTTATTATATTGAGATATGCTCCTTCTAGCCCTACATTCTCTGGGACATTTACCATAAAGGCATGTTGGATTTTGTCAAAGACTTTTTCCACATCTATTGAGTGATCTTGTGACTTTTGTCTTAAGTCCATGTATGTTGTCTATTACATTTATTGACTTTTATGTGTTGAAACATCCCTGCTCTCCAGGATAAAGCCAACTTACTCATGATGGATAAGCGTTTAGAAATATGTCTGTACTCTGTAAGTATTTTATTGAGCATTTTTTATCCTATGTTCATTGGGGACATTGGCCTGTAGTTTTCCTTTTTCTTATATCTTTTCCTGGATTGGTATTAGAATGATATTTGTTTCATAGATGGAGCTTGGGAGTGCTCCTTTGTATCTGTCTTTTTAATAGCTTAAAGAACTAGCTATAGATATTCTTTGAAAGTCTGGTAGGATTCATCTGTGAATCTATCAGGCCCTGGACAGTTTTTTAGCTGGAAGGCTCTTTATTGCTTTCCATCGCCTCATTTTTTTAATGGGTCAGTTTAGGTTGTTGAGTTCTTAGTTTAATTTTGATGGTTTGGCTGAATCTAGAAATTTGTTCTTTTCTTTTAGGTTTTCCAGCTTAATGGAATAGAGGTTTTTTTTAAGTATTTCTTTATAATATTATGTTCTTTTGTGTGTGTTGTAATGTTTCCCTGTTCATTTCTGTTCCATCTATTTAAGCCCTCTTTCTTTTGGTTAACTGGGCCAAGGGTCCTTTTACTGTGTGACTCTTATCCTCGCAATCAACTCCTAGATATGTTTGATTCTTTGTGTGTTTTCTTTGTTTCAATTTCACTAATTTCTGCTCTTATTTTCATTTCCTCTTGCCATCAACAGAAGTTAGTTTGTTCTTGTTTATCCAATGTTTTAAGTTGCATCATTAAATCACTTATTTTGGGCTCTTTCTGATATTTTTTTCTTAATGTAGTCACTTAGAGCTATAAATTTCCTTTGTAAGACTGTTTATAATGTGTCCCAGAGATTTGGTTGTGTTGTTTCCATTTTCACTTAGTTCCAGGAATTTTTTTTTAATTTCTACTTTGACCCATTCTTCATTCACCAGTGAATCATTTAATCTCCATGTGACTAGGCATTTACTAGAGGTTCATTTTCTGCCAATTCTGCATTTTTTGCATTATAGTTAGATAAGGTAAACAGAGTTGTTTCAATCCTAGTGAATGGGTAAGATTTGTTTCATGCCCCATGATGTGCTGTTTTAGAGATGCTACTGAGCAGAATGTATATTCTTTGGGGTTTTTTTGTTGTTGTTTGACTGTTTGCTTTTTCTTGTTTTTGTTTTTGTTTTTTGAGACAAGGTTTCTCTGTATTGTTTTGGAGCCTATCTTGGAATTCACTCTGTAGACCAGGCTGGCCTCAAACTCACAGATCTGCCTGCTTCTGCCTCCCAAGTGCTGGGATTAATGGCATGTGCCACCAACTCCTGGCTATTCTTTGTTATTTGAATGGATATAGTGTAGATATATGTTAAGTCCATTTAATGAATGATATCATTTAATTCTGATATTTCTCTCCTTTTATTTTTCCAGATGACCTGTCTATTGGACAAAGTAGAGTAATGAAATCAACTACTACTAATGGTTGGCATTAATCCATGTATTTAATTCCAGCAGTATATTATTTATGAAATTTGATTTGCCAGAGTTTGGTGCATATATGTTTAAAACAGTAATGTCTTCTTAGTTAACTCTTCTTTTAATTAGAATGAAGTATCCATCTTTACCTCTTTTAATGAGTATTAATGTGAAGTCTATTTTGCCAGATATTAAGATAATGACTTCTACACGCTTCCTGGTATCTATCCTTTTACTCTAAGGCAGTGCCTATCTTTAAAGCTAAGCTGAATTTTATTTAATTAACAATTTTCATTTATTTTACACATTGACCACAGTTTCCCCTTCTTCCTCTCCTCCCCTTATTTCCCCTGGGCTTCCCCATCCACTCCTCCTTTCTCCATTCAGAAAGGGGCAGTCCTCCCAAGGGCTTGAACAAAGCATGGCACATCAAGTTGAGGCAGGACCAAGCTCCTCCCCCTGCATCGAGGCTGGGCCAGGTAATCCAGCATGGGAAATAGGTTCCCAAAAGCCAGTTAAGTGCCAGGGAACAGATCCTTCTCTCACTGTTAGAAGCCTTACTAAGAAACCAAGATACATGATTGTCAAATACATGCAGAGGGCCTAGGTCAGTCCCATGCAGGTTCCCTATCTGTTGGTCCAGAGTTAATGAGCTTCCATGACCTCAGGTCAGCTCTATGGGCTACCCTGTCATGATCTTGGCTCCCTTGGCTCATACAATACCTCCTCCTCCCTTTCTTTAGAAGGACTCTGGTAAGCTATATTTTTTATAGATAGCAAATAGATGGACTTTCCCACCTCCCCTTGATCCATTCAGCCAGTCTATATCTTTTGATTAAAGAATTGAGGGTGTTAATATGTTTATTGCAGTCATTGTATTGTTGATTTTTGTTGTTGTTTCTTCTCAGTATTACTTCATGGTTTAATAATTAAAGTGTTGTATGTTTTTCTACTGCCTCTTGACTATGCTCAGCTCGTTCATCGATTTTTTTCCTAAATACTGTCTTCTCTTTATCTGTAAAACAAAGATATAGACTGGATATAAATGAGGGGTTGATGGACTGTTTATACTATGGAATTTTTTTCATCTTCCTTCAACTATGGCAGATAGTTTTTCTGTGTATGTAAGTTGTTCATCATGGTCTTTTGTGACTTGAAATGCATTGATTTATACTCTCTGGCCTTCAAAGTTTCTTTTGAGCTATCAGCTATTACTCTGATGGGTTTTCCTTTATATTATATGATGTGTTTTTTTCTCTTTCTGCTTTCAATACTCTTTCTTTATTCTGAATGCTTGATATTTTAATTTTGTAATTAAATTGGGAAATTTCTTTTCTGGTCTTATCATTTGGCATCTTGTTTTTTCTTGTTTTGATATGTATATATCTATAGCTTAATCCTTCCTTAATGCTGTTTAAGATCTGCTCTACACCACAGACCTGGGATTCTTCTCCTGCTACTATTCGTATAATTCAAAGATTTGGTCTTTTCATAGTGTCTCACATTTCCTGTATGTTCCTCTGTGTGTGTGTGTGTGTGTGTGTGTGTGTGTGTGTGTGTGTGTGTGTGTGTTTATTTCACTAGATCCTCTACTTCATCTCCAAGTCTTGATAGTCTATCTTCTGTTTGATTCATTCCACTCGTGAGAATTTTTATAGTTCAGTTATTGGGATTTCCAGTTCTATCTTCATTTCATCTTTGTCAATGTTTCTTTTATTTATTGAATTCTTTTTTCAAATCATGAGTAGTCTTCATTATTTCCATCAGTCTTATTTATGATTCCTTGATCATCACTCAGGCATTTATTCTCTTTAAGTTCTTCTTTCCTCAATGATCCATTTTATGTTCTCTTTAAATTCTTTAAGTTCTTTGATGAAGTTTATTATTTATTGCTCTTTTGAATTCTGTGTCCCAAGATTAATCTAGATAATTCTTTTTTGTTTTGTTTTTCGAGACAGGGTTTCTCTGTATTGTTTTGGAGCCTGTCCTGGAACTTGCTTGGTAGACCAGGCTGGCCCCAAACTCACAGAGATCTGCCTACCTCTGCCTCCCAAGTGCTGGGATTGAAGGTGTGCTCCACCAATGCCCGGCTAATCTAGGTAATTCTTATTGCAGACAGTTCTATAGGATCGGTGAATCTTTGGGGAGGAGAGATACTTCCTTGATCTTTCATAGTGATTGTATTTTTGTGATGAGTTCTGGGATGTGGGCTTCTTTTGTTAGTTTTGTATCTGATATGGACAACTAGTTTAGGGCAAAAGAGAGAAAGTACAGATCCAGTTGCATCTAAAAGTTGGGTATGGCTTAGGTAGAATGAAGTCACATGGACAGAGAGTACATCCTGGGAGTGTATCTGAGGATTGAGGTGGGTTCAAGGAGGAGATGATCAGGCAGACTCTGTTGGGTAGACCTTGGAGAAGGATGTACAAGATCTGGCAGGGTGGAGAGTTTGGATGTGGTGTGGGAAGGGCCTGAAGGTAAAGAGCAGGCAGTTCTAGTCCTGGTGAAAGCCTAAATGTTAGTAGAGGCACAAACAAGGTTAGCCAGACTAGCCAGGTACTGGATACAGGACCTGGGTTAGATCTGGGAAGGAGTGTGAGTAAACAGGCAGACTCATATGGCTAGACTCTGAAGCTGGATGCCAACATTGTTTTAAATTAACTATATTTGACCAAGTGCGATTTATTCTCAGAATGAAAGGTTCCTTTTATATCTAAAAATCAACTCATGCTATACTCTATATTAAAAGAATAAAGATACAAACCATGATTATGTTAATAGATGAAAAGAAAGGTTTGAAAAATCCAAGACCTTTCATGATTAAAGAGGGGAAGAGGCTAGATTAATGCACTAGGAATAGAAGAGAACTTTCACAACCTGATAGAGTTCATCTGTAAAAAGCCTCCATCCTACATCAGTTAATGATGCCCAGAAATGAAATGTGTTTTTCTTAAATTCAGGAAACAAGGCAGAGATACATACTAGAACACATCAATTCAGCATTGCACTGAACTGTTTAAAATGAGAGAATGAAAGATGAGGGAGGGAGGGAGGGAGGGAGGGAGGGAGGGAGGGAGGGAGGGAGGGAGGGAGGGAGGGAGGACCCAAGAGCATTTGCCTCGTGGCTAGGACTTCATGGATAATACAGTATAAGCAGCTGAGACAAGGAGCTTTAGGAGCTCTCAAGTCTGAGTTCTGAGGCTTGAAAGTATTTATCTTAAGTGGCTTAACTTCACTGAGCCTCTGGGGAAACTAATGTCTATTTCATAGAGTTGTCACTGTAGGTCCTAAAGTGTTTTAGTGCAACACATGGCAAATGATGGGCCTTGGAAACCATTTAACTCTGTTCTTGCCATTATTGTTATTAGTTACATAGACAAGATGTCTTTGGACATCCAAGTCTATGTGTAGGCTACAGTCACTCATTACTTAGAGTACATATGCCTACACATATTTTTTCTTATTTTTATTTTGTTTGGGCTTTACTTTTCAAGCTATTATAAATGCTATTTTCATATTTTCCATTTTTATTATTTCTTTTATTTTTGAGATTATAATACAGTTACTTTATTCCTCCCTTCCCTTTCCTCTTTCCAAATCCTCCCATATGCCCTCCTTGTTCTCTTTCAAATTGATGGCCAGTTTTTCATTATTTGTTGGAGCGTGTGTGTGTGTGTGTGTGTGTGTGTGTGTGTGTGTGTGTATACAGATATATTCCTAGATATAACCTGTTTTGGTCTGCTATTTATATGTGTGTCTTCAGGGATGACCATATTTTATGTTCTCTTGAGAGACTCTCCCTTAGATTTACTGATCAGAGTTCAACGTCATTCTAAAACCGCTCAAGTGTCTGTCTACTCCTTTTAAAAAGCATGTCTAAGCCTAGTCCTTGGTGTTGTTAGAACATCAATCCAAACACACTAGGGACTGACTTCTGTCAGTTGTGCATCCTGTTGACATGGGTATTCAGGTTTGGGTAGCTGTCAGCAGGGTACAACATGGGCGTGCTCTTGAGTATCCAAGTGAGTTACTTCCTGCTTCCCCACGGGGACAGAGAGGCTTGGAGATTGGAGTAGAACTCCTGTGGGAATTGCAGCCTCCTCCTCAGTTTGGAGATGCCAGGAGATGCTTTTTATGTGCCAGGATAGGTAGTCTAGAGTTTATAACTGAGGAATTTCTTAAGATGCAGCTCTGACGCCAAAGGGATTTGCTCTTTGAGAAACCTCACTAGGAGTGCCTTTGGAGTCGACCACAGAGAATGACTCTATCGATTTGTGTCCCTCTTGGAGGAAGCAATCCCACAAGTACAAACAAGCTGCACTTGGTGAAACACAGACAGCAGCTTCAAGTGATGGTGATGAAGCCGTCATCAACTGGAGGTCAGGCACTGTGCACTTGGTTGAACTGACCACACCTCTTCCTGCCTGCTGAGAACTGGGTGAGCCTGACTGACCTACTGCAGGACAGCAGGGGCTTAGTAAGAAACCAGATGCTAGTACCACGTGAACATGTGCATGGGGGGGGTGGAGGTCATTTGCAGCCAATTTCCTAGAGCCTGGGCTCCTCTGCAGCACCTCAGCAAAGGAAGGGGCAGAATTCCACCTCTAACTGCTGTGAAGGTTTCCAGGAAGAATATATCAGACCTGACTGGGAGAATAATTCCTTCCCATCTGTTTTGTCTGGGCGCTTGAGGCCGGGAGAGAGAGGATCTCTAAGAGGGAAGGCTGCCATGCATCTCCCCCGCATGGACGCAAAGGCACTTAAGGGAGGTGATGAATGATGGGCACTTTCTTGCTAACAGATGGCCCCTGGTGAGGCCACTTTGTGTGCTTTTACCTAATGGCATTTTCAGTGTGGGTCAGGGGCAGATGCTGAGGAAGCATGCACATGCTTGCATACACAGAAGACACAATCCTTTGAGTCCTCAAGTTATCTTACTTTCAGATTTGACTGAGTTAGGCTTAAGCCAGCTGACATCTTTACAGCTGGCAAGTGGAGGCCAAGGCTTCAAAGTCCTGGGGCCCTTTGTTCATATGAGAACCTTCTGCAAGCAGCATCTTCATCCCCAAATCACACAGCATAAAAGCCACCAAATTCTGGCCAATCCATTTCCCAGTTGACCATACTTGGCACAGAGGAAGGGAAGCATCTTCTCTACGGTTCCCATGTAGTGGGCACCAAGAGCCAAGCTTCGGATGAAGCTTCTCCCTTAGAGCCCTCCTCCCTCTTCTTATACCCACTGTCCCATGCACTTCTGCTCCTCGGTGCCCCAAGAGTGAAGAGAGCATTTGGAGCATTGAGATCAGCTATAAATACACTCTTAATAAACCTCCCCTGGAGTGGGACCTTTCTCTTAGGATGAATTCTTCTTGCCACAACATAAATTTCCTGGAAAAGATACACTCGGGTCACACAGTGTAGCCTATTATGAGAACCAGAGTAATAAAAGAGCCAGATAATTTATGTGTCTCTCTGGGTTCCCTATGCTTATCTCAAAGTAAAGGAGCCAAGACGTGGAGACAAATAGAGACGTGAACGTGCAACTGGAAATGCTGTGGGCAGTTTGCCTGGTGCCTTCTTTGCAAGGCATTTTTAAGATTAATGTTGACATTGCTAATGATAAGTAACTACAGTTTCTCTAGGAAGAGGCCAGCCACCTCTCCCTATCCTTACTAAAGGTAAAGGAATAAACTACAATGGAATTATATTACATCCTATTGAGACAGAATCACAGTGTGAAAGACGTGGGACCCTGTGGCATCTTAGCACTGGTGACTGATTCTGATATTGGCCTTTATGTTTGACTGATACACCTGTGCCCGCAGCAGCTCCCATGGCTGGCCATATAACATGGCCCCAGGAACACAAGTTTGGGTGGCTAACCAACTCACCAAACCAAAGGGCATTACTCTGGCAGATATGAGCATTTGCTTATATTCCCTTCCTCACACCAGATCCTGAGGGACACTGCATGCAGACACAGAGATTTAAGGAAAATGAAGGCACCTGCTGAGCCCCACCTCAGCCTTCCTGGTGCCACCTGGCTGGCAGTGCCCTGACACAAAGCTTCATTCTAGGATGACCTTTTTCCATCTTCGCTGTTTTTACAAATCTTCCAAGACCTGATATCTCCTTCAGGACCGTGACTCTTCAGCCTCTTTTATGACAAAGCAGAGGGCTTGAAATAGGAGGACTTGGGCTCCTTGTTGGGTGGGTGTAGGGACAAGAAGCTGGGCCCATGCTGGTCACCTCAATTTCCCCATTTAGTCCAATATTGGTTTTAGATTTGTCATACATAAACTTATATTCTGAGAGCAACTGTGTCATTTGCAGGAAAATGGGTAAAACTCTGGATTACCATATTGTATATTGTATTAGTCAGGGTTTTCTATAGTAACAGAACTTATAGAATGACTATATAATACACACACACACACATATGGAGGGGATTTATTAAAATGACTTACAGGCTATGATTCAGGGAGTGTCTAACAATGGCTGTCTCCTGTTGGAGATGCCAAGAATCCAGCAGTTGTTCAATCCACAAGACTGGTTGTCTCTACAGTCCCAATTTGGCACTAGAGCCCCAGAGGACTCCTAAAGAACTGCTGGCCTTCAGTGTATGTTGGTATATTAGTCAGGGTTCTCTAGAGGAATAGAACTGATAGAATGAATATGTATAAAGGGGATTTATTTATTAGTGTGGCTTACAGGTTGTGGTCTGATAGGCTAACAATGGCTACCTACAGATAGAAATAATTTGGTAGTCTACAAGACAAGCTATCTCAACTAGTCTCAGTCTATATTGGAATCCCAAAGAAATAGGTTCTAATTCCAGCAAAGGAATACCTCAACAGCAGGATGGGGTGAACTTGCCAGTAAGAGTTGGGACAAGCAGGCAAATAACAAGGTCTCCTTCTTCCATGTCCTTATATGTAAGCTGCCATCGGAAAGTGTGTCCCAGGTTTCAGGTAGGTCTTCCGACTTCCAATGATCTAATCAAGAAAATCCTTTGCAGTGTACCCAGCTGATTGGGATTTAGTTGATCTCAGATGTAATTGACAGAAATATCAATCATCACAAATCTGCCTCTTTGTCACCTTGACACACATTCACATCTCGTTTTGCCATGCTTAATTTCTGAATGAAAACAATAGCCAGGTTATTAATTTGCCCAACATAGTATAACTATCCCACATACAACTTCAAATGTGACTATCCCATGTACACACACCCGTTAGAGCACAATGCCTTATATATTTTAGAATAAGTGGCAATGTCCCTTGATGGGTATTCTCTTAGATTCTCATAACTGTAATATGAAAACCACTGATTACCTCATATATGTATATATATATATATATTAGGATAAAGAAATAAAGCAAAGAAGATGATATCTGCTTATTGTGTTCATATGTTTGCACAAACATGCTCTTAACAAAGTAGGTCAGAAGCATCAGCTCAATCCTAACTCTTATTTCTGTGACTGATCAGGAGGCCTCAGCTGCACTCCTCATGGTGTCTGCTTTAGTTCTTGCCTCCAGACTCCTGCCCCAGGTCCTCTCTGTGATGGAGTGTGACGTGTGACCTGAGAGTCATAGCTGAACTCCACCCTTTCCTCCCCAGGTTGCTTTTGGTCATGGCGCTTTATCGCAGCAATAGATACCCTAATGGGGACACAAGTTAATTGAGATAAGCCAGATCAGGAAGAGAAGAATCACGCTTTCTCTCATATGTAGGACCTAGACTTTATATACATATACCCCCCACAGCTGCTGTGCTCAGGGGCTCATGGAGTCCCAAGAAAACACATGCAAAGGATGTGACTGAAGTTGCCTCTGACAGTGATTCTGTAGCTGCAATGCAAAGTGCCCCCTATGGCCAAACCTGAACATCCCGTGTCTCCTGAAGTCTCAGTGACCTGCACTTCCCACTTAGCTTTAACCTGAGGCGTGTATGGGGAAGGGAGGGGAGGGGACGGGAGGAGAGGGGAGGGAGGGCAGGAGGAAATGCCAAACAAACCCACTAGCTGGAAAGGACTCAGTGGGGCTTAAGTATTTTATATGTGGATGAGGACAAGTGGGTCGTGGTGAAATCCATGGTCCTTTGTGACCTCACCACAGATGGAAATAAAAGAATGACAGGCTTTGCTAATGAAGTCTCCTCATTGCTCACTGGGCAGAACTAAGGGCTCTATTAATGTTCAGTCTTCCATCTTCTGAATGCACTCCTGTTCACTCTCAGTTTTTGCAAATGACTTTTTTTGAAACCCTAGCTCTGGAAAATAGTGTGCACACACTCACACGCATTCACACACTCACACATTCACACACTCACACACACATTCACACACACACATTCAAACACACACACATGCATTCACACACATTCACACATACACTCACATGCACTCACCCACATTCACACATACACTCACACTCACATACACACATTCACACTCACACACTTGCACACAGATACTGCACTTCCATGTGAACTTGCTTCAAGATACAATCATCTTCTAGTATTTTTACTAAATCCTTCTGTCCCTTGGCCACTCCTGGAAGACATCTGAAGGACATTTACAGCCCTCGCAGACTGAATGAGCATGCTAGGTGGCCCTTGCCCATACAGAGAGCAGGGGCAGTCTAGTTGTTGGTGACTGCTCCTTTGACACCCACTTAAAGTTACATGACACCCTGGTGCCTCACTCCTCAACAACACAAACTAGCTCTTCCTCTCCAGCAGCATAAAAGCCATGGCCCCACCCCGCATGCCTCCCAGCCTCCCCCTTCTCTTTGCCCCTGCACACGCAAAGGCTACAGAGGTCATCGCTGGCTATTTTCTCACCTCCCTCCATCTCTCAACCATCGCCATTTCTGCCTCCTCCTTCCTTCCATGGGGTGATGAAATCCAAAGCTCCTTTGTAGCACTTTTCTGTGTTAGTGCTATGGACCATTACAACCTCCAGAAAGCTTGCCTATCCAAGGACATCCCCACACACCCTCCTCTGTCTGCCTCCAACTACTTTGCTTCATTCATGCAGCCTCATCCTTGACTGAGCCTTTGGACACTGGAGTTCCTCTGGTTTTCTCCTCCATCGCATACTCTTTCTGTGATGTCACCTGCCTCGTGGCTGCCATCGCATATGTGCCCTAACCCACTTCTCCATCTCTAGCCTCAGCCTCCCTTTGGGTACCATATCCCAGGGGCACTAGCATCCTGACAGTCACATCACTGGGTTGTCAGATGCAGCATCCTCAAAGTGCTGCTCATTTGTGTTGCGCCACGCTTCTTCCCAAATGACTACCATCTCTGTGACCAAACACGAGTAGCTCAGTCTGTCACGTCTGCTGCGCGGCCTGTGTCCGAGAACGTGCGGAGGGTGTCGGGTATTGAAAACACAGAGACTCGTTCAATGATATAAAGAGAACTTTAAACAGGCTCCAAAAAGGTTCAAGAAAACCTCCTAAGAAAAGCTCCCACCAGAGAAGCTTCTGCTCTCTCCTCTACCCTCGCTGGTTCTGCTCTGACACCAGAGGTGGATGTGTGTGGGTTTTTGAAGGTGCGGTTAGTCTTTGGACAAGGTCGAGGTCAGGGCAGTTTCCGTGGGAAGGCCTTTCCCAGGAACTTATTGTATCATTTTTAGTAAACATGTTTTTACTAAACATTGTCTTACAGCTGCCTACTCCCAGGCAGAAGGGGAAGTGGCAAGGAACTTATTGTATCGTTTTTAGTAAACATGTTTTTACTAAACATTGTCTTACAGCTGCCTACTCCCAGGCAGAAGGGGAAGTGGGTCTCTGCTCAAGGTCTGGTGTTCCCACAATTCACCCCTTTTTATTTTCAAATGAGGCACTCCTGGCTTAGGTCAAGTAGGGTCACCCTCCCTTTCCCGTCTTTGGGGGACCTTGAACCCCTGTTTTAGGTGGGAGGGGTCTTCCCCACAGGTTGCCCGTCATCGGAGATACCCCAACCTTAAATCATCTGTAACCAACCTTCATGGCTATCGGGATTGCCATGGGCTAAGCTAAGCAATACTTGGTTACGGATCTCTTGCCTCTGGAACAAGGCACGTTTGAGCTCGGCATAAAGCCAGAATGCTACTGCCACTGCCACCATTTCCAGGACCCCCATTGACATAGCGCCTCTCCATCACCATACCCATCACCAGATCTGGGCCATAACATTCTACCAGCCTTCATCTGTTACAAGGGTAACCCGCATGTGATTTACATTTACAATTTGATAAAGTTTCCAATCGTTTCAAGATCTGCTCAGGAAAGCATTTAGAAAGTGCACTTGCACAGATACATTGGGCACAATCATTGATGTTACACATGTAGCATTATGAAAAAATATGAACAATAGTTGTCGCATTAGGACAAGTTGCATTTCTCCAGAAAAATACACTGGCCTAGTCGTGATTCCAGAAATAGGAACCATCAAGTCTGATATTTCAAGTGACCATGTCCTGTTCAAATACTGAAAAGAGGCTTTTGCCACTCATCATAGTCCATACCAATGTCCAAATGCTTTAAATGGGTCCTTTTTTCTCTGTTAGCTTCATGATGAAAACTCATGGGTCCGGAAGGTTGATGCAGCAGATCTGTTGAGAAACTGGAAATCTCGAACCGACTGTTTTCTTTCTTTCTTGGGCTGTAGATTCGATGACATCAAGGATCAGGAACACTGATTTAGGAGATCTCACTCAAACTGGCTTAGGTAGGCTCCCATGGTCTCAGGTCCAGTTTTTCTCTGCTCCATGCATCTCACTAAATGGTCTGACAGTTGCCGAAGCTTTATTCTTTTCCTGCAAGAAAACACAAACATGCCCTCGACCCCAAATTAGGGTCTTCTCCACTGTCTAGTGTATGGATGTCTCCATTTGACCTGAGCAATGGTTGCTCAAGTTCCATCATGCCAGAATCTGTCTGAAGCTCACTGGCATTCACATTATAACATTTTTAAATGAGGAGTGTATTATTTGATGAGTCATGTGGGGACTGGGGACATTATTCCCCCTTTTTTATTTTCTAAAAAATTTTTTTCTTTTTTGAACTGTTGAAGCTGGACCATAACAATAGAAGGATTTGTCTACCCTCCTTGGTTAACTATCTAGGTAAATTGGGATTACTACTTAGATTATTTGTAGATGCCCATTAAAAAGGACATATCCTTTGGATATTTCCCAAAAACTTCTGAAAATCACTCAAAGATTGTAAACTATACTGTGTCCAAATAAGTTTTTAAAATTATTTGAAGTCTGGGAGCAGTCTTTCCCAATCTAACCTGTAGAGCTCTCACTAGCTGACAAGGCCTCATTTGCATCTTAAATTTTTCTGTTAAAACATTAACAGACTGGCTGGATGTTCCTTTTGGCTATATTTAAAGCAATCTAGGTAGCTTCTTAACTATTTTTGAAGGGATTTAAGTATCCTTTTAATCATATAAGCAGTTCACACTCACGCATTCACAATCACATTTCATACATACCGGTGTGGCCACACCATACATTCAGAACATACATGCATCTTTCAGTCATCCTTTTTCCCTAGGTCATGATTAGTCTGTTGCAATGAAGCTTCCTTAATTGAAATCTATGTAAAAGAACAACTCCAGCCAATCCTTGAACTAAAAAGGTTAAAAAGTCCTATATGTTTTTATCATTCCTCCATTTGAGCTACAGTCATGGGGTACAGCCGTACCTACTCCTTGTAACTCTGTAGATGCAAGGTAGAGAGGCCAGGCTTTTGGCCAAAAGTTTTTAGAGATGACTCACAAAATAGAACTTAAATGTAAACAAAATTTTCCATTCCATATACCTTTGTCTTTTTCTTTTTCTTTACTTAATACCAGTACCTCTTTTACTGTTACCAAAAAAAAATTTTTTTTCAATGATATAAAGAGAACTTTAAACAGGCTCCAAAAAGGTTCAAGAAAACCTCCTAAGAAAAGCTCCCACCAGAGAAGCTTCTGCTCTCTCCTCTACCCTCGCTGGTTCTGCTCTGACACCAGAGGTGGATGTGTGTGGGTTTTTGAAGGTGCGGTTAGTCTTTGGACAAGGTCGAGGTCAGGGCAGTTTCCGTGGGAAGGCCTTTCCCAGGAACTTATTGTATCATTTTTAGTAAACATGTTTTTACTAAACATTGTCTTACAGCTGCCTACTCCCAGGCAGAAGGGGAAGTGGGTCTCTGCTCAAGGTCTGGTGTTCCCACATCAGTCCACTCCATTCCCTGGAAGCTGTAACTGCCTCCACACCCCCCGGTCCATCTGCACCAGCTGTCAGTGGACGCCTCTCACTTCCAATCTTCCTTTACTTCATCCTCGAGAGATGAGGCTCTAAGTAGTTCTCGCCTGTGGCAGGCACCCTGTTAAACTGTCATCAGGAGATACTGCGGGGACACTGCCGGGGGGAGAGGCTCTCTTCTTGGTGCCAGCATGCTTTTGTCAGCCTATTACTTATGGTACTGAGTGGGCTAGTGTCAGAGAGGTACACACAGGGAAGAGCGTGTTGTGTCCACACTTGCATTCTGGGCCACCATCTTTTCGTGAGCTTACAGCTTGGCCCAGAGTACTTTCCGAGATGCCTGCTTCATCCTGCCGGCCACACAGAGGCCTGTCAGCCTTGGGAAGAGCACTCAAATTTTCTCTTCCTTGGAGACGTTTTCTCGTCCCCAGGTATCTTAGTTAAGGTGTGGAACAGTGCAACTTAGACAAAAGCAACTTGGGGAGGACAGGGTTCATTTGACTAACGTTTCCACAGCACTGTGTAAGTTAGGACAGGAACTTGGACATAATTGACTTCTGTGAAAATTAAAACCAAATATTATCAGACTACATTCCACCTATCTATACTTTATCTTGGTTTTGAGAAAAATTTCCATTGTCTGCCTTCCGACACAAAGGTCTCTTTTCCATGTTGAATAAATGTTTTGTTCCTATTAGAGCTTCCAGTCCTAAATGCATGCTTTACCTAACATAATAGTCTTCTTCTCAACACTTCAAATTTGTCCTAAGCTTTAGGCTTTGACTAAGTTTTTAAGTCAGCATTCAATGCAATAGTGTCGTGATGGCATGTTCATGCATTTGCCCCTGCTTTCCCCTCACATCTGCTCGCGAGTCACATATGCTCCACTCCTTCCTTTGTCCTCTGCTTTGACTTAAGATCTCTCCCCTCCCTCTCATTGGCTCCTTCCTACTTTAGTGACTTGTATCACACACGCACATGTGTACACACACTCGTAAATCTAGATTCCACCTAAGAGTCCATGTCATATAATAATCTTCAGTTCTATTTTCCTGCAAATCATGAGTACCTTTTTCTTTGCAGCTGAATAAAATGGCTTGTGTATGTGCCACGTTTTCTTTTCTGTGCACCTGCTGATAAACAACTAGGCTGGTTCCATTTCTTACCTACTGTGACTAGCACAGCACTGAGCATGGTTGTTCATGCTCCTCTGTGGACTGATAGTCCTTAGATATATACCAAGGCATGCATAACTAGGTTATGTGCTAGTTTAATCTTTACTTTTTCAGAAAACCCCCACACTGACTTCCACAGTACTTGTATCTGTTCCTGGTCACACCAGCAATGTATAAGGTTCCCTCTTTCCCACATCTCCCTCTGCATTTGTTTAGATGGTATTTCTAGATGGTCACTTGGTCTGAAGTGAAACGGGATCATGAAACATATTTATCCGTATTGTGTTGATGGATGCAGATGTCGAATACCTTTTCAGTTGTTTGTTGACCACTTGTATTTCCTCTTTCGAGAACTGCCTGCTCATTTCATTAGCTCATTTGTTTGCTGAATGTTTTAGTGCTTGTCTTTTTTCAGTTCTTTTTGTATTCTAAATATTCACCCCCTGTCTAATATGCATAGGTAAAGATACTACTTCTATCTTACATATTATACCCATTAGTGTTTGCTTCGAGAGCTCCAACTTTCAGTACAAACATACTTAAAATTGTTACATCTTCTTAATTCCTCCCTTTACTCAGATGTAGTGCCTTTCTTTATCTCTCCTGACTAATGTTAGTTTGGAGTCTACCCTGTGAGTTATCAGGATAACTCCACTGGCTTGTTTCAGCCACCAACCACCAAAACCATAGAAATTGGCAAATGTGCTTGGATAACAAATTATGGATCCAGTCACCCGTGTTCTCAAAAACAAAAAAAACAAAACTACTTTACCACCAAGGATATCCACAATCAAAAGATGACAAAATAAACAGACTAAACACATAAAAGACCTTTTTAACATTGTGCATTGAAAATACTAGTAAAAATGTAGTTCTGAGAAAACAGAGGGGAGCAGGAGAGGGGCAAAAGAAAAGATGAATTCCTGAAACAGCAGCTCCTTTCTGGTACCCAGACGCTGGAGGCTGCCAGACATGTGCACAACCTGGAGAGCAGCTGTGGACCACATCCTCCAAGTGAAACAATCTTACCATTCTCAATCCCAATTATAGACAAAGTAATGACTCCACTGAACCCAAGCCCAGTGAAGACTCAACAAGCTTTCCAGGGTTGCTTACAGGAGCATGGTGAGAGGATTCTTACAGGACAGTGGTAACCCCAAAACATCCACACCATCAAAAAAAATCTCACCCCATCATGGATAATAACATCCCATATAGCTGCAACATAAGAGTCTCCTCTTCAGTAATCTTTCACCCTCTGTATATTCTAATATATTCTTATATATTCTAATATATTCTTTTTGTCTTGGTGTTTTGGTTTGGTTTGGTTTGGTTTGGTTTGGTTTGGTTTGGTTTTTTCAAGACAGACTTTCTCTGTGTAGCCCCAGCTGTCCAGGAAGTCCTGTAGACCAGGCTGGACTCAAACTCAGAAATCCACTGGCCTCTGCCTCCCAAATACTGGGATTAAAGGCATGAGCCACCACTGCCTGACTCATATATATTCTTATATTCCTAGAAGAAACCCCTGGCTCTTGCTCCTGTAAACATAAACCTGAGAAATTCCTTGGTTCACCAAGCCAGACTTGGATAGAATCATGACTTTGATCTGTACTGGTACCCTACCTGGGAAGAGTAGGTGTTTGTGTCTCCCTAGGAAAAGTTCACACAGCAGGAGGATGAGTTAAACTTTTGGGTTTGTATCTTTCCCGTTGCTTTTGCTATTGTGGGGACCTGTACTGGACAAGCATTTGTTGTCCACGAGAGATGTCACTGTTTGATATGCATATCTTCACATCAGGGTGTGTGTGTGTGTGTGTGTGTGTGTGTGTGTGTGTGTGTGTGTGTGTGTGTGTGTGTGTAGGACCTCTGCTGACCACGCTTAGTCTGGTCACCTTCTCCCGCTCTCTCACATTACCCAGATGGTATCCCTTGGGGTGGTAATGGTCTAGCTGGGGGAGGAGTGGGCATGTCTCTTGAGTGTGTTGGTAGTAGATGAAGTAACCACAGCAGTGAGATTTGGACAAGTGACACTGTCTTCATACTTCCCAAGCCCCTACACATGGATCCGCCACTGGGGGATGCAGCTGTGGATGTCAGGCACTCCACTATAGCTTCAGAGGTCTCAGATTCTACGTCAGTGAATACACTTGCATGGCTCCAGAGACTGGGCCTCTTGCTGACCTCAGTCTCTGGGCTATCAAATTCTACTGCTATTCACATCTGATTAGGCCTGATCCAGACGGCAGGCCTACCATTCTGTAAGTATGTCACTTCCTGAGCCAAGCCTCCAGAGATGCGTACTTCAATGCATCTTGTGTCTGGACTTTCCACTCTCCTGAACAGCATCCCAGGGCTGTCTTTCATGCTAGGGTTGTGGACGTTTAATTCCAGGCACCTGACTTGTAATTGTTCCCTGTTCTCCCCTGTCCCCCAGCACCAGTTTTAAAGAGATTTTCCTAAGAAGATGGTGCCTAGTTGCTGTCCTCTGAGTCCTATAGAGTAGCAAAAAAAAAAAAAAAAAAAAAAAAAAAAAGGACTCCTCTCAACTGCTGACCTGCCTGTGGGAGAACTCACTGTCACACCAAAATCTGTAACTAAGTTTAAGGCTCGTGATGGCTTTGGGATTGCCCTGGGGGAGAGACTGCCAGTGTTCACCACCAGGGATTCCTGGCTTCTCTTTGGATGAAGTTTCTGCTCCCCTTGCTCCAGGCCATGGAGCCTCCAAGCTGGAGCTGTGCTGGCTTCGCTCACTTCATTTTGGTGCCTCATCCATCTTTTTCTCAACACTTTCAGCTCCTCTGTTATTGCCTTTGTGATCCTGGACACTCTTCCTTGTTTAGCATTGGCACAGAGTCTATTCTTTCTGAAACCGATTCTTCTCAACCGGGTCACACCGAGGTGGTTTGCAATGTGTTGTCTTAGCTGGTCGCTAGGCTTTGAGTTCAGAAGCCCTTCTTTCACAGAGAATATAATTGGGAGCAGTGCCTGGGAACTGCTACAGAGTCTCCCCTCCCAGTGGGAGCCTATGCACCCCAGATTCCTGGTTTTCTTTTCCACCAATGGGACGATGTAAACCAGGCCCTGTATCCTGGCCTGCTTTCCAGTGCCTAGGTACTGCCTGAGGACTGCCACAGAGACTCCCCTCTGGGCGGGAGCCTATGCACCCCAGTTTTCTGGTCTTCTTCTCCACCCAGGTGACCAAAACTGGGACCAGAAAGAGGAAAACTACCAGGGTACTGGACTTGCTTGCACCCACCAAAAGGGAACTCTGGTCCCCTAACCACCAGGCCAGTAAGAGGCTCTTTCTGTACCTACTAGAAGAAAGGATGGGAAAAAGACAATATAAAAACACACTCAGCAACAGAAAAACATATGACACCGCCAGATTCTAGAGACTCCACACCAGCAAGACTTCAAGATTCCCATGCAAATGAAGCAGAAGAGAATGACCTTAAAAACAACTTCATGAAAATGATAGCTGCCCTCAAAGAAGATATAGGAAAATCCCTGAAAGAAATAGAAGAAAAACAAAACAAGAAATGCAAGAGATGAGAGAAAAAAACAAACAAAAAAATTCAAAAAATGCAACAAATGGAAGAAAAGACAAAGCAAAAATTGCAAGAAACAATTCAAACAGTGCAAGGGTTGAAAACTGAAATAGAGACAATTAAAAAAAAACACAATCTGAAGGAAGGCTGGAAATGGAAAAGCTGGGCAAATGGTCAGGTACTACAGATGCAAGCATAACCAACAGAATACAAGGAAGAGAGAATCTCAGGTGTTGAAGATACACTAGGAGAAATTGATTCATCGACCAAAGAAAATCTTAAGTCCAACAAATCCCTAACACAAAACATCCAGGAAATATGGGACACCATGAAAAGACCAAACCTATGAATAATAGGTATAGAAGAAGGTGAAGAAACCCACCTCAAAGTGGCAGAAAATATATTCAACAAAATCATAGAAGAAAACTTTCCCAACCTAAAAAAGACATGCCAATGAAGGTACAAGAAGCTTACAGAACACCAAATAGAGTGAACCACAAAAAAGTCCCCTCACCACATAATAATCAAGACCCAAAGCATACAGAATAAAGAAAAAATATTTAGAGCAGCTAAAGAAAAAGGTCAAAAGCAAAACTATAAGAATTACACCTGACTTCTCCATGGAAACTCTGAAAGCCAAAAGGTCCTGGATAGATATTCTACCAACACTAAGAGACCATGGATGCCAGCCCAGATTACTATACCCAGAAAAGCTTTCAGTCACTATAGATAGAGAAAACAAGACAGCCATGACAAAACTAAATTCAAGCAATACAAATCCACTAACCCAGCCCTACAGAAAGTTCTGGAAGGAAAACTCCAACCCAAGAAAGTTAAATACAACCAGAAAAACATAGGCATTAGATAATCCCACCTTACCAACAGCCAAAAGAAAAAAGGGGTGGAATTCCACACATAATTCCAACAACAGCAACCATTCCAAATCAAGGAAGAAAGAGCAATCAATGGTCATTAATATCCCTCAATATTAATGGTCTTACCTCACCCATAAAAAGACACAGGCTAGCAGAATGGATTCGAATACAGAACCCATCTTCTGCTGCATACAAGAAACACATCTTAGCCTCAAAGACAAGTATTATCTCAAAGTTAAAGGCTGGGAAAAGATTTTCCAATCAAATGGACCCAAGAAACAAGTGGAGGTAGCAATCCTAATATCTAACAAATTAGACTTTAAAATAAAATCAATCAAAAGAGATGAAGGCGGTCATTACATACTCATCACAGGAGAAATCCACCAAAATGAAGTTTCAATTCTGAACATCTATGCCCGAAACACAAAGGCAACTGTGTTCATAAAAGAAACATTACTAAAACTCAAATCACATATAAAACCCCACACACTTATAGTGGGAGACTTCAACACCCCACTTTCACCACCAGACAAGAATACCAGACAGAAACTTAACAAAGAAGCAAAGTTATGACCCAATTGGGATTAACAGCCATCTATAGAACATTCAATTCAAATAAAAAAGAATATACCTTCTTCTCAGCATCACATGGAACCTTCTCAAAAATTGACTGCATATTGGGCAACATATCAAACCTTAACATGTACAAAAATTGGAATAACTCCATGCATCTTATCAGACCACCATGTGAAAAATTAGAATTCAACAACAACACAAATTGCAGAAACCTTAAAAACTTATGGAAATTGAGTAATGCATAATTGTATCATTCCTGGGTCAAAGAAGAAATAAAAAAAGAAATTAAAGACTTCCTAGAATTCAATGAGAATGAAGAAACAACATACCCAAACCTATGGGACACTTTGAAAGCAGTGCTACGGGGGAAGTTCATAGCACTAAATGCCCACATGAAGAAACTGGAGAATAGTTACACTAGATAATTAACAGCACAGCTGAAAGCTCTAGAACACTAAGAAGCAAACTCACCCAGGAGGAGTAGATGCGAGGAAATAATCAAACTGAGGGCTGAAATCAATAAAGTAGAAACTAGGAAAACAATACAAAGAATCAATGCAACAAACAGTTGGTTCTTTGAGAAAATCAACAAGATAGACAAACCTTTGTCCAAACTTACCAAACAGCAGAGTATGAACATGCAAATTAACAAAATCAGAAACAGAAAGGGAGACATAACAACAGACACTGAGGAAATCGAGAGAATCTTCAGGTCATACTTTGAAAACCTCTACTCCACAAAAATCGAAAATTTAAAGGAAATGGACAATTTTCTGGATAGCTATAACTTGCCAAAATTAAATCAAGAACAGATAAGCAATTTAAATAGACCTATAACCCCTATGGAAGTAGAAGCAATCATCAAAAGCCTCCCAACCAAAAAAAAAAAAAACCCAGGACCAGATGGCCTCAGTGCAGAATTGTACCAGAAATTCAAAGAACAGCTTATACCAATTCTTCTCAAAGTATTCCATGCAATAGAAGCAGAAGGGTCTTTGCCAAACTCTTTCTACGAAGCTTCAATAACCTTGACACCCAAGCCACGCAAAGACACAACTAAGAAAGAGAACTTAGACCAATATCCCTCATGAACATTGATGCGAAAAATACTCAATAAAATACTGGATCCAAGAACACATCAAAACGATCATTCACCACAATCAAATAGGCTTTATCCCAGGGATGCAGGGATGCTTCAACATAAGAAAATCCATCAATGTAATCCACCATATAAACAAGCTAAGAAACAAAAACCACATGATCATCTCATTAGATGCAGAAAAAGCCTTTGACAAAATCCAACACCCCTTCATAATAAAGGTCTTGGAGAGATCCAGGATAACAGAAACATACCTAAACATACTAAAAGCTATATACAACAAACCAACAGCAAACATCAAACTAAATGGACAGAAACTCAACGCGATTCCACTAAAATCAGGAATAAGACAAGGCTGTCCACTCTCTCCATACCTTTTCAATATTGTACTTGAAGTTCTAGCTGGAACAATATGACAACAGAGATCAAGGTGATACGAATAGGAGAGGAAGAGGTCAAACTTTTATTATTTGCAGATGATATGATAGTTTACATAAGTGATCCAAAAAACTCTACCAGGGAACTCCTACAGCGGATAAATATTTTCAGCAATGTGGCAGGATACAAGATCAACTCACGAAAATCAGTAGCCTTACTATATACAGACAATAAAAGGGCTGAGAAAGAAATCACCCTTTACAATTGGCACAAACAATATAAAATACCTTGGGGTAGCACTAACCAAACAGATGAAAGACCAGTATCACAAGAACTTTGAGCCTTTAAAGAAATTAAAGAAGACATCAGAAAATGGAAAGATCTCCCATGCTCTTGGATAGGTAGGATCAACATAGTAAAAATGGCAATCCTGCCAAAAGCAACCTACAGATTCAATGCAATCCCCATTAAAATACCAGCACAATTCTTCACAGACCTTGAAAGAACAATAATCAACTTTGTATGGAAAAACAAAAGACCCAGGATAGCCAAAACAACCTTATTCAACAAAGCAACATTTGGAGGCATCACCATCCCTGACTTCAAGCTCTATTATAGAGCTGTAGTCCTGAAAACAGCTTGTTACTGGCACAAAAATAGACAGGTAGACCAATGGATATTAACCCATACATGTATGAACATCTAATCTTCGACAGAGAAGCTAAAAATATACAGTGGAAAAAATAAAGCATCTTTAACAAATGGTGCTGGCATAACTGGACGCTGGCATATAGAAGAATGCTGATAGATCCATGTCTATCGCCATGCACAAAACTTAAGTCCAAATAGATCAAAGACCTCAACATAAATCAAGCCACACTGAACCTCTTAGGGGAGAAAGTGGGTGGTACCCTTGAACGAATTGTTTACAGGAGACAGCTTCCTGAACATAACACCAGTAGGAAAGACACTGAAATCGACAATTAATACATGGGACCTCCTGAAACTGAGAAGCTTCTGTAAGGCAAAGGACATAGTCAATAATACAAAAAGGCAGCCCATAGAATGGGAAAAGATATTCGCTAACCCCACATCTGACAGAGGGCTGATCTCCAAAATTTACAAAGAACTCAAGAAGCAAGTGTCCAAAACACCAAAAGATCCAATTAAAAAGTGGGCTACAGAACTACATAGAGAATTCTCAATAGAGGAGTCTAAAATGGCTGAGAGGCACTTGAGAAAGTGGTTAACATCCTTAGCCATCTGGGAAATGCAAATCAAAACAACTCTTAGATACCATCTTATTCCTGTCAGAATGGTTAAAATTAAAAGCACCAATGACAGTTTATGCTGGAGAGGATGTGGAGAAAGGGGAACACTCCTCCATGACTGGTGGGAGGGCCAACTCATATAGCCACTATGGAAATCAGTATGGAGATTCCACAGGAAAATGGGAATAAACCTACCACAAGACCCAGCAACTCCACTCTTAGGCATATATCCAAAAGATGCACATCCATACAACAAGTCCACTATGTTCATAGCAACATTATTTGTGATAGCCAAAACCTGGAAGCAAACTACATGCCCCTCAACTGAAGAGTGGATACAGAAAATGTGGTACATTTACACAATGGAGTACTATTCAGCAGAAAAAAACAATGGAATCCTGAAATTTGCAGGCAAATGGATAGCACTAGAAGAAAACATCCTGAATGAGGTAACCCAGTCACAAACAGACAAACATGGTATTACTCATTCATATATGGATTTTAGACATAGATCTGGGGAGTGCCAGCCTACAATCCCATGGACAGAGAGTCTGGGAAACAGAACCTTCATCCAATGGCTGATGGCTAAACACTGAGCTGAACTCAAGGAATCCAGTGATAGAGAGGGAGGACTGATGAACAAAAGGGTTAAGATTGGGCTGGTTTAATCCCCAGAAACAGCTGATTTGACAAGGGGTAGCTCTTGAATCCCCGACTGATGGCTGGGAATCCGGAATGGGGCTGATCAAGACCCCCTACATGTGGGTGTCAGTGAGGAGGCCTAGGCAATCTATGGGGCCTTGGGTAGTAGATCAGTATTTATCCCTGGCATACAAATGGACTTTGGGTGCCCATCCCACAATGAGAAATGAACTCTCACCCTAGACTCTTGGCGGAGGGTCTAGGGCCTGCCCTGGATGAAATGACAGACTATGGACACCCCCATGGAGGGTCTCACCCTCCCTGGGGAAATGAGGTGTTATTGGGGGGGTTGGTGGGAGGGTGTGGGAGGAGGGAGGGAAAGGGAAAGGGACCCGAAGTTGACATATGAAGCAACCTTGTTTCTAATTTAAATCTAAATTTAAAATTTAAAAATTTAAAAATAAAATAAAAAGAATATAATTGGGATTTTAACATCTATTTTTTGTTTACTAATCAGGAATATCTTCAAAGGAAATGCACAGAATTTTGCCAGTCTCATGCAGTGACCTTTCCTAACTCTCTCTCTCTCTCTCTCTCTCTCTCTCTCTTTCTCTCTCTCGTGTGTGTATGTGTGTGTGTGTGTGTGTCCCTCCCCTGCCCCTCTCTCTCATTCCATTGAAAGTTGGACTCATAGAATTCCAAGGTTAATCCAAACACAAATGTGCAATCAGCCTGTAAGTCTTTAATGGTGGCTGACCAGCCGATGGAGTGCAGAAGCGTATCTATCTCTAAGGTGCCTTCTAGCCTACACTAAACAACTCCCATCACATGAGGTAAGCAGGAACTACACTGCAGTGAAATGGGAGTAACAGCACAGCTGGCATCAACAGCCTAAAGAAAGGGAATATCCTTTAATAACCATATAGGCAGTTCAAATAAAGGGACTAATAAAAAAACAACAAAAACAAGGGATTGTCTGTTATCACTTTTAAGGCACTTACAGTTAATGGGATAAAACTAAAGGACTCTAAATAATGCATTGTCAGTACAATTTTATTGAAAAGCTTGACTGCTAAGAGACAACTAGAGTTCCTGAAGGGAGACAGTGAAATGAACTGTGAAGAGGCAGGACAGAATAAAATGGGTAAATAAAATTTTACAACCAAATTGTACTTTTTATTTTTTCCATTTAAAAACTCCATTAATTCTTTAAAATTTTTTATCTTGATCATAGCCACCCCTCCCCAACTTCTCCCAAATCAATCCCACCCCTTCCCTACCCATTCAACTTCGTGTCTTCTTCTTTTCCCACACAGCAGGTCCAATTTGTGCTCCCCATATATTCTTGAACATGTGGCTTTTCATTGGCTTTGAATCTTCAGGTATAGTTTTATTTGGAATAAAACCTGACTCATAGAGGTCAGGAAATTAGTAAGTGGACATGTGACAAGGGGATCTTCCAAGGGTAGGTAGAATTCAGTAGTATAAAGGCTTAAGGGGAATAATGGGATAGGAACTGTTAGATTGTAGTGGGAGACAGAAGATGAGGTAGAGGAGTAAATAGAGTTATAAATAACACTAAAGGCCCTTCAAAAAGGTCATATGGAAACCTATCTATCACTATAGAAGCACGTGAGGGCATGCACATACACACCTGAGACAGACAGACAGACAGACAGACAGACAGACAGACAGACAGACAGACAGAGAGAGCATTAAAATGGAGATACCTTACAACAGGTTGACAATTATCATACTAGATACCACAGGGTAACAAATAAAAAGCCCAGTGCCAGGAATGGATTACCTCTTTTAGCATTGTTGACCAATGAAATACCATAGATCCCCCAAACATTACAGGTATTGCCAATTCTATTGGTTGTCCTCCAGAACATGGTGGTAAGATCTTATTGCTGATGACAGCATGTATGTGAGTCGTAGAACATGGACATACTTACTGGTTATGTAAGCTTCATCTCTACTGGTTAGCCTTCATAGTGCTAGATTGCTGTGCACACAACTGGAGGAGAAAAGAAATAATCAATTGTACCCAACTATGAACCCTGTGAGTTATAATGTTGAACAGCCTGGCAAGACACGCCCACTGGTGCAGTAGTGGCACCAACACAACAGGAGTAACAAATCGCTTCCTGATTGTATTTTAAGTCCTGATTCAAAATATGAATTCCATACCTAGCACCATTGTCTAGCCAAAAACTAGACTAGACAGAGATTAGAGGCATCATAGACCCTGGGGGAAAACTGACTACAATTATTCTGCTAAATGGACATAATATTAAACTGCCACCTAATGGCTTACCCTTTTACATATGGACCAATGTGTCTTTCAACCCTTATCTGAGTAGCTTCTATTTGTAGTCCATGGTGCTAACACAGACTCCTATAACCGATTAAGGTACCAAGAATAAGAAACTCTAGAATAGTCATCCCTAAAACATCTATAGCATAGTTTCATTGGTAATACCCCTGGAGGTCAGGAAATTGATAAGGAACCATGGGAGGAGGTATTTTTCCAAGGGAATATACATAGAAGTTAGTAGTATAAAGGCTTAAAGAGGAATAATAGAATAGGGAATGATCAAATTGGAGTGGAGTATAGAAGAGCCAGGTAGAAGAGAAAATAGAGGGATCATTGCAGAAGAGGGACCTGAAAGAATTTCAGAGCCAAAGGCAGTGAGTAGATGAATCCAAGAAACAGTACCTCCTATACACAACAGGAAAGCTGCACATATGAACTCACAGCGGTTATGACACCATGCACATGATCTGTGAGAGCTAAATTCAGACCAAATCCCCACGTGAAGACAGAAGGTGAATACACAGTTCCACTCCTAGCCAAGGAGTCAGTGGCAATTGGTAACTCCTGGGAGAGGGAGAGTCAATTTTCTTTAAGAGTGTAACCGCAAATTATACTTTTTAAAAAAGCACTCCTCCAAGAGACCTACAAATAACAAAATCTAACCCGAAAAAAGCAGTATCCCATAGCTTTCCATTGAGATGCTGTCCAGCCTGGAGCACAAAAGCCCACATGATTCCTCAGTAGGATTTTTATAAGAAGGATTCAGACAGCACAGGAAGAGCTTCACCTGCTCTCAGCATCTGGGGCAGAACTGGGATGTGATCCTTGAGTGTAGCGATATCACGTGTGGTTTTTTCAGTGTCCTGACAAGTGGAAGAGTCAAGACCATGGAACAGAATTTAGACATGTCTTCCAGCCAACTCTCTGGAGGAGCAGCATCCATAAAAATTATCCTCAATCACTTTACTTCCTTCCTGCCATTGAACCAGAAATGCCAATGCAGCAAGCACGAACTTCCATGGTTAGTGCTGCTTCCTCTACACACAGGTGTGCAGTCCCAGAGGAAAAGATACTGGGCAATTTTGGATTCTACTGTTGGTGACTCAGTAGTGGCTTGACTGATATGAAAGGCCATCAAAATTCACTCGTCTAGATTCTGTCATGGCTTTTCTTTTATTTATTTATTTATTTAAATTAGAAACAAGCTTGCTTCATATGTCAATCCCCAATCCGTCTCCCTCTCCTCCTCCCCTAACCCCACTAGTCCCCCATCCCATCTTCCCTCTGCTCACCAGGAAGGGTGAGGCACTCCATCGGGGATCCCCAAAGTCTCCCAATCATCCAGGACATGGCCCAGGCCCTCCCCCATGTATTCAGGCCAAGAGCACATCCTCCTGGTGGAATGGGCTCTCAAAGTCCATTCTTAGGCCAGGGACAAATGCTGATCCCATAGATTGCCAAGGCCTCCTCACTGCCATCCATATTCCGGGGTCTGGATTAGTCCCATGCTGGTCTCTCAGCCATCAGTCTGGGGTCCATGAGCTCCCCCTTGTTCAGGTCAGCTGCTTCTGTGGGCTTCATCAGCCTGTCTTGACCCCTGTGCCCATCACTCCTCCCTCTCTGCAACTGGGTTCCAGGAGTTCAGTTCAGTGTTTAGCTGTGGATGTCTGCCTCTTCCATCAGCCACTGGATGAAGGCTCTAGTATGGCATATAAGGTAGTCATCCATCTCATTATAGGGGGAGAGCATTTAAGGTAGCCTGTCTACTATTGCTTAGATTGCCAGTTGGTGTCATTCTTGTAGATCTCTGGAAATCTCCATAGTGCCATATCTCTCCTCAAACCTATAGTGGCTCCCTCTATTATGGTATCCGTTGTCCTGCTCTCCTCTATTCTTCCCCTGACTCAAAGTTCCCGCTCCCCCATTTCCTCCTTTCCCCTCCTCCCTCTCTCCTTCTTCCAGTTCCCTCTCCCCTCCCCCATACTCTGCTCGGGATATCCTGTCCTTCCCCTTCTCTGGGGTGCCATGTATGTCTCTCTTAGGGACCTCACTGTTTCCCAGCCTATCTGGAGGTGTGGATTGTAGGCTGGCAATCCGTCAGGGCTTTTCTTATCTTCTTGGCTTTCACCATGAACCTCTTCATCCTAAAGGCAGACCTCTAGCTGGGATTGGCTTCTGCTAGAGAGATAAAAGATCTCCTCTTCCCTTCTAGGTGGATTTGAATTCATTCATGTCTACAACCAAATTGATGTGGAATATTAATTTAAGATGTGCTACATTTGTTTATGCTGTGGAACATTTGTTTAATGATGCAAAGATGTGTTACATTTGTTTGATTAAATAAAATTGACCTGGGGTCAGGAGGCTGTCAGCAGCTAGCTAATAGGAGGTGGTAGGGAGGAAACATGTGGGGCTAGGGTTCTTAAGTGGGGGTTAAGCAAAGGATGCCCTGTTTGGGGGGAGATGTGAGCTAGGAGAGATTAGCTACTTGCTATTCAGCCTCTCTGAGTGAGCAGAATTTCACCTCGACCTTTGAATCCAGGGTTCTATAGATGGATAGAAATTAGGTAATGTTCCCTTTAGCGGCCATGGAACCTGGGGGAATAGAATTCCAGCCTGGCTACGGACAGTGCAGCAGAACTTCTACAGGTAGCTGCAGAGTTGTAATTGCCAATTAGGACAGCAGTTGCTTAAGGGACTGTAACATGAATAATAAAAAACCCAGGGTCTCTGATATTGGGATTCAAGCTTCAAAATGAAGATCAGAGAAGCAACGCAGTCAAGCCAGTAGATCTTACCTCTACCCAGCTGAAATAGCAATCCTGTCTCCATTAATCCTCAGAGGCAAACGCTCTTGAGTTCCTGTCTCCCCCTCCTAATATTCCTTTCTCTGCCCAGCCATATCACTCCTGTCTCCACCTCCCTAGTGCTGGGATTAAAGACGTGTGATCCCTGTTACTCTTTACTCTTGTGTAGGACTGAGTGGCCCTGAACTCAGAGAGATCCATCTGCCTATCTCCTGTGTCCTTGGATTAAAGATGTGTGTCACCACTGCCTGAATCTATGGTTTGCTAGTATGGCTGCTGGGGTTAAAGGTGTGTATCACCATTGCCTGACCTCTATGGCTTGTGGCTACCTTTGCTTTCTGTACTCTCAGGAAAGCTTTAATAAATCATAAATAATATATCACCAAATGGGGCAGCTACTGAATGAAAAGCAACACAAATCTGAACTGATATCATCCAATTCATTCTAATTCTTTGAAGACCAGTGGAGAAGTGTTTCACACGACCATCAGATCGTCTGTTAAGAGAGACAAAAACACTCAAGAGTGTAGAAGTGGCTTCATACCTCTAGTTCCAGACCATACGTGTCTTCCTGTGGATGGGCTGTTGATTTGCTATAGTTCTGAGGACCAAGTAATGACACTATTTATAGTGCCAATACTGCCTGCCTTGGTCATCACTGCTCATTATATAACAAATATCTCCAGGAGACTGACCCATCATGACATCATGCATTCACTAAGTCTGTAGTCTACTAGTTGTTGTTTTTCAGGGACCCAGGACACAGATAAAATGTTCCTGAATGGTGAGTTTGCTTCCTGCCAACTGAGCCTTGGAGAGCACAGCATGATAACTACTCTCACAGTCACCATTGCCTGGGGGCTCACAGCCTTCTTTTCCTGTAACTTTTCTTGCTTCTAGAGAACAACCTCCAAAGATATATAATAGTCTTTCCCTAATATACCACCTGACACCAGGCTACCTTTTCCTAATGGAACAGTAGCTCCTCCCAATAGACATGCTTAAGCATGGAAACTTGTCTCTCCACAAGGAACTGTGTTTCTAAATGCATCAACTCCTTTGTCCCCAGTGCCTCTGGGCAGCGATGGCTGGTGACAGACAGCAAACCAAGGAAACCTGGTGTCTGAGAAGGGAACAAGTTGGTGTACCATGTGAAGGTAGAACTGGTCTTTTGGGACTCTCCAGAGCTGCAGGTAGTCGAAGTTTCTGCAATGCTGACAGGACTTAAAGCTCTTGCTACTGCAGTAACATAAAAGAACACACAGAGAAACCAAAAGTGTGAAAGTCATCCATTCAAAACAATGGCCAAAAGAAACACCACACATGGTAATGTCCTTGGCTTCAGTGGGACATATGCTGAGACCAAGTATTCCAACGGGGTTGGAAATGGAGGACAGGACATGTCCAGGTCAGGGGCTGCTTTCCTGGTGCATATGTCTGCTCCACTCTTCAGCATGTTCCAAGCTTTCGATCAAACCTCCAAGCTGCAGCACAGACTTTGCACCTCAGACTACTCCAAGCGGCCAGTGCAGAGAGGCAGATGGGGCCATCCACCAGCACACACTTTCCATTACTGCTGAGCAAGTGCATGCTGAAAGCTGTGACCTTGTCAGGGCTCACCTAGCATTGTTTCCTGTCCCATTTTCATCCAGTTCTCACAAACAGGGGAAGCTGTCCACCTCTGAAAGGGAGATAATTGGCTGTGAGAAACACTCCCAGCCCGTCTCTAGAAATGAATGTGAGGCTGCTGTCATTAACCTTGGGATCCTGATACTGTTTTGCCATCTCCAATAGACCATTAGAGAAACAGATCATTCTGGGAGCAGGGCAGGACTAGCCAAGTAAGCATAGGTCATAGGATGATTTCCACAGGTCATCATTGCCTAAGATTTCAATGCACATGTTTGTCGTGGGCTGGTGGGTACCGGCAGCATTAAAGGAAATGTCAGTGTCAGTTTCTCAGATACTCAGTTGGTCATCGCTGTCTTGCTGCACCCTGGACCAGGCAACTTGGACAAGCTGGTAACAGTATGCCTGATGGAGCTTCCTTTTACTTTGCTGGCTACAGAGGGGAATAAGCCAGTGGGACAATTATAAATTCTGGTGTGGTTAGAGCAATCTTTCCATTGTATTTTTAATTTACTGTATTTCTTTCTTTCTCTTTGCTGTTCTAATTCTCTCTCTTCCTATCCTTGCCCTCTCTCTTTTAAACCCAGAAGTAGGTGTAGGGTGGAGGGGTGGACCAGGCTTCACACACAGTCAAGTACACTCTGCCCTTCCCTTTCTGCTTTTCTGATTGTCAGTGTAAGTACCCGAGCATCATTCACTTTCTTCCTTGCTTGGGACTAGTTCGGAATTATCTTCTCTTTTCTCTTGTTTTTATTAGCTACCATTACATTTTAATGTGCACACTAGATTCTACCAAGTTACAAAGTTAATATTGTAACTTCCTTCCAAACAATAAAAGAACTTCAGAATGCTTTTCATCCCGGCATATCTCCTCCTCTCATCGGCCAATTTAGAGGGCTGACTTGGATTTCAGTTTTACCTTATTTTGGCTTTTTTTCCCATTCTTTAATCTTTGTCATTAATAAAATGACTGGAAGATTTGCTCTCTCCTCCCACAAAAAAGAAAAGAAAAAGAATTACAGTCTTGCTTTCTTATGCAACTGATAAGTGCTATGAAGAAGTCACACAAGTGGACAACAGACACACAGAGCCCCAGCTCCAGCCAGGACCAGGAAAGGGTGCCTCGCACCATTAGATGAGGGCTATTAAAACCAGCATGCCAAGTGCAGCAAGATGCAGGCCAACTGCAACCCCAGGGCAGTTTTAAAATGTAAAGCACTGGAGCTGTGCGGGCACTTCAATAAAACTAAAAGAGATTCCTATGCTCTCTCTCAGCCCTGCTTCTTTTATTTTACCTTGGTGCCCATGCTGCATCTCTATTCACAACAGGAAGCCGTGGAGCCAGCCTGGGCGCTCTCCCACTGGTGAGCACATAAAGGAGACAGAATTGTGCCACACACTGGAAAATGGACAGTAACTCCACATCTACATTATACCCGGAGAAACCAAAATCGGGGAGCTCAAGAGATGCTTGTATATTCATGCTTGTAGAATAATTACTCACCGCAGCCAACCTGAGGGCACTGTAAGTCCCAGCAACAAATGAACAGATAAAGAAAATGTTCCATGTCCATGCAATCGTGTCCAACCTCAGAGGAAATGGAATTCTGACACAGGAGTCTAGAGGATATACACTCACAAAATAAGACTAGTATTCTGTCTCCACACTTCTCTAAACAAACTGGTGAAAATCCACAGGTATGAAGTAGAATGGTGATCCCACAGGCCAGGAGGAAAGATACAGAATTTCTTTTTTTTTTATTCAAAGAGTTCCGGTGATTAATGGTAGTTCCAGTTGGACATCTGTGGAATTGGGGTTCATGCCATTCAGCTGCATTCCTTAAAATGAGTGAGATGGTGGAGCCCAGAATGATGCACATGTCTGTAACCCTGGCCCTTGAGAGGTGGAGGCAGGGGAACCACCTGTTTAAGGCCAGTCTTGGATACCCAGCAAGAGCCCATCTCAAAAAAAAAAAAAAAACCTAAACTGAAAAATCAATGATAAAGATGGTAAATTTCATGTTTTATATGCATTACCACCAAAAAGAATGTATGGAGGTAAAGTCAAGGCCCTGTGACCTGAGCAATGTCTATCTGAGTCAGTCAGCATCCCGACTCCACTCTCTGCGCTGATGCTGAAGTCTGTGGCCAGGCAGGCTGTAATCTCAAAGGAATGCTAGCATCCTTTGTACTCTTGTGTGCTACCATTCCGAGAAGCTTTGTCTGTCCTGGACCCTGGTTGTTACTCAGGGGGAAATGGCTGTCTCTTTAGGCCCCTCTGAGAAATGTGAGCCCTGGACAGGAAGGCTAATCATTGGAGCCACTAAATTGGGTGCCAGATCCTCTTCAAGCCTGAGTCACCTTTGCCTGGAAATATCTAAAATTGTTAAGTATGTATTTATTTATCCAAGGAATATTTACTCAATGACTGCTGCTCATTGTCTATCTTTCCAACCGTAAGTGCTATGATCCAGGATATTAAGCTTTGTCTGTGCTGGTTGCCATGTTACTTGACAATCTGAGGAAATCCGTGTGGTAAGGATACTTCTGTGTACAGGGACATTTGGATAGGTGGGCTTGGTTTCCAGAAAACATTGAGATCCATCTACACATCTGAAGCAATTAGGCACAGACAACAAGAGGTGGCTGGGGTTATCTGCCGACATTTCAGACAGTACAATGGAGGCGCACAAAGAAGCTTGGGCAGTGGTTAGGAACTATGCCTCTCCTATGCCACCTACCCATAGAAAGCTGTGTCCATGGGTGCTCACAGGCTCTGCTCTCCCTCCATGGCTCACACACTCCTGGACAACAGACTCAGCAGCATTCACCCTCTGCTGATCGTGCCTATACTTTAGCCATTGTCTCTGGGTCTCTGTTGAATATTTTACGGTACACAGACCCATACGTTCCTGGTTCTGTATCAGCATCAAATATCGGCAGCGTCCCATGCTGCTATTTTTCAAACTCTTCATGCAATTATAAAGGGCTCCCAAATATTTGGAAACTGAGGCCAACCAAAGTCTAAGCTTCTCCATGCCTTGTGTAACACTCAGGGCTGAAATGGGAGCTGGACCTGACCTCCCAGGGCTGCACTGTGGCCTTTAGATGGAGCAGGTGTCCCCTTAGCATTCTGCAATGTTACTTCAGCAAGAACAAGGGACAAGTCTTCCTGGCTGCCCCACCCTCTCAGGATGGAGCAGGATGAAGCTCCCAGAAGTTCCCACCTGATTGTCACAGCTTCTAGACCAAGAATGCCTTACCATCAAGTCATCTGTTGGCCCTTCAGAGAACATCCACCTGGGGCACCTCCAGAGATACTGATAGGTCTCAGATGAGGACAATACGGGATTGGCTACATTATGTGCAGGGCCCTGCACAAAATTAAAATAAGTTCCTTGTTCAAAACAGTATTAAGACCCTAGGAGAGATAGGCATGGTATCCCAGAGACAAGGAATGGTACAGGATGTCCTGAGCGGATTGGGAGCATGTGGCGGAGGAGAGAGGAAGCTGGGAAAAAGAGAGGGGGAAGAGAGGAGGGGAGAGGAGAACATGGGGGAACAGGAGAGTTGAGTCGGGGGAAGAATAGAGGAGAGCAGGATGAGAGATACCATAATAGAGGGAGTCATTATAAGTTTGAGGAGAGATCTGGCACTAGGGAGATTTCTAGAGATTTACAAAGATTACACCAACTGGCAAACTAAGCAATGGTGGAGAGGCTGCCTTAAATTCCCTTCCCGGATAATGAGATTGACAACTACCTTGTGTGCCATCCTAGAGCCTTCATCCAGTGGCTGATGGAAGCAGAGGCAGACACCCACAGTTAAACACTGAACTGAACTCCTGGAACCTGGTTGCAGAGAGGGAGGAATGATGAGCAAAGGGGTCAAGACCAGGCTGGTGAAAACAACAGAAATAGCTGACCTGAACAAGGGGGAGCTCATGGACCCCAGACTGATGGCTGAAAGGACAGCATGAGACTGATCCAGATCCCCTAAATTTGGGTGTCAGTGAGGAGGCCTTGGCAATCTATAGGGCCTGGGATAGTAGATCTGTATTCATCCCTGGTTTACAAATGGACTTGGGGAGCCCATTTCACATAGAGGGATGCTCTCTCAGCCTGGACACATGGGGGAGGGCCTAGGCCCTGCCTCTGATGATATGACAGACTTTGGAGATCCCCTATGGAAGACCTCACCCTCCCGGGAGTGTGGAGTGGGGTTTGGGTAGGCGGTGGGGAGGGGGATTTGGTGGGGGGCAGGGGAGGAGGGAGGGTGAGGGATCTGGGACTGACATGTGAAGCAAGCTTATTTCTAATTTAAAATTTAAAAAATGACACAGTAAAACCGGGGCTGGATTCAGTGGTATTGCTATACCCCAGGTTGAGTCCCTAGCATCATATAAAAGATAATAATAAAGAATATTTTAACTGAAAAAAAAACTATTAAAACTCCCAAGATGACAGAATTTTAAACCAATCTCACGCCCCTGAGTACAAACCCAGAAAGCTGGCCTCAGGTTGTCTTATCCATAGTGGAAGGTGTGGCCCCAGAAACACAAATACTAAACGCGGATGCTCAAAACCGTGGACGAATGGCATGAATCTCCTGCACAGCCAGGAGTGTGGAGCCCCGAGAGCAAGGGTCCACATTCCCAGTGCCGCTGTGTCACTATACTGCTTGGACCAGATGTCAAAGAGGTTTTTGAGGTTGGGGACATAACTCAGTAATTAGCACTTACCAAGCATGCACAGGGCCCTAATTCAATCCCAATAGCAACCCAAAAGCAAACAATTTTAAAACTAGTTTTTTTCCTTTAAAAAAAGTATTAATTCCTTGAGCATTTCACGTGTTTTGATTACATCCATTCCCCATCCCCTAACTCTTCCCATGTCCCCCTCCTCTTCCCTCCCCACCCATTGTTGTTTCTTTAAAAAAAATAACCCTTTCAAGACCAATGTGTGCTGCCCAGATTGCTCAGATTTGTGGAGCATGGCTGACTTGCCAGGGGCTAAACTCTGAGAGAAAACTGTTATACCTGCTCCCAGCAGCCGACAACTGCCAAGAGTTCAGAGATTCCTGACATGAATTCCTTCTAGAACTGCGTTTTAGGTGCTTTTCGGCACTGCGACCAAGGTCCCTGACAGAAGCAAGCTGAGGAAGGAAAGGTTGGCTTAGGGTTTCAGAGAGTTTTAGTTTATCAGAGCAGAGAAGGTGTGGTGACATGTGGTCTGTGGTGCTGAGTGTGCGGTGGTGGCCATTCATCTGATTGGACCAAGAAGCAAAAAGCAGCTACAAGAACCAAGCTACATCATTCAAGGTCCAGCCCAGTGACCCAGCTGCCACCAGCCAGGTCACAGCTCCCAAAGGATCCACAGAACCTCCACCCTGAAGCCTGTCAGGAACATGTCAAATTTAAGCCATAAGAAGCTGTTTCCAAGCCCCCAATAATTGTGACCATTTCATGATGCCCTATTGCAGCAGGAATTCTAGTTGGTATTAATAATAAAAACCCAGAGGCATCTATTGGGGTTAAAGATGAAGATCAGAGAAGCAAAACAGCTGATCACTTGAGAATTCTGACCTGTCAGTGCTCAGACGAAGGGGTGATCCTGTCCTCAGACTGCATCTCCAGATCACACTGCTCTCCACCAAACAGACTGCACTGAGCTCCCGTCTCCTCCTGCCTTCTGTTCCTTGCTTGTGCTGGAATTAAAGGCATGGGAAGCCAACTGCTGAGATTACCTTTGTGTGAGTTCTGTTTTTCTTTTAGACTGGATCAATTTTGTGTATCCCAGGGCGGCCTTTAGCTAATAGAGATCCATCTACCTCTGTCTTCCAAGTGCTGGGATTAACGTTGTGTACCACCCCTGCATGGTCTCCATGGCTGACTAGTGTGGCTAGATTTGCACTCTGATATTCAGGAAGGCTTTATTTGTTAGATCATAAACAAAGTATCATCACATTTCCCCTTTCTGTCTAAAATAAAAAGGTTATAACTAATATAAGAAAAACTATATGTACCCGGGCGGTGGTGGCGCACGCCTTTAATCCCAGCACTCGGGAGGCAGAGGCAGGCGGATCTCTGTGAGTTCGAGGCTGGGCTGGACCGATAGCCTCCAAAACAATACAGAGAAACCCTGTCTCGAAAAACCAAAAAAATAAAAAATAAAAAAATAAAGAAAAACTATATGTAAGTACAATAACTATATACAATGTGTACAGGTAATAAATATATCAACAATGTCTAGTCCATTTGCATTTTACAAATTCAGAGAAAATACTCCATATGCTATCTTGGTGAGTCCAAAGTCTTATAGCTAATTTACTTTCTTTCATAATTTGCATTACCATCTAAAACTATCTTTTGATATCTCTCAACCCCATATACTTTACTCCTCTTTAGTTATCTGGTAAACAAAGAAAACTGTAACTATCTAGTCTTCAACTCCCTCAGGGACACAAGGAGGAAAAAATATTAACTGAGTAAGAGGGAATTGTGTGAGCAAGCAATTTCCAAAAAATGTGAGAAATGACAGAAACAGTTGGCTGCCTGGAGGGTAACTCAAGGTTCCTCTGCAATGTTGGGTCATCCATCTTAGGTCTATAGAACTAGCATATCTGTGAAGCATAAATTTTTTTGCAATAAAAGAGTCAATGAAATTTTTAATAGTCACCTTCATAAGTATGTTTCAAATGTAAAATTTTCCATTTAACAATTCGTTCTGTTACCAATGATATGTTAACATTAAAACCCAAGTAAGTACAATATAAGGATTGAGAGCCTCATATAAAACACAGCATGGAAGTTATTTTCTATTGAAACAGAAGCTCTGTTGTCATTCTTGTTGATGTCTTATTACTTTCCACTATTACACTGCCCTGTTAAATATTACCTCATTTCTATCTTTACTCACCTGGCTGGTCCATCTCTTTCCATGTCCCACTCAAGGAAGTACTTAATTTTTTTCCTGCTAGCTCATTTACGGTGAAGCAGGATTTTTGAAGGATTGATCCCCCTTGTCTTGGCAAGGTTTGGTAGTCACTCTCTTCTGTGTCCTGTTTGTCTGATTTGGACATCATGCTGTCAGCAGTTGAGGCAAAGGCACTTTCTTGCCTAGTGTCTTACTTTTCCCACAGAGAAAGTAAACTCCATTTGTAGTTTCTTTGATGCCCATTTTCTCTGAAGTAGATTGGTGCTGCCAGGAGCAAACATGTCTCATTGTCATAAAAAAAGAACTTATGTTATTAAAACATCTTAAATGTCATATTCTGCAGATTTTTGAAGTGTTTAAAGATGACCTGTCTATTTAAAATATACCTCTGTTTGACCTTTGTAAACATACCTATTATTACTACAAGTTTAATTGTAATAGGTGACTAATTACTAACTGCATTTCCTTATTATTATTCTGTATAGCTAGTTGGTATAACATCTTTCAGGGACTAGAAATTTGCATTACAGTGTTAAAAGAGCTGTACAATACATTGAACAAGATTTTTTAACAAATTAATCTCAAATTTGCATCAATTTACAAAATTCAAATACAATGTAAAACATTTAAAACTTTTTAGAAGTAGATTCAATAATCTACCCTTTAACTTCTCATATCTATATCCTCCCTTTTTTCTTTTCAGAGTAGATATAATAATCTACCTTTTTATGCTATCATGTCTGTATTCCCCTTTTTTCTTTTCAAAACAAGAACCCTGAATTTAATATCCTTTGTTTAGCTTTTTTCCTGATCATTACCAATAACAACTTGTAACCAGTCCCCCTAAACAATGACAAATATTCATAACATATTGAATGACCAAAAACTACCCACACCACCTCTGGGGAATGGGGGTGTTATGTTCTTAAATTTACTTCCTGCTGTCTGGGGGAAATGGCATCTTTAGGAGATCCTGAAAAGAAAATTTGGGGTTAATTGTCAAGTCCTGGGAGAGGTAGCCATATCATTTGGGAAAGTGCAAGGCTTGTCTGAAGTCTTGGTTAAAGTAGTCTGTGAAGCTGTATCATCTCAGTTAGCCACCTCAGGATTTTTCTGAGCAATTTGTTGTCCAAAGCCAATCTTGAGTTGGCATTTTTCAGTTTAGTAGTGTTATCATGGTCCTGGTGGAATTGTCATTATGGGATTCCATCTTCTTTTTGGAGACTTCAGAGATGGCATTAGGTCAGATTATTTCTTTCTTGGTAATTTTTCCAGGTTGTTCTCCCTTTGCCTTTGGATGCTTATTTGTCCAAAAATCTTTAAGTTCCTCAAGAAGGTTGTTTTATTTTCCTGAAAAGACAAAAACAAAACCCTGCTTCATCCCTAACTTTCGGGAGGTTCCCAATCTAATCTTTATCAATTTTGATTTATGGTTTCTCCTAAAAATTGTGTTTTATCTTCTAAAGTCCTTCTATCATCCAGAGCAGTATGGTTTCTTACAATAGGCTTTAGGTTCTTTAACTGCTCTGGGAAGGAATTTCCTCCATGATGACAGGAAACAACTGAACTGAATTTGGCATGGGGGCCTTTGAGAGCCCCTCAAGGAGTTTCCTGATGGCAAAGGCTTACCTTGAATGACCCTTGTTGTCTACATTCAATAGTCCAATGCCTGCCTTTGCCATACCTTCTTCATAATCCAGAAAGGAGTGGTATTCTGTTTGGATTATGCTCAGAAAAAAAAAACATTGTTTTGAGGAATTCCCTGTTTATAATCCCTTTTAAAGTGACCTTGTTTGCCACAATTGAAACACTTGACATTCTGATTTTTCTTCAAACTTCTTGAAATCACCTCTCCTATACATACATCATGGTCAAGAGATTCAGTATTGATTGTATCTTGGGTCCATTCCTCCAAGAGTACCAATCTTGCCTTTAAAGGCCTAATTATAATTTTGCATTGAGAATAAGCATTTTTAAATACAGAGATCCAATTATTATTTTTCTAACTTCTGAATTTGGTATCATTCTATTTACTGCTGATGTCAGTCTTTGAAAGAAATTCATGAAGGCTTCCTTTGGGCCCTGTATAACTTTAGTAAATGATTTGATTTTCTTTCCTACTTCTCCAATTCTGCCCCAAGAATTCAAAGCTGTCACACGGCATAAAGCAAAGGTGTGTTCATCACATAGAGATTGCCTTTCTATAGTAGTATAATCTCCTTCTCCAAGAAGATGATCATGGGAGATTTCCATACCTCTAGCTTTACTCCTTTGTTCAATAGTCTTAGCCTCTTCTCTGAACCAGGTATTCCTTTGAAATTGTGTACCAGGCTCTAAAAAGTTTTAACCAAGTTTCTGCAGTCATTAGGGATAAGTGTATTACAAATTGTCAATGAGTTTATCATCTGCTTCACAAATGGTGAATGCATGCCATATGAGACTTCCTTGAATCTCCTTAAATATAGCAATGTCACAGGAGTCCAATTAGCCCTTACAGAGCCTCTATCATTTGGCAATTCCTATAAGACTACTGTATATAGTAAGACTGGTTGTTTGAAAACCTTAGGCTGTTCCTCTCTAACTTTATAATGCAATGTTGAAATTGGTTTCCCTTTAAATTCCTCTGTCTAGTTCTGAATATCTCTATGATCTGCTTTAATAAGTTTTTCTAAGGTCTGTATTTGGTATTCACATCAACCAACTTTTTTAGAGATAAACCAAGAACTATCAAACTGACACCAAAGATTATCAAAAGGATAATTAACAGTATGTCAATCCCAGCTGATTATTCCTTCATTTAATTGTTCCAATTTTAAACCATCCATTGTGTAATCATACAGAGACCTAACTCTCTCCATTGTAATAGTGTTTCCCATTTTTTAATGTGGGAAAATCTCTCTTTTTCAACGAATTCCTTCCTTTAAGAATTCCCAATTGTCTTATGGCATCTGCCGCCAGTGTCAGTGAATTGTGAGGCATAGCATGTCTGATCGGAGAAGTAGTATGTGGACCTGAGCACTGAGAGTGGCAGCCCAAGGAGAGGGGTTGTAGGGAAAGCCCATGGGGAAGGAGAGAGGGAGAGAGGGAGGGAGAGAGAGACAGAGAGGGAGGGAGAGAGAGAGAGAGAGAGAGAGAGAGAGAGAGAGAGAGAGAGAGAGAGAGAGAGAGAGAGAGAGAGAGAGGTTTGAAACACTGCACATGGGATTGTATGGAAAACACAGGTGGTGGGAGTGGCCGGAAGGCAAAGCCAGTCAGTCTGGGGTGGGTAAGTCCTGTGGTGTTTGGAGCCCAGGTACTTCTGGAATTTGGGTAGCAGCTGGAAACTGTTTTAGAGAGGCTACAACAGGAAAATCCCAAACTCTCTCAGAGGCTTGGGAAAAAAAAGAAAGGAAAACCTAGCCTGCTTGACAGGGACTCCAGTGGGAGCCTTCTGTGTGCTCTGACCTGGGCCAGCAGCTGCAAAGTCACAGGCAAGCAGCTTTTTCACGAATTCCTACCTTTACATTGGGTGCCAGTGTATAGCACAAATAATAAGAATGTAGAGAAGGATATTGGGGTTCAAGCTGAAGATCAGAGAAGCAAAACAGTCAACCACTAGAGAGTTGTACCAAGGCTGGGCGACCCTCAGTGTGACTGCAGACTGACTGGCTCCTGTCTCCTTCAGTCTTATATTCTAGTGCTGGGATTAAAGGCGTGCACCACCACCACCTGGTATCTGTGGCTAACCAGTGTGGCTTCTGGGATTAAGGGTATCTGCCACCACTGTCTGAACTGTATAGCAGATTAGTATGGCTAGCTTTGCACTCCTATCTTCAGGCAAATTACCACAACCCTGGGAAATACAGGACATATAAAAGTTCACCAAAAGGCAGGGGCATGATCCTGCGACCTAGAAAAGTATGTTCACAGCGGAGTTTCTAACATCTATACCTAGTGCTGTGTTTAGCCTAACTCCCTACTGCCATCAATGAGAAGCAAGCAGAAGTGATGGGAAGGGGTCTGTGGTAGACTACACAGCTCTGCCAAGTCTCCCCAGAAGTACTGACACCAGTTCTCTTGCTACCCCCAAAGAACTATAGCAGGGGCCTCCCAGTCTGGAGCTGAGACCGCACATCCCAAGGCTGATGCTCTGGGCATGGACCCTGGATGCTGCACGCCTGCTCAGGTGTCAGGTCCCCAGAGGATGACATCAGCAGGAAGACAGAAGGAGTCAGACTGGGCCCAGAACCTGCCCTCATTTCAGTCCCAGGAAGACTCCTAGGCTGAGGTTGAAACTTTCCCACTTAGGGAAACATGCTCAGACACTAACGGTCATGTCAAGATTCAGAGGAAGCAGTTGTTTTGGTTTCTGAAAGAGAACTAAACAGATGAGACCCTTCCCTGAGTCATGTGAGAGGGTTTTGTCCTCTTGCCACTCATGGTGCCAGAAATACCTGAGCAATGGCCCGGGCTGATCTCCAAATGGCCCAGAGCTGGTCTAACAAGGGCATGGTGCTTACCACCCTGGATGGAGGGATCCAGATCAATTTCTGCCAGTGCTACTCCAAGAGCCCGTCCTGGTCCCTCGTGGCTGCCAATCACTCTGCTGCCGCCACCATGTTTCCTGCATGCTGTCTTACCAGACACAGGTCTCCCATACACATCATTCTCATGGAATGTGCGTATAGAATCGAATTTTTAAATTTTCCACTTACTCTTGGAAACAGTACCTTTTTTTGTCTTAGCAGTTTACATTTTCAAGTTTATGTCCACTCATGACTCTGATTGCCATTTCATACGTGGCTTCATAGTTTAAGAGACCCTTCAAGTGCAGGACCTTTTGCCCCCATGCTTCCTGGCTGACGTTGATCTGGGACGAATAAACAATGCCAGTGGTTCCACTCAACCTTTGGGTGAACATATTAAAGACTCTGCGGAGATCCACTAGACACTGCCTTAGCTGAGAAAGCCCACATTTGCACCCTTACATCAGTTGTCTTCTCACCAGCCGCAGGTAAACGAAAAACCCAGTAAGGAGGACGGAGCATTTCACTGTTTCAGAGCACCAGATCCATAGGTCTCTGCCTCCTTTCTGGTGTTTCCATCCATGGTACAGAGTTCCTGCTTTCCCATCCTTAGGCTTGCAACTCACTGCCCAAGCCAGCCCTCACCCTGCTGATCTGAAGCTGGGCACCAACTCTCAGCACAGCCTGTAAGCCCAGATCCCTAGGCCTTGATGGTGCCTCAACAGTCACCGCTTCCTGAAGCAGCCATCGTTGTTACTGCTATTGTTATTCATCTTGCTATAAGGTACACACAAGGTCTTGCAGGTTACACCTGGAAAACTCTTTGGGGAAAATCAATCTATGATGTTTACTGAAAACAATTCAGTGCTAAAGCTCTTGATACTCTGTATCTGTCTCTGTCTCTCTGTCTCTGTGAGTGTTTCTTCTCTCTCTCTCATTCCTTTGTGCCTGTCTCTTTCATGTTCCCCCATTCTCTCTTGTTCTCCTTTTCTCTCTGTCTCTCTGTCTCTGTCTCTATCTGTTTCTCCGTCTCTCTCTCTCTCTCCTGTGTGTGTTTGTGTGTGTGTGTGTGTGTGTGTGCGTGCGTGCATGTGAGTACACACACATGGGAGAGTGCTTGCACACGCACAAGCCCATGCTGTGCATGTGTGGCTAAAATGTGTGAAGCCAGAGAGAGGCTTGAATTCTCTCACCGACCTGGGCCGCTCCCATCCTTCTTTTCAGAGCTAATTTAGTTAATCGTTTAAACAATGTAAACCTGGCAGTTCCCTTCTATTGAAGCTGAGATTGAGGACAGCTGCCGCCAGCCCCAACCCACAGTGCAGCCTGGGCTGCAGCGTCCATTGGCTTTCCTGAAATAGCTCAGCTTGCTTCCTTCCAGGCTTCCCCTGGAAGAACCCCGGGAGGGGCCTGCATTTCCTATGCCCAGGCCACTTGACTCATGACCACCCAGTGAGTCCATATTTGGAGAGAAAAATTTCACTGCTGTGTGGAATGAAATCATATGTTTGCAAATAGCTGAGACAGATTTAAATTAAAAGGAGACAACAATGAGATTGTGGCATATGTAAACAGATATGTTACTCTCCAGTGGAGAGACGTTATTGAGCTCACTCTCTACCACAGGTGACAAGCGGAGCTCAGACAACCACAGGGACCTTTCACCCCCATTCTTCCTGGTCAGTCCAGTTTGTAAAGTAGGCTCTCTTTAAATTATCCACTTATCAAAAGAAGTTAGTGGTCCTGTCATTTTTTTTAGTACACCTCATGCCTCAAGTTTTGTCAACTTACACTCAGCTTGCTGCTGAGTTTATTTTTTTTCCTCATAATTGTGTACCCACTACCCTGAATTTTTTTTAAAAAATGCATTCTAGCAAAGCAATGTAAAAACTAAATCCATGTTTGGTCTTTAAGTTCCTTTGGGCTCATTTGTGCCATCAGAGATTTCTTTACAAACTGCTCGCTGCCAGCAGTGTCTCTCAAAGCAAAGTGTGCCCACCTAGATTACAGGTGTGTGTTTGCAGGCCATTGAGGACAATCCATTTGTGCCATTTAGATCCCTTCATCTAAACATGGACCTGTGAGAGTAGCACTCCCCTCCATGGCGGCAGCATTCAGAAGCATACCGGCAGGCCTGAAACCCAAGAGGGAGTGAGAGTCTACGGAAGTCACCGTTCTGCTCAAAATGGAGAACGTACCTACATTTTGGTTGCATCAGTGCCGGGACAGAGGATAGCCACCAGCTGCCGAAGAACCGGTGAGGGGAAGGGGGGGGTTGAGTTAGACCCATGAGAGAGCCGACTTCTCTGCTTCTCTTCTGAGTTCATGCTGATGGCCTTCCTAATCTCATGTGACAAGCTCATCACAGACTCTATTAATATCCTGTGACAACAGCCCTCACCCTTAGGACCAACAGCACTGGATATTCTATGTGACCCAAAGCTAGGCACTGGCGAGAGTGTAATTGGAGGATTCAAGATGACCTGAAGACATGGTTCTGAAAATACTTGGAAAAGCTTTGCATTCTCCATCTGGGCTACACAGGCGGATGATGCTGTTGGAGCCCACTGTTTCTCTCCAGGTGATCTTCCACTCTCACCCAGTAACACTCCTCTGTTTCCTTCTCACCCTTCTAAAACTCTGATAACTAAGCTGGATACCTTATACTCACCATGTGAGAGTGAGAAGTTGTTACAGTTTCTTTGGGGCTCTTTTTGTTTAGCTAAATAAATTAACACAGTTACCATACTGACTGTGTCAGTCATGGGTCCCATCTTGCTCCCCTTTCAGGTTCCCATGGTTGCTCTCCTAGTGTTTGAATTCACTCACTATGTCGTCTCCTATTGCCTTCTTTTAATATTATTAATTGACTGGGTAAAATAATGCAATATTTAGATTTCTAACCTAACATAAAATCTCTTATTCAAGATGAAAGTTCATCATAATCATTTTCTTAATGAGATTCATATAATTGATTTCATTTCTGCTATTTTATTTTTCTTCTTAATAAAACTTTTCATATGCAGACTATTTTTGTTTTGATCTTTCCTTCCTGATTTTGGGAATCATATCTACTTTGTAATTCTTTTATTAATTGTGCTTAATCAATATGCACTCAAATCCATTTCACCTAATTTTTATTGTCAAAATGAAGTGATGTCAATAGACTCTTTTCTCTAAACTATGAGGGATAGTCTTGTCTTCTGACCACTCATTTCTCAGCTTTTGCTGGTGGTAGTCATTTGAAGTATAATATTATCATTAGCTGGACGACTTTTAAGCATGTGACTCTCTCTCAAAAATTGCTTTTGGCATTTTATTATGTTTTAGTATAATATTGAGAATTAATTTTGTTTTATGAGTTTTTGTTTCCTTTAGAGGAAAGGAGTTGTTTATTTTTCATTAGACTCTTATACCATGAATCCTCCACTCAAGTTTGATATTTTGATTCCTCACTCAATTGGCTTATCTGACTCAACTAAGGTTATTTTTTCCAGGCCCTCATGTAGGGTACATGGATTTGAGTTTATGTATTCAAAGACTACTGCCTACTGCAATAGGACCAACAGGAATCTAGGCAGGTGCAGGAGCGGGACACATTTTCATTTTGAACATCAGCTTTTATAGAATAACACACCCCCAAGATTGCCTGGGCACCTCCTCTTTAACCTGACCCAGGCGCCTCCCCCTTTAACCTGAACTTGGCCCGGGCACCTCCCCTTTGTCCTGGCCTGGGCGCTTCTCCTTTATCCTGGCAGCCTCACTTGGCTTACAGGCCTTTGCTTCATCTTGATTCTGCAGAGACTGGTCAATGTCATCTTCTTGTTCCAAAGGCAAAGTTGGAGCCCAGGGTACTGCTTTGCTTCTCAGTGAATTTGTTTATTTGGTCTTGAAATCAAAGCAACTTAGAGTATAAGCCTAGATATTAAAATCTCTCATTAATTCTGTTATTCAGAAAACTCAAGTCTTTCGTTAGCTTAAGAAAGTTCTCCCTAAATGGCTATTTGATAATAACTGTATTGCTGGCTCTCTTCCTGAAAGTCTTTATATGTGTAATATATACAAATTAAACATTTATGTCCTGGATGCCGTTCACTGGTTGACTATCATTTGTCTCCTCTGAGCTCTGGGATGTCAGAGTTGACTCTGCTCCATCAAGTCTAGTTTCTGAATGTCCTTTTGCCCTCTTCTGTTTCAGTTTTGAAGTAAACATTAGTTTTCATTTCCTTCTGCTGTCCCTAAACTGCTTGCTTGACTCTACTCAACTTTCCTGAAGCCAAGCTCATTTGAAGCAGACCAGAAACGACCATCAGGGTGTTCTCCAGATTCTGGGTCTCCTGCAGAAACTTGATTTCTTAGGGAAATATCTGCTCCAACTCATCAGTGGCTTTCCTTGAGTCACACGTCCTCTTATTTGGTGGTCCTCTCTATGGCCATCACCATGGAGAAGGTATGATGTTCCCAGAACTCAGTGTTTTCCAGCCTGACCCAATCTTCTCCAGAGTCAGGGAAGGAAGAGAGAGTATGGTTCTATGAGAGAGGTCTCCTAAGGGGAGCAGTCTGAGGGGAACAGCCTGGGAGGAGCAGCCTAAAGGGAGCAGTCTGAGGGGAGCAGCCTGGGAGACACTTAGATCCCAGCAGCCTGACTCTGACAGGCATGTGTGGGCATGGTGGGGCTGCTCTGGCTTCTTTTCACAGCCCCAACAATGTCTTTGCTCTTTGTAGAGCCCATCTTAGGACAATTACCGTTTCTGAACTGGCCTCATAGTTATGATAAGTGTCAGCAAGGATACAGCATCACTGTGAGCCTGTGCAGGGCAGCAGGTCTGTTCCTTCTGCAAGGCACATGTGCCAAACAAAACCAGAGGGTTCTCAAAGGTTAGCTCCCCATACTTCCCAAGGACCTATACACCACCCCAAGCGGGCTAATTTGAAGGAAGGCCTGGTGTTTTGGTCATGTTCATGTCACCCCTCCGCACACCTTCCACCCACACATCTTTCTCTGTATAATGAACGTATCAGCAGGAAAGTCATTGGGCACTGTTTCTCATGTGTCACAGTAAAAATATTTTGTTGAATTTTTTTCCTCCGACTGGAGTCCATTTTTCTCCTGACTTTGGAACAAATGTTGTATAAACTCCTTTTGCATTTGGGAACTGTTCTGTTGAATATATAGTCCAATTTAACAATAGGGTCCATTGTCAACTTTATTCTCAATACAAAGTCCAGTCATAAATTATCAAAGCCCACAGGCTGCTCAGCCTTCTATAGGTTTCTGGCAAGATGTTGTATGGATAACATTTTGTATAGGAAGCAATTGTGGCTTCATTCTGTGATAGGCAAGGTGCCAGGAAACACTAAATCAAGTGGCAATAGAGTTGCTTAAGAAAGTTGTTCCTGACCTGCAATGATAGTTCGAACAATGCTGCTGACCTTGGTTGTGCAGGGGAATGATCATTTAGTTATGTCTTATTCTGTCAAGTACCAGCCAGGCTGCCAAGCCCAGCATCACAGCTGAGACACAGAACAGCTCCATCATGCCAGCTCCCAATGTCTGGGAAACGCAATTCATTATTATCACAATATAGCTATGCGTTTCTTTCTCTCAGCATGCCTCACCTCACACACCCAAGCCTCTGAGGTCACTGGACAAAGTGGGAAAACAGCATGCTGTGGGTTTGAGGAGAGGACAAGAATGGAGGGTGAGAACACAGGGGGAAATGGGTGCCGGTCATTAGCGCAAAAAAGGCCATGGTCTGGGGGCAAAAGCAGGGTGGGCATCTGTTGTTCTATGTCAGAATATCAAGAGAAAAGTTCATCAGGGTTAGTGTCCAACTGTGGAAGTATCTGGAATGCTGGGGAGATGGGGGAGGGAGAGAAGGACAGCGGGAGAGAGATCGAGATCAATTGTGTTCTCATATCTTAGTTCTAGAAATTTAACAACAATGTAGACCAGCAGTGCCCTGCAGAAGTGTGACACACACCACATGTGTGATTTCAAATTTTCTCATAGCCACATTAAAAGAGCACAGAGAAACCACTGAAATCATCAGCAACAATTTATTTGATCTAAAATATTTGAAATATTCCCATTGTAGCATGTACCATGCATCAACCTGATCCACGGAATAGGTAATGTTCTTCTCTTTACCCCAGGCCTTAGAAACCCAAGTGAGTCTGGGATACATTTGGTACCCCCAGCCACCTCTGGCAATCCACAGCCTCCATCCCAGTAACCTTGTAAACTAACAGGAGGGACAAACAACTTCTATGAAGAGCAGCACCCTTCCTGGATCCAGTGTTCCCAGCCCTGCTGGCCTCTTCCTATTTCCCTGAAGCCTCCCTCCCCTCAAGACCCAGTCCATGACTCTCAGTGGCACCACCCTACCAGCCCTGCGAATAAACATGCATGGTCCCTTCTGGATGCATCACTCTTCATGCAGACAAGTTATTGGACCAGTAGAGGTGTCTGATGACAGATGAGTGAGTAATGTACAATGGGGTATCATTCAACAGAAAGAAGAATGAAATCTTGTCAGTGGGGCAACATGGATGGAACACGATGACATGTCAAATCAAATAAGTTAGGACAGAAAGACATAATGTCCTCATACATGTGTGGGTCTGTTTCTTTTTCTCTCAACCTAACATGAACTAGAGTTGTCTGTAAAGAGGGAACCATAATTAAGAGACTGCCTTCATCAGATGGCCTGTAGACAAATCTCTGGCGTATTTTCTTGATAAAGGATAGGTGTGGGAGGTCCCAGTCCATTATGGGTGGTTCCATCCCCTGGGCAGGTGGCTGCTTCAGTTCCTGCCCTGAGTTCCCATCTTAATAGACTATCAGTTGTAAGGTGAAATAAACCATTTCCTCCACAGGTTGTTTTTGGTCCTGTCTCTTAGCACAACGGAAAGCAAACTGGAGCACACATGAAAGCTAACATGTCAATTTCATAGAAGCAGAAAGCAGAAGACTGCTTGGTCCAGGATGGAACTGGAGGGAAGCTGGGCAACAGAGACCAAAACACAACCAATCAGAGTCTGGTGTCTTCCCATGTTCCACAGAGCAGCGGGGACTGCAGCTCCTACTTTACCACGGAATGTATAAAGAACCAATGGAGGAGTTTAAAGTCTCCCAACATGAACACATGGCAAATGTTTAAGACAGAGATGCTGCTGATCATGATAGTGCATTCCCGTAATCCCAACTGCTGGAAGACTGAGGCAGGAGAATTGCTATAAGTTCCAGGCCAGCCTAGACTATGTAACTGAAAAGCAAACAAAGAGAAAGAAATGCTATAGTCCTTGTCATTTGCTCTTTCATAGCAGCAGATATGACATTTTCACACGGAACTGTGGAAGTACACACAGTTATGTGTTGATAAAATGAAAACTTGAAGAATGCTGAAGTAGCCATTGCTCCCATTCTCTGCCAGGCTTATTCAATAAGCTCTGCCCAATGGTACAGCTAGCAGCATGAAACTAGGAAGCCTGTGCAAGAGCTGCCAGGCCGTGATGGCTAATCTTGATTATCAATGTGACCTGATCTAGAGTCAACTAAAACCCAAGCTGCTGGGCATCCTGTGAGGGACTTTCTTGATCAGATTAGGGCAGGAAGGCCCACCCTAAACTTGGCCAGCACATTCTGGTGGCAGCCCACATAAAAGGACGTGGAAGAGGGAAACTTTCACTTTTTGCCTGCTGCCCTCACTCTTACTGGTAAGTTCTGTCCCGATATTAGAGCTAAATTCTTCAGGCTTCCAAAGTAGCCTGAAGACCAGCAGCTCTCCAAGAATCCTCCAGGCCCTTAGAACCAAATTGGAGCTTGCAAAACATCCAGCCTTATGGACTGAGCGACTGCTGATTCTCAGCCTCTCCAGTGTAGACACCATCGTTGGACTACAAGAGCCACAGTATGTAAGGCAATCTAATAAATCCCCCTTAATATAGATCCACTCTATCAGCTCTTGTCTCCTTACAGCACCCCGACTAATATGCTGCCCACTGAGCCACAGTGGAATTCCATCTGGCTTAGTCTTTGCTGTGCAAGTCAGCCTTCATCTTGTTCCTTCTTCCTACTGGAGCTCCCTTCCCTTATCATGCAGGGCTCCCTGGCCTCAGAGAGGTTGCAGCAGGGTGAGGGGAAGGGTGCCATTTGGTCCAGTGCATGAATACAAGGGTGAGGCTGATGGATACCTCAAGATGTACGTACAGATCAACAGCAAGTTGGGAATGCTCACATCCCAGGCAGGTCATACACAGAAGCTGGGCTGTCCAGCTGTGAGATGCCAGGGACCTGGAGAACACATGCCCCGTGCAGGCATTTTAGGTCTATGTCTCCCATACAAACTAGGCAGGGTCTAGAGCTGTCTGTGGATCATAACAGATTCATTCCACAGCACGGCAGAGTGTCTGATGAAAGCTTCTCGGTCTCTAACTTCACATTCCTTGGGGTCTATCACCTGCCTGACTCAAACGCCTGCTCATCACTTCATCTTCATGCGAGCCACAAACTGACCTGGTCAGCAAACATCTGGTCAACAGATCCTCCATCCTCACCTCTGACATTTGAATGGGTAAACTGAATACGGAACTCCTCATCAGTTTGTGTCCTCTGACTTGGTATCACCAACTTTCTCTGTAGCCCTAAGCGGTGGGCACAGGGCAGCCCCCGTAGTCCATGCAGACTCAGGCTAGTGCCCCCGAGCTGCAAGAGTACAGTCCTCTATGCCTGTTGGCACCCAGGACTCATGGTCTCAAGGCTGTCACTGTGTCGACAAGCTCTGTAGAATCTCTCCATGTTCCAAATGATTGGCAAGTGGCTCATCTGCAGAAGCATTGTCCTTTCTCCTGTCTTTGCAGACCTTTCTCATGAGTAGCCACCCTGTCCTATCCCTCGGGCAAGGTGCCTTCCAGCTCAGATGAAGCGAGTATGACCTTGCCTTCCTATTCACCTTCATTCAGTAGAAATGTCTGCTATTGCCCAACCACAAGAATAGACTCCCCACTCCCGCAAAGAATAGACCCCCCCACCCCCATACGTGCTCCCAGGAAACTGACATTGGCTTGGATCCAGCCTGCTATGGCCACACCTATTTCCACCGCTCTTCCTCCCTGCCTGTTTTCCAAGCTTGAAGTTCTGTCTTGACACATTGTGTAGGTGGTGATCATGGAGACTTCTTAATCTTTTTGCCACATTTTCCTGAGTAAATGTAAGGTGCCTCAGGAACTTAGTTTAGCATCTTGGCTTCAAGGTTTAATAATTCTATGATAGCTGGGCAAATTGCTTAATATCACTGAGCCTTGCTTTTTCATCACAGAAATATAATAAGCTGTGGGGAGCAGATAAAGTCCTGAGTGAATATGATGTGAACACAGCCATGTCAAGAATTCCAATGCCTCACACTCATGGGAATGGCAAAGCCTTCCCCTTGTCCAAGTACAGATGTTAGGCATGATTAACCTTGAGCTAAAACCAGTGTGTGCAGAAACTATCAGCTGCAGCTCCTTTTCCCAGGAAGACTGCTCGCCTACGGAGATTTCCTACCTAGATTAGCTAACCCACCTCTTCCTGGCTCAGCTCTATGCAGTGAAGATGCCTCCTCACCCAGTGGTGTATAATAAATGCACTGAGCTTCCAGGCTCCTGGTACATCTCCATCAGAATGCACAGCCCACCAGATCCCAGCTTTTCTGCACATGTGTCTATGTGTCTGTCCTTTCTTCATCACCCTAATCAGGTTCCCAGGACCCAGGTTTGTGGCAATAATTCCTATTGATAAGGTTGCCAAAGTGACCGGGAATGTCAAGAAAGACGGCATAGTTCGAGATATTTAGCACAAAATAGACATTGTTGAAGATAAAATGTGCTATAGGCTTGCAAAAAGAAAGCTGAGACAAAATAACCCTTCCAAATGGAGCCTTATTAAGAGAGTTAGCTATCATCTGGGCGTTGGTGGCACAAACCTTAATCCCAGCACTCAGGAGGCAGAGGCAGGTGTATCTCTGTGAGGCCAGCCTGGTCTACAGAGCGAGTTCCAGGACAACCTCCAAAACAATACAGAGAAACCCTGTCTTAAAAAAAGAGAGAGAGTGTGTGTGTTAGCTGTTGTGAATATCGTTGCAGGGGTCCTTATGCGTGAAAGCTTCAATTCACTTCAGTTCCCAAGGATCAAGAAGTTTACATAGACAGACCCATAGGGTCCTCAAGGGAGACAGACCCTTCAGTTCCAAAGAAGAAAGGGGGTATCTATCTTTTTGGAGGGAAATAAGTTGTGTTAAGGGAAGCTTTTTCCTTTGCTAGCCGCTTTGGTTTATCCCCCGCCAGTCACCTGGGCTCTGCCGCGCCAGCCTGGTTCTAGATCCGCTTGAGTCCCAAATAAACACACAGGAGGCTATATTAATTATGAAGCTGTTGGCCTTGCTTGTCCCTTACTGGCTAGCTCTGCCTTAAGTAATTACCCCATAATTGTTAATCTAAATATGTTTCTTACCGGAGAATAGTTCCCGGCTTCTTACCCCTATGGCGTCACATGTCGACTCTCCTGTGTTTCTCCTACCCAGAATCCTCCTCGACTCCTAGTCCCTCCTATCTAGGTTTTCTATTGGCCAGACAGTACTTTATTGACAAATGCACAGGCAAATAACAGGACTTCCCCAACAAAGTTGCATACCATATGACTTAACCACATATGTACAATGAGGGTCTGATAAAGACTAGCTTTAATTTAGGTTGCCTTGGCTCTTGGCTGTAAAGATGGGATCAGGCTCTGCCTGCAGCCTCAAGGAGGAGGGAAAGAACTCAGCTCTGTGACTGCTACAAGACCACAGCATTTTTTGCCATCAACTCTGTCCAGGAGAGAGACTGCAGGAGTGTAGCATGATTGCAGGGGTGTGGCCTGATTTCTGGGTGAGCGAGTAGGTGGAGGATCCATTCTATTGTTTGTTGGAGAGGACTGTATTTTTAGTAATCTTCACCCATGGCATAACCACACCCTCCCAACTTGGCCCTACTCTTAATAACTGTTATCAGTCTTAATCCACTTCTTACTGTCACACCTGCATCCCAGGGATAGTTTCTATTGGATGGCCTCGTATAGTCTATCTAACAATTTTCTACCAAGGCCAGTCAACCCAGACTCTCTTGTTATGCCCTTGACTTACTGTGACCAGGCTGCCCTACATCTCTGGTCTTTGTCCAAGAAGCCACATCCAGTGTTCTGGAATAGGTAGAGTATCTTGGTCCATTTTCTATTGTTATAACAAGGTATCTTTATAAAAAAAAAAAAGAGAGAGAGAAGTCTACTTAGTTCACAATTCTGGTGACAAGAGATTCCAAATAGAACAAACCTTGACCCCTAGCAAGAGGCTTCCCCTGCTCAAAACATAAAAAGGAAACAGAAAGGGAGCTGACCACTTGCGGAATAGCTCAAGTGTGTAGTGTGTCCTTGCTTTATAATAACTCACCATCACAAGAACTGCCCAAGATGGCTGAGCACTTCTGGCTCGCAGGCCTATGGATTCAGACTGAATTCTTGTCCCATTCTCCAGTTTTGCAAACAGTAGACCATAGAAATCTCAGCCTCGTTGTCACAGAATTCTATTCTCATGACAGACTCCATGTATGAGGGGGCTGAGTAAAGTGTGTGTGTGTTTCTCTGTCTGTCTGTGCCTGTGTGTCTGTTGTGTCTGTTCTCTCTCTCTCTCTCTCTCTCTCTCTCTCTCTCTGTGTGTGTGTGTGTGTGTGTGTGTGTGTGTGTGTGTGTGTGTGTGTGTATGTGTGTTTCGTATGATGGTTCTGTTTCTCTGGAAAAGTCTGACCATGATAAGACAAATCACCCATCCCTGATGCTATCTCTTAGTGCCTGCAATGCCCCACCAGATGTCCCCTCTTCCCCAAACCCTGTCATCATTCTGGGTAAGTTGTCAGTTCTTTGATCAGCTCATTTCTAGGGACCTTGGCCTCCTTGCCACTTGTCCATAGCCTCTCCAAAAGGCTGTCATCAATGATTACCACTGTGTTCCTAAATCCAAGCTCTAGACACCCACTCTCTCTTCACCTTCTCTTCTCGGTTCCTTTCAGTCAGTTACTCCCTCTGCACCAATGTTTTAACACCATCAAACTCACTGGCTCAAGAACCATCCACTTTCTCGTTATCTAGCAACTCCTTATATCTTCGTTTGTTTGTGTTTCTAATCCACTTACGATTGCACAGAACAGTATTTCTGCCACACTTGCCAATCTCCGTGGTTTCCTTGTTCCTCCATCTCCCAATTTAACACAATCCCAATCCGACTTAATACAACTGCCAACTGTCTTGTGCTTATATCCCAGATGTTAATCACTGTTCAAGAAAAACAATTCCACAGGGTCAAACAATTTGGTACCATTACAATAGCTGGCAACATTTATTGGGAGTTTAATCTTGCCAGGCAGCATTCAAAGCATAGTACATAGATTATCCCATCCTGCCTCCTACATCATGCTGGCAAGGTGCCCAGAATTCCTCTCCTCAAATCTCTGAAGATCATTTGCATCAGACAACTTTCTGCTGCTCAGAGAAGCTAGAAATCACCTAGTAAGAGCACGGTACACTTCTTCCTTCCCACTTCAGCAATGTCCAACCAAGATTCCCCCCTTTATGTGGTCCTGTGGCGCAATGGATAGCGCATTGGACTTCTAGTGACAAAATGGCCCCCTTTAATGCACACCCTCTCTTCCTCCCTCTCCCTACATTTCACCAGATTTCTGTCAACTTCTTTATCCCCTCTCAGCTTTCTCTCACATTCTTCTTGGGTTTTCATTTACATTTTGATAATTCTTAAGATAGTTTCTCCTCTCCCAATCACTTTTTTCTGGAGCTCATGTCCAATTGCAGAGATTCCATTAGCATCTTCTTTGAGAATGATTCCCCAATCATTTAATCAAGTCATCCAGAGTAAGAAGACAGAACTGAACTTCCCACACAAGGCCGCTTTTCCATCTCTGTCACCATCTACCAAGATCACCAAATCAGGGATACAAGCTGTATTCCTATTTTTCCTCACCCACACACCTCCCAACCATCTACTCTTCCAATCTCTATTTCATGTGTCTCTTGGAAGACATTAACTTCTGTTTATGCTCAACACCACTACCATAGCCTGGATTTCCCACTACACAATAGCATGATGTCCCTAGTGTCTTCACTCTCCATTATAATAACATCAGCTTAATTTCCTTCCAGCTCATGCTCCAAAATCTTTCCTCAAGTCATCAACACATCTGATAGGGTTCAGAATTGACTTCCACCCCAAGTTTCCTCAGTGCCAGCACCACATTTTACTCCTGTCATTGTCTCCTCTAAATCATAACCTACTGAGAAATTGTTCTTAATAAAGTTTTATTGAGTACCATGTGGTGGTGGCACACCCCTTTAATCACAGTACTCAGAAGGCAGAGACAGGTAGATCTCTGTGAATTCAAGGCCAGTCTGGTCTATAGAGCAAGTTCTAGGACAGCCAGGGTTGATATATGGACAAACCCTGTCTTAATAAACCAAAATAAAAGTTTTATTGAAAGAATAAATTGTCACTGAATCAGTTTAGTTTAAACTGCTTGAGAATGACTAAAGTTCCTTATTTTGTTTACTTCCCTTGACACTAAGATTAATCAATTGTACTGATTAATTTGTATTGACTGGATATTTTGCAATTGTAGTGTGTGTGTGTATGTGTGTGTGTGTGTGCATACCTAAGATGGATGAGTAGGTCTGGAAGTCAAAAGGTCTGTTTTGACTCACAGTTTTGGAAGTTTTAGTCCATGGTCAGTTAGCCCCATTGCTCTCCAGCCTGTAATGAAGCAGAATGCTATGGATAGACTGTGTGGTGAGACAAGCTGCTCACCTCATTGAGAAGGAGAAAGATCAGGGAAGACAAAGAGTATGGTTTACAACTTCATAATCCCCTTCAAAGCCACACCCAATAACATAGGACTTCCCACTTTGGAAGTCCCAGCTTCCAAAGGCTCAGCCATCACTAATCCAGCAGGAACATGGGACCAAGTCTTTACATAGGGACCCTAACATGATTAACCATTGTTAAGTGTTGAGATGAATGCATACAACTCAGGTCAGAGCTGTAATTCCAAAGTCTCCACACATTTTTAACTCATTGACACAAGAAGATCTATGTTTAATTTGTTGAACTTCAAAATGCCAAATGCCCCACATACTTCTGTCTGCATTTTTATTTCATAAGCTGAGTTTTGTGACCCTCTCAATGGGTCCTGAGCACCCTGAAACAGCGGGTTTAGAGTCCTAGATTCTGTGGGTAGTTGGTGGAATTGTGTTGCAGGTGTCTGTGGGAACAAATGCCTCACACCAGGGGTCAGGGTTGGCGATCATTAGATGCTGAAGCCCAGAGGCCCAGATATAAAGAGTAGGACTAAGAGAATGTAAGACCTTGAGAGAGTCCGAAGCCAGTAATGTGAGTCTAGGCTTCTGTTCTGGGATCCCATGTTTCCATCTCCACCAATGCCAACAGTCCTAAGAAGGGAATGTAACCTGCTGAGTAGGGATTAGCTTTCTCTGCCTAGAATCAGTCGGCCATGGCCGGAGGCAAGGTGACTGACCATGCTGGCACCTTGCAAGAACAGTGGGCTGGAGAGCATCCCACCTTCTATATCCTAAACTATCCAGAAGGGTTTTTCATTTTGTTAAGTCTAACTGAGGCTCCCAGTCAATTTGAATGTAAATCTAGCATCTATTCCATGTTTACACGTAGGCCATTTATGAGCCATTCTCTCTTGATCCACTTAGTCTTTAAAAACACAAGATTATGGGCTAGATCAAGCAGTGGCAAGAGAACATTAAGAACAGAAGTTCAATTAATGTCTGAGGGGCAATAAGAGATATAGGATGGTGGCCAACACTGCTCTGAAGGCAGCCAATGAAAGAAATGGGCTTTTTGTCCATCATCCAGTGAACAAAATGTCAGGTAGAGAAAGCAGTTGGGAGACTGAACTGTCTCTCACATGTGTATATCTGTAGCAATAAAGAACCTCAGATATTAGCAAATGACACCACATCAGCCTGTCACCATTTAGCTCTGACAGGCATGAGTGTGAACTCCTCATAAAATGTCACAGTGCCAAGGGAACAAGAGTGATTGGGGACCCGCTAACCTCCTCAAATCGCTTTCTGCCTCTAGGGCCACCGAGAGTCCCAGGCCTCCCTGAATTGCATATATTTAATGTATCTCGTGGGAGCTCAGCCCCCACAGCAGGGCAGGAAATGTTTGGGAAAGGAAAACTTTGAACTAGACGTCTGCACAGATATGTTTCATCAATGGCAGCATTGCCTGGGGACCTTCCTCCCCAGTCTGCTCCTTGAAGCATAGATGTCTGTCTGGGGCCTTAGAGTCACCCTTCTGGGAATTTGGTTGTAAGCATGGATTTTTAATTTATAATAACTGTCATTATTCTGAAGTCATTCAAGAGAGCCTAAGTGCCCTAGTATTAAAACACTTGTGATAACTCAGGCAAAGTGCAATGCTTGACTCCCCCCCGAAAGAAAAGCATTGCCCTACAAATATCAGCTTGGTCAGTTCTGAAACCTTCAGCCTAAGATCTACAGGCCAATGGTAACTTTGTATTTATGTGTAATACGGTCCAGGCAGGCACCTAGTAGAGCAGCATTTCGTTAGTATCTTCTTATGGACTTCATGGGATCATACCAGAACCAGGGTTCTGATGTCAGTTTACTTCACTGGGCTCTTGGACTCTAAGCCAAATCTAAAGTCTAGTGCATTCTTTCAGCTTCTGTCCTAAAGAGGACACTGAGAAAAAAAAAAAGAAAAGAAAATTTTACCCACATCATCTTATTATCAATTCAAATAGAACTGATACTGCTCAAAGACAGTATCATTGTCTTTAAAAGTCACGCAGTCCAATATTAATCAAAGCTTTAAGCAATGTTTCAGCAATAGATGAAGAACAGGGGGAGGAAGAGGAGGTATAGAATGTATAGGGGAAAGGAGAAAGGGAAAGGAAAAAAATGACCATAGCATGCAGAAAGCTAAGCAGTTGATGACCTGTGTAGGATTTACTACATCCAAGAAAGGATTAAGAGTGATAAGAAGCCGGGCGGTGGTGGCGCACGCCTTTAATCCCAGCACTCGGGAGGCAGAGGCAGGCGGATCTCTGTGAGTTCGAGGCTGGGCTGGACCGATAGCCTCCAAAACAATACAGAGAAACCCTGTCTCGAAAAAACAAACAAACAAACAAACAAAAAAAGAGTGATAAGAAATTCAGGGAAAAATTGGACTTTGTGGACATATCAGTCTCTAAACTGCTGGCCCACAGCATGAGGACCTGAATTTGAACACTAGAGTCCGCATTTTAAAAGTCAGGTTTGGGGGTATGCACTTGTCTTTCCAGTGCTAAGGAGGTAAAGACAGGCTACCTGGGTCTCACAAGCTAGCCAGCCTAGCATACCAGGTGGGGTTCAGGCCATCAAAAGACTCTGCCCATAAAATAAAGTAGGTGAATCCTGAGGAATGACACCAGAGGTTGACCCCTGGCCTCCATATACATGCATACTTACATATGTGCATACCTGCATATGTGTATACATACCTGCATACACACACAAAAGTAAAAAGCTAGATAGAAATAAATACAGAATTAAAAGCAGGGTAAAATGAGTTTTTAAGAGTGGGAAAGAAAATAGAATCTAATGTTAACAGGAAAAATCTAGCATTCCTCCAGAAGAAACTAGAGAAAAATTGTGTGACAAGGGACACATTTGGTTCAGTGTCATACAGTGAAAGAAAACTAAATATGATGTAGTCTTAATATGTCCAAATAAAAGGATTATAGATTAAGAAACCCCGGGATAGATGCCTCTGGAAGTAAAAGCTTGTATCCTAAAAAGGAAACTATGCACTATTTACAATACTGCCCTTGACATCTTTTCCCAGCAGGGCACAATGCAGCAGGAGTAGGGTGCCAGATGAGCTCTGTGACTTCCCAATTGCCATGTGTTGACAGCAAGGGATACACATTCTAAGACAGATCCCTTAGCCTGATGTAGATTATCTATTAATCGTCCTTCAAAACATAACCCAGCAAAATCAAATTTAAACAACAGAAATTTTAAATGGCCTTGTGTTTGCACATAGACGATACACCTCTGGTGTGCTAACATTGAAATAACCTCAATTACACCCATTCCTGCTACAATGTAAATCATTGTGGGAATGTATTCCTCAGTAAATCACAAGGAAAGAACTGTACAGTGTCCGTTGAGATGCGAGTATTTTTCAAATTTTTTGCCTAGGGTTGTTCAATCTGTAGATGCCAAACCCACGGATGCAGATGCCTGTCTACACTATAAACTAAGCAACCACGGGGTGGGGGGTGGGAAGGCACAGCAAAGAGTTAAGGATAGAAGTCAAAGGGAAATCAAGTTAATCAATTAAGCGAGTAATTACTCTCCTCCCAAAAAGAGTGAAGGAAACCAAGAAAAAAAAAATGAGACAAGTAGAACACAAATAGCAAGACAACTGGCTTCAACTTACCACACCCTCCAGTAAGCAGTCTAGAGCCTGGGAAGGTGTAAGACGGGACCGAGGGCAAGCCATGAGTATATTCCAACATGAGTAATACCTTCTTGGGAAAAAAAAGGTGCACAAGAACTATAGACTTCTGCATAAGTAACATGGAAATGGACTTTGAGCAATGAGGCCTAGCAACGGTAAAGATCACCTCTCTGCAGTGCTAGGATGACATGGTCCACAGCTCAGGTGACAGCTCACAATACCCAAGGAAACACTGGCAGGCTTGAGAAGGAACAGACAAATCGATAACTGAACCAAATTCATAGCTCAGTGATTACTAGACCAGATGGAGAAAGCAGTAAAAAAAAATACAGATTTGAAATAAGCTACCGATCAATTTCAATCTAATTGATAGGCACAGAATGTACAGACTTTTCGAAGTCCATGAGTAAGGACCCCCAGATGCAAATGCACACAGAAAAAGTTCTCTGACTGCCTGGGACTACTTCAGATACAGTAAGGGCATCTCCAAAATCCCTGTTCTTTAAGAGAAGTAACACACTTATCAATGACTCCTGGAGCAAGGAAGAAATCAAAATAGCCTTTGGAAGATTCTGAGGTGATTGAAAGAGAAGATGCAGGGGTTGGGGTTACCTCAGTTGAAGAGCACGTGCCTTGCATGTGCAGGGCCCTGCTGTGTTTCCCAGAACAAAGGAGGGGGAGATGGGTGGGGGAAGGATGGGAGAGGCGTGGAAAGGAGGGGAGGAAAGAGGGGAGAGAGAGAGAAGGAAAGACAACTTGATGAAATCTGTGGTGTTTGGCTAAAGCAGAATTTGTGAACATTTTATCACAATAAAATCCTGCATCAGAAAAGAGAATAAAGGGGAAAAAAGCCTCAAGTCAACAACCTCAGCTCTCCCTTCAAGAAAAGTGGGGGAAAGTATTTCAAAACATCAGGGTGTACTCACTATTGAGTATATAGAATTTTGCCAGTTTAAAATAAATAACTAGATTAGACATAGAGAATATTATGGACTCACCCGACACTGAAAAAGGAAGGGAGGGGGAGGAAAGCAAGAGAAACTTAAACTAGGTAGAAGGAAATAATAATGAAGTACAGCATGAAAGCCAGGCAGGAGCAGGGGAAGAGGGGAGACTGAAACAACCCACTAGCACAGACAGCTTGCTGGACCTCCATCCCGACAGAGAAGGGAAGGGACGCAGACCTGAGCAACCCCAGACAGTGCAGCTCCCTCGCCACACTGCATGAAATGAAGAGTGGGCAAAGGGCCATTCACTTGCAAAGGTGAGGCTCGGAGGTGACATGTGCTTCCCGAGACGGGATGAGGGGGTAACGTGTGTCCCCCGGAAAGTGATAACTCTGTTTGTTACCCTCAAAGAGGCCAGAGAGCCAGTACTGAGTACTTCCCAGCCTCATATTGACATCTGTGTCGAGAGACATAAGAAATGCTGCATTATGACCTGAGTGTTCACAATGAGTGTCTCGGGCTACTGGGACTCTGAGGATGTTTGGCAATGAGCTTATTTCATTTTATAGTAAAACAATAAAGCTATTTTTGCAGCATTTATCTTCATATTAGAACGCCATTCTATTGAGGGTGTGGGCAGTGAGTTGCACACATTGTTGTAGTAGAGCTTTTTCTGGAATATAATTTGACAGAAGCTATTACAATTTAATGTGTGTGTATATATACACTGACTGGGAATCTGATCTTGTATAAATACTGATATTACTATGTAAGGATGTGTTGTGTAAAGTTGTGCAGCTGTGAACCCTAGAAGACGTCACTTCCCTGCTGGTCACTGCAGATCTGTGTGCTTTACAACAGCTTCTGACAGTAAGTGTCCCCAGAGATGTCTCTTCCCAGTTGCAGCCCCCAGTGGAGGCAGCAGCAGTGCCTGAAAGATAAAGGGATTCTAGTAGAATATTTGTGAGGCCTGGGGGAAATGTGAGGAAAAAAGAAGGAAAGCAGGAAAAAAAATAGAAAACAGGAGAAAAAAGACAAAAGGAAGAAGAGAGAAAAGGAGAAGGGATGGAAAGAAGAGATTAAAATGTAAATTACAGTAAAGTCTATGTAATACTATGAGACCATCTACAAAGAATGGGCTAGAATCGTTTGAGTTGACCTTGAGAAGGTCAGAGTTAAGCAGCAGAGCAAATGACACAAGTAAACGTTGTCTCCTTTTCTGTTTAAGGAAAAAAAACATCCTGTACATTTGTACATATAGTTCATGGCCACAGAGAAAACTAGGATGCATGCCATCTGGCTGATGATGGTGTGGTGTGAACAGCATTGCTGTAGCCCTCAAATCCAGTGACCTAGGGATGATGCTGGGGTCATGCGCTCAAGGGATGCAGCAGTGGCTGGGGTACCTTCTAGATGTCCAGAGGCCGTGAGATCCAGGATGCCAGTGATCTCATTGAAGGGGTGCAGCTGAGCTGAGGAGGGACCCCAGCATGCATTCTGGGTAACTCTGGGAGCAGATGCTCTATCAGGTGTGATGGGAGTAGACGAATAAAGAAGGGTGTGGTTGCACCTGAGTGTGAAGAACTGACTGACTCATCGCTTACATCATACACTCATTAACACTTGTCACACGTAAGCAACAATATCAGTTGTAACAGTAAACAGTCTTCCTATTGCTCAACACATGTAAGCAACAATATCAGGTCCATTTAACCAAGCTGCTGAAAACAGTCTTCCTATTGCTCAACACCCAGATATTCAAGGCACCTTCCCAAGTGCCAATGTTTAGGGAAATGTCACATCTCAAGTTCCTATGGAAAAAAATCAGTTTTCTGCTAATGGTGTTTTAAATTTCTTGCCACCTTTTGCAGGTGGGGCAGGAAAGGCCAGAGTGAGTTCTTGGCCAGAAAAAATTTCAAAGTGAATCCCCCAGAGAACATGCAGCTGAAAAGTAAGGAAAGAAAACGTGAAATGTGTTCGCAGCAGCCTGAAGCAATTTAAGAGAGAAGGGGAGGGAGGGGGCTTCCCAGAGATCTAGGCATGGAAATTATTTCCCCTTTTAATGCAGATGAAAATGAGAAAACTATAGTCCCAAGAGGAATTCTAACCAAATGGAAAGGTCTCCTAGCATTCCCAGTAAGTAGACATTATTCCTCCAGCAAATAAATGTGTCTGTATATGTGTACAAATGACTCAGAAAGGACTGAAGAAATACAGAGTAACAATGGTGTTTTCTCCTCTGCCTTACAGTTTCTCTGCTTACCAGTCGCCACTATGTGCAGAAATCCTCTGTGTACATCTAAGTCAACACACACATAAGTATAACTCAGTGCAAATGACACACACTGTTCTCTGCACCTGGTTTTCTAAAAAATTAGGATCTTCTTTCCTGGGAGGAACTCTAATTTATTAAGGTTCCTACTGGGGATGACTGGAATGTTTCCAGTGACCTACTATAGTGTGCAAGCCATGCTAAAGTCAATGCTAATGTCAGTATCTGGGATGTATTTCCAAGGCCCCTTTACATCAGTGAGTTGAGGCTAGAATATAAGACATGTTTGTAACAGTCAGTTTTCTAGGTTTCGGCAACTCCTGGAAGAAATAGGTAATGTGTTCAAGATCCCCCAAAGCAGAATTTTGGCCTTTCCAATTCTGAGCACAGGACTGTGGGGGATCTGGTGTTCCCTAAGCCTCCACCTGGAGAGGTGACCTTCAAAGATGCCTCCACTCAGTCATGAAGGAATGATTGATTCATCTTTACAAAACAAAAACAAAGACCATTCTTTCTTCTCCAGATGATTTAGGAACATAAAATTGAAGACTTGGAAAGCATCCACCACAGAGAGACTAAAACCAGAATGACTGCAGAACCCAGAGTGGGAATCCCAGGGGGACATGCCGAGGGCTGGACCACCACTGTGGCTGGAAATCTGAGTGGGTGTCAGAGAGGAGATGTGAACTTCTGTAACACGCCGAACTGCTAAAAATTCCTGGGACATTTCCTTCCCCAATAAACTGTCACATAGCAAAGCTGTTTCTGATGGGGTTGAAGTCCTGTGAAAACAATATGGAGACCTTCACGCTGCAGGTGCACGTGGTACCCAAGATGAGCCCCTGAGGATGGTCTCCTGCAGCAGTTATCTGTGGCTCAGGCTGGCATGGTTAGAAGACAAGAAAAGAAGAAAGACGAGCATGCCTTGCTGCGGGAGAAGGGAATCAGCCCAGACCCACTCCGTAAGTCCTCAGAACAAGGTCATAAGGAGACAATGAGGTAACAGAAAAGGTAGAAACAAAGGGAAAGCCACCTTATGGTCATTACCTCATGTAATTCCTGAAGGAGGGGAGGGGAAGAGCATTGTTCCCATTCTATTAACCACATTCCAGAGAAATCAGAGAATAGTGGAAGAAGAAAATCACTCTAATCCCATAATTGAAATGAAACTATTGTTTCTATGTTGGCACTTACCCCACCCTGACATGATTTGTTATTATTTTTATGAAATTACAGAGTAAGTGGTACAATTTAATGGCCTCTGTTTTAATTTTCATTAATCATTATAGCAGATTCCGTTCCCAAGTTGCTGAAGTCTTCCAAATCATCACCTCCAGCATCACAGGACAGCCCTTTCTGGCGAACGCTTACGCTGCCCTCTGAATTCTACTTCTGCTTTGTTTTAAGGAAAATTACAATTTCAGATTGTTTTATTAAGATAAATAGCCCCAGTGGTTACGAGGCAAAGGACTGAGAGGAAGTGAGACCTTAGCCATCGTGAGGTGCCTCGGGAACTTGGGAATGAGAACCCATTGAGAGTTTGCTATAATAACAGACCCGTAATTGGTGACTGCAGCAATTTGAGATTTTGTTGCTGGAGGGGTCAGGGTAAAAGAATGAAGCAGTATTTAGGGGTCTACGTAGATAGAGAGGTAACAACCAAAACTTGGGGGCTAGTGCTGGTCTACTTCTATTAATGCGCCTTCACCATCACACTCTCAGAACTGCCAGCAGACTCAGGTGAAAGAGGAATTTTATTACAAAAACTTGGGCTGAACTTGATTCCATGTCAAGAGCAGGCTATCAAAAGTTTGAAGGATTCCTTAAGTAAGACTGGATGTGGAACCCATTTTGATGCAGCTGCTTCCACGGGGCCGGGTCCCAGAAGACACACTTGGGCTAGACGATGCAGGCCCGGGTTCCCCAGCTAGGGCCAGCAGAGGCAAGAACACCCAAAGCCTTCCCTTGCAGGCCAGACACCCTCAAGCTGAAGGCCCAGAGCTCCCCACCTGGGGAAGTGGAGGCTCGCCAAACTATTTCCTGGATTTTCAGATAGCCTTGGGCTTACAGAAACGCCATCAACTGTCACCAGTGACTGATGTCAAGGACAGCAAAGGAATGCGGTGTGCAATGGAGGGGGCAGCAACTGGTCACTGCCAGGTGAATGCAGACACCAGCAGAGCTGGGGACAGCAGGAGCCAGCTCTCCTTGCTGTTCCTGACTAGTGTTAGCTTCCAGGAGACTTTCCATGCAGATCCATGTCTCAAATTAGCCCTCATGGCACCCAGACAGTCCAGAGCAGCTTTGTTTGTCCGTTTGTTTTTATTGCATGGAAATCAAACCCAGGAGTTTGGAGGGGATTTTTTCAGGAGTAGCTAAGTTACAATGCTCTGCAATATCGTGTTACAATGGAGGCAAATTCACTGAAACAAAATGAGAGGTTTCCTGTGCCATACAGAAAAGCCATCTCCAGGCTGCCAGGGCTGCTCTGGAGTCACCGTCTTCCTTCGGCTAGTGCGGAGAACCGTGCGCTGGCCTTCCTAGATTGAACAGAGGCCTGGCCTTCTCACCTCCTCCCAGCCTCGGCTTATTACCCACCTCCAGCCGCTTCGCCCTCAGAGAAGACCCAGTCACTTAGTTCTCAGCAATGGGAGAAGACACTTTGACATCTTCAGAATAAAGGACTCTATAAATACAGATGATAGGAAATCCTCAGCTCTGACAAAGACGCTTTGCAAAGACCAGAACAAACAACCAAAGCGCCAGTCCTGTGGCTCCACGCATTATTTTTAGACCATCTCTCCTCGTTTAGAGCACACGTGCAAGATGGGAGAGCTGGTGTTGGCTGCCAGTCATATTCCATTTTAGTCCCCCCAGCCCCGGAAAGTGCTAGATCCTTGATTGTTTTTGCTAAAAACATCCCAGAATGGATTTTACCGTCAGCTGCTCTTGGTCTTGTATAATTTCCTGCATTTGCTGTTGACTGGCATTCCTGACCTTGCTAGAAATATCTAGACAAAATGACTAGTCCGTGAGCTGTGACTTTGTCATCACCCTGGCAGCAGCCCCTTCATTTTGCACCCATAGCTACAGGAAGTCAGTCCACACAGCCACCCTGCTGTGACTGAGCAGTGCCTGGGACATCCTTGCTCTGGGTCTCTGTGCTCTGGTTAAGCTTTGGGTGGTGACTAGTGTTCTGAGCTCTGGAGAGGACTCCTGACACAAGCACAAGCATCACTTGAGCAGTTTAAAATACTACAGCCAAGATCTGGAGCGTTCAGGGTGGTAGCGCACACCTTTAATCCCTGCACTCCGGAGACAGAGGCAGATGGATCCCTGAGTTAGAGGCCAGCCTAGTCTACAGAGTTCTGGGACAGCCTGGGCTATCCATAGAGATACAAAAAAAAAATACAAAATTCCACTAGGGCTGGAGAGATGGCTCAGCCGTTAAAGGCTAGGCTCACAACCAAAAATACAAAATGCCACTAAATGTGTTGTGTGTGCAAGTTCAACTTGGAGTAGAGGGATCTATTAAAACAAATTCTCCATACTGAAATTCCCTGAAATGCAGCATGTTCATTGCAGATGGCTCAGAGGACAGTAACGGGACTTCATGATTTATGACATCCTCTGAAGCACCCCAGCTGTCCCCCTGACACTCTTCAAACTGTCCCACTGTAAGTGGTGTTACACAGCACTACCCTCCCAGCAGAACACCCATCTTCCTAAGACCAGCTGTGTCTGTGTGGGAAAGGTCCTCGCAGCTGGCCTTGTAGACTGCTGACACTCCCTCCTAGAAGAAGTAAGGATAGAGGGTCACTGGAACCCTACCTGAGTGTCTAGACACTCCTCTAAGCCATGTATATGCAATCCTGCCCTATCTGCATGGGGTCTTAGGGAGGGGCTAGAGTATATAGACTCAGAGAGACTAAGGAAAAGAGGCTCATCTACATGGAAACCATCATCCCTGGGTGAAGATTCCCCAGTATGTCTGCTTTGGAGTCACCCATGCTCCCATTAGTAATCCCTCACTCATGTGCCTAAGGATAGACAAAACCTTATTGGTTCCCTGGAGAGAACAGTGGTAGAACTATACTTTGGTTTCCCATTGGAACCTTGAAAGGGAGAAAATTCTCTCAATGGTGTTGCTCTTGAGAGAAGACCAGGTTACCTTAGCATCCTCAGCATCCAATCAGGAACCCTCTATCCTAATTCAGAGGTCACCATTATCAAGAGCCCAGTGCATACCTGGAGCCACAGATCCAAGTCTACAGTTTCTGCTTATACCTGTAGAAAGCTTCATTTACAAATTAGGCACCAGAAGAGTTTAACAACAAAAGCCAGTAATAAAATACAACATATAACAAAGTACTGTAATGATGTGAACACGGTCTCTCCAGCTCTTTCCCAAATACCTCTTGTACTGTAGATCTTGGCCTTTAATTTGTCTCTTGACTTACTAAGAGGTGAAGTTTAACCTTTGCAGATGGCCCCACACAGTACTAGCCTGAGGAAAAGCATAAGGAATGGCTTCTACTAAGTGCATATGGGTTTCTCACCATGGGAAGTAGGAAGTGTGCATCATGCTGTCCTAAACCGGGGATTTTCTGTACTTACAACAGGAGGAGCAGGACTTAGCACTGACCTAGAAACCATCCCCCACAGCACTCCAACCCTGACCGTGCATGCCGTGTGAAACCCTGGCCGTGTATGCCAGGTGTGGTCTTTACATGTGGACTCTCATTGCCCACAACTGGGACCAAATGACAAACTGAAATGAAGGGTGGTAGAGCATTCCCATTTCTGATTCTGATCCTTTACCATTTGCTGAGTCCCAGAGTCTTATATGCTCTACTCTATTAAGTTAACAATGTATGGGGCACTAGAAGAGAAAGGTCTAATTGTTCCTTGTTCTCCATTTCTACTTGGTGGAGGCTGCTAGTGGGAGGGGAGGCAGATCTGTAGCAAACTATATACACTTACTTCATCATGCTTTAGCTTGACAGTAATTATTGAAACAAAACACAGGAATACCCATTTCCATTAAAGCAGACATAAACACGCCCATCCCAGTTCATAACTTCTGCTAACTTCAAATGCACATGGGATAGACACCTTTGAAAGGCCACAACATAATATCTCTAACAACTACTTGTGCAATTATCCCTGAGACAAGAGGAGCATGGGATATGATCTTTAACCAGGACACTGAACAGGGACCTCAGCTTGATGGGACCAGAATCTGTGATTCTAACCTTTAGCTGAAAGAGAAGCAATCTAATTGCAATGCCCTCAGACAACATCATTTTTTTAGTCTATTTTATGTTAGCTGAATCTCTCAGTAACTGTAACAGCTAAGATAAACCTCAGAAGTACTCATTTTCATTACTGTGTCTGGAAACACAATTTCAAAGCTTGTTTTAGTTAACATATCAAACCATTTATGACTCTGAAATTTCCCCCCAGTCACTGAGGAGTTTTAAAGGAGTGAGGGTGTTTGTCTTTTCTTCCCCAGGGGTAAACAAAGTCTCAGAACATGGGTATTTAGCAGATTCATTCAGCACCCATTTCAAAGAATCAAGATGACACAGTAATCTCCAAGGAGCCAACCTGGTCAATATAAGAATATCAGGAACTCCGAATGTCTACTTTTCCAAAAATTAAAGAGGTGGACATGCCCTGGCTAGGATTGTGACTCCACTAGTGACACGCAGGCTCTGTGCTCCATGTCAGATGCAAAAGTCAGAGTTTGGGAGACTTATTTCAGAAACTAAAAACAAGTCCCAGAAGCATTACAAGCCAGTGCCATCCCCACGTGAAGTACCAGTATTATGCTGAAGAAGTGGTTTGAAATATTTTCAATCTCTTGTAAGTGAAATTTGGTACAAGCTTGTCCATATTCTTGTTGATAAGACTCTGTTTGCATTAACATCAGATTTCTTGGAAGTTCATCTATGATAGACCCATGAGAGCCCAGGCTTCCTTTTAAGCAGGTCCCTTGGCCCTGACTCTAGAATATCAGATACCAGGTGTGATGTAATTTCTACAGAATTTCCAAATGTGTCTCTTTTTAACATATATCCAGAAAATGAAGTTTCTCTTTCCAAATAATTGGACTTTTTTCTCCTCCTGCCAGCAACTGTCTAAACTGAGGGTGTCCTATGCTGAGAACTGGGATGACATAGCAGTCACCCAGCCAGTTTAATTAACTGCCACCAGCTTACCTAGTTATCCCTGTCTTACAACAGCTCTTGAATCACAGTAAATGTTGACCAAATTTTACTTCCCTTGTCTCCAAAGGCCACTTTCTCTTACAAACAAAACATAAACTAGTAACTGATTAAAAGCACAGAGGCATTTGTGTGTCAGGCATCTTGGATAATTTAATAAAATTCGGCACATGGAAAGAGCTGGCCACCACACGTGACCAGCAGATCAGTTTGCAGTTCCCACAGTACTGCCGACACGTGCTGCCCTGGTGTTGGTCAGCTGCTGTGTGGAAGCTCCATTTGCATGGGACAGGCTTCAAGAAAGCAAAATTTAACTCTTCCTTTTCCCAAGGCTACCAGTGGCTAAACATAACTGTAATGGATGTACTGAATCATGCCACATCACAATGAACAAGGGGGCTCTAAAATTATTAGTCCAAACTCCTTCCTAGACTGGAGCCTCCCTGACACTCTCTGCATGGATGTTCCCCGGCACTGATGCACTGGGGAGACAGCTCTGTTCCAAGCAGCCCATGAGCAACATCTGGGCAGGCAGTACTGTTACTGTGGCTTCTGTTCACATCCATTCATGTAGGTCTCAGGATCTGGTCCTGTTTCATGCAGCCTTTAAGTGGAGGTGTATGTCACAAATACTGAACACCATGCGCTCCACCATACTGCTTCTCAGTGTAATTGTGGAAACATGAGGTATACATTCCATTTGGGCTCTACCACAGGCTCCCATTTGATTTCTGAGTCTAATCAATGTTGTGCATAGTTCTATCTAAATGAATAAATACATACTTATCTGCCCATCCCCAAGTCAAAACAATGCTTTCCAACTCTTCAATTGACTCCTGTGTTCTCCCTGTTCACAACCTTGCCCTGTGTCCTCCTACATAAGTCATTCTTCATAAACAAAAATACAGTTCTACAATCACCTTTTAACACTCTGCATTGAGCAAATAATTCCAAACTTTCCAATAAGACCACAGAACCCTGGTCCACAGGCACCATCCTACTCCCACTTTGCATCTGATGGTTCTGACTTAAGGGGTCTTGGGAATCATCAAATATCCAGACACTTGTCCTGTTTGGTATTCTTTCATGGACAAGTTTTTTACTCCAGCCAGCTCTCATCTAACATGTCAGCACAGAGGCACTGATGGCCTGGAAGCCCCAGACCTGTAATCTTCTATTTCATCATCTTTCCATCCTGTGCTGCACCACAACTCTGATGTCATCATGTCTTCCCTTTATTGCTGCATACTCGATCCGAATCTGAACTGTGTCTGGGCAAAGCAGGTACAAAATTCATCTATTGAGTCTTGGTCCTTTGCATGATAGTCCTTGACCCTCAGATCATCTCAACTTCAGGTAAAATGCATATAGTCCTCCATGTGGCTCCACTCTATTCTGAAAAAAGGCCAGACTTGAACTCAGGTCTGCACCTGCCATGGAACTTTCTGATTTGTCTATAAAGCAAGCTTTGAACCAAGATTAGCAAAAGAGTACCAGTGATACCAAAAGTAGCTTCAATATAGTTTGCCTTTGCCATTTATGCTTTACTCTAGCTATCCCTGCAGGTCAGGATGGGTGAAGATCCTAGACTATAGAAGCCCTTTCTGTCCCAGTCACTCAACTCAGATGCTCCTTTCTAGCCTTTACCATATAGTGTCTGAGTCTCCCCATATGGCCTTAGAGAGAAATACAAAGCTCAAGATAAAGAACAGAGAAAAGAATCTTTGTTACCTGCAATGAACCCCAAAAAATTAAACAGCAAAACAATAGAATTAACTTCTCAAAGGATGAAGCAGAAATAATCAACAATAATATAGAAGTTGTTCAACATCCTTAGCCACCAGGGACATTCAAATTGAAACTGCTTTGGGATTCCATCTCATCCCCGTCAGAAACATTATCATCAAGAAAACAATGCTAGTGAAGATGGGGGTGGCTGGCACTTATAGACTGCTGACATGAAGGGAAACTGGTGACATCACTACGGAAATCAGTATGGAGGTTTCGCAGGAAACTAAAACTAGAACTATTATATGATCCAGTTATGCCACTTCTGAGTATATACAGCAAGGATTCTTAGGCCAACATACCACCATATTTAATTGCTGTATTATTCACAATATCAAGATACAGAACCAGCAGATTCTAGTTAAAGCAATGGATAGAGAAAATGTGGTACATGTAAACAATGAGGTTTTATTCAGTCATAAAGAAGAATGAGACATAGCATACTTGGGAAAATGAATGGAACAGACACTGTTATATGAAGCAAAATAAGCCAGACACAGAAAGACAAATGTCATGTTTTCTTTCATATAAAGAATCTAAATTTGAATTTATATACACAGACACACAAACACACATGTGCTGATATCTTGCTTGTACAAATAAAGCCAGAATGGAGCTTGCCACTGGCTAACCATAGAGGTCTGGAGGTCTGTACAGACAGACAGGAAGTGAGGTAAATGGGCAGAAACAGGATATAATCAGGGAAAAACAGGAAATCACTCTCTTGTCTGCTGAGACACTAAGGAGGTAAGGAGTGCTATGGCTTGCCCCTTCTCTCTGATCTCTCAGCATTTCCCTCTTTATCTGACTCCAATTTTTTATTATCTAGACCAATTAAGAATTCCATTCACACACACACACACACACACGCGCTGTGAAAGAGGAAGAAGAAATCCAAAGGGAGAGAGTTGTGAAAGAAAATACAAGGCAAGGGAATACATGTGTCATGAAGGCAGAGTAGGGACCATTTGTGGGAATGAACAAGACCAACATTGACTGTGGTGCAGACATTGAAGAAGACTGAGGGAGGTGATAAGAACCCAGAATAATTGTAATCATGTGTGTATGCACATACACATATGTGCACATGTATGCTACATGTATGTGTATGAAATTCCATAATGAAACCCATTACTTTTTATGCTAAGTTTAAAAAATTAGAAAATGGAAAAGACGCAAATGGAAGCATCCATTTCTGATGGCAGGAAACCCAGCGTGATGGGTTGACTCTAGTACTCTCTTCAGTACAAGGACGGAGGAAGCCTAGGGTGCAGAGGTCACTGTGGTAGCCCACCTATTGAGGCTATGACAAAATATCTGGGAAAATCAACTTAAAGGATTAACGGTTTGCTTGGGCTCCTGGTTTCAGCATTATCAGTCCATGGTTCCTTGTTTGTTAGGCAGGTAGTAAAGTAGAAATTCAAGGCAGAAGAATACATGGAAGAAAGCTGCTCACATGAGGCATCCAGGGAGCAGAGAACAAGAATAAAGAAGTATCTGAGAACAAAGACAAAGACCTCAGAAATCACATCTCCAGTGGCCTACTTCCTCAAATAAGCCACCCTTATTAACAGCCTATGTCCTCATCAGCTATGACCTCATAGCCAGATTAGCACATTGATGTAGATAGCATCCTCCTCATCCAATCACCTCTCAGTGGTAACGTTATCTGGAGATCAAGTCTTTCACAGTTAAACCATAGCACTGCTAGCAAAGCCACCTGTTCCTAAAAAGATTTTTTAAGCCTCATTCTGAATCAACCACTTAACTTCTCATCTTTCAAGTGAGGAGGTGAGCTAATTCCTTGGCTGAGTCAGTCCAATCCGAAGCCAAAATGGCTTGATAACCATCTAATTAGAAACCAATGTAATATGCCAATGCAGAAAATTTGGCCCCCAGTGGAATTCATGACTTGAAATTTGTTTCCACTGAATCAGAAACCAGGTGTGCAGAACACCTCATGCTGGTGGTGGAGTCTTCTGTGTAATAACGGAGTGAACCCTTACGCCCTTAGAATCTGACTTGTGTGACAGATAAGTTCCAGGGTTTCCAGCTCACTAGATCCTAGCCATGACTTTATTCCTGACCCCAGCATGGTACATTCTTTTCACATCTCTACACATCTGTGACCAGTGTGTATGTGCACCCTAGTCACTTCCAATATTGGTTTAAGCCCAGGATTTCACAACCACAATTTGCAGTTATGATCAGTTCCATGGCCACCTCCTCAGTGAGGCCTTTTGACAACCATGTCTAAACTAATCCTCAGCATACCTTCTATCCCTGTACTCTGTCTCCTCTGGGTACTTTGTCCCAACCTATGACTCATTTGCTTCTTGTTGACACCCTGTTGACACCCTCTGCTCCCCCTCAGCACCCTCACTGCCAATTTCCAGGGACCCAGCACTGTGTCCCTGGCACAAAGCAGATTCTCAGCTTGGGTGATGTAATGCTAGTTCCGCCCTCCAGATGAAGGTCTGTGGATAGGGAAGTGTACTCCTCACAAATACCATCATTCACCACTCCGGTCCTTAGACTCCAGTGGAACTCACAACTGTTCCCCTGCAGCTTAGCTCTGGCTCCAAGTTTTAGTGTCTTGTTCTGTTTGACAGTTCTCCAAATAGAAAAGGCATAATAATTCTTTAGAATGCAATTTTAATGCCCTTCCCATTTAACTTGAAAAGCAGATGCCCAGCAGAGTTGGCTGGTAGGAAACAAAGGTATCCAAGGGCAAGAACCTTTCAGAGGTAACATTGCTGATGTTTCTACTAAATGGGAAAAGGGGATGCCTTTGTGTTCTTTACCTGGCGGAGGACATAAATATTTGGGCAATATTTGTCTTTAGGTAACAAAAGGTAACAGTCCATGAAACTAGCCTTATATTTGTGTCAGATATAACTTAATAAAACTCCAATTGCATTTTAACTTGTTTACCAGCATGAAGCCTGTCCTTTGTTTGTTTGGTCCTCATGGGATAGTCCTGAGCAATAATGTACATGGGTTTAAAGGAGTATAAACTGTGTGTAAAAAAAAGTGAATTCTATATCATAAATGAAAATATTCCTATTGGAGGATTGTGAGGAATCTCGGTGGTAAGTCACTGTGACATTGGCTGCTTTGCTAAAGAAAATATGGTATCCCTATTTTTTTCACATTTCTATTTTTGTATGTATCTGCTAGTGCAGAAGCCAGGGGACAACTAGGAGGGGTCAGTTCTCTCTTCTTCTGCAATATGGGCTCTAGAAATGAAGGTCCCATCATCAGACTTGCATGGTATCAAGCCCTCAAGGCTCTGTACCCACTAAGCCATCTTGCCAGCCCAGCACCACCAAGTTTTAAATCCTCATAGTAATCTGGGATACAGTAAACTGGCATGGCACAGACAGGAATGGTTTCCCAATCAGTACCACACAGCACTGAAGCCCACACTGCAGCCCTCCATCTTCTTCCCTCCTCCTGGCCTGTCACTATGGAAACCATGATGATTCCACCAATGAAAAGACAGAGCCACATGAGTAGAACATTAACTATGAATAACACGGGCCTTGGTGTTCACATTGCTCTGCGGCATAGTCCTCAAAGTGACCATGGATGCTCTCCTCTGGCTCTTAGTCAACCTTCAATTCTGCTCTCAACTCCAAAGCCAGTACACAAAGGAAGTCTACTTGAGTCAGAAGAATAAGGGCGTGACTTCTGGAAGGTCAGCAAGTCAATGAGCCTCCAGGGCCCACTCTGCCATTGACAGGCCCCATGCTGCACTGGCCAAGGCACTGCCCTGTGGTTTTGGAGCACGTCTGCCTTACATAGAAGCATCACTTCCGCTGCTCTTGGACTTTCCCCTAGCCTCAGCCCCTGGGAATGCAAATGCACAATAACAGGTGGAAACTGAATGCTGCTTACGAAAACAGCTCTCCACAAGAGCCAGGGGCCACAAACACTTTTAAACACAAGGGTGTTACCTCACAGTCATGTGGACCTGTCATCCTGGGTAAGAGGGCTTTGAACTCAAGTGAGTCATACTGAAGCTGTGTTGCTACACACAGCCTCTCTGAAGGCAGGCTGTTGCTGGACCTTGGGTAGATCTTGTGGAAGTTTGTCCGTTCATTGAAGTTGGCCTCCTCTGCCTGTCTGTGTGTGGCAATATAATATCTGTGCATGCTGCATATATGTGAAAATGAAACCTAACTGGTAGGGAATACCTTCTATCTACATAATGGAATCTTCCTCAGAACAACCATGGGTGGCAGGCACGATTAGCACTCCCAGTACTTTTGGCTCAGTCTCAAAGTATAGGGTTAAGAATAGAGTCTTTCCAAAAAACATCTGTCAGAAAAGGTGACATCAAAACCAGAGCACTTGCTTAGAATTCAGGAAACCTAGAGTTCAATTCCCTAGTAATACACACACACACACACACACACACACACACACACACACACACACACACACACAATAAGAGAACAAATTAACAGAAAAAAATCCAAGTATCTAGGTGGGTTGGGTGTTCTCATGAGCCTACACCCTGCCCACATGCCCTAAAGATCCAGAGAGCTCTAACAGTAAGAAGCCAGCATTCTCCCAAGACCAGTGAAGTAAAATGGAGGGAGATTGGTTTTGAATGCTTCACATGGTCTTTGCACACAGCTTGGGCTGATACTCTGAACTGGGCCTAAAAAGACATTGGCGCTGAAAAATTGATGCTCTAAGCATCTGGTTGCAGTTCTATGTGCATAGGTGACCATCCTGTTCCCACAGACACATTAGCAATGAATACCTGGTCACGCTTGATAAATCTCTTTCACCTGGAAGATCATAAAGGCCACAGAGACCCAGGCTCCTCCACATCAGCCAGGTCCTAGATGTGGGGCTTTATAATATTTCTGTAGTTATTATGATGCCCCCAAGTATTTGACAGCGAGTGCCCTACTCCATAAAAAGCATAGGGTGATTAAGTAGACTAATAAAACTATTCTCATGCAGATCTGTCAAGTCAATGAGTTTTTAAAAGACATGAAAAAATAGCTCAATGAATGTAAAGAGGATTGATTGGTGAAAGAGGGAGAACCAGTCTTCTCCAGGTACAAGACCCCAAGTCACAATCCCTAAACACATATGACCAATGCTGAATGAACTCAATGGGTTAAGTTTGTATGTGTGCATGCATGTGTTTAAAGAATAAGAGTCCATGAATTTGAGAGTAAAGATGACACAGGTGAACTTGAAGGGAAGATAGGAAAGCGGGAAGTGATGTAAATTCTCATATGAAATTCTTAAAATATAAGTAAATAGAATCACTTGTTCCTCCTGTGTCTAGACTAGGCATCTCCCAAAAAAAGTGTGTCCTTCCACCCTGCCATACAAAAAAAGAAAATCCACCATTCCAAATCCCTCCCTATTACTTCTAGTGTGTCTGTCTCTTCCAGATGCCCTCTCATGCTCTATGATTGCTTTCTGTCAACTAGTTGCTAACTCAGCCGCCTGATGCAAGGTTAATTTTATTTAATTAATGCAAATGCAAACTCAGGGTTCACAGTGTGATCAAACATCCCCCAACAGGACAGTCTTCATTCTTTTGTGGAATGAGGACCCTGCTTCACCGGGGCAGAAACTTGTACTGGAAAATAATAAAAGCTGTCTCCCATGCCAGTAGTCTCATAAGAGACACTCTAACCACATACAGGCCACATTCGTGACCCTATCCTCTGGGTTCCCTCCCAATAGGGCTACCATGCAGTTTCTGGGGCCCACAAGGGGGAGAGTTTGTGGATAGACTAGAAGTCCAAGCTCACTCCAAAGTCTGCCAAGGCCCCCGTGACTGACAATATCCATGGAGGGACAAAGAAATGGCTGATGAGGGCCAGGTGTTGGACCAGCTGCCAGCCTATGGTCTCCTCTTCTGCAGCTCCCTACAGGATAAACCAAACAGCAGGGAGGCTGTGCTAGGAAACCACCCTCCCACTCAGCCTGCCTGACACCCAGCTGGACAGTCCTTCCTAGGACCTGAAAGGTGGTTATGTTTAACTCTGGCCTGAATCCCAGGAGAGTTCAGCATAGGTATGCATACTGACTATGCCCAGGGGCACTGTAAGTAGTAGTTGGGAACCCCAAATCTCATCTCTCTGAGAATAACCTCCCCTGAAAGCTTCAGTATAACTCTGGTACAACACTTGAAATATGATCTGGTTGTAGGGAACCTGGGGGCCTATGAAATCTTCCTCCTTCAAAATAGTCTCCTAATTTATAGAGTTGACATCTACTCAAGAGAGAAGGGTTGGATTTATTGCTGGCAAAATATTAAGTATGTAACACAATACCTCTCTAAACCTCTGTATATATTTTTATAGGCCAGTCAGTAATTGTCTCCAGCAATGCAGCTATGACAGGTCAGGGGGAGGACTCCCTAGCTGCCTGTGAAAGGGGAGAATCCAAGCCAGCCTGGGTGCAGGAAGACTGCAGGACACAGAAGGACCAGGAAGAAGCCATGGACTATTCCACACAAGGCCCAAGACCAAGTGAATCAGGAAGCCATGGAGACAGACAGAGGTGGTGGACAGAGCAGAAGGGAGCCAGGAGCATGTTCACAACAAACTCAGGAACCCTATTCTTACTCCATCCAGGCAATGACTGTCCCTTCAGGGCTTCCTCCTGGTAAATCGGGCACAATGAAGAGCCCAAGGGTGAGTCATTCTGTCCCCAGCCTGGCCTCTTTGCCTCATGAGTTTTGTCCAGACAGAAAATGGTAGCCAAATTAGGAATCTGCAGGGCGTTAAAGGCAACAGATCCTTGGACTATCACCTTCAACCTTTATATTTTTGCCTGATTCATGCTGAGAGTCTGACCCCCCACATTCCTCATCAATGATGGGTATTTATCAAAGCCCCAGTGGCTTCTAAAGAAAACAACCTAGTCATGTCCATGTGATGCTAGAGCTGATTTAGAGAAGTTGAGGAGAAATAGGCACAAGGAAGACTGCCATTGACCTAGTCATCATGCAAGTTAGCATACATTGACAGTTCCAGAAGATCAGCAGTTATCCTCCTGGATGCAGAAAATGCTCACCTCTGGAGCTCGCCCTTGGGCTGGTATCTGGAGGACAAGACTAAGTTAATGGTCAAAAGGGAACAGATGTTAATGGAAGCTTCTAGAAGGCACTGAGTTTCTGAAGCTGAGAATAGAGCTGCAGAAGGATTTTAATTATTTTTGTCTTTACTATGTTTGCTCTTTTAGCCAACTTATAAAAATTATAACTATGAATGGGTACAACATGATGTTTGGATCCATAAATGCATTGTGTAATAATAGCCACCACTTTAAAAACTATTTCTGTTTTGGCATATATTCATTGTATATTGTGATGGGTTTCATAGACAATTATTTCAAGTAAATCATGTCCCCTGATCATATTCATCACTCTGCACCTTCCCATTTGTGGACCCTCCCTCTCCCCCCCACCCCTGATAGTTTCCTTCCTCATCCACTCTACTTACATATCAAATGTGTGCATGGGTGAGTGTGTATGTGTTTGTGTGAGTGTGAGCATGTGTGTGTGTGAGAGAGAGAGGGGTGTGTGTATGTGTGTGTGTGAAAGAGAGAGTTTGTGTGTGTGTGTGTGTGTGTGTGTGCGTGTGTGTGGTTTAATGAACCTGTATAATCTTTAGGATCCACAAATAAGAAAAAATGTAGCATTTATTTCTCTAAGTGTGATTTATTTAATATGATTATCTCCAGTTGCATCCATTTCCTAGTATATGACATAACCACCTTCTTTTAGGGCTTATCCATCTGTTGATAGACACTTTTTAAGGTGTTTATTGGCCATTTGCTCTTTGTCTTTTGAGAATTATCTTTTCATTTCATTAGCCTACTTGTTCAATGTGTTGTTTGGTTTTGAGGTTGGGTTTTTCAGTATTTGGTTTTGGGGGTTCTTTATATATTCTGGGTATCATTCCTTAGCAAATATTATTCTCTTAACTTAGTTGACTTTTCCCTTTGTTGTGCAATTTTGAATTTCAAGTAATCCCACTTGTCAGTGTTTGATGTCATTTCCTGAGCTATGTAAGTCCTTTTCGAAATGTCCTCGCCTATACCTGGATTTATTTTTAACTTTTTGACTGATGTGTGAATATGCACAACCATGCACAAGTATGTACCCATGAATGCATGAACATGAATGCATGAACATGAATGTGTACAGATGCATGAATGCATGAACATGAATGTGTACAGATGCATGAATACCATGACATTCACGTGGATGGCACAGGGCAACTCTCAAGAGGAAATTCTTTCTGATCACTTTGGGATCCAGGAATCAAATTCAGGATCAGGTTCTGTCCACTTGCATTCAAACTCCTCTACCCATTGAGAAATCTCACAAGCCCTCACATTGATTTTATTCCTACACATGTGGATATCAAGATTTCCCAGTATAATTTGATAAGGAGTCTGTCTTTTTTCCAATGCATGTTTTTGACATCTTTGTCAAATATCAGGTGGCTGTAACTGTGGGTTTTATTCTGAACCATTTATTGATTGATCTCCATGTCTATTCTATATAGATACCATGCTGTTACTGTGACTTTGTAGTATAACTTGAAAACAAGCATTGTGATACTTTCAGCATTGTTTAGTACTCTAAAACGTTTAATAGTTCCATGTAAATTTTACTACTGTTTATTCTAGTTCTGTGAAAAATGACATCAGAATTTTGATGGGGATTATATTGAATCTGTAGATTAGTAACATATTTGTTTCCAGTACATTAATTTTTCCAATCACAAATGTGGGCATCTTTTCCACCTTCTAGTATCCTTTTGTATCTCTTTTACTTGTTTCAATTTTGTCATATAGGTTTTCTACTTCTTCAGTTGAGTTTCTTCCATGTATTTTGTGTTTTTTAAACCTGTTAAAGTAGGATTGCTTGCCTGCTGTCTTTCTTAGCATGTTCATTATTGGCATATAGATAAGCTACTGATTTTTATGCTGGTTTTGTATCCTGCCACTTTGCTGAAAGCATTTTTCAGATCTAAGACTTTTCTGGGGATGTCTTTTGAGTCTCATACAGAAATATATATAATCTGCAAACAGAAGTACTTGAATATCCTCCTTCTTATTTGTATCTATTTTTTCTCTTGTGTCATTGTTACATCAATGGGACTATATTTAATAAGAACAAATAAAATAGCAATTTTAGTGGAAATGCTTTGCATTTTCTCCATTTAGTATAATGTTAACTGTAAGTTTGTCATATATGGCCTTTATTGAGTTGAAATATGACCTGTCTGTTCTATTGGTTCTAATGCTTTTATCATCAAGATATATTGGGCTTTGTCAAAGGCTTTTCCTGCATTTTTGAGATGATCATATGACTCTATTAATTTGATATACTACTTTCATTGATTTGTAGATGTTAAATCACCCTTGTTCCCGGGAATGAAGACCAGGTGATGGTGAACGATCTTTTGATGAGTTGTGGAATTTAACTTACAAGTGTTTTGTTGGGTATTTTAGAATCTATATTCATCATTAAGACTGATCCATAATTTCCTGCTTTGTTTTGCTTTAATCTGATTATGTTATCAGAGTAATTAATTTTGGTTTCATAAAATGAATCTGGTAGTGGTTCTTGCCTTTCTAGTTGATAGGATATTTGAAGGATGCTAATGTTCCTTTCTTAAAGGTTTGGTATAGTTCTGCAGTAAATCCATCTGGCCTGGAGTTGTGTGTGTATGTGTGTCTGTGTGTCTGTGTGTCTGTGTGTCTGTGTGTGTGTGTGTCTGTGTGTCTGTGTGTGTGTCTGTGTGTCTGTGTGTGTGTGTGTGTGTCTGTGTGTGTGATAAGGAAACTTCATTACTGCTTCATTCTCACCCATTATATATCTATTTAAGTTGTTTACATGATCTTGGTTTAATTTTGGTCAGCCATCTGTGTGTCTAGCAATTTATCCATTTCTTGTATGTTTCCCAATATGTTGGAATATATATTTTCAAAGTATATCTTAATAATCCTTTGAATTTCATTAGTATCTCTTGTAATATCTCCTTTTTCATCTCTAATTGTATTAATTTCTGTCTTTATTTTGGTTGGTTTAGCTCAATTTTTCAATCTTGCTTATCTTTTCAAAAACTCAACTTATTATTTTCATTGTAATTTTTGTTTCAATTTAATTAATTTCTTTGTTGATTTTATTATTTCTTTCTATCAACTGGTTTTGGGTTTGGCTTGTTTTTGTTTTTCTAAGACTTAAGGCATATTATTAGGTTATTTATTTGAAATTTCTTTAATTTTTTAGTATAGGAACTTAGAGCTAGAACCCCTCTCTCTAACTGCATACCATAAGTTCTGATCTGCTATATTTTTTTTCAGAGAAGTTTTATGACTTCTAAGAAAAATGTGTATCCTACAGTGTTGGATGGGATATTCTGATGATATATGTAAATTTGATTTGATCGATGTCATTTAACTCTTATGTTTGTGATTTTTTTTTACAGAAGACCTATGTGCTGGTATTTTCTCAAGTAAGAGTTCCTCTGCTCAGACATGTCTAGATTTGTGCCAATTTGACAAAAAACAACCATCATAAAGTCTTCCCTTACATTTAAAATTCTCCTTCTATGGTTGTATTAAGTATATTATCTATGCCTTTACTTAAAATTCTTTCCCTCTGTGCTCATTATTCCCATATTTTATATTTTATTTATTATGTTTATTTTTATTATATAGAGCTACTATATAAGGCTGTTTTATATAAGAATATAATATACTTTGATCATATTTTCCCCAAACCCTTCTAGTCTCCACTTTCTCCCTCTTTCTGTTATTAGCCTTCTTTGTTCCCCATGTAATTTCCCTATGACTTTCATAATATGTATATGTAATACCTAGGACCCACAAATAAGAAAAAACATGTGCTGTTTGTCCTTCTGGAGCTGACTTGATTTGCTTAATATGATTGTCATCAGTTTCTTCCATTTTCTTACAAATAAATAACATAATGGCTCCTCTTTATGACTAAAGAAATAAATCGAATAAGATGTGACCAAGTCTAGGGCATTTGTGGTCCCCAGTTCATGTCAGGCTTAGGAGATGTGGCCTTACTGGAGCAAGTGTATCCCTGGGAACAAGCTTTGAGGTTTCAAAACCCCCACCATTGCCAATTGATTCTCTGCCTCGTGCTTGCAATTTAAGACGTGAGCTCTCAGCTTGCTGTTCCAATGGCCATGCCTCCCTGCTGTCATGCTCCCCCACTATTGACAAACTGTTAGCCCTCTGGAACCACAAGGCAAATAATCCTCCCCTTCTTTAAATTGCTTTGGTCATGATATTTTTATTACAGCAATTGAAAAGTGACTAAACTATATGTAAATTACATTTTCTTTATCTCCTCATATGTTGTCAGATACCAAGATCTGTTCGATAACTTAGCAACTTTGAATAGTGTAAAGTGTCACTTTGTGACATCAAAGTGTAAGTGTCTTTGTGATAAATTGACCTGGAGTCTTTGGGTTAAATTACAAAAAGTGGAATCGCTTAGTTATATAGAAAGGTTTTTGTTTTGTTTTGGTTTTGTCTGGAAAAACTACATACTGATGTCTATTATAGAGGTTGAACTCACAGTATTTTAAGAGTTCCTTTTGGTCCACATACAATTTTCAATTTTTTTACAATCTCTTATGTGTATGTCATGTATTCCCCTCTCTTGGTGTCTCTCCCACTCTTGCTGACTTTTTTACCATCCCAACCAGCCTCTGCTCTTACTGCATGCTTTTATTCTGTGCAGATCCTATGTGGGTAGCCACAGCTGCTGTGTGTTCTTGGTTGTAATGACCATGTCAGAAACAGGAGACAGCTTTGCCTTGAACCCCTCCCCATTATCTGGTTCGTACAGTCTCTATTCATCCTCTTCTAGGCAGTTGACTAGACATTGGAGAGGATTACATACATGTCTCTTTCAAAGCTGATCACTCAACAATCACTCCTTCTCCTTCTCCTTCTCCTTTTCCTTCCCCTTCTCCTTCTCCTTTCTTCTTCTCCTTCCCAATAACCATCCATGAGACTCTGCACTAACCATTGCCCACTGTGAAAAGCAGCAGCAGCAAAAGTCTCTGGCTGGGAGCAGCAAAAGTCTCTGGGTACAAGGCAGTTTGACAACATGTATACTCACAAAATATCAGTAATATGTTCCCCCCTAAAGCCTGTAAACCTCCCAAGCCATAAGCTCTTGACCACTTTTACAGTAACAGCTGCATATTCCCTTCCATGCAGACTTCAAATTCAATCAGAAATCTGTTTGTCATCCCCCAGATACTCATGCACTATTGCACCAGTAGAGAAATCTTTCTTTGCAGATGGGTACTATAACATACAATGGTCACAGAGAAGTGGGGCCATCGATGCCTTTTCTTCCCCAGCAGCCTTCAACACCTCCCAGCACTATGGAAGCTAGCCAGAAGGAAGGAAGTCTCTTGCTCTGTTCCAGCTTCAAGCCTGAATCAAGGTGTACAGTGTTACGGTGGTTTGAATGGTTCCCAAAGGCTCATATATTTGAGCACTTAGTCACCAGGGAGTGAACTGTTTTAAAGGATTAGGAGGTGAGGCCTTGTTGGAGTAGGTGTGGCCTTGCTGGTGGAAGTTCATCATTGGGGAGTGGGCTTTGACGTTTCAAAAGCCCACACCAGGCTCAGTGTCTCTCTCTCTGCCTGCTTGCCTGTGGATCAGGATATAAAGCTCTCAACTTCTACTCCAGTGCTATGCATGCTACCATGCTCCCCACCATGATAATAATGGACTAAACTTCTGAAACCATAACCAAGCCCCAATTAAAGGTTTTTCTTTATGAGAGTTGTCCTAGTCATGGTGTCTCTTCACAGCAGTAGAACAGTGACTAGGACAAGCGTCTTCAGAAATAGTTCTGGTGGGAAACCAAAAACAATGCAAACAGCTCACAGGGAAGCGTTCTGCATTTGTCACCAAGATTTTTACTTTAAAAAGTGTGGCTTCTGGAGAGAGCTTTATCCACCTGTGCAAAGTACATCAATTCAAATCTTTTTCTTTTCTTTTTAAATTATGTTAGTTAGTAAAATACTAAGTTTCTGTATGATTTTTTTCACATCTCCTTTGTTTTGATTGACCTTCCCACAACCTCAAATATTTCCCTATGCCCCCATCTGCCATTTAAACCTTTCCACCCCTGGTATTCCCTCTCTCTACTTTCGTATCTTGTGTGTTTTACTGTCTAACCACAAAGACTCCCTTCCACCCCCACCCCCCCCAACCCCCCGCCACCTTGTGGCTCTTTCTTGCTCTCTAGCCTTTACGGCAGTCACTCTAATATAAACAGAGACATCTGACATTTCAAAGATAGGATCTACATATGACTGAGCATTTGTCTTCCTGGGCCTTTATTAATACAGTATAGCATTTTCCGGCTCCATCAGTTTTCATTATGTATATGTACCACATCTCATTAGTCTTTCATCCGTTGATAGGCATATGATGATTATATTTCCTAACTGTTGTGAGTAGAGCAGCAGTGAATATGGCTGTGCAGGTCTCTGTCCCTTGTGTATCAGAGCAGAAGTGATGTAACTGGGTCATAGGGAGTACTATTTTTACCTTTCTGAGAAACTGCATTGATTTCTACACTGTCTGAACTCCTAGCAACAGTGAATAAGGTTTCCCATCACCAATGTTTGTTGTCACATGTTTTCTTGATTGTAGGCATTCTGAGGTTAGAATCTCAAAATACTTTTCGTTTGCATTTCCATGACAACTAATGATGTAGAACATACTGTTTTAAAATATTTATTGGTTATTTGTATTTCTTCTTTTTAGAGGTCTGGTTTCAGATCCAGGTCCATTTATTAATTAAATTGCTTTTTTTATGTTTTTGGGTTCTGTTGTTGTTCTTTCTATATCCTAGATATTAGTCCTCTATCAGAAATATGACTGGCAAAATTTTTCTTCCTCTTAAAATTGCTGCCTCTTCACACTATTGGTGATTTCACAATACTTGCACCTCTGCACTAGGACTTACACACCTGGGTCTAGGCTATTGGTTGATTTTTTTAGACACCTATATTCTTTGTTGGATATTTGCAATGTTCAAGTAGAACAGGTTGTAATAGAACTGTGCTCAATGTGTAGCCCCATCCTGAGAATAAAGGAGTAACTGCAGAAGCAGCAACAACTTGTGGATGAAAAACCAGTAACAGCTGATTTAAAACCATCACCTCTTAAACTCCTGTCATTTTGGAGGAATAAAGGGTGAAGACAGCATGATGAATAGTGAGACATAGGCTACTAAAGGTAAGATGGGAAGGAAATAAACAGATCAAGGCTTGCAATTAATACTGGAGAAACAAAAAACAGGAGAGGGAAGAGTCAGGGAGCAATAAAGACAAGAGAAGGGATTAGGCACCTCCAGTTAAATGTAGAATGAAAAGAGAAAAGGGTAAAGAAATTCGATCAGAAAGCCTAAAACAATCCCAGCTCTCCAGGGGTTGAGGCAAGGAGATGCCCAACTCCAAGACTCCTGTGTTCTTTGGGAAAGCCTAAGAAAAGCTAAAACATAAGTAGAAGCCAGGGAGAAAGGACAGGGCAGCACAGAGCAGTTTAGCAAATTGAAAGTCAGTATTAAGATATTAAATGAGGCAGCTTAGAAGCAAAAGAAAGATAACTGGGTGGGTAAAGCGCCTGTGGTCCCTCACCTGGACACACAAGAACCAAGAACCATCAGCATTCTCTGCAAGGACAAATGGCTTATCCACATTTTTTTTAATTGTTAATTTCTCAAGACTAACAAAAATAGGAACACTATGGACCACAGAAAAAGAAACTCTAATAGGAATTTACAACTATAAAATCCTACATCAAAAAAAAAAAAAGATTCAAGCCCTTAGGAGAAAGAGGCAGACAGGCAGATGTGAGTTCAAGGTCAGCCTGCTCTACATAGTGAGTTCCAACAGACAGAGGTACACAGAGAAACATGTCTTGAAAAAAACCTATTAAAACAAAGAATAACAACTCCAGCCAAGAACCTGATGCTGTACCTTAAAGAACTGGAAAAACAAACGTTAACTAACCCTAAAATTAAGAAAGGAACAATAAAAATCGGAACATAAATATTTCTGTGTGTTTCTTTGCATGGGTGCATGCACCAGACCTGCCTCTATGCGGCCCCTGGCATGAGCATGTGTGCAGGGCTTGCCTGCCTGCCTGCTGTTCCTGGCATGGTATAGGTGCAGGACCTGCCTCCCTGTGGCACCTGGACATGTCTCTATGCAGCTCACTCCAGTGCCTGGCTCAGACCAGATTTCTGCCTTGCATAGTAATGTGCAGTTCTGATCCCTCTAATATAAGACCATGACATCTGCTCTGGGTTCCCTGCTGTGAGCCTTACAGAGAGGGGCTTGGAGCTGCCTAGCTACTGACTCAGCAGGGATCTTCTGAAAAGTTTTTGTGACTACTCATGTCAAGTGTCAAGAAGGGGGTCTTCCTGGCACTGGCCCTCCCCTCTCTCTGTGCCCCTGTTGACAGTGGCTTCTCTCCCTCCCTCCCTCCCTCCCTCCCTCCCTCCCTCCCTCCCTCCCTCTCTCTCTCCCTCCCTATCTCCCTCTCTCCCCTTTCCTCCCCTCCTCTTAAAATTACATTCCTGGATATGCAGTACAAACTACGAGGCTCTTTTTATCTGAAGCTAAGGTCCTGACCCTCTGCTGCTATTCTCACACAGTGAAAACATTCCCCAGTGGGGACTGAGTCCTCTGGAATAGGATCTAGACTGTGTTCTGTTCTGTTTTTTTCTTTTCTTTTTTTTAAGTTTCCATTCTTTCTTCATTACTGCAACTAGTGTGACTACACTGTCACCTACTTCATTAGACAGCTGCTCTTCAATTATCCCTGATTCAGTCCTAAGAGACTTCGGTGTCCTGTGATGGCTGTCACACACCATCTTCACTCTTGTATCATAGGAGCTTCAACATCCATGTCAATCACACTCAGGAGCCCCCACCCACCCACCACACCCCCACCCCCTCATGCCCCCACCCCCAACCCCCAACCCCAAAGCCAGGGTCCTGAGAGAGGAAATCAAAAGAAACTAATTAACATACCTGTCACCTCACTCTCCTGTGTGGTAAGAACCATGAAGAATGGCTTCCAGCAGAATGCAAGGATATGACCAGCAGTTCTACGGTCCCACCATAGACATTAGGTCACCAGAGTTTATTCATCTAGAATGTTTCCTGTGGGAAGCTTTGACTTAGCCATGAGGAATAGAGGAAAGGAAAAGATGAATTGCAGTAGTTACACAGCACACTAAGACACTAAGCTATTTCCCCCTCTCAACATGCACAAGGCAATCCGTTTCTCTAGACCAGCCATTTGTGATTAAAAATAGGATCCCTTCTCATGAGTAGTTTTTCCTCTGTTTCACTCTGCCACTCCACAGTGTTAGGTCTCCTGGTCTTCAGTGCCCCTGCCTGGAGGCATTGTCTAGTTTTCTTGATCTCCATGGCTCCATTTACTCTGACTGGTAAAGTTTGAGCTACTTGCAAGGACTCATGAGCACTGAAGGTTTCCAGGTTGCTAAGGTTTCAGGAAGCTCTTCGGGGTGTGCTTATATGTAAGGCAGAAGGACAAGCCTCATGGTCCCTGATGTCCTAGAGACTGTATCTAAGAATGAGGGGTGGGGACCCAAGGAGCCATATTCAAGGTCACAAAAAAAGCATGTACAGGAATGAAACACATGGAGTCATGAGACAACATCACACAATCCGCTGAGGCAGAACCAGATTCCACACAGGATGCCAGCTTTCAATCCAGGACCCTACTTGCAACACTCCTCTGCCTCTCTGAGTCTACCAATGTTGTACTGGGAGCACTTCCTGCCCCAACACCTGCTGGGAGGTGATGGGAGGAAGCCAGCTGAATACCAGCTCCATCCATACCACCAAGACACAGCTCTAGCCATGTGGCATCAGCACACATGTCATCTGTGTACCAGTATGCCCCCAGAGCAAACAATAGTGTACCATTAGCATCTGGTCTTCAAAGCAAGGATGGAAGGACAAGATCACACAGCAGACTCTGAAGGGTAGACACAGTAAGTAGCATTATGGACCAGTTTGTACCTGCACCAGGTTCCTGACCTCCATTTGTTCCTAGGAGTTGAGGGAAGGCATAAGAGAGATCTATGGTCCTCCCTGGCTCTGCAGGCCCTAAAGCTGAGTGACTCCAAGTTGCAGCTAGAACACCGATACTATTATCATAGTTCTTAGTCTTAGAGACTCACAAGTCAAACACCAAAAATAAATGCCAGCCCATCCAACAACACTGTCCTGGAAAAGTTAAAGGCCTGAGAACAACACTGGGCTGTAACAGAATGATCCAGGTTTTCAGAGCTGAGACAAAACCTCTTTGAATTCTTACAACATCTATGACCCCACCTGCCAGTGGGAAAGAGCAGTTTGTCCCTGAGACTGCAATAAGGGCTTCCCAGACAGTCCAAGAGAAGTATCCTATCTGATACATAGGCAGCCAGGCCCCAATGCCAGAGGCAGATTGCTTCAGGAAGTGTTGATCTGTGTGACACTGAGCAGCCCCATGGGTAGGAACACCCTTCCACACAGCACTGGCTTGTTTCCATATCTCAAGCTTTTTAAAGCAGAAACAATGACAATTCTGACCCTTGTCATTTCCTAAGAATACTAATGGGACAAAGTCTGTGCTGCAGTAAACAGCCCGGGAGCCAAAAGTCTCTGGCTCCAGTCAGCATGATTCATGTGGTGAAAATTCTCTTTCTAAGGAGAGAAAGTCCGGTTAAACAAGGCCCTGCACACAGCAGTCTTCCTGTAGCAAAGAAATCCCAACCTAGTCCATCAGAGCCGGCGAGCGAGTGTTCACTCACCAAGAGCACAGATGGCTTGTGTGACTGCGAGCTCACACTTGCAGGTGCTGAGGTGAAAAGATGGCAGTGGAGAAGGAGAAGAGGAGAAGAAAGAGATGGCGGTGGTTATGATGGTGACAATAATGAAATAATTGAGAAATACACACCCCACCCCATCCCCCGCAGACAGACTTACCTACCGGTCATTCTGATGGAGGCATTTTCTCAACTGTGGTTCCTCCTTCCCAAATTACTCTTGTGTCAAGTTGACAAATAACTAACCAGCACACCAACATTGTCTCAGATGAGCAATAGGTCAATGGCATCTAGTTCTCCATAGGGCAGGAGGAAAGGAGAGGAAACACCATCAAGGGATGGGGAAGCATGTGGGGACCTAGAGGAAGCTACAGCAAAATCCATGGCCTGGCAGAGAGCCTGGGGTGGGGAACCAGAATCATTTGGAGAACAGAGGAGTGGGGCCACCAGAATCCGGGCATCAGGGTAGCTAAGCTATGTTCAGGTGCACTGATCTTGTGAGCTCAGCAATTACAGCTGTGCCTTGGTATTCACAAGTAATTAATTCGAGGACCCCCTTAGAAATACCAAAATTTGAAGACTATGGAGGAGGGATGCAGAGTGTTGGATGGAAAGGTTGGAACCTGAAGGTCTAAATGTGAGACAACTGGGCTAAAGCAGGGGTGGGGGCTGTTCTATAGACCAAATCCAAGTCACAGTGTCAGTGAAGGAAATGGATCAGCTTGAGATACCCAAGACCAAATTCCCAGCACAAAGGAAGATGAGGGAAAGGAACACGGGAAAGGGGGCAGAGGTATTATGTTCAGGAATAGGGGGGCCAAGAACTCCCTCTGGATAGAGGGGAGACAGATGTGGCACATAGGAAAATGGTGGTTTTTAAAGGTAAAGGGGAAATTCATTTTGATTGGACATGGTAATTAGGTGAGTCAAAGGGGCCTTTTGATTGCCAGACTTCAATACTTTGATAACTGGACCTTGGAAGTCAGCCTCAGGAGGAAGTGGCCGAATAAGGGAATAGACCTTGGTGACTAGCTTTAGGAACATAATCTAATGGTTTTTAGCAAGGAAGAGGGAATGGGAGAGGAGGACAAGGCCTGTCAGAGCCATGTTTGCCATGCTCAAGTTGGCTAGATTCCCTTCAAGAAAGTGCATGTGTTGAAGAGTTAGTCACCATCCTATTGTGACCCAGGTGGTGTCCTACTAAAGGGAATTAGGTCATTGTGACTACCCTTAAAGGTGTTATTTGGACCCTCTCTCTCTCTCTCCTCTATGAGGTAAATGGTTTTGTTCCTCCATGATGGGGGCTATCTTTCTGCATGATGTGAATATATGTTTCTTTTATTGGTTGATAACTAAAACTTTTGTGACCAATGGACAGGCAGGATTTAGCCAAGTGGGAAATCCAAACAAGCATAGAGAAAGGTAGTAGGCAGGGTCAAGGAGACACCATGTAGCTACCAGGAAGATAGGGTGCCCGGGCATTCTCTGGTAAGTCTAGACCACATAGAGATTCATAGATTAATAGAAATGGGTTAATAATTAAGAGAGAGCTAGCCAATTAGAAGTCTGTGCCATCGGCCAAACAGTTTATAATTAATATAAATCTCTGTGTTTATTTGAGACTAAACAGTGTGGGACCCGGTGGGGCAGAAGCTTCCGTCCACACCTCCCCATGCTACTCCCATCATACACTGCTTGTCACAGGATTAAAGCAACTGATTATAGAATGAAATTGAAACTTCTGAATCCATGAGCCAAAATGCACCTTTCTTTGTAAGTTTATTACCTCAAGTATCTTGTTGCAGTGATGGAAAGTTAACAGACACGCTGAGAAGAAATCCCATAAAGTGAGGCATTATATGTGTATAATGTGCATACATTCTCTCATGCTATAAATCATCTCCAGATGACTTGCAATACCTAATATAATCGAAATGTTATGTGAACAAGTTTACTATACTGTAATTTATTAAGGGAATGATGATAATGAAGAAAGTCTATCTTTTATACAGTAAAGATGCAGTATTAAAAAAAATTTTTTGATCAGAATTTCGTTGAATCCACAGATGCCGAACCCATGGATATCAGGACCAACTACATACTCAAGGTCAAAAGAAAAGATCATGCTGAGTGTGTAGCTTACTAGGTAGATGAGGTCTGAAAAAGCTATGACTGTCCTGACCGGTCTTGTCACCGACCTACATGCCACCTCCCATTGCAGCCACATCCTACACGAGAAAACTACTCCTGTCCTCATCTGCTCCATGCTTTCTTTGCCAGAGTTTGTGTCTCTTCCAGACTTGCTCTATAATTTGTGAATCATATCAATCACTTGATGGCTGCCTGCCCCTGTCCCACCCCTCCCTCAGCTGAGGAACTCTGCAGCTCCCGAAGAGCAAGAATCATTGCCCAGCTCCCCTGGTCTACTCCAGGACCTGGGACCATGCCTGCCATATGGTAGGAGTTCGCAGTGTTTGTTGGAGGAGGCGATCTGCCTTGGACCTGAACAGGCCCACCTGGTGGTCTGCACAGCCACTCCTGGATGGTAATTGCTCAGCTGCAGCTCTCCAGGCTGCTACCCCGCACAGACTCAGACCCAGCCCTCTGTCCAGACATGGATCTCCCTTCACCACTGATTGGATCCAGATGGGGTCTCAGCTGTAATACAGTTGAGCACTGACTTCAGCAAAGTAAGTGAATTACCAAAATGTAGTCATTATAATCCATCTTCATCTTCATGACACACTTGGCAAGCTATAATGAACCAGGACTTAAAAAGTGAATGTGAGTTTGCAGACCTCTCTTCTCTGCCCACAGGACCCAAATCTGGCCGGGTTGTCATGTCTCTTGAGCTATTAAATGGGTTGATGAGCCCTTCTACCCACACACTCAGCCTTAATATACCACTAGCCCAAGAGAGGGCTCTGTGATCACTCACCCTAAAACATCAGACTCAGGCAGACCTCGAAGGTCATGTAAACAAATTCCATCTGCCTGAAACCCATACCAGTCAATCACAGCTACCACTCTTCCGGGCTGTGCCAATGCCTGCTTTCCCTACTCCTGTCCCAGATGTCCCACACACAGAGCAGATGAGTCAGCCTGAGGCAACCAGCCTAGGCATGACAAGTAAGACACAGAGCCCACACTGGACTCCCACCCAGGACTTCTGACCACCATGCTCTGAACCCTAGGGGAGAGCACCAAATGTAATGCAAAGGCTTCTGGTCCTCAAGCTACTCACTCATCAGTCTTATCAGCATTAAAAGAGACAGGGCCAGACACTATTGCTTCCTGACATAATGTAACAGGAAGTGCCTATCGGAGATACAGCATGTTCCTGCCAGAAAGAGAACCTGAATTTAATCAGTGTTTAGATATGACTACCAGCTTTCAGGAAGTAGGGAAGATAAAAACACTTCAATAAGAGATCAGTAAGCTAATGTCCCTACTGGACAAAGATGCATAACCCAGTTTCCTCAAACAAATGCATAATAAAGACCTTGTCTGCATCTTGTCTTCTACCCAGGAAAGAACAGCTTTAATGTATTGTGTCTTCTTGGTGTTGATAGTTGTCATATTAGGTGTGAGAATAATATGATGGGTTTTTTAATCCTCTTCTATAAGCAATGCAGATGGATTGTGGGCAAAATATGGTATCTAGAATTTCTGAGTACTTCAGAAGAGAAAAAATAAAAATGACCAAAGCGCTGATGATTACTAAGGCAGACTGGGAGACAGTTGAGAGGGTACACATGCTGTTTGTTCTACTTCGGATGTTTAATAGTTCCCACAGCACAGGTTGACTTTACAAGAACAAATCATGTCCTGGTTTCCAACCTTTAATGCTAAAAGCAACAACCTAACTTACTTAACAACCTAACTTGATACAGTCAAACATGTCCTCTGAAAGTTTTTCCATTACAAGAGATGGTTCCCGACTCAAGAATTCTCACAGGCATCTCAGACACATCCCAAAAGGAAGAGGACCGAGACAGAACAGCTTGAGAAGAGTGGCAAGCTTTAGAATGCAAGACACTTAAGTGCATGTAATAAATGGGGAGGTGTTTATAAAGTACATGTCATAAAAATACTAATATTATCACTAAATTTATAATTTTGTAAATTGATGAGACAGGAGAATATCTCCCCACAAGTGGGCAAGAGGTACCCAAGCAGAAATACTGGAGAGAAGAACAGAGAATGAGCAGAAGGGAAGAAACAAAGAACAAATTCACTTGTAACAGAATTGTCACATGTTGAGAAAGATGCCAAGAGCTTTGCACTTTTGACAAGGTTAGCGCATTCAAGAACATCCCATCGTCTCCTGTGGGTGATACTCCGAGGACACTGTCCTCCTTTGCTGCTCTGTTTTGTAAATTTGCTCATGCTTCCTACATATGTACAGTACAGGCTGCAAAGTCACACTGTGCACAGTTCTTGTGGCTTATGTTTGTTCATCTAAAGTAAAAATAGGAAAGACATTGTCTGATCTAGAGTAATTGTCATGGCAGATCTCCTACATAAAAGTGGCCAGCCACAACTGAAGACTGAGAGCCAGGGCAACAGGAGAAGGCTTGAATCCCCGCAGGCCCTATGTTACCATTCAACCTTCTCCTTGCCCTGTGAATGGAAACTCTGTAACTTCTAAAAGCCGGGAAGAGACACAGATCTTTGTTTTGGCTAATGTGCGTAAGTAATCTATTAGAAGCTTGATTTGCCAAGTAGCAGTTGGTGCAGAAGACTAAAATAATTTTTTAAGTGGTTTTCATCAGTCAAGTCACAGCTTAAATCTCAGAATCTTAATCTACATGATGAACAGCACCTTGGGATAGTTTAATCTACGACCTGTTGGTCCAAGCACTGTTTTAATCCTCAATTAAAATGTGTAAAAAAGAACACCAGGTATTCGAAGATGGATTCTTAGAATATTCCAGAAGACTAACATTCTCAGACCCAGGTTTGCTCAGGACTTACCTCATGGAGAGAAAACTCAGCTCTTGAACTGAGTCTTTCTACTCAGTTCACTCCAGTTTGTTACTAGCCTCGAACACGGGAAGTCTATGTAGAGACTGGGTGCTAGAGGAAGGTGCTGCTCTGACTTCCGGGCAAGGACAGCATCCGTGAGAAACCAGGCCCCTGCCTCCATGCAAACCACAGGCTGCGCACCTCAGGCTACAGGCACTGGAGAGGTAGATCATGGCACAGAGCCCCAACCTCTGCCGTCAATCCGATAGGACCAGTGGCACACGTGTGAAACCTATTAAGGAGTGATAATAAACAAAATGATTGCATCTGTGATGTAATCCCCATGATGAATTTAGAGGGGACGCTTTGGCTTCATCCAGATTAAAATCTAAACGGATTGCAGCAGTTTCCTAGAAACATGAGGCAGTGAGTGACTCAGGACCAGAAGAAGAGATATTAATGCTGCCGCCCTTGTTGGGAACAGAAAGTGAAAGCGATGGCTACAGAGAATACCTTCTGGGTGGGTGACATCCCAGATGGAATTCTGAGTACGGTTTGAACATGCCGGAAGAGCTGTGCGGGGCTAGATGAGAAGATCGGTGAACACGTGATGGAGGCGCTGGACCTAGAGAGCTGGGTTGCATCTGGGATCAAGGTTGAATGGCTGGATTCGTGCCACTTGCTTCCTGAAGCCCTTCTTCAGGTTAATAAATACCTAACACAGTACTAAAGATTTTCTGAATTCCCAATTCAGAGGCCCCCTTTTTTTTTGCATATGCTCATTGTTAGTTAGTGTACACATCTGATCTTAATATATGCGCAGATTTATAGGTAAAATGCTAAAAGCATTAAATCCATACTTACTAAATTAGCAAGCATATCTATGGCATGAACTCCTTTAGACTGTGAGCATAGGTCATGTTCTAAACTCCTCAATCTTCTCTGACAATCATTTTGTGCAAAACCAAAGCTAAGAAAATAGCTGTTGATTAATATTAGAATAAGATACAGTCAGCCTGTGCCAATAAATGGGGCAATATCAGAACCTCTGCTAGAACCAACTAGTTGGGGGTGGTAGCAGTGTGTACACATCTCATGCAAGTGGATGAGCAGCCCACAGTGTGAACACAGTCCTCTGTGTGTCTCCTGATCTGGGTCCCGGCTCTCCACCGTCAGCATTTTGAGTTCTGCTGTCCTGGTACAGAAAATCACTTAATTGTTAAATATGTTCAAAACAAAGTACAAGCAGCACAATTCAATCATCATCCTGCAAAATGATGACCATGTCTCTCAATTTTTTTGTCAAAACTATTTTAATGAAAACTCTTTTATTAAAATCATCTGCAAAGCATTGAGAAGATGAGCTCTTCAATGTTTATTTTCCAAAATCTCTGTTCTACTTTTTTCTTTGTAATTCCAAGTGACTAATACACCATGCTGCAAATACATAGTCCCTTTCCCCAGAAAACCCTAGTGGGCAAATAGAAATGTTCTCCTTCGGATCCAGGAAATGGTATTCCATGATTAAATTAGTCTGAGCAGCACAGCTCCGTGTGTTTCCTATTGCAGAGTTTGTAGCAGATGGCCTAGACATTCTTAGACTGAAGTAAGTTTGAGTTTGCCAACCTCAGTTAAAAATCTTTAAAATGTTTGCTTTGGATTGAATGGCTACACAATGGGAAAAGAACCATATGCAATCCTTATCATTTAGGAAAAATATTCCATGAAAACACTGGATTTCATTACGACCTGTTTGGTGTGACCAGGCTGTAGTTTGGTTGCTACAGAAATCGCATCGTTAGAATACTGCAAGTCTGCTTTGTGTTACCCTAGCTGCAAGGTCAGCCAGCCCCGCCCGCGATCCTAGCCCCTGCATCTGTGTGCTTACCCGCTGTGATTCATTACAATAACAGGAATTTGCTGCTGTTATGATTGAAATAAATCAGCTTTGTGGTCTGGGCAGCCCGTTGTGATAACCATGGCTCCACCTCAAATTTGCTGCCTGTTCTAAGTCATCTGCTATACGGTCCAGCCAAAGATGCAAGCAAATAGATACTATACATGTTAGGAATTTATGTATTAAGTACTTACTGTGGGCCAGGAATTTAACTAGAACCTTTTGCTACATTAACTCATTGCATCTAACATCCCAACAATGGTAAGTGCAGGTTCCTCTAATATGCTGCAAACACACTAAGGGTTGCTACTCTCTAATATGCTCATAGTCCATCAACATAAAGAGCCCATCTACAGATGTGCCCAGGTGTGACAGGGGTTACGACCTTCCATTTAAAAGCATGTTTAACTGAATGTTGAGAGCCTACTTTGTATGCCAAGAAGTTACACAAGCATGTTGTAGTTGAGTGTAAAATACAGTCCAGGTAAAACACTTTGCCAAGTTTCAATGGAGAGTTCACCTTTTCCTCAAAATCTTACAATTCAGATTTCAGCCTTTACACTCAGGAGGGTTTGGCCCTAAGCATGAGCTCTTGTACAGTTCTATATACATAGATCTAATTTATACCAAGAATCAAGTAGAATAAGTGTGCCCATAGCCTTCCTTTCCTTTGAAATGCTCAGTTCTCACTGAAGTTGGCTGTTTTCTAGTCATCATGTTCTGCAGCCATAAGTGCCATTGTTGTATGGTGGTGTTTCCTAGACTTCCCCTGATGTTGGATTTGTATAAACAATTGTACCAAAAAAATCCAGTCTTGGTGTTTGACAGTTTCTGTTTTTATGAGAGGGCTAAAAAATCTAATTGGAATGGCCAGGGTAAATGTCCTAGTGTATACACTGAGGACACAAAACTATGTAATTTCTCTGTCATCTGAGAAATTCAGCAGCCCTGAGACAATGATTTTTTTCCTCCTACAGAAAGAAATTTGTTTTTGACCAATAAAGGTAATGGGAAAAAATATGCTCATAGTGCCTCAGCTGGCACCTGACTCTGCTAGCCAAAGAGCCCTGGCTCTGAATCACTGTTATTTTACACTGGCATCTTGGCACCAGCGTGAGGTCTGGAATCCTTTCCACTCATTTCTACTGAAGGTTGTTCACACAGTCCACAAGGCTGAATGGCCTACGAAAGCATCAGTGACTATGACTGATTTCTCATTTTCTGCAACTCTCTTACCTGATGTTCCCACCAGTGTCTTGGCTTTTGATTTTCTCTGTTCTGTTACTGTAAAAAAAATTATGAAACTGTAACCATGTTGGAACATGGTATCAGGGATGACAGGAATTTGTGTTCACAGGACATGGTGACACATATTTGCCTCTAGCATAAACTCTGTCCCTTTGAGCTGTGCATTGACATCAACACTAAAGAATGGTACCCTCTGTAAACTGGGATAGGACACAGTGAGGGACATCGGCTCTGACACTCTTCATTCAAAAGAACATCATGTCCATCTCATCCCTCTGCAGTGCCGCTGAGACTGCACTGGCCAACCTGATGTTATCCATGTCCCATTCTAATATCTACTCTGATGCCACCTCCTGAGGATTTCCCAAACCACTGTGCCTGAGCCACTCTCCTGCTGTGGTATGAATGTGTTCCCAGTGGAGCAGTGTTTAGGTGGGACCCTTAAGAAGGGATCAGAGCAGTAGCAGTAGCAGTTTATTGGATAGACTAGGGCCCCTCACAGAAACGGGATCTTCAGGAAAGGATTTACACACACACGTGCACGCACGCACACACACACGCATGCACACACACACATTTTGCTCTCTCTCTCTCTCTCTCACACACACACACACACATATACATATTCTGTTTTGTTCTTCTGTCTTCCACCATAGAATTGTACAAGAAGGCCCTTGTCTGCAATGGGCCCTCAACCTTGAACTTCCTAATACTCCAGAACGATGTAAAATAAATCTGTTCTTGTATAAATTAACCAGTCTCAGATATTGTTACAGTAGCACCCAACAGCCCAAGATTTGATATCCATATTTATAATTTCCAAAGCCTGCTAATAGCTTTTTAATGGTTGTCTTAGTTGTGCTTATTCCCAGCTATTCAGAACACAGGATCTAGGTTAGCTTGGGAAGCCCCACCTAGTACATGGTAGACTGTACAGCACCTGTGGGAATGAATGACTCCTCCAAGGAAACTTGAGCATATTCCTCTATATACTAATGAAGACTGGTGCACACTGCTTGGTAAGACACATGCCTGTGCAAAATGCCCACAGTTACATTAAGTCTCATCTTGGACCACAGGTAATATGCTAGGTTGCTCTTCTTTTCAATTCCAAGGCCAGTTAGCACTGTTTCTCCGGCAATCACCACAACTATCTGGCAATTGCTTTTCATCTGTGTTATCTCTCAAGTTGGATAAGTTTAAACAGAGCAGAAACGATTTCCTGGCTCCCTCAGCCAGGTGAAATGAGCATCTCTAGTGTTGGGTCCAATCCATCAAATACCACTGGAGTCTGGGTCAGAACTAGGTAACTTGTTAGCATATGAGGGCAGATGGAGACCTCAGCAGCCACTACGCAGACATGGGCAGAGCATGGACAGACAGGAGGGGGCTCTCACTCTTGCAAGGTGTAGGGGTCACTAGGTGCAGAGCAGGGAACAGAGCCTGGGGCTTCAATTGTCATTAGTGAAAGAAGAAGGCCCCACACATGACACTGCGACAAGAAACAATCCAGAAAAGTAGCACAGTTACTGCTACTGGCTGTGTCGAAGCATTCAGACCACCTCTTCAAGGCTGGGTGTGCCACCAGTCACAAGAAACACTCGTGAAAATGATATGGTCCTCAGGGACCTGGGTTTCTGATTTTCTTCTATTCTCCATTCAACTATACTTCTCTTGAGGACAAGGATGCTTTTGATCCACAGAAGCTAAGAGAGACTTTAATAAGGAACGCCTCACACCTTTGTGTTCATCTGTGAGATGTGAATGAAATAGCCCCAAACCTACAAATACCCATAGAAGAGAAATTTGCCAAAGTGACATAAAAAAGCCTTTTCAAGAGGCAGCCTGAAGTCTCAAGCAGTGGCCTGGCCTCAGTTTTAGGAGGCAGAGGCAGTATTTCCTTTTCCTGGATATGGTCAAGCAGGGGCTAAGCTGCCTCCTAGAAAGTAGTCTGTGGAGAAAATTCACACACATTCAAAGTTACTTGGGTCTCTTCCATAGCAGGACTCCATGGCAGGATTCCTGGGGTGGTTCACTTGGTGAAGCTCTTGTTGCTTACAGAGTCAGGGTTCTCCAGAGAAACATGCTAATAAGATATATATAACTATGTGCACAGAGATTTATCATGGGAATTGGCTTGTAAGATCTGCAAATGTGGGACTCAGAAAAGCTGATGGAGTGATGGACCCAGTTCAGATCTGAAGGCCTGAGTCTCAGTGGCAGCCAGGTCAGTCTGAAAGCCTGTGAACCAGACATGTTGACATAAGAGGGCGGCAGAAGATATATGTGACAGCCACAAAAAGAACTGGTCCTTCCCTGGCCTTTCCTGGTCCTGAACAACTGGATGCCCTCCAAGACTAGCAAGGGTCCCCTTATTTACTCATTTGAGACTAGTCTTTTCTAGAAATACCCTCACAGATGACCCAAAAACTGTTTTACCTACCATCTGAACATCCTCAGTCCAAGTGGACATATAAAATTAACCACCACAGAGAGTAAGGAGCTACCCAGTGATTCCCTTAACACTTACCAGTTAACTTGCTAAAGTGGGCTGGATTGTGCATCCCTGGCCTTTCTAGGCAATCACAGCCCTTACTCATCATAGGACCCTTAGCAACTGAACAACACCCAGTGCTGTTCCCTCCACTCATTTCCTTCCCATCTTCCCCTCTCCCTGCAGCATCCCATCTTGTGATGTAGGCCTCTGTCCCTTTTAAGCCATACTTCAGCAAAAGAAAAATCCACAGAAGCAAGAGGGGTGCCAGACTTGTCCCCACCACTTTTCTGCTCCCCTGGGAAACAGGGATTTCAGGATATTGCTGATCTACAGTCACATTTCTTCCCAGTGACATGCGTTTGGGAAAGGCATGTTCTTTTAGGCACACAAAAATTTGAATCTCATCTCCACATCTGGAGATGAACAAGGAAATCACCTTAATTAAAGACATCAAAATTCAAATTTGTTGCTCACCACATAGAGTATCCGTAGTCTCTTGAGACCAAACCTGATATTCTAAAAAGTCATTCCCACTGGCATTCACACGCTTGCCCACCCATGGTTTTCTGACTCATGGACTCAGATTCATGGGAGAGGAGATCTGCTCTCCATTTTTCAATGTGTAAAGATATCTACAGTGTAATAAAAATCATAAAATAGAGCTAGCAGAAAAATAAATACACAGTCAAATAGCTGCTGACACCATGAGTCCTTCTGGCCAACACTGTTTGGTCCTCCCTCTGCCCCCACTAGAATAATAGGTACATTCCTGTTCTAAATGAATTAACTTGTGCTTTGGCATCCTGTGGATTGCTCCAGCTCCAGGTAGTAACATCTGTAGTTAGGGAAATAAAGTCATAGATCAATGTATACATACTTAAAGCCTGAAAAACGGATTGCTTCCCCAGCAATCAGCTCTAATCCAGAAAAAAAGGAAACACAAAGCACCGTAATAGAGTGAATGGTCTAACTATGTCAAGCCACTGAGAAAAGAGGCTGTGAGACTCGCCGCATCCACTGAGCCAGCCAGAATTCCCTCTGAGCCACTTGTGTGAAACACTTCACTAGACTGCTGGCCCACTCATTACCCGTGAACTAGATCATCTTGTATAGACAAAGCAATACTTCAAGGCTGGAGGGGATCTTTCCACTGGACTCACCATGACCTTGGTGGGATTTTTCCTTGGCATGCTTTCTTTATTTGAACCGAGTAATCTCAGGTTCCCATCACCACCTAAACCAGTCCCGAGGGTCTCATTTTCAAAATGTAACTGGATGCTCCCACTTGTCTGCCAAGCATCTCTGGTGGGGATTCCATGCTCCCAACTAAACTTAGCATCTTTCCCTGTAAGAGTGCCACTCCTCCTCCCGGCTCTGTCCTCAGCAACTCTCTCTATGGCCCTAGGAAGCCCTGGCCGTCATGGGCCCTGTACTGCTCTGCCTGCAGAGCTGTAATCTGCCCAGCAGCACTGCTCACTGCCCTGAGTGGCATCTCCGGATCCCAGTTCCCGCTATGCGTGCTCACCCCTAGTCATGGGGCATGACATGGCCGTGAGTGGACGCTTCTGATGCTTCTGGTCAGACTCACCCATTTCCTGCCATCCTTCTCAGCCCGCATCAGTTCTAAGACACACCCCACCGTGCCCTTGTTTCACGTTGCTCTGACAGTCCCCTGGATCCAATTGTCACGTCACTTGTTTGAGAAGTTCCGCCTGCCCGACTGCTCTGACCCCTGAGGGACACTCCCATGTTGGTCCCAGGTAACCATGAGTGTCCTCCTTGGAATCCTGGTGCAGGTCTGGTGCTTCCCTCTGCATTCCACACACAGAAGGGAATACCTGACTCCACACCCACTGCTCTGCCCCCGAAGCTCCGGGTGACTCCCACTGCCTGCTAATTACAGCCTGACTGTTTTCACAGTACAGACCTCCACCCGGCTGGCGGCTCGGCCTCACCCCACAACCTTCATTTAGGATCTAGTCACATGATGCTCTTCCTCAACCGAGCCCCACACCTCCCTGCCTCTGTCATTTGCCCCAAGTATTAACACCTCCTCTGTTACCAGCTGTCCTGCAAGGTTATTCTCACCACACCCAACAAGCCAGTCAAATGCTGCCAAGAAGACGCCAGGCTGAATGCACAGAACTGACTCCATACTAACACAGGGTGAACTTTTTGCATTTGTGAGTGGGGATGTTATACAGTGCCAACTATTAGGCGTAACTGTGTGTGTGTGTGCGCGCGCGTGTGTGTGTGCGTGTGTGCGTGCGTGCGTGCGTGCGTGCGTGCGTGTGTGTGTGTGTGTGTGTGTGTGTGTGTGTGTGTGTGTGTGTGTGTAGGATAGAGTTACTAGGTAGCCAGCCAGTGCTATGCCACTGAATCACATTTCTGGCCCATTTTTTCAATTTCGCTTTTCTGAAACAGGGTCTGGCTCAGTTGCTCAAGCTGTCTTTGAACTGGCTCTGGATGCAGGCAGGCCTTGAAGTAGTGACCTTCCTACCACAGCCTCCTCAGTAGCTGGAGTTACAGGTCTGCCTCAGGCTTGGCCTTCATTAACTTCAGTCCCAACTAGAGATCTCTCCGTTAGCCCTGTCTCGAAAGCAGAGGAAGAATGTTTTGGCATATATCACCGACTGAAGTCTCCACACAGACTTCTGACCCTACATAGCAAATTTGGCTGAATAGTCATCTCTTCCATCCCAGAACGTATTGCAATCACTTTTTAAAAATGACAAAAGGATCAAATACCCAAGAAAAAAATGGGAGAAAATGAAAAACTCCAAAGAGTTTCTGATTGGGCCAAAGGAGGGAGCACTGAGGACCTAGATGAGCACTGGGGTCAGGCAGGAGCACTGAGGACCTGGATGAGCACTGGGGTCAGGCAGGAGCATTGAGGATCTGGATGAGCACTGGGGTCAGGCAGGAGCACTGAGGACCTGGATGAGCACTGGGGTCAGGCAGGAGCATTGAGGACCTGGATGAGCACTGGGGTCAGGCAGGAGCACTGAGGGCCTGGATGAGCACTGGGGTCAGGCAGGAGCACTGAGGATCTGCATGAGCACTGGGGTCAGGCAGGAGCACTGAGGATCTGCATGAGCACTGGGGTCAGGCAGGAGCACTGAGGCCCTAGTGACTGTTCCTTTCCCTCATGGCCACTAGGCGGAGATCTATCTGATTTGGTATTAACCAAAGTCACCTTCCCCAGGACTGTTCCTGAACCGGGCTGACAACAGGACAGGTGTCCACCCTACCTGCTCCTGCCAATGCTGTGATGCTACCTGAAAAGAAGTCATGTCCCGGAAGCCTTGGCGAGGTGAGGCTGGGCAGCTGAGGGCAGGAAATGGCCTCTGCACTTCGCGCTGAGCAGCATGCACTCTAGTTCTGTAGAAGTGTGAACAATCAATGGTCACCCAGAATTTGAGGGAACTCAACTGCTAAGGGAAAGACAGCAGCCAAAGCATAGGGACATGAGAAGAGATGAGTGAACGAAGATGATCATAATCGGTGTTCTGAAGTATTCAAAGGCAATCAAGTCAATTACCATAAAAACCAGGTTCTTCTAAAACACTGCCAGCTAAGGAAAAGAAATCCAATAGTTTCTAGACAAACAACTCAGTGTTAGAAATCAAGTGATAGAAATATTCAGACATCTAGAAAAATGTCATCAGTTAGACCAAGTTCATTGGAGATTATTACAAAGAGGAATGTCCTGTTCCCTTACTGAAAGACACTGTACAGATAAAATTAGGGAATCCAAGACTATTTATCTGACCAAGAAAAATGACATGAAAACTTTGAGGTCCATATTAATCAGGATTCTCCAAGAAGCTGGCAAGACAGGATGTGTAGAGATATACATCTGGCTCTCTACGTCTGGGTCTCTGCATCTAGAATCAACCAACTCTGAATCAGAAATCCTTGAGGATAATTTTATCTGTTCTGAGCAAGTACAGACTTTTTTAAACTTTATTCACTTACTGTAGTAGAACAATTGTTCAGACAGCTTTGCCGTTGCCTTCAGCTATGTAAGTAATGTAAAGATGACTTAGAGTACATGGGAAGATGTGGGGAAGTTATATGCAAATATTACATCTGGGCAGCATCCAATTTGGTATCTCCAAGGGTTCCTCGAAACAATCCCTGTAGATGCCAGCACACGGCTATCTATGTATGCATATGGTAGTACGTGTTGCTTCGTGTGCATTACTATATTCTACAGGTAATATAAATTCTATCATGTTTTTGAAACACTCAAACATTGACATTTGAGGCTTTAAAAAATCTTACTGTGATTTTTAAGGTTGAAACTCTTTGGAAAACTTTCTTTTATACAATATAATGAAGCCCAAAGTTAATAACAAAGGAAGGACAACAGTGATGGTGCTTGGGTGTCCAAATAAACCCAGAGCTGAGCATGAAAACAAAATTAAAACTGAATCATGATCATGATGCTCCTAGAGTCCATTTGCTGTGGCCTGCAGAGGAAAATTTAGAGCAGTTCCTCTTAGAAGTAAAAATAATAAAGTAAATGATTTAAGCTCTGAACATAAGGTTATAGCAAAATAATGAAGCAATCCAAAATCAAGAGGAAAAATATAAACACACACATTTAAATAATATAGGAGGAAATTACTTCATGGGGAAGTCAAATAAACAGTTGGTTATTTTTGCAAAACAAACAGACAAACATCTTTAAGTCAGGCCAAGAAAAAAAGAGGAAATTGAGCAGAGTGTAAATAATAAGAGCGTGTTCGTGAGCTCAGACACAGAGGAGACTAATTACAGGGCAGTTCTATGCTCAACTCCAAACAGCACGCATGGTGACATAAAGGGACCAGGCAGTGTTCTGAGAAAGCAAGTACAGACCAAAACGAAGTTAAATTGAGAGAACGTGAGTAGCAGACTAGGCCCCAAGCCTGAGGCACTGGTCAGTTCCCCAGAACTTCTGTCCTGAAGCCTTTGGCCACCAGGGCTGGTCCCCGAGGCACCTCAAGCACAGCTGTGGGCTTTGACTACTGCGTGGCCAGTTAATACAGGGCACCCAGGTCAGGACACGGTGGCCCCAACTGCCTCACAGAGGCCCCGTCACTTCTGCAGTAGAGACGACTCTGCAAAATCAAGACAAAAGGTTAAGTGCAAGCACAGGAGTAGAGTTCCGAGGCCAGAATAATAAAATCGGCACACAAAATTCTTATTGGGAAATACGGTGATTTGGGGTTGACATTTCAACAACCCCATGCCTGTGCCTTATGAAGTTGTAAACTCATCTCTCTCAAGAGCCATGCTGCCGTGGAAGACTTGTCTCAGAGCTCACAGCTCACCCCACATCATGTTTTCCCATCTCCTTATGTATTTATTAACCTAAGACATTTCTTCTCTCTCAAGACCCTGTCACATGACTCTGAGTGTCAGCAGTCTGCAGGTAGATGGAGACCCTCCACTCTCTGTGCTGCCAGTGTTGCTGGGGCCTCTCCTCACACCATCCCTCCCTGGCCCCAGGCCTTCAGCCACGCTCCCCTTCCTTCCTGCTCCTTGAGCCACTCAAGGAGCCCACACTCATCTCTGTCTGGAAGGTTCTCCCTGGATGAATGCTGGCATCCTCCAGTCATCACTATCTATCTTGAAAGAACAATGCAGTTCCTCCCTACCCCACTATTACCCATTTTTACTATCCTGATTTCTTCATAACACCTCGTGGATAAGTTCAGCTCTCCCTTATTAGAATATAAATTCAGTGACCTAGAGATCTTAGCTCTAGAACCTGTCAGAATCTATTAAATTAAGCACATATGTAGCTGGAAAAGCAGTGGGTGAGTCAATATTTGGATGGATGGATGGATGGATGGATGGATGGATAGGCATACGTTGGTAGACACTTGTTACACTACTTAAGGGACAAACTGCTTCCTGCATGTGTACTAACATGAATGTTCAAGGATGAAGATGGCTACTGAATAGTGGTGCACGCCTTTAATCCCAGCACTCGGGAGGCAGAGGCGGGTGGGTCTCTGTGAGTGTGAGGTCAGCCTGGTCTATATAGCAAGTTCCAGGACAGCCAAGGCTACACAGAGAAATTCTATCTCAAAAAAAATAAAAAATAAAAAAAACACAAAGATGAAGATGGAGTCCTTCTGGTCCTGGTTACTGGATATCTACCTCACTAACCTTTCACTTATTTAATTTCATTCATTTCTTGGTTGCCCTGTGCTTATCCTGAAATGATTCTCAAACTGAGTTGCTCAGTGTAATCTCACCTTAATATCTCCTTCCTTTCTGTGGCAGATCACTATGGCCTCAATTCCTTAAGCACAGTGAGAAGGGGACCCTGATGTCTTTCCCTTTAAATCTAGGCAGATCTGAGTGGTTTGCTTGCGCCACAGAACATGGCAGAGAGTATCCCTGTGAATTCTGACATGGAATCATCAGGAGCCTTGAAGCTTTTCTGTGGCTCTTGGGTTCTCATTCTTGAAACGCTGTTGCTGTGTCTGAGGCACACAGGCCACTTAAGATATGAAGATAGATTGGTCATTAAGTTTCAACAGCACCTTACAGGCCAGTGGCTGAGCCAGACCTACAGGCCCAGCTGAGCCTTCAGGTGAGCCCAGAACCAGCAGACACACTGGGACAGCTTCCAGCCAGCCAGCAGTAGGGCACCAAGAGCATCAACTGCTAGTTTAAACCACTAAGTACCTCGATTTCTAGCCTGCAAGAGCTAACACAGCTGCTTCAACCCACACCAGAAATGGGAGGTAGAAAAAGAAAGGCCAATGCGTGGGCAGATGTGAGGCCAAGTACAGAGTCACAGAAACGTACAGGGCATGAAGAGGGAAAGATGCCTCACCCCAGAGTCTGGCTGAAGTCTCCCTCCAGCAAGAGGGGAGAATTTCTGTACAACTAACACAATTTGCTACAGAGAGATACAAGATTCCTTTTGTAGACGGAGGGATTTCAAACAAAAATGGGATTCCTTTGACATTTGTGACCTTGGTTTTACCTTAGCCTGCAGCTCAGGAGCCACACTGTGATCTCATTTACAAAATAAGTAAATAATAAACAAATGAAACTTCCCAAGAGTACAAATGGCTACTGCTGAGAAACTGAAGTGTGGCTATCAAGCTCATGCCACATGTGGGCGAGTTCTGTGCTTTCCCTGGGTGCCTCACTCTATTAACACCTTCCTTCAAATGCATGGCAAAATCTCTACTAATAGACTCTGCTTCCGTTTTTTTTACCAACTTACTGAGTTTCTTTCCTGTGCTGAAGCGAAGGTTCTATGCTACCTTAGTGGAGGTCTCTGAAGCAAACACCTTGGGCCAAGGCATGGATCTGTGTGCCCAGCACCTGCCCCTGCTGCCATGACAAAAGGACACAAGTACCAGGTTATTCCATTTTAGCTATGGAACCAGCTAATCACATAGCTCTTAGTCTTTTATGACGTTTTGTGTGGATGGCATTTTAGCTTGAGAAATTAGGTTAGGCACCTGAAGTTCAATTCCTCTTTCACTCTACACACACTTTTTTAAAAATAATTTGTTCTCATTGAACTTTCTTTTGACACTAAATAATAATAATAAATTCAAATTGTCTTGGAACAAAAATCAAGTGTCACCAACATTACTGTTTGCCTTGGGTTAGGTCCAGTCTAAGGGACAAAAACAAAGGTAAGTCAGCTGAGGGTCACTCCAGAAGGCTCTCCAGTGCAGAAGGCTGCCACTGAGACACAGATGAGAGGCTGCCCTGCCAATGATCAAAATGTATCTGTTGAAGTCTGATGATGAACCAGCCGAGATGAAGCACTGAGGTTACATTGTTTCTCTTTGTTCTGCTTCTCCTTTTAAATGAAGACTTTCGTGATGTTGGCAGGTGCTTGCCACACAACGAGAGGATGGGACTCAGTGAAGAACAATCAATGTCCTTTCAAACTCTGACAGGCTCATTCTAGGACTTCAAACTTTAGCCTTGATTTCTAAAGCAGAAATCTGATCACATGGCTTCCTGGAGAAAGTCTGTCAGGCTCCATTGTCTACAACAAAAACAAATTCCTTACACTTGAGGTCAAGCTCTCTCCACCAGGCCAGCCCCCCCCCCACACACAGACACACTTCCCCATCCAACCTCCCATGACTAATCACCTTCTTGCACTGATCCATGCATCTTCCTCCATGGAGATGCTCGTTTCTAAATAAGAGCTCACTTGCAAGGGCCACTGGTAGGCTGCCATGGCTACATGACTCTAGGACCATTTGTTGGATTTCCCCGCCCATGACAACACTATCTTTAGATTTTGGAATCATTCTAGCTGTTGTTTTCAAACTGTTGGATCTTAGGGTATCACCCTACTTTGCATTGACCCTTTGTTTACCGATGGTCTTTGAGGAACAACCTCCTCAGATTTGGTTATATCCCATGCCCCCCCACACTCCCTCTGACAAAAAAAAAATCTCTACTACCTGACAGTGCTGAATTCAACTCTCTGAAGGGCTCTGCATTAGCCCAAACGTGCAGCTCCTACTCCGCCTGAAGTATCAAGAGCACTTCCACACAGTCCCCCTCCCTTCGAATGTCTTCTCTGGGAGAAGATGGGGCATTTACTTAGCAAAAAGGTTGACCTCCAATGAGTGTAGGCTCTATTTTTTAAACATTCCTTCATCCACTTTTAAAACTATATAAACATTTTTGTATAAGATATATATGATACAAAACCAAATATATATATGATACAATAAACAATTTTTGAATAAGATATATATATGATACAAAACCAAAAAGATATTTTTGGTCAAGAGATGTGTAACTCGAAGTTTCTGTCTGCATATTTATTTTATCCAGCATATTAGCATTTGGCATACATAGCACTGGATCCCAAGTGTTTTCAAAAAATACTCCGAGAAACCTTATTTTCTCTTTACTTTGCTCAATAAATTCAGCATGTCTGTCTTTTGGCATTGTAAATAATATATTCCCAGTGTGTACATGAATGTGAGACGGTCACAGTCTCTAAGTGCTCTGGGAACCTATTATGTTTCTTTTATATTGGAAATATTCTCATTTTAAATGTCAAAGTAGGAATGTATTTAAAGGTTTGTGATAAAGAGTCTTGCTCCATCTCTTTCCCTGGATACCCAATCTCCCTCTACTGAGGCAAACACAGCTTCAAAAATATTTTTAATATCTTGCTATTTATAAACTCTGTCGAATTGATTATGTCGTCCTTCTGCCACTACAACTCAAATGCTCCCATGTTTGGAACAAATTCAGATGATCCAATTATTATTTTCCACATTAGTCTCCCCCACTTGACAGCAATCATCTCCAAATCTGCTCTAATTCTAATTTATCTTCACATTACAAGGGTATTTCCTGTGTGGAACACTAAGGTATCAAAAATGTTTCTGTAACTGAGTTGATGGGGCTGTTCAGGTCCAGAACTTAACAACTAAAAGAATAAACTAACTGCACATACTTGTGTAAATTCAAGGAGCTAGGAGACCAGAACCTACTAGATCCGAGTCTTTTTACTTCCCATTTCCAAGGCTCATCTTGCCCATTGTCACCTTCAGACACATCTGTGATATCCCCTGTAGATCAGGCTTCCCAAACTCTGGGGCCACTTCCTAGCTGAACAGAAAGTGCCTGAAAGAGCGCCCTATGGGTCTCAAGGTTGGGCCTGAGGCCTGGATGATCTCCAGGCTTTTTCCTGGGAACCTGAGGATTCCTTGCAACTCACTAGGCTCTAACTGTTCTGTCATCGGAAACCTCTTTTCCCATCATTTCTCCTCTCTGCTTTCTCTGGGTTGCTCGCTTCAGATCTGAATCTCAACACAAGTCTCCCTTGCAATGGTGGGGACTGGCCGGACTGTGGGCCCCTCCTGTGGTCATAGTTCATATGTTACACCAAAATCCTTTCCAGTCATCTGACTTCTTCACCTCTTACTTACTGCTATTGGCAAAATAATAGTAGTAGTAACTGATATTTGTGATAGGGAAGAAGGAGTCAAAGCATAAATGACCTGTCACGGCACAGAAAAGCAGAGCTGGACAGTTCTAAGTAAATCCCAGTCCCAAACTCTGGGCTCCTGGGTCCTGGTGAGAGGTATCACATATGCCAAATGGGAGAGGAGTGGACAGCAGACCCTGGCTCTAAAAAATGGCACTGTGGTTGATTACCAGTCACACAGCCAGCCTTCCTAAGTCACAGCCACCATCCCATGAAATAACTCAGAGAGAGATGTATTAGAGAATAGACCACAAATAAATGGGTGCTGTGTGAGGCGTAGAATAGCCCGTGCCTCGTTTCCTGTTGCTATGAACTCCTAACACCTGGCACTATGTCTTTATTTTTAGTTCATTTTAGCGTAAGGTTCTGGAAATCCAAAAGCGTGGTGCCAGCATTTGCTCCTCTTCCAGTGAAGCAAAGGATTTACATGGCCAGAGAGAAGACAAGCACGGAGGAGGCACATCTTACTTTACAACCGACCTCAGCATCTGAGCCCACTCCGGGGAGATCGATCCTCTCAGGAAGGTAGCACCACAGAGTAAGTCTTCAACACACAAATTTCCAACTCAAACCACATTGGAAACCCCACTTCATAATTCCCCACTCTGTGGTGTCAGCTTCCCTGTAGGCAATGCTCAGCATCCTAAGGGCGAATGTTCAAGCTGTCTCAAGGCGATCTCTGGAAGTGAGCGTGGAGGAGCCCTGTAGCCTTACAGAGTACGGAAGATTACAAGCTCCAATACCAGGTTCTGAGCCATGATCGTTGCTGAGGCATCTGAAGCAGTTCTTGCCTGGTGCTAGCCACCAATTGAGCATGGAGTAGTAGGTAGCTACCATTTCTGAGCTCAGCCAGGCTCAGCATTTCCTCTGCCAATTCTGCTGACCACATAGCCACCGAAGGTACCACCTCACTCTCCTTCTGCACATGGCGTAAGGCATAGAGTTCCAGCATCTCCTAAGAGGCAACTGCTTCCGCATCATGGTGCCCTAAGAGCTCTATGCTTAGCACCCACCCCAAATAGGAGGCCATGTTCTAGGTGACCATGCCTTGTGTGAAGCCACCATCAGGAAACAGGCAAAAGCGTCCCACATACCAACAGAGAGCAGGCAGAAATAGTCACACCCATACACCTAGATATTGTTTAGCCTCCATCCAGATCACCCTGGAACAAATGTGTTTCTCAGCTCATCTCCACAATCCTAAACCAGCACAGGAGGCCTCTTCCTCCTGCGCTCCATCCTCATTATTGAACACCCACATCTGATGGTCCTTCCTGGAAGACAGGGATTGTCTCAGTGCTGTGCAGGATTTTAGCATAGATAAATGCCTAAGGAGGAACATTGTGTGGAATATATCAGAGCATGGTATAATTCTTCTCTAAAAGCAGGACCATGCTCAGGAATTCTGGAGAGCAAGCCCCTTCTTAAGTCTAACTCCCATCCCTTCTTTATGACCCCAGGAAGAACCTCAAGCCAGAACCCCATTGTGTGTCTTGCCTGCAGCAACTAATGAGTTCAAATACTGAGGACAAGCTTCCCAGGGAAGAGAAGGATCACTGTGATGGGACACCATGACCACCACGAATGTCCATAGACAGATGTCTTTCTCTGCAGTGGGAAATTTTCCTAGAAGATTGGCCTTACAGAAACCAACTAAAATATGGCCCTAGGTCCAGTCCAAAGGTGAGTTTTGGTTAACTTGGCAGCTGGGTCATAGGGTCTTAGGGTGGTCCAGACACTGTGAAGTGCAGTGTGTGCACATTCTGCCTAATATATCCTGACTGCTCATGGCCAGGTCATGGGCTCTACTCACACTGTCACTTGTCAAAGCTTCTGGGTCATTTGCATTGGTCTTCTCTCCCTGTTTGGCGGAAACACAAGGCCCTTGGAGATACTGTTTCTAAACTAAGGTTATAAGAATGTCTCCAGGTTGTGGGTACCCCAACAGGAAACAACCAGTTCTCCTTTGAAGCTGAATGGAAAAAAGAAAAAAGGACTATAAACCACTGATGAAAAAAAGACAGCTGGGTTTAAGAAAAGGAGGTGAATGGATTCCAGGGGAGGGGGCAGTAGCAGATCCACTTTTGTTGATATCCAGGTTATGACAGGCCCATGAAAATATCTAACCACGAACCAATCAAATTTAAACCAGAGTTCTGACATGAGAAAATATGTATGGACCCTTTAAGAAAATGTAAGGCCTCTACCTCATTAGAATTCAGCTGACTTAGCCAGTGGGTCTTGGTGGAAGGTTCTCAGGACAAGAAGCTGGATGGATAGATGGATGGATGGAATGTGTGAAATCACATTTTTTGCAGTCAGAACAACTGTGAACCCAGCCCCTTGCAGGAAGGTGATAGGGCCCAAAGGATGAAGACATCCGGAATCAATAGACTTGAGTTTGAGTCCTTAGGAGTGAGGGAGGGGACCCCTCAGAGCATCCTGCAGTCAGCACACAGGCCCGAGGACTGAGTGGAACTAATTGCTGGAGCCGGGAAGACGTGAAATCTTCCCCTTGGGTTCGGAGAAGGGTGGAATAGATACTGAGCATGCAGAAGCATAAGGATGAGCTCTGGCACGGCGTTTCCCGTTCCGTTCTCCAGGAACACCCCCATCCTGCAGCCGAGACCCAGAAAGGATGCTCAGAAACACTGCACTGGGGAGTGAGTGGCTTCCTCTGTCACTCCGATAGGCTAGGCCCCAGCCTCACTGCTGCTGGGAGAGGAAGACTGGCAGGCCATTGAATGTTTCAGAAGAAGTAAAGACTCTATCAGGGCTGTTTGAGTGATATTTTGAATTAAGAACCACTAAAATCTTTGGTTTACTGGGATAATTAATGCTAGAAGTTGAGGGTTTAGATATGATTAATAAAAGATTAACATCACTGAAGTAAAATCTCTGGGAGTATTTCCTCAGAGTCAGCATCCACTTTTTAATTGCATCCTTTGGTGTTTTGGAGACTAGCTTCTTGACTTTTGTGTACCTTTTGGAGATCATCCCTCTGCCAGATGTTGGGTTAGTGAATATTTTTCCCATTCTGTGGGCTGCCTTTTTGTCTTGTTGATTGTGTCCTTTGCCTTACAGAAGCTTCTTAGTTTCAGGAGGACCCATTTGTTAATTGTCGATCTCAGTGTGCTACTGGTGTTATGTTCAGAAAGTGGTCTCCTGTACCAATTCATTAAATAGTATCTCCCACTTTCTCTTCTAAATGTTTCAGTGTGGTTGGATTTATGTTGAGGTCTTTGATCCATTTGGACTTAAATTTAGTGCAAGGTGATAGATATGGATCTATCTGCAGTCTTCTGCATGCCAATATCCAATTATGCCAGCATCATTTGTTGAAGATGCTTTTCTTTTTCCATTATACAATTTTAGCTTCTTTGTCAAAAATCAAGTGTTCATAGGTGTGTGGGTTACAATCAGGGTTTTCAATTCTATTCCGTTGGTCTACCTGTCTATTTTTGTGCCAATACCAAGCTTTTTTCAGGACTATAGCTCTGTAATAGAGCTTGAAGTCAGGTATGGTGATGCATCCTGAAGTTCCTTTATTGTATAGGGCTGTTTTGGCTATCCTGGGTTTTTTGTTTTTCCATATAAAGTTGAATATTGTTCTTTCAAGGTCTGTGAAGAATTGTGCCAGAATTTTGATAGAGATTGCATTGAATCTGTAGATTGCTTTTGGCAAGATTGCCATTTTTATTATGTTGATCCTACCAATCCAAGAGCATGGGAGTTCTTTCCATTTTCTGGTATCCTCTTTGATTTCTTTCTTTAGAGACTCAAAGTTCTTGATATACATATCTTTCACTTCTTTGGTTAATGTTATCCCCAGATATTTGATGCTGTTTATGGATAATGTAAAGGGTGATGTTTCTCTGATTTCTTTCTCAGCCACATTATCATCTGTATAAAATAGGGCCACTGATTTTTTTTAGTTAACCTTGTATCCTGCCACTTTGCTGAAATCATTTATCAGGTCTAGGAGTTCCCTTGCAGAGTTTTTCAGGTCACTTATGTAAACTATCATATCATCTGCAAATAGTGCAAGCATGACTTCTTCTTTTCCTATTTGTATCCCCTTAATCCCCTTTTGTTGTCTTATTGCTCTAGTTAGAACTTCAAGTACAATATTGAAGAGATATGGAGAGAGTGGACAGCCTTGTCTTGTTTATGATTTTAGGGGAATTGTGTTGAGTTTCTCTCCATTTAGTTTAATGTTAGCTGTTGGTTTACTGTATGTTGCTTTTATTATATTCAGGTATGTTCCTGTTATCCCTGATCTCTCTAGGACCTTTATTATGAAGGGGTGTTGGATTTTGTCAAAGGCTTTTTCAGCATCTAGTGAGATGATCATGTGGTTTTTTCTTTCATAGTTTCTTTATATGGTGGATTAGACTGATAGATTATCTAATGTTGAACCATCCCTGTATTCCTGGAATGAAGCCTACTTGATCATGGTGGATGGTTTTTCTGATATGTTCTTGGATCTGATTTGCTAGTATTTTATTGAGTATTTTTGCATCGATGTTCATAAAGGAAATTGGTATAGAGTTATCTTTCTTAGTTGTGTCTTTGTGTGGCTTGGGTACCAAGGTAATTGTAGCCTTGTAAAAAGAGTTTGGCAGTGAGCCTCCCGCTTCTATTGGGTGGAACACTTTGAGGAGTATTGGAATTAGCTCTTCTTTGAATTTCTGGTAGAATTCTGCACTGAATCCATCTGGGCCTGGGATTTTTTGGTTGGGAGACTTTTGATAACTGCTTCTATTTCCTTAAGTGTTATAGGTCTGTTTAGATTGTTTATCTGTTCTTGATTTAGTTTCGGCAAGTGATATATATCCAGGAAATTGTCTAGTGGTGAGAGCAGAGTGTTGAAGTCTCCTACTAATAGTGTGTGAGATTATTTGTGTGGTTTGAGCTTTAGTAATGTTTCTTTCACAAATGTGGGTGCCTTTGTATTTGGGGCATAGATGTTCAAAATTGAGACTTCATCTTGATGGACTTTTCCTTTGATGAATATGAAATGTCCTTATTCATCTCTTTTGACTGATTTTAATTTGAAATCTAATTTTTTAGATATTAGGTTTGCTATACCAGCTTGTTTCTTGGGTTGGTTCGATTGGAAAATGTTTCCCAACCCTTTACTCTGAGGTAACGTCTGTATTTGACATTGAGATGTGTTTCTTGTATGCAGCAGAAGGATGGGTTCTGTCTTTGTATTCATTCTGCTAGTCTGTGTCTTTTTATAGGCAAGTTGAGACCATTGACATTGAGGGATATTAATGACCATTGATGATTCTTGTTTGTTTTTTATTTATTGGTAGTGGCATTATTGTGTATAGGTTCTCCTCCCTTTTTCTTTTGGTATTTGGTAAAGTGGGATTATCTATTGCCTATGTCTTTGTGAGTGTAGTTATCTTAGTTGGGTCTAGGTTTTCCTTCTAGCACTTTCTGTAGAGCTGGATTCACAGATACGTATTGTTTAAATCTAGCTTTTTTCCAGTTTAAATTTAGATAAGAAACAAGGTTGCTTCACAAGTCAGTTCCAGGTCCCTCTCCCTTTCCCTCCCCTCCTCCCGTGCCCTCCCCCCAACCTTAAATCTAGCTTTGTCATGAAATACTTTGTTTTCTCCATCTATGGTAATTGAAAGCTTTGTTGGATATAGAAGTCTGGGCTGGCATCCTTGTTCTCTTAGCATTTGTAGGACATCTGTCAAGGATCTTCTGGTTTTCATAGTTTCCATTGAGAAGTCAGGTGTAATTCGGATAGGTCTGCCTTTATATGTTACTTAGCCTTTTTCTTTAGCTGCTGTTAATATTTTCTCTTTATTCTGTAGGTTCGATGTTTTGATTATTATATGGCAAGGTGACTTCTTTTTCTGGTCCAGCCTATTTGGTTTTCTGTAAGAGTCTTGTATTTTCATAGGCATATCCGTCTTTAGGTTAGGGAAGTTTTCTTCTTTGATTTTGTTAAATATGTTTTCTGTATCTTTGAGCTGTATTTCTTTGCCTTCTTCTATACCTATTATTGTCAGGTTTGGCTTCTTCACGGTTTCTCATATTTCCTGAATATTTTGTGTTAGGGATTTGTTGGTTTTGAGATTTTCTTTGGTTGATGACTGTATATCCTCTAATGAGTCTTCAACACCTGAGATGCTCTCTACTATCTCTTGTATTTTATTGGTGATACTTGCATCTGTAGTTCCTAATAATTTACCCAGCTTTTCTATTTCTGGCATCCCCATATTCTGTGTTTTCTTTATTGTTTCTATTTCAGCTTTCAATTCTTCAACTGTTTGAGTTGTTTTGTTTGGTTGTTTCCTTCATTTGTTTGGTTGTTTTTTCTTGGTACTCTTTAGATTCTTTAAGAGATTTGTTTATTTCTTGAATTTTTTGGTTCATCTTTTCCTCCATTTCATGTATTTTTGTTTGTTTTTTCTTCTATTTCTTTAAGGGATTTCCTCATTTTCTCTTTGAGGGTCTCTATCATCTTCATAAAATAATTTTTAAGGTCTGTCTCTTCTGCTTCATCTATGTTGTGCTTTTCAGGTCTTGCTGGCATTGGGTCTCTAGATTCTGGTGGAGTCATATTGGTCTTTCTATTGCTGAGTGAGCTCTTATTCTGTATTCTTCCCATCTCTTCTTTCAGTGGGTGCAGGTGGGGTCTTTCTGTCTCCACTGGTCTCCTTCTTTCCTGAAACTGAAGCTGGGGACGCTTGAGGGTGGAATCTGTGTGGGTGGGTCCTCTGGATGCCAGAAGCTGGCCCCAGGAAATTGAGGGAGTGGGTGATGAGCAGAGGAGTATTCCCAGAGGGACACAAGCTCACCTGAGGCTGGGGACTCCAGAGGGTGGGGTCTGGAAGGACTGATGCCTTTCCTGTGTGGCGGATCCTCTGGATGCCAGGAGCAGCACCCCGGAAGATTCAGGGAGTGGGTGATGAGTGGCAGGGGAGTGGTCCCAAAGGACATTGGAGGGTGGGGTCTGGAAGGCCCAAAATCAATTTTATGGCCCCTAAAATAATGCTATGTTCAAATACTTGGAAAATTACATGTGCCTTCATATGCCACATTGTTTCAAGAGGAACAATGTTTTGTATCACAGGAGTTTTGTCTGTTCCTGGACCATGAAAAAGAAATTTACTTGAAATAGGAGTCACTCATAAACAATATACACAAATGACAAGAAACAATAGAGAATCCACCCATACCTGTATTCATTTGGCTTTTCCTGATAGTCTCATCAATGTTGTTTTTCTATCACACTATTTATGCCTTGAATATATAAATATCCCTCCTTGTAAGCACACTAAGTCACACACTTCCCTTTAGTGGAAAACTGCCTTTGGAATGAACCATTGTTGTGTGAAAATACTACCTATAATGCCCTTCCTGCTGGTTATAAATGTTTATATAGAATACATCATATGATAGGTCTTTTGATCAGCAAAACTTTGCAGTCAATCAATAGAATAAGAGAGCTCTCTGTGGGAATTGTGATGATTCTTTACATCTATTAGATCCTGTAATGGTTGCAGCTGCAATGTGTTTTTATTGCCTATCCCAGAAATAGTTACTGGAATACAAAGAGAGGTCTCAAAAATGGCTTGTGTAATTAGTAAAACTCAAGTTATTACAACAAAGCTGGATGAATTTGAACCACTGTTTTACCAAATAAAGTTACTATAGATTATTTGTTGGTCAAAAATAAAAAAAGATTTGGCTACAGACAAGCCTGTAGGACATTTTCTTAATTAGTGATTAATGGGGGAGGGCCCAGTATATTGTGGGTGGTATCATCCCTGGGCTGGTGGTCCTGGGTTCTATAAGAAAGCAGGCTGAGCAAGCCATGGAGAACAAACCAGTAAGCAGCTCCCCTCCATGGCTTCTACATCAGTTCTTGTCTCCAGGTCCCTGCCCTGTTTGAGTTCCCACGCTGACTTCCTTCAGTGATGAAGAGTGGTGTGTTTTACTACAGCAATAATAACCTTTACTAAGACATTAATTTTTTATTTTAGAGGACCCCATAGTTAAGAATTTTTGGAATTTTAGAGGGACTTCAGAATTTGACAAAGACTCTGAAAGTTTAGAAAGACTAAATATTTTTAAAGGGATCTGGATATTTTAGAAAGGCTTTGAAATTTGAAAAAGACTTGGAATGTTTTAAAGAAACAACTTTCAAAGTGAATCTTTAAAGACTGTGGGACTTTTAAAGTCATGTGTGTTTTATATTGAGATATTGGTGTTAATATGAAATCTTGGGAATAGACCGGAAAGGAAATGTTGTGGCTGAATAGTGATGTGTGTGTATATCAAGTTGACAAGGGACAAATTGTGCTTACTAGTTGTTTGTTTTTTGCTTTTTTTTCTTAGTTTTGTTTTGTTTGTAAACTTTACACAATCTAGAGCCATTTAGAAAGAGAAAAACCTCAACTGATTAAAAAAAAAAACTTCCACCAGATTGGCCCTTGGGAAAGCCTGTGGTGATAAGGAAATATAAACATACCCTTGATGAGGATATAGGAACTATTTATTGTGGGAAAGTACTTACAAGAGAAACTGGCAACCCAGGTTAGTCTCAGCAGCTTTCTGAGACCCGAATGGAACCCCAAAAAAGAGAGAGAACACCTCTCTCCTCATTCTGTTATCCACACCCCATACGCCCCTGTAGCCATGCCCAAAACGGGCATGTTCAGCGGCACTGGTACCTGGATCTCTCCCTACAATTCCCCTTTTAGCCTAAAGAAAAGATTTAGACTTGAAACAAAACTAAATATACAAAATGTCTCCAACCTATATAAAGCATTATACATAGACGATAATAAGAATGTTTATGCATCAAACATCATAAATAGAAATAAGACTTTACACAGTATGATGAATTATGATAAACAAATTATAAATCACCAGAAGATATAATAATCTACCTATATCCCATCCCAAGCATCTATCCCATCTAAATCCTAAACTTGTCTGAAAGAGACACCCAAGCCTGAACACCTCCTTCCAATACCAACCCTAAACAATTGAAAACTAACTCTAAACAGGTGTAAATTATCCTTTAATGTCAACAATAGGGAAAGGGGGTATATTATTCTCAGAATTATTTCCTACTGAAATGGGACAATAACCTCATGGGATCCTGTAGGAAGAAAATGTTAGAGTAGTGAAACTCTTGAGTGGACTAGCTACAATATTTGTATCTAGTCTCTGATTGGCAGGAGATGCTTGATTGAAGTTCTTGTCTGAGGCACTGGCCATATTGTAATAAGGAGGTGCACCATCTCAGTTAGCTAGTCTGGAATTGTCTAGAGCGATGTAGCCCCAAACCAGTTTCAGGGTGGTACTTGTCAGTTCAGATGCATCGAGTCAGATCAAGTGGAATTGATGAAGTGGGACCCCATTTTCTTTCTGAAATGTTTGAAGATTGCTGTTAGGAAATTCTTTGTTCTCTGTGGAGGACTTAAACATTAATTTCAACAAAGAAATCTCAACTTTTATAGGTATGCATACCGGGAAATGCAACAATAAGGAAGATAATAAATTTGAGGGAAACTAGATTTTCAGACAAAGAGCCAAGTACAGACAAATGACAGTACCTAGATTTTGTTTTCTTCTGTCTTACATCAATTGGTTTCTTGATATAATACAGAAATTCTGAATTTTATTTTAGCAACATACTTGGATTTAGAGGAGGAGAGCCAAATCCAACTCCAAAGCCAGCATTGGTTTAAGTGAATTGGGACTAAAAGAGTACTAGGAAGTAAAGAGAAATAGATTTTTGTAAAGGTAAAAAGATTTACACATTGGTACCAAATATCAGATTCTTCTTTGTTTGGTGGTTCTTTTTGGCTAGCCATGATCTCTTCTTTAGGTATAAACACATTTAGTATCTTATTACTGTTTGGAGATGGGTTTTCCTGGTAAAACACTTCCCTTTCCTTTTGTGACGTCTCCATGCACCTCGTGGGATACGACTTTGTGGATGACCTGTCATCTTTCCTAATCCTTAGGTTTCTCCTGTTTGGATCAATTCTTGATCAATTTTGATGGAATCCAAAGCTTTTCTTCTCCTGTGGAAACAAAGGCAAAATCCCTTCCCCAACATAACACATATCCTGGTTTTCATATTGAGGTCATTGCATTCTTGAATTAAATAAACTGATTTAGTTCAGTTTTTTTCTGTAGTCCAGAGTCTTTCTGCAGCTGTTTGTCCTTTCTTGTTAGCATTAAGAAAGTTTAATGTTAATAAAGCACTATGTAATCAGTGTTTGGGGGTCTTTGTTCCCCCTGCCTGTTTATGGAGCATTTCTTCTAAGGTGTGATTAGCTCTCTTGACCACTGCTTGTCCTGTGTGATTCTATGGTATACCAGTTGTGGGTTTTAAGTTATAATATTTGAAAAACTGTTCCAATTTACAGAAGACATATGCTGGAGCATTGTCCGTTTTTATTTGTGCAGGTATACCCATAATGGCCATCACCGCTAAGAGGTGTGTAATAACAGAATCAACCTTTTCAGGGCTGAGAGCAGTAACTCACTGGAACCCTGAAAATGTGTCTATTGTATGGTGCACATATTTTAAACTTCCAAATTCTGGAAAGTGAAACACATCCATTTGCCAAATTTCATTTCTATGAATACGTTTGGAATTAAAGCCTGCTGTCAATGGAGTTTGATTACAGACTGAACAGGTGGAGTAGTTTCTTACTATTGCCTTGGATTGTTACCAAGTGATAGAAAAGTCCTTTTTTAAGCCTTGTCTATTTACATGAGTTTTTTATGCAATTCTGAGGCTTCTAGTACACATCCCATTAATAAATGATCAATCTCATCATTACATTGTGCTAGAGGACCTGGCAGACCCGTGTGGGATCTGATGTATGTTATATATATAAGATGAGTCCTACTCCTGATTGTTTCCTGCAATTGCATAATCAATGAAGTTAATTCTGTATCATCAAGAATAAATTCAGTGATCCCAATGTGTAAAACTACTCTCTCTGCATATTGAGAGTCAGTAACTATATTGAGAGGCTCTGTAAAGCCCATAAGTACTATGAGAATGGCATACAATTCTGCCTTTTGTACAAAGTTTTAAGAGCTTTGAACTACTTTACTTATATTTCCTGATTTATATCCTGCTTAGATTTGTTTGCATCAGTGTAGAATGTAGGGACTCCAGAGATTGGTGTTTTTCTTACAGTTCATGGAAGGATCCAAATTGTTTTCTTTATGAATTTGATTCTCTCTGTTTTGGGATAATTGTTGCTAATCATTCCCAAAAAGTTGCTACAAGCCCTTTGACTATATTCATTATCCTTCCATAAGGAGGAAATTTCCTCATTAGTTAAAGGTACCATAATTTCTGTTGGGTCCCTTCCAGTTAGTTGATGAAGACTTAATTTTCCTTTTAAAATCAAATCAGAGATCTTTTCTATATATGTCTTCAGTTTTTTATTTTGTCTGTGCTGCAGAAATATTCATTCTAGGGGGTGGAGGGATGACTCAGGGGTTAAGAGTACTGACTGCTCTTCCAGAGGACCTGAGTTCAATTCCCAGCACCCACATGGCAGCTCACACCTGTTTGTAACTCCAGTTTCAGGGGCCCTGACACCTATGGTAAAAACACCAATGTACGTAAAATAACATATATAAAAAGAGAATAAAGGTAAAGCATTAAAAAAAGAAATATCCATTCTAATATGATATCTTCCCTCTGCATCAAAATCCTTGAGGGATATCCTCTAGATGGTAAAATGACCAGAATACAGTCTAGTTTTGGATCCACACGGTTCACACATGCTTCTAGTATCCTTTTTTCTACACACTCTAATTCTTTTTCAGCCTCAGCTGATAATACCCGTGGACTATTTAAGTCCTTGTCCCCCTTTAAGGCCATTTTAGATGTTTTAAATCATGACCTTCTACTCCAATAATTGCCTATAGTTGAGAAATCTCTCCTAGTAGTTTTTGAAGATCATTAAGAGTCTGGTAATGAACTCTCCTGATCTGTACTTTTTGTGGTCTAATTTTTGTAGATATGTTTTATAACCTAAATAATTAATAGAATCTCCTCTTTGTATTTTTTGGGGGACAATCTGTAATCCCCAGCGAGGTAAAATTTCCTTTACTGTCTCAAACATTTTTTCCAACGTTTCTTCCTTCAAATCAGCCAACAATATAGCATCCATATAATGGTAAATTATGAATTGTGTAAATTGTTTGTGAATTATTTCCAAAGGTTTTTGGACAACATATTGGCATAGGGTAGGACTATTTACCATTCCCAATTTCAAAACCTTCCATTAGTATCTCCTAACTGGCTGAGGATTATTATAGGTAGGCACTGTGAAGGCAATTTTTCCCTGTTTCTTGTAAAGGTATAGTGAAGAAGTAATATTTTATATCAATGACTATAATAGGCCATCCTTTAGGCATCAGAAAAGGCAATGGCATCCCAGGCTATAGAGAGCCCATAAGCTGAATTACTATTGCTGTCTCTCAGGTCTATAAGCATCATCCATTTACTAGATTTCTTTTTGATAACAAATACAGAGGAATTCCATGGACTGATAGATTCTTAAATATGTCCAGCATTTAACTGTTCCTGAACCAGCTTTTCTAAAGCCTCTAGCTTCTCAGGTTCATCTGTTGTCCATTTAAAGGTAGGGTTTTTGGTTCCTCTGTAGGTTTGGCACTCATATTCCGTTTATGTACAGCCTAGATGATTGGAATCTGTTTTCTGTAGTACCTTACAATACTTTTTCTACCACAAACTCTTGTTCATGATTCATATCTGATACTGGAGGAATGTTAATCTGGGTATTCCATTTTTGCAATAGGTCATGATCCCACAGATTTATTGCAATGTCTGCGACATATGGCCTCAGTCTTCCTCTTTGTCCTTCTGGCCCTATACACTCAACCCATATTGTGCTTTATTTTACTTGAGATAGAGTTCCAAACCCTAAGAATTGAATGTTTGCCTCTAGTAGGGGCCATCTTGAAGGCCAAGATTTTTGAGTTATTATGGTGACATCAGCATCAGTGTCTAAAAGGCCAACAATCACATGTTATTTATCCTAACTTCTAGTTTAGCTCTCTGATCCTGTATAGAAGTTTACCAACTCACACATTTTTTGTTTCCTCCAGTTATGGTTGATTCATCCTCAGTACCTGATCTATCATCCAGAGCGGTATTATTCTTTACAATAGGCAGTGGATCTTCTAATCATCCTGGGGGAGATTGTCCTCCACAGTGACTGGAAATGACCAAACCACTTTTGACATGGGGGCCTTTGAGAGGATTACCTTGTCTGTCTGTGGACAACCTACATTCATTGATCCATTATCAGCCTTTGCCCCATCTCCTACATAATCCAGAATGCTGAGGCCTTCCGTTTGAGTCATTCCTAGGAGGAACATTATTTCTAGGAATGTTTTGCCTACAATTTCTTCTTAGATGTCCTATTCTACCATAGTTAAAGCATCTGGTATTTTGATATCTTTTTAAACCTCTGGAGATTGCTTCTCCTACCCAAGTTTCTATATCCTCATAGTTAAGGCATTTGGCATCTTGGTGGCTCTTCAAACCTTTCGAGATCACCTCTCCTACCCAAGCTTCTGTGTCATGATCTCTATAGTTAAGGTTAGCTGTATTCAGAACCCATTCCTCCAATGGTGCTGATCTGATCTTCAACGGCCAAAGTACCTGTTTCCATTGTGGATTCACATTTTCATAAGCCAGAGATTCTTTAAGTACTCGCCTAGAATCTGAATCGGTTACCTGTAATTCTACTGCCCTGGATAATCTTTCTAAGAATTCAGTGAACCATTCTCTTGGTCCCTGTACCATTTGGGTATTGGGTTCTTTTTTCTCTCCTGGTTCATGACCCTTATCCCAATTATTCAGAGCTGCAAAAAGCATAAAGACAAGATATGTTCATCATACACAGTCTGAGCATGTGGATTGTCATAAAGACCCCCACCAAGAATTTTAACTTGGGGAGCTTCATAACCTTTCTTTAAACCCTGAAGCTCAGGGGTTTTTGCTCTTCCCTGCATAAAGCCCTCCATTGTATTTGAGGTGAAATTTCGAGCACCACTGATATTAACTTTCTCCAATCCTTAGGGATCACCCTGTTCATGCTTGCCCATGAGTTCAGAAGCTCCCAGGCATAGGGAGCATGTTTACCATAAGAAACAATAGGCTCCTTGATTCACTTCAAATCTTTTATCTGCATTGGCTCCCACTGATATGCAACGAAGCTATTTGGGTGGGGGTTTTTTTGGTTGTTGTTGCTGGTTTTTTAGTCATAGATACTGGGAAAACCATAGGATAACATATCTTAGGAAGGTCTTCCCGGCATCTGAAACTCTTTCATGACCTGTTGTTTGTTTCTCTGAATCTGATGTATCAGATTTAAGATCTTCTAAGGCCTGCAATCTATTCACCATTGTTTCTCTTATTGCTTGAACTTCTTAGGTCAAATAAATTTCTAAGAACTACATAGAATCGGTCAATGTTTTAAGTCATCATTTATACGTGATTCCAAACATTTAATATTCTCATCCTTAGATATTATCTGAATGGTACATAAGTTGCCTTCCAGAAACAATGTTTTGTCTGTTAGCTGGTCATTATCCTCATACATGGAACACACTTTTTCTATAAGTTTTCCAATCTGCAGGTCCAGTCTTTGAGTTTTATTAATCAAGTCATCAGACATGGAACAAGTTGTTTCCGCTAGCCTGTTAATGCCATCTTGCAATGACCCTATTTTGGTCATTAAAGCAGCAGTCATGGAACAAATCAAGTCTTCTAGTTGGCTATCTTTATGTTCTAGGTCGCCTACTTTGTTGGTCATTTCCCCATTGTCCTAGATATTCTGAACCTGTCTCTCTAACTTACCAATAGTTTGTACAAATTCCTTATCCTTTGCTCTTTTATCAAACCCTCTCTTCCAGGACATTATATGAACTATGAAGCTAATCGTTAGCATTAGATATAGATATATTTTGGGCAGGTCATAATCCTCTCCCAGGATGTCATCCATATAAGAAGCAAAAAGATCCCTAACGTTCTGCATCATAAGATTATCTGTCATTGGTATAGAGTAGTTAATCTTATCTATTATTATTGTTTTAAAATAAGAGGGCTAGAATGCTTACCTTTAGTCATTTCTTAGTTTAGAGGCTGAGGTGCTTGTTTTCACCTGTGGATCTCAACTTGCAGTAGCTATGTTTGGCCAGCAGGTGGCACAGGTGTACCACCAAGGGGAATTCAGTCAGGAATGGTTTTTCCTTTCCAAATGAAATCTGAAAAATTCTAAGCGGCTGTCACATAAAGTTAGAACGGGCAGGATTTTGTTAAGGGGGGATGAAAATGAGCTCCATATAAATTACGGGCAGTGGGATGCAACTGGTAACCAGTGGCAGCGGTGGTGGCAGTGGAGGTGGCAGCAGCAACTCACAGGACAGGAGGCGAGGGGCCACAGGGCTGGGATGCACTCAGGCTGGCGGCAGGCACCCAGCCGAAACCAGGAAGACTATAGCAGGGAGGGAGGCAGAGGGTGGAGAGGATGCAGGGCTCTAGGTTTGTGGGTCTCGATGCTGCTGTTTGGGTTGTTGGTAGCCGGCATGTGACCTGGTGCCCCAGGCACCTCCACCGGTGGCAGGCATCATAGTTGCGTCTCCCTAGGTGGTGTGGAGGCCATAGGTGTGCTGATGAGGTGTGAAAATCCCATTCCTGACACCACCTGATCAGGAAATATAAACGTACACTTGATGAGGATATAAGGACTGTTCATTGTGGGAAAGTACTTACAAGAGAAACTGGCAACCCAAGTTAGACTCAGCTGCTTTCTGAGACCTGATGGAACCCGGAAAAGAGAGAGAACACCCCCTCACGCACCTGTAGTCATGTCCAAAACGGGCATGGTCAGCGGTACAGGTATCTGGATGTCTCCCTACACTGTGGGACATTTCCTGATTAGCAATTGAGGTGATTAGACCCACCCTACAGTGAGTGATGTCACCCATGGCTGGTGGTCCTTGGTAGTATAAGAAAGCAAGCTATGTAAGCCAAAAGCAGCAAGCGGGTAAAGCAATGCCCCTCCCTAGGCAATGCTTCAGTTCCTGCCTTCAGGTTCCTGCCTTGCCTCAGTTCCTGCCTTGACTTCAATAGCAATGGACTGCTACCTGGAAATGTAAGCTGAAATGAACCATTTCCTCCACAATGGTTATGGACTTTATCATAGCAATAGAAACCCTAAGACAATGTGGCTATTGAAGTTCCAGAAACTTGAAACAACCACTAACTATGAAGTAAGGAAGCTGCTTAAAACATTGATGCTTCAGACACCAACAGCTAAACATTGAGCTGAAATCCTGGAATCCAGTTGCAGAGAGGGAGGAGTGATGAGCAAAGGGGTCAAGACCAGGCTGGTGAAACCCACAGAAACAGCTGACCTGAGCAAGGGGGAGCTCAAGGACCCCAGACTAATAGCTCAGAAACCAGCATAGGACTGATCCAGACCCCCTGATCATGGGTGTCAATTAGGAGGCCTGGGCAATCTATGGGGCCTCTGGTAGTAGATCAGTATTTATCCCTAGTATTGGAATGGACTTTGGGAGCCCACTCCACATGGAGGGATACTCTCTCAGCCTAGACACACAGGGGATTTGTCTAGGCCCTGCTCCAAACGGTATGTCAGACTTTGAAGGTCCTCCATGGAAGGCCACACCATCCATGGGAAGTAGAAAGGGGATGGGATAGGGGGTCCATGGGGGCAGGGAGGAGGGGAGGGAGAGAGTACTGGGACTGACATGTAAAACAAGCTTGTTTCTAATTTGAATTTTTTAAAAGAAAAAATAAAATTAAAAAAACATTGCTGCTGCTTGTGTCTAGAATAACTGTCACCATAGATTTTGTATATGTGATCTCTGAATGTGCTCTCAATAATGCTAAGGACAGGGTGTTGTTGTTATTGTTATTAGTCATTATTTATACACATGGAAACTGACAATCAGCTCATTCAGGATTACAACAATATCAGCAGCCTGTTCTATTATCTAGTTGTATTAAATTTCACTTATTTACATTTGGGGGAAATTTTAATTGCTGAAGCCTGCTAATTTTGTACTCTCCCATTGCATGAAGAAAGAAGTGAGTTGTATAGCTGTGGCTAGTGTGGAAGAAGCAGAAACACATATTTGTAAGTGGATGAAGGCAACTTTAAAGGGTTTCATGCGGCACATTTATGAGAAGACAAACCTGTGGGCCCAGGAGAAAGACCAGTTGTTTTCAGGGAACGGAGACTGAGGCTGGCGGCTAAACAGAGCATTATGGATTTGAGGGCTGTAAGTAAATAGCAGCATAATGTTGGGCTCATCCTCTTACACACATTTCCAATCTGATAGGCAAGGTCATACGGTCAATGTAGCCTAAACTATGGATTCTAAGTGATGGCGAATTGCCATTATTGTTCCATCAGTGTTAACAAACCCCCATGATGATGAGATGTTGATAGTGGGGGATGGGCCACATTTGTGGGAGTAAAAAGGGTATAAAAATCTCTGTACCATCTACTCTTACTCTAAACCCAAACTCACACCAAATAAAGTCTTAGAGTAAGGAAAATATTCTTCATTCATACCAAATCAAAATGTTTTTACCTAGGAGGTATTTACTATATATCAGGAAACATGGACCCATGAAAACAGGGCTGGTGTTGGGTTTAATTTTGCATGGATTTATTTGGGATTATCTCTGAACGAAGGGAAATTAATGGCTAAAAAGTACATTAGGTTTCACTTTATCTACCAATGTTTTTGCCTTGCCATGAACAACCTCCACAATTAAAGTGTTGCTTTGCAAGCAAAATAATTATTATCCTTACCAATTTTGTTTTTTATAACAATACTATAGGCAAGTAATCTTCTGGGAAGTCTAAGAATAGAGTCCTGGCATCTGCTCAGCATCTGGTGAGGGCCCTCTGGCTGTGTCAGCTTATGGAAGAAGGCTATCAGGATCTCACTCTCTCCATCACAGCAGGGGTCTATCCTTAAGGACAGAGCCCTTGAGACTTCATTCCCTCAACACTGCTCACTCAATATCTACTCAGTATCACTTCACTGAGGTTCAAGTTTCTAATACACTTCTGAGTCTGATGGCCCAGACCTATAGCCATAATTGCCACTACTCCTGAAACTGAGGCAAAAGGACCACAAGTTCAAGGCCTACCCCTAGCTACAGTGAATTTAATAGTCACTTGGAAAAATAATAAAGAAGAGGTCTGGGGATATGCCTAGTGGTAGACTGTTTGGGTAGCTATATCCTAATAGAGCTCTGGGTTCTATACCAAGTACCATTGAGGGGAGGTTATAACCCCAACACATGAAATTTGGGGGCATATTTAAGTCAGGGCAACCATATTATTACAACCCTAATATCTAGTTTGTAAACTGAAGCAGAGTTTTTCTATCCTAACTGTCTGATCCCAAATAATCACACAAAAGCTTACATTAATTACAAAATGCTCGGCCTATAGCTCATGCTTATCACTAACTAGCTCTTACAACTTAAATTAACCCATTTCTATTAATCTACATTTTATCAGGTGGCTCATGGCTTTACCTGTCTCTAGCACCTCTTGTTCTCTGGCATCTAGCTTGCATCTCTCTTGACTCTGCGCTCCTTCTTCCCATCATTCTCAGTTTGACTTTCCCACCTAACTTCTTGCCCAGCTACAGGCCTGTCAGCTTTTTATTAACCAGTAAGCATACTTAGCTCTTCCTTCTACATACTAGCCTCTGTTTCCATGAGACATGTTCACTTTTCACATGGGCAGCCACAGATAAACCTTTCCAATCCCAGGATATAATCCAAAGCATTTCTCATCTCATTTTTGTTCTGACCCTATATTAAAGTGGAGAGTTGTCAAATGTTTTGCTAGACTGCCTCTGGAAATTTTCCCTCCCTCTTTGTGCCAATTTTTTTTATAACACCAGTCCAGATCCACACAGGTGTACCTTCTAGCATATCCTCTAATGGGCAACAGTTGTTGCATAGTGTGTATTTTTGTTCCTGGGTATCACAAAGGCAGATGATGTGGGTAACAAAATATGGAACAGAAACATGAAGGTTCCTGCTGATATCCTGAAATCCTAAGATCCAAAGAAAATCCAAGTCTTCTTGACCAGTAACCTTCTCAAATGAAGAGAGCAATTTGTTCAAAATAATACAGTTAGGAGCTGAACAGACGGCTCAGCAGTTCAGAGTTCTTGCTGCTCCTTCAAAGAACCTGAGTTTGGCTCCCTGCACCCATATTAGGCAACTCACAACCACCTAAAACTCTCGCTCCAAAGAATGCATTGCCTACTCTAGCCTCCACAAGCTCCAACATTCATAGTACACATATCCTCTATACACACACACACACACACACACACACACACAAACACACACAATCTTTAAATAACATATTTTTAAGGCTTTGTAAAACCCACGTAAGCATCCGGTAATTGTTTCTTCGGCCCAGAGCTCACAAACTGTAATTTCAGAAACTCCATTCTGTCTCCTGATATCATCACCATGTTCTGCTGATGGAAGAATGCATAACTTTGAATTCTTATTTTATAACTACATTAGGCTAGGATGAGATTGACCCATCAACTTCACGCACATATGTCTCTTTCTCTGGGCCATAGAGGCAAACTCCCCAAAGCCAAAGTGACTGTACTGGAAAGATTGAGAAGTGTTTGCTAGCAAAACAAATGATGAACTCAAGACCCAAAGGAAGGAAAGAAGCCACAGGAGAGAGGATTTTACAGAAGAAAAGAATAGGACACACGAGGAGCCATGGAAGTAGACATCATCTTGGACGATGAGAGCAATTCCCCCAAACACTGAGCCAACTCTCAGGGCCAAGATGAGAGAAAGGTTGTTAGCTACAAGGCCAACATACAGAAATGCACAACACAGCCAACAAGTTAGAAAAGCAAACCCTGAGAAATATGATTGTGTTTATAATAATGAGACCAGAGAGAAACTCAAAATGAATAAAGTCACCATGATAGACAAGTATTTTTAACATTTTTAAAAAACTAATACAAGAAAATCAGGAAGATGGGTTGGCACCTAGTCATAGTGACAGACAAATGCTCCTTCCCTCATGTCACAATAAGTGAAATTGAAGTCAACACACCAAAGATCAGCTCCATGGGTCATGTTGGGGTAATCTCAAAGGACATCTGAAGGAGCAAAGATCAAAATAGCTCAGGCAGTTCAGATGCCAAAGACAAAACAGAAGGATGATGCAATGCACCAAATTCCTAGATTTACAAACAGCTCAAGTGACTAAACAAGAGTGGCACCGAGCAGGCAAATGGCCAACTTAACACTATAGAATCCAGAAATGGTGACACATTCATAGAAAACTGAACCATGACCAAAATGGTACAGAAATTGGTGAAGGAGGAGGGGTAGATTCATAAACCATGACACCAGGCTCTTCACAGAGCAAGATGAAAAATTACCCCACATTGCATCAATTAATTACAGATGGATTAAAAGCACTACCACTTACAGAAACTACGACATTTAGCAAATATCCACCAACCCCTAACTCCTCATCTACAAAATGGAACAATAGTGTGATAATTTGAATGTAATTGCCCCCATAAGCTCATAGGGAGTGGCATTATTAGGAGGTGTGGCTTGTTGGGGGTAGGGATGACCCTGCGGGAATAGTGTGTCACTGTGGAGGTGAGCTTTGAGGTATGCAAGTCATGCTCAGTGTCTCAGACCACTTTCTGTTGCCTATGAGTCAAGACAGAATTCTCAGTTCCTGCTTCCAGTACCGTGTCTGCCTGCACACCACCATGTACCACCATGATGATAATGAACTGAACCTATGAAAATGTAAGCCAAGGTCATACTGTCTCTTCACAGCAATAGAAAATCTAACTAAGACAGATAATAACATATAATTCCTTACACATCAGGAAGAGTAAGTAAATGAAGTGATTTTTTTTGTATGTTACTCAGAGTTTCCTCTCAGTACAATGCTTTTTTCCCATAAACCTATGATTTCTGGAACTCACACAAATAAAATCATCTCAGTGGCTATGAGTTATTAATCTACTATCCCACGTGTACCATGTTTATGACTGGACATGGAATTGGGAGAGTCTGGAGGAAATCTGTAGGGACTAGCAATTATCTAGCATAATGTAACTCAATGATTGCATATACACATGGATTAATACTTTAAAACAGCTAGTTAAAGAAGCTATGTAGGAGAATTCCTCTCCTCCAACTTAACTTAGCTGTTTGTCCTGTTGTTTTGCAGCAGGCATTCTATTACCCCGGAGCGTGCCCCCTTCTGGGCCCCCGTGTAAAGCAACTGGCCCTGTTCTGACAGCCACTGTACTGTGAACATCATACAGATCTTGAGAAGTCAGAAACTCACGTTTCTGTCCTCTGTTCTTGTGTCAAGTGGAACCCCTCTCAAATGTTTCTGTGATGACTTCAAAATGGAATGACAAATTGGAGCCCTCTTTTCTCTTCCTGGGCACAGTGCTCAGCCTGACAGATGGACTCTGCATACACAGCAGAACACGGTGACCTACCCCCTGGGGGATCGGGCTCTCTGAGACATGCGGACTTGTGCTTCCCTTAGGTGAAGGAATTGTATGATTTTTTATGACTAAAAACAGGATTTCAGAAGCCTGTCTTGGTGTGGTGCAGATGGTGTTTGAGGGTGGAGCTCCAAATCACACACTTTCCCTCATGTCTCCCAGCCCAGCCCTAAATCCACACTTGCTTCCATTTAAAAAGTAGGTGAAAGATCTTGGGAAAGAAGCCATAGACTGCATGAAGATCACACTGGATGTGGAGAGCTATCTTTATTGAATGCAGATACGAAGGGACACGCTCCCTCATGAGGAATTCCACCGCCAACACGCGCTGTGGGGCAGCACATCAGGAACTGCCTGCTTATGCAACACGGAGCCTTCATCTTTTCACCCCTTCCTCTAGACCTCGGGTCTGGCTTTCATTATCATCACCATGTGTTCTCTCCATAGTGTGTGCAATTGTTGACTTGTAGAGCACAGGAAAGAAACAAACCAAGAATAGCAGAATTTCGTTGGAGCCAACAGCAGCCCAGAGTTTAACTGAACCTACTCAAAGCAAAGGCTTACAGCAGCGCCTTTTGCTTGAACCATGACCAAAGCCAAGTTCTCTGTGCCCAGGTGTTCTTCAGCATGGATGAGGCCCTGTCTCAACCTCATAAGGCCAGATGGACCCAGAGGCCAGCTTTCAACAGTTCTGCCCTTGAGGACTTCAGTGACAAGCCGTCTTGCTGTGACATTCAAGTACCTCCAGTCCTGTGGAGCTTGGGAAGTTGTAATGGTTCCCATCGCTGGGGTGGTAGATTAAGCTTGGCCTCAAAATGATGTGTGCTTGAGGCACACTGTGTCAATTCATTCAGTGTCATGTTCTATTCCAGTGTCGACATCAGCCACTGATGGTCTCAGTTACCCAAAGATGATGTGATTGTTCCTAAAACTTAACATGTGGAGGACACCCCTCGTCTTGGGCACAGGTAACTGGCACCCAGTCCAGAAGAGGAAATAACTAAGCCAGCTCTCATCTCTCTCTGGCTGCCTCACACTCTTACCATCATTACTCCATCCCCTACAGTGAGAGACTGTCTTCAACTTGCTGAGTCAAAAATACACTCCTTTCTGTTTTCTTTTGTTGCTATTGCTGCTGCTGCTGCTGCTTGTTATTATTGTTGTTTGGCTTTTGAGGTAGAGTCTCATTGCATAGCTTTGGCTGTCCTGGAACTCATTATGTAGACCCAGTTTCTCTTGAACTCACCGAGATCCACCTGCCTCTGCCTCCCAAGTGCTGGGATTAAAGGCCTGGCCCTATGCTCTCCTTTCTTGAATTGCTTTTGTTAGGTGTTTCTTCACAGCAATAGGAAGAATGAAAAATACAGAGTCCCAGAAATAAACCGACACACACAGCTACTTCATCTTTGACAAAGGTGTCAAAAATATGCATTGGTAATAAATAAGGAAGGAAGGAAGGAAGGAAGTAAGGGAAGAAAGGAAGGAAGGAAGGAAGGAAGGAAGGAAGGAAGGAAGGAAGGAAGGAAGGAAGGAAGGAAGGAAGAAAACTCTGCAAGAAAGGGTGCTGAGAAAACTGGATGTCTACATGCAGAAAAAAACATGAAACCAGACCCAATAGCTCACAGTGCACAAAAATCAATAGAGAATGGATCACAACCCTTCATGTAAGACCTGAAGTACTAAAACTATTAGAAGGAAACAGGGAAAAACACTAAGATACAGGCACAGGCAAAAACTTCTAAATATGACTCCAACAGCATCAGAAACAACCCCAAGAATTGACTAATGGGATTTTATGAAATTAAAAAACTTCCCCATAATGAAGAAATCAATCAGAAGAGTAAAGAGATGGTCTACAGTTGGGATAAAATCTTCCTAGCCCCAGAAGTCAGAAATACATTCTCCTATCCATGTTCTTCTCAAAGTTCTGTGTGTGTGAACAGAGCACAAAGATCCATGCATGAAATTTCAAATGAAACCCATTAGAGGTGATGTGCTTTTTCATATCCACTGGCATTTACAGAGCTTCTTCAGCAGAGTCTTTTTAAAGCCAGGCTGCTTCCTTGGTTTTGAAGTGTCTGGGTTCCTTCACATCTGTAGGAGATGGACATCTTGTAGGCACCCCCTGTTCTCCGGCTTGGTTCTACAGAGGCATGGCGCCTCTTTGCTCTGTCCACTGTTCCCTTCGCTGTGCATGGCACTTGGTTTGACCATTTGTCCAACTTTGCTTTTTTTTTCCCAGAAAAAAATGGTGTTCTCTTTCAGCAATTTTACTGTCGCCAATCTTAAATTTGGATTTTAATCCATTTTGAGTTGATTTTGTAGTACATCTTAGTTTTCTCATCTTAAGAACCTCTTGCCGAGCGTTGATGGTGCATACCTTTAATGCCAGTACTTGGGAGGCAGAGGCAGGTAGATCTCTATGAGTTCAAGGCCAGCCTGAGCTACAGAGTGAGTGCCAGGACAGGCTCCAAAGCTACACAGAGAAACCGTCCTGAAAAACCAAAAAAAAAAAAAAAAAAAAAAAAAAAAAGAACCTCTAAGACTTTTTCTAAAATCAGAATTCTCAGTCACTTTAGCAGCCAATCAAACTGGCTAATAAAATCAACTGTTTTCCTTCAGGTTAGATTTTCTTTTAACAAAGGGTTCGTGTTTCTCCATAAACATAGGTTGATTCAGTCTTGATTTTTTTCTCTTGTTCATTTGTTTTCTATTAATATTTTTCCCTTACTTGATTTCAGATTTGTTGTTATAAAGGTCTTCATCATGATTTATGGTCTTTACTATCTTCTAAATCTCAGTTAATTTGTTATGGTACCCTCATTTATCCTGGGTTATGGTTTTGTTTTTTTAAAGCCCTTTCTGTTTTATTGCATGTTGAACCTAAGGACTGATTTGGGGGGGGTTCTCCCTTTATTTCTTCCTTAAACTCAGAAGTAAGAGCAAATCACGAAGGGGCATCAAACATTTTGGAAAAACCTCAATAGTAAGCATGTTCTACTCTGTGGCCTCGGGGGCTTCAAAAGCAGCCAGAGATAATTGTTAGCATAGGTTGTGACTGTACCAGTAAAACTAGTTAACCAACTGGGCTTGTCCCGTTGGCACCAATCCAAAGTTAAATTTAACTGTTATTTAAAATTTGGTTCCTCCAGCCACTGAGCACATGCCAGGTAATCAAAGCCCATAACTACAAACACAGAACACCTCCATCCCAGGTCCTACTGAAGAACACAGTCTTGGACTGTGGTCATTTTCCAGACTCACTTACTGAAGTCCCTCTTTCCAAATCCCAGCTTGTGTGTGCTTTCCAGTCAGACCCTAAGATCTTCCTAAGGCCTATTGTGAAGTCCCTGAAGGGCCAAGGCCAGGTCCAGCCCTTAATAAGGGATTCTGAGTACCAGCCCTGACCTATTCTCAGAACAAACAATGGGTGCAGCCTGCTTGCCTCTTCAGCTATGACCACACTGGTTGATGTCCCCTCTGAGGACATTCTCTGCTTCCATGTGTCATTGACGCATGTATTTTATACAACATTTTTATTTTATTCATTTGGGGGTAGATTTTGAGAGAGAGTCTATGCAGCCCTGTAGAACTCACCTGGCCTTGAACTTGTGAACTAGCCTCCTAAGTGCTGGGATTACAAGTGTGCACCACCATACCTGGAACACTCTGCATTTTCAGGTATTATATCTTGGTGTAGTTTTTCCAGAATTTGGTTCACCTTACTGCCAAAGATAGAAATGACGTCACTGGAATTTCCCACCAAACACCTCTTGTCTGTCTTCCTTCCCTTCTTCTTCTTTCCTGCCTCCTATTTCTTCTTTTCTCCTTTTCCTGCCCTTTTTTATTCCTTTCCTTTGTTTGGAAGAATGAGGGGAAAAGTAAGTGGTGTTGATTCTCGGGTAAGAACTGAACACTCTTTCTGAGTGGGACCAAGGTAGGACTGTGGCTGAGCTCCCAGGTTCTGGTTAAGCATCAGAGTTGGAAGGGGATGGTCAGTGGTAGAACATCTAGCAGTTAAGAGGCCACAGGTATCACAGCTGGGGGAAGCCTTATGAGCCCTAGTCGGGGAAGCTCTGCTCTCCATCTTTCTCCTTCCCTCCCTCCTCCTTTCTCTCTTTTTCTCCCTCCCCACCCCCTCTCTGTTTCTCTCTCCCCCTCCCTCTCCCTCTGTCTCCCTCTCTTTTCCCTCTCCCTCTCCTCCTCTCTCTCCCCATCTCCCCTCTCCCCTTTCCCTCTCTGATTTGGAAGCATTTATTATGTGAAGACAAGTGAGAACATCAGGCTTTTCTAAAATCCTTGGGTTTTAAGGTTTATTGTAGTGTGTATTCGTCATAACTCTTTATAACTCCTTACGAGTGAAAAATGACTCAAGCAGGCTTAGCCCGAGATGAGAGGTGAGTGGATGCAAGAGTTCTCTTTTACAACTGCTATCATTTACTGAGTATCTGTTCTCTCTGCCTGACTCTGTACTGCACAGCTACACTCACTGATTCTGGTTGTTTGGTTTTGGTTTTTTGTTTTAGGCAAATAAAGAAAAAAAAAGGCCACATGGTGGGACATACTTTTCATTTTGTCAAATTAGCATAATTCTGTTGTTACAAGACTATTCCTGGTGAGATTATAAAGTTATATTTATTATAGATTCTTAGATCATCCAGTTTTACTATTTTGAAGTTGTGATTTACAAGAAAACACACCCAAACAACTTAGAGCAAAGCCCAGCTGTGGCCTGGGCCCAATTCTTCTGCACCCCAAATTCACAGCAGTAAAACTGATGCATAGAACCTACACTCTTCAGGCCTGCTTTCTGTGTTCATGGTGGGTCCCAGAGGCTCTGAACACACCTCAGGCCTGCTTTACATGTTCATGGTAGGTTCCAGAGTCTCTGGATCTTTATTGAAATTGAATGAACACATCGAAGCCAAAAAGAACTGAGAAGACACATGTGATAGGAGCAAATCAGTCACTCAGTAATAAGGCCATGGTGACATAAACAAGCCTGACAGTGGTGTCAATGACCAGTGCACAGTACACCTCCATGTGGCTCAGCATGGGACCAACCCTGTGATACAGCTGAGGAGTGGAAGCCCAGACATAATGGGTGTGAATCCCAATTCCCAACTATGTCACCTTGGGGACAAAAACTCACCCTGTGCCCATTTGCTCATCCAAGAAACATGGACGGTAGGATGAGTCACCCAGCAGGATGATAGTAAGTGACATAGACCCTGGGAAAGAGCCCAGTATGAAATGCCAATCCAGATCCAGTTGGAAAGGCAGCATGCTGGGATTGCAACTGCACACCATGAGCTGTGGGCGTCTCTCACACATCACTAGTGGAAGGCTGAAAACAAACCTGTGGGTTTCTCAGCGGAGTATATCTGCTCTCCCATTGCCAAGTCTTTCCCTAGTTAAAAGTGACAATGGGACAGTGGTCTCCACAGCCCCCATGTCTCCACTCAAACTACTCTGTGAGACCAATGCCAGGGGACCAAGGCGGATAAAGGAGCCAGAGGGTGTTACCCGGGCTGTCCCTCCCTTCTCGCGTCTCAGTTTGTCCTCGTTCTGATTTATCCATGGAAAAGCTACTGTGTCTTTTTCTCTTTTCCTCCTTGCAAAGTCAGCGAGCTCCCCGAGCAGCTACACGTTGGCCACAGCTATTAAAAAGCAACCGGGGAATTCCTTCCACATTATCTAGAAAGTTCATCTGCAAATAGTACTGAAGAGAAGCTAATCAGTTAAGGAAACACAGGAGTGGCAGAGGTAGCAAGTGCTCTGTAATGCACACTGCCCGCTGACTCCAGTTATGAAAACACCGGGGAGGGAGAGCTTAGCCCCTGCGGCAGGCTGTGGCTATAGTATGCTCAGCCTAAGGAGAGGTGAGGCCTTGAGAGTCATCCAACCCAGCCGGAAAGACTGCTGAGCACCAGCCCTGCCTTTCCTTTTACCTGTTCAGGGATAGTTCTGCCTCTTCCACTCCATTCAAGGCTTACCCCAAGCCTAGAGTTTCATTTTGTGCTGTTCATTATTTTGGGGGGTAGGAGTGAAATAGGGCTTTATGTAGCCCAGACTAGCCTCCAACCCAAGATCCCCCTGCTCCAGCATCCCCCAACACTAGGATTATAGGCCAGCATGGTAAGAGTTTCTTTTTTTAAGATTTATTTTATTTTTGGATATGTTTATGTATGTATGAATGTACGTATTATGTATAGGGGGATAAATGTGTACATGTAAATGCAGGTGCCCACATATGTCAGACGTGGGTGTCAGATCCTCTGTAGCCGGTGTCACAGGTCACTGAACTGACTTGGGTGTGGGGAACCAAGCCCAGGTACTCAGTACGGGCAGTATTACTCTTCAGCACTGAGTCATCCCTACAGCCCCTGTGACTTTGTTCAGAGCCTGGAATAGAGCATCATCCCTCTGGGTGGGAGGGGGCTCCTTTAGGGGTAGGAGGTAAAGCGGAGTGGGGCTAAAAAGATTTCAAGGCAGGGAACCAACCTCAGGACAGTCAAAGACTGAGAGGGAAATTAGAGAACGGCTTCCACTTTATGTCGCTTTCCTTCTTTTTCTAAAATAAGTGTAGTAACAGAGCATGAATTATTTTGAAATAACTGTTGGTAGCTGACTGTGTTCGTTTGACCACAGCTCACTCAGGGATTGAACCACATGGGGCTTGGCCCTCAGAGTTATGAAATCACAGTGGGCCCACGAGGTCAGTTTCCAAACAAGCATTTTCCCATAAACCCCCCTGGACTCGGTCCCATGCAAGGCCCTGGACGCTGCTTTCGCTCTCCCCTGACACTGCCTTTCTCTAGTTTGGCGGGATGAAATGGAGTTGCCCAATAATTGACTGCATTTTTGGGCAGGAAAGCCAGCCACAGAACAATGTTCTATGGGATTGTTTTTGATAAGGGGTGAGCCAGCTGTGGCAAATCCAAGCAAATTAAAATGTATCCTTTGTAAAGAAACACAAGCAAGTTCAGGCTGCAGAAAGCGGAAGGGCAGCGGCATTGCAATGGAGCACCACTAGCAGGATGCGGTTTGGTGGTAGGGGCATCTAGCATGCCAGAGGCCTGGGTCCAGCCCCTGTACCTCAATAAATGTATGAGAAAGTTAACAAATGAATGAATAAATAAGTATCTGTAATGACTCCTCTGTGGGTCCATAGTCCTACAAGGAGATGTTTACACAGTCCTAAATATGACTAAGGCAATTTGATCCAATCATAAAAGTATGCATTTGCATTCCAAAGACCAGCTACCTTAATATTCAGAATTATGTATCTGATCTACTTGGCCTCATTCTCACTGAAAGCAGGTAAACACAACCAATTTTTTTTTAATGAACTGAACTTTCAATGCCCCACGTTAACCTTAAATCTTGCAGAGTCTGAGAAAACCATGTTCAGAGCATAATGCTATACTTGGCCTTTTAAATCAACCACAAAAACAATGATCTGGGCTTAAAAACAGGACCTACTTAAAGGCCTACCACATACAGCTTCCTAATTCTCCCAAACTTTTTCCACTCTTTGCTAAAACATCTTATAATGAATGAAAGACAGGTATCAAATAAAATTACAGAAAGAAAATTACAGCGCCCTGGCTCTTCCCTGTCACACCCTCAGAAAATGCCACAGCTTGTAAGTGTGGCAGCAACACACCAGGAACAGCTTCACATGCACGCTGGCGACAACGTTGTTAAAACACTCTCCGACTGTGTGCTTAATATCCATATTAAGGCCCCTAATTTCCCCAAATAGCATTATGAAGTCACATAAGGGTAGTCAGAAGGAAACAAAACTATTAAAAATATCCTCCAAAAAGTGAAAAGATGCCAAAAATCACACGAGGACTTAATAACCACAGCATTTACAATGGAAAATAACACTTCTGCCAGAAACTACTCATTTCACTAGCCAACCTTTTTATGTTTAATTTTATATGCAAGCTTTTTGCCTGAGTCTATGATTCAGTTGCCTTTTTTTACAACCTCTTCTAAGCTTTGTTATCTTGCTTTTATCAAATGCTGAAGCATTTAAATTTGACAGCAAAGGAAAGTAAAAACTAACATCTACATAATGATGTTTAGACCCACTTAGAGTCCTTGACACAACCAGGAAATGAGTACTATTAAGTCATCCCTCTGCAGGAGAGCAAGGAGGCGAAGAGAGGGTGAGTAGCCAGCCCAGGTCACACATTGCTAAGTGGCAAAGCTGGAGTTTGAACATGAGCAGGCCCACCCCAGACCTATTCACCCTTCAGCATTCAAAATTGACCTCTTCCAGAATTTCTGAGGCACCTGTGGTAGCAACCTAGGGATTTTAGTCCAAAGTGATGGGTTTTGCTGGTCATAGGATTTACTTAATTCTTAAGCAAATCGTTAACTCCAAATGGATCCATGTTTTATCTTCTGTACACAACGTACAATCTACACTCTCTCTCACACACACACACATACACACTCTCTCTCTCACACACACACACACACACTCTCTCTCTCTCTCTCTCTCTCACACACACACACACACACACACACACACACAGTTCTGATTCTAGAATACTCAGATTCTTTGAATACAAGGAGTTGCAGGGATTCAGTTTGTCCTTGGTAAGGGGAGAGGCGAGCTGGGCTGCATCTGAATGCTCACCTATTCCATGTCTGCCCCACACCTCATGAGCTGCCTGACCACCTCAGCTCGGCCTCATCCAGGTCTGCATCCAACCTCTCCTAGCCTTCCCTCCAGTCTTTGCCTCAGGACCCTGCACTTACTAACACATCAATGACTCCCGTGGGATCCCTCTCCATGACAGGTAGAGTTTGGTCATCTACTCTTTCTCTCTCACGGGAGGACACCCAGACTCCCTAGGCCAGCGCTAAAGCCCAGTGTCACCTCCCATGTGACTATCTAATTCAATGTGCATGGATAATTCTCTAGGTCCTACTGTGTGTGAGCCTGGCCTCTTCCTGTCTCTCCTTGGTTTCTGAAGCCATAGGTATCCACTGAAGTCCAACTCTTGCGCCATTTCCTTTACAAATCTCCACTGGTCCTGTTCCTCTAGTGAAGGATGGATATGACATCTCTCTCTGCTCCTAGGCCTTGGAGCCTGCCTCATAGAGAAAGTTTCAGGGAAGGATCCCTCCAGCGACTGCAAATTACAAATAACCTGCCTTTCTGCCTGTGGGCATCGGAGTCTCGAGAACATGAGAATTTCCATACCTGCCAATTCCAAGCCTCCATGCTGGGCAAGGGTGTCCTGAAGACTGCTGTAGGCTAAAGCCCAGGTAGCTGCCAGGGCAAGTTAGAGACCCAATCAGTGTTGTTCCTGGACAGCTGAATATGGCCTCAGCTGATAAAGGTCTCTACAGAAAGGCCCTGCAACCCTCACAGCTCTCTGCTGTGCTCTTCCCTACCTACCGAATCTCCTAGCGCACCCCTGGATACCCATGGGAAGCACACTGGGACCATCAAGTACTAGGACATGTGGTCCAGGGATAAGAGGTTCTTCTCGAGGCAACACTTGAGCTTGGCTAATCCCCTGCTCACCTCCCTTCCAAAGGAGCAGGTAAAATAGGTCACACTGTCCCCGCAAGATGTGACCCCTGTACGTACACATCTACTGGCTTTTTCTTCCTTTTGCTAGGTTCTATTATCTAGCAACTGGGCTAAAGGACGCTCTCCAAAGGTCACCGCTGGAAAGGAAGCCCCTAGCATTCCATGCTAAGGCAACGCAGCCAGAGTCTGGGTTCTCTTTGCCTGGGATAGAGAAGTAAGAGGGGCAGTGGACTGTAGGAGGAAGTCTGATACCGCCATTAAACATGTGACTTACTAAGTCTATGCCGCCATTAAACATGTGACTTACTAGAGGCGCATACAGATGAGGTAATAAAAGGGCGGTTTACCACACCGCTAACCACACCCACTTTAGGCAGGACTAAAGACGTATACGGCTGGACGTAAAGACGTATACGTACGTAGGCGGAACTACGTCACTAGCCAGGCCCACTTTTGGGCATGGCTAGGGGCGTTACGGGGGAAGGCATAAAAGACAGCGCACAGGAAGTCTCGCTCTCTTTTCCTGGAGTTCTGCTTCCGGTCCAGCCGCTAGCTGAGATCTGCTGGGCTTCTCTGGGTTTGGTATCTTGTGAGTAATTTTCTACATAAAATACTTAGCGTTGCTTTCAGTAATTGTGTGTCGCGTATCGTTACAGCGTCCGTTGAAGCCAACAGTGGACACCAGTGATCTATAGCTGGAGACTAGGAGAGGGGCCAAAGACTTTCACATTAGCTAGCATGGTAGGGTGGTGGGTAAGGGAGGCCACAGGGAAGTCTGGCCTGTCACTCCATCTCAGAGCCTTTTCTGGGTTTTCCCAAAATGGTTCCCTTAATTTGGCCTCCAGCTCACTAGGGGCTGCAGGTACAGTTTGCATGTGAGACATTTCCAGTTATTGCACATGTTAAAATACGATTTTCCTGTGATGGGGAAGTCCTGTGTATATGCCAATAAAGCACTGTTGGCCAATAGGGAAGTAATATAGCAAGATTCTGGGAAGAAGAAACACAGAGAGTCATCATGTAGCTGCCATAGGATAAGAAGTCCGGACCCTTTTCTCCTGTAAGAGTTATACTTAGTTTAACAATTATGGAATAAATACCTAAGTCAGAGCTAGCCAGTAAGAAACAAGCAAGGCCAACAGCTTCATAATTGATACAGCATCTTGTGTGTTACTTGGGGACTACAATGCGGCAGAGCCCAGGCGACTGGTGGGGAAAAACCAAAGTGGCTGGCAAGGAAAAGGTTTCACTCTACATTCCTGCATTCACATTCTTCATGTAACATGACTGCAAGGAGAAACATTTCTTTCAAAGCCCCATCAATGTTCTCTGCAGAAGGAGGCCAGAACCATCCTGTGTTTCACAGGCGTTTTTCCTACTTTTAATCAGAAACTAATTCAATAGAAATTAGAATTTTATTGAACTAAAATTTAAATGTCATAGTGCTCAAGGGATTTATCTTTAATTCATTTTATCCATGCTTGCTTGCATTTTTCTGAAGATCCATTTTATTTTTAGCTTTTCAAATCTAATTTTCATCTCTTTTCTAATCTAATCTACAAACCTTCATCTAATTATCAAGGTAATTCCTAGTTTCTAGTCAGCCCCAAGCACTCTCTCCAGGATAAACAGGGCATTTTCTCTTTCTCTGTCTTCACTTGCAAATGAGTATAGTTCAAACTTCCCTTGTCATTGAGCAGTGTACACGGGTGTACAGAGCTCATGTCTGGACTGCACACAGATTACACGACAATGGCTTCTTGCACACAGTCCGAAGCATCCATTTTATTCTGCCCTCAAGTTCTGTGACCCGGGAGTTCTGCAGGGCACAGTGAGAATGCCACTCCTGCTGAGCCTTCTCCAGTGACACAGCTGGCTGCAGAACTAGGATTCCAAAGGGCTGCACCCAGTAGCTGTTGTCATTTGAGTAAGTTTTCAGTGTCCTCCAATATTCGCAGGCTAAAAGGCAATGCCCATTGTGAACTATGAAAAAGAAGGAAACTCAACCTGAATGCTGTGCTAGGAGGTGACTAGACTTAATAAGGTTAGAGGTGACTAGACTTGGAGAAGGTTATCAGGATAACACTGGTGGCCTCATAAGAAGTGAGAGACAAGAAAGGACACACACATGTACTATCTCCCCTCTCTCACCAAAAGATGCCAGAACCATGCTGAGGCACAGAAGTTCTGTCAGCTGAAAGTTTTGCATGTGCCTTCCTCACTAACAGAGCTGCTCCACTCCAAGTCAAGTGTCCCAAGAGCATCCATTCCAATTCAGCCACGCCACTTGGTATCTTTCCCATTTCACTGCATTGGTAGAAGCTGTCATACCCACCCAGATTTAAGGTGAAGGCTGGAAGACCCCACCCCTTCTTAGAATTCAGAGATAATATGATGCTGATGGCCAGGTCAAGAGGACATTAATAATGTCAATGCTAGACTTCCTCACTGGCATTGCCTCCACTGACTGTCCAATCGTGTCTGCCTACCGTCATGACTGCCTTGCAGCCCGTGCTGGGTAGGGACCAGGCTCAGCAGCCACCCACATACACAGATCCAGCCTCAGGGAACTGGAAGTTTTCCCCCTTTATATTTGTGGCATCTCACAGTAGGTGGCGATGGAGTGAGGGGCTTTGTTATCAACTCTGCTGTGCCCCTGGCCCACTAGGTTACTTTCAAATGTCCCCTCTTGGAGTTAGCAAGGGCTCAACCCCTGTACTCAAGAGACAGTTCTCTATCCCACTAAACAGAATCTCTGCCACCCCTTTGCAATAGTGAGCTGGAAGTCTGCCTGACCACACCCGGAGCTCTTTCCCCTTTCTCTTATTTACAGCCCTTTGCCAGAAACACCTGAAAGTCCCTCAATACCAAATGTCACCAGCCCAGTGCCTGCCAGAAGACATAGTCACAGGGCCCTATTTGCTTGCTTGACTTCCTTTGTTTTCTTAAGAAAATTGCCCAAGGCTGGGGAGATGGCTCAGCAGGTAAAGTGTTTGCAGAGCAAGTTTGCAGACTTGAGGCCAGAGCCTCAGAACCCACATAAAGCTGAACATGGTAGCATGATTCTGATCCTAGCACTCCAGCAGCAAGATGAGAGAGAGAGATGGAGTCAGAAGTCCTGCCCCACCCCTCCACCCCCCCACCCACCCCCCCACCTCCCCCACCCCACCCCACCCCCCCCGTCTCAAACAAGGTAAAGATGAGGACCTATAGAAAGGATTATCCTCTGACCTCCATACAACACACACACACACACAAGCGTGTGCACATACATACATGTGGGAGGGTCTCTGGAATTCAGGGTGGAAGGAGGAGTTCCCAGCTCTTCTTTGCTCCACCTTGTTTGAAGTTTGAAAGAAAGCAAGCTTCCTAGGATGTGGAGGTGATTTCACTACACAAGTGTCAACTCCTAAGTGACTGTACACAGATGTGGTCAAAGACCTTAGAAAGCTCTCATTACTTTCCAGGCAATATAAATGAGAGAAATGCCTCCCATTCCTGTGCTTACCATGATTCCAGGACTTAGCAGTGCTGCAAACACCTTTCCTGGGGAGACACAAACATCAGCTCACCCCAGATAGGACAGCAACAGAGTATGATCCTACCAGACTCCAACTTGTACCAGTGAGTTTACCCAGCATTTTTACAGAGCGTGGAGGAAGGGTTACTTACAGGGGTGTTAGTGACCACAAAACAGCGGCATCACCACAAAGTCTCATCCCATCCTGGATGAGAGGTATCCTTTCTGCTAGCCTTCCACTGCTGTGGGAAACTTCCCCCAACCTTCCACCTCCCATAGACTCTCAGATCTACCAAGTGGTTGTTGGGGACAAGAAAGCACAATGGCTGGAATCTTATGGAAGTCTTGTGACTCCACACCCTCTCAAAAATTGATTGAGGACAGAAAAAAAAAGGATTGTCAACAGCTCTATTATCATTAATGCAGACCTATCTACATCCTCATTGCTCTGCTTAGTTGGTTGCCATGGCTACTTGTCAAGATGTATTCCCTGCCCCAAGAAGAGACGAAGTGAATATGCTAGGCCTGGAGTTAAAAAAAAAAGCCACACCACAGTAATCAGAAAGACAGCAAGACCTTTGCAACCAAAACCTCTGGATTCATGGGTCTCTAAGCTTAGTCCCGCATAAAAGTTCAGACAGTTGGGTAGAGCTGCTGGCCTCTCCCAATCTAACTCGGTGTGTTTTGAGACCACACCAGCAGGATGTGGGCAGACATTCCTGCACTAGCCTCATTCAGTAGCAAGTAGAAGCAACAGTGACAGAACAGCCTAGATATCCTATCTATGAATCATGTTTCACAAAAAGTGACTTTTGCTTTCAGTGTAACTGAAGCTATCACCATCATCAAGATCAGACTCTAGTCTAGCTTTATCTTAGAATCCGCTCCTGATGACCATGAACTCTGGGAATGCCCCCATCTTTCCACTCAGATTGTGCTCACAGAGTCAGTACGTCAGCTCCTTGCTTCATCACCTATATGGTGAGGTTCTTCTGGGTCAAGGCCTTTTTGCTCAGTATTTTCCAAGGCTGAATTTCACTGGAAACTTAACTTGATAAAGACACTATTATAAGGACCTCGTGTCTAGAAAGGGGATGATTGATTGAAGGCTTTGCGAGGTGTAGTCTTTCCAGGACTCGTCCAGGATCCCTACTTTGCACTCAGTTTTCATTTTGAATGAGATACTCTTAGAACACCCAGTTCATAACAGCCAAGCTGTCCCACCTTTTTCTAAAGGCTCACTAGGCTTTTCTCTTTTGAAATCTCTCTAGCTCATCCTAGATCATCTTCTGGAGTCTTCATCATCTTCACCTTCTTCTTATCATCAGAGGAAGACTGGGAACAAGTCTTTTAGCTAGAGAATGTCACAAACAAAAAAATCAAACATCTGGTTCTAAAAGATGGCGATAAGTCACAGAGTGCTACAAACATTTTTACAGAATGCAGTACGCCAACCCACTCCAGCCTGGTGGGAAGTTCAGAGGCAGTGAGACTCACAGAAAAAGCTGTCTGTCCTTTGTTAAGGGAAGAGCTCACCCTGAGATATTTAAAAACAGGAGTGCTAATCTTCTCCTTGGTGACTTCTCTAACACACTTTATCTGCCTATAAATTATTTACAAGTTCTGTGAAACCATTACTTCATTTACAAATGTCATTGCCTGGTGTCTGGTGCATCCTTGCCTGTTACCAACAGAGGGAGCTATTTCCTGCAGGATGCTCATCGTGCTTCCAGCCACACCCTCTTTCTGAAGACTGTCTAGGAGTGGTTAACCTCAGAAAACCCCCCATGAATCCACAAGCACCCAGCCTCAGAAACACAAGTGACTCCAGATCCCAGGACAACCTCATCAGGTCTAGGGTGACCTGAGGACAAGGAGTTTGACTGACTCTCCAGCCTTTGTCTCTGAGCTTAGCTTTCCTGTCTCTCAGATCAGAGCATAAACCCCGGTAACCCCTACACCCTCGGTTGTGCCCTCAGACTGTTCATCTCTAAGCACTACCCCACCACCATGCATAAGTAGCCTTGGTCCTCTGACTTCCAGAGAAAGCAATGATGTAGGTCTCCCGTGTGAAGCGTCCTGCTTTGGAAGCACCTGAGATCAGGTAATATAAGTAAATGTGAATGTTTGTCTCAGTTCAAGAACTGGCTGATTTGGTATATACACCCTGACAACCATATACACATAAATAGATAGGTAGGTAGGTAGGTAGATAGATACACACAAACATACATACTTAGATAAGTACATACATACATACCTGGATACAAAGATACATAGATGATAGATGATGATGATAGATAGATAGATAGATAGATAGATAGATAGATAGATAGATAGATAGATGAGTGAATGAGTAAATAAATAAATAAATAAATAAATAAATGAAATACAAGTTTTAAATCCCATTGTGATAGTCTCTAACAAGCATAACTAAGCCTGGATATGAAATGCAAGACATGGTGTTCAAAAGAACAATTATAAATAAACATGTTCGAAGAGTTTAAAGAATTCAAAGGAGACACAAATAAACACCTGATTTAACAGAGAAAGGACAGGAATAAACTAATTGAAGCTCAGAAAACACAAACAAAGAGCTGAAAGAAATAAGGACAATCCAACTACATGAAAATAGAATTCAATAGAGATAAAAATACTGAAGGAAATCCAAACTGAAATGAAGCTGGAAGTTTAAAAAAATCAATAAGGAAAAAACTTAGCAGAAAGCCCAACCAAAGAATATATGACACTGTAAGTAGAAGATGGGGTGGGTAGATGAGGTAGAGGGACTGGATCATTGAGTCAAATGAAAAACTGAAAACTAATATATGAACACAATATGCAAGACCTTTGGGATACCACAAAATGAGCAAGTCTATTAATAATGGACGTAAAAGATAGAAAAGAAAATATTTTCAATAAAGTCACTGAAAAAATTTACAAAATCCAGGGAATGATATGCTAATCCAGTACAAGAGATATATGGAACACCACATACACAGAATCAAAAAAGAAACAACCCATGCTATATTATACTTGAAACTCTAAACATCCAGAAATAACGGAGGGTATTAATAGCTGACAAAGAAGACCCAAGTCATATATAAAAACAGCAATTACTAGAATTATAGCTGATTTTCAATGGAAACCTTAAAAATTTTATCTTGTCTTTTGTGTATACATGTGTGCTGAATATGGGCTTATATTTGTAAGTGCATTGTCCACAAACACAAGAAAAGGGTGTCTGATCCCCTGGAGCTGGGATTATAGGTGGTTGTGAATATGGATGCTGAGAAACAAACTGAGCCTTCTCTCCGGCCCTCAGTGGAAATTTTAAGAGCAGAAGAGCTTGGGTCAATGTAATTCAAGCCCTGGAAGAACACAGACACACACTTTTAAATACATACACACCAAATGTGAGCACACCAGTTTCACAAAACAAATACTACCAGGGCATTAACCCATAGATTAGCTTCAACACTGTTATAGTAGGTGATTTCACTACCCCACTCACATGGAGGGAAATTAATCTATAGGATACAATGAAGGCAGTCCTTTCTCCAAGGTACATTTAAGCATTACAAAGATCTCAAATTAATAATTTAGAGATAGACTTATGTTGGGTAGCAAGGAGTAGTTGTACTTTACCCCCGCTCAGTGGTCCTGCTTCAAGTAGCTATGGCCCAGAACCACAGCTGCTCTCTGCTTCTGGTTAATAGCAGATGTGGCATGCTTGCTACCAAAGATGGACACAGCAGGATAAACCAACAGCCACTTCAGAAAAGGTGTTGGGGTGGGAGTGGACTAGAATGATGACTCAGTGGTTAATAGCAGAAACCAGAATTCCAGAGGGGTTCTATTCCCAGTACCCAGATGGCAGCTCACAATTGTCTAACTCAAGCCTCAGGAGATCTGACATCCTCTTCTGACTTTCAGGGGGACCAGGCATACACACCACGCACATACTTCTATGCAGATAAAACACCCATACACATAAATTGATTTTTTTAATTTAAAAATGTAGTTCTGATCCTTAGCTGCTTTTATTAAGACCAAAACAATAGGTCCACCATGGCATCTAAGCACAATTCTTGTATCATTTGATGCTCATTAAACAGTGACACCCAAACAAAAACTTTCTTATCTCATTCAGGAGATAGGTCCTTTATACACTTAAGCATTGTAAGAGGAAACAAATAATTCCTAAGCAACGGGAGAGATCTCGACAGACACCTACAACCCCACTTTCCTCTCCCATTGAAGTCTGTGAAATCTATAGGTGGACTTTTCTGTCCCACCAAATGCTCCCCAAATAACCACACAGAGACTTAATGTTAATCATAAATGCTCAGCCAATAGTTTAGGCTTGTTACTAGTAGCTCTTATAACTTAAATTAACTCATTTCTATTCATCTATGTGCAGTCCCAAGGCTCATTTACATCATCTATATACTGTCCATCCTACTGGTTCTGAGTCTCGTGGGGGTCTCCTCTCTACTCTGCCCTTCCCTCCCCAGAATTCTCTCCGTCCCAAAAATCCTGCCTAACCATTAGTCAATCAGCTTTTTATTAGCAATGAGAGCAGCATAACTTCACAGTGCATGGAGGACTGTTCCACAGAAATCTGGCTTTGCTGAAGAGGTGTGTCACTCTGCTCTCAGGGAGCTTATTACTACCTCAAGCAAGAGATCAAAAGTTCTCCATGGAGGCATGGCTGGTTTCCTTGCTCATGTGGTGGGTTTCCTAGTCACATCTCTGTTCCTAATTCTAAATCTGTGCTTTGGGGATCATATTGATTCTATAACCAAAATGCAGTTGATAGAAGGTTCTGGAAGATTCAGGAAGGTGAGTTAGTTTGCTAAGCTGATATCAATCCATTACATTCACTAAAATGATAGCCAGGCGGTGGTGGTGCACGCCTTTAACGCCAGCACTCGGGAGGCAGAGGCAAGCAGATCTCTGTGAGTTTGAGGCCAGCCTGGTCTACAGAGCTAGTTCCAGGACAGCCAGGACTGTAACACAGAGAAACCCTGTCTTGGGAAAAAAAATTGTTAAAATAAAAATCTGGTGTTGAGAGACATGAGAAGGCCACATTTGCACTATACTGTAAGTATTTCAAAGCATTAGACTGAATGCTGAACTGATGAACAGTTAGTCAAAAGGAATCCACGGGGGTGGGGGGCCCGGAGGGTAAATGGTGTTCACTGAGCAGCTGCGATGTGCTGGGTACAAGATGTTGGGAGGCTGGTACCAAAATTTATCTATCGTCAATGGCAACATGGAGGTTCCCCGGGAGAGTGCTTTGCGTGTTGATACACAGAGCTTTCCCCCAGAACTGTGTGCCTCAAAAGGAGAGACTTGAAAGTGGGTGGGGCCCATGGCTTTTAAATCATCCTAATCCCGATAGAGTTCTGTCATCCTCGGGAGCCTCTAACTTGGGAATTTTGACCCAGTCAAGGCCTGCTTTCCACTCCCTCACACCTTTCTTCCCTAATACTGTCCCGAGACCATGTTCCCCTAGGGGCACTTTTCCTCATCCTTTGCACACTTTCACTCTCCGTCCCTTTGTCCCCTAAACTCCTGCCCAGCACCCCATCCTGCTGTAGTGGAATATGTCTGCTTTTTGTGCTTTTTTTTTCTAGGAAAGAAAATTACTTATGTCTTCCAAAAACTTTCAAAAATTTGGACCCCACAACTAATTACCCCACATCTGCTTTGTCTCAAACGTGAGGCTGGACAAGGCGGGTATTATCTGCAGACCTCTCGCAGGCTCTCAGCACTTCTCAGAACTCACAGAGGATATATGAGCCATCATCCCATTAATAGATTGCACCCTATTTGCAGGACTCCCACAGGCAGCCTCACAGCCTGCAATTTGCTAAGACCTAGTAAGAGGTAATTGACTCTAACCTTGGTCAGACCAAGGGCAAAGAAAATGACTAGAACTCTCAAACGAGAGAAGATAGACACAAAACCCCAGACAGGCCCTGATTTATGGTGGTTCTGTGTGGGACTTACCCACTATAACAGGGAAAGGTGTGTCCATGCGGTCAGTCTGCTTTTCACTTTCAGAAAAATCACATTGTTATCAAGTAGGCTTTGTGTTAGATGATTTTGCTCAATGGTAGACTCAAGTAAGTATCCTGAGCCTATTTAAGATAGGCTGGGCTAAGCTATGGTATGCTGAAACTAAGTCTATTAAATGCATTTTTTATTGGGTTGGACTTTTTAGGAATACAACTTACTGTAAGTCAAGGGGCATCTGTAATACCCAGGTGCCAAAAAAAATTTTTTTAAAAAGGCATCCTTGCTGAGCCTGGAGGGCTAATAGTGCCAGCATTTGGAAGGCTAGGCAAAAATATTGCATGTTCTAGGCCAGCCTAAGTTACAGACAGCAATGCTACTTCAAACACAGAAGCAACAGTAGTGCACAGTCCTGAGCATGTAAAGGAAGACAGCAAATGTTGGGGGCAGAGGGGAGGGGTGTCTGCTGCAGAACCGGGAACACTGCTGCTCTGGTCTCTCCTCCCCCACCCCACTGCCCTTCTCTGTAAACCTCGCTTAACCGAAATCGCTCTTTAAACCTGGACATGAGCCCGGCATGCAGTTCCTCGCATCTGGACCTCAAGCCACCTACTCCCACAGAGTAAAAGCAGAATGGGAATGAATTCCTGTCTTTGCAAAACTCAGAGACTTGCAACTGAGCCAGTCTTGCAAATTACAGTCCAGAGAGATGGTTTGCATATTTCTCTAGAGGACAGTAACAACTCGGACTCCAGATTCACTCTCAGGCTCCGATATAATCCTTTCTCATTGTACATTGAAAACTAAGGCCAACCATGTGTTAGAAAGAAAGTTCAAAACTTATTTTTAAAAAATAAAGGTAAAAATATGAATAGTAAATCCCCTCACAAATCTTGCCCCCCAGGCTCCTTGCATAAGGGAACCATTACGAATGGTTTCTATGTGCCTCCAGAAAGGTCCTTGCATTTGCAAGCCCTGGTGTCCATTCCTGTTGCGTGCATTTGTAGTCTCTTCATATCACACAAAAGCTCCCAGTACCCATTGCAATGTATTTCATTTGGCGTGTTCAGGAACACTCAGTCCTTTCCAACTGCACCATTTCATTTTATGGACAAGGGTGTATTTCCCCAAACTCCTGAAGATTGGTATTTAGATACCATCTGTTTTTGACCTTGCAGAAAATACTACACTTGTGCATGTGTATAACCTCTGAACATGTGTGAGCATACCTGTGTGAAATATCCTTCAAGGGGTGATCTCAAGGTCCTTTGTTCATCTGCTGCAAACTACTAAAATCGTTCTCCAAGAACATGCACTCCAGAATAAGAGGCTTGTTGCCCTTATTTTACCAAACTGGCTTGCTTACTCCCTGCCCTGCTGGCAGGGGACAATGTCACTCGCATTTTGTCTTTTTAGTCTGTCCTTTCTCTGCAGATTGCCTGTCCATGTTCTTTCTCAATTTGTCTATTGAGTTTCTGGATTTTAAAAATGGATTTACAATTCTTGGCTTTACCTCTTCTGACATATTTGGCAAGTATCTTTCCAACTTCGTGCTATAACTTAAGTTCTGTCATTTTTCTCTTTGCTGGATTTTAATCTTGTTTTATGCACTTATTTATTCATCTTTTCTGTTATAATTTTTGGGTTTTGCATTGCTCCAAGAAACCTAACACACTCTCAAGAAATATGCATGATACTAGAAGAGAGAGACATGTTTGTCTGGAAAAGGAGTTCCCAATTTCTCTCATGTAGAGCTGTGGTTTGGCTCTTGACTTTCCCCTAGAATCCAATGTCTTAAAGATATGAGTGGCAGAGTGGCAGACACTACTGGGCAATGGTGGAAACTTTAAGAGGCGGGCATTAGGAAGAGGCCTTCGAGTCACTGTGGCCCTGGAAGAGAACTGTATGGCCATGGTCTCACCTTCTTCCTCTTTCTTCTTCCCCTTCCTGGTACGAGGCAAGATTTGCTCTCTTATGTGATCTCACCATGAACCCAGAACCTAAGAAACACACCCTGACTCTGGAACCAGAGCCAAAGAAACACACTTTGACCCTGAAACCAGAGCCAGTGAAAGAAACATGCCCTGACTCCAAAATGATAGCCAGAAAGCTAAAGGACCAGTGAAAGAAACACAGTTTGGCCCTGAAACCAGAACCAACTCTGGCCCCTGAAACATGAAGCCAGCCAATCCCTGAGCAGGAAACCCAACCAATCCCTGAGTACCCTGAGTCTGAATCCAGAGCCAATGAAAGAAACACACCCAGGATCTGAAACCTGAGCCAGTGGGGGGGGGAAAACTTTATTCATGAACCCAGGACCAAAGAAAAACACCCTGACTCTGAAATCAGAGCCAGTGAAAGAAACAAGCCTGCTCTCTCAGCCTGGACTCTTGAAGGAGGGCCTAGACCCTACCCTGGATGACATGACAGACTCTGGAGGGCCTCACTCTACCTGGGGATTGGAGTGGAGATTGGGTGGGGGGTTGGGGGGCCTGGTGGGGAGGGATGGGGAGGAAGGGAGCGAGAGGGAGCTGGGATTGACATGTGAAACAAACTTGTTTCTAACTTAAATAAAAAAAGAAAAATAATTAAAAAAATAAATATACTTTATCCCTGAAAATAGAGCAAAAAAAGAAAAAAAAGAAGGAAGGAAGAGAAGAAACTAAAAAGGGCCAGTTAAAGAAACAGTTTGACCCTGACCCAGAGCCAACTCCACCCCTGGCCAACTAAACTAATCAATCACTAACCAATCTCTGAGCAGAAAAACTTCTCCCTGGGAAAGCGCCATCACTAAGAAGCCCTACATAAGCCCCTCTGCCTGTTCAGTCGGTGGCTGTCCTTTCCCGTCCTGGCAGAGACAGCCACTCTCCTGGACTCTTCCTTCCCAAATAAATCTTTCTCAAAAGAGTCTCGGTGCAGATCTTCATTTGCTGCTGTGAATAGAAGAACCTTGCTGAGACATCCCTTAGGGGAGTGAGCAGACAGAAGAAAGAAAGAAAGAAAGAAAGAAAGAAAGAAAGGAAGGAAGGAAGGAAGGAAGGAAGGAAGGAAGGAAGGAAGGAAGGAAGGAAGGAAGGAAGGAAGGAAGGAAGGAAGGAAGGAAGGACCTTGCTGAGCTTGCTGAGAGCTGAGATGTTCCTTTGGCTGGGGCTGAGGAAGGCTGAGCAGAAAAAAGTAACACCTTTTTGCCAGAGCCAGGGGAGATGGCTACATTTCTACAAAGTGTAGCAGAAGAACTAACGTCTTGGGCTGTGGAAGAAAAAGCAGGTGGCTCTGCTAGGATGTTCCCTTAGGGGAACAGAGCAGAGCTCAGCTCTATTGGGTCTCTCTAGGACAGGGGCAGCATTGCTATATCCTGCAGGGAGACCATCCGCCCCCACCACACCCCAGCTTCAGGCATGGCCTTATTTCCCAATAAATCAAGATACCTCTCCCTCCATTGCAGCCCCAACCTCCAGAGCCATCCTATTATGGCTCTAGGTAGCCTGGCTTCCCCACAAGTCAAGATACCTTTCCCTCCAAGGCTGAGCTGTCCTGTCCCGGCTCTAGGCAGCCTAGCTTCTGGATAAGTCGGGACATCTTTGCATCTCCAGAGCTGTAACACTCACACTCACTTGCAGGGTTTAGGAGGTGCAGCCTTGATGGAGGAAGTGTGGCACCTGGGGTGGACTTGGAGAGTTTAAAGATTCATATCATTCTGCTTGGTGCTTGAGGTTCAAGATGTGATCTTTCAGATTGCTGTTGCAGCCATGGCTCCTGCTTATTCCCCTTTATGGGGTAGACTCTTATCCCTTAGGGACTATATGTCCAAACAAACCAAATAAGTCCTTCTTTCATAAGTTTGTCATGGTGTTTTATCACGATACAAAAGTAACTAATACAGAAGTTGGTACCAGGAAATGGGCCATGGTTGTGACAGAACTGACCATGCTGAGGTGTTAGGGGGTTTGGGGGGGTTATTTTGCTGTTGATGGTGGTGGTTGGTTGGTTGGTTGATGGGTGAGTTTGTTTGTTGTTTGTTTTTAAAAATGTAAAAGACTGAAACTGTGAAATAGAAAAGTGGCTGAACTCTGTAAGTGGGGATTAATGGACTGTCTTAGTGAGCTTACCTGGTCCTAGCAGGAACTATTGACAGGTCGAGGAGGCCACAGCCCTCGGAGGAAAAGAGCCTGCTACTGCCGTTTTGTTTCATTTAGGAAGCTTCTCTTCCATGGATGGCAGTTAATACAAGGTCAACTGGTCAGAGAGAATAAGTAGCTGTGTTATGCTCAGCAATGAGCAGGACATCTCTATCGTACATGTGCACACACCTGAGGTTCAGACAGCTCTGAGGAAAAGTGGCAAGGAAGATGTGAGAGCCAGAAGCTGAGGAGACTAGGAAACAGTGTCTTCTAGACATGAGATGCCCATTGCTCTCATGAACTCCACAACTGTGACTACCACACAAGAATGAGCCACTGATATTTCATTTATGGAATGGTAAAGGGCTCACACACACACACACACACACACACACACACACACACACACAGCCTCTTCCTCTCCTTGAGGGACTATTGACAGTTAATGGTAGCTGGAAGCATGTCACTTTCTTTTTTATATTTATTTATTTTTATTGAGGTATACATGTTCCCCATTTCCCTTACCTCCTCCCCTCTCCCTTTCCACCCTCCCCCCATCTCCCATCCTCCCAATTTACTCAGGAGATCTTGTCTTTTTCCCTTCCTTAATGGGTCCATGTACACCTCTTTAGGGTCCTCTAAATTCTCTGGAGGTTGTGGCCTGTAGGCTGGATGTCCTTTGCTTTATGTCTAATATCCACTTATGAGGGATACATATTATATTTGTCTTTTTGTGTCTGGGTTACCTCACTCAGGATGGCATTCTCTAGTTCCATCCATTTGCTTGCAAATTTCAAGATGACATTGTTTTTACCACTGAGTAATACTCCATTGTGTAAATGTAAAACATTTCCTTATCCACTCTTTTGTTGAGGGGTATCTAGTTTGTTTTCAGGTTCTGGCTATTACGAATAATACTGCTATCAACATAGTAATAGAGATGTCCTTGTGGTGTGAGTGTATATCCTTTGGGTATATGCCCAAAAGTGGTATTCCTGGGTCTTGAGATGGATTGATTCCCAGTTTTATGAAACTGACATACTGTTTTCCAAAGTGGTTGTACAAATTTGCACTCCCACCAGCAATGGAGGAGTGTTCCCCTTACTCCACATCCTCTCCAGTATAATCTGTCATCAGAGATTTTTTATCTTGGCCATTCTGAAGCATGTTACTATCTTCAGTGGCATATTCACTGATAAGCTGTCCATGCTCTAGTAAATAACCTCTCAAGTATGCTCACACAGGCAAACCTAGTCAGTGGGTCACACATGTGCAAAAGACATGAAGTAGGAGAAGTTGTTGAGAAAAGAAGAGATTTCAGTAGGAGAAGATGGGAAGATGGGAGAGGGAAATGGGGGGGGTGAAAGGGAATAAAATTCACTATGCAGTGTATGAAACTGTCAAAGAATAAGAAATAAGAGTTAAAAGGAGCTGAAGATTTGACTCATCAGTTAAGACATACCCTGTTCTTCCAAAACTGTGGTGATATATTATTTATGATTTATTGAAGCTTAGGTGAAGATTCAGAAAGCAAAGACAGCCATAAGCCATAGAGCCAGGCACACACCTTTAATCCCAGGACTCAGGATTAAGAGGTAGACAGATCTCTGTTAGTTCAAGGCCACACTTACTACATGACAGTGGTCCAGTGCTGAGAGAAACAGCTCGCACAAAGATAATCCCAGCACTAGAGAAGTATAAAGATAGAAGCAGGGTCTTCAGTAAGCTCAATCACAGCATTCGTTCTCCAGCAACATTGAGGATGGAAAGACATTCAGTCTCAGGAGGAGACCACAACAGTCTGGGATTTCAGTCTGAGGTTTGGTGGAGCCAGGATTGCCTTTGAGCCTGAGCTAGAGGCAAGAGCTAGTGGCCAGCTGTTTTGCTTTTCTGATCTTCAGCTTGAAGCTTGAACCCAACATCAGTCTCTGGGTCATTTATTTTTCGTGTTACACAAGACGCCCTAGTTTGGTTCCCTGAACCTAAGTAGGATGGATCACAATCACCTGTAACTCCAACCCCAGGGGACCAGGTGTCCTCTTCTGGTCTCATGGGTACTTGCAAGCACATGGTGTGCACTCATACACACTTGTACATAAATAAAAATAAATCTTTTTCCTGATTTATTTCTTTTTTATATATGGGTGTTTTGTATGTATTTATGTCTGCACACCTTGTGTGTGCCTAGTACCTAGGGAGACCAGAAGATGGCACCAGATCCCCTTAGGAAGGGAGTTAAAGATATCTGTGAGGTACAGTGTGGGCACTGGGAATCGGACCAGTCTTCTAGAAGAGTAGCCAGTTCTCTAAACTGCTGAAACATCTCTTCAGCCCAAAAACAAATTAATAAGAAATAAAAACAAATTTTAAAATTCTGAAACCCATTGGAAAAATATTAGCACAATTAGTGGAGGAATCATGTTATGTTTCAGTGATAAGCACACTTCGTATCATAGTTGTCTCTTTTTGTGAACGTAGATGTGTGTATAGCTTTACATGATGCCTAAGCCATACTGTTGGTTTTTTATTTGGTTTTTCATTTTATTGCCCTTGCCATGTTTTCCCACTTGTGTCCAGCTCAGCCCCTCTTCTTCCCCTACACCCAGCAGAACGTGCAGACCACGCTCACCGTGCCGCCTGCTCTTATGACCATGTGGAAATGTCCAGTCATGTTGGGATCCTCGGATGTGGGTTCACATGCACCACACTTTGCATTCCTGTGTGGGAAGAGGACAGCGACTGAACATCCACACAGAGCATATCAGATACGCTTCTTCATTTTGCTTTTCTACTCAGCCGTATTGGAAGGAAGTCACTCTTTTAATCTCCATCTTACATAACAGTATGACACATATGATTGAGCATAATTTATTTTACAGATTCCTAGTTGAAGGTGAGTTTATCCCCAGTGTTTACTCCCAGGAATGATGCTGTAATGAGCATCACATTTCACAAATAACCCTATAAGTGCATTTCATTCATGAATACAATATATACATTTGGGGGTCTCCATATATGACAAGAAAAGCCATTGTCTATATTACAGTGAATAGGTTCTTCCCTGTTTATTGAGAACTCTTCTTTCTGTATTTTTCTGGGGTGGGGGAGTGACTAAGGACTGATGCAAAGGACTCATCCTTAGAGATCTGAGCACACAGAAGCCATCAGTTTCCGCATTCCTCTCCCAATCTCTTTAGTCTTTTCTCCTTAAATATGCTCACTGTGGTCTGAAGCAACAAAAAAAATCCTTTGTATGTGATTTTCTCCTCCCTGGGTATTCAGCATTTTTATTCATTTTTTAAGTATAGTCACTTACACAGAATGTGTCATGGTGAGGGATGCCTGCCCAATATATCATTATTACTCTTGGCCTAATATTTGAGGTCTTTTTATCATTTTTATATCTCCTGTCCTTTGCCCCCAGCATCACATCCAGACCAGCATTTATGTTTTGCAGCTCCTGTGAATTCTTAAACCTCATCCCCATTTTCCCTGAATCTTTCCCATGGACCCTGAGATGCTCTGCTGTCCCTGTTCCTCTTCGTCCACTTACTTCCCCGCCCCTTGTTCTTTCACCTCCAAGTCACAGAGCTCGGGCTGTGTCTCTCTGAAGAGAGACTGTAAGATTTCTCTTGTTTAAGTGACTCAGGCAACTTTTTTCTAGCAAGATTTTGAACTTTCTTTTGCAAGCTACCTTTCATCTCTGTTTTCAGTAACAAGACAGTGTTTTTGCTTTGTCCTTCTGCTTGGTTGTCTTCTGGCATTTGCCTCTAGATTGTCATCTGTCCCTACCTAAAGAGTTTAAATTAATTATCCCAAACGTTCTTCGCCATTTATTTGAAATTTTCAGAATTCTGTTTTAACTCATTTGCGTTTTTTATTTGTGGGGCAATACTTTGGTGCATTATATTTTTTAGTGATTTCTCTGGAAACTATAACACATAGCTCAATGTTTACAGCCTACTTAAAGTTAATACCGCATACCTTACATAAAGCAAGGAGATCTTGTCGTAACCATAGAGATTTGGGGGAAACATTTGGCTCCTACCTTGAGTGCCTGAAGTTTACTGCTTGTTTCTTTTTCCATTTCTTTTCTATTGCTGGACATCAAAGGGCGAAGTGCCCCACCACTGAGCACACCCCCAGCCCAAGAATCCTTTATTGTGAGCCCTCTCCCTTCAATCCCAAAAGAAAACTTTTTCTTTTCATTGTATGTGAGTACATATGCATATTCACACACATGCACATAAACAAACATGCTCTTCTACCTGCCTGAACTAAAGAAGGGGTTCTTATTGCATAGTCATAAAAATATGGGCTCTTATTGCATAGTCATGAGCTCAAAGACGGTTGTTGCCTGGAAATCATGCCCCTAACTCCCCCACAGTCTTGATCACAGTCTGTGATAAAGAGCCAAAGTGACATATTACACAGTGGGCCTGTTTCCCCAGCCCACCCCACATTCATACAATCTACCTGGAACCAAGACGCAATTCTCTGCTCTTCCAACACAGTGTAAAGGCAATGTCAGTCCTCTAAAAGAAACAAAACTGCACTTTTGGGAAACATTCGGACTTCAGGGACAAATGTTGACTACTCACATTAGACCAACCACCAGAGATTCAAGAAAAGTTAGGTGACAATCCTAAAAACCTTGGATGTTTCTGCAAATGTGGCACTAGTATGACCACACATACAGGGGAGGGCAGGATAAGAATTTTAGGGTCATGGCAGGTCAACATAGTTTGCTTTTATTGGTGTTTGTTTTTACAAAGTATGGCATTTTACACACACAGAGTTCATGGTTTCAATAGGAATGCCCCCATGGGTTCATACAGTTCTTAGAGAGTGGCACTACTTGACAGGTATTAGGAGGTGTGGTCTCATTGGGGGAAGTGTGACACTGGGAGTGGACTTTAAGGCTTCAAAAACCCAAGCCAACCAGATGGTGGTGGCACATGTCTTTAACCTCAGCACTCAAGAGGCAGAGGCAGGTGAATCTTTGTGAGTTCGAAGCCAGCCTGGTCTACAGAACAAGTGCCAAGACAGGCTCAAAAGCTACAGAGAAACCTTGTCTAGAAAAAAAAAAACAAAACAGCAACAAAAAAAAAAAAAAAAAAAAAAACTCAAGCCAGGCCGAGAGGCTTTATCCCTTCCTGCTGCCTTCCCAATTCAGATGTAGAACTCTCAGCTTCTGTGTCTGCTTGAGTGCCACCATGCTCCCCTCCATGAGGAAAATGGACTAAACCCCTGAAACTGTAAGCAAGCCCCAATTAAATGTTTTCTTTTATAAGAAAGAGTTACGTGGCATGGTGTCTCTTCATAGCATCTAAGACACAATGCAACACAGTTTGCTTCTGTTATTTTGTTGAATTGGTTTTGGGGGTTGTTTTAAGTTCTCACCCTGTAGCCCAGACTAACAAAGAAATTCTAATAATTCTCTTGCCTCAGCTTTCTCCTGCATGCTGGGAATTTTTAACATGAGGCACCATACTGAGCAACTCCAGGTGTTACTACTGCTGTTGCCACCATCACCATTTGTGGTGGTGGTGGTGGTGGTGGTGGTGGTGGAGGTGTCAGATTCTTACATGGTTACATGGTCCAGGCTCACCTCAAACTCACTACATAGCTGAATTCCTGATCCTCCTGCCTCTTCCTTCCTATTTCTAAGATCGAAGGCCAGTGCCACCATTCCTAGCTAACACAGGGTTTTTAATTGTTAGTTTTATCTTAGCTTGAAAGACAAACCAACAAGAATCCTCCCATTCCAGTCCAAGGCAGTCACTTGTGTTGCTAACAGAAAGGAATAACTGAATCCCTTCTGTGATCATAGCTCTTCATAAACAAAGTCCTGTTCTGGATCTAGACACCTCTGTACTGGGAATTGAACTCAAGACTAACATAAGCTAGGCAACTGTTCTGATACACGGCTGTGTATCCACAACCCAGAAGCTAAAAAGCTTGAATGGCAAAGAGAAAATCCGTAAGACAGGGAGCAAGAAAACACAAGAGAGAAAACAAAAGACGCAGCATATCTTGCCATTGTGTGCTTACTTGCACAGGCCTGGCTTCCCGTCATTCCCCACTCACATGGGGAAGGTAACCCCCTGGCAGATGTTTGGCTAGCACCTCTGCTTCCTAGCACTGAGCCACACGGTGACTTTACCGCCATCCCAGGGTACCGTCCGGTGACCACAAGGTTTTGAAGCAACAGAGCCTTAAGTCTGATGGATTTTCCATCCTGTCTGCGTAAAATGGCTTCCAGTAAGAAGCGCTGCCGATCCATTTAAGGTCCAGTGGAAGATGAAAATAAACAAGTATTAATCCTGAGAACTTTTCTGAGGAATTATGAAAACAGTCTGTTATAAAATACATCCAGATGTCAGCCAAGGCTGAGTCAATTGGGATAATAGCTCCAAGTAAAATCAGTGAAGGTCAGGAAGGCAGGCGGAGGAATGCCTGGTTCAAGCAGAGGCAGGGAAGAGCTGGTACAAGGAGGCAGCCCCGAGCTGTCCAAGACATAATTGTTTAAATGATCTACGAAAAACAATTACGGATACAGGGGGTCAACACAGGCTTTTTGTTTTGTTTTGTTTTGCAGATTAATTTTGTCACAGCTTAGGGATAGGTTTACAGACCAAAACAAAAACAATGTCATCTGATAATAAGAAACAACTTAAACTGAGCAAAACTTTTTTTAAAAAGTCCTCTTGGTTTGATCATTATTAAATTTTTTTAGAAGAAATGTGATTTTAATGAAGACTATTTCCCTTTGGTATAAGGCATCCAAAACCAAAAGTAGGCGACAGCCAAGACTGAAAACCAGTCTTACACCCCCACCCCATGTCCACAAGGCCTTACAGGTGAGTTTCTAAGGTTTCTTTCTGTCCTGGCTGCATCAGTCCGCAAGGCCCGCAAGCAGAAGGTAGGGTTTGACGTTAGCTTTCACATCACGACCCCACAATACTGTTTAACCAAACTTCTACTCAGGTCTCTTGAGGAAGAAGAAAAAGGAATTCTGTCCTATTTGTTTTTAGGCCAGAGAGAGTAAAATGCCAACAGTTGTATTAAAAAAAAGTTTGGAAAACTCAAGGCGATATATAAATGTAATCGACTATCATACTTTGTGCTCAAAAGTAAGTAACAGAAACAAAACCAGGAAAATAAATCCACAGCCCTAAAATGTATGTGTGTTAACAACAACACAGAGTGCAGTTCCAGACCTACAAATGGAATTGGGGACTGTCCACTGCTTCGGTCTCAATGCCTCTGCAACCCCGCGGTTAACCGTACACATACTGGAGGCACACGTCAGCCACGCACACCCATCCCAAAAGTGCGAGACCGGATGAGGTTGCAGGAAGAAGGCTATACTTTGGCTGTAGACTGTAACACAGGAGCAAACGTGGGAGGGGCAGGCTTAAGAAATGTAGAGACCCCTGGGAGGATAGGGATCAAGGCCAGGAGGCACTGAGCAAGGCAGGGGTCCAATTCTTCCCCTCCCCCCGCCACCAGGAGGGGGACCTGGGGTTATCTCTCTTGTCTCTCTTTGGTTTTGGAGTCAGGGTCTCTCTACATAGCCATGGCTGTCCTGGAACTCTGTTGTAGACCAGCCTGGCCTTACAAATCCTCCTCATCTCTGCCCCCTGGGTGCTGTGATTAAAGGCATGTGCCGCCAAGCCCGGCTTGAGGCACTCTCTTAAGGGCTGCACAACCAAAAGGCAGAGGAGGTAGCTGCCACTCCTGCCCCCATTCTTCCCAAACACAGAGAGGTGCTGAGCATGACAGGGTTCCAGAAGCCGAGGTGTCAGCACCCCCTCTCTACAATGAAGGGCCTGAGAACTCTGCAGAGAGTACCTACACACCTAGGAGACAGTCAAAGGCACAAAGTTGTAAGGGGATGCATAGGGAGTAGGATATGTTATGAGGGATCTGGGGTACCCTGAAGACCAGGGGTAAACCAGAGGTATGGTACTTCCCTTCCCCAAAGGGCACTTGCTCCACTGGGCATATCACCCCAGCGCATTTTCCACTGTAAGAACCTACCCTCTGGGGGAAAGCGCATCAGGCTGGCACAGACAGGGCCCAGGCAAGGGACCACTCTGTACATTAATACTTTGGTGAGGTTTGGGCAGAAGCAGGGCGCTACCCCAGGTTCCTATCTAAAGCCCCCTCCCTCAGGTGGGCACCCAAGGCCAGCCCCACAGAACAGAGGTCCCAGGAGTTAGAAAACATGGTAGAAAGGGTTGGAGGGCATCCAGGAAAGACTGAGGATCACGCTTTCCGATCCCCGGGTTGCTGTAGACACAATTCGCTGCCCGCAGAGATGATGGGCAAGTGATTGTCCATGTGGTAGCTGATCGTTATTAAATTTTCATATCAGTGAAAGTGACTGCTCGAGGACTCTTAATTTTCTTCCCGTTAATAATTCAGTCACCCATGATACATGTATAAAGACCACCCGTTGGGACATTCGTGTGTACTCTAAGCTATGTGCCCAAGTGTGGCACGTTGGTTGGGTAAGCGACAGAAACTGCTCAAGCAGACAAAGCAGGAACCTGGAAAGGCCAGTGGCCTGCTGTGAGGCACTGGAAATGCACCCGGCACGCATGAACTGCCGAGAGCAGGGCCCGAGCCTTCAATGCATCACTGTTGCAGCATCTCTCCTAAGACTGTCCACCGTGTTTCTCTGATTGGGTGCGCAGGAGAAACTCTAGGAAAAATAGCAGTGTGTGTGGAGGCTGCCCCCCGAGTGTGAACTGAACACCTCTCCTTTGTGTGTCATTCCGCACTGTAGTATATGAAGCTTTTGCTCTGGGTGGCCATTGCTTTTGAAAAACAAACTTGTAGGAGCTGGGGAGATGGTCAGTGGTTAGAGCGCTGGCTGCTCTTACAGAGGACCCCAGTTCTATTCACAGCACCCACATGGCAGCTCACAACCATCTGTAACACTGGCCCCAAAAGATCTGACAACATCCTCTGGCTTCCTTGGGTACCAGGCGCACACATGGCACACACATGGCACACAAACATACATGCAGGCAAAGCACTCATACATATAAAATATGTAAAACTTTTTTAAATGTTCTGTATTTAGTTTTTAAAAGCAGGAGGGATTTGGAGGATGCTCAGAGCTGGGCACTGGTGATCAGGTTCTTAAAGGGAAACAGAAACCCATTGAAAATCCTGACACCCTACAAAATATTAGAAGTCCCACTAGAAAAATAGTCTGCTTCCTTGTGCTTTCGAAGGAGAACTCGATGCTGCTACATTTATTTAGTGCCTAGTGAAGGTCTGGGAGCTAATTATCATCTCATTTTTCTTATGGTGACTTCACTTTGAAATATGAGAAAGAAGGAGGGGGAATGGAAGGGGAGGGATGGAGGAGGGGAAAGAGAGTTTGAATGTGTTACTGATCTCAGACAGGCTGTGAAGGACTCCATCATTGGCCCTTATCTAGAGGCCCTCCTTCCTTGCTGATGGGGACAGCTGGTACCAACGGTCCTGAGCACTCCAGACAGAATATGTTGGTACAAATTTTAAACCCAGAACTCAGGAGGCAGAGACAGGCAGATCTCTGAGTTCAAGGCCAACCTGGACTACAGAGCGAGTTCCAGAACAACCAGGGCTTCATAGTGATGCCCCATCTAGAAAAAGCTAAATACATGGTAATCAGCCAGAGTCGGTGCTGATTCCAATGCACCTATTATCATCGAAGGCCATGCAGACACCAGAGATTGAGGGCCATGTTGGTATCTCAGGGCCATACCACCGCTGGGGCAGTGATGACATCCAGACCCAGCCACTGTTGATGACCATGTCTGGGTCCATGGTTCTAATATAACTGGGATCTATGCTGAAGTCTGGGTCCTGCATTGCCACCAAAACTCACACAGAGGCCCAATGTTAGTGCCACAACCATTCCTACCTGAGTGGCCAGTCCCTCCACCCAGAGCCGTGATGTCTCCTGGGCCCAAGTTGCTGCCAAAGGTCATGTTTGGATCTGTGGTCCCGCTACAGATGGGGTCTATGTGGATGTCTGTGACCTGTGTCACTTCAGGAGGCCCTGGAAACCATGTGAGATTAAATCAGAGGACCATACTGAGCCGGCCACATCCTTCTGACCCTGGGAAGTTGGCCTTGCCTCTTTCTGGACACTACAAGAAAGTTGGTCCCTGCACAATGGAGAGATGGCCCCCACCCCTCACCACAGGCCAGGGTGAACCAACTCTGAGGGCTTGCATGTGAGAGAGATGACTCCAAGTACTTGCCTGAGATGGGTGGCCCCAGAGGCCCGGACTAAGCAGCTTGGCTACTATCCGGGCCCACAGTCAGGCCTGGGGTTGACCCACCCTGGCATCTACCCCAACTAGGAGCTTCTGGAGCTGGTGAAGGGACTGGTCCTGTGGAATGATACCAGAAAGATCTTCAAGACTTGTGGCAGCCACAGGACATCCCAGAGGAGTTCCAGTGGGGATCTGGTGATGGTGGTGTATCAGAAGCCAGAGGCCTTGAACCAGACCAGTGACTCATTGCAATAGACATGTGCCAGTAAAACTGATTGGGCAGAGAGGTATACTATATGGCACAGCGAAGCTCCCATTGTCACCAGATTAATGAAGAGGTGTTGGAGAGGCAGAAAAAAAGGAAAAGTAAAGAGATTTTTCTGTTGTTGTAGTTTTCGTTTTGTTTTGTTTTGGGGTTTTTTGTTTGTTTTTGTTTTGTGTGGTTTTTTTTCTTTTTGTTTTTTGTTTTTGGCTTTGTTCACTTGCTTGCTTACTTTGATTTATTTCCTTATGTGTGGGGGATGTGGCAGGAGTGAGAAGAGGATGGGGACCGGAAGGTGAATGGAATTGGGATCATGATGTGAAATTCCCAAAGAGTCAATAAAGAAGCTATTAAAAAGAAAAAGAAAAAGCCAAATAAATAAATAAAAGCCAGCATAGTAAGTGCCCCCCATGCAGCACTTTATTCACAGGACAATGGCACATCTGTAGAGCGGGCCAACTTCCCCTCACTGCACAGCTGGCAAGGATCCTTGGTAATAGTTTAGAATAAGGAGGTTTTTGCAAAGAACATAGGAAACGCCACAATTAAGAGTTTAATGTGCAAAGGAAATCAATTCCCAGAAGTCTCAAAAGTGAGTCTGAGGGTACATTGGATAAAAGACTAAGAGGCATTGTCTAATATAAAGTCTAGAGATAGGAAGGTTCGGGAATCTGGGGCACGGACCCAGACACGAACCTACAGCAGTGGGTTGAGACTACTGAAAAGCTAAAGACTGCCAGTGTGGCTGATCTCCAAGTTCAGCCAGGTTCACTTAAAGCCCAGCGACGAGGCTCACCTGTCACCTACCCTGGGACACACTGGAGCCTAACAGCAAAGGTTTGGTGTACCCTAAGGTGGAAAGCAGGTGTCCCCGAACTGAAAGACGGCATGCCCCCTTGGGCTGTGTCTTCCTGTGGTTTTGCTACACTCCAGCCTATGGCTAGGGATTTATGCAATGAGTGCGTTATCAACAGCTAGCTAGGTAATGTGCACACCTGCTGCGAATGTTAACTTGACATTTCACCTTGACTAGTCCATGGGATGCTTGAACACCTGATCAAACAGTATCCTGCATGTGTGTGCATGAAGGTGTATTTGAACAAGAATAAATCTGGATTGGTAGACTAGGTAGAGCAGGTTGTCCTCAATATGGAGGGGATGCATCTAATCAGTCAAAGACCCAAACAGAGGGAAAGTTAAGCATGAAGAACCTGCAGCTACCGACTTGTCAGCCCATGTGACCATGTGAGACAAGTCTCTTATGCACACTCACACACACACATATATACACACAAACATATACATACATAACACATGCATACATGCACACACATATACATACATACACACATACATATACACATGCACACATATATGCACACATACACATGTACACACATATACAAACACACACATATACACATATATGTGCATAAATAAACACATGCACCTACATACACACGCATATAGGCACACATACATACATGCACACATACACACATATAGACACACATACACACACATATGCATACACACACACTATTGCTTCTGTTTCTTGGGAGAACTCTAAGGCACCTGTCTTGATGTTTGTACAGTTATCTCCAGAAGGTACATGCACCAGGAGAACTCTTTGCAAGCATGGTCATGGGGCTGGCTGAGTTTTCAGTGCACAGCCACATTTCCACTCTGTGACAGTTACCTTCCCAGGCAGCTATAGCTCTCAGCTGCTCCCTTGTGGGCTGTGTTCCCATGCTCAGTACCATTAGGCATCCAATTGGAATTTCTCCTTCTGTTCCTTTTGTGATCTGAGCTTATGTTTTCTATACATTTTATTTAGTTGGTGTCTGCCTGAGATTAGATAAGTGTCTTCCAAAGGCTCATGTGATAAAGTCTTAGTTCCCAGCATGATGCTACTGCGGGGGTGGGGGGGTTGGGGGGCTTGTGTCACTTTAGAGGTAAATGCCTTTGGGAGCAAATCCTCGAAGGAGATACTAGATAGCACAGTCCAATCTCCAAAGCAAGCCAGGTGCCCAAGGACTGAAACTCTGTGCCAAAAATAAGTTTTGTCTTCTTGTAAGTTAATTATCACAGGTGTTTTGTCACAGTGATGGAAAGGTGACGAAATCTCTTAAGTCACATTGTCTGTAATCAGATCTGAAATAATAATGTACTACATGCAGCAGATTTGGCAGGTGCAGTGGTTTCAGTGAGATGTCCTCCGTATGCCCAAGCATTTGAATACTTGGTCTGCCATTGATGGCCTTGTCTGGTAGGTTTAGGAGCTGAAGGAAGTGACCTTGCTGCAGGAAATGTGTCATTGTGGGCAGGCTTTGAGGTTTCAAAAGACTTGAGTTGCTCCCAGTCTGCTCTCTGCTTCCTGTTTGTATTGAGTTGTGAGCCCTTTGCTCTCAGCTCCCAGCTCCAACTGCCATGCCTGCCTGCTGTCATACTTGCCTGCCATGAGGGTAGCAAGCTCTTGTCCCTCTGGAGCTCTAAGCCCAGATAAGGCCCTCCTTCTCTAAGTGACCTTGGTCATGGTGTTTTATCAGGCTTTCTGAGAAACATCTGGAAGGAAAGAGGACAGCAGGGCAAGGCAGGCTCAGCTGTGGCACCGCCAAGTCCTCAGGTTGCATGGGCCCCCAATCCAGGACAGCCTTGAAGAGCTGACCCAAGCATGCGTACTGCCACTAGAAGGAGCTGTAGCCCTTGGACTACAGCTTTCTTGGGCAGGAGCAACTCCTGGGAAGATCCCTGGACAGTCAATGCTCAGTCAGTCAAGGAGGGATGAATGCAGTCCTGGAGAGGGGATGCAGGTGGCAGCAATCAAGGCACTGTGGTTTTTTATATTTGTTTGAAAGAGTTCTATACAATCATGTTCATCCTCTATCAAATGTTCCCATCTGAGCTTTAGAACCAGAGACAGAGGGATGGTAGAACACTTCCCCGGGACGTGTGAGGTTAGTGCCACGCCGAGCCCTCCCCCACTCACACACACACACACACACACACACACACACACACACACACAGGATTCAATTCCGCTTTATTTCAATGCTTACTGTCATGTTTTCCATCCTGAAGATGCTTTGGTAATAGTTGTGGTATTTGCCTGTTTGTTTATACAGTTGATTCTATCTAATTCCCTTCAAGCTTTGAGGTTCTGGCTCAAGATTACAAGTGTTGCTCTGTACTTCCTTCTAACGTTCTGTGGCTTTCTATCTTGCATTTCATTAACTTGATAAAGATCACAGTTTATTACTGCTGTAATTTTGTGGCCAGTGTTTTGCCAAATGCATAATGAGTTGTGTTAATATATTTTACTGGGTAATAGCCCTTTCCTTATGTGATTTAATGTCACGCTTATTATTTAGGAAATCTGTGTAGCCACGTGTTTCTGTCCCGCCTCCCCTGAGGTCATTTCAAGGCTATCCTGATCATTGAAACACAGCAATGGTGCTTTAATAGCTACAACAATTTACCAGACAATTACCCAGGCTTTTTTTCTAGAACTTTCTTGGCTTTCTTTACAGGTCTAGATAAACCTTAAAACTTTTTGTTTATGTTCTGTACAGAAGTCCTGATTGGAACACTAACTACAGTTCTGTCTGCCTGTTGCTGGGGGGAACGGAGTCACCACACTGTTCTCATCCTGGAGACTTCCGTTGTTCTCTGTTTTAATCACTGTTTTTACTATGCTTCTATTTGGGTGTATGCCTTCTCCTTTAGAGAAACTTGAGAATGGTATTCCTTCCTGCAACAGACCAAGAACATCTTCAGAGAAGGTGATCTGTTCTTACACGACAGCCACAGTCACTACTGAACCCTCTGCATCAATGCATATTTTTCTGTGACAGCAAGAACTGTTTTAGGGTCTTTGGGGGTTTTCCAGCTGTGCCCGCCTGTCCTTTTACCACTTCTGGTTTTGTTCCATTTGAGAGCCCTGAGCATCGCTTGTGCCTCAAGCCCATAGCTCCGTCACTGCCGTCTGTCTGGGTCTATCGTTGGTTCTCAACGTGGTCTGCATCCTCATATGCCTGTGTAGCTTTCCTTCCCTGAGGGAGGCCTTTGGCACTATGCTGTAACAGCCGTGCAGTAATTCCCACCAACCGTTTGCCCGTGCAGGTTTCTCCACCTGATACTCTCCCCGTGGCTTCTGCACATTCTTACTGGGGGTAGCTATGTTTTTCAATTTAAATCTTTTTCTCATCACATATTGTCTTTCATAGACTTACATTTCTCTGACATTTTCCTGAGATTCCAAATCTGGATTTTTGAATGATTTCTCCTTTTTCTTGGAGTCAGTCCATTTCTTGGAAGAACACTGGCCCTTATTACACATGAAAACCGATATGGTGGATTTGTTGTTCTTTTTCAGTCCTGTCTGGTTTTTGTAGTATTGGGACTTTTTAAATTTGCCTATACATCTTTAGAGAAGGAGCCTGTGGAACCTTGGGAGGAACCATCATAGAAAGCCGGCCCCAAGGTAGTCTTCCCCACAAAGATGGGAGGGCGGAGAGGTCAGAATTCATGGTACTCTGCTTTCTAGGCAACCTTCTGGGAAAGCCTGGGTAGGAATGGGATGCGGAGTGACAGGACCCATGCTGAGTGGCATGTGTCCTGCGTCTCAGCACGTGCTGACCAGGGGCCACCCAGTCTGTGGTACTTGGATATCTGTTCGCAGAGTCAAAGGCGTCCTGGGGAAAACACCCTGAGCTCTACCTCTAGAGCTGTTTGCTCCCCCAACCCTACCCCACAGAACTCATGCTTTCTTTATGGCTTCTTCGCTCTGTTGTAGAATTTGGCTTCTCCTGCCTCATCTTTGTGGACACAGAGCAGACGTTTCCTAAGGCATCCTTCTGCTTCCTGTAGAAAGCTGTTTTAGTGATCTGCTCTTTGTCTGCTTCCTCCAACTCACTCTGCTTTCTGGAGCTTCGGAATGATCCCAAGACAGCTTCATTTTAATCTTTGCCCTTCTTAGAAAACAAGAAAGCCGAGTCTCCAAGCTTGGCTTCAGGATGTAGACTGTCTTGGGTCACTCTTCACTCTCCCAGCAGGAGGTCAGCAGCCCTTTCCATCCACTGACCAGAGGATTAATAGAGCCCTTGGGCCCATGTTCTTCAAGCAGTCTCCCAGTAGAACTTGTCATGGGTCTCAGTACGGTGACAGCGTCTCCTGGTGGTGCCAGGCCCCACTAAGGATCTGTAGCAAATAGAATCTGCCTACCACTTACTTCATGCACCAATCCCACTGCCTAACCCCCAACTCAGGGGGTGCAGCTTCATGTATAAGGAGACTGTGCTTTGAGATAGCAACTAGAGTATGAAGATGGAGCCCCCACGGAGGAGATCAGAACCCCTATAAAGGAGGCCTCAGAGGGCTGCCTCCCCTCTGCCATGTAAAACACATTGAGCAGTGTCAACTGTGGACACAGAGTCTCACTAGACAGCAAATCTGCTGGTGCTTTGACCATGTAGCCTCCAAAACTCAGAAATAAATTCCTATTGTTTATAAGCTACTCATCTATGGGGTTTTGTTACAGCAGCCAAACAGACAGACATCTCCCAGTTCTCCTCCCGCTTTCCCTTTTCATAAATACAAGTGTATTACCCTTCTGGAAAGCTGTGCGAGGCACCATGCTGAGGCCTCTGTATACATTATTCCTCTTCATCTTCATGGCAGCTCCACAGAGGGGAATTAAGTGCTGGTATCGTGAAGCTGACTTTATGGATGGCAAAACTGAGCTCGGACACATGAGTGCCTTAGCAGAGACCACACAGATGGTGAACACGGAATTCCATTCTATTAACAGCTACCAACCCTTTTTGAATGGGTGCCCCAATTTGGGACACAGTGTGCCTTTCACAGTGCCTTTCCTGCCTAAGAATAGGTGGGCTAGCCAAGACTCTGGTTGTAATATGTGACAGAAGATCAGAAGAAAGGCTTATTTTGGCTTGGTTTGAGGGCACAGTTCATCAGGGCAGGGAAAGTAGGGTAACAGGAACTCGGGGTGACTGGCCACACTGTCTGAGGTCAGAAAACAGAGAGAATGTTCATGTTCTGTTAGCTTCTTCCTTGTTTTCATTCTGCTACCCCAGTCCATGTCATTGTGCCTCCCATATTCAGGGAGAGTCTCCCATGTCAGCTAACCCATTCCGGAAACCCCCTCCCCATAACATGCTAGCGGCTTGTCTTTTATTTCATTCTAAATTCCATAAAGTTGGCAAGCAATGATAACTACAAGTCCATTCCTTGTCAATATGCTACGCAAATACATCACTAAAGCCACACCCTTCTACCTTTTATCCCCACAAGCTCATGGCCATCTCATAATGCAAAATACATCCAGTCCAACTTCAAAATTCCCAGTTGTTCTTCATACTTTCAACACTGTTCATATGTGTAAGGGCAGTCCCTTCAGACACTCACTGAGGCAATTTCTTAACATGAGCCACTAGAAAAAAATTAAAACCAATGCTTTACTTCCAATATACAATTGCACAGAACATTCCCATTACAAAAGCATAAATGGGGGAAGAGCAGAGGATGATGGGAACAAAGAAAACACAGCAAACGCTAGCCCTGCAGCTTCATGTCCAGCAGATAAGACTCACGACGGAGTCATCTGGGACCTCAGTTCTGCCACCTGCACACACTGCCCCTCTCTTGGGCCAGCTCCACTGTGTGTCTTCTGCTCTCCATGTGAATCTCCTATGGCCCAGGCTTCTCCACTGCAACTTAAGCTTTACCTTCAAAGCATCATACAATGGTCTCCAAGGGCCTCCTTGAAGGAATCCAACCCTGCCACACACTGCTGGACTTATTAACTCTCTGAAACGTTGGTGCAGACCTCCTACTACATTAATTTTTGCATCTTTCATGTACACAAAACCAGTAGTATACAAATGGTACTTCCAAGATCTGCTGCCAGCTTGAAATATGCCTGGCTCCTTAGACCAAAGCTGTAGGGTTTTTTGTGTGCTTGCGTGGCCGAATCTAAGAAAAAAATCCTGGACAGTTGTTTTCAAGCAGGGAACACCGTTAGTGGATTTACAGTTTTATAAGTTGGAGTCTTATGCCAAGAGCACGTTTCCTCTCCCTGATAAAATAATGTACTTCTCATATATTTCTGCTCTGCCTGTTGCCGTCTCTCACTGTAGACCCAGGGGAGACAGGTGTGCAATGACAACGCCACAGCCTATATTCTATCCAGTCTTGACATTTCCTCCATCAAGCAAATTATTTTCAATGTAACCACTATCAAATTCTCAAGACACACACAGTATGCAACCAATTTTTTTGCCAAACTATAACTCAAATGGCCCCTATCCCAGTTCCAAATAGAATCCTTGCTCCTCTCTGAAAGTTCATGAGCTGGGCCTCCATTGCCCACATTTCTCTCAGGGTTTGAATCTTGCAAACTTCCATCAGAACAGTTTGTTAAGCTATGCTTTGATGGGGGATGTCCTTCTGTATATATGTTTCTCTTATTGGTTGATGAATAAAACACTTTTGGCCAGTAAGGCAGAAAGATAGGCGGGACTAGGAGACAAGGAGAATTCAGGGAAAGGTAAGCAGAAAGGTCACGAAGGATGCCATCAAAGGAGTAACAGGTCTGAACCCTTCTCTGGTAAGATAAGACCATGTGGAAATATTTAGACTAATAGAAATGAGTTAATAATTTAGAGAGAGCTGGACAATAAGAAACCCAAGTCATCGGCCAACAGTTTAATAACTAATATAGCATCTGTGTGTTTTGGAGGCTGAACGGCTGTGGGAAACTCCAGCAACACTACTTAAATATTCACAGGTTAACCTGATGTTCCAAACTTTTCCACATTCCTCCCACAAACCAGCTCTAGAGGCCTAATAACCTTACGTCTCAATTTATAATACCAACAACTCCACTGTTCAGTCCCAGCTTTTCCTGCTGCTATGACAAAATGCCAACTCAAGGAAGAGTTTGTTTCGACTCATAGCTTGAGGGTACACAGCCCATCATAGCAGAGAAGGCACAGCGCGGGCAGCTGGTCACTTTGCACCACAGTCAGGAAGTAGGGGAGGAAGAACACTGAGGTGTGGTTGGCTTTCTCTGTTAACCCAGACCAGGAGTCCAACTCTAGGAAGGTACCAACCACTTTTAGAGTAGTCATCCTCCCTCAGTTGGCCCAACCTAGAAATTCCCCCACAGACATACCCAGAAGTATTCTCTTAAATAATTCTAGACCTCCTCAAGTTTATGATCAATATTAACCTTCACAAATGGCATACTGTTTTTTCCATGCCCTTATAAGAGAAAAAAAGACAGAAATGTAGCAAGAAGCAGCTTTATGAGTGCAAAAGAAATTCACAGTCATTTTTCTATGAACTCTGATTACCTCCCTCTCCTCTTCCCTTCCCAGTCGCCAGTGTTATTGTTTCTTGTTTACTTGTTTGCTTTTTACTGCTCATGCATTCTCTCTCCCTTAGACCACTCCCTTTAAGAAGGCCTGTATTGGTCTTCATATCCTTGACAGAAAAAGAACTAAACAAAATATTAAAACATTAAGAATAAACAATGATATTCCCACAAGCCTCCTTCCTTACAGTGTGAGATTCTTCTGAGGGTAAAATTCTGGAATGAGGGGATGTGGAGATATTTATTTGCCCTTAAAAAACTAAATACATCAGCTGTTCATTCAGCCGCCACAAGATCAGAAAGTAGGGTGCCCACAGTTTTGGGTCAGTGTGGCCTTAAACATGATGCAGTAATAAATAGTCTCCGAACGTCTGTGGCTAAAAATATCACAGATTTATGTCTTCGTCTGTTCCACATCCGTTCTAACTTATCACCGTGCTCTGCTCCTCAGAGAGAACTCTGCCTTACAGCGGCTGGCAAGACAACGGGAACACTGGGGAGATCCTGGTGTCAGTTCAAAACCCTAAATGGGACATGCAGCCTTTCCATTCTCAATACATTACCCCAGAACTATCTCACGGCTCTACCCAATGCAAATGGACTGAGAAGAACAGCCCTACTGAGTGCTTGTAGAGGGGATGCGACAAAGCCCTCACAGTGGCAACTTTCAGCCGTATCTGCCTGTTGCAGTCAGCGGTACCAAGATACGTGAGGTTCACAAGCAGTGCAGTCTCCCAGATGGCTGGGACAAGATGAGGAGCATGTCAGATGTGTATATTACAATTCACACTAGTAGCAAAGTCACAGTTAGGAGGTAGCAAAGAAATAAATTTGTGATTGGGGGTCACCACAACGTGAGGAACTGTATTGAACGGCCGAAGCTTTAGGAAGGTTGAGAACCACTTTTCTAGAAGATGTGAGAGGAGAAACCATCTCGATGTTGAAAAGGCCTCTTTCTTGTGGTTTTAACTTTCCTTTCCCATTTTCTTAGGTTTGAAAGCTAACTTTTTTAGCTGAGTTATACCTACCCCATAGAATTACATCTTAATTAAATGACTAATGAACTCTGGGCAGAACCAAGCTGATGTCTCCTCCTTCAGTGATGAAATCAGTATCCCTCCCGGACTGTCAAATGCACAGGACAGATTTGCTGGCTGGCTGACAATAGGACTTCCCCAGCTTGTTCTCTTTTCAATTAAGTGAAGGAGCCAAGCTACATATCACTGAGATCTTTCATTGCAAAATGTTGTAAATGTAAATTATTGAAGAGAATCAGTTTCCACCACTGCTATGGCTGAAAAAATAATTCTGTCTTCTCAGCCAGCTCCTCAGTCTCCCTGGGCTCTTATGAACAAGAACATGTTTAAATATATATGCCTGTGTGTATGTGTGTGTGCATGTATGTACATGTATGTTTGTGTATGTGTATATGTGTTTGTGTGTGTATGCCTGTGTGTGTGTGTGTGTGTGTGCATGCCTGTGTATGTGGTGGTTTGAAAGAAAATGACCCCCAAAGGGAGTGGCACTATTAGAATGTGGCTTGTTAAAGAAGGTATGGCCTTGTTGGAGGAGGTGTGTCACTGTGAGCATGGGTTTTGAGGTCTCCTTTGCTCAAGCTTCCCTCAGTGTGACTCAGTCAACTTCTTGTTTCCTGCAAGATACATCACTCTCAGCTCCAACACCATGTCTGCCTGCATGCATGCTGCCATGCTCCCCATCATCATGATGACGGACTGAACCTCTGAAACTGTAAGTAAGTCATTCCAATTAAATGTTTTCTTTAAAGTGTTGCCATGTTCATGGTGTCTCTTCACAGCAGTAGAAACCCAAACTAAGACAATGTGTGTAGGTGTGCATGTGTATGTGTCTGTGTGTGCATATGTGTGTGTGTACACTATGTATTCTGAAGGCCCTTTCCTCACTCAGGACCTTTTCCCTGGGGAGATACTGTCCCCTGTATGCAGCCACAGCCTCTGATGGCACCTTTAGAATTCCAGACAAGCATATCCAGACTGCTGTCCTGCACCTCATCTGCCTTCCCTATAAGTATCTCAAATTAAGTTGTCTCAGGTTGAGCATCTTCCCTTCTCTCTTGAGGTCAGCATTCCCAGGAAACAGCTGCCTGTCTCCCCCTCCCTCTGTCTCCCCCTCCCCTCTCCCTCCCCCTCCTCCATCCCTCCTTTCCTCCCTCATCCTCCTCCTTCTTCCTCTCTCTCTCTCTCTCTCTCTCTCTCTCTCTCTCTCTTCTTTACATGAGATAATTATGACCCATTTTACCTCCAAAGGGTTCAGCCTATTCTCCTCTCTGCCACCCCCAAGACACAAAGGAGCCATGATAGGCTTTCTGTAAGGTCACTCTCGCTGATTTTTGTGCTTTAACTCTCTCCCCTCTCCAGTCTTTCTAGTGCATAATTTAAACTTGAAGGTTTATTATTGTAAAAAATGAATTGAAGGTGGGCAGTGTGCCACACACTTATAATCCCAGCACTTGGGAGTCTGAGGCAGGAAATGGCTCCAGATTCAAGGCCGACACTGTCTACATAGTGAGTTCAAAGATAAACTGAGTTAAAAGGTGAAATCTTATATCAAAAAAACAGCAAAAATGAATCATGCCATGTTTTAAAAAGATTTATTTATTATGTGTACAGCATTCTGTCAGCATATATGCCTGCAAGCCAGAAGAGGGCACCAGATCCCATTACAGATGGTTGTGAGCCACCATGTGGTTGCTGGGAATTGAACTCAGGACCTCTGGAAGAGCAGCCAGTGCTCCTAACCTCTGAGTCATCTCTCCAGCCCCAAATCATGCCATTTTCATAAACTTCTTGGTAGAATCCTCTTCCATTTAAGATGAAGTTCCAAGTCCCGGCCAGCTCACACACTTTATCATATCCTCCGCCATTTTCCTCCCTGTTCATACATCACTCTAGCCCATCCTGTGCCTCTGCCAGGCATGCTTTCCTCTACCTCTTGGTCCGCCCTGCATCCCCCCCGTATTCTTCAGCCAATGGGTGTTACCTTAAGAGGCTTCTTCTGGCTACACACTGTCTCCTTGGGCCCCTTCCAACTGATCCTTTTATTTCTCCCCACATCATTTAAAGCACCTTTTAAAAATCTTTATTATCAGTGGGTATGTGTGTGCGCATATGCATGTGAGCATGTGTAGACGTCAGAGGACAACATGTTGAATCAGTTCCCTACTTACGCATTTTTGAACTTGAGTTGCTTGCACAGCCAGTGGCTTTACTCACTGAGCCATCTTGATGGCATCACACTTTTAATTAACATTTATTTCCAAGATTAGTCACACGGTTGTAAGTTACACAAGGAAAACCATCAGGCTGTTTTGCTCAAGACTCTGTTCAGCCCTTTGCCTTAAAATTAGAACAGACTTCAGATGCAAAATAAACATCAAAAATAACCTATATACAAAGTGAGTAAACCTGTGCACCTAGATCATGGGCTATAATAATAATAATAATAATAATAATAATAATAACTTCTAAATTCAGTTTGTTACCCAAAGAGCAAAAGGACGTGTGCACAGAGCTGTTTGCTTGAAAAAGAAAAAAATTAAAAAACACCACCCCCGCCCAGTGTTCATCAGCGGAGGACACATGAATGAACTGGAACATCCACTGAGAAAAGATCCTGTGGGGTTAAATGAGGCTAAAAAGAATCTTTACATGTTGTCACACCTTCACGTGCTTAATAGTGAGTACAGTATGATACCTTTTGTCTAAGAAAAGAGGCACTATGATATGTGTGTGTCTGCTTTTTTTTCTTTAAAAATATGAAGACTACAGCACTTAATTTTAAAATAGATGAGAGAAGGAGACCAGAACCGGAGACAGGTGCTCTCTCTATGCAGGTTCCTCTCTATGTCCTTTCCTCTCTATGCACATTTCTCTCTATGCACGTTCCTCTCTATGCTCATTCCTCTCTATGCTCGTTCCTCTCTATGCTCGTTCCTCTCTATGCCCTTTCCTCTCCATGATCTTTTCTCTCTATGCAAGTTCCTCTCTATGCACTTTCCGGGCAGTTTAGCTTCAGAATCTCATCATGAAATTACCAAAAAAAATTAAACCAAACTTGGAGGAAAATTCTTACAAATCAAAACAAAGAAACCTATTGGGCCGGTCTTTTACCATACAGAGAAGAACCATTTTAAATAAATCTAAGCCATACTCACTCACACACGCTGGTGCAGCTAACATTGGAGACAAAGGATACAAAGATGTTCTCAGTAGCTCTCAGATGTCTTGTTTCTTAGTAAGTGGCGCTGCTGATGTTGTTTTGAAATTATGCACTTGCACTCTCACACAAAATGCTAAAAAGATCAACCTTTAGTCTTACTGCAAGACTAAAGAAAAGTAAATAAAACCAAAAAAAGCTAAAATCCCTTGAAATCTTGGATTTTACTTAGAAATATAAATACGATCTCACAACACACTTTTCTTTTCTAATAAAAAGGACTGCATATTTTCCAGTATGGTAACAATACAAATTTCGTTGATTTCCAAGAAAAATATCCAGAAGCAGAAAAAATATGATCAGTTGTGATAACCCCCCATACCCGCACTTCAGGCTCTAAATGTTTTTCCTAGGGCTCCGTGTGGGGGAGGAGGTCCTGACTCAGCTCTCATCAGAAATCTTATGTGTTTTTTCTAGATGATGTCATGATAATGGAAAACAAGAAAGCTAACTGAGTTATCTTGGAAATCTCTAAAATATCGTGGGACCAAGTTGGAAGGATTCCCAGTGGCCAAGAACAAATGAACAACAAAGAGACCAATGAGTTGAATTATATAAAATAAGTTTAAAATCCATGGGTAAAATGACAGCAATAAGACACCTGTGTTGATCACACCAAGTCACTATTCCAAAAACTGGTTAAGTGGTGAGAGAGAGAGAGAGAGAGAGAGAGAGAGAGAGAGAGAGAGAGAGAGAGAGAGAACATGTGTGGACTTTTCTACATGCACTCTGCCTACTCTCAGTCAGTTTGGAAGCTCCTGTCTACAGATAAAAGTGCAGCGAACGGATGCAGAAATAATAACTGTGTTAGGATGTCTCTATCAGCACCCCTCAAGAAACCATGGATATGCAATGACCATGGGCAGCCAGCAGACACATTAGATGGGAATCTGAGAAGAAAATTCCCACTTATGAACCTATATATACAAAAGGGAGAGATGCCAGGCTCCCAACGCCCTGGTGGCAGGCAGTGGGAGAAACCCAAATATACATAATAAACATTCCTGCTAAACAAAATTCAAGCTGATCAAGCCACTTATCAATACACACAGGACAGAGAACAGCACCACTGCGGCGCCTCACTCAGTTTCTCCAAGTGAATATCAAGGCAAAATGGGGAGAAGGACTGTGTGTGCACATACTCTCACTGCCTGTTACTAATTAGTTGTGGAAAGAACTAAGGAAATCTGACCCCTGGTGAATTATTAGGTGATATGAAGGAATTACTACACATCTCCAGTGTGATAATGACAAAATGGCTATTTTTTTATTTTTTTTATTTTTTTGGTTTCTTGAGACAGGGATTCTCTGTAGATTTGGAGGCTGTCCTGGAACACTCTTTGAAGTCCGGGCTGGCCTCAAACTCACAGCAATCCGCTTACATTTGCCTCCCGAGTGCTGAGATTAAAGGCGTGTGCCACCACCACCCAGCCCAAAACGGCTATTTTTTAAGGAGCCCATTTCTCTTAGAGATACATAGTTAAGCATTTATGGATAAGATAATACCTCATTTTCTTTTACATTATTCATTGGGGGTATTACAGCAAAGATGAAGGTGATGTTCTGTAGATAAAGCAAGAGAAAATTGTAACTAAATGCTTATCCTCAGTTTTTCCAACCTAAATATCTCTTCTCACAGATATTAATAAAATAAAAAATAAATTGGCTCTTAATTCTATCAGAAAATATTAATCACATGTGTTTTTAAGACTATAAAATATATCCTAAAGTTGCCACTTAGCCCAACTGCAATAGATTGGCGAAGCCAGAAACCCCTCCTCCATACTTGTGTCTCTTGCTGGGAAAATAACTCAGTGGCAGTCACAGTCACAGGCCTTCCTTAGCTCTCACCCTTGGCCTGGGCCAGGAGCCGCAGTTTGCCCAGGCTACTCTTGTGAGGACACAAATGCAGTCACCTGATAGTTCAGCTCCAGACTGTAGCCTCCATGTCCAGGTAAATCTGGGTTCCCAGCAATGTTTTCTGTTCTATTTCCTGCTGTCTTACAGACTATACTGTCTGCTCACAGTGGAGAGTTGATGTAGACACCTTCCTGATAAGCCACCTTCTTCTCTCCTTAGAGAAAAGTCATCCACGCCCTTTTCTGGTACATTCCTGCCCTGATGGGCAGGTGGTAATAGTCTCTGACCTTCTCGGCAAAAGAGACAATTCAGCTTCCATTAATGTCTAACAAATGTGTCGATGCCCAGCACCTACGAAGCTCAGCCAATCTAAGGTCAATGCAACCAGAGACGATGAGCTGCTGAGAGTAAAGGCAACCATATCCAAGACACTTCATCTTTCCAGCACTGTGGGCCCTGTGAGTGTGAAAGGCAATGGACTTACTGTCCGTGACCAAGACACTCTGGGCCATGCATTCAAGGTGACCTGTCATGTGAGGGACAGAAGATGGTGCAACCAGGTGGGCCTGAACTTCGGAATCAGATAGATGTTGGCCGGAACCTAAACCAGCTTCTTAGTAGATATTTTAATGTGTGCAATAATGTTCACTTTCTGGGCCCCAAGTTCTTCCTCCAAGTACTGGCTTGCTGAAAAAAAAAACACCACCAAGCCCACATGTGGAGCCTTGTGAATTTCAAATTTCAAGAGGGTTACTTTGGCAGCAGAAGTGAACATTTTGGAACATCGTGTCCATGTCCATCCATCTCATCCTGTTCCAGAGGTCTTTGCATATATTTTGGGGTTTCTGGCTTGGCTCTCCAGCCCTGGGAACCTTTGACCCCAGCTCTTTCCAAGTTCAAGACTCTTACATTCACCCAGCACTGGTCCCTTCTCTCAGTAAGACACTGTGGGAGGGACAACCCCAGAGGGGGCAATTGCAGCTGCCACACTGGTGCAGGAGGGAGGACAGCTTGGTGGCTCTACAATCTTCACTAATCTGAAAATGATGAATGACTTCCTGCTAATTAACAATCCAGTGCCGTCATCAGCAGTCTGCTGTCCAGCTTGTTTGTCTCTGTAGGATCATTAAATACGGGAGATCCTGCTCGGTGCACGGGTTCCTTTCTAGCTGCTTCCTTGGGGCTGGAAGGAATGCTAGTGGGGAGGGCCAGTGTGCTTCTTGGGCATTCTGGGGACATCCTGGGGCACAGGAGCAGGGAGAAGTGGCATTACAAGAGTGGTAAGGAAAAGATAAATGTACAAGAGAGTCTTGAGAGATGTGCCAGAAAAGGACATGCTGCTCTTGCAGAGTCTGAGTCCAGTCCCCATCACCTACATGGTGGCTCACAAACGGTCCAGGGCCCTCTTCTGGCCTATGAAGTCACCTGCATACATGTAGTGGCTATACATACACTCAGTGCGCATACATATACATAAAATAAGTATATTTTAAAAGAAATTACAAGGCCCTTGCCATTTCCTCTTCCATTAAATCCTCAGAGTCACTGTAGGGGGTGAAGTAGCAGAGTTAATGCCATTTGGAGCTGAACAAACTGATCTTCAGAAAGGGCAAATAATGTACTCAGGGTCACATAACTAGTAAATGCTTCCTTTCATATTTCAGCACAATTGGTTTGAGTCCAGAACCACTGTTTGTGACAGCTATGTGATACACTCCTCAATACAACAGCAGCTGTAGACTTTAAGCGGCATAATTGAAGATGTAACATATATGGAAAATTACGGACGCAATAAATTTTTTTAAAAATCAGGATTTTGTGGAAGAAGGGACAGAACCTGATAAGAGGACAGAAAGCTTCTCATGTTGCATGGCAAATTCAGAACTGCTCATTTGTGTTGGGTTTCAGTGTGTGTGCACCTGTGTGCTTCTTGAGATACCTTTGCTAATGACCAGAAAGCCACCGTCTTATTTAAGGTTACTATCGCTGTGATGTAACACCATGACCAAAGAAACTCGGGAAGGAAAGGGTTTATTTGCCTCATACTTCCACATCATCAAAGTCAGGACAGGAACTCGTACAGGGCGGGAACCTGAAGGCAGTGGCTGGTGCAGAGACCATGGAGGGTGCTGCTTACTGGCTTGCTCTTCAGGACTTTCATCCTGCTTACTTACAGAAGCCAGAACCACTAGCCCGGGTATGGCATCACTCACTGAAAGATGCAGGCATTACGCTGGCCTGCCCTGTTACCTGGCAGAATGCACTCAGGCGGTTCTCTGGCCAGCCCAGAGTCCCATGAGAACTAGTCTGCACGCAGGTGTGAAGGACCCCTTTAAGAGACACTCCCTGACCACTTATGCTCTCTTATCTCTCACTCCTACCTCTCTCACTCTCTTACACTCCTTTACTCTCTGTCCCCGTTTCTCATGTCTGTCTCCCCCCGCTTTCCCTCTCCCGCCGCTATAATAAACTACCCTTAAGGAGCTCTCCATGGTTTGTGCTCCATCGCGCCGGTCCCGGTTCCATGCTCGTGCTCATGTTTCACCTTTTGCCCCTTCTAATTTCTAATTTCTAATCTTAAGCAAAATAACAACACTCACAACGGGATGAACCCTCCCCCATCAATCACTAATTAAGAAAATGGCCTACAGGCTTGTCCGCAGCCAGGTCTTATGATCTGCCCTGGGCCTGGGCGCCACAGACCAACCACTCTCAGGCTTTCTACCAAACCATCAGCCAGTGGAGGGTCACCTGTGTCTTTCAAATCATGCCTTTGTCATCTGGATGTGGCAAACGCCCTCTCAGAGGACAGGGAGCTGTGTGGGTACTTGCCTTGGTACTTTCTGGAGTATGAAAGGCACCTGTCACCTAGATGCTCTTGTAGCTCCTTCTCTGTAGCATGGAGGCCCCAGTCACTTGTCTTCTTCCTTGTCTCTCACTCTCCTCACTGGGTCTCTGAGGCCAGTGGGCCCTCGTGGGACTAGAACTCCCAGACTCTCGGTAGAAGGACTCCCCTCTCTGCCATAGTGTAGGTCACAGCCCAGACCAGAAAAATCATGTATGTGACTCCCAGCGTGAGGAAGCCTCGGGAAGGGGCCTTCAGGATGACTGTCCTCAGCCATGCTCAAAGCCTCCACTCTGTTCCTCCGTCACCTGCATCTCCCTGGTGGCTGGGGGCAAAGGAACGATGAGATGCAGCTTCAAGAGCTGAGATTTCTCTGTTTAGTAATTCTTTCTGTGGCCTCTCATTCAACCAGAAGTGAACCTGGTCAAGTTCACTCTCTGTGAAGTTGACTCTCCCTGGGAGCACTCCAGTGAGTCCTCCCAGGAGAGCACGACAGCATTCCCGCCAAGTCACTAATCTAACACATAAAAGATCACTCTTTGATTTCTCATATGAAGCTGAATCACAGCTTCATGCTCTCTGCTATTTCCATCATGTATAACCAATGAGGCAAAAGAAGCCAGAAATGATGGAACGTTGCATCTGCCAAAGCCTGGGCCCCTGGGTAGTTTCTCAAGTGACACTGGGGCTTGCTCTCAGGATTGTAAAAGTTCCAGAAGATGTTCATCTATTAGGAAATCCACAATATTCTCTCTCTCTCTCTTCTCTCTCTCTCTCTCTCTCTCTCTCTGTCTCTGTCTCTCTCTCTGTCTCTCTGTCTCTCTCTCTCTCTCTCGATTCTCATTCTGTGTGTGTGTGTGTATGTGTGTGTGTGTTTTAGTAATTCAGAGTAGATTGATAGAAAATCTGAGGTAATAATTTCAAAGCAGCATCATTGCTAAGCCCCAAGGATAACAACTTCCCAGAAGTCCTTATCAGTCCCAAATTATTGTTATCTGCCCAAAATTATAGTTATCTGCCCCCAAATTAAGGGAAGTTTAGATTGCAGCAAGTTGGAGCAATTCACAAAGGGAAGAAAAGTCCTGATCCCTGGCATAGAAGCCAGGAGTTGACACTTGTCCATTTCTTCTGTTAGTAAAACTTACAAGAGTCACAGGCCAGGCCAGTCTTAAGTAACCCCCACTCACAAGAACAATAAGAAAACATCAGCTACAGGTTGAGGAGAAGGTTACAGCCATCCCTTGCTTCTATTGAACCACATGCAAAGGTCCCTACAATCCAGTGATAAATGCCCCTGCAAGCAACAAATGTCTTAGACTAGCCACCTCACCCTTATTGTACATAGCCACATGCAATTTTACAACTATGTATATGGCCACTGCTTACTATCTGCCACACTGACTAGCCTATGAGCCCACTGAGGGCAAAAATAGTCTATGTGGAGGCCTCGCCTCCTTGCTCATAGTCTCAGTTGGTTCCTAGAAGGTGTTTATCACTGAAAAGCAGGTGACCTTGTTCCTAAAGATTCTGGATTCCTTTCTCTGTCCTCGATGATGATCTGGAAGGGAAAAATCCATTCACATCGCTTTTAATTACTTCAAAGAAATCTTGAGAAATTTCACAAAGTCAAACAAATCTAACTGCTCAAGTTCAAACCAAAGTTCATTATCACCAACAATCAAAATGGCCAACATTACAGAATCTAGGTCTTCTGGGTAAAAAACACAGAACTCATTTGGGTCCAAATAATAGTTGGTGTGGTGGAGCACACACACACCTGAAGGAAAAGCATCCTAGGAATGCCAAGAGAATGCCAAGAGCATCCTAGGAATGCCAAGAGAATGCCAAGAGCATCCCAGGAATGCCAAGGGCCTAGGGTGGGAGCTCTCCTGGCATATTGAAGACCAGGGGCACATGGGAGGAGAAGGTTACTCTGAGCTATCCTGGAGGGATTTGAACAGGGAACTGTCATGCTCAGACACTTTCTAAAGTCTGACTGTAGTTACCACAGAAGGAAGAAGGGAGTGCGAGAAGAAAGGGTAGACAAGCATCACTAATATTAGCCTGCTGAAGGTCTGCATCTATGGACATCATTCTCCTGACTGAATCTGGAAAGAGTTTATGGAACTGTCTGGGGGAACTGAGAAGGGAGAAATTCTCTGGTTGACTAAAAAGCAATTCCCATATAGGATATGCAGTGCTGTGTCATACCTAGGGTTCTAAGCCCAGAGAGAACAAGGCAATGTCTCCCTGGAATGGGCCTAGCATAGTGTCTCTGCCTCTGGATAAAGGACCAGTCAACCATTGGAATCCACTTAGAGTCTCTAAGAATGAACTGCAGCTGCCTGAAGCTCTGCCAGCTGACTGCCATGTATGGAGAAGTGACAATCATGCAGGCCCAAATGCTGTCCCTCCAAACCCATCTTGGGCTCAGCCTGCTACCAGGCTCTGCACAAACTTCTCAGTTCAGCTCAGAGGGCCTCATATTTGTGAAAATCCCTCCACAACTCCAAAGACTAGTTTAGTGGCCATGGTAGGGACATCATAGCCAGGGTCCAGGAAAAGATGGAAACAGCACTAACAGAGCTCCTTGCTGACTGGGACCTGGAAGTTGCCTGCTTCCTGAGGGGATCAGCATCATCCTCAATGAAATGGAACTGGTTCCTTTGCTGACCTCAATGAGGTGCTGGAAATGCCTAGCAGATGCCTGAGAGAGCACACATTTTGTGAGGACCTATTGTTGCCTGTACAAAGTATTCCCCAGAGATAATGTTATAGGAGGAAGGTGAGGCTGTTTCTTGAACTTTGACCAGGAAACATTTTTTAACAAAAACTAACATTTTTAATTGTAGCATTTTAATTAATTTTTAATAAAAATTAACATTTTAATTGTAGCATTTTCTAGTTTTCTGAAGTTTTTAAGATGGTTCTCAGGTTGTACAGGTTAACCCAATAGTCTTAGAGTTGGAGTTTTCCAGATGGGTTAATTCTTCTGATTGACAGGTTTGACAACCCAGAGATGAGGAGTGATATTGCATGCATACAGCCCCAAATGAAGATGAAAGAAAACCATGAACCACATTCCAGCTCTCTGTGACCTCTGCCAACTCAGTAAGGGTTGATCATACATCACCATGGTTTAAATACTTGATAAAATTCATTTCCATTCTACTGGGCTCCGAAACCATGACTGCCTGTGATATGAATGAACATGCGCCTTTGGTCACACACAGGATGGGTGAAGGAGAACCCACCATCCTCAGAGCCTTTTACTGTCCCTCAGTGGGAGGTAAGAATGCAAGGCAGGTGTGTCTAGCCTGCCTTTCCCTGTACTATCACTTGCAAGTGTTCTGTAAATGTTTGATGACATTGATGAATGTCAACCTCTCAAGGTGGTCTCTATAACCAGCATGACAGATTGAGGGACCCTGTTGGCTAGCTGTGACAATTATTGACATCAATATAACATGTAAAAGCAAAAGTTGAGAGCTTGGTGGAAAGGTCAAGGCATTAAACAGAGTTGCTGCAAATATCCAGAGTAAACGACCCCTGCTCACAGCATGACCAGCTGGCTCCCTGCTCTGGGAGACAGGACTAATTGGCATCTGGAGGGCATCAAGAAAGAGCCTTGAGCCAACTGAGGTCACAGTGGCTACATAGCACCCCTCCTCCATTTCTCTGTTAATTGGGTTGCCAAAATTATTTGTTTTACTTTTTAAACCCTCCGTGGACTCTGGCCTAGTCCAGGCCCACCTGGCTCTAGCTGACATTCCACCTTTGGGAAATGGGTGCTGCCTCAGAGCCCCACCCCAATCCCACCCACACCCCTGCCCACCCAGCCGCCACCTGGCAGCACTCACCTCCCTAAACAAAGATTGGCAGGGATTACAATGTGACCTGCTGTTTTCTCGACGACGTTGTGGGTTGTTTCTTTTCTTTTTTTCTTCGGGTTTTTCAGAAGGGATTTTCACCACCTCACTAGATCCTTGGCTACAATGTATTTACAGGCTTAAAATGCGTGATTCAGGTCACACATTTGTAGTCTCAGAAATAATTTGCTGAATAAACGGTCCAGTAAAAACCTTGTAATCAAGGACCAGCACAAAGCAGTGAATCCCACTGCAAGCTAGGAACTGTAGTTAATAATATATCAAGAAGTAAATATGCAACGCTGTCCGCCATAACTACAGTGGGTGACGGAGGGTTACTTACTGCAGTGGTTTCAATGAGCCGTGTCCCGTGCAGCCTCGGGTATTTGAACACTTGCTCTCTAGTTGATGGTGCTGATTGCAGGGATTATGGATACTTGCTGGAGGAAGCACGGCATTGGGTGCTGTGGAAGTCTGTAGCCTCTCCCCATGTCCCATTTGCTCTCCCAGTCTTGTGTGTGAAGAAGCCGGCTTCCAGCTCCTGCTCCTGTTGCCATGTTTTCGTCTTCATATAAACTCCTTAGTCTCTGTCTCTGTCTTTTGCTTCCTATTTCTCTGTGTCTCTGTGTCTTTCTGTGTGTGTCTCTCTATGTATGTCTGTGTGTGTGTGTGTCTGTGTGTCTGTCTATCTGTCTGACTCCTCTCTTTCTATCTATCTATCTATCTCTGGAACCATAATCCAAGACAAACTCTATTTTATCAGTGTCTCTCTCTCTCTCTCTCTCTCTCTCTCTCTCTGTGTGTGTGTGTGTGTGTGTGTATCTCTGTCTCCATTCTTTATATCTATCTATCTCTGGAACCATAATCCAAAACAAACTCTATTTTATCAGTTGTTCTTGGACATAGTATCTTATCAAACATCAGAAAAGAAACTAATAAACTATATGGGCATTCTTCATATTGCCTACTCAGTTTTCTCCTAAATCAAGGCATATGCCTTTAATCCCTGCACACTGGAAGCACACACAAGGGGGTCTCTGTGAGTTTGAGGCCAGTCTGGTCTACAATGGGAGTTCCAAGCAGCTAAAGCCACATAATGGCACCCTGTCTCAATAAATAAATAAATACTTTCTTTAAAAAAAAGTCTGATAATTAAAAATAATTATATGGGCAGGAGAGGAGCAGAGAGCTGCAGATGAAGGGATATATATGGTCCAGTAGTTGGGTTAATTTTCAAAGCTGAATGTTAGATCTGTGGTTGCATCCTTATTTTGTCTTCACAATAAACATTTTTATAAAACTAGCTTGATAATTCAACCATGTGCCTTCTCTTTATTTAAAAAAAATAATTTAGTGCTGAAGAGATGGCTCAGTCAGTAAAGCACTTAGTATACAAGCCTGAGAACCAGGGTTCAGATCCCCAGCTCCCATGGAAAAGCCAGGTGTACTAGCGCATGTCTGTAACCCCAGCCCCTGCAGGGAAGCGGGCAGAGGCAGAAAGATGGCTGAAGCCTATTGGCCAGCTACAAATCAATGAGCTCCACATCGAGGGAAACAAATAGTCAAACACGTACACTCACACAAAGAAAACAAAACAAACTGTAGTACCTTGGAGGAAGATACCAAAATCTGCCTTACACACACACACACACACACACACACACACACACACACACACACACACGCTGGAGTTCAATGGAGGAAGATGCCCTAAGTCTGCCTTACACATACATACACACACATACACTGACTACATATGACCACACCCAATAATAATATTATTATTATGCTCATTGCAGACATTTGAAAGGTGATGACAAAGAATCACCAAAAACTTGCTATCATCACCATTTTGGCTGTATCTACAAACCACAAAACTGAGATCATCCTGAATAAGCAGCTTGGAGCTCTTCTCTTTGTTTAAACTTGGTTTTGCACTATGAACACCCCTCTATGTCTTAAAATAGCTCCCAACGCATGCGTTTCATGGTATAGCTACAGCGTAAAAAACGAGAAGCTAAATCCCCCTGCAAGGCTTTCCCCATCTGGTTGACATTGTCGGAGGTGTGAATCTGCAGTGTCTTCCAGTGTGTGATGGAGATGCCTGATGTCCAGGAAGCCCTTTGGACCCCAGCTGAGGGCGAATTCCTCACACTTCCCATTATAGAGAAACTCGTCACTCTTTGGTGTGGAAGAGGGCCTTTTGTCTTCAAAATGTACATCAGCTCTGGTGGGCTTTCCTCTTACAGAAACAGAGGCAGGATTTGCATATTCAGAGCCTGACTGTGATGGGGTTGCTAGGCTCTGCCTGGACCCATGATGGGATCTGGGGTGTCCAGATTCAATGTCCTCGAGGTTAAGGTGATAATACTGAGTTTCGCTGACACCCCTTCCCGCTCAATAACACACTTCAGAGGGCAAAGGAGTCTAAATAATGCTGCAGTGAGAAAATTTACTTGCAAACTTCAGCAAAGCCAAACTCATTCCCACCCCCCATGGCTCCACACCAAGGAGCTCAAGGGGAAAAAAGTGTGAGCCTTGGCTGGGGAATGACAGTCTTTTCAACTCTCCATCCCTCCTGACACAGAAAATCCATGCTGAAAGTGGGTTGCAATGGAGTGGAACAGCCAACAAATAGAGCACATGTTAGCCAGAAGGCATTACATCTGACCATCCTCATGCAACCAATGGGACTTCTAGGTCACTTCTAGCAGGACCAGATTCCTCCTGCACCAACTGCTCCCCCTGAGACCAGCAGATACAGGCACAGCCCATCATAACCTTTACCAAAGGTATTCACTTCCACAGAGCCGGAGGGGAAGCGGGGCTTACTATTTTTAATTTGACAAAACATGTTTTCTAAAATGTAAGTCTCTTGCCAATTTCTCAGGAGCTTGCTCTTGGAAGGCTTCTCTGATCAGAGGGTCCTGGGAGAAGGGTTAGTGCTGCAGAAGATCCAGGGCTGTGAGGAAAGTGGCTGAGCTCCCTGAGTCGGAAGCATAAAGTTAGCTCAGTCTGAGAAGCCATCTGTCAGTTGATCGATGGAACTGAGAATCATTGGCTCTGTGAGCTGATAGATGCACTTGCAGAGAGGCAGCTATCCTTGCACGTGAGCTCCTTTGACCAGTTTACTCAAGTAGTAGCAACAAAAGGGTCAAGTCGTTGGTGCAGAAGGAATGGGGATGATGGCTCACATCAAGGATCACAAGGCAGCCAAGAAGGGAAAGAGAAAACACATCTACCTTGGGAAATAGCCTTCCGGGGTCCAGAGAGAACACGGGGACCACGGGAAGATGGCCATTCTACAGGTCAGGAACTATCACTGTGTCCTTGAACCAGAGACTGCGATGCTCATACAGGGTCAGACAAATGCCTCCACGCTTAGAAGTGGATCCCTCCTGTGAGCTGCAGCACGGCCAGATCTGATCTAAATGTCTGGGATCTGCGCAACACTGAGGACGATGGGAGTTGCCCCAGCTCTTCTTTGGATCTGACTGGGGCTGCGAGAATCAAAATTGTTGCCCTGTGCAATAAATAAGAAACCATTAGGGTATTATTTAGGGTCAACTTGACTGGGTTTAGAATCACCAAGGAAACAGGTGTGTCTTGAAGAGCTGTCTCCCAAAGGTTTGACAGGGAAGAAAAGACTCGCCCTGAATGTGGGTGGCACCAACCCACGAACTGGAGTCTTAAGCTAAATAAAATGAAGAATAGCTGATAGTCAATCTCTCTCTCTGTCTCTCTGTGTGTCTCTCTGTGTCTCTCTCTGTCTCTATCTCTCCTCTCCTCTCTTCTCCTCTCCTCTCCTTTCCTCTTCTCTCCTCGCCTCTCCATAGATCCGAATAGAAACAGTGATCAGTAGCATGCCACAGACTGAACATTACCCTGACATGGAACTTCCTCCACCAAACAAATCACTCTATTGCTTCTGAATTGAGCCTCGCTCAAGTTCTCAGGCCATGAGCAGAAGAAAGCCAGATCCACCACTAGACTGTCACTCAAATGGCCTCTAGCCTGCTTCTCAGTAGAGTCCCTCTTTCCCTCTGAAACTTCATGAGACACTCCTCCATTGTCCACATTTCTCTCTAGATTCTGGTCTTCCAAATTCATACAATAATGTTCCATCAACCCCTCCTTAAGGCATTCTAAGGCTGCTCTAGCCCAAAGCTCCAATCTCTTCGCACAAACCAAGTTGCAAAAAGACCTCAAACCATGTTGCCAGGAATATCACAACAGCTCCTCTCCTTCCTTGTATCAATCTTATGTAACAGTTACTTTTCTCATCACTGTAAAAAAAATATATATATACACATATATATATATATGTGACAAAGCAACTAGAGGAAGAATTTATTTGTGCTCAGTCTGAGGGCACAAGCTGTCACTACAAGGGAGTCATGCAGCAAGAGCTTGAGACAACTGTCCACAGTCTGTCTGCAGTCAGGAGCAGAAAGAAATGAAAGATATACTTTGATTACTTTCGCTTTTATTCAGTCAGGAACCCCAGCTCAAGGAATGGTGACCCCCATATTAGATTAGCATCACTTCAATTAAACCAATCTAGAAACTCTCTCATAGACATGCCTAGAGGTATGTGTCTAAGGTGAGAGTCTAGACCCCGTCAAGTACAACATAGATAAAGGCAAAGAATTAAGGGGAAACAGGCTGGTACTCTACTTAAAAAATGACAAAATGGAATTTTTTAATTTATGATGGAATATTAAACTTTTAAGATGATTAATATAAGCAAAATAAAATGAAAGTTATGATAAAAGCAAGCGCTAATAAAGGCCAATAGATCAAACAGATAATGTCTTAGTCACTGTTCTATTGCTGTGAAAAGACACCGTGGTCAAGACAATTTATAGAAGAAAGCATTTAATTGGGAACTTGCTTACAGTTTCAGAAGGTCAGTCCATGACCATAACGGGAGGGAGTAAGGCAGCAAGCAGGTAGGCATGGTTCTGAAGCAGTAGCTAAGAATTTATATCTGATCCACAATCATGAGACAGAACGAATGGACTAGGAATGGCTTAGGCTTTTTAAATCTCAAAGACCACCCTCAGTGACGCATCTCCTTCCAAGATCACACCACCTAATCCTTCCCAAACATTCCCAATTAATTGGGGACCAAATATTCAAATATATGAGCCATGCTCATTCAAATCATCACATAATAAAACAGAAAAGTATTTTAAAATATTCACAATAGCAGATTAACTAAAAAATTTATGGTATATTATATGGTACAATACAGAGATACCTCTGAATATAATGTTTTAGAAAGACAAGCAATGTCATACATTGTGACATAGTAAATGTTAAAATTAAATATAGTATATTTTCAACCTGAACCTACACATGCATAAGTTATCAATAAGCACATCACTATGTAGTCACAGAGAAATGTGGGGATGTGAGCATGTACATGTGTGTGTGCTAAGTCTGGAAGAAAGTACACTGAAATTCCTCTAAAGTGTGCAGTGGCCAGGGGGTAAAAGCCAGAGAGGCAATAGCTCTCTGTGGTTATAGAGTGCGCTGGGTAACATGATGGAGCCTCCCCATCCCAATGATAGGCCATTGGTCTTCTTTACTCAGTGTGCATTGTGGTTACATCTTCCATTAGGTCACATGAAACTCCCTACAAGTTGGGCCTGGTGGCCTTCTCACAGTGATAAACTCCAAGGAAGGACACCATCTGCAACACCAGGAGACCACAAGAACCACAGCTCTGGGAGGAAACCTTCCCTGTCACCCAAGACAGGATTCCTCTGGCCATGCAGCTACTGGATGCAGAAGACAGAGGGATCCTTTAAATGTACGTACTTATGGGCTCAGGAACAGAATGACCATGCTCTTCAGGGAAAGGACCCAGGACCTGGAGAAATCTGCATAATGTGACTTTTTCAAGCCCCATGCTTGTCTATGATTATGCTTTCACAGACTCTAAATTCCATTGTACATTTTTCCTCTTTAAATTTATATTAGCATACAAAAGAATGGATTTCATTTGAAATGTCCATATACACGTATCATTATACTTTGCTCAAATTCAGCACCTTCATCTTCCCTTGTCTCCCCTTCCCCGCCCACCACTGTTCCCTTCCTCCACTTACATAATCCCCCACTCTCCTTCTGCTTTCACATCATATATACAAATATATGCATTTATTCCTATTGCTTATTTCATTATAGTTTTATTGATAATTTCATACATATACAATGAAATATAATCACATGCACTCCATTTCTCCCCTCAAAACCTCCCACATCTTCCCCAACACATCTTCCTGGCTTCATATCTTTTTAATAACTAAATTCAATTTACCACAGTAATTTTTTATCTCCATTACCAAGAGATTGCATATTCTCAAATCTCTCTCAAGATGTTATTTTTTATGGGAGCTCTGCTAAAGCCTGATAGGTGTGGTAGTTTGAATCTATTGACCCCCATAATTTCACTGGGAATGGCACTATGGGGAGGTGTGGCTTTGTTAGTGTGGGTGTGGCCTCGTTGGAGGAAGTGTGTCACTGTGGGGCCAGGCTTCGAGGTTTCCTATGCTCAGGACACCATTCGGCGAGTGGTGTTGCCTGCAAGAAGTAGCACTCTAGCTCTAGTGCCAGGTCTGCCTTCACAGACCAAGCTCCCCATCATTATAACTGGACCTCGGGAACTGTAAGCGAGCCACCCCAATTAAGTGGTTTCCTTCTAAGAGTTAGTGTGGCCGTGGTGTCTCTTCACAGCAATAAAAAACCTAAGACAGTAGGATATGAGAGTCTTGGGACTTTAGATTGGCATGCCCCTCTTAACAATGCAGCTATTCTGCCAAGCTCTCCCTCAGCAAGTCCCAAGCTCAACTTCTGAGGACAATTGTAGGGAAAATGTCTGCTCCATTCATGGAGTTCACCAACAGTATGCAAGGAGACTGGGGCATCTGACTTGCTCTAACTGTAGTACAAGGATGGGTATTTTATGCTTGAGGTGGAGAAAAGGACCACCACAGTAGAGTGGTCCAGAGAGTCACACATCAGTCCCCTATCAGGTCTCAGCCTGTCCATCAACACTGCACAGCTTAGAATTTGCAATGAAATATGGCATTTGGCACTTGACACTCTTCCTAGGAGCTCAGGATTTGAACCTAGACATTAAACTCAATTTTATTAGGCAATCACTAAGGTAAGGCAACACAGTCATGTTTCCCTTTTGCCCCCATCAGACACACTGGACATCATTGTTCCTTCCTGAGGAATAGTAACAGCCTTTGCAGTTGCCTAGCTCTCAGCATTTCTACACTAATTATTCCCTTTGAGACAGAGACCAAGGTGTGAGATTGTGAAACAAGGACCACATTGGGGGAGCTAAGTGGTTGCCCTCCAGTCATAAGACTTGAGAGGGGTGGAGTCTGAACTTCTGACCCGGACTGAGCTCATATACAGAAGCAGCCCCTTGACCCTAGACCACCCCATCCACATGGTCTCACGGTATCAACCTGACCCACCAGTGTTCATAATGTTCGTGCCTCCCTCCATTGCTCACCACTGATTACCTGAGCCTCCATTTCCTCCGAAACAAGATGCTGTCCCTGGCAAACTGAATCTTACCAGCAGAGGTAAGCTAGCCCCTCTTCTCCACCTGTATTTAAGAGACTTGTGTGTGAGAGAGAGACAGAATTGCTCTACATAACCCTGGCTGTCCTAGAACTCATTATGAAGACCAGGCTGGATTCAAACTTATAGAGATGCCCAGCCTCTGCCTCCCAAGTGCTGGGATTAAAGGCATGTAGCACCATGCTTCATCTCATTTTTTTTGCTTTACTACCTTCTACTATAATTGATTTATTTACAAGTGGAACTATTCATTTATGAGCTCTATAGGGCAGTGGCTATCTGAAACAGATGAGGTGAGTTCATAATGTTCGTTATGTGAATGACAAGTGGAACTGATCTCTCAGATATGAATACCCAGGCTGTTATATGAAAGGAAACATCTTCACAGCACCTTTGGTCCGTGCCATCTCCATCAGCAGCCACACGTTCAAGGCATTCCTACACACTACTGTGACTGTCACTTGACAGGTGCTCAAGAAAGTTCTCTCAAAAGAATGAGCGAATCAGTGTAAAAGAGTTAGGGACTGCAGTGAAATGGAAATGTTACTTACTCTAGGCTCAAACTGAAGGGAGCCTGTATTGCTCTTGCAGAGGACCCAAGTTCGGTTCCCAGAACCCATGCCAGGATGTTCATAGCAGGCATCTGCACTCACTGCACTCACATGCAAATACCAACATACAGACACACATATATGCAATTAAGTCAAGTAAGCCTAAAGAAGAGACATGGGGCTCCATGTTCTGAAGGAAAATGGTCTCTGTAGGCCATATATTTGCATGCTTAGTTCTCAGGTGACGAACTGTTTGGAAAGGATTAGGAGGAGTGGCCTTGTTGGTGGACTTGTGTCATTGGGAGTGGGCTTTGTGGTTTCAAAAGCCCAAACCAGACCCCCCTCTCTCTCTCTCTCTCTCTCTCTCTCTCTCTCTGCCTGCCTGAATCCCACGGGATCAGGATGTGACTCTCAGGTACCATTCCAATACCAAGCCTGTCTGCTTCCCACCATGATGATAATAGACTAACCTCTGAAACTGTAAGCAAACCCCCAATTAAATGCTTTCCTTTATAAGAGTTGCCTTGGCTCCCAGTACTTGGGAGGCAGAGACAGGCAGATTTCTGAGTTTGGGGCTAACCTATTCTACAGAGTAAGTTCCAGGACAGCCAGGATTACAGAGAAGCCCTGTCTTGGAAATAAAGAGTTGCCTTGGTCTTGGTATCTCTTCACAGCAATAGAGCTGTAACCAAAACAGAATATGGGCATTTGAGTGTATATGAGAGTGTATGCATGAGTGTGTGCATGTGTGAGTGTATATGAGAGTGTATGCATGAGTGTGTGCATGTGTGAGTGTATATGAGAGTGTATGCATGAGTGTGTGCATGTGTGAGTGTATATGAGAGTGTATGCATGAGTGTGTGCATGTGTGAGTGTATATGCGTATAAGTGCATATGTGAGACCTCGTGTGTGTGTGTGTTTCCTTATATTTCTGTGTTTCTTTTTAATTGTTTTAGATTGATTTATTTTATGTGTTTGAGTGTTTTGCACGTATGTCAGTGTACCATATAAGAACCTGGTGCCCAAAGGGGACAGATGATAACATTGAATTCCCAGGAATTGGAGCTGCAGATGGTTGTGAACTACCATGCAGATGCTGGGAATTAAATCCTGGTTCTCTGCAAGAGCAACCAGTGCTCTTAACTACTGAGCCATTTCTCTAGTCCCAAGCTGTAAAAATAATCAATGTTGGATATTTATGACCCAAAGGAACAGCTATCAAAGCAGTGCCAATTAAGAAGTGACAGCCAATCTGAGGACAGTAGATGAAAATGGAAAAGGAGGGTTTTTTGGTTTTTGGTTTTGTTTTAGTTATGATTGTAGTTTTGTTTTGGTTTTTAGTTTTTCTATACAGGGTTTATCTGTATCCTTGGCTGTCCTGGAATTCATTCTGTAGACCAGGCTGGCCTCAATCACACAGAGATCCACCTGCGTCTGCCTCCTGAGGGCTGGAATTAAAGGTGTGTGTCACCACCGCCTGGCTACTTAAATGTTATTATTTAAGTAAAAACACCAGTCGTTTAAAAAGAAAAAGAAAGACCAGATGTCAGACATGTAGACAACAGCAGTCTGCCAAACGACAATGGAACAAATGACTTAAGATGCCCAGAGGCAGAAAGGAAGCCAAGGTCCTTATACATAGCAAAACGAACCGTTAGGTATAAAGACTGAAGGCAGTCTTCATACAGAAATAAATGCAAAGACAGAGCAGCCAGAATAAACAGACCCGATTCACTAGTTACTATAATCAAGACAGTGTTTAACTGGCATAAACACCCACAAAGAACAGCATAACAGAAGAGAGGGAATAGAAATGGCCCATGAGTCTGTGTAACTCACTTTCAACCAAGGTACATAGAGGATGCAATGGACAAAATAGTAGCAAAGGGGCCAGTGTGAGGTCTCCCTGCATGTAAGTGCTTGCCACAAAACTGACCTCCGGAGTTCAATTCCTGAGGCCCACACAGTGGAGTAAACCAACACCCTAAAGCTGCTCTCTGGTCTCCACACATCCACCAGGCTACATGTGAGCATGCGTGCACAGACACACGTAACACAGATTAATTCATTACTTTTTTAAAGAAAGGAAGACAAGACTTGAGGATGTGGCTCTGTGGTGGCACCTCTCCCCAGATGCACAGGTTCCCGAATGTCATCCGCAGCACGGTAAGAAAGCTTGAAGCACAGACAGAAAAATATCACAAATCAGTTTTTCAGATGGACGAGTAAGTACCCACAGCTCTCAAACTCTGTATGCAAACTGTTCGATATGAAAGGAAAGTAAAATAATTCAACAGATGTTTTATTGAAGAGTAAAGGAAGATGGAGGCAGGCAGACCAGGAGACTGCTGGCTGAGAGTGCAAGGATGTCACTTGGGAGTGACAAGCATCTAATATAGTAATGACAACTGTACCAGACTTTTTCATTTAGGCCACCAACCAGCTCCACTCCCAAATCACAACACAGAGACTTATTGGTTATGAATGCTCGGCCTAGCTTAGGCTCATTTCTACCTAGCTCTTTTAACTGAAATTAACCCGGTTCTCTTCATCTACCTTTTGCCTCGGGGCTTTTTGCTTTTCTTTCCTCTGTACATCTCTCTTCACTGCTTCTGTGTCTTGTGTGGCTGGTGGCTGCCTGGCTTCTTGCCCCAGGTATGTCCCTCTCTTTCCCCCTCATTCTCTTCTCCGTCTTCTTTCTTCTCTTCCTTCCTTTATTCTCTCTGCCTGCCAGCCCTGCCTAGCCCGCTCCTGCCTAGCTATTGGCCATTTAGCTTTGTATTAGACCAAGCTTTTTATTAGGCAAGGAGAAACAAATGTAACATCTTTACATAGTTAAAGTAATTTCCACAGCAAACAACAACAACAAAAATCCAGCTCTATTGTATAAAAGACACAACTAAGTAAAAAGATTCAAAATTGGAGAGTATTAAAAATGACAAAAATCACATTAGGCAAATTTTGATATCAAAGTGGAATTCTCATCAAAAGCAAGGCTAAAAATTTTTCTATAATGCTAATAGCTATGATTTGTGATAAAATAATATTATTTATGCTTCTGAAAATATATTTGCCAAGCAGTGATTATAGATGAAAATAATTTTCCAAACACAGATAATCTGTTCTCAGAGGGAACATGGTATTAAATATCTGTATCAAATGTAAATCAGAGGGAAGCTGCATCCATGAAGGCTCACCAAAGATTGGATAAAGGTAACAACAATAGACTCTTTATGTTTGTTTGTTTGTTTGTTTTATTGGTGGTGTGGGGGGTTGTTTGCTGTTTTAGGGGGAATTGGCTTTTTGAGACAGGGTCTCTCTATACAGCCGTGGCTGTCCAGGAACTCACTATGTCGACCAGACTGATCTAAAACTCGCAGAGCTCCACTTTGCCTCTGCCTCCCGTGTGCTGGGTTATTGTCTTAGTCAGTGTTCTATTGCTATGAAGAGACACCGTGGCCATGGCAACTCTTATAAAGGAAAACTTTTCATTGGGCCTGGCTTACGGTTCAGAGGTTTGGTCCAGTCTCCTCATGGCGGAGGAACATGGCAGCATGCAGGAGGACAAGGTAGCTGACAGTTCTACACATCTGGATCCAAAGGCACAGGAAGATCAAGTCTCTGGGCTTTGCCTGAACGTCTGAAACCTCAAAGCGACTACGTCCTCTGATAAGGCCACACCTACTCCTACAAGGCCTCACACATTCTAATCCTTTCAAATAGTGCCACTCCTTATGAGCCTATTGAGGTCACTTTCATTCAAACCACACAGTCCAAGTGTCCCACCATGCTGAACATTCAAATGTGGAAACAGGAAATCTCACTCGTGGGGGCCTACCTCTGTATGAAGAACTACAGGTCATTGACAACTACTGAGAGAGGGAGACTTAGTCTTCCCCAAAGATGAGCGCCCCTGTTTTGGTTATCCAATACCAAGTGGTCAGCCTGAAAACATATGCATACAAGCAACACTAAATGGACTCAATGGGTTGTATTTATATGCAAAGATATGTAACAATAGTAATTAAAGAAAAAGAAGCCATGAATTTGAGGAGGAGCAGGTGGCATGGGAGGGATTAGAGAGAGGAAAGAGAGGGGAAATGATTTACCTATATTTTAATTTAAAAACTGCAAGAAAAGGGGCTGAAGAGAAGGCTCAGTGGTTAAGAGCTCTGACTGCTCTTCCAGAAGACCCAGGTTCGAGTCCCAGCACCCACAACTGTAATTCTACTTCCAGTGACTCACTGCGTGCACATGGTACACAGTCATACATGCAGGCAAAAACTCATACACATGAAAAAATACCTGGCTATGGTGGTGCTCACCTTTAATCCCAGCACTGGAGCTGGAGGTGAGGAGAACAGGGTGGGAGATTTATGAGTTCTGAGTTCAAGGCCAGCCGGATCTAGAGAGCGAATTTCAGGACAGCAAAGGCTACACAGAGAAACTCTATCTTAAAAAACAAAAACAAAAAACATGAAAATAAAAATTTTAATTAAAAACAATAAATGGGAAAGAAGTACAATCAATACAACACAATTGAATAAATCAAAATAAAAGTCAGATAGAAAACTAAAAAAATAAAAAGTAATTTGGCATGCCCAACTTCAGGTGAGCTTGTGTCCTCTTAGGGACCCCTCCCTGCCCACCACCCACTCCCTTAATCTTCTGGGGGCCAGCTCCTGTCATCAAGAGGACCTGCCCACACAGGAAAGAGATAAGCTCTTCCAGACCTCACCCTCCGGCGTGCCCAGCTTCAGCTTCAGGAAAGAAGGAGAACAGTGGAGACAGAAAGACCCCACCTGCACCCACTGGAAAAAGAGATGGGAAGAAGACAGAATAAGAACTCACTCAGCAATAGAAATACCAACATGACTCCACCAGAATCTAGAGACCCCACGCCAGCAAGATGTGAAAAGCACAACATAGATGAAGCAGAAGAGACAGACCTTAAAAATTGTATTATGAAGATGATAGAGGAAATGAGGAAATCCCTTAAAGAAATAGAAGGAAAAAACAAACAAAAAATACATGAAATGGAGGAAAAGGCACACCAAAAATTTCAAGAAATAAACAAATCTCTTAAAGAATCTAAAGAGTACCAAGAAAAAAACAACCAAACAAATGAAGGAAACAATTCAAGCAGTTGAAGGATTGAAAGCTGAAATAGAAACAATAAAGAAAACACAGAATGAAGGGATGCTGGAAGTAGAAAAGCTGGGTAAATGATCAGGAACTACAGATGCAAGTATCACCAATAGAATATAAGACATAGAAGAGAGAATCTCAGATGTTGAAGACTCATTAGAGGAAATACAGTCATTAACCAAAGAAAATCTCAAATCCAACAAATCCCTAACACAAAATATCCAGGAAATATGGGACACCATGAAGAAGCCAAACCTGAGAATACTAGGTATAGAAGAAGGCAAAGAAACACAGCTCAAAGGTACAAAAAACATATTCAACAAAATCATAGAAGAAAACTTCCCTAACCTAAAGAAGGATATGCCTATGAAAATACAAGAATCTTACAGAACACCAAATAGGCTGGACCAAAAAAAGAAATCCCCTCGCCACATAATAATCAAAACATCAAACCTACAGAATAAACAGAAAATATTAAAAGCAGCTAAAGAAAAAGGCCAAGTAACATATAAAGGCAGACCTATCCGAATTACACCCGACTTCTCAGTGGAAACTATGAAAGCCAGAAGATCCTGAACAGATGTCCTATAAACACTAAGGTAACAAGGATGCCAGCCCAGGCTACTATATCCATCAAAGCTTTCAATTACCATAGATGAAGAAAACAAAATATTCCACGACAAAGCCAGATTTAAACAATACATATCCACGATCCAGCCATACAGAAAGTCCTGGAAGGAAAACCTAGACCCAAAGAAGATAACTACACTCACAAAGACATAGGCAATAGATAATCCCACATTACCAAACACCAAAAGAAAAAGGGAGAACCTACACATAATAACACCACTACCAATAAATCAAAAACAAACAAGAATCATCAATCAATGGTCATTAGTATCCCTAAATGTCAGCGGTCTCAACTTGCCTATAAAAAGACACAGACTAGCAGAATGGATACGAAGACAGAACTCATCCTTCTGCTACATACAAGAAACACATCTTAACGTCAAAGAGAGACGTTACCTCAGAGTAAAGGGTTGGGAAACGATTTTCCAATCGAACAGACCCAAGAAACAAGCTGGTGTAGCAATCCTAATATCTAACAAATTAGACTTCAAATTAAAACCAATCAAAAGAGATGAAGAAGGACATTGCATATCATCAAAAAAAGTCCATCAAGATGAAGTCTCAATTCTGAACATCTATGCCCCAAATAAAAAGGCACCCACATTCGTGAAAGAAACATTACTAAAGCTCAAATCCCACATAAAAGCTCACATACTAGTAGTAGGAGACTTCAACACTCTGCTGTCACCACTAGACAGGACCTCCAGACAGAAACTTAACAAAGAAACAAAAGAACTAATAGAAGTTATGACCCAACTGGGTTTAACAGACATCTATAGAACATTCCATCCAAACACAAAGGGATATACTTTCTTCTTGGCGCCACATGGAACCTTCTCTAAAATAGATCAAATAATTGGAAACATAGCAAACCTCCACAGATACAAAAAAAATTGGAACAACCCCCTGTATCTTATCAGGCCACCACGCATTAAAAGTAAAATTCAACAATAACACAAATCACAGAAACCCTACAAACTCGTGGAAATTGAACAATGTACAATTGCACCATCCTTAGGTAAAGGAAGAAATAAAAAAAAGAAATTAGAGGCTTCCTGGAATTCAATGAGGATGAAGACACAACATACCCAAACTTATGGAACACTCTGAAAGCAGTGCTGAAAGTTCATAGCACTAAGTGCCCACATGAAGAAACTGGAAAACAGTCACACTAGAGAATTAATAGCACAACTGAATGCTCTAGAACAAAAAGAAACAAACTCACCCAGGAGGAGTAGATGCCAGGAAATAATCAAATTGAGGGCTAAAATCAATCAAGTAGAAACCAGGAAAACATTGCAAAGAATCAATGAAACAAAGAGTTGGTTCTTTGAGAAAATCAACAAGGTAATCAAACCTTTGTCCAAACTAACCAAAAGGCAGAGAGAGCACACACTAATTAACAAAATCAGAAATGAAAAGGGGAACATAAAAACGGACACTGAGGAAATCCAGAGAATCATGAGGGCATACTTTGAAAACCTGTACTCCACAAAATTCCAAAATTTAAAGGAAATGGACAATTTCCTGGATAGATATCACTTGTTAAAACTAAATCAAGAACAGGTAAACAATCTAAACAGACCTATAACACCTAAGGAAATAGAAGCAGTCATCAAAATCTCTGAACCAAAACAGTCCAGGCCCAGATGGCTTCAGTGTAGAATTCTACCAGAAATTCAAAGAAGAGTTAATTCCAATACTCCTCAAAGTGTTCCACACAATAGAAACAGGAGGTTCACTGCCAAACTCTTTTTATAAGGCTACAACTACCTTGGTACCCAAGCCTCACAAAGACACAAATAAGAAAGAGACCTATAGACCAATTTCCCTTATGAACATCGATGCAAAAATACTCAATAAAATACTAGCAAATCAGATCCAAGAACACATCAGAAAAATCATCCACCATGATCAAGTAGGCTTCATTCCAGGAATGCAGGGATGGTTCAACATTAGAAAATCTATCAATGTAATCCACCATATAAACAAACTGTGAAAGAAAAACCACGTGATCATCTCACTAGATGCTGAAAAAGCCTTTGACAAAATCCAACACCCCTTCATGATAAAGGTCCCAGAGAGATCAGGGATACAGGAACATACCTGAACATAATAAAAGCAATATACAGTAAACCAACAACTAACATCAAACTAAATGGAGAGAAACTCAATGCAATTCCTCTAAAATCAGGAACAAGACAAGGTTGTCCACTCTCTCCATACCTCTTCAATATTGTACTTGAAGTTCTAGCTAGGGCAATAAGACAACAAAAGGAGATCAAGGGGATACAAATAGGAAAAAAAGTCAACTTGGACTATTTGCAGATGATATGATAGTTTACATAAGTGACCCAAAAAACTCCGCAAGGGAACTCCTAGAGCTAATAAACATCTTCAGCAAAGTGGCAGGATACAAGGTTAACTCAAAAAAATCAGTGGCCCTATTATATACAGATAATAAAGTGGCTGAGAAAGAAATCAGAGAAACATCACCCTTTACAACAGCCATAAACAGCATCAAATATCTAGGAAAACGTTAACCAAAGAAGTGAAAGACCTGTATATCAAGAACTTTGAATCTCTAAAGAAAGAAATCAAAGAAGTTACCAGAAAATGGAAAGATCTCCCATGCTCTTGGATTGGTAGGATCAACATAATAAAAATGGCAATCTTGCCAAAAGCAATCTACAGATTCAATGCAATCCCTATCAAAATACCAGCACAATCCTTCACAGACCTTAAAAGAACAATAATCAACTTTATATGGAAAAACAAAAGACCCAGGATAGCCAAAACAACCATATACAACAAGGGAACTTCAGGAGGCATCGCCATCCCTGACTCCAAGCTCTATTACAGAGCTAAGTCCTGAAAACAGCTTGGTATTGGTACAAAAATAGATAGGTAGACCAATGGAATCAAATTGAAAACCCTGATATTAACCCACACACCTATTTGATTTTTGACAAAGAAGCTCAAATTATACAATGGAAAAAAGAAAGCATCTACAACAAATGGTGCTGGAATAACTGAATATTGGTATGCAGAAGACTGCAGATAGATCCATCTCTATCTCCTTGCACAAAACTTAAGTTCAAATGGATCGAAGACCTCAACATAAATCCAGCCACACTGAAACTCTTAGAAGAGAAAGTGGGAGGTACCCTTGAATGAATTGGTACAGGAGACCACTTCCTGAACATAACACCAGTAGCACAGACACTGAGATCAACAATTAACAAATGGGACCTCCTGAAACTAAGAAGCTTCTATAAGGCAAAGGACACAGTCAACAAAACAAAGAGGCAGTCCACAGAATGGGAAAAGATATTCACTAACCCCATATCTGACAGAGGGCTGATCTCCAAAATTTACAAAGAACTCAAGAAGCAAGTCTCCAAAACACCAAAGGATGCAATTAAAAAGTGGGTTACAGAACTAAATACAGAATTCTCAATAGAGGAGTCTAAAATGAGAGATACTTGAGAAAATGCTCAACATCCTTAGCCATCCGGGAAATGCAAATCAAAACAACTCTGAGATACCATCTTACTCCTGTCAGAGTGGCTAAAATCAAAACACCAACGACAATTTATGCTGGAGAGAATGTGGAGAAAGGGGAACACTCCTCCACTGCTGGTGGGAATGCCAACTTGTACTCCCACTTTGGAAATCAGTATGGAGATCCCTCAGGAAAATGGGAATCAATCTACCACAAGACCCAGAAATTCCACTCTTAGGCATATATCCAAAAGATGAAAATTTATACAACAAGGACATCGGTTCCACTATGTTCATAGCAGCATTATTTGTAATAGCCAGAACGTGGAAAACCTAGATGCCCCTCAACTGAAGAATGGATAGAGAAAATGTGGTACTTACACATGGAGTATTACTCAGCAGATAAAAACAATGGAATCTTGAAATTCGCAGATAAATGGATAGCACTGGAAGAAACCATCCTGAGTGAGGTAACCCAGTCACAAAAAGACAAACATGGTATGTACTCACTCATGGATTTTAGACATGGATCAGGGGAGTGTCAGTCTGCAATTTCACTGACAGTGAGTCTGGGAAACAGGAAAGAACCTAAGAGAGATATACATGTTACCCCAGAGAAGAGGAATGAGGCAAGATCTCCTGAACTTATTGGGAACACAGCGGGGTGGGGGGGAGGGAATTGGAGCTGGGAAGAAGAGAGGGGGAGAAGACAAGGAGAGAGTAGGTCATGGGGGAACAAGAAGGTTGAGTTGGGGTAGAATAGAGGGAGAACAGGATGAGAAATACCATAATAGAGGGAGTCATGGGTTTGAAGAGAGATCTGGCACCAGTGAGACCTCTCGCGATCTACAAGGATGACACCAACTGGCAAGCTAAGCAATAGTGGAGAGACTACCCTAAATGCCCATTCCTGATAATGAATTTCATGATTACCTTATATGCCATCCTAGAACCTTCATCCAGTGACTAATGGAAGCAGAGGCAAACACCCACAGCTATACCCTGAACTGAACCCATGGAACCCAGTGACAGACAGAGTGGAGTGATGAGCAAATGGGCAAAGAATGGGCTGGCGAAGCCAGCAGGGACGGCTGACCTGAACAAGGGAGAGCTCTTGGACCCCGGGCCGACAGCTGGGAGGCCAGCATGGGACTGATCCAGACCCCCTGAATGTGAGAATCAGTGGGGAGGCCTGGGCAACCTGTGGGGCCCTGGGCAGTGGATCAGTGTTTATCCCTGGCATACAGATGAACTCTGTGTGTCCATGGCACGGGGAGGGATGCTCTCTCAGCCTAGACTCTGGAGGAAGGTGCCCTGAGTGAGGTTACAGACTCTGGAGATCCCCTGTGTGGAGGGAGGTGGGAATGGGGTGGGAGTCTGGGGGAAATGGTGGGGGGTGCAGGAGGAGGCGAGAGAGAGGGAACTGGGATTGACATGTGAAGCAAGCTCTTTTCTAAAAAAAAAATGTAGTAATTTTTTCTTGAAAAAAAAGTAAAAAAAAGAGTAATTGTTTGGAGGAAAATATCTACAAAATGGGAGAAGTGGTACAAACAGAAGAAATACGGAGAAACCTGCAGCACACAACTCCCATGATACAAGCAAGTTCCATGATCTCAGGAAAAGGCGTGATCAGGGTGGGATGTACAAACTATGTACGTGCATACTGAACAGTAACGACCTCATTCACGTCCCTACAGGTGCTTTAAATATGCTCCCTCTGAATACACCAACAGGCTGTTCTGTCTCCCTTTTGATGCTTTTTGGAAAAGCACCTGCAGCTACAGATTCAAAACCTCACCTGTGAAAGGTCTACAAAGCAAGTTCCAAAATAGCTAGGGCTACACAGAGAAACCTTCTCTCAGAAAGAAAGAAAGAAAGAAAGAAAGAAAGAAAGAAAGAAAGAAAGAAAGAAAGAAAGAAAGGAAGGAAGGAAGGAAGGAAGGAAGGAAGGAAGGAAGGAAGGAAGGAAGGAAGGAGGAAGGAAGGAGGAAGGAAGGAGGAAGGAAAGAATGAACAGGAAGAGAGAGAGAGAGAGAGAGAGAAAGAGTGTGTGTGTGTGTGTGTGTGTGTGTCTTCCTGCAGAGAGGTCTTTTTCACAGCCTGAGGGAGCTGTGTGCATGGACCTGTGGCAGGCCACTCTGGAACTAGTTTGGTCACTGAACAGGAGATAAATCGGAAATTAAATAAATAAATCAGTTGAATGAAGGTCCTGTGCAATTTTTGCCATATTTGAAGGAAAGAGACTTTGAGACAGGGGTGAGAAGGGGAAAAGAAAATGTATTATGTGTGTCTCTCCAGCTTCCATCATTAGGAAAAGAAGCAGAGAAATCATGAGAAAGTGTGCCTAAATCTAAATTCTTATCAGAGATGGGGGGCAGGCAGGATGGAGCAAGAAAGTGGGGACCTCTCTCAGAACAGAGAGCTGAGTAACAGAATCACTGAAAGAGAATGTTCCAGGTTAAATCCAGGGACTCGTGCACAGCTCTGTGCTCTACCACTGAGCTATACTCTGAGCCAAATATTCGAATGCTTTTAAATACCAGGAAGTAGGGGCTGGAGTAATGGCTCAACAGTTAAGAGCACTGACTGCTCTTCCAGGGGACTCGAGTTCAATTCCCAGCACCCACATGGCAGCTCACAAGCATCTGTGACTCCAGTCCCATGGGATCTGATGCTCTCTCCTGGTCTCCCTGGGCACTAGGCACATGCATAGTACACAGATATATATATATATATATGTATATATATATATATACACATACATACATATACAGGCATATACACATATATACAGACATATAATGCAACACTCATACACATAAAATAAAAATAATTCTAAGTACCAGAAAGTATTGTTTTTGCCTGAAATCCCCAATTATGTCCACAAAGCATGGCAGCTTGTTTGATCAAAGCATGTCTTTTCACTGCAGTGTTGTCAGGCAGCACAGCAGGATTGCAGTTAGGGTCTCCGGGTCTCCGCACGTGGATGCCAGTCTGCTGTCACCACTAGTCGGGATGCCTGTTGAGGACCCTGAAGGCCCCTTTCACTGCCAAGGCCTCGCAGAGGGAGTGGGAGGCAGAGCGTCTGGGGACAACATTCCATTCATTGTCCCCCTCAGGTAAAGGTCTCCCCAGTAGATCTGAGTCAGAATGACAGGCTTGGAGCTATTCTGGCTGCATTCTTGACCTAAGACAGTTTTCCTGTTGATAATTTTGGCTTGGCTTGTTTGGGTCTCTCCAGCGGGAGACCAGATGAAGATCAAACACTCAACCCCCCACTCCAGATGAAACAAGCCTGAAAGAGCCAAGGAAGCCAAAGCCCCTGCTGTTGGAGGGTGGGAAACGGGATGGAGCCTCTTTCTCTGTGGCTTAGGGAAACACTGTAAAGACAGCCTGGCCTGCCCTGAGCCACATAAAGCTAAGGTCACTGTAAGGCACCCTCTGAGGCCTGAGTCAGGATGACCAGGGCCAGGCCACTGTGAAAGGCATACCACCGTCACACCAGGGTGTATAGGGCCTGTCACTATTTGTAGTCAACCTTCAGGAAGTCCAAGAATAAAGAAAATGAGACTCGGAAGACTGGCCCCTGTCAGACTCTGTATACTGGGACAGTATTCTTACTCAAGTAGTGGGAGATGCTGAGGAGGGGCCTGGGTATCTCCAGGTCAAGGACATCTCCTTCTCAGAGGGAAGAAAGAGCTGTGGTAGCACCTGCCTTGCCATGGGGCACTGGGGATGTCAAGACAAGGGGACCACAAATATGAGGCCAGCCTGGGTTATATAACCATGTCTGTCTCAGGAAAAGAAGGTGAGGGAGGAGGGGAAATAGGAAGGGGTGACAGAATGAAAGAAGAAGGAGGGGAAAGGAAAAGGAGTAAGGAAGAGTGCCCCATTCCCAGTGGCACTGAGACTGGCCAGATCACTTGCCCAACCCAGAAGTGGAGAAGGGGATACCTGAACCACAGTGGAGTAGCTGTGGAGTCCACCACTGGGAAATCAAGAGATAGGCAAGAGAATGCCAACCTGGTAACAGATCCTTGGTGTCATTAACTGGACCGGGGATGTGTCACACCTGAACTTTATTCATATTGGAGTCCTGTGGTTCCCTTGTGGGGCTGGGAGAGTGGTTATAATGTCTAAATTATGCCCTTGACATTTCCAAAGAGCCGGTGGCGATACAGTCAAGGGGACTGAGGGGCCATAAGCCCACCCATTCTGCACCTGAAAGAGCCAGGCCTTGGTGCTCCATGTTGGAACACAGGCCTACAATCCGGCATCAACGCTATCTTTTTAAACAGGATTTGAACCATCCAAGCGGCCACAGAAAAGCGTCCATGGCATCCAGCCTGGGCTTTCCCAGAAGGGCTTTGGCTCCACAGCCCTAAGGCCGAGGCTTCAAGCCAGGGCAAGCAGCCTCTCCAAGGGCTGGAGTGCAAATCCTTCTCAGAGGCTAGAGGCATCTAGCCAAGATGTCTTCTCTCGTGACAGGTGAAAAACTGTGAATGAAATCTCGACATCTGGAAAGGGGTGCCTTTGTTGTACAGTTAATAAGAGAAAGCCGTGTGCTAAAACAAGATGGCCCTTTTCCGAACAATCCTGAATGAATTGCTCCAAGCCCTAGATGAGCCAGGAGACAAACACAGCAGGGAAAACAGACTTCTGAATTCGGGGAAACTGCCTTTCCATGCATGTGTCAGTAAAAATGCCATGTCACCTGGGATTACTAAAGCCCAGAGTCTTTGTGCCAAGAGTCCTCACGGGAAACCAGAAGCACCTAGAGTCCAGGTGCCCAGATGGCATCCAGACCAATTAGCAAAGATCAGAGACAGGAGGCACCTGGGGGGGGCAGGGGGAGGGAGGAGGGGGGCAGGCACCTCTCCCTACAGTTGCTGATCCTCCACTAAGGTTCAAAACACTAAGTCTGAGCTTATCTTGCCATAACAGTCTTCCTGCCTGTGACTCCTGACTCAGGGTCCTCTCCATGTGTGGGGTCCAGAAGGCTGACTCTGGCCATGGGGGCCCTGTTGTAAATGCATTTCTCCTTTAGATACCTGAAGTATAAGACCATTCTCCTCCTCCAAACTGTATCATTTGCACAAATGAGCCAGCCCTGCAGGATCAAAACCCCAACCAGCCAGACCAACACGGTCAACACCCCCAAACCTTCCAACCCCACACAGGAAGGCAGAGCCAAGCCTGGCAGCAGACATCCTGGATGCTGGCCACAGGATCCCTTCCTTCAGTCCGTGGACATGCTCCAGCCTTGTTACTTGGTATACACATCAGTGATGGCCTGCCAGGCAGCTAGATGTCCTGGCCAGGATGGTGGCCTGGTCAGTGTCAGACAGGAGAACTACTGGGTTAACAGGGACAAAGCTCTGGATGTGAGCCCCGACCAAGGAATGAAAAGGCCTCCATCCATCCACTGATGGAGAAAACAACCCCTAACTGGAAGTCCAAGAGCCACTTTTCACAAGATTATGGGACAGGAATGGGTTCATGTGTGATGGCAGTCGGTTCTGCTTCTATAAAGCTGCAACTTGACCTAGGTCGTTTCTAGTTTAAAGCCTGCAATGGCTCCCTGTGACCTACAAATTCCAACTCTTTCTTGGCACCAAGAATTTCCTACTGCAAACCATTTTCTCCAGCTACTAGTATTTTGCATTCCCTTCTAGACATCTGGCATTTTTATGCTTCCTGGCCTGGGTCCATGCTATTCCCTCTGCCCAGAATGCATGTCCCTGCCCTTTGCTTTGGGCAAACACTGTTAACCATTCAGTCTAAGAAACATGTTTAATGACAGCATCCTCTCTCAGAGGCATGTGAAATTGGTCCGTTCCACATAAAGTTTTATTGATAGTCTCATGATGTTTTACTGCACTTATAAACTTGTCTGTCTATCTGTGCATTGTGTTTTGTGAGAGACCTGTATTTCCTAGGCCGATCACAGGAGGGTCTCAGTAAATCCCCAATGAAAGAATGAGGAAATGACATTGAACAGATGACTTGTTGGTTGCTGTGGATCTGATATTGGCTTCATCAGTCCTCCTGTGTGTCATGAAAACAATAATACTAACCACAACATAAGAACCTATCGAGGAAGATAGCGTTGGGGAAGTTATATGAGATATAGGCCACTCTACATATCCAAAGAACTTGCCATGTCTGAAAGTCATGTTCATAAGAACACGGCAAAGATAAATACTAGTGTCACCATCTTTAGATGATAAAATTAAGGTTTAAGAATTCCCACAAAGGGGGCTGGAGAAATGACTTAGTGGTTAAGAGCACTGACTTCTCTTCCAGAAGATCCAGGTTTAATTCCCAGCACCCACATAGCAGTTCACAACTGTCAGTAACTCCAGTTCCAGGGGATCTGACATCCTCACACAGACATTCATGCAGGCAAAACATCAATGTAAATAAAATACAAATAAATAAATTATTAAAAAAAATAATTCCCAAGAAGCATGAGGCAGTTTGCTGTGCCATGGGTCTCAGTAGACACTTGGCTCCCTTCCCTACAACTCTCCTCTCTCCTTTATGAAGTCATTTGATAACTGGGAGGAAAGGAAGGAGTAACTTGTGTAGAGGAGAACAGGAAACAGAGAGGCTGAATTCTCAACACTGCTCAACAGGTTTCAGAGAAAACACCTTCCCAAACCAAAGCAGGAGTCGTGACCACACAGAGCAGTGATTCCCTGGTCAGTACTCACTTGGCATGGAGATGGTTTTACACAGTATTGTTATTTAAGCTGTAACACTATCCGTTGCTTCAGTGATTCCAGACAAGTGTGGTGTCACAGGATAGGGAGAGAAGTAATGCTGACTGAATACTCACTACATGGAGGCCCAACTAACCATCTCACGTTGGCTCACACATTACCCCTCTGAGATGATCGCCAGCAGCGGTTGTGTGGCTAGAGTATTGGCAGCTAGTGTTAATGGAGCATGCACTAACAGGCTCTAGACTGTGTTTTATAGACATTAGTACACACCTGTCTCTATGAAATGATCTCCACATCATCTATTTATTGTAAGTGGGCTCTTGCTTCTAACCAAGTAGGAAGAGTTAGGAGCTACTTTCTGGACCAAAAAAGGGTAATGGACAAAACATCTTAAATAAGAGGTTTCAGAACAGTGATCCTTATAAGTAGGGTAATAAGTGGTTTCTGTGGTGCCTCTTCAGTCACAGGGATTCTAATCCCCTGTGGTGCCTCTCCAGCCATAGGCAATAATATATACCAGCCAAGCTCAGGGAGAAAAGCAGCATATTCCAAAGACATCTGAATTTCTAAGACAGACAAACTGGTCAGAGCGCAACGACCCCTTGAAGCTCCAGCACGCATGTGAGGATACAAGTGCTCACATATCACCGAGAGCAGCAGTGCGAAGTCGTGCCGGCTAGTTACATGTCAACTCAACACAAGCTAGAGTCATCTGCGAAGAGGGAACCTCAGTTAAGAAAATACCCTACCAAATCGGCCTGTAAGCAAGTCTGTTGGTCATTTTTTTTTTACTAATGATTGATTGTTGTGTGAGGGCCCAGCCCACTGTGGGTGGTGCAATCCCTGGGAAGGTGGTCCTGGATGGTATAAGACAGCAGGCTGAGAAAGTCATAAGGAGCAAGTCAGTAAGCAGCATGCATCCATGGCCTCTGCTTCAGTTTCTGCTTCTAAGTTCCTGTCTTGAGTTCCTGCCCTCAGTGATGAAGTGAGACCTGAGAGTTGTAAGATGAAGTAAACACTTTTGCTTTTGGTCACCATGTTTTATCACAACAATAGAAAACCTAACCAAGACAGTTCAAAGACAGACTAGATAACCTCTCAATTCTGAATTCAGGAAGGCTGCTTTGGCACTCATAAGGACTTTCTTCCTCCGAGTGTTGGTGGTACACACCTTTAATCCCAGCACTCGGGAGGCAGAGGCAGGCAGATCTCTGTGAGTTCAAGACCATCCTGGTCTACAGAGAGAGTTCCAAGACAGCCTCCAAAACAATACAGAGAAACCCTGTCTCAAAAAAAAAAAAAAAGACTTTCTTCCATAATGGAGAATCATTAACCCAACATTAAACCCGGCTCTGTCTCACCTAACAAGCATTACAAAGCAGAGCATAAAAGCATCACACTGTAGTTTAATTGCTCCCTGAACCAAGATCAAGCATGTTGATAAGAGGGCTGGTGAGGTGGCAGCTTGAGTGCAATGACCAGAACCCACACGGTGGAAGGACCCAACTCCCTCAAACTGTCATCTGCCTTCCACACACAAACCACGGCACATGTACCCACTCAGACACACACAAACCATGGCACACGCACACACCCATACACACACATGCACAAATATGATAAAAAAAAAATACTGCCCGGGCGCTGGTGGTGCACACCTTTAATCCCAGCACTCGGGAGGCAGAGGCAGGTGGATCTTTGTGAGTTCAAGACTAGCCTGGTCTACAGACCGAGTTCCAGGACAGCCTCCAAAACAGTACAGAGAAACCCTGTCTCAAAAAACAATAAATAAATAAATAAATCTCTTTGACACAGCACTAAATTCAAATCCCAGAACCACTAAAAGTTTTAAAATGTAATAAAATAAAACTTGTAAAAAAATGACAGCAATGCAAAGGCATATAACATCTAGTAGAGTGAAAAATCACAATGCCTGGCACCCGGTTGAAAATTACCAACAGGCAAAGAAGTGCACTATAATAATAGAAAAATCAGCTAGTCAACATGGACGCAGAATTGACAAAAACTGGTAAATTGCCACGTGCTGTTTGAGCTCACTAAGAAGTCAGACCCAAGCATATCTGTCTTAAAGTGTCTTCCAAGGCCTCTTGTCTGGCATGCTGGTCCAACTCCATGGTATAGAAGACAAAAGAACCCAAGAATGAAACCGTTGTGCCCTTAGAACAGCTAGCCAGTGAACCGTTTCCAACAGACGTTACTGTTGTTCACCCATGATATGATGTACCTAGAGGAAAGAGAAGCAGGAAGGTCAGCCATGAGGAACTTAGCCATGGAGAGGAAGCTGTCAGGAACCCTAGCGTCTGCCTCAACTTCCCAGCCAGTTGTGGCTGGGCATTGCGAGCACCAGTTAGATTGTGATCTCTCTGTCTGGTTGTTCTTTTACCGCAGAGCCTCACCACAAGAGGCAGCCCTCCGCATGACACTCTTTCTCTTGAGATCTCCAATCCAGATTTACATTTCTACTCAAATTGAGAAATTTTCAGTCATTATTTCTCAAAAAATATTTTTATTCCCCCATCCTTTGTTCATTTCATATTTATATTTTCTTCTTCTTGGGAGTGTGTTTTAGATTGTTTCTATATATTCAGTGTCACCAATCTTTTCACCTGCCATGTCCAGCCTGTTGTTAATTCTGCCCACTCTATTTTTCACACCATCATCTCATCTCTGAACATCCGACCTCTCTCTCTAGAACTGATCTCCCTTCACTCTGGGAGGCACTAAGAGAAATCATAAGGCAGAAAGAAACTGACACCATCACACAGAAATGTGGATCCACTCAAACAAATGAAGATCCAAAACTGTAACAGTTTATCAGACTTTATTAGTGTTAATAAATAATGACAATGTGACGTGGCCCTTATAGCACAGGTAGCATAAAATGTATGACAGCAAGCAATGGACCAGCAGGAGAGCTGGGACACTGTTTGATGCTAATAGGAAGGGGAGCACAAACACTCTGGGGAGACTGGCTGGCCTGTTCATTCCTTCAGCATCTTCTGGGTGCCAGGAACTGTTCTAAATGCGTAGATTTCACCGGTGAACAACAAAAATACTGCCATGCACAGCACAGCAATGTTGCCTCAGCAGTGGTCGCAGAAGATTACAAGACGATGAAGAGAATTCCTGTGCACTGTCGTCATGATGAAAGCATCTCAGTCTACCACGTGGCTGGTGGGATGGCGGTGACACCTGTGTCAACAGACACTGTGCTTCCAGCCATGCACAGTGGTACAGACCACATAGTACAAGGCAATGATAAAAATGACTCCATCGCTGGTTGCATGTTGACTATACTGCACATTTTGTCATCTTAGAGCGCACTCATACTCATTTCAAAAAGAAAAACTTAAGCAAGAGGTGTGGCTTAGTTTTATAGTACTGTGTCAGCACACCCAAGGCTCTAGCCTCAAATCCATGGAACCAAATCAACTAGTTAATTAGTTAATTAAGGATAAACTTAACTGTAAAAGAGCCTCTGGAAGATGCTTCAGGAGAATTCCAAAAGAAAGCCCTGTGATCACAGAAAGGGAAGCGGCACATTATTGTCATGGAAAACCTTCCAGTGAGATAAGAATAGAAGAGGAAGAGAGTGAAAACCCTGACCTTTGCCTCAGGGGGAGAGCAGACACCAGCCCTGAAAAACTGACCCCACTGGTGTGGGTGTGGGAGAGCTGGCCCCGACCCTCACCAGCCCTGGGAGAGCTCCCCTCTTCCTATTACAGGTTGCTGCTGCAACTAACTGGAGAGCTGGCCCCACCCCTCGCCATGTACTCAGGAGATCTGCCCCTGATGCCATGGGCTCAGGAGACCCTTGCCTGAGAGGGCAGTCACAGTGAAGGCTCATAATGACCAACTCAGCTACCACCCCGGCCCACATCCAGGACTTTGAGATGGCCCACCCCAACATCTACCCCATCTATGACCTGCTGGAGAGCATGAAGAGAGTGGTCCTGTGGAACCATGTCTACAATGTCTCCATGAATCTGGGCAACAGCGGGATTTCTGAGAAAAGTTTCAGTGAAGATCCAGTATTGGTGGTGGGCCAGAAGCCAGAGGCCTTGGACCAGACCAACAACTCACCGAAATGAACATTTGCAAGTAAAGCCATTTGGGCAAAACAGTATAGTGTGTGACTCACTGCAGCTCCCAAGACCACTACAACAAATGAGTGTGTGATGAAGAGGCAGGAAAGATGGAGGAGCAGAGTGCTGTTGCTTTGTTGTCATTTTGGTTCATTGGTTGGCTTTGTTTTTATTTTATTTCTTATTTTATTTGGGGGGAAATGAGTAGGACTGGGATGCATACTGTGAAATTCCCAAAGAATCAATAAAAGAATTGTGCTGATTAAAAAGGAAGGGAGAGAAGAGGGAGGGAGGGAGAGAGGGAGAGAAGAGGAAGGGAGGAAAAAGAAAATCCTGGCCCTTGTTGGCTAAGACAGACATGAATTTGCATTTTATTCTTTAAAAGAAAAGTATAAAAAAAAAACCAAACTGAAAAAAAATTGTAATCACCTGTGCATGTAGCATAAGTACATGGTCAGTGGTACCATCTAGGTTTGAATAAGATGCTCTGCTCCATGACATCAGCAGGTCAGAATTACTCAATGGCACCTTTCTCAGAATGTTTGACTATTGTTAATGGATGCATGAATGAATACCTCCACAGGTGTCAGAGAATGTGACAAAGTATACACAGTGAATGAGTATAGAGTTAGAAAGTGGCGAAACAATAGGAAAAGGAAACTGGAGAGAGACCGTGACTTTAACAGATTGTTTAGGGCATGGCTCTGGGCAACCTGTCATCTGAGATAAAGCTTGAAGTGAAAAGGTGGACAGGATAACTCTAAAAAGGAAGATTGGTGGAGGCACAAGAAGGTGTTGGAACAGACGTCTCAGGTGGGAAAGAGCCTGGAGTGTGGTAGAGCACTTGCCTAGTATGAGCCAAGGCGAGCACATGTGCAGGCCCACATTCACAACTCTAGATTCAATAGGGGATGGGATATGAAAGAATTTTGTCAAATTGTTTTCCAGAGGGACTTCAATTTTACATACCAAGAGACATTTTGGGGAAGAGGAAATGCAACACAATGGAAAAACAGAAGGAAGTTGTTCTGAAAGGAGTGTAGTTAAAAGCTGAGATCAGAGAAGGGGTGGAGGGCATCAGACAGCAGAGGACTTTGATGCACTTGTAAGGACCCTAGAGCTTCCTGTGATTATGTGGGGAAACTACAGAAAGCAGTGGTGTATAGTGACATCATATGACCTGTATTTCAAGGTTTAGTCTGACTGCTGTGTTAACTAACAGTGGCTGCAAAGGGCTAAGATAGAAATGGTGTCATCTACAGAGCGAGTGCCAGGACAGGCTCCAAAGCGACACAGAGAAACCCTGTCTTGAAAAAAAACAGTGAGAGGACTGAGGCATGGAGGGAGGGGGAAAGGCTTAGAGGAGCTAAGAGAGAATGGGGGAGGCCTGTTGACCTACAGGTTTGTTTTCTTAGAAACAAAGTGCATGATTGGGCTGGGTGCTGGGATGCCTGACTGTCATCAGTGACTGTGGGATAAGACAGGAGCATCCTGAGTTCCCAGCCGACCTGAGCCATATACTAAGACCCTGTCAGAAAATCTCGAAGGAAAAGCAATTGGCTGGCTGGATGTCATCAAAATAAAACCTTTGCTCTTCAGATTTCACTGTGAAGATTAAGGCCAACTGACCACTGTCTTAATTAGGGTTTTACTGCAATGAAGAGACACCATGACCACAGCGACTCTTATAAATGGAAACTTTGAGGGGGCTCACTTACAGGTTCGGAGGTTCCCTTCATTGTCATGGTGGGGAGCATGGCAGTGTGCAGGCAGACTTGATGCTGGCACTGAGAGTGCTGTATCATGCAGGCAGCAGGAAGTCTACTGACTGTCACACTGAGGGAAGCTTGAGCAAAGGAGACCTCCCAGCCCACCCCCACAGTGGCACACTTCCTCCAACAAGACCACACCTACTTCAACAAGGTCACACCTCCTAATAGTGTCACTCCCCTTGGGGGTCATTTTCTTTCAAACTACCAGAACCACCAAGAAAGAACAGCCTCAAAGCATACTTCTTTTGTCTTTTTCTATTATCCTGTATATTCGTATGGGGGGCACAATGCCACAGCACATAAGTGGACGTTGGAGGACACACTTGCGGAGTGTGTCCACTCTAGGTGGATTCCAGGAATCCAGCTCAGGTCATTAGGCTTACATCATTGGATGGCAAGCACACATTCTGCTGAAAAATCTGGCCAGCCCTCAAATCCCACTTCTCATAAAGAGTTCAAGTGTCTAAAGAACCCCTACAACTCAATATAAAGGGGAGAGATCCAATTTTTCATGTGTATAGGTGTTTTGCCTGAATATATGCCTGTGCACCATGTTTGCAGTGTCCAAGGAGACAAGAAGAGGGCTACATATCTCTTGGAACTACAGTTAGACAGGGCTGTGAGCCACCATATGGGTGTCGGAAATCGAACCCAGGTCCTCTGGAAGAGCAGCCACTGCTCTTAAGTGCTGAGCCATCTCTCCTGTATCCAAAATCCAACAGTTATAGCACAGCAAATGTACCTGTGAAGCAGACCTCAAAGTGTTAATCACTGGAGAGATGCAAGCCAAACCCACGGTGGGATACTACAGAGTAGATGGGATGGCTAAGCCTGAGGACGAACGAACGCCAGAAACCCTTGGCAAGGACTGAGGCACCTGGAACTCTCACACAGGGCTGGCTGGAAAGAAAACAGCATGCAAACTCTAGAGATCAGGGTGGAGGTTTCTTAAATATTAAACCTAAACTACTGCCATATAGTCGAGAAATCCCACTACATGTTTACCCAACAAACTCTGATTCTGCACGTGCCATGTCACTGCTTTCCAGTCTAACCCTGCTCTTGATGTGGCAGACTGACCAGTGTGAAAAGGCAAGGTTTCGCCCTGTTCAGTGCTGCTTTGTGCTTACACATTTAAATCAAAGTCACTTTTCCATGCCAGAGGTCCTCTGGGTTTCTCACTGCCTGCCTCACATTGGTGATCAATCACCCTCCAGACTTCATTGTTTTTCTCCTCTCCAAGTCGTTCATGTCCCCAGCAGCGGTCATCTGATGCCAAAGACCTCATGCTGACCACCTCTGGCCCCAGGAGCCTGATCTGCTGCACCTGCCAGCATGTCTCCTTCCAACACACACCATGCCATCATTCCTCAAGGCCTCAGCTTCACACCAAGTCTGCCAGTGGCCACCTGCCCAGTGATGTGGTCTTCACCACCCCTATGCATGACTCATCTTTAACATCCAGCTCTAGATCATGTTTCCAGGAACCTTGCTGGTACTAAGTATCATGGAGCCTTTCTGATAGGATTCACAGAAATCTCTGAGATCTTCATAGAAACAGAGTCTCAGGAGTGGCAGGTTGGCAATCGCATTTCAAAGGGAGAGAAGTTGAACCTCAGGGTGATTGCAACAGAAAGCTATAGTGGTGAGAATCTCCGAGTCTTGAGTGGCCGTCAAGTAGGCATCCATCTTCAGACCAGAGGTCTGGGCCTTTCTACCACTTTCTTCATCAAACAGTTAGATTTTTGGCTTCTCAGGAAAAGGCAGCAACCCACAGCAAGGTGGGGAAAATTCCCAGGGAAGTATTTAACTGAGAACCATCAGCCCTAAGCGTGGACTATTACAGTCTTGGCGGGAGTCTGCGTGGACGCAGCAGCATCCACTAAGCTTGTTTTGTTCTTCAACAAAGCTGGAAGCCCAGGAAAGCAAGTAATTTTGCAATCATTTCACAAGTAGAAGAGAATAAACACTTGCCAGTAGTTTCTTTCCCGGCCTAAGCCTCTTTCTATTGAGGAGAGGGAGACTCTAAAACAAAGGAAAATTAGTGGCAGGAGGCTTCAGTCATCGCTCAGCACAAATGTGAGCTTCAGCTCACAGGCCACAAAACAGCCCAGGACTCTGACCAAAAGGAATTAGCTATTACGTACTTGTGTAAGTGTGTGTGTGTCAGCCGTTATTCCAAGCATCATGTGTTTATATCTGTATGAGCATACATATATGCAAATGTAGATATATATGTATGCAAAAGTGTGTTCATGTAACCCTCAGAGTAACTTTCTGAGAAAGCACTTACAATTATACCATTGCAGATAAGGACACAGATTATATTGGGGGTGAGATTAACTTGCCCAGCATTTTTACAGGTTGGAGAACAATCCCAGTTCATTATCCTTACCGTGCATCTTTTTTAGACCAGTTTTTGAGTACCTCCTATATGTGTTGACTTTTCTATGTGTGTGACATTGCAAGTTATTGCTCTGTGTAGACAGTTGTCACTGGTTTCAGTGTGACTCGATCTCACAGATCACAGCACCAACAACATGACCTGTAACACCCATGTATGTGGGCCAGCACAGGCAGCATCTCCACAAGAGAACTGACAGGACAGACTTAATTGTATGTGCAGGGGAGCTAGCTGTTTACATGCACTGCTTATGACTGTCCTTGTCCGCAGCACTCACAGTCCTGACTCCTCTTCCAGCCACACAGATCATGGTCCCAAAAACTCAGTGAGCTGGCAGATGACTCCGTATGGGATGTATGTGTCCAAAGGGATGTGTTAATGACTCCAAAAAATGATCTTACTATGTTTTTCTTCCCCAAAGCTCACTGATCTGTTTCCAGTACTACCAGCAGCACCATCTTCTACCCAGCCTCAGGGAGAACATGGGATACAACTGCATGTCACCTTTCTGCCATTGTTCCCTTCTGCAAGCGAGTAACCTCACTGACATCCCATTCAGCAGGAGCAGGATCGCACAGAGCAGTCTCATTATAGCCATCCAGCACCCTGTGCTTTTATTTACCAAGTCCAACAACTCCAACAGGGTCTGTGTTGTTCATAGTCTTATAAGCTTCCAGGATGAACTCAATAACATGGAATGTCAAACCAGTCCTTAGGTAATTCTGGTCATCAGCTGGGGCTGGGGGTTCTGGCAAGGTGACAGCAGTCATAATTCAGACTCGCGGCCCAGCTACATAGGCCCTCAGACTCTGAACTTGGCACCTCTAACCCAGTGACATCAGGGGCACCAGCGCCAAACCTCTGCATGGGGCCGGGATGCCAGGCAAAGCTGGCTTTTGATTTGTGACATGTCAGAAATTAAAAATAAACAAAGTTAAAGTAAAATAGAAAAACTCAGCTCATCTGTCGCTTTCTCTGCTCATCAGCTGTGCAAACTTGGAAAGCCATACGTAAGCTTATGATCCCCCTGCACTGATTTTCCTCAGCCAGAGAATGCTTACTGGGGCTTGGGAGATGACTCAGTGATTAAAGTGCGTGCTGTCCCTACTGGTAGAAGAACCTGGGTTCAGATGTCAAGAATTCACATAAGAGTCAAAGGTGAGGGCCACATATGTAACCTTAGCCCTGGTGGAGATGAAACAGGTGCGTCCCGAAGCTTGATAGACAACCAGACTATCCAACCGGTAAGCTCTGGTGAGCAAGTCTCTAGTGAGAGACTCTCAGAAAATAAGGACTAGCAAAGGCACCTGACAATGAAGACCATGGTCTGAGTCCAACCCTTAGAACCCACCATGGAGATGGAAAACAGCTGAGTCCTGAAAGTGTACTCTAATCTCCACATGACCATGCTCTCTTCAGTGCAAAGAAGCACATAGACATGTACACACACACACACAGATACACACAGACACACCAGAGACACACACAGACCACCCAGATGCACACATATGAGCACAGACACACATATACACAGACACACACACAGATACACACAGAGAGATATACACAGATGCACACAGAAATACACACATATTCACGCATGCACACACACACAAAAGCACACACATGCACACATACCACAAAAATATAAATAAATATTTAAAATTAAACAATGTGGAGAGTTATAAAGGAAGATACTTGACATTGACCTCTGGTCTCTGCACAAATACCCACATATTTGAACTTGCACACACATGCACACAGACTACACACACATAAACAGTAAAATTTAAAAAGAAATAAAGAGAGCCGAAAAGATGACTCAGTGGTTAATAGCACTGGCTGCCCCTTCAGAGGCCCTGGGTTCAAATCCCAGCACCCACACAGTGGCTCACAACTGTGTTCCTCCAGTTTCAGGGGATGAGTCCTCGTCTGTCCTCTGCAGGCACTGGGCACATACATACATACACACTTGCAGATAAAATATTCATATATGCAATATAAAATGAAAAACAATAAAATGAAAGAAGTTGATTGATTGGTTGGCTCATTGGCAAATATTTTATATGATGCCTAGTTTGTATATCAGGCCAGTATGGTTTTGTGCAACTGGCTTCACAAAAGGCATTGCCAAGTGACTGTATAGAATTGATGTTGAGTCATTCTTAAGCATTTGGAAGAAGTACCCAATGAAACTATTATGGCTTGAGGGTTTCCTTTAAGAGTGGTTTAATTACAAGTTCAGTTTTCTTTGAGTTACAAAACTATCCAAATCATTTTATGTTTAATGAGCTGTGGAAGTTTTGATTTTGAAGAATTTGTCAAGTTTATATGTGTAGAGATGTTTGGATTGAACTGGGGTCTGCAAGCCCAAAGTGATGTACCAACTTCACTCCTGATACTGGTAATAATTGCATTTGTTCATTGTTTTCTCTTGCTAGAACGTCAATTAACTCTATGGCATCAAAGCTCTATCTAGCTCCTTTTGTTGTTTGTTTGCTTGCTAGCTTACTTGCCTTTCGAGACAGTGTTTCTCCATGTAGCCTTCACTGACTTGGAACTCACTCTGTAGACCAGGCTGGTCTCGAACTCCCAGAGATCTGTCTGCCTCTGCCTTTCTTCTTTTATAGATTGTTCTTTATTGTTTTTGTTTTCAGTTGCATGGCATCTGGTCTTACTTCCTTTCCTTGGTAAGGCTTGCTTTCTGAAGTTGCCAAAGTCCCAGGACTAGAAGCTTTGGTTTACTGGTGTCTGATCTCTTTTATGGCCTATGCATGGGAAGGTGTGGAATTCCTATCACTGTGCTGCAGTGCGTGTGCCCCACAAATTCCAATACGCCACATTTCCACTCTGTTCAGTGTATGCCTGAATCCCTTTGAGAGTCCTCTTTGATTCATAAATTTTTCCAAATATATCTGTGAGTTTCCCCATGTTTAAATCTTTCCTGCTGCTTTTCTGAATTGATTTCTTGTTTGATTCTGTTATATAGGAGAATAGAACATATGATTTTAATTCTTTTACACATTTGCTGAGATTTCTTTGTAGCTTTGGTTATGGTCTATCTAGGTACATAATGTGGGGCCTGAAAATAATGTGACCTGCAGGTGTAGAGTTGTCTGTAATTGTCCACTCACTGCTGTTGATCGATGACCTTATTCCTTTACATACGTGCCAGTTCTTTGCCTACTCACTGCATTGACTGTTAAGATGGGAGCATTGGGCAATGGTGGTGCACGCCTTTAATACCAGCACTTGGGAGGCAGAGGCAGGCAGATCTCCAAGTTTGAGGCCAGTCTGGTCTACAGAGTGAGTTCCAGGACAGCCAGGACTATGCAGAGAAACCCTGTCTCAAAACATCTTTTTCAGGTAACTTTGTTTTCATAATGTATAGTGTCCCTCTCTGACTCTGGTCACTCTTTTTTCTCTGAAAAGCACTGTATCCATTGGCCATACAGCCACCCCTGCTTTCTTTTGATAAATACTGGTGTAGCATAGCATTTTCCCCTTTTGGTTCCATTGTGTTTGAAGAGAATTTCTTATAGATGGCACATAGCTAAATGCCATCTCTAATCCACTCTGCCGATTGGATGCTGTTTTGTATTTTCTTCATTAAAATCACCCTGGCTTCACGTAATCCATTAGGGTGTGTCAGGGCTTCCAGCTGCCGCTCCGCTTATTGCTTTCTGTTTTTCATTTCCCTCTTTCCTCTTAGCCTTGCTGTGAGCTGCTTGAGCTTTCTCATTCTCTGTCACTTTCTACTGCTTTTGAATGTCTGCCTGGATGGCTTGTCTAGAAACAGTCATTCTTGTGTTATGTCAGGGACCCGCAGCACCACGGTCCCACTGGCACCGTTATGTTACCAGTTCAGCTGAGGTGTAAGCATCTTCCCTCACAAGACATTTGTCAGCACAGTTGACTTCGCCGCTTACGGACAGCCCGCGTGGGAGAATGAAGCTCGTCAGAAGCACAATTAGCTGCCTCCACTGATGGCTCCATGAGTTCCCCGAGACAAAGTGCGAAGTCATGACACACAGTGAACTTTCCCAGAAACCTAACAGCAGCCAAAAGCGGCTTAGGAAAGCCGGAAAAGGATCAGCTCAGGCCGGAGCAAGGATTCCCGCCTCGAGCTTGACCTTATAGTCGAGAAGGCAGGCCTCCTGGCCAGCTTGCCCAGAAGTGGGGAGGGAAAAAAATAAAACTGGATTTGGTTCTGTTGTCATGATTTCCACCACACATGTAAAAAGCTTGTCCTGTGCCTTCTGTTACATTAAATAGATGTTTTTCCATGAACCATTTTAACTTTCTTGCTGTTTCCTAATTGTTTTGCTTAGAACTGTTTTCTTAGCAGATGTCAGAAATTATGACCAACACTTTAACATAAGAATGTAGTTTAAACTAATACCAACTTAAGGGTAACACTGCATAGAACGTTGCTTCAAAACCACCTCCCTGTTTTCCATCTCCTTTTTGGTGTGTCTTTGTTGTCATAGAAATCATGTCTGTATTTTTGCATGCCTGTTGACCTACCTCTATAGTTACTGCTTTACGTTGTCTTTTAAACGAGGGGAAAAAAAACACAAAGTACCCCATTGTTCTGTGTTTGTGTATTTGTATGTGTTTGTGTGTTGTATGTATATTTGTGTTTGTGTATTCATGTATTTGTGCATGTGTTTATATGTGTGTTTGTGTTTTGTCTGTCTGTGTGTTTGGGTATGTATGTGATTGTATGGCTCTGTATGCTGCATGTTTGTATAATTTTCCTGTGTTTTCTGTGTGAAGTTGTGAGAAGAACCTAGTTTTTGATGAAAAGCGGCTGCCGTGCAGAGCCTCCTTTGCATGCGTCTGGAGTCACACAAGCTTGCCACCCTATGCCGTCCTCTGAATGGGCCTGGAAGGATTTGACAGTGAGAGGCTGTCACTCAGAAACACAGCTCTGCCACCCCCGAACCCATGGGCAAGCCTCTGCTATTTAGAAACTTGTGTCCTTTGAGCTCGCAGCTCAGAAGGGACAAACACAGAGAAGTGCAAGCAAGAGCCAGAGACCCCACCCACTAGAGCAGAGCAGTCAGAGGGTGACAGATGCCAACAGCCAGGCCACCCTGACACCCAAGGCGTTCTTTACCTCCCTAAGGATTGGAGCTGCCACCTACAGGCCTTTCATTCCAGCCTAAAGACTCCCTTCACATGTCAGAGCAAATCTGCTTCTGCTGAGTCCCTGCAGCTTCTGCTTGACCTAATGCCACCTCTGTTTTTTGTTTGTTTGTTTCTTGTTTTTTAAAGTTTCGCCTTTTTTAAAGACTTATTTATTATTATGTATAGTGTTCTGCCTGCATGTATGCCTGCGGGCCAGAAGAGGGCACTAGAACTCATTATAGATGGTTTTGAGCCACCATGTGGTTGCTGGGAATTGAACTCAGGACCTCTGGAAGAGCAGTCAGCCAGTGCTCTTAACCTCTGAGCCATCTCTCCAACCCGCCACCTCTGTTTTTGAGTGTGAATCTTCTGCATATGAAATGCTTGACTGGGATTCTCTTCTTTCTACAACACGAATATGTCAAGTCACAGCCCCTGCCCCATCTCATAGGACAGCAGCTGCTAGCCTGACTGTGCAGGTGTGGGATCAGCCGTTTCCTCTTGCTGCTCTTAAATTGTCTCTGCTTTTGACAGTCTAGCGTGGTGTTCATGCAGGGGTCTTCCAGTTATCATACTTGTGGTTTATTACATTTCTCTGATATGGACAAATGTCGGTCATCAAACTTGGGAAGTTTTCAGCTGTTATTTCAATTATTCTTTCTGGCCCTTCCCTGTTCTCCTCCTGGGACTCCCTTTATGCATATTTTGTATGCTCAGTGGTATCTCCTGGGGCTCTTGAGCTCAGTTCATCTTTCTTTCTTCTTTTGTCTCCACCCCTTAGATGACACATTCTCAGGTGACATCTGCCTGTCACTCCCTGGTGCTGGTGCTAAGCCTCGCCTGTGGAATTTTCATTTCAGTTTTATCACTTTCAACTCAAGAATTTCTATATACTGTTTTCCAATATGGCATTCTTTATCTAGTGAGACTCATCCCCACACTCTCCTCTTAGATGTGTTTGTGGTCTTCTAAGTTTTATGAACATATTTTAAATAGTTGGTTTGTCTTATTAATAGGTACATTTATGACCATCCCCAAGAATAGTTTCCATTGGCTGCTTACTACAAAATGATAATTTGTTGTTGTTTCTTCATGCTGAAGCTGGACATCTTCTTAAACAATACCAAAAAGAAGCCTTTGTTATGTCATTTGTTGAAGATGGTGTTGCTGTTAGCTTCTCTGGTGACTTTTGTGAGTACTACCAACTCCTGTAAGTGACCTCAGAATGGTCTGGTGAACTTGACAAGCAACTAATGGCTATAAATCAATTCCTTTAACTGCCTGTTACAGGGCTGTGTACATTTTGAAAGGAGTCTTCAATTTTCAGCCAAGTGCTTCACAACTCTGCCTCAACCTTCCCTGGTTGTGCCTCCGGAATCTCAAGGCCAACCAGAAGGAAAAGGTTAGGATTCCCCAGTCTGTCTCAAAGCACACACAGCCTTGAACACGTGCACAGTCTTGTGCATGCAAATGGCCATGTATGTTCCAGAAACTGTCAGAGCTTTCACAAATGTGTACCTCATTTTCCTTTTTGGTTTTTCATCAGCTTGTTTCCCTCAGCTATTACCACGACCTCAAGCAGGTGTGGTACTCAGCCATCACAGCGGAGGACTTTTGACACATCCCACTAAGGAAAAGACAAACTAATTTCTAAAAGAGGGCATGAAGTCCTGAGGGAGGTGGGCCAGTGGATCCCAGACAAAGTTGTCAGGAGGTAGTAGGGAGTGGATAAGATCAAATACTTTGCATACATGTATGAAATTTCCAAAGAAGAGGTTTTTTATTTTAATTGCTATTTTGAACATCTCTTTCTTGAGATTTTTCAAGAAGGAAGGCAACACATCCATCACTTGTCCCTAAGGCTATGGGGAGAATGGCATGAGAAGTATGTGCTGGGAAAATGCTGCTGCTATAGGGACTCAAACAAATTGCCATGACTTGATTAAAATGAGCACTTATGCCTTTATTCGTGGAACTCCGTTTGCTAGTCCCAAGCTCCACCAGTGACTCGCTCCCCTCCTCCTGTGTGACCCGTTCTGTCAGTTACCCAGGACACCCGGCAGAGTGGGAAGGACCTTTGGCCACCAGGACACTGGGCCAAGCAGGAAAGACCTATGACCACACACAGGGCTGAACTACGGTCTAACTCAAGCTTCACCACAAGATTGACTTCAGCATAGGCTAAGGACTTCCTGGAGGGGAGGGCAGCTTCCCAGGACAAGCAGCACCATGGTGACTGTGCCATCCTAGATGGCCTGTTGCAAAACTACAGCATGCACCAGGTACGAGTGTGTTTCACAGGAACTCATAACTGCCATTTCGCCTGACCCCGCCACAGCACTTTGTGATACTTCCTCCTACCTGAGAAACGGAGTGGGGCCCACATCTGCTTACCAAGGAAGCTTAGGCCTCCTTCTGTGCTGCAGTCCTCAGACGTGTGTGATGCTCACACTGGAGACCGTGACACTCGGCATGCTCATTTAGAGCTCGCGGCTGTGTGTTCTCACTAAATTTTCCTGTGAGTCCTGAGGAGATTCTTCAAAAACAAAAAGGAGGGATGGGGAAAGACTGAAGGAAAAGGAGAACGCCGGAGGATGTGCCAGGACCCCTCATGCAGGTGAGCATCCCACCCTACAAGTATTGCACAGCAGCCTGAGAGACTGCAGCCAGGCACAGGGTGATGGGGGGCCGGGGGAGGCTGAGGCTGCCTGGCCCTCTGGCCTGCAAGGTGAATGTGGGCTCTGGCTGCTGACCACCCTGGTGGCCCTGACAGGCAAAGAAAGGGGCCCCTCTTGTGACAGGCTGCAGGAGCAGGCGTGCAGCCATCCCCAGCTGCCCAGCTGAGTGACGTCAGCTTCAGAACAGTACCCTGGGCTTGCACTCCGGAAGGGACTTTGCTGAGAGGATGGTTTCATTCACCACCTCATAAGGAAAGAGAAGAGGTTTCTCTGAGCTCTGGGGAAGCTGCCCTCAGAAGCCAGGCCTTGCTAAGAGTTCGGGATGAATTTAACGCTGATCTCAACTGTAGCTGAAGTCATCCACCAGGACAATGGTCATTGTGTCCTCAAGAATCAGGCCATGTGCTACCTCTAGGTAAAAACTATTTTTAAGGTACTTCATAAATCAGTGCCGAGGTCAGCCATGCTGAGCGGTCCAAAACATTCAGGGGAAGTCTCTGTGGGTGTGTCTCCAGCTCCCGGCTGCAGCCACCCATTGTTTGATGGTTTCCTGCACCGGCTGTCCCCGCCAGCCAGTCTGCAGGGTCTGCAGAGACCGGCCAGGAGGACCTCACAGCTGGCCACCACCCAGCCACACAGGTGTGGAGGGCGCCAGTCTGCCTGGCCACGGCAGCACTGCGGTCTCCAGGATTCCCCCATGCAGGCTGTGGTCTCCAAACCCCACACCGGACCACTGCCACTGCTGGTTCAGTGAGCGTGGAGAAGCAGCCGGGAGTTTGCATCTTGCTTCTCACAGCACCTGTGCTGGGTGGCAGGTGGGGACAGAGGTGTTTCCTTCCTAGCCTGGCCACTCTGGCTGCCATGCCTTGGTGCACTAAGCCGTGTGTTCAGCCCGGGAAGACTGCTTTTATGCGTGTTTGCTTGATATGGTTCATGAATAAGTGAACACATATGAACTGTGAATGGATCTGTCGGGTCCGTATATTTTGGAAATATATTCCACCCCACTACAAGTTCAAGAGAGCTCAGAATTTCTATTGTCTTTTAGATGTCAGCTAAAAGCTGCTGGAGAATGACTCCTATCTAAATAACAATAGACTTGGGCCAGGGCGAGTCTACACCCACCCTGAAAGCTAGTAAGACGTGCTGGGGTAAAGGTGCCTGAAGGCTTGAGTACGGGCTGCAAAGGAGTATCTTTAGGATTAAGGGAAATAATTGCTATTAGCACTTTATAGATGGTAATAGATGTCTTCTGCCTTTGCCCCCACCTTTGCATGGTTACTTAAGATCAATAAGCCGAGTGCCTTCTGTATTAACTGATTGCCCTCCTGTTATGATCAGACGTCTCTGTCTTTTCTTTAACATTGCAGGATAGCTAGCTTTCCCTCATCCACACTCCCATACTCAGGGTCAGACCCGGGGTTGTTCGGTTGGCTCCAATTGCAGCCCCGAAGACATCAGTCAGTGGCAAATGGTGCAGCAACTTGGAGCTAATATAGATGGCACCGACATGGATGAACCCCCTATCATTACAGAAACTGAGTCAGAATCAGAAAATCTGCCCAAGGCAACCCCCTTTTCTACTGCGGCTGGTGGCCAAGGAGACATGGAAATTCTAATGGTTAGAGCTCCAGCATCCATCATAAACTCTGAGTTGATAATGAAGATGGAAGTCACATGCTAAAGGGTGGAATATGCAAAAAGAGAAGCTGTCTCTCCATAGTGTCTATGTCCACCATGTCGTCCCAGAGCGTACATCTCTCCACAGTATGTGTGTCCACCATGTCGTCCCAGAGCGTGCATCTTATTTTTCTGTCATACGCTGGAAGGATGGCATTTCCACCTGATTTCAACCACTGCTGCCTGCTTCTATTGCTAGAAGTTTTTTTTTCCCATTCTAACTGGAATAAATTCACCTCGCCCCCTCACCTCACCCCTACACCTCACCTCCTCCCTCGCCCCTGCACCCTGCTCTCTCCCTTGCCCCCTTCCTCGCCCCCTCACCTCACCCCTGCACCTCACCCCCTCACCTCGCCCCCTCACCTCACCCCCTTGCCTCACTCCTGCACCTCCCCTTGACCACCTTGCGTGCCCTACTCTCCCCTTGTCTCACTGAAGTGACACCAGCGTCAGGCCTGCACCCTCCTCAGACCCACAGCCTAAAGTGACAAGACAGCTCGGACCTCTTTCTGGAGCTCCACGCCCATCTCCCTTCCCCAGCAGGGAACCCGAACCTCGCCTCTCCGAGCCTGGTTTTCTCGGTTTCCCACTTCAGAACACGGCTCTAGAGCCTCAGGGCTTCAAATCTTTGTGACTCCTCTCTTTCCCTCCAGCCACCAGCAAGTTCTCTCTCTGTCTGAGCATGGCCCCTCAACCCTTGTAACGAGCATTCTTCCCACCAGCCTGGCCCCAGAGCCACGTCAACCCCAAATAACACACAGAGACTCTATTAGTTACAATGCTGTCGGCCAATGTCCGGGGCTTCTCATTGGCTACTTCCGTCTTAAGTATTACCCATAACTACTAACATATATTTCTATAAGGACTTATCTTTCCGAGGACATCATCCTGACGCATCCTTTCTTCCCCGAGATCATATGGCAACTCCTCTCTTGACTACATTTCCCAGAATCCCTTCAACTCCTAGTCCCACCTATCTTGCTTCCCTATTGGCCAACGGTGCTTTATTTACCAACACATACACAGAAAGACTCCCCATCAAACCCTCACGCTTTCACACTCCTGTTCCAGGCTTTTTCTTTTAGGCCACCACCCAGCTCCCAAATCACGACACCAAGTCTTATCATCAGTTTCGAATGCTGGGCCTAAGCTTAGCTCTTTCCTGGCCAGCTCTTTTAAATTGACCTGTTTCTCTTTATCTACCTTTTGCCTCGGGCTTATTACATTTATTCCTTCTGAGTGTCTTTCTTTCACTGCTTCTCCACGTCTGACTGGCTGGTGGCTCCCTGGCTTCTGGCCCCAGTGTGTCCCTCATTCTCTCCTCCTTCTCTTGTTCTGCTCCCCTCTTCTCTCAAGCTTATGTTTCTGCTCCTATTTGTTCTCTCTGCCTGGCAGCCCTGCCTATCCCTCTCCTGCCTAGCTATTGGCCATTCAGCCTTTAATTAGACCATAGGTGCCTTAGGTAGGCAAGGAGAAGCAAATGCAGCGTAAACAAATGTAACACACCTTCACACAGTTGAAGTAATATTCTACAGCATAAACAAATGTAACACACCCTCACACAGTAATATTCTACAGCATAAACAAAAGTAACACACCTTCACACAGTAATATTCTGCAGCATAAACAAATGTAACACACCTTCACACAGTTGAAGTAATATTCTACAGCATAAACAAATGTAACACACCCTCACACAGTTGAAGTAATATTCTGCAGCATAAACAAATGTAACACACCCTCACACAGTTGAAGTAATATTCTACAGCATAAACAAATGTAACACACCTTCACACAGTTGAAGTAATATTCTACAGCATAAACAAATGTAACACATCTTTGCCCAGCTAAAGTATTCCTCCACACTCCAAACAATGGTGTCACTGCTTCTGTGCCTGCACACAGCTCACGAGGTCTTCACTCTAACTCCCCAGTCATGTGTGACTAAGAAGAAAATCCAGAAAATCACCCATGGTGCACAAGGCTATCTTGTCTGCCTTTGCCCACCTCCCTGCCCATGTCTACACCTTCCACCACAGTGGCTATCCTACAACAGTGACCACCTCACATGGTGACACCTCACCCCTGTGATCACCTCACATGGTGACCACCTCTCTACAGTGACCACCTCACCCCTGTGACCACCTCAACCCTGTGATCACCTCACCCCTGTGATCACCTCACATGGTGACCACCTCTCCACAGTGACCACCTCACCCCTGTGCCCACCTCACCCCTGTGATCACCTCTCATGGTGACCACCTCTCCTCAGTGACCACCTCACCCCTGTGACCACATCTCCATGGTGACCACCTCTCCTCAGTGACTACCTCACCCCTGTGACCACATCTCCATGGTGACCACCTCTCCTCAGTGACTACCTCACCCCTGTGACCACATCTCCATGGTGACTGCCTCTCCACTATGACCACCTCTCCTCAGTGACCACCTCACCCCTGTGACCACCTCACCCCTGTGACCACATCTCCATGGTGACCACCTCTCCTCAGTGACTACCTCTCCTCAGTGACCACCTCACCCCTGTGACCACATCTCCATGGTGACCACCTCTCCTCAGTGACTACCTCACTCCTGTGACCACTGCACCCCTGTGACCACATCTCCATGGTGACCGCCTCTCCACTGTGGTCCCCTCTCCTCAGTTACCATCTCTCCACAGTGACCACCTCTCCACAGTGATAGCCTCACCACGGTGACCTCCTCTCTTGCTCTCAGACACACTAGCCTCAGACCCTGCTCACTCTCCACTCCCTGAATGCCTCTCTAACATCATCACCTGCAAGACACTTCAACTTCCCAGCCCAGAGGCATCTCAAGAGATGGGCTTAGCAGTCTCTACCCTCTCCTGCACCAGCCACCTTCCGCTATCATCTGTAACTTCACCACTCTCTCAAGCTATCTCCTTCATTTATTCATTTTCTAGTCTCTTTGGAACATCACCCCCGTCCAGCAGGAAGTCTGTCTTTATCCCCTGGCCCCAAAGTCAGCGTCTCAGTCTGTAACCCTCCTTCAGGTTGGGTGTGTCACAGTAGCACATCACAGTCCTAGTTCATTCTGCGACTTTAACCTTCATTCTGATGTCAGCTTCTTCACTCTGCGGAGATGGTAAGAGTTGATGTAACTGGTCCTGGGTACTTGTATTTGATTCTTCCCTCATTTGCAGTGCTGTGACACAGCATACTTCCAGGGCCCTTGCAAACCAGAAAGGCTTTGTTGTCGTGTAAAAGTTAAATTTGGAACAAAACAAAGCCTGATCTTTCTGAAAACTTTGAACTTGCCTCCATTGTCTTCTGCATTTGCTGCCATGATGGTCTACCTGCAAACTAACTCTCAGACTTGACTACATTTGCTGTCATGATGGTCTAGCTCACACTAACTCTCAGACTGGACTACATTTGCCGCCATGATGGTCTAGCTCACACTAACTCTCAGACTGGACTACATTTGCAGCCATGATGTTCTAACTGCACACTAACTCTCAGATTAACTGTGTCTGCAGCCATGATGGTCTAGCTCACACTAACTCTCAGACTAACTGTGTTTGCTGTCATGATGGTCTAGCTCACACTAACTCTCAGACTGGCCACTTCTCTGTGCATCTGAATCACTAGTTGAATTAACTGCCGAGGTTGAGTCCTTCAGCTTAAATGGCACATCCTTACTGAAGTCACTCTCTGGGCCAAGCTCTTCACACTCAGTATAGGAGTTTTCAAACCCTTTGTCTTTGCCAAGCGGTAGTGGCGCATGCCTTTAATCCCAGTGTTCAGGAGGCAGAAACAGGCAGATCTCTGTGAGATCAGCCTGGTCTACAGAGCGAGTTCCAGGACAGGATCCAAAGCTACACAGAGAAACCCTGTCTGGAAAACACTGTATCTTTGATTATTGCTTCTTCCCATTACACTTTCTTTATGACACCAGCTTATGCCTCCAAAATGGCTTCCTCTCTCACCCTCCATGACATTACAGCCCTCACCCTCTACCCTTTTTTGGGGCTTCCAGCAAGTCTAGATTATCTCTCCTTCAGCAGCTCTGCTCTCCCTCACTGCCTAATGAAGAACCAAGCTCTGTGGGCAGTGTACAAGTGAACAGCCTTCCCTTCTACCAGTGATGAACTTTCCAGTTGGGCTTGTCCCTAACCCTATTGTCCTTCTTGTCACCCTTAGCAAACCTAAGAATTACATATATATCCTTATAGCTCACGGAATGCCAATCCTTAGATCATTGTTTATTTCTTCCTAAAAATAACATTTTCAAAAATTGCATTTTCAGTTGTAATCAGTGTGTGCAGTTCAGACCATGTTCATTGACTCAGTGTTTCTATTCAACTATCTCCATAAAGACCTTTGCGGGTTAGAGCATGGGATAGGGTCACTCTCTTTGCCTGTCCCCTGACCCCTAGTCCCCTAAAGTCCCCCCTGGGGAACTAAAGCTAAAAGCAAAAACAACTCTCTCCAGGCCCAATGCCATGGCCAGTGTCAAGTACTTGCTTTTGTATGACCTACGAGAGAGCCAGTTTTTTCGGATATTCTTGGGGAAAGTGAATTCCTGTGAATGGGGAGCTTAGGGGATCATTATTTCACCCACCCAGAGTTCTACCTGGAAGGCAAAGCCGGGCTCGCCTGGGCTCTGTCAGCAGCAGCGTACTTCGGTAGTCCTACACCTTTTAGCTTACAGTGTCATCTGCCTGAGCTTTTGTCTGTCTGTCTCTATTGCAAGCAGGCTGGGAGACAGAGTCCAGACTCACAGCCACCCAGAAGAAAGGGACTGCTCAGCTGGGATCAGTGACTTCTTTAAACCTTGACTAGAGCCAAGGCTTCTTCCACCTCTGGCTAATTGAGCCACTAACAATGAAAATGTCCCCAATTGTACTTCTGACTCCCTCATTGTTGCTGAAGATAATGGGAGCCCTGGTCAAGGCTAGCTATTGTTGACACTGTTCCTGGGCATTCTTGTGTTGGTTTTTGGCCATTTTCAGAACTTCCATGTGTATTTTAAGTACAAGCTTGAAGAGAGATCACTCAGGGCTAAATGTGTTCAGAGCCCAGCCATAACCAAGTCCAAGACACTGGCACCTCATAGGTTCTCATACATTTGGGACCAGAGCTGACCTGGAGCCAGGCTAGGATGGTTCTAGACAAGAGTGTTGAAAACATACAGGTCCCAAGCAAAGAAGAGCAATCCAAAGTCACCATGTGTGAAAGGCAAGCAAGCTGACTGGGAGGGAATCCCACCGGGACCTGGGGAGGTCAGCTGCAGCAGATGGGATGTTCTGGCTCCGTATGAGCTACTACGCATTAGGAAGGCTATGATTCCCTTGTAGTGTCAGTATGTCCAGGTCCACATACCGTGAGCTTGGTCCCTAGTGTGGCAGTGTTGGGGAAGTAGTGTGTGCTTTAAGAGGTAGGACCCATGGCAAATAATTAGGTTGTGGGGATGCCAAGTCATCATGTCCATCCACACCAAGGTACAGAATGAGGAACATGTGATTGAGGCTCTTCGTAGAGCCAAGTTCAAGTTCCCTGGCCGCCAGAAGATCCACATCTCAAAGAAATGGGGCTTCGCCAAATTTAATGCAGATGAATTTGAAGACATGGTTGCTGAGAACCGGCTCATTCCTGATGGCTGTGGGGTCAAATATATCCCTAACCGTGGTCCCCTGGACAAGTGGCGAGCCCTGCACTCCTGAGAGCTTCCACAGTGTTCTCCTGTACCCTACCAAATCATGTTCAGTAACAAATCTCACATCCAGTCTGCTTTTAAAAAAAAAAAACATGTGAGCCACCACATCCCAGCAAACCCTCTTTTCTTACCAAGCCTTGCATATTTTGCTATAACAATAGAAAACTTGCTGGCACAGGAAGTTAGGGTCTTCCTTCAGATCTCCCTGAAGATAAAGTTGGATGAGAACTAAACTCAGCATGGAGAGCCGCTCATGCTAGTAGGCTTGGGCTATAGGATAGGAAAGCCACGTTCAACAGCCAAGCCCAGGGCGTCTCAGAATGTTCCCTGCAGAGTAAAAGGACCAGCCAAAGAAATACACCCTGACCCTGAAACCAGAGCAAAAGAACACACTTTGGCCCTAAACAGAGCCAAAGAAACACACCCTGACTCTGAAACCAGAACTAATTCACTGGCCCTGAAACCAGAGCCAAAAGGTTTTTTAAAGTTGGGGGGGAGGGAGCTGGTCAATGGAAAAAACACACCATGGCCCTGAAACCAGAGCCAAAGAAATATGTTCTGCTCCTGACCAACTGAGCACAAAAACCAACCAATCTCTGAGCAGGAAAACCAACCACTCCCTGAGCAGGAACTGAGCTTAAAACCAACAATAATGACCAGCAATGGCATAACCCTACGGGTGCATCAGTGGCACTCCTGTCTTGTCAGTAACCACCAGCTCTCTCATTGGACTTAAGGCCTACTCAACAAGATGAAAATCCTATCTAGTACAGGAAACCTAACCAACAGATGGGGACTCATGGAGTCATGGACCTAGCATCAGAGCCTACGACGAGCACTTTACCAAACAAAACTAATTCCTAGCCACATTCTAAATATTTATCCTTATTCCCACAAGTAATGATAACTCTGATCCTTTGACAAAGAAACTTCTCTTTGCAATAGACAGCGAGTATTACAGAAAACCACAATTGTTCAAAATTCGGAGAACATGTAATAGTGTGGTGCCCAGCCCCAGTTGGTCCATCTACAACACAAGTATTGCAGCTAAGGCTCAGAGAACGTCTCAGAAGAAAAAAAAGCACAAAGACTATGAGAGCCAGAGAAACTGGAAGTCTGCTAGGATACTATCTCCTAGAAATGTTAGAAGCTAGACCCATGAAATCTCAGCAACATGGCTGCTAAATAAGACCTGAGCAAGGTTGACAGTAATAGACTTGATAACATGGAAGGAAGAAATTTTATGGGGCCTTGACCTTAGACAAGAACTACAAGCAACTAAGAAATATGGGAGCAGGCAAAATAGACTTCCCTAGGGATGAGCCCCCAAGTGGGTTCAGTTCTGAAATCACATATAAGTAACATTATATAGATGGAGTAGATTGTATTTAAGTGACTCTCTCTCTCTCTCTCTCTCTCTCTGTGTGTGTGTGTGTGTGTGTCTGTGTCTGTGTGTGTGAGTAACAAAGAAAAAGAGGCTAGAAGCCATGAATTTAAATTTGAGAAAGAGCAAGGTAGGTACTATGGAAACTTTGAAAGGAAGAAAGAGAAATTGGAGGAAAGTGATTACATTTTAATTTCAAAAACTAAAAAGAATACACATTTTCTGACTTGTTTTGTGAGGCAGGTTCTCACATCACCCAAGTAGGACTTGCTGCAACACTGTGGATGAACTTGGACTTCTACTTGGCTTCCCAAATGGTGGAATTACAGGTATGCACCACCACACACAGGTTAAAGAATTCCTTACTGGGACATTCCAAGCTGTAACTAGCTGTTCTCTAACACATTCCACATAGGCACTCAAGAGAGGTTAAATGCCATGTCTATACCATAGAAAGGCACCTCTAGGAACACCGAAACCCTGTCTCCCAGGCACTTCACCAGCAAGGTAGAGGCCGCAACCTCTTGGAAGGTGACAATATGGCAGGTGGGGAGAGAAGAGAAGCTCAGCAAACACCCCCACTCTCCTTCCTGCCACCTGTGTGGAAGTAACACACAGCTGCACCAGAAAAACATAAATACATGCAGTGTCAGTACTACAGAAGCTCCAAGGCAGAGGCTACACTCATGTCAGAGGAAAGGAAAATGAAAAGTCACTGGGCCCTACCTCTTAAATGTCCTACCACAATGAAAAGGGTTAATTTTTCTTGACGACAGAGCTGTGATACTACTATGGTCAAGCAAACCATGTGACTACTGAGCTGGTACCCACAACCCTGTGGAGAGGTTGGGCAAAGGAATGATGATGCAGGTCTGCATGTGACAAAGTGGGACACCATAGCGTTTTATCACACTGCCCAGGATGATGTGCAACTTAATCTCATAGGCTATTGTTTCTGGAATTTTCCCTACCTTTTAATCAAGCAAAGACTGCCTTAAGTGACTATGGCCATAAAAAGCAGAATCTCAAATATGGAGGCAACTGTAATATTAATACCAGAGACATTCTGTATTTCTCTTTGTGTAGCCCCTGGACCTTGGGCACACTGCACTTCTTGGGGTGACTGGAGGAGGAAGTGGTGTGCTAGCTCTCCACCCACACGATCCTGCCCCCATAAACACAGCTGAGGAATGAGCTCCAACATTTTTGTGAAAGGAAGAGGAGGGGAAGAGCAGAAAGTAAACCTCCAGAATTGCAGGGGGTATTGAAGTTATCCCTCCCTGCCTGTCCACAGAGTCATGGAGATCCTCAGGGGACCACCCTTTCCCTTACGAGGCAAACATGGAAAAAAGACAGCTTGAAACGGCCCCATCTAACTCTATACTCTGCACTGGTAGAGGCAGACGAACAGTGTGCTACTCAAATCCCTCCCTGCTTCCACAGAAAGAACTTCCGGGTAGGCTCACCGAGGCTAACTTCAGAGTGTTGTGGGAGGGGGCCTGGAAAACAAAGGGGTGGTTCTGTCAGGACACAGAGGGGTGGCCAAGCCAGCTGGGTATGAGAGGGGGAGCAGGAGACCTTCCATGCTGTCCATACACACAGTGGCGAGGGGCTAAGCTGCCCATAGATAGTTGAGCACAGAACATGGCTACAGCTCCCAGGGAGCCTCAGAGCACACGGGCCGGGGGTGGGACGGAAACTTAACTCTATGGTCTAAAGAGGTGCTGTATGGGACAGTCACCTCCACTTTCTAAAGGGGTGATGGCCATGGTCTTTGCTTCCATTCGTTTACATAACGCACGCGCGCACACACACACACACACACACACACACCTGTATGAACGTGTGTGCACACAGCTTAGCATGATTGCTACAGCCAAGCAGGAGCACCACCTGTTCGTTTGGCTCACTGAGTAGACATGGATTAACAGCAGGCAGCAATCCAGATTGGGCCTGAACCTGGGTCCCCTCAGAGTCTCCCTTCGCCGGGGCTTGGTGAGCTTTCTCACGGGCCCTGTGTGTGTCCACACCCAGAAAGAGCCCCATGCCTGCCCATCTGGACCTTGTGAGTCCATTTGCAGGATGATTACAAGGGAGAGGAAAGAATGACACACTGAATCCTGGAGAAAATGGAGTCTTGTTTACTTTTAAAAAGGAAAATTTTTGCCAGTACCTCAGAGCCCCCATCTCCCTGGAGAATCCTAACTACAAATGATCTGTGATGAACTTCCAGTGCCTCTCTTACAAGGCCTTCCAAGTGCCTTTTTAATGTTCCAAAAGAGCATTCCAGCAAGGCAGCTGGGCTAAGTGCTTGCTGCTGACTGTGGGGAGGGAAGCGGGTAGGAGGGACAGCAGCTGGTAACGTCTATGACAGTGTGGTTCTTCCTCTCTTCAAGTCGTGCCATAGACTGGTCTAGGCAGACACAAATTCAACACCGTGCACCTAGGCATACAAGAACACAAGCAGATTTGTGCATGACCACATCCTGGTGTGACATTCAAAGAAGCCACAGACATAAGGGAGCAAGCACTTCCATGCTTTTCCATGGTTGGATGGCAGGGGCCAGGTGCTGAGCTTCCCGTCACGGCATGGGGAGTGTGGGTCACACTCTCTACCTCTTACAGAGACCTATCCTCTAGCCTGAAGCAGAGAGGTGATGGTGTCTCATCCTCTGAGCCCTCAGGGTGGGAAGCCACCCTGTAGGTCCACCCCCCACTTTCCCCTGCTCAAAAAACTCTTAGGACTCCATGGAATATATGCCCCATGGGTTCCATCCCTGGAAAGCATACATTATTCAGTGCCCCTGGACAGCCTTCAGAAACCCAAGCCTGTCAAAATAAAGAAAGCAGGCATTTTTTTGCATCTCCAATATCCCTCATTGTAAGGTCAATAATTTTACACAGAGTTTCATTTAAAATTTGAGTGTCTTCCTGTTGGCACGAGTGGCTGGAGGTGGTGATCGCAGATGCCAGGTCTCTCCTTTTCATAGGATAGATATCTCCACAGCAAAGAAGGTCAATGTACCTAATAACTAAAGGACTTTCTATAAGAAATGTGGCAAGCAGACGGGCAGCACTCAAGAGGCAGAGACAGGTGGATCTCTGTGAATTTGAGGGCAGCCTGGTCTACAGAGTGAGTTTCAGGACAGGCTCCAAAGCTACACAGAGAAGCCCTGTCCCCCCCCAAAAAAGAAAGAAAGAAAGAAAGAAAGAAAGAAAGAAAGAAAGAAAGAAAGAAAGAAGGGAAGGATGGAGGGAGGGAAGTAGGGAGGGAAGAAAAGAAAGAGAAAAGGAAGGAAGAAAGGAAGGAAGGAAGGAGGAGGAAAGAGGGGAGAAGGAAGAATAAGAAGAAAGGAAGGAAGGAAGGAAGGAAGGAAGGAAGGAAGGAAGGAAGGAAGGAAGGAAGGAAGGAAGAAAGAAAGAAAGGAAGGAAGGAAGGAAGGAAGGAAGGAAGGAAGGAAGGAAGGAAGGAAGGAAGGAAGGGAGAGAGAGAAAGAAAGAAAGATTGAATGAAAGAAAGAAAGAAAGAAAGAAAGAAAGAAAGAAAGAAAGAAAGAAAGAAAGAAAGAAGAAAAGTGGCAAGCATCAGCCTAACAAAGCGACCCAGCATAAGAAGGACAGGGTCCCCTGCACACCCAAGGAAAGCTACACTATACCGGAAGCAAGTGGACAGACAAGGCCACCTTTCTGAAAGAAGGCCAAAACAACAAAGACAGTTGTGCTCAGACTGGGTCAGGCCTAACTGCAGACCCAAGAGGGTGCTGGCCACCAAGAGCTGCAAAGGGCCAAGTGATCCCTTTTAAACCTGTGCTGTCTGAGAGGAAAATACTGAGGCGGTAGGAAAGTTACTTGCTAGAAAATAAAATTATCATTAGTTGTGCCTTTAAAAAAAAAGTCAGTGGGCCGGGCATTGGTGGCACACACCTTTAATCCCAGCACTAGGGAGGCAGAGGCAGGCAGATCTCTGTGGGTTCGAGACCAGCCTGATCTACAGAGTGAGTTCCAGGACAGGTTCCAAAACAACACAGAGAAACCCTGCCTTGGAAAAAAAAAGTCAGTGATAGCTCATGTCTTTAATCCCAGCACTCAGGAGGCAGAGGCAGGTGGATCTCTGAGAGTTGGAGGCCAGTGTGGTCGAGTTTCAGGACAGCCAGGACTATTGCACAAAGAAACCCTATCTCAAAGCGGGAAGAAAAAAAACCTTGATTGTTATGGCAAGTGTGGAGGCGTGTGCCACTGATCCCAACACCTGGAAGGCTGAGGTAGGAGGATCCTGAATCCCAGACCAATCCGAGTTACCTAGTGAGACTGTCTCAAAAAATAAAAAAATAAAAACAAAAATAAACTAAAACTTGGATGTGTGCCTTTGTGAAGTAAAATACTTTGTGAAGGACATAATGCCAACTATCATTCTCTGCTCCATGTTCCCTCTCTCTCCTGCAAGAAGGGAAGCCTGTGTCTCCTAGGGCCACCCCAGAGAGTCAGCAGCCTGTACAAGGAAAGGACAGAGCATGAAGTAGAGGCAGACAGAGATGGTGGTGGCTGCTGGAATCCTTGCAGGCAGCCATTTGTCTTGGCCACTGCTGAATGTCAACACAGTCAAGTACAGAAAACTAAGGTATTCATTCAAATTTTAATGCCATGTCTCTGCACTGGAAAATCGGGTATGTTTGTGCGCTGGAAAGTTCTTTTGACAGGAGAAAGGATGGGTTCAAGTGAAAAGGCAGATGGACAAGGTGGGACTGTCTCCCGAGAGTCCAACATGTGCCATGCTGCAGCATGGCTCTGACAATGTGGCACTGGGTTCCGGCAGATGTCGGCTCACATCCTGCAGGAGGGCCCACCTCCAGCCTGTGCTATGACACAGAGCCTGCAGAGATGGCCCTATTGCCATCCAGGAAGACACAAGGAGGCAAGGCAGACCTGCCTCCCTCCAGCATACTTATCCCGCTCTATTTTAGGATGTGGTACCTAATATGGTCCATAGCCTAAAAGATGCCTCTCAGAACTAAATAACAGAAAAATGAAACTGGAAGGGATACATTCCATAATGCAGAATAAGCATGAAACTTCTCAAATGTGTTTATCCTACATGCTTAAATCCCAAATAAATCAAAGCAAAACTAGCCTTACAGATTCAAGATGTTCCTTTTCTCAAGATAATCACCATTAAACCCTAGAAAACCTTCCTGTGTTGTTACAAGTGGAAAGAGCAGGGATAAATGGTCCTAGTTTTCTTTGGGAAATATTTGCTGGATTTCAGGAAAGCACACTGAGCATCTCTCAATTATAGAGAATAACTCGTTGAGACAGGAATCCATTTTCTTCAAAGCTTTAAAGATCAGCCTGAACCTTGTAAAGCCACCAGCAGAAAGCTCAGGGCAAGCAGTTCAAGATGTTGGTTTTGGGAACAGATTTTCTGGTTAAGAACCCAAAAGTGAACGTGGACAGATGGTGTCACGCTAGGAGCTGCGGAGCTGCAAAGAGATCAAGCAGTGGAGAGTGGGCCCAGGGGCTATGGAAAGGCTCATCAAGTGATGGTTGCTGTAGGGAGAGAGAACTGGGGGTGACTCAGGGGTAGAGCGCTTGCATGGGCAAGGGCCTGGGTCTGATATCAGGGCCTCCAAGAAAAGAAGAAGAAATATAAAAGGAACCTTAAATCAGTGACCAAAAAAAAAGTATATAATGTAACCTCAAAATAGACCAATGACATAGACACTTGTGAAGAGAAGAAATGCTCAATGTTATTAGATGTCTTGAAAGTGCACATCCAAATGGCAATGAGCTATCTAACCATAGTTAAAGGATAGGTAACCATGGGGTCCCAACCGCAGGGTGGTGCCTAGACCATGGAGGAAGCCCGCAGCACTGGCAGTGGCAGCAGTACCACAGGGAGTTAGAGTGCATGGCAGCCGTGCGAGTCACTGGGGTGCACCTATGAGTCCAGAATCACAGGGAAATAGCCCCACCTCACAACCTATCCCACACTTTCTACTATACAGGGACGGATTTGTCAGCTGACTGGACACAAGCAACTAAACTCATGCATGAGGCAGTGGGATTAATATCATTCACCATGTGTGTTGTGAACATAGGAACTTCAAATTCTTCTACCAATTAAGAAAGGACAAAGCCGGGCGTTGGTGGCGCATGCCTTTAATCCCAGCACTCGGGAGGCAGAGGCAGGTGGATCTCTGTGAGTTTGAGACCAGCCTGGACCTACCAAGCGAGTTCCAGGATGGCCTCCAAAGCCACAGAGAAACTCTGCCTCGAAAAACCAAAAAAAAAAAAAAAAAAAAAAAAAAAACAAAGGACAATGAACCCAGCGTTGGTGGTGCACGCCTTTAATCCCACCGGAGACAGGATAATCTCTTTGAGTTTGAGACCAAATTGGTCTACAGAATGATGTAGGGAGAGAAGAGGTCTTAGGCAACTGTACCGCTGACAATGCCCATTTGGGCATAGTCACAGGTACGTAGCAAGGATGGGAGATAAAGAGCTGGGGAGAAAGGAGTCACGCTGTCTTTTGGGGGTTCTGGTCGGGTCTCAAAAGCCGCTGAGACCAACCTGAGTTCCCGATTTCTCTTGTAAGTATCTTCCCATAATAAATAGTCACCCATACCTATCATCAAGTGTGCAATTTATTTTTCAATGGCAGAGTGAGTTCTAGGACATCCAGGGCTACACAGAGAAACCATGTCTCAGAAAGAGAGAGAGAGAGAGAGAGAGAGAGAGAGAGAGAGAGAGAGAGAGAGAGAGAGAGAGGCACTGGCACCCTCCTACTGGCAGAAGTATCCAACCCTGCTGACTCCATGACAAGTGCTGTTATTTATGAATGAATTGGACCACATTCACAGCTCTCCTGGGATGCAGGCAGCCCATAGATCACAGATTGGACACACTTGCAACTAGACTTTGAGGTGAAAGCTTCATTAAAGGATAGAGGGTGTATGAGAAGCTGATGAGCCCTGAAGACAGACACCTGAAACTCAGGGAAGAGGAAGGAACCAAATGTCAGCAGGATTTGTGGTATCAGAATTCATGGATTCTGGAATGAATCTAGGCAGTTTTGCCACCACCTTATACAGTACAACACCATGAATTGACCAACAAATGTCCTTTGGGGACAGCAGCTGTCTCCACCAGTTCAGAATGAACTTCCAGACGAACACCAGAGTTGCTGAATAAAAAGTTCCCTCCTTCCCTGAATACAGATAACAATGGGTGGCTTGGGAAGTTTGTGTGGCTACTGGCAGTGGGACCAAGATCTATCCCTAATGCATGAACTGGCTTTTGGGAGCCCATTTCCTATGGAGATACCTTGCTCAGCCTAGACACAGAGTGGGAGGGCCTTGGTGATGCGAAAGACTTCACTGACTCTCTGAGGAACAAAAGGGGGTTGAATGGAAGATAGGAGGAGCAGGAGGATGGGAGAGAGGGGGAACTGGGATTAGTATATAAAAAAAACAAAATTTAAATTTAAAAATCCCCTCCTCTCAGGAAATTCATAACAGTTCCTTCTGCTTGGGAAAGCAGAGCTGTGACAGTTGGGAAACCACTAGTTTTGCATCAGCCAGAACCAGTGAGGAGATCAAGTCCATGGTATAAAAGAGTATCATGAACAGCTGACACAACAGTGGCTGCTTCAGCTGTAACCAGACATTTAGAGCAACCCTGTGTCCAAGTCAATGAGACCCATCAACCCTGTGTAGAGCAACCCTGTGTCCAAGCCAATGAGACCCATCAGCCCTGTGCAGAGCAACCCACGTCCAAGTCAATGAGACCCATCAGCCCTTTGCAGAGCAACCCTGTGTCTAAGTCAATGAGGCCATCAGCCCTGTGCAGAAGAACCCTGTGTCCAAGCCAATGAGACCCATCAGCCCTGTGCAGAGCAACCCTGTGTCTAAGTCAATGAGGCCATCAGCCCTGTGCAGAAGAACCCTGTGTCCAAGCCAATGAGACCCATCAGCCCTGTGCAGAGCAACCCATGTCAAAGTCAATGAGACCCATCGCCTGCCTCTGGGAGCTTCTGACCACAGGGGTTCCTTACACAAGAAAGACATTCCTGACTGACAATGATGTGGTTGGCTGGGGCATGGTGGTGTGAGGAAGGAAACCATGCCACATCCAGAGACTCTACAGCCACAGCTAGAATGAAAGTCTGCCCACTTCTCAATGGATAGACTGAAAATGCTTCCTGGAAACTGGCTGACCTTGGGCAATCTCATTCTGGCTAATTGACAGACAGCTGGCAACAAAATGGCTCAGCCAGCCACAGCTCTGTCCCACAACAACAATCCCACAAGACTCCATGTAACATGTAAATAAGTGATACGGACATACCAATCTTTTCTCCTTCCATGCACATCTTGAGTTTCCCTCACTTTTTGAATGTGAAAGAACTGAGTCTCACAGACACAGATAGAAGGGAAAGAGAGAAGGAAAGGGAGGGGGTGGAGAGGGGGAGAGGGAAGGAGACAGACAGTAGAGAAGCTGGGTTTTCCTGTTGATGGAATTGCTTTCTAGTTGTAGTTCTCATTCATTGTTTTCTTACTTTGAAGAAAGTCATTGAAACTAGCCTCCAGCCTGTCCCGCGCTACCGTCTCGCCAGCAAGAACGACGCAGAACACTCGGATCCTTCTGCAGTAAAGCTTTAATGCATCTTGAGAGATAGATGATCAGCTTCTTAGAGGGAGACCCCAAGCTAAGAAACCCAGCCCCTTATATAAGCCTAGGAGCTCCGAGTGAGATGTGTAGAGCCGGGATTGGTGGTTTGCACATCACCCCAGATGACGTCACGGGAGAGGCACAGTTTAAACAGTTAACTCCAACTGACAGCGACAGTTAACTCCAACTGACAGCGACAGTTAACTCCAACTGACAGTGACAGTTAACTCCAACTGACAGTGGATGTCAGCGCCATCTTCTAACGGCAATAGCGATAGCGAGGGCGGCTCCTCACATCTCCCCCTATTCATTTATTTTTGAAGCAATAGGACACCCACAACTTTGGAGTGGAGATAGAGGTCAAATCCCCATGTGCAAATTCGGAACATGTACAAAGCTCCTCTCCAGGGTCTTATCCCCAGAGGAAGTCCTGACCAGTCCGATGTCTTTTTTCTGGGGGAAGGAAATCATGACATAGAACCTTCATGCAAGATGACTTATCTCCCAGGAGAAAGTCGTTATACCGCAGACCTCTCCTGTGCAGTGCTTAGCCTTGCAACTCCTTGGGCTGCTGAAGCCTACCCACTCTATCCCGTGCAATGAGACTAGCCTCGTGGGGTGCAAGAGCTGGGAGGCCAGCGACCTATTGCTTTAACATGGTTAACCAAATGTCAGGGGATGCTCCGTGTTCTAAGGCAGCAAGTGCTTGTGCCACCACCACTTTCTCCTTTTGTTTGGGCTCTGAGCGTACACACCATCCAAAGCATCAACACTATTCCACAGCAGAGAACTAGGCTAAATGATCCTACCCCCACCCATTCCTTAAAATAAGAAAATGCAGATGAAATCCAGGGGAGAGGTCTTCCATCAGAGAAAGATCCAGATGCGTCGAATTCACTTGCAGGATCGCCATTCTCAACTCACGGAGTGTCTGCTCAAACTCAAAAGTCCAATTCTGTAATAAATGTTGAGACAGAGCTTTTGACAGGTTAGCTGCTCTTGTAAAATTCTCATATTGTACTAAGTGACACAAAGGCCAGGCAACTTTGTTCACATCCCAATTTGGCCATCTGCCACAATATATCCAATTGTTCCTGAACCAAATTAATCTGTTGGTTTACCAACATCAGGCCTCCTTGTATCTGAGAATTGGCAGTGGCCTGTTTATCTAGGACCATGGTCACAGTGGCCTATAGTTCATTAATGGTTTGAGTTGTCTGCACAGTGGCAGAAAGTGCAAGGGCCGAGGCGGTAACCGAAGCAGTAACCGCGGCGGTGGCTATCAGGCCCACAATAATAGCAGAGATCCCAAAAATCTCGCTTTTCCCTAAACAAACTCAAATTACTTGGCGCCTCAACAGGAGCTGGAATAAATCGAGGCATGCGCATTACCAAAGCAAAAGGGTGCTTAATAGCATCCCAGCATAATGCATAAAAACAATTCTAAGCAGAACAATTTATTTCTTTCTGATTCTTACCTAAGGTATCATTACTCACAACCCAAATAAAGGGCAGCTGAATAATTAGTTCTCTTAAAAGGGGTATACTTAACATTGGAGGAGGACCAATCAGATGATCCAGAGCTCTGTCCCTCACTCAGACTGTTGCCTAATGCCCCTTTCCAATCAAAAGTAATCTGTCCCTTCTCACTATCATAGGAGAAAGATCAGTACAGCTTCCATTAATTCAAAAGGATTAGCATTAGATCTTTCTGGATCCATATGAATAAAATTATCCTTTAATGAAGAAATCACAGTAAAGCACAAGCTTCCTACTAATGACAAGGTTCTCTCATCCTGAAAACTCTGTATCTGAGGATCTAAAGGCAAAAAGGCAAGCCCCAACTCTCTATTATTTGTGAAAAATCTAGGGAACACCTGGGCATTCTGCATCACTGGCATCGGTAGGGGGAAGGTAGACATGATGGCCCACCGTAACTCTCCCATCATACTAGGAACCATCATCCCGAGTAGGAGAGTCTTCATCACCCACTTGGCCTCCATCCTTCTTATTCTGGAGTTGTGAAGGAGCTCTTCGAGTGAGTCTTTCAGGGATCCACAGGGGGTTTTCTTCCTCCTGTGGAAAAACACACACAGCTCCCCTGGATCTTATAAGAATAGGATCCGGGCCTTTCCAGAGATCAGTCAAGACATCTTTCCATTTTACCATTTCTTTTGGCCTATCAGGCTCTAAACTGTGGCGATCAGCCGCAGTGTGGCCTTGGGCATCACAGTTCAAGAAATTAAGGGTAAAAAGTGCCATGGATACAGCAACTCTTGGTACCGAGGGTAGAACATCCTCAATACTCCCTTTTGTTTAATCAGATATGATTTGAGTGTACGATGGGCACGTTCCACAATGCCCTGTCCTTGAGGGTTATAAGGTAGGCCAGTTAGATGGGTAACATCCATTTGCCGACAAAACTGTCGGAATTTTTGAGAGGTATATGCTGGTCCATTGTCTGTTTTTAAAATTCTGGGTTTTCC